>NC_140993.1:235413970-236803970 GCF_052327205.1 Somniosus microcephalus
CTTCCCCCCCAGTCGCGCTCTCTCTTCCGCCCCAGTCGCTCTCTCTCTTCCCCCCCCAGTCGCTCTCTCTCTTCCCCCTCCAGTCGCTCTCTCATCTTCCCCCCGTCGCTCTCTCTCTTCCCCCCCGTCTCGCTCTCTCTCTTCCCCCCAGTTCGCTCTCTCTCTTCCCCCCCAGTCGCTCTCTCTCTTCCCCCCCAGTCGCGCTCTCTCTTCCCCCCCAGTCGCTCTCTCTCTTCCCCCCCAGTCGCTCTCTCTCTTCCCCCCCAGTCGCTCTCTTTCTTCCCCCCAGTCGCTCTCTCTCTCTCTTCCAACAACAACATGCCCTCGAAAAAGCCTCGGCACCGCCGAGCACTCCAGCTAGTCTACATATATAAACGGATACATCTGTCTGTCTGTCTGTCCTTCGGTGTGCGTCTGTCCGGCTATGCACTCTAAAGTTATAGAGCGTACCTACACGTGCGTTACATCAGAAGAAAGCTTACGATTCCAAAACGGTCGTAAGTGTATTTACGTGTCGGCCGGACAAAAATTGCGCCCGTGGTATCCAAAAATGTTTCAAAATTCTGCTCATTAGCATCTCATTATCCGCTCATTAGCAATAGAGTGACCTCGAGGTCGACCAATCGTACGCCAGGTTCCTGGCGCGTGCAGGCGGGCCCTCCTACAGTTGAATGACGGGACGATTGACGAATCCTACACTTTGGTGACCTGACGGTCGACCAATCGGTGCGTGTGTGGGCGGGCCCTTATCGTTCTGAACCGAGGTGAGTAGCCGCCATCTTGCTTCCATTCTTTTTCCCGCTTTCTGCGTCTTTCTTTTCAAATATACATTTCCAGCAAAAAAAAAGTTGCTTTTAAAACACAAATTGTTTTTTAAAAAAGTTAATTAATTTGTACATCTTTTCTCTAACCTCTATAATTTTCCCTACCTTTTCCCGTTTTTGTAGGCCTCGAAGCCTCGGCCTCTCCTCCGCACCCACGCCCGAGCTAGGCCCCTCCCAGCCTCAGTCAACAAGTGGACCCCCGATCGCCACCATCTTTGTGAAGGCTGGAGGGGCGGGCCTCAGCCGAGCGTCGCTACCCGCCGCCATCTTAGTAAAGGCGGGTGGGGCAGGACTCAGCGCACGCGACTTGAGTCCGGCCCGGCCTCACGCGGTAGGTTGCGCGGCGGCGTCTCTCTCTCTGCTGTTGAAGCCAGCTCGGGCGGGGCTCGGGAGATCGGGGGGAGCCTCGGGAGATCGGGTGGGGGGCGGGGGCTCAGGAGATCGTGGGGGCGGGGCTTGGAAGATCGGGGGGCGGGGCTCGGAAGATCGGGGGGGGACCTTGGGAGATGGGGGGGGGGCGGGCCTCGGAAGATCGGGGCGGGCCTCCGGAGATCGGGGGGGGGCCTCGGGAGATCGGGGGGGGGCCTCGGGAGATCGGGGTGGGGCCTGGCCTCGGGAGATCGGGGGGGCAGGCCTCGGGAGATCGGGGAGGGCGGGCCTCGGGAGATCGGGGGGGCGGGCCTCGGGCGATCGGGGGGGGCGGGCCTCGGGAGATCGGGGGGGCGGGCCTCGGGAGATTGGGGGGCGGGCCTCGGGAGATCGGGGGGGCAGGCCTCGGGAGATCGGGGGGGGCGTGCCTCGGGAGATTGGGGGGGGCGGGCCTCGGGAGATCGGGGGGGGCGGGCCTTGGGAGATCGGGGGGGGCGGGCCTCGGGAGATCGGGGGGGTGGGCCTCGGGAGATCGGGGGGGAGCGGGCCTCGGGAGATCGGGGGGGGGTGGCCTCGGGAGATCGGCGGGGGGGGCCAGCCTTGGGAGATCGGGGGGGCGGGCCTCGGGAGATCGGGGGGGCCAGCCTCGGGAGATCGGGGGGGGGGGCCAGCCTCAGGAGATCAGGGGGGGCGAGCCTCGGGAGATCGGGGGGGGGCGAGCCTCGGGAGATCGGGGGGGGGCGGGGCTTGGGAGATCGGGGCGGGCTCGGGGGCGGGGCTCAGGAGGGCAGGGGCGGGTCTCGGGAGATCGGGGCGGGGCTCGGGATATCGGGGGTGGGGCTCGGGAGATCGGGGGTGGGGCTCGGGGGCGGGGCTCAGGAGGGCGGGGGCGGGTCTCGGGAGATCGGCGGCGGGGCTCGGGATATCGGGGGCGGGGCTCGGGATATTCGGGGGCGGGGCTCGGGGAGGAGGGGGGGTGGGGGGCAGGGGGCGGGGTTTCGGGCTGACGGGGCGCTCCCCTCCCCCCTTCTCCCCCCTCCCCCCCTCCTTCCCGCCCTCCCTCTCCCCCTCTCCCCCTTCTTCCCCCCTCCCCTTCTTCCCCCCCTCCCCCTTCTTCCCCCTCCCCCTTCTCCCCCCTCCCCCCTCTCCCCCTTCTTCCCCCTCCCCCCCTTCTTCCCCCCTCCCCCTCCTTCCCCCCTCCCCCCTCCTTCCCCCCTCCCCCTTCTTCCCCCCTCCCCCTCCCCTTCTACCCCCTCCCCCTTCTACCCCCTCCCCCTTCTTCCCCTCCCCCCTTCTTCCCCCCTCCTTCCCCCTCCCCTTCCTCCCCCCTCCCCCTCCCCCTTCCTCCCCCCTCCCCCTTCCTCCCCCCCTCCCCCTTCCTCCCCCCTCCCCCTTTCCTCCCCCGCCTCCTCCTTCCAATTCAATTCAATTCAATTCAAATCGCTTTATTGGCATGACAAGGTACATCTTATGTTGCCAAAGCATCGAAAAACATTCATGGTTGAACACAAAAATACAGATCGATCCATACAGTGTATAAACAGATATATCCCTGAGTGTATAAATATACATTCATATAATTTGCATATACTCTTTTCTTATATTTAGTGGTTGTCCCTCTGTTTATGGCAAGCTGTAACATAGTGTGCCGCAAAGGTTACACAATTTCTCTCTTCCCCTAGTAGGTATGGAGTTTTTGGTCGTCATTCAAATTTCTGAATTCCGGACATATTTTTGTGATTTTTGGGTAGAAATTCTCCCTTAAGCCCTGATATTTTCTACAAGCTGTGAGGAAGTGCATCTCTGTCTCCACCACTCCCCCCCCCTTCCCCCCCTTCCCCCCAGTCACTCTCTCTCTTCCCCCCAGTCGCTCTCTCTCTTCCCCCCAATCGCTCTCTCTTCCCCCGAGTCGCTCTCTCTCTCTCTTCCCCCCAGTTGCTCTCTCTCTCTCTCTTCCCCCCAGTCGCTCTCTCTCTCTCATCCCCCCAGTCGCTCTCTCTCTTCCCCCAGTCGCTCTCTCTCTTCCCCCCAGTCGCTCTCTCTCTTCCCCCCAGTCGCTCTCTCTCTTCCCCCCAGTCGCTCTCTCTCTTCCCCCCAGTCGCTCTCTCTCTTCCCCCCAGTCGCTCTCTCTCTTCCCCCCGTCGCTCTCTCTCTTCCCCCAGTCGCTCTCCCTCTTCCCCCCCAGTCGCTCTCTCCCTTCCACCCCAGTCGCTCTCTCTCTTCCCCCCCAGTCGCTCTCTCTCTTCCCCCCAGTCGCTCTCTCTCTTCCCCCCCAGTCGCTCTCTCTCTTCCCCCCCTGTCGCTCTCTCTCTTCCCCCCCAGTCGCTCTCTCTCTTCCCCCCAAGTCGCTCTCTCTCTTCCCCCCCAGTCGCTCTCTCTCTTCCCCCCAGTCGCTCTCTCTCTTCCCCCCCAATCGCTCTCTCTCTTCCCCCCAGTCGCTCTCTCTCTTCCCCCCCAGTCGCTCTCTCTCTTCCCCCCCAGTCGCTCTCTCTCTTCCCCCCCAGTCGCTCTCTCTCGTCCCCCCCAGTCGCTCGCTCTCTTCCCCCCATTCGCTCGCTCTCTTCCCCCGTCGCTCTCTCTCTTCCCCCCAGTCACTCTCTCTCTTCCCCCCAAGTCGCACTCTCTGTTCCCCCCCAGTCGCTCTCTCTCTTCCCCCCCAGTCGCTCTCTCTCTTCCCCCCCAGCCGCTCTCTCTCTTCCCCCCCCAGTCGCTCTCTCTCGTCTCCCCAGTCGCTCTCTCTCGTCCCCCCCGTCGCTCTCTCTCTTCCCCCCCAGTCGCTCTCTCTCTTCCCCCCAGTCGCTCTCTCTTCCCCCCAGTCGCTCTCTCTCTTCCCCCCCACTTGCTCTCTCTCTTCCCCCCAGCCGCTCTCTCTCTTCCCCCCAGTCGCTCTCTCTCTTCCCCCCCCCAGTCGCTCTCTCTCTTCACCCCCAGTCGCTCTCTCTCTTCCCCCCCAGTCGCTCTCTCTCTTCCCCCCAAGTCGTTCTCTCTCTTCCCCCCCAGTCGCTCTCTCTCTTCCCCCCAGTCGCTCTCTCTCTTCCCCCCCGTCGCGCTCTCTCTTCCCCCAGTCGCTCTCTCTTCCCCCCAGTCGCTCTCTCTCTTCCCCCCAGTCGCTCTCTCTCTTCCCCCCAGTCGCTCTCTCTCTTCGCCCCAGTCGCTCTCTCTCTTCCCCCCCAGTCGCTCTCTCTCTTCCCCCCCGTCGCTCTCTCTCTTTGCCCCAGTCGCTCTCTCTCTTCCCCCCCCAGTCGCTCTCTCTCTTCCCCCCATTCGCTCTCTCTCTTCCCCCCCCAGTCGCTCTCACTCGTCCCCCCCAGTCGCTCTCTCTCGTCCCCCCCAGTCGCTCTCTCTCTTCCCCCCCAGTAGCTCTCTCTCTTCCCCCCCAGTCGCTCTCTCTCTTCCCCCCAATCGCTCTCTCTCTTCCCCCCAGTTGCTCTCTCTCTTCCCCCCCCAGTCGCTCTCTCTCTTCCCCCCAGTCGCTCTCTCTCTTCCCCCCAGTCGCTCTCTCTCTTCCCCCCCAGTCGCTCTCTCTCTTCCCCCCCCAGTCGCCCTCTCTCTTCCCCCCCAGTCGCTCTCTCTCTTCCCCCCAGTCGCTCTCTCTCTTCCCCCCCCAGTCGCTCTCTCTCGTCCCCCCCAGTCGCTCTCTCTCGTCCCCCCCAGTCGCTCTCTCTCTTCCCCCCAGTCGCTCTCTCTCTTCCCCCGTCGCTCTCTCTCTTCCCCCCAGTCGCTCTCGTTCTTCCCCCCCAGTCGCTCTCTCTGTTCCCCCCAGTCGCTCTCTCTCTTCCCCCCAGTCGCTCTCTCTCTTCCCCCCCAGTCGCTCTCTCTTCCCCCCCCAGTCGCTCTCTCTCATCCCCCCCAGTCGCTCTCTCTCATCCCCCCGTCGCTCTCTCTCTTCCCCCCCAGTCGCTCTCTCTCTTCCCCCCAGTCGCTCTCTCTCTTCCCCCAGTCGCTCTCTCTCTTCCCCCCACTCGCTCTCTCTCTTCCCCCCAGTCGCTCTCTCTCTTCCCCCCCAGTCGCTCTCTCTCTTCCCCCCAGTCGATCTCTCTCTTCCCCCCCAGTCGCTCTCTCTCTTCCCCCCCAGTCGCTCTCTCTCTTCCCCCCCAGTCGCTCTCTCTCTTCCCCCCAGTCGCTCTCTCTCTTCCCCCCCAGTCGCTCTCTCTCTTTCCCCAGTCGCTCTCTCTCTTCCCCCCCGTCGCGCTCTCTCTTCCCCCAGTCGCTCTCTCTCTTCCCCCAGTCGCTCTCTCTCTTCCCCCCAGTCGCTCTCTCTCTTCCCCCCCAGTCGCTCTCTCTCTTCCCCCCCAGTCGCTCTCTCTCGTCCCCCCCAGTCGCTCTCTCTCGTCCCCCCAGTCGCTCTCTCTCGTCACCCCCGTCGCTCTCTCTCTTCCCCCCCAGTCGCTCTCTCTCTTCCCCCCAGTTGCTCTCTCTCTTCCCCCCCAGTCGCTCTCTCTCTTCCCCCAGTCGCTCTCTCTCTTCCCCCCCAGTCGCTCTCTCTCTTCCCCCCAGTCACTCTCTCTCTTCCCCCCAGTCGCTCTCTCTCTCTCTTCCCCCCAGTCGCTCTCTCTCTCTCTTCCCCCAGTCGCTCTCTCTCTCTCTCTTCCCCCCAGTCGCTCTCTCTCTCTTCCCCCCAGTCGCTCTCTCTCTCTCTCTTCCCCCCAGTCGCTCTCTCTCTCTTCCCCCCAGTCGCTCTCTTTCTCTCTTCCCCCCAGTCGCTCTCTCTCTTCCCCCCGTCGCTCTCTCTCTTCCCCCCAGTCGCTCTCTCTCTTCCCCCCAGTCGCTCTCTCTCTTCCCCCCAGTCGCTCTCTCTCTTCCCCCCCAGTCGCTCTCTCTCTTCCCCCCCAGTCGCTCTCTCTCTTCCCCCAGTCGCTCTCTCTCTTCCCCCCCAGTCGCTCTCTCTCGTCCCCCCCAGTCGCTCTCTCTCTTCCCCCCAGTCGCTCTCTCTTCCCCCCAGTCGCTCTCTCTCTTCCCCCCCAGTCGCTCTCTCTCTTCCCCCCAGTCGCTCTCTCTCTTCCCCCCAGTCGCTCTCTCTTCCCCCCAGTCGCTCTCTCTCTTCCCCCCAGTCGGTCTCTCTCTTCCCCCAGTCGCTCTCTCTCTTCCCCCCAGTCGCTCTCTCTCTTCCCCCCAGTCGCTCTCTCTCTTCCCCCCCAGTCGCTCTCTCTCTTCCCCCCCAGTCGCTCTCTCTCTTCCCCCCCAGTCGCTCTCTCTCTTCCCCCCAGTCGCTCTCTCTCTTCCCCCAGTTGCTCTCTCTCTTCCCCCAGTCGCTCTCTCTCTTCCCCCCCAGTCACTCTCTCTCTTCCCCCCAGTCGCTCTCTCTCTTCCCCCCAGTCGCTCTCTCTCTTCCCCCCAGTTGCTCTCTCTCTTCCCCCCAGTCGCTCTCTCTCTTCCCCCCCAGTCACTCTCTCTCTTCCCCCCCAGTCGCTCTCTCTCTTCCCCCCAGTCGCTCTCTCTCTTCCCCCCCAGTCGCTCTCTCTCTTCCCCCCCAGTCGCTCTCTCTTCCCCCCAATCGCTCTCTCTCTCTTCCCCCCAGTCACTCTCTCTCTCTCTTCCCCCAGTCGCTCTCTCTCTCTCTCTTCCCCCCAGTCGCTCTCTCTCTCTTCCCCCCAGTCGCTCTCTCTCTCTCTTCCCCCCAGTCGCTCTCTCTCTTCCCCCAGTCGCTCTCTCTCTTCCCCCCAGTCGCTCTCTCTCTTCCCCCCGTCGCTCTCTCTCTCCCCCAGTCGCTCTCTCTCTTCCCCCCCAGTCGCTCTCTCTCTTCCCCCCCAGTCGCTCTCTCTCTTCCCCCCAGTCGCTCTCTCTCTTCCCCCCCAGTCGCTCTCTCTCTTCCCCCCAGTCGCTCTCTCTTCCCCCCAGTCGCTCTCACTCTTCCCCCCCAGTCGCTCTCTCTCTTCCCCCCCAGTCGCGCTCTCTCTTCCCCCCCAGTCGCTCTCTCTTCCCCCCAGTCGCTCTCTCTCTTCCCCCCCAGTCGCTCTCTCTCTTCCCCCCCAGTCGCTCTCTCTTCCCCCCCAGTCGCTCTCTCTCTTCCCCCCAGTCGCTCTCTCTCTTCCCCCCCAGTCGCTCTCTCTCTTCCCCCCCAGTCGCTCTCTCTTCCCCCCCAGTCGCTCTCACTCTTCCCCCCCAGTCGCTCTCTCTCTTCCCCCCCAGTCGCGCTCTCTCTCTCCCCCCCAGTCGCTCTCTCTCTTCCCCCCCCAGTCGCTCTCTCTCTTCCCCCCAGTCGCTCTCTCTCTTCCGCCCCAGTCGCTCTCTCTCTTCCCCCCCCAGTCGCTCTCTCTCTTCCCCCCCAGTCGCTCTCTCTCTTCCCCCCCAGTCGCTCTCTCTCTTCCAACAACAACATGCCCTCGAAAAAGCCTCGGCACCGCCGGGCTCTCCAGCTAGTGTACAATATCAGGTATATACATGAATTAACCCTTGATCATACAATGGCTTTCTAAAATATATATATGAATGTACACCTATATGTATAATGGCTTCATGGAATATGTTTTGAGTGTATGGCTATATATATAATAATTTCATTAAGTGTGAATGTACTTTCTCGAGTACCCAACAAAAATAAAGAGAAAAAAAGAAAGTATTCTCACCAACATTTACATTATCTATTCTTGGCTTTCTCTGCTACACCCCCTCCACATTTTCCCTTCAAAAATTGGCACAAGAATATTATTGTGCTAATATTCTCTTAGCACAAAATGTATCACATTCCAAATTAGATATGTTGAATAAGTTTAGCAAGTATAATTGCTTATTTTCCCAGGCTGTCAGCCCAAACCATAATCTCATGCTTGGCATTTGTGAGAAGCAAAGTGGACTATTTCCTTCTGTAGCTAATGAAAAAACACAAGGAGAAGAGGACCAGTGATATCAAGGCATCTCATGGTATGTATTATTTGAAAACAGAGGAAGATTTGATAAAAATAAGCATTCATTTCTAAGCTTCAGCATAATTTTGGCTCCTTTGATTCTGTCAGTATGTAAGGGGTTAAAAACCAGCTTCACTCACAGAAATCAGGTCCTACTTTAACCTGATACAATTGTCACAGATTTTAGTTGGTTTGTCTATGCCTGGTGTCTGGGGGAAAGAGCCAAGGCATTCAAATTAAATACAACATCTTGTGAAATGTGTTCAAATAACTGATTGGCAGCTTTTTTGAAATGAATAGACAATTATTTAAATCTGCTTTGTCATGGTCAGTTATCAACCTGTCTTGTTCAAATCAGAGATTTTATCTGAAACCTACATAAAAAAGATGGTCAGTTTCCATAGATAGTCAAAAAGACAAAAGCAACTGCTACATAAAAATATTGCATATATCAGTTTAGGGCAGCAGTGACAAACTATTTGTCACTATTTTTAATTATTTCAAGGGATATGGGGATACAGCAGGAAAGTGGAGTTGAGGTCGAAGATCAGCCATGATTTTATTGAATGGTGGAGCAGGCTTGAAGGGCCGAATGCCCTACTCCTGCTCCTATTTCTTATGTTATGTTCTTATTTATTATTTTCTACTATTGAAGGATCTAGCTAAACTTAATAACTGCTGTAAAATAAATGTGTTACTGTTACTATTTCCTTGTTCCTTTACTTGTTAATAAATTTGATTGGCAGTTACAGCCTATGTCAAAGTCTAGTGTTGTGTTGTTCTGTCACCTTCCAAAGACAAGGAGGTTCACATGAGATCACATGCTAAAACCAGTAGCTTAAATAAACTGAAGAGCTCTTCTGTTTGTTTCCTGGGTATGCTACAAATTTACCTAGATATCTGGGCAAGCGTAAACATTCTCCCTGGAACATAGGTAGATAAAGTTCACCAACAAATGCAGTCTAACATACAGAAGCCAAAAATATCTAGAGTAAAAACCCCAAAACATAACAGAAATCTAGTGTGATTTTTTGCCCAAAGAGCAATAGAATTGTGGAATAAGATACTGGAAGGCCATGATGTATAAATGAGTTCAAGAGGAAATTTGATGTGTCCCTGAAGATAGGGAAAATTGAGGGATATACAGGAAACTCTCGTTTAAACGGCACCTAATTATCCGGAATTCTCTAATAACTGGCAAAATTCAGGAGTAGGTTTTGAGGCTTCCGATAACTGTATAATTGCGGCTGTGTAACCGGGGATCTCGTACCTTTTGCCGTGTAACCATGGATCCTGCACATCTGGTTGTGTACGGGGCTCCAGCACTCCTGGTTGTGTTACGGGGCTCCAGCACTTCTGGCTGTGTTACGGGGATCCAGCACTTCTGGCTGTGTGATCGGGGCTCCAGCACTTCTGGCTGTGCTACGGGGCTCCAGCACTTCTGGTTGTGTTACAGGGCTCCAGCACTTCTGGTTGTGTTACGGGGCTCCAGCACTTCTGGTTGTGTGATCGGGGCTCCAGCACTTCTGGCTGTGTGATCGGGGCTCCAGCACTTCTGGCTGTGCTACGGGGCTCCAGCACTTCTGGTTGTGTTACGGGGCTCCAGCACTTCTGGCTGTGCTACGGGGCTCCAGCACTTCTGGCTGTGTGATCGGGGCTCCAACACTTCTGGCTGTGTGATCGGGGCTCCAGCACTTCTGGCTGTGCTACGGGGCTCCAGCACTTCTGGCTGTGCTACGGGGCTCCAGCACTTCTGGCTGTGCTACGGGGCTCCAGCACTTCTGGCTGTGCTACGGGGCTCCAGCACTTCTGGTTGTGTTACGGGGCTTCAGCACTTCTGGTTGTGTTACGGGGCTCCAGCACTTCTGGCTGTGCTACGGGGCTCCAGCACTTCTGGTTGTGTTATGGGGCTCCAGCACTTCTGGTTGTGTTACGGGGCTTCAGCACTTCTGGTTGTGTTACGGGGCTCCAGCACTTCTGGCTGTGTGATCGGGGCTCCAGCACTTCTGGTTGTGTTACGGGGCTCCAGCACTTCTGGCTGTGCTATGGGGCTCCAGCACTTCTGGCTGTGCTACGGGGCTCCAGCACTTCTGGTTGTGTTACGGGGCTCCAGCACTTCTGGCTGTGCTACGGGGCTCCAACACTTCTGGCTGTGCTACGGGGCTCCAGCACTTCTGGCTGTGCTACGGGGTGATGCGCCTCAATAACTTCAAGGCTCAAAGTTAACTGGATAAAACAAGGCTTTTATTAGCAAAGAAAGATGCCTGTGTCTTCACCTAGCATTCTGCTGTTCTGCTGCAAGACAAGCCTGGGCTTGTCTTAAGTAGGGCCAGGTATGGGCGGAGCCGACACACCCAATGGGGAGAAAGGGGGCGGTGCACTATATACAATACAAGGTAAAAACACAGGAGCAGGCAATACAAACACAGGAGCAGGCAATACAATATATGTAGTTAAATACAGAGTCTGATGAATGACATATTTCATCACACGGGGCTCCAGCACTTCTGGTTGTGTTACGGGGCTTCAGCACTTCTGGTTGTGTTACGGGGCTCCAGCACTTCTGGCTGTGCTACGGGGCTCCAGCACTTCTGGCTGTGCTACGGGGCTCCAGCACTTCTGGTTGTGTTACGGGGCTCCAGCACTTCTGGTTGTGTTACGGGGCTTCAGCACTTCTGGTTGTGTTACGGGGCTCCAGCACTTCTGGCTGTGTGATCGGGGCTCCAGCACTTCTGGTTGTGTTACGGGGCTCCAGCACTTCTGGTTGTGTTACGGGGCTCCAGCACTTCTGGCTGTGCTACGGGGCTCCAGCACTTCTGGTTGTGTAACGGGGCTCTCGTACCTTGGGCCATTGTCACTCCATGTCCCTTCTTCCTTATCCGGAATTTTTAATCAACCGGCACCATCCCGGTCCCGTCGGTGCCGGATACCAAAGAGTTTCCTGTAATGAGAAGCTAAGTAGGCAGGGTTGATCTATCAAATACCAGCTCCGAACAATTCAGTGGCTGCACACAACAGGGGGTCCGATATCGTGACTAGCTGGTGCTACTTAAAGGCAGCCTGCACCTCTTAAAGGGGAGGTGCATTGTGGCTGCAAGAAGTGGTGAGAGTCATCTGAAAACTAAATCTGTGACCTACTTTGAACAAAGGCTGAACATTGCAGAGTGCGTGCACCAAGGTTTTCAGACACTGCACTGGAGGCCTTGGTGGAAGAGGTGGTGAGGAGAGATGTCCTGTATCTGCAGGGAGGCAGGAGGCCCTCCAGACAGATGCAAAAGAGGCAGTGGGAAGAAGTAGCGGTGGCGGTCAATGCCAGGAGTGTTGCTCCAAGAACATGGATGCAGTGCAGGAAGAAGTTTAATGATCTCACACAAGTTGTCAAGGTCAGTGCGTTCATCTTCAAATGGCACATCCTACCAACTGCACCACTAACCTCATTCACTGCTCAATTCACCACACCCCCATCACCCACCTACCAACAATCTCTATCAATCAGCACTCAACCCTAAAATTCATATGCTTTACCCCACTCTCACACACTGAGCACTGTTGCAAACCTCACACCCACAACTCACAGCTCGCACGCACTGGCAGCTATTCAACCATGACAGCCACATCACCCAAACATATTGTAGGGCACCCACTGACACACTTCCCCCTCGTTTGCAGGAGAAGGTGGCACATAACAACAGGCAGCAGCAAAAAACTGGAGGAGGACAAGCAGGCCTGCATGTTTTAACCCGCATAGAGGAGAGAATTTTGGCCATCATGGGAAGGGGCATCGCTGAGGCTGTGGCCACTGGAGGGGCTGAAGCAATCGATGATGAGGGTATCTGCATACCTAATCCTCCTCCTATCATCCCACTTCTCCCCTCTCCCGCAATCTCTTCTGACTTACAAGCTGCAGATGGTGTAAGCACGCACTTCTTACTTTCTCCACTCCCCTAACCACAACCCAACCCTTGTTGCTTTTTCATTTCCGATACCCAAGAAATGGAACTTTCACAGTCAATGGAGGCAGTGGAAGAAGACAGTGAAAATGAAGACACACCATCACTCGATCTTACACTCACAGACACCAGCTCAGAGACTGACACTGCACGTATTTTAGAGGCCAAGACAGAGGAGGGATCTACATATAGTGAGATGGCGAGGTGGCATACTAGTTGCTGCAGAGGAGTCAGATAAGGACTTTGATGGGCTAGTCTACAGAAGAAGGCTGATGGGTGTACATAACCAAATGATTAGTGCATTGGAAAGCCTGCTAGAAAGTTTATGTTCAATATCAAGCAGCAAGGTGGAATCCAGCACCAAGTATTTTAAAATTTGTTTATGGGATGTGGGTGTCGCTGGCAAGGCTAGCATTTATTGCCCATGCCTAATTGCCCTTGAGAAGTTGGTGGTGAGCTGCCTTCTTGAACCGCTGCAGTCCGTGTGGTGAAGGTACTCCTGCAGTGCTGTTTGGGAGGGAGTTCCAGGATTTTGACCCAGTGACGATGAAGGATCGGCGATATACTTCTAAGTCAGAATGATGTGTGACTTGGAGGGGAACTTGGTGGTGGTGGGGGTGTTCCCATGCGTCTGCTGCCCTTGTCCTTCTAGGTGGAAGGGGTCACGGGTTTGGGAGATGCTACCGAAGAAACCATGGCGAGTTCACAGAATCACAGAATCACAGAATCTACAGTGCAGATAGAAGCCATTTCGGCCCATCGAGCCTGCACCGACACATATCCCACCCTATCCCCATAACCCCACATATTTAATCCCCTAACACTAAGGGTCAATTTATCATAGCCAAATCAACCTAACCTGCACATCTTTGGACTGTGGGAGGAAACCGGAGCACCCGGAGGAAACCCACGCAGACACAGGGAGAATGTGCAAACTCCACACAGACAGTCGCCCGAGGCCAGATTTGAACCCGGGTCCCTGGCGCTGTGAGGCAACAGTGCTAACCACTATGCCACTATGCAGTGCATCTTGTAGATGGTACACACTGCAGCCATGGTACTGTAGAATTTGCAAAATTGAACATTGTCCTATAAGGGTCTATTGGCAGAAAAGGCCTTAATTTTAAAGACTGTTTTAAAAAGCCCAGAAAAAGGGACACACAAAATGGCCGCCAGACCCCGTGACCAGCTTTTTGGGACATTTTAAAATGGTTCCTGCAGCCCCCAGACAGCTTTTGTGGATTCAGCCCACAGTAAGTTCTGGAAGGCAGTTTCAGAGAAAACAAAACCAGACATACAGATTGGATGCAGATCTGATCAGATCGGCCTGTAGATAAAGGCCATCTAAATGTTTACCCAGACAAAGGGGAACAGATTCAAGATCGAAGAGGGACATTAAAGACAATACAAGGTAATTCCAGACCAGAGATGGCAGTTACCGGCCATCCCGAAGGTACTTTAAACACAAAGACTACCCCGCTGTGCTACAAGCCCACTAAAAGTTAAACAAAGACTAACCTTGATATGGCGGGAGATAAGGGCCTCCATGAAAGGTATAACTGGAGTCCTGGGGTAGCGTTGGGGAAAGTATTCGGATCGGAGACCATCGGGTTTCGGTAGCCATTGAGGAGGATCAGCATCGGGAGAGACCAGTGCAGACCATTTTCGAGAGATTGCTCGGGGGTCCGAAGAAGGTTTTCTTTCGGACTCGGAAGAAGAAGACGAGACCCGGGGTAGTTATCGGGAGATCATCAACAAAAACCCCGGGCCATTGACGGCTTACAGAATGGGTAGCCACCAGCGTCGTGTACAGGAGCACGGCGAAATCGAGACTGTGACCACCATCATTGTATGCAGGAGCACCGAGAAGACAGCCGGTGGGCGAAACGATGGACGGCAAGTCCTGCTGAATTAAGGTGGCCGAGACGCCATTAGCTTGGGCAGGCCGCTGCGCCTACAGCCCAATGACCACGTGACAACGGCAGACCCAAGAGAGAGCACCAAGTAAAGAACCCCAACCCAACTGCAGTTTTGGATTGGTGAGCATGTTTCTGGCCCCTCATAATCTCATCTAGCTAGGTTTAGGGGGTGGGCATTTTAGGGGATAATTAACAATGAGTTGTTGTCCCTCGATGTTCCGTGTGTTTCCCTATTTCATGATGAATCTTGTAAAGCGTAATATGCCTGTAGATATATTGGTTAGTACTGTATTATGATTTGGTTTTCCCTCCCATGTACCTTATTGGCTTACATTCAATTTTTCCTTCATGCAATAAAATTTCATTTCGTTTCATTAAACTTGGTCTATAGAGTATTCTCTGCATTGTAGTTCCTGCCTCAAAGTCCAGTGTATAGAACCTAAGGGGTGAGTGGGTCGAACCACTCGGTAAATTACTGTGCAAGAGAGAGAGGCCTCTAGAGAGAGAGACCTCATCGATCGAAAACCCCTTACAGAAAATGGCAACCACGGCAGGACACTGGCAGCAGGATTGCAATGTATTAGACCCAGGTTTAAATGGACGAAATGTTATGGATGAGAGGATAGCGGATTATGTTTTTGGTACGGTAAATCTCACTAAGCAGTGGATTTCCGATCTCTTACTGGATGGGCGTCCGGTAGATGCAGCCGTCAGGTGGACAGAGAGTAAAGAACATAAAAAGTCAGTAGAGAAGGCAGTGTGGCTGATGTGCTACAAAAGACAAGTCCAGATTTTGGACAGAGTTGTTGCAGCGCAGGCAGCCAAGATCAAAACCCAGGCTTCAGAAATAGAGGAAAAGACCATGGGTGAGGAAAAGCTGATCGCAGCGCTTCACGCGCTGAATCAGGAACGCCAAACTGTAGCCAGCCAACATCAGGCTAAAGTAGAGTACCTGGAATGCCAGGTTACTGAGGCAAAGATTCATGAAACGAGAGTACGGGAGAAAAGCGCCTGCCTCGCACAACAGCTAAGAGCGCAGGAGGAGAGAGTAGTAGAGGTTAAGGCAGCTTACAAGCTGGCCATTGAGAACGGGTTTGAGAGCGCAGACCACGGCCCCTGCCAGAAGGCGTTAGAAGACCTAAGAACAGCCCTGGCGAAGGCAAAAGGCATGGTATGCCTCGTAAGCCCAAAGGCAAGTCAAATAGACTTCCTGAAGGAATCCAAAAGACCGATTCCACACAAAGTAGTTGTGGCACCAACCACTGAACCCTCAGCACCGCCGAGCTATAGTGAGGTTTGGCCCGAAGCGGGGGTGGTAGAAGAGGAGAAAGCCGAGGTAGAACCAGAGGAAGAACAACCCCCGGTAGTGAAGCCGGAGCTGGCACCAATGTGTCCTACTCGGCACCAGAGGTACGGTCCCGTCGACGCAAATGGCGTTGACGGACACCTCCTGAACCAGATCGTGTTGCCCCACGGTGCCCAACAACTCAGAGCGATGGTGAGCCACCTTCCAAAGCTCTCCAAGAAGGGAGATCCCTCAGTCTATTTCAGGGAGATAGAGCAAACAGCCACCGTCAATGACTGACGGTCCGGAACAGGCTAAGATGTTGCTATTCTCCCTGGATAGTACAATCCTTCAGTGCCTCTCAGACGGGAGTAAGATGGGGCAGAGAGGGTATGAGGAACTCCGGGACGAGGTCCTGGAGGTTATGGGAGTGGACGACAGCAACCCGTTCCTCCGTGTGGAAGGGACTGTGCAGCTAACTGGAGAACCCCCATGGGTTTTCGCAGAAAGGCTGTGGCCAGTGTATCGGCGCAGCTGTCCGGGCATGCCTGAACGGGCTGCAATGAACGATGTTCAGCGGGTTCATTGGCTCCGCTGCCTGGTTGCCAACAGCTTACCACAGATACAGGCCCAAGCCAAATCTTGGTTTGACCCCCAAGGTCCCAGGATCACGGAGGAGACAGTGCTCCGACAGCTCACCATTGCATATAAGAATTGCAGGAGTCAGGAGACACCTACCTCTGAGGGAAAAGTGTATGAGGCAAAACCCGCAGCCCCAAGTGAAAAGGAGTGGCATCAGGAGGGGATTCGCCCTCCCCAAGCCAAGCTCAATTGCTACGGGTGTGGGAAGGATGGACATTGGCGCAGGGACTGTAAAAATCCGTGGAAGGATAATAAGGGAAGATCTCCCGCAGCCCAAGCCCAAACTGCCGCCCCAGCACGAGTCCAGGTCCAAGCCGCAGCCCCTGTCCCAGAAAAGGGAACCGGTGCAGCCATGGATCCCGCTGTGATAGAGTCAATTTTAGAGACAATGCGGTCTCTTATAATCTCGCAGGGGAGGGTAGCAGTCACCACTGGTCCTGTCGTTCTCGCAGCCCCGACCATTTCACCCCAATGACTAGAGCCAGCACAGCCCGTTTACCTGTGTTCGCTGTGATATGATTTATGGAGACGACCCCTCGTGGAGATGGAGGTAGAGAAGGAAAAGGGGACCTATCTGTTGGATACGGGGGCATCGTGCACCGTGATCCATGCAGCTAACCCCACCACCTCACCTCTGTCCACCGGGGTTCCATATATTCTGTCGGGCTTCACGGCCAAAGAACAGGCTGGCGCATTCTCCATCCCTCTCTCCATTCATTTAGGACCACTCCGCGCCACGTGGAAGTGTGTACTGATGAAGTGGGAGGTGGAGGGTAGAAAAGGGATCCTTGGATCCGATTTCTTAGTAGAACACGGGATTCTCGTGGATCTGAGAAATCACTGTCTCTGGGGAATGAGTACGGGTGAGAAAAGAAAAAGGGGTTTCAAGGTGAAACCAAAGAAGGCACGGATCGGCCAGCAGGAAGTAAAATTCCTGGGTCTGACCATCCGCGCTGGAGAGAGAGCCATAGACAAGACCCACCGGTCCCCACAACTTGCGTAGTGGAGGTGCCCCGGTGCACTAAATGGTTTCACATAAACCAGTGCAAACTGTTTAAGCCAGGTGCAAAAGAGCCAACAACTAAGGCCAGGTCTGAGGGTAAAAATCCTCAGCCTGAGGCGTGCAAAAAGTCACAGACCACACAGGCTGGAACCGCAGCCTGCTTGAGGGGAGGAGCTATCCCGCCCACCTGGGAGGTTTCCACAGACCCAAATCCCGAAGGGGCGGAGTCTGAGGGAAGGGAGCCGAAGCCGGCAGTGGTGGAGGAGCCACGGGCTGTGAGGGCTAAAGTCCCAACCAAAGATCCACTCACTAAGGGAGCCTCGCCCAAGGCACCCCCTTGCAGGTCATCTCAGACGCCTCAGCCAGTAAAGCCCTGGCCCGATTCCCCCTACTACAGCAGACACCGACTTGGGAAATCCCTAGAAAGACGCAGTCCCCAGTTGGCAGCAAAAGGCTGCGGGGGACTCAAGCTACAGGTCAGTGCGGCCCCGTCACAGGGAGCGGTGAGCTGCAGTCCGAACAGGGATTAGGCAGGCCGCCCGGGGACGGGCGGCGCTGTACATAAGTTTAGTTAAGTTTAAGTTTGGTTAAGTATAAGGTGTGTAAATTTTTAAGGTGATGGGTGTTATAGTTTTGGAATCTGCCCAGCATGTGTGTTTGTTTTGGATCGAGGTCGAAAGACCCGATCACGCCTTCACTTAGGCCAGAATCTCTCGGGAGCCTGGCTGTATCGTTTAATCTGTTGCAGGAACCAAAGGTACTATGGAAAGGATTCTCATCGTGTTCACGGTGATCGGGTGTAGCTTGGTCTATCGGGGCTACACCAAGGACTCCATCGTGTATGGATGCTCCGGGGACACAGCCCCCATCACGACTGATGGGACAGGTGAACGAGACGTTGAGGAAACAGCTACCCACTTCCACGAAGGGAGGTGGCCAGGATGGCTGGGGTCGAACTCTACGGAATACTCCAGCCAGTCCGGGTTTGCATACAGAGAGACTTCTCTAATGTGTCCCAGGGTGAGGATCATCGCGCCCAGAGTCAGCGTCACCATCGGAAGGAAGATTTGTTTGATATGCAACGGACATGTTCCTTTGGACAGATGGTGGTGGCTTCGGAAGCTGAGTAAGACCATGAAAAACTCTACGGTCAAGTGGGAGCGACTGGGTAACAATACCCATCGGACTATTACGGGGACTCATGGGGGATTGAGTGTCTGTTGGGACAAATGGTGGGAACCAGATGAGGGGATTTACATCTGCATGTGAGGTTCAGAACGCGTCTGCCCCACAGGCGTCTCCATCTTTTTCCAAAGACAGTGGCAGGATGCTGGGAAAGGGATGAGGTGGGACGTCAGCACACGGGCGTGCGGAGTCCCATACTCTCAGATCCCAGTGAATGCCACTGAGCTCATCACCCGCCCCCGCAAGCCCCTGCCCACGATTCTGGTAGCCAAAGCCCACAAGGAAGGGTGCCCCGCCACTACCAAAGGACCCGGGAACGGACTGGTATTGGTACCCACAGGTCAGGTGCTGTACCAAGGGGTGCACTACGCGGTGGCCTCGGTGATTTTAAACCTCACCGAGGTGCGATTGCCAGAGTGGTGCCCCAAGGGAACGGAGCAATTGTACCAGGTCCTGTTAACAACTATGTTCAGACAATTTTATGAGTTCGACTTTGCCGATGTCTACAGAGCCGGATTGTACACCACACCACATGAGGTCTTGGACAGGGTAGGGAGACAAAGAAGGGGTACAGTCAATGATATTTTTACCGCCTTTAACACAGGGACTTCCGTCATCAACACTCTGGATGACGTGGAGCTGCAGACCCAGATCAATGGTTTAAAAGCGCGGTTAAGAAAGATACTGACAGACGAGAATAAGGTAGTGGGTTCTGAGTTACATGAGGACCAGGCCATGACACTACACTTAAAAGAAATCATAGCTGAGCTGGAGAAACATGCTAAAACAGTAAATGCTCTCATCAGAGAGGATGGGAATGCGTCCGATCAGGCTGCGCAGAACGAAGCGTGCGTGCTGTACGGGGCGTGGTTACTGGGCGAGGGCCGCAGTAATCTGGAGGATTTAAAACAAGGTTTGGTCCCCTCCTGGATCAGCAATAAGCACCTCGCAGCCCTCCACCCTTTTGAGAATGCATTAAGTCCGTGCCAGCTCAGACTAGCTTCAGAGGCCTACCCAGTCCCAGTGGACTGTGGGCGGTCTAATCACACCATTATGGGTATAGTGGTAAGAATGCCGGTTATGGGAAAGACAGCTAAACCCGCCCCGGTATACAGGGTGGAGAACGTTGGAGTCATTCAAGGGGGTGCACACATTCGCTACACAGCGGTCCCACCTTACGTCATTCGATGGGAGCATGCAATGACGGGTACAGACCTCTCGGGGTGCTGAAGCCGGGGAGCACACATCATCCTGTGTCCCCAGCACTTGAATGCCTATTTGAAACCACAGTGCGGGTTCAGAACTGCTGGCGCGAAGCCTATAAATTGCACCATGGAGGCAATGGCACAGGGCCATGTGCCCCCGCAGGTGGCATATATAGGAGGTGGGACATATTGTGTCACCACTGCAGCGCCCCACTACCAACACAGACAGCACGGCTGGTGTCCGGTCAGTGACAGCAGTTTCTGCTTCAAACCCAAGGCAGAAGTTCAAGTGGCCCAAGAGCAAATTGTCCCTATTCCTGAACCTTCCACTGTTCACCTCACTGTCAAGAAAAATTTCACCGATCTGCAACGATTCGTTGCACATTTTGGCTACGTCATTCCCCCTCTCCCTGAACACCTCACCAAGATACTAAAAGCCGTTGCCGTTTCACAGAAACATTTTTACACACTGGAGAAGAAGACATTAGAAATAGGGGCAGACATATTAGATATAGTGACCCCACAGTGGTGGGACCTGTTCACTAATATAGAAGTCCCATCTTGGATTAGGATAGCCTCCCACATCCTTGTGGTATGTCAGATTTTTATTGTGATTTATTTACTTTTTGTACATTGTAAGAGGGACAAACGTTTCCAGAAGTATGAGAACAGAGGAGAATGGAGGGAGCATTATGTGCGGGTAGACGAGGAGACACCCATCTAAATTTTTGCTGCTATGTATACAGTTAGAGTTTCCCTCCCTCCTCTATTTTTGATAGTATTCATGTGTGATTTTGTGTGTATTTTCTTTCTTCATTATTTTTATTAAAGTTTATTATGTGTGTTGTTATTAATAACAATAATATGTATGAACCAGGTGGTGTAGTGGTATTAGACCCCCCTCCATGCCTGGAAATGTGTGTGTCAGATTTTAATTCCAATGTATTGCCATCTATAGATGATTAATGTACACTGTGGTTTTTCTGAAATGGGAAATGCATGTGTCGTGGGGTCATAGATAGGTAAATACAGGGGATGGTTTGATTATGAAGAGTCAGAAAATTTTGCTCACCCAGAATTATGATACTTCAAGCAAGTTATAGTATCATCTGGGGGGACTGTAGAATTCGCAAAATTGAACATTGTCCTATAAGGGTCTATTGGCAGAAAAGGCCTTAATTTTAAAGACTGTTTTAAAAAGAAGCCCAGAAAAAGGGACACACAAAATGGCCGCCAGACTCCGTGACCAGCTTTTTGGGACATTTTAAAATGGTTCCTGCAGCCCCCAGACAGCTTTTGTGGATTCAGCCCACAGTAAGTTCTGGAAGGCAGTTTCAGAGAAAACAAAACCAGACAGAGCCCCATACATACAGATTGGATGCAGATCTGATCAGATCGGCCTGTAGATAAAGGCCATCTAAATGTTTACCCAGACAAAGGCGAACCGATTCAAGATCGAAGAGGGACATTAAAGACAATACAAGGTCATTCCAGACCAGAGATGGCAGTTACCGGCCATCCCGAAGGTACTTTAAACACAAAGACTACTCCGCTGTGCTACAAGCCTGCCAAAAGTTAAACAAAGACTAACCTTGATATGGCGGGAGATAAGGGCCTCCATGAAAGGTATAACTGGAGTCCTGGGGTAGCGTTGGGGAAAGTATTCGGATCGGAGACCATCGGGTTTCGGTAGCCATTGACGAGGATCAGCATCGGGAGAGACCAGTGCAGACCATTTTCGAGAGATTGCTCGGGGGTCCGAAGAAGGTTTTCTTTCGGACTCGGAAGAAGAAGACGAGACCCGGGGTAGTTATCGGGAGATCATCGACAAAAACCCTGGGCCGTTGACGAGACGAGAAGACAGTCGGCGAAGAGGAAGAAAATGAAATGCCTTACAGAACGGGTAGCCACCAGCATCCTGTACAGGAGCACGGAGAAATCGAGGCTGTGACCACTATCGTTGTATGTAGGAGCACCAAGAAGACAGCCGGTGGGCGAAACGATGGACGGCGAGTCCTGCTGAATTAAGGTGGCCGAGACGCCATTAGCTTGGGCAGGCCACTGCGCCTACAGCCCAACGACCACGTGACAACAGCAGACCCAAGAGAGAGCACCAAGTAAAGAACCCCAACCCAACCGCAGTTTTGGATTAGTGAGCATGTTTCTGGCCCCTCATAATCTCATCTAGCTAGGTTTAGGGGGTGGGCATTTTAGGGGATAATTAACAATGAGTTGTTGTCCCTCGATGTTCCGTGTGTTTCCCTATTTCATGATGAACCTTGTAAAGCGTAATATGCCCGTAGATATATTGGTTAGTACTGTATTATGATTTGGTTTTCCCTCCCATGTACCTTATTGGCTTACATTCAATTTTTCCTTCATGCAATAAAATTTCATTTTGTTTCATCAAACTTGGTCTATAGAGTATTCTCTGCATTGTAGTTCCTGCCTCAAAGTCCAGTGTATAGAACCTAAGGGGTGAGTGGGTCAAACCACTCGGTAAATTACTGTGCAAGAGAGAGAGGCCTCTAGAGAGAGAGAGAGACCTCGTCGATCGAAAACCCCTTACAGTACGCCGGTGGTGGAGGGAGTGAATGTTTAAGGTGGTAGATGGGGTGCCAATCAAGTGGGCTGCTTTGTCCTGGATGGTGTCGAGCTTCGGGAGTGTTGTTGGAGCTGCACTCATCCAGGCAAGTGTAGAGTATTCCATCACACTCCTTACTTGTGCCTTGTAGATTGTAGAAAGGCTTTGGGGAGTCAGGAGATGAGACATTCACCACAGAATACCTAGCCTCTGACCAGCTCTTGTTGCCACAGTATTTATGTGGCTGATCCAGTTAAGTTTCTGGTCAATGGTGACCCCCATGATGTTGATGGTGGGGAACTTGGCGATGGTAATGTCATTGAATGTCAAGGGGCAGTGGTTAGTCATTGCCTGGCACTTCTGTGGCATGAATGTTACCTGCCACTTATCAGCCCAAGCCTGAACATCGTCCATGTCTTGTTGCATGTGGGCATGGACTGCTTCATTATCTGAGGAGTTGTGAATGGCACTGAACACTGTGCAGTCATCAGCGAACATCCCCCTTTCTGACCTTATGTTGGAGGGAAGGTCATTGATGAAGCAGCTGAAGATGGTTGGGCCTAGGACACTGTCCTGAGGAACTCCTGCAGCGATGTCCTGGGGCTGTGATGATTGACCTTCAATCACCACAACCATCTTCCTTTGTGCTAGGTATGACTCCAGCCAGTGGAGAGTTTTCCCCCCGATTCCCATTGACTTCAGTTTTACTAGGGCTCTTTCATGCCACACTCGGTCAAATGCTGCCTTGATGTCAAGGGTAGTCACTCTCACTTCTCCTCTGGAATTCAGCTCCTTTGTCCATGTTTGGACCAAGGCTGTAATGAGGTCGGCAGCCGAGTGGTCTTGGCGGAACCCAAACTGGGCATCAGTGAGCAGGTTATTGGTGAGTAAGTGCCACTTGATAGCACTGTCGATGACACCTTCCATCACTTTGATGATGATTGATAGTAGACTGATGGGGCAGTAATTGGCTGGATTGGATTTGTCCTGCTTTTTGTGGACAGGACATACCTGGGCAGTTTTCCATATTGTCGGATAGATGCCAGTGTTGTAGCTGTACTGGAACAGCTTGGCTAGAGGCGTGGCTAGTTCTGGAGAACAGGTCTTCAGCACGATAGACGGGATGTTGTCAGGGCCCATAGCCTTTGCTGTATCCAGTGCGTTGAGCCATTTCTTGATATCAAGTGGAGTGAATTGAATTGGCTGAAGACCGGCTTCTGTGATGGTGGGGACCTCAGGAGGAGGCCGATAGCAATCATCCACTCGGCATTTCTGGCTGAAGATGGTTGCAAATGCTTCTGCCTTGGCTTTTGCACTCACGTGCTGGGCTTGCACATCATTGAGGATGGGGATATTCATGGAGCCTCCTCCTCCCGTTAGTTGCTTAATGGTCCACCACCATTCATGACTGGATGTGGCAGGACTGCAGAGCTTTGATCTGATCTGTTGATTGTGGGATCACTTAGCCCCGTTTATAGCATGCTGCTTCCGTTTTTAGCATGCCTGCAATCCTGTGTTGCAGCTTCCCCAGGTTGGCAACTTATTTTTAGGTGCACCTGATGCTGCTCCTGGCATGCTCTTCTGCACTCCTTATTGAACCAGTGTTGGTCCCCTGGCTTGATGGTAATGGTAGAGTGAGGGATATGCCGGGCCATGAGATTACAGATTGTGGTGGAATACAATTCTGCTGCTGCTGATGGCCCACAGCGCATCATGGTTGCCCAGTTTTGAGCTGCTAGATCTGTTCTGAATCTATCCCATTTAGCACAGTGGTAGTGCCACACAACAAGATGGAGGATGTCCTCAGTGTGAAGACGGGACAGGATTGGACAAAGTCAACATGGATTTACAAAAGGTAAATCATGCTTGACTAATCTACTGGAATTTTTTGAGGATGTAACTGGTAAAATAGATAAGGGAGAACCAGTGGATGTGGTGTATTTGGACTTTCAGAAGGCTTTCGATAAGGTCCCGCATAAGAGATTAGCGTGCAAAATTAAGGCACATGGGATTGGGGGCAAGGTATTGACTTGGATAGAGAACTGGTTGGCGGACAGAAAGCAAAGAGTTGGAATAAACGGATCGTTTTCTGAGTGGCAGGTAGTGACTAGTGGGGTACCGCAAGGATCGGTCCTAGGACCCCAGCTGTTCACAATATATATTAATGATCTGGACGAGGGAATTGGATGTAATATCTCCAAATTTGCAGATGACACAAAGTTGGGTGGGAGGGTATGCTGTGAGGAGGATGTCATGAAACTCCAGTACGGTTTGGACAGGTTAGGTGATTGGGCAGAAACATGGCAAATGCACTATAATGTGGATAAATGTGAGGTTATCCACTTTGGTGGCAAAAACAGGAAGGCAGATTATTATTTGAATGGCAATAGATTGGGAGAAGGGGAAGTGCAAAGAGACCTGGGTGTTCTTGTGCACCAGTCGCTGAAGGTAAGCATGCAGGTGCAGCAGGCGGTTAAGAAGGCAAATGGTATGTTGGCCTTCGTAGCAAGAGGGTTCGAGTACAGGAACAAGGATGTCTTGCTGCAGTTGTACAGGGCCTTGGTGAGACCGCACCTTGAGTATTGTGTGCAGTTTTGGTCGCCTTATCTGAGGAAGGACGTTCTTGCCATGGAAGGAGTGCAGTGAAGATTCACCAGGCTGATACCTGGGATGGCAGGAATGACGTATGAGGAGAGATTGTGCCAATTGGGCATATACTCACTGGAGTTTAGAAGATTGAGAGGGGATCTCATCGAAACCTATAAAATTCTGTCAGGCCTGGACAGACTAGATGCTGGAAGGATGTTCCCGATGGTCGGGGAGTCCAGAACCAGGGGTCATAGTCTAAGGATAAGTGGTAGGACATTTAGGACTGAAATGAGGAGGAATTTCTTCACCCAGAGAGTGGTGAACCTGTGGAATTCTCTGCCACAGAGGGCGGTGGAGGCCAGTTCATTAAATATACTCAAGAAAGAGTTGGATATATTTCTTAAGGCTAAAGGGATCAAGGGATATGGGGAGAAGGCAGGGACAGGGTACTGAATTTGGATGATCAGCCATGATCTCATTGAATGGCGGAGCAGGCTCGAGGGGCCAAATGGCCTACTCCTGCTCCTATCTTCTATGTTTCTATGTCTCCACAATGACTGTGCGGTGGTCACTGCTACCAATACTGTCATGGACAGATGCACCTGCGACAGGTAGATTGGTGAGGACGAGGTCAAGTAGGCTTTTCCCTCGTGTTGGTTCTCTCACCACCTGTCACAGGCCCAGACTGACAGCTATGCCCTTCAGGACTCGGCCAGCTCGGTCAGTCGTGGTGCTACTGAGCCACTCTTGGTGATGGACATTTAAGTCCCCCACCCAGAGTACATTCTGTGCCCTTGCTACTCGCAGTGCTTCTTCCAAGTGGTGTTCAAGATTGAGGAGTACTGATTCATCAGCTGAGGGTGGGCAGTAGGTGGAAATTAGCAAGAGGTTTCCTTGCCCATGCTTGACCTGAAGCCATGAGACTTCATGGTGTCCAGAGTCAACGTTGAGGACTCCCAAGGCCACTCCTTTCCGACTGTATACCACTGTGCCACCAGCCCTTGTGAGTCTGTCCTGCCGGTGGGACAGGACATACCCAGGGATGATGATGGAGGTGTTTGGGACATTGGCTGAAAGGTATGATTCTGTGAGTATGACTATGTCAGGCTGTTGCTTGACTAGTCTGTGGGACAGCTCTCCCAATTTTGGTACAGGTCCCCAGATGTTGGTAAGGAGGACTTTGCAGGGTTGACTGGGCTGGGTGTGCCGTTGCCGTGTCCATAGCCGGTGCCGAGGTTGATGCCGGTTTGTCTATCTGGTTTCATTTTGTTTTGTAGTGGTTTGTTACAACTGAATGGCTTGCTAGGCCATTTCAGAGGGTAGTTAAGAGTCAACCACATTGCTGTGGTTTTTGTGCAGAGTTTGGAGCCCATCCTTTCCAACATGAAATGGGTAGTCACCTCTATCAGCACACCTGTGGAACCCACCATGATGCAGCGTCTAATGGCTGTCGGCACAACTTCCATTGCATCACAAACAAGAGGGGATGAGATGAAGCTATCTCTCTTTGAATGGAGTGTCTCTGTGACCTCCCTTATACAGCAGTGTACTGCAAACTGTAAGATGTTGCTTATATCTCCAGCAGCAGCCTGGAAGGAGCCAGATACATTAAAGTTCAGAAATCACCTTGACAGCCACAGGCAATGTGGTCCTTGCCCTGCTTTGAGATTGCAGTTGTAGCTGCAGCAGTTGGCAGATTTCAGTTACGGCCTCTTTAGTGAAGTGAAGATGTCTTAAGAATTGGTCCTCGCTGAAGTTGAGGTAAGAGAATTGTTCCCTAAAGACCCTGGGTGCATATGGCCTCCTGCTGAGGGCCCTTCTCCCCATCCTCCTCCTCCCTCTTCTAGCAGCTTGTCCTGCGCTGCGTGGCCTCTCTTCATTCTCCCAGTCATACTCAATTCCAAGAGCACGGCCTACCAGGCTACCCATATCTGGAAGAAACTGGTTTCAGCACAAGCTTTTAAATGAACAAAAAAGTACTGCAACACCAGCCAAACCACTCCCTGTAGATTATTGAAACTTTAGGCAACTATAGGAAATAATACAGCAACTAACCTGTAAGTAGTTCATGATCCCTTTAAGTAGCGTTGGTGATGGGTACTTCATGCCATTTAACATCGTGTTCAGCTGTGGGAGGTTAAGACAGGGCATAGGCTGGAGCATGCCGTTCTTTAATGGCAGTGCTGGCATCAAATGAGCGTCGCCCACTGATTGATGTCATAGTCTGCCTACTCTATATGCTGCCGGTGGTGGTTAGCTGCGTGTGAGCATACTCCTTTACCAAGATGGCATCCGGCGCACTTCTCGTCGAAAGTGTGCGCGCGCATCTCAAACGCTATTTTCAAGCGTTAAGAGGCCACGTATTGCCTAAAAAACAGGTGCTACAGAGCCTAATTTCTCACCTAAGGTTATTAAACCAGTCCAAGATAGACAGAATGTTCTTTCTGTAATTGCATTTACTTCACCAAGAGTGGCAAGGTAGGGTTTTTTTTTTTTAAATTATTCGTTTTTATGGGATGTGGGCGTCGCTGGCAAGGCCAGCATTTATAACCCATCCCTAATTGCCCTTGAGAAGGTGGTGGTGAGCCGCCTTCTTGAACCACTGCAGTCCGTGTGCTGAAAGTACTCCCACCGTGCTGTTAGGGAGGGAGTTCCAGGATTTTGACCCAGCGACGATGAAGGATCGGTGATATACTTCTAAGTCAGGATGATGTGTGATTTGGAGGGGAATTTGGAGGTGGTGGTGTTCCCATGCGCCTGCAGCCCTTGTCCTTCTTGGTGGAAGAGGTCGCAGGTTTGGGAGGTGCTGCCGAAGAAGCCTTGGCGAGTTGCTGCAGTGCATCTTGTAGGTGGTACACACTGCAGCCACAGTACGCCAGTGGTGGAGGGAGTGAATGTTAAAGGTGGTGGATGGGGCGCCAATCAAGCAGGCTGCTTTGTCCTGGATGGTGTCAAGCTTCTTGACTGTTGTTGGAGCTGCACTAATCCAGGCAAGTGGAGAGTATTCCATCACACTCCTTACTTGTGCCTTGTAGATGGTGGAAAGGCTTTGGGGAGTCAGGAGGTGAGTCACTCGCCGCAGAATACCTAGGGGTCGATTTTAACTCAGGTGCGGGGAATTGTCGGGTTCCCTGAATTTGGTGTTTCCCACACGAATCTAAATGGGTGTGTGAGATTGATGCAATTTTAACTCAATTGGCCAATTGATTTCCAACGTGTGGGAACCCTTGGCAAATGAGTATTTCCAGTCAGAAAGTCGCATAATATGATGTCATTATTGCTGCTGCATTTAGGGTCTGCAAGAAGCCTTGCTTCTTCTGCAGGCTGCCAACCTTTTGGCATTTGCTGATACACTGAGCTGGAAGCAGAATGGCAAGAGAAAGACCGAGGTCTGCACCCCGTTTTGACGAAGTTGCCCTGCAGGCTTTAGTGGAGGGAGCAAGAGCTCACAAGGAGGTGCTCTTCCCTTCATCAGGGAGGAAGATGCCTCCCCAGCAGACAAAGGCTGCGTGGCTGCAAGTGGCAGAGGAGGTCAACTCCTTAACGGCTACCCGCAGAACCTGGATACAGTGCAGGAAGAGATTTCATGACCTTCAGCACACTGGAAAAGTGAGTATGAAGTTCCCATCACTCTCAATCTGATCTCCATTGCCACTCCTCACCAGCACTCAGCTTTAGCAATCTCTTCCTCCACATCCCACTTGACACTGACATCCATGCACCCTTACCCATTCCCTCTCTCTCTATGCTCACATTCACCTAACTATTCGACTATGCAGCCCTCACACTCCCTATCACTCTGATGCTATGAAAACAACTGACAACACACAGGGAGGGTCCTTGGTCTTGCCACCTCACTCCATCTTTGTCTCCTTTTAAGCATCTATGCTATAGATTCTCTACACTCACTCCTTCATTCTCACTCAAACTCCACTTGTCTCCCTCATTGCAGGAAAAGAGAGCTCACAATAAAAGAGAACGAGTGAGGACAGGAGGAGGGCCACCATCAGTAGCCCACCTTACCCCCTGGGAGGAGGCGGTCCTGGAGATCGTAGGACTGGAGGATGAGGCGCAAGTGGGGGACGGCCAGACGGGTGCATCACAGCAAGCTGGTGACAGAATAGTTTTCCATCTCTCTCATTGACATTACATGAGTCGCTGATAATGATTCTGAAGCTATAACAGATGGATCTATGATCATCTGCAATATGCAATGTGCATGTAACCTTCACCTCACATCTCTAACTCTTTCCTTTATTCCCCCTCAGGACCATCGAGAGCCCGTGTCCCCACTGTCCAGGAGGAAGAGCCTGAGCTTCCAGACTCCTCAGAGGAATCTGCAACCTCTGAGGGCACAGCGTCAGCATAATTCAGCGCACCCAGCACCAGCGCAGACACTCACTCCTTGGTGGGACCTTCAGGACATAGAGTAGTGTTGTCACCTGGTGTATCACAGCTCACAAATGAGCATCAGCAGATTGTGGAGACAGGGACAGCAGTGGAGAGTGCTAGTCGGAGGCCGCAGGACTCTGCCAGCTCGGCTCAGCTGCATGTCGACCCTCTGCCTCTGGATCCATCCATAAGATCAGCGGGGCTGGAACTCCAGGAACAGATGCAGGAGTCTCTGGCAGGTTTTGTCTCCAGGGTCGATGTGAGTGTGGAGCGAATGGAGGAGTCCATAGCGAACATGAGCAGAGCCTTTGTGGAGTCATTGGCACGTGAACGCATCACCATGGAAAGGATGGCAACCTCCATGGGGGAGATAAGTCGCCAGGGTATGGAAAACATGGTGAGTGTTCATAATAGAATGACATCTCTTGAGGAGCGATGGGCATCTATTGAACAGAGAAACCAGACCTTCATGGAAGTCCTTCTGAGTAGGACTGCCAGTGCAGATACGGGTCCCCATGGCCCCCTGATGTGCAGCAAGGTGCTCTCAAGCCACTTCCAAGTGCTGGCCCCTTCTGGCCTGTGCAGCTTCAGGTGGGTGAGCAGCAGCCTGGCGCTCCTGTTGCTGCTGCTGTTGTTCCTGGTTCTGCTGGTGCCGCGGCTGGTGTTCGAGCTCATCTAATGCCCAGAAGGGAAGGAAATAAATGGCTCCCATGCTTCTGGTATATGCCTCCATTGAGGAAGTGCTGAATGAAGGTGGCGAGTGGAGTTTCCCAGGAGGTCACACTAGAGATGTGTGTGAGGCTCCAACCTTCCACAGGTGTGGTTAATCCTGGTAAAAGTTGCCCCAGGCCTGAAACAACAAAGTTCTGCCACCTGCAAATGATGACTGCTCAAATCTCCTCTTTAATGGTAGACCTGCAGCTGATAGTCAGCAAGCCAATAGTGCTCACGCCAGGTTTCACAAGCGTGATCCCCACCAGGTGTGTTTTACGTGGGAAAAGGGGTAAAAATGCAAGGGCTTGTTGAAATGGGATTATAAAGGCCAATTATTGCTGATTAAGGGCCTTAAAGACCAGTCCCGCCTGTTGGAGGCGGGACTGATTCAGGACCATCAGACACGCCTGGGTTAAACTGGCTCGGGGTCGGGAACCAGGCGGGGGGGGGTCCCGACCCCCAGTTTTTGCGATTTTAAACCCCCACACGCCTCAAAGCCCGCCTCACGGCTGAGTTAAAATCGACCCCCTGATCTCTGACCCGCTCTTGTTGCCACAGTATTTATGTGGCTGGTGCAGCAACGTTATCACATATTTTACAAACTGTCCCAATTATTACCATCATGAACTGCTCCTTCTCACCAATGCATTCCTTTGCTTTTTCAGCACCTATCTTTTCCAGCACCAACTCCTTCAGTTGAAGGCTGCACAGGTTAACACTCTGCCAACTCCTTCCATGACCAGCACCTGCATGTTGCACACTATAGAGAGCACCCTGATACATGGTTGTAGAAAGATTCAATTTCGCCGATGACGCGTATTCAATGCATGTTTCTGTTTTTCAACACATACGTAATACAAACAGATGACTACCAGAGTGGATGCATCCTCTGAACCCTTTTAATTGAAGCAGGCCCATCTCCGGGTCATGCTCACAGAGGTCAAGAGCCCTCTCGATCTCACAGACACTCAACTAAAAGCCATCTCACAGGCTCCAGAAATGGGGGTTGCACTGCAAAGGCACACCAGATTAGGCAGGCAAGCACAATACACACAGATTGTTAAGAAAGGAATGCACCAAGTGTTGAGTCTGTGGTTTCAATTGCAGTTATACTGAATAACAGGACACAGACTACAGAAGTAAGTAAACAGGTCTCTAGTGATTGAGGGTCATGGCTGAACTGGGACACACTTTGCTCCGCAGGGTTTATATACCGGTGTGGTCACCACCGGTACTACAATGTACAGGAGCCATCAAAAAGTAGTCCATCACCTTAAGGTATCCTCTTAAGGTGGTACAGGTTACATACACTACAATTCCTCCCCTTTTAGCTTAACAGTGTACACCCCAAATTAAACATTACATGGATAACATATATACAATTTACACACAACTGTTCAAAGATTCAGTCTCTGAGGAGGCCTCCTGATCCAGGCCGGATAACGCCTTTCAGGGGTCTCTGGTTCTCGTTGCTGGGGTGACTCATCCACTTGATCCCCTATGGATTGAACATCATCAGGTACGTTCGAGTCTGAGGTAGATGCTACAGGCTCAATAAGTTCTTCAACTGGTGTCTCTGCCGTAGACATGGGGTCGACCCTTGTTCTCGATTCCACAAGTTGGTCAGCATGACGTCGTATTACGTTCTCTCCAACGTCTACCGTGTACATCAAGGGTCCTTGTCGTGCACGAATTGTTCCAGGTTGCCATTTATCATCCCTATAGTCCCTGGCCAACACTGGTTGTCCTATTTCGAAACTACGGGTGGCCTTGTTATTTACATGCTGGAATTGCTCGTTTTCGACTTCCCTTCGCACATTGGGTTTTAACAAATCCAACCGGGACCGCAACCTTCTGTTATAGAACATTATGGCAGGGCTTTGATTTGTCACTGCATGCGTGGCGTTTCGATACGCCATCAGGAAATTGTCCACCTTGTGTTGTAGTGGAATATGGTCTTCGCTCATGGCCTTTATCGCCTTTTTGAACGTTTGTACAAATCTCTCGGCCAACACATTTGTAGCCGGATGATATGGGGCAGATGTATAGTGTTTCACCCCATTCTTTTTCATGAATTTCTGGAATTCTTCTGACACGAACTGTGGTCCGTCGTCTGAACATATTTGCTCCGGCAACCCATTCCTTGCAAATATGGTTCTTAGAACTGCGATCGTCTTCTCGGAGGTAGTGGTCGACATCATAATCACTTCTGGCCATTTAGAATGTGCGTCTACTGCTACCAAAAACATGGAATCCATGAATGGACCTGCAAAGTCGATATGCATACGTTGCCATGGGGCTGAAGGCCATTCCCATGGATGCAGCGGTGCAATTGGAGGTGCGTTTTTAACTTTTTGGCACCCTGAGCAGCTTTTAGTCAGATCCTCTATTTGTTTGTCGATACCTGGCCACCACACATAAGCCCTAGCAAGGCTTTTCATCTTGACTCCTCCCAGATGACCTTCGTGCAATTCTTTCAGAACTCTCTCTCTTAATTTTGGAGGAATAATCACCCTTGTTCCATACATCAATGTTCCTTGACATACGGACAGCTGTTCTCATCTGGCTGAGAATGCTGGTAACAGTGGTTCGCCATGTGCTGGCCATCCCTTCACTGTCAAGTCGTAGACCCGAGACAGTGTCGGGTCATTTCGGGTCTCTCTCTCAATACCCGCATTGGTGACTGGTAAGCATTCGATGATGGGCGAGTGAAATATCTCGACAGGGTCAACTGCCGGTGCCACTTCCGCTGTAGGTAGTAGCAAGCGCAACAGCCCATCAGCATTACCATGTTGCTTTGTACCTTTGAATTCAATATCATATTGATGTGCCCCTAGGAAAAGGGACCATCTCTGAAGCCTCTGCGCCGTCATTACCGGAACACCCTTCTTAGGGTTGAAAATGGAAACCAACGGCTGGTGATCTGTCAGCAGCGTAAACTTTTGGCCTTGCAGGTAATGGTTAAATTTCTTAACTCCCCACACGAGGCTGAGAGCCTCCCTATCTATCTGAGCATAGTTGCGCTCAGCGGAGGTCAATGATCTGGATGCGAAAGCGACTGGCCTTTCCTAGCCATCTGGAAACTTATGTGAGAGCACTGCCCCGATACCATATGGAGAAGCATCACAAGCTAAGTGAATAGGCAGCGTTGGGTTAAAGTGAGCCAACACTTCCTTAGAGGGGATCAGTGCCTTGCTCTTTTGAAAAGCCCGCTTACAATCATCGCTCCACTTCCATGGTATTCCCATTTGCAAAAGAGTGTTTAGCGGGTGTAACACCGTGGATAAATTTGGAAGAAACTTGTGGTAATAGCTAACCAACCCGAGGAACGACCTCAACTGGGATACATTTTCCGGTGCAGGAGCTTTTACCACAGCTTCGATATTGTCAGGTGACTTATGGAGCCCTTCCCGGTCAATGACGTGGCCGCAGTACGAGATTCGCTTTTGAAAGAACTCGCATTTCTGGCGATTAACTCTGAGCCCATATTCTTTCAATCTGATGAGCACCTGCTCCAAATTCGCGAGGTGAGCCTTATCGTTATCTCCTGTAATCAGGATGTCATCCAGGTAGCATTGTGTGCCTGGAATTCCCTGCAATACCTGCTCCATGGCCCTTTGCCAAATCGCTGGAGCCGATGCCACTCCAAAAACCAGTCTATTGTACCGATATAAGCCCTTATGTGTGTTGATCGTGAGATACTGACGTGACACTTCATCAACTTCCATCTGTAGGTACGCCTGCGCCAGGTCTATCTTAGTGAAGTGTTTCCCGCCAGACAGCGAAGCGAAGATATCTTCAATCCGCGGAAGCGGATATTGCACCGTGTGAAGAACCGGATTAACAGTGATCTTGAAATCGCCACAGATGCGAACCTTCCCAGGTTCCCCCGGCTTGTTGCTCAACGAACGCTTCATGACAGGAACAACGGGTGTAGCCCATTCGCTCCAGTCCACTTTGGACAGTACCCCTGAACGTTCTAGCCCTTCCAGCTCTGCTTCCACAGCAGGTCGTATCGCATAAGGCACCGGTCTGGCTTTGAAAAATTTGGGGTTTGCATGTTCTTCAACCTTGATGGTTGCCGTAATTCCTTTCAGTGTTCCAAGTCCCTGTTGGAACACTTCCTTAGCATCGTCTAAGATTTTCAACAGTCGTTTAGGTTTGACGTCGTCCTCCTTACAGGCATCTACAGTCAGTGCGTGTATGGAATGCCAGTCCACATTTATTCTCCGGATCCATTCCCACCCCAGTAGTGGCGGACCTCCATCAGGTAACACATACAAGTCCATTTTCTGACTTACTTTACCATTGTAGACCACGTTTACTTTTATCTTTCCTTTGGGGTATACTATTTGCCCCGTGTATGTTTTCAATACAATCTCCGTATCCCTCAGGGGAATGTGCGAGAATAACCTTTTGTAATCATGCTTATTCATGACCGTTAATGCCGACCCAGTGTCCAATTCCATCTTCACTTGGACCCCTGCAATCCGAAGCATGACCCAGATAGTTTGGTGGTCTTCTGTGTTACCCACATTATGTATTTTCAGACAACCCAGTTGCTTACTGCTGGAGTCTGAATCCGTCTTCTGTTCATCCGAACTGTTCTCTGTCACCTTGTGTACTTTTTTGTACTTCTCCTGCGGTGACTTTTTGCTGCTGGTCTTCTTTCCGGACCGGCATACTTTCGCTATGTGACCAAGTTTGCCACCTTGCCTGCATTCTTTATCTTTGAACCAGCACTGGTTCTGGTCATGCGTTGTCCTTCCACAACGATAGCACTTTACTGTGCCCAATGCCATTTCATTGGTGCTGAATTCCAATGGCCTTTGCTGTATCTCTGCAGCACCCCGTGCTGCTGCCTCATGGGATGCTGCAATGCTGAAAGCTTTGTCCAGCGTAAGGTCCTTTGCCTCTAGCAGTCGCTTCTGGGTTCCTTCCCTTAGGAGCCCACACACAAACTTATCTCTCAGTGCGTCTGCTAGTCCTGTTCCGAACTGGCAGTACTTTGATAACTTGCGCAGTTCTGTTAGGAATTCAGCGTTGCTTTCTTCTTTAAGTTGAATTCTTTTGTAGAATTTAAATCGCTCCGCTATCAGCAGCGGCGTGGGGTTTAAATGCTCCTGCAGGATAGTAGCAATATCCGCAAAACTTTTCCCTACCGGTTTGTCTGGTGTTACAAGGTTCCTTAATAACCCGTACGTCTTCGCACCCATTGAGTTTAATAGGGTTAGTGCTTTCTTATCCTCCGGTACCTCATTCGTTGTACAGTAAACTTCGACGCGTTCCACATAAGTGGCCCAATCTTCCACATCGTTATCAAAAGCAGTGATGTTACCCATTTTTGGCATCCTTGCTGAGTTTCTCCTTCCCCTTTGGATATTATTATTATATATATATATTTTTTTTTCAAAATGGCGGCTTTTCCCGCGCTTGGCGGCTTCCCCCGCTGACTCAAAATGGTGATTCCCGTGCTGTTGCTGTCCACGCCTCCCAGCGGTCCTTTATTTTCCCCTGCATTGCTGCTCTTGTTCCCCCGCCGCTCCCGCGGTCCTTGTGGCCATAAACGCTTTTCTGGCTGCTGCGCGTCTCTGCCCGATTGCAGTCCGGCCCCTGACACCGGCTGCGGTCGTGTTCTCCGCCCTTTTCATCATTTTCCCTCCCCTTCTCCCACTGACAACTCGGCCGACATCCCCCCCGTGCCGCTCGATCGGGCTTACCCGCCGCTGTCGTAGAAGGGATGCTCACTGATGCTTGACTTCGTGGTCAGCAAACCAACCCGGGTTTCCGATGGCCTCCCGTGCGATGCAGGATGTTGAGGGCGGATGCCCTTTCTCGACGCCCGTTCCTGGGGACGAAGCTTCCTTTGATGCAAAACTGCCGCAAGGTAAGATCAGACTCGTCGCCACTGTTGAGTCTGTGGTTTCAATTGCAGTTATACTGAATAACAGGACACAGACTACAGAAGTAAGTAAACAGGTCTTTAGTGATTGAGAGTCAGGGCTGAACTGGGACACACTTTGCTCCGCAGGGTTTATATACCGGTGTGGTCACCACCGGTACTACAATGTACAGGAGCCATCAAAAAGTAGTCCATCACCTTAAGGTATCCTCTTAAGGTGGTACAGGTTACATACACTACACCAAGGTCAGACACAAAAGAATCAGAGATTGGTCACGTTTTGGCAAATAAATATATTGGAGCAGGAGTTGCAGCGTGTGCACAGATTTTCATTTGTGAGGTTAGATAAAGAAATGTCCAGTGAAAACATGTGGTTTGCCTGGAAAATTAGTAGAGTGGCAGAGGCAATATTATGCATTGTGATTTATTGCAGTTAATGGCGATGTTACATTTATATGGTGTGGAGATGCCGGAGTTGGACTGGGGTGGACAAATGTAAGAAGTCACACAACACCAGGTTATAGTCCAACAGCTTTATTTGAAATCACAAGCTTTCGGAGCGCTGTTCCTTTGTCAGGTGAAGCAGTGTTGTGTGACTTCTTACATTTACATTTATATAGCACCTTTAGCATAGTAAACCGTCCCAAGGCACTTCACAGGAGTGTAACCAACAAAAAAAATTAACACCGAACCAAAGGAGCCATTAGGACAGGTGGCCAAAAGCTTGGTCAAAGAAGTAGGTTTTAAAACATCTTAAAGGAGTTGGAGTGAGGATTAGGGAGGGAATTCTGGAGCTTAGGGCCTAGACAGCTGAAGGCATGGCCACCAATGGTGGGACGAAGTAAGTTGTGGAAGCACAAGAGGCCAGATTTGGAGGAATGCAGAGTTCCCACAGGGTTGTGAGGCCGAAGGAGGTTACAGAGATAGGGAGGGATGAGGCCATGGAGAGACTTGAACACAAAGGTGAGAATTTTGAATTGGAGGCGTTTGTGGACCAGGAGCCAATGTAGGTCAGCGAGCATAGGGGTGATGAGTGAATGGGACATGGTGCAAGGTAGGGTACGTGCAGCAGTTTCGGATGAGCTCAAGTTAATGGAGGGTGGAAGCTAGGAGGCTGACCAGGAGAGCTTTGGAATAGTCAGATCTGGAGGTAACAGAAGTGTAGCTGAGGTTTTCAGCAGCAGATGGGCTGCAACAGGGGCGATACGGACGATATTACGGAGGTGGAAATAGGCGGGCTTGGTGATGGAGAGCCAAAAGCTCTGCTCAGAGTCAAATAAAATGCTGAAGTTACAGTCTGATTCAGCTTGAGACAGAGGCCAGGGAGGGGGATGAAATTGGTGCCTAGGGATTGGAGTGTGTGGCAGAGACCAAAGACAATGGCTTTGGTCTTCCCAATATTTAATTGGAGGAAATTTCTGCTGACGGACAAGCAGCGTGACATCATAGAGGCAGTGGAGGAGTCGAGGGAGGTGGTGGTGAGATAGAGCTGGGTATCGTCAGCATACATGTGGAACTGACGTGTGTTCGGATGATATCGCCAAGGGGCAGCATGTAGATGAGAAACAGGAGGGGGCCAAGGATAGATCCTTAGGATCTCCAGAGGTAAAAGTGCAGGGGATAGATAAGAATGGAACTGGACGAGGGCAGTCCCACTCAGCTGGACAATGGAGGAAAGGTGTTGGAGGAGGATGGAGTGGTCAACCGTGTCAAAAGCTGCAGACAGGCCGAGAAGGATGAGGAGGGATAGCTTACCATGGTCACAGTCACATAGCATGGCATTTGTGACTTTGATAAGGGCTCTTGCAGCTGCCAAAGCTGTTTGCACTGTTGTGTCCTCTGGTTCTTCAGGTTTTTCAATGATGTCCTCGAACAACTCTTCAGAGGGTACTTGCTCCAGCTTCTCCAGTGTAAAGCCTCTTTGCACAGCAACGTTATGGAAAATGCAGCAGACTATGATGATCAAAGAAACTTTGGAAGGATTACGCTGATGGACTCCCCCAGACTTGCCATGGCATCAGGAGCACTGATTTTGCGTGCCTATGATGTGCTCAATAACAAATTGACTGGAGGCATGGTCTCATTGTATCTGTGCTCTGCTGGTGTGCAGGGACGCTGCAAAACAGTCATAAACCAAAGCAGCAACTATTTTAACTCACGGACCTCATTTAAATCTTGCCAGCCAACTTGCCACCCAGAATGAGCAGGAAATTGATGAGAATCAGCAGACAATCACGTGACCCAGAGTCTGCCCACCAATACAAGCTCAGTGGCAGGATTCGGTACCAGTAGCGGGAGTCCCACATTCGATAAGGGGCAAAAGAGCTGGGCACGGGAGGCCTAAGCTTTCTTTTTGAGGCTCATAGAAATAATCCTACTCCTCCTGCGCCACAAAGAAAATTTGCCTTTTTTGGCCTCTTCTTCTGCTGTGGCTTCCCCACTCAGGTCTCAGTTAAAATTGTTGTTGAGACCCAATGACGTCAATGAGACCCGACCTGCATATGTAAAGAATGCTCCGGTCAGCTATGGGTGGGTATCCTTGCTGCCTGCTTGTGGGTACATAGGAATATAGTAACAGGAGCAGGCCATTCAGCCCCTCGAGCCTGTTCCATCATTCATTTAGATCATGGCTGATCTGTATCTTAACTCCGTCTACCCGCCTTGGTTCGTAACTCTTAATACCCTTGCCTAACAAAAACCCATCAATCTTTTGGAATGTTCAATTGATCTAGCCTCAACAGCTTTTTGTGGGAGAGAGTTCCAGATTTCCACTACTCATTGTGTGAAGAAGTGCTTCCTCACATCACCTGAACGGCCAAGCTTTAATTTCTAGGCTATGGCCCTTTATTCTGGACGTCCCCCACCAGAAGAAATAGTTTCTCTCTATCTGCCCGTCAACTCCTTTAATCATCTTATAAACACTTCAATTAGATCCCCACTTAATCTTCTATACTCAAGGGAATACAAGCCCAGTCTATGCAACCTGTTCTCATAACTTAACCCTTTTAGCCCCCATATCATTCTGGTGAATCTGCGTTGCACCCCCTCCAAGGCCAATATATCCTTCCTGAGGTGCGGTACCCAGAACTGACTACAATACTCTAAATGCGGGCTAACCACTTAGAGCTTTATATAACTGTAACATAACTTCCACCCCTTTGTATTCTAGCCCCCTTGTGATGAAGGCCAACATTCCATTAGCCTTATAATTATTTTTTGTACCTGTCCACTAGCTTTTAGTGATTTCTGTATTTCTGATTATTAAAGACGTTATAGCAGGGCACTTAGAAAAGTTCAAAGTAATCAGGCAGAGTCAACATGGTTTTGTGCAAGGGAAATCATGTTTAGCCAATTTATTGGAGTTCTTTGAGGAAGTAACATGTGCTGTGGATAAAGGGGAACCAGTGGATGTACTGTACTTAGATTTCCAGAAGGCATTTGATAAGGTGCCACATCAAAGGTTATTGCGGAAAATAAAAGCTCATGGTGTAGGGGGTAACATATTGACATGGATAGAAGATTGGATAGCTAACAGGAAACAGGGAGTAGGCATAAATGGGTCATTTTCTGATTGGCAAGATGTAACGAGTGGTGTGCCACAGGGATCAGTGCTAGGGCCTCAACTTTTTACAATTTATATAAATGACTTGGATGAAGGGACCGAAGGTATGGTTGCAAAATTTGCTGATGACACAAAGATAGGTAAGAAAGTAAATTGTGAAGAGGACATAAGGAGGCTACAAAGGGATATAGATAGGTTAAGTGAGTGGGCAAAGATCTGGCAAATGGAGTATAATGTGGGAAAATGTGAAGTTGTCCATTTTGGCAGGAAGAATAAAAAAGAAGCATATTATCTAAATGGTGAGAGATTGCAGAGCTCTGAGATGCAGAGGGATCTGGGTGTCCGAGTGCATGAATTGCAAAAGGTTACTATACAGGTGTTGGATCTGTGGTTCAGTGGATATGCTGTTATTAAATAATCACACGGATGCTGTACATTAACAATAAACAGGTCTTTACTGGAGGAGGGTAGTCTCAAGACTGGGGGTACAGAGGCATGCGCAAAGCTTATATACAGGTGTGGTCACTGCCGGTACTACAGTATACAGGAGCTGTAAAAGTAGTTCTGACTTAAAGGCACATGCACTACAATTCCTCCCCTTTTAGATTAGTAGTACCCCTAATATTCAAATAACAATTAACATTTCAACATGTACATTAAACAACAAAAGTCCATTTATAGATTCAGTCTTTGGGGCGGCTTCCTGACCCTTTCGGGATAGCGCCTTTCCGGAGGTTCTTGTTCTTGGTGCGGAGGCGATTCTGACTCCTTTTCATCGGGTAGTTCATCGGGTTCCACTGCTACTGGGTCTGAGGTAGATGCTACCGGTATGTCGGGTTCATCCCCAGGTACTCGAGACATGGGGTTGACGCGTTCCTGTGACGCTAAGATCTGATCGACGTGGCGTCTCACAATGTTCTCCCCAACAACCACTGTGTACATTAATGGCCCCTGCCTTGTACATATCGTTCCGGGTTGCCACTTCTCTGTTCGATAGTCACGGGCCAAGACTGGTTGTCCTACATTGAAGCTCCTTGTCGGCTTCTCATTGATGTGCTGGAATTGTTTGTCCTCAACATTTCTGCGCACATTTGGTCTGAGCAAGTCCAGACGAGATCTCAACCTTCGGTTAAAGAACATCATGGCCGGGGTCTGGTTGGTAACTGCATGTATCGCGTTTTGGTAGGCTAATAAGAAATTGTCCATCTTATGCTGTAGTGGAATTTCATCGTCGCACATGGCCTTTATCGCCTTCTTAAAGGTTTGTACGAACCTCTCAGCCAATCCATTTGTGGCTGGATGATACGGGGCGGATGTGTAATGCCTTACCCCATTCCTTCTCATAAATGTTTGGAACTCGTCGGACACAAACTGTGGTCCATTATCAGAGCAAATCTGCTCTGGCAAACCATTTCTGGCAAATATGGTCCGTAGGACTGCAATCGTTTTCTCTGTAGTGGTTGAAGACATTTTTATCACCTCAGGCCACTTTGAATGAGCATCCACTGCTATTAAGAACATTGAGTCCATGAATGGACCAGCGAAATCAATATGCACCCGTTGCCATGGAGAGGGGGGCCACTCCCATGGGTGTAGAGGGGCATGTGGTGGTGCATTTTGGACCTTCTGGCATCCTAAGCAGCTCTTAGTTAGGTCTTCGATTTGTTGATCGATTCCCGGCCACTTCACATAAGCCCTTGCAAGGCTTTTCATTTTCACTCCCCCCAGATGACCTTCATGTAGCTCATTTAGCACTCTCTCCCTTAACTTGGGTGGAATTACCACTCTGGATCCACACATCACTGTCCCCTGGCATACTGACAGCTGTTCTCTTCTGGATGAGAATGCTGGCAACAGTGAGTCGCCATGAGTTGGCCATCCCCTCACCGTCAATTCATATACCCGAGACAGCGTCGGATCATTGCGGGTCTCCTTCTCTATATCCGCGTTCGTTACTGGCAATCGTTCAATTATTGACGAATAAAATATCTCGATAGGGTCCACTGCTGGTGCTTCCTCCACAGTAGGCAGTGGCAGGCGCGATAGCCCATCAGCGTTCCCATGCTGTTTCGTGCCTTTATATTCTATTTCATATTGATTCGCCCCTAGAAACAGGGACCATCTTTGTAACCGCTGTGCAGTCATCACTGGAATGCCCTTCTTAGGATTAAAGATGGAGACAAGTGGTTGGTGGTCAGTCAGCAAGGTGAACTTCTGCCCATGCAGATAGTGGTTGAATTTTTTTACTCCCCATACTAGGCTGAGGGCCTCCCTGTCAATCTGGGCATAGTTGCGCTCGGCTGAGGTTAGTGACCGAGACGCAAAGGCTACTGGCCTCTCCAACCCGTCTGGGAATTTGTGCGACAGCACCGCTCCAATACCATAGGGTGATGCATCACATGCCAAACGAATTGGTAGTGCTGGGTTGAAATGGGCCAACACCTCTTTTGATGTGATCAATTCTTTACACTTCTGGAAAGCTCGTCTATGTTCGTCATCCCACTTCCATGGTACCCCTGTTTGCAGTAGGGTGTTCAGTGGGTGTAATACCATAGACAAATTTAGTAAGAACTTGTGGTAGTAGTTTACCAGCCCGAGGAACGACCTCAGTTGTGACACATTTTCCGGTGCTGGAGCCTTGACTACTGCCTCAATCTTGTCAGGGGACTTATGTAGCCCCTCTTCATCGATGACGTGGCCACAATACGAGATCTGTTTCTGGAAAAACTCGCACTTGTGGCGATTAGCTCGTAGCCCATACTCCTTTAATCTGGTGAGCACCTTCTCCAAGTTGGCGAGGTGATCACCGTCATTTTCGCCCGTGACCAAGATGTCGTCCAAATAACACTGGGTCCCTGGAATCCCTTGCAGGACCTGATCCATCGCCCTTTGCCAGATAGCCGGAGCCGAGGCTACTCCAAACACCAGCCGGTTGTATTGATAGAGACCTTTATGAGTGTTGATCGTAAGGTATTGTTTCGAAGCTTCTTCTACCTCCATTTGCAAGTACGCCTGGGCTAGATCAATTTTGGTGAAGCGTTTACCTCCAGATAGCGAGGCGAAAATATCCTCAATTCGTGGAAGCAGATATTGTACCGTGTGAAGGACTGGGTTCACTGTCACCTTAAAATCCCCACAGATGCGGACCTTCTTTGGTTCCCCAGGCGTATTCCTCAACGACCTCTTCATTACAGGAACGATGGGTGTAGCCCACTCACTCCAGTCCACTTTGGACAGTACTCCTGAACATTCCACCCCTTCCAGCTCTGCTTCAACAGCTGGTCTGATCACATAAGGCACTGGTCTGGCCTTCAGAAACTTTGGGCTTGCATTTTCCTCTATTTTAATCGTTGCTGTTATTCCTTTTAGTGTTCCTAGTCCCTCCTGGAACACTTCTTTTGCGTCAGTTAGCATTTTTGACAGTTGTCCAGTTGTGACGTCGTCATCCTTTTTGGCCTCAACCTTCAGTGCCTGTATGGAATGCCAATCTAATTGTATCTTCCGGATCCATTCACGTCCTAGCAGTGGTGGTCCTCCATCTGGCAATACATATATATCCATTTTAGGTATTTCCTGGCCTTTATATGTCACTTTCACCCTTATTTTTCCTTTGGGGTAGACTTTTTGCCCCGTATACGTCTTCAAGACAATCTCTGTAGCTTTCAAGGGTATGTGTGAAAATAGCCGCTTGTAGTCTCTTTGATTTATGACTGTTAGCGCTGACCCTGTGTCCAATTCCATTTTCACTTGGACTCCGTCTATCTTGAGTGTAACCCGGATAGTCTGGTGATCCTCCATTTCTGTTATCTTATGTAGTTTCAGACAACCCAGCTCCTTGATTCTGGAGTCTGTGTCACTTTTCTGTTCATCTGAACCACTGTCCATCACATGGTGTACCTTTTTGTACTTCTCCTGTGGCGATTTCTTACTGTTGGTTTTCTTCCCAGACCTGCAGACTCTTGCTATGTGTCCTGCTTTCCCACACTGTCTGCACACTTGGTCCTTGAACCAACAATCTTTCTGGTCATGTGTTGTTCTGCCGCAGCGATAGCACTTCCCTGTTCCATAGGACATTTCATTGGTTCCATATTCTTGCGGTCTCCGTTGTATCTCTGCAGCGCCCCTTGCAGCTGCTTCGTGTGATACTGCCATACTGAAAGCTTTGTCCAGCGTAAGGTCCTTTTCTGATAGAAGCCGTTTCTGGGTTCCTTCACTTTGTAGCCCGCACACAAACTTGTCCCTTAACGTATCTGCTAGTCCCGCTCCAAACTGGCAGTGTTTCGATAGCTTACGCAGTTCCGTTAGGTACTCAGCATTGCTTTCGTCTTTGTGTTGGTTCCTTTTATGGAAATTAAATCGTTCTGCTATCAGCAGCGGTGTGGGGTTTAAGTGGTCCTGTAGGATTTCTACTATGCTTTCAAAATTCTTGTTTACCGGCTTCTCTGGGGTTATTAGATTTCACAGTAACCCATAAGCTTTTGCACCCATGGAATTTAACAGAACCAGTGCTTCATTAGCATCTGGCACTTCATTCGCCCTGCAGTACACCTCAATACGTTCCACATATGTCGCCCAATCTTCGACTTCATTGTCGAACGTAGAGATACTGCCACTCTTCGGCATCCTTGGGTGTGAGTTAACTGTCAAAAATGGCACCTCCCGCGCTTCCCCTTCTTCTCCGCTGGCACAAAATGGCGTCTCCCGCGCTTTCCTTCCTTCCTGCGCTCGCCCTTCTTCTCCGCTGCGGCTTCTAAAAATGGCGTCTCCCGCGCTCTTTCTTCTTCTCCGCAGCTCAATGGCGTCTCCCGCGCTCCCCTTTCTTCACCCCGTGGACCCTGTTCAGCCCGTGAGCCCTGGTTGTGCTCTGCGCGTTCTTCTTTTTATATTTTTCGAAGCCGCTCAGTCTAGAACCCGGCTGTTTCTCTACCCTCTCTCTCTCCGGTTTGTTTTCTTTTTCTCGACGCCGCTCGGTGTTCAACCCCCGGCTGCGCCCTGCGCTCTTCACCCTCTGTCTTACCCCATCGACGCTGCTCGGCTTTCTCTCCGCCGTCGGTCGGCTCCAGCCGCCGCTGCTCGGGAAGGGTCTGTGCTGGACCTGTCGTCGGTCTCTTGCTGCTCGTCGTGGCTGGGGAACCAAGCCCGGCTCTCCACAGCCTCCCCTGCGAAGTTCAATCTCTGCCTGACTGCTGGGCGGTTGCTCGTGGTCGACGCCCGTGTTCCTGGCCGCGACTATTTTTTTTTTATGTTGCAGGTAGATTCGAATCGACACTCGTCGCCACTGTTGGATCCGTGGTTCAGTGGATATGCTGTTATTAAATAATCACACGGATGCTGTACATTAACAATAAACAGGTCTTTACTGGAGGAGGGTAGTCTCAAGACTGGGGGTACAGAGGCATGCGCAAAGCTTATATACAGGTGTGGTCACTGCCGGTACTACAGTATACAGGAGCTGTAAAAGTAGTTCTGACTTAAAGGCACATACACTACAACAGGTACAGCAAATAATTAGGAAAGCTAATAGAATGTTATCATTTATTGCGAGGGGAATTGAATACAAAAGTAGGGAGGTTATCCTTCAGTTATACAGGGCATTGGTGAGACCACATCTGGAGTACTGTGTACAGTATTGGTCTCCTTATTTAAGGAAGGACGTAAATGCGTTGGAAGCAGTTTAGAGAAGATTTACTAGACTAATACCTGGAATGGGCGGGCTGTTTTATGAGGACAGGTTGGACAGGCTAGGCTTGTATCCGTTGGAGTTTAGAGGAGTAAGAGGTGACTTGATTGAAACATATAAGATCCTGAGGGGTCTGGACAGGGTGGATGTGGAGAGGATGTTTCCTCTTGTGGGAGAATCTAGAACTAGGGGGTCACTGTTTAAAAATAAGGGGTCGCCCATTTAAGACAGATGAGGAGAAATTTTTTCTCACAGAGGGTTGTGAGTCTTTGGAACTCTCTTCCTCAGAGGGCGGTGGAAGCAGTCTTTGAATATTTTTAAGGCAGACGTATATAGATTCTTGGTAAGCAAGGGGGTGAAAAGTTATCGGGGGTAGACGGAAATGTGGAATAATCGGATCAGCCACGATCTTATTGAGTGGCGGAGCAGGCTCGAAGAGCCGAGTGGCCTACTCCTGCTCCTAATTCGTATGTTCGTACGTACGTATGTTCGTATGTTCTGTACTTGAACCCCCAAATCTCTCTGCTCCTCCACAGTTCCTAGCTTCTCACCATTTAGAAAATACTCTGATCTATCTTTCTTAGGTCCAAAGTAGATGACCTCACACTTTGCCACATTGAACTCTATCTGCTACAGTTTTACCCACTCACTTAATCTATCAGTGTCCCTTTGCAACTTTCTGCTCCCGTCTACCTATTTACTATGCCACCTAACTTGGTGTCATCAGCAAGCTTGGATACACAGCTCTCTATTCCTTCATCCAAGTCATTGATAAATACAGTGAAAAGCTGGGTCATCACGAGTCACATCCTGCCAATTAGAGTGCATACCCATTAAACCTACGCTCTCTCTCCTACCTCCTAATCAATTTCCGCCGATGTCAATAGGTTGCCTCCATTCCATGCACTCTCAGTTTTGTTAACAGTCTCTTATGTGGAACCTTACTGAATGCCTTCTGGAAAACCATTTAAATAACATCCATAGACACTCCCTCGCCTACCATGTTAATTACATCTTCAAAAAATCTGACTAGGTTAGTTAGACATGACTTATCCTTTACAAATCCATGCTGGTTCTCTCTGATCAGTTAATGAGAGCACATTAAAATTCCGGATGGTGGGATCCTGGCAGCTTACCAGCTAAGTAACCCAGGCAATTTGCACTGCCCATTCGCACTGTTTCTAACAGACAGGTAGGGTTAAAATTCCCCTCGATGACTTGTTCGATGTCTTCAAATAATGGTGGTCTGTTGTAAAATGAAAGCACCAGGGCTTCTGTGAGGGAATTATGCTTTCACTTGCATTATTCGGTGCACATGGTTGCACACAAGTTGTACACTAATGGAATAAAAGTCCATCCAATTTGCAAATGAGGACATTCCTGTTTTGCAGAAGCACATAGGGCTATATGAGTGTCATCAATAACACATTGGATTCTTGGGAATCCTATCATTTGGAAAAACAATCTAGGGCTTTGTCCATGACTCCCTGAGATCCATGAGGAAAGTGATGTACCTGTTTGCTCTGTCAAACAGTGCATCAGTCACCTGTTTTATGCAGCAATGCAATAATTGATGTTACAGATGTCCCCACAGACCCCCTGGAAAGTGCAGCTGTCACCTTCACTGCTACTGGCAGTGCCATGTCTGGCCTGGTGTTAGGTTGCAGATCCTCCTGCAGCATGTTGCACAACTCTGTCACTCCCTCTCTGGTGAATCATAGCCTCCAGAAGCATTGCTCCTCTGTTACATCTGATAATCCCTTTGTGGCCGATATATTAATTTGACAATTATTTGACATTTGACCATCCTCCTGTGATGACAGACCACTTCCTAGGCATCCAAAAATTCTTCCTGGTCCTCCTCCTCCTCTTCATCCAAGTAGCACATATAGAATGGCATTCCAAATGGGACATGCATTATGCCATGGATAAGCAAAAAAGCTGTGGGCTGGATTTTGCCAATGGGGAGCTTTTGGAGGCGGGACTCCCACTTGTCGGGTTTTAGTCCTGCCTCCATCAACTTCTGGCCAACCCACGCTATTTTCCCTTGATTGACCTTGTTAAGCCCGCCCAGCGGGCTTAGCAGGCCAATTAAGGGAAAGCTGGTTGCAGAGAATGTCAACGTATGACGTTTCATCTGTCAAAATGTTTTGACAGATGAATTGTCATCGTTTGACAGCTCTGTGAAGCTGTCAAACACTGATATTCTCTGTAGCTTGATGAGGTCTTGAATCCTTTTGTAGAAATTAGATGGTTGCTGCTTTGGAAAATGCCACGGCCATCTGTCATCTCTACCATGGAGGTGCGAGACTCTCCACATTCCCACCGATTGAAGCCTGCAGGAAGAAACAAAGGTAAGTACACTTTTTCTAACACTTTGCACTTACCTCAGATACTCACCTCTCCACATTTGCACCCATCACTCACCTCCACAGCACACTTTTGGACCCCTCCGACCCCCTCTGACCCATTACTCGCTTCGGTGACCCTGGCAGGTATCAGACCCTGGCAGGTATCGGAGCCTTCGGGAAGCCCGCACTTGTGTGGGCAAAAAGGGGATAATCCTATTTTCTGCCTGCTAACAGGCAGTTAAGTGGCTTTAATCCCTTTCCGCCTCCAAGGAGCTGGGACCCGGCGCGGGACGGCTACCTGCCTCCTGGCAAGATGGCATGGAGGTGGGCTGGGGGGCGGGTTGGGCACCCGCCCCCAAATTCTGCCATTTTCCCAGCAGTCTCGCCTCCAAACCCGCCTCCCCAGGGCTGGCAAAATCACCCCATTTGTGTAACTCCCCAGCTCTCCCAATAACCTCCTGGACACACCGCAGTCATACTGCAACAAATAAAACTGTGAAACCTTTCTCTACTAACAGACAAAAAGATCAATTTTCATTTTAAATCCAAGTCAATATCTGTCTCTTTAAAGTATGTGGACTTCAAATGAACCCTAATAATTGAATATGCCCAGCTTATATGGGCAGTATTAGCACATGACCAACATTAAGGAAGGAAATTGATGTGGAGACCATTTTGATGTAATTTATGGTCGATTTTAATGCACTTAAAATCTCAGCGACTGTTTCCAGTGTAATGTCGCTGCCCATAAACACAAATTGACATCCAAGCACAAATGAGTTGGAGACCGGGTCTCCGCTCCTTTTTCTTCTCCCTAACTTCTGGGAAATAGACTCACATGGGACATAAGGCAGTGGAAAATTAGCCCCAGAGTGTTGTGTACAGAAGTGGACATGGTGTGGTGTTAGTAACGGATAAATAAGGATGTGGTATTTGCGAGGGGTGTTGGATTTATGACGATTTGGGAGATAGTGTGGGAATAAGGGCCTGGGGAAGTGCGATATACTTGTGTGTAGTTTGGGGAGTGTAGTTGGGAAGGAAAGAATTGAGGATTTAGGAAAAAGGATAGTTGAGGTAGAGTACTGAAGAGGTAGGTAGGATAGTGAATATTGAGGGGGCAGGGACTACTATGGGTAGTGAACATTTTGGGGGATTGATGTAGTCAATAATCAAGGTGAGCTATGTCTGGTAGTAAGAATTCGGACATGGGAAGTGAGTGATTACAGAGGGAATAGTTAGTATGGGCTGAATTTTGCCGGCGCTCAGAGGGTGGGTTTGGAGGCGGGTCCACTGTCAAAATAGTGAAGATTGACAGCGAGTAGGAAACCCGTTGCCAACCCACCTCCACGCGAATCTCCCAAGTGTTGGGTCTGTCAGTGGAGAACTGACCGGACACCAAGCGATGGGGTGAAACAATTGAGCTCATTAAATGGATTGTTAAGAGCCAATTTAATGCTATTTTGAGGCTACCTTGCAATTTTATGTGCTCCCCCATGGGTTACCCGCTGCTCGGGGAACACACCAGCTCACCCTGGCGTGAGTTGAGTCTGCTCTGATGTATCTGGTAAGCTGACAGCTGCAGAAGTGGTGTAAATGATGCCATGTTGCCATGTTCAGAGCACAGAAACAGCTGGTTACTGCATTTGTAAGACACATAGGCCTAGAAATTCGGTTGGTAGCGCCGGCGCTGAGCGCCTAAAGAGACCTAGAATTGGGGCGATACCCTATGTTGGGGCGGTCGCTATGAAGATAGCGGCAACTCAGATATTGACTATACATTTAGCGCCTGCGCTAAGTGTTTGCGCGCGCCCGCGAGCGCAAGCAGATCATGACGTCATTTCAGTGTGCAACGCCTTCTAGGAGCGCCTGAGCGCATATTGGGTGGTGCCCGGAGCCTTAACGCCTAGCGCTATTAGTGACAGTTCGAGGGAGGGCTAGCAGACCCTTCTCGGAGTAGGGGGGCGCTATTTAAAGGGGACAGCTCTAGTGCAGAATCTTCAGCCACTTGGCCTGCTCATTGCGATCGTTGCTGGATAGAGTTGGCGAGCTACTGTGGAGCGGAGTTCTGGGAATTTAGCTTTACAGTACTTGGGACCTTCAAACCTGTCCAAAGCACTTGCAGCACTACACCTAAAAGCCTTTTGACCAACTGGCATCGGAATGGGAGCTTCTTTGTAGGGCGACGGCCTCATCGCCCAACACTGTGAAGGGGCAGAGAGACGGCGGGAGAGGGGGCCGGGATTGGCCAGAAGGAGGAGGGGCAATGGAGGTCGGCCAATCCGACGGGATGCTGCGAGGGTCTTTAGGCAGCAGGTGACAAGCCTTGACATGTCGGAGGAGCAGTGTTTGGGAAGGCTCCGATTCTGGAGGGACATTGTTACTGATCTGTGCCACCTGCTTGGTCAGGATCTGCAGCCGCGTGAACGGTGCAGAACCTCTCTGTCCGTGATCGCTAAACGGACTGATGGCCTCAATTTTTATGCCAACGGATCCTTTCAGTCAGCCATTGGGGACATTGCGACTGTCGCTCAGGTTGCAGTCCACTGTTGCATCCGGCAAGTTACAGATGCCCTTTATAGGCGAAGGCATCAATTCATGACCTTGCCTCTGACCCTGCACAAGCAGGCGGAGCGCGCACAGGGTATCGGTTCTATTGCAGACTTCCCCATGGTGCAGGGGGCGACTGACAGCACACACGTGGCTTTGAGGGCGCCATGCCATCATCCTTAGGACTTCCGCAACCGCAAGGGGCTCCACTCCCTCAACATGCAGCTGGTCTGTGACCACCGCCAAATCATCATGGCAGTCACCGCGCATTTCCCAGGGTGCAGCCACGATGCCTTTATCCGGCGGTTGACCTCAGTTTGTAACCTTTTTGAGGGGTTGGCTCGAAGATGAGGCTGGCTTACTGGGGACAAGGGCTATCCTCTCTGGCCATGGCTGATGACAACACTCCGTGTGGCCGACACCCGAGCAGAAGAGCTGATCAGCAGCGGCCATCAGGCGACCAGGCACAGTAAACAGCACACTATTGGTGTTCTCAAAAAGCGTTTCCGATGTCTGGAACATTCGGGGGGATCCCTGCAGTACTCGCCGCAGCAAGTGGGACACATCGTCGTCGTCTGCTGCATGCTCCACAACTTGGCGAATCGACGCACCCAGCCATTTCCAGCTGTCCCTCAATGACCAGCAGAGCAGGCGGAGGAGGAGGAGGATGAGGAGGAGGAGGAAGAGCAGGCGGAGGAGGAGGATGAGGAAGAGCAGGTGGAGGAGGAGGAGGAAGCGCAGGCGGAGGAGGAGGAGGAGGAGGAGGAAGATGGGAGGGCTGCTGAAAGTGGAAGGGCCATACGTCAGAGGCTCATCAGGACTCGTTTCGAGACCCCTGTGGCAGAATGATGAGAGTCGTAACTCATGCGCACTTTGGATGTTTGACAGCCTCTGAATGCCAGCATCACTGAAAGTAGTCACGTGCACCATGCCACATTGAAACTTCTATTTATTGGCACAAAAGTCTTTCATTACAGCAAAACAACGTAATGTCAACAGAAACCATAAGTTACTAAATAACTGTGAACTCTTCGGCAAAGCCGCAAACCTCAACAAACCTTCTGCAAATATAACAACAGGTGAGGGTGTCCTTGAATTTGGACAAAGAAACGTCTCAGCACCTCCCTCTACAACTGGCCCCTTGAGGGAGAACGACTTCTCTTTCGCGCCCGGCCCCTTCCCTCCCTGCTGCTCCTACGTAATTGGACCCCAGTGGCAGGCTCAAGGCTGGGGGACGCCTGCTCACTGTGTAGAAGCGCAGAAGCCCCTGAGGTACGGCCTGGCCGACCTCTGGGCTTGGAGGGTGCGGACGCAGGATGCTTGATGTGACCATGGCTGGAAGCAGTGTGCCCTGCAGGTGGTGGCAGCTGCAATGCAGACGTCCCAGCGCTGGCACGTGCAATGGTCTCCTGCCGAGAGAGGACACCTGCACCATGGTCGGACAACACACTGGCTATCTGAGGGGAGCGGCTCGGCTCATCCGCCACAATCGCATGCTCCACTGATTCCTGGCCTTGTATGGGACTGGAAGGGCCCGGGGTGATCCTAACTGATGCAGAGAGGGTGGCTGCAGTGAGAGATCGCGTTGCCTCAATCTGGGTGTGGAGGAGCCCAGCAAGTGACTACGTGGCAACAGTGAGGACCTGTGTGCCAGGTGCCAGTGCTTCGGAGAAGCCCTGGACAGTTCTTCCCATTGCTTCGGACAAGGCAGGTGCCGACCGCTCCACTGCCTCGGACAAGCCCTGGACAGACCTTTCCAGGGATTGTCCGAAGCCCTGAACAGTCCTTTCCATAGCCGACTCAAAGCCGTGGACAGTCCTCTCCACTGTTGGGCCGAAGCCCTGGATAGTCCTGTCCATTGTTGCCCCGAAGCCCTGGATAGACCTGTCCATTGTTTCCACGAAGACCTGGAGAGTCCTGTCCATTGTTGCCCCAAAGCCCTGGAGAGTCCTCTCCATTGTTGCCCCGAAGTCCAACATACTCTTAGCCAATGAATCTATTGACTCAGGCATCTTCTCCACTGCAGCCATCAGCTCCGTGTGTCTGACCCGGGCCTGTTTGCTCATTTCAGCCAGGCGACGCACCTCATCTGCACTCTGTGCAGCAGTCATGACTACCTGCCTTGCCCTCCGGGGAGACAGTGGCCGAACTTGCCTATCCCCCTTGCGTTGCTGCATGCCGCTTGGTCCGGCAACTGGTTCATCCTCAGAGCCCCCCGCCCTCCCCTCCAGGGGACTACTAGCCCAGTCTATAGATGTGTCATCTCCCCGGATTCTGCAATGGCTGGTCCAGAGTCCTCCTGCTCCTCGCCTCCAGTGGCACTGGCACTGGCAGCTTCAGCGCGTTGAGCCCGAGTTGGTGCTGCTTCATCTGAAAGTAGGGAGGTGGAAGAGTGGCTTTAGCAAAAGGACAGGTTTGCTGAAAGGCATGCCAGATTGCGGCAAGGCTCTGACATGGCTGCACACTGAGGATGCATGCTGGCGGGGGGACCAAGTGGAAGGCAACAGGTGAAAAAGGTGAGAGTCTTACCCTCGCTGTCGGAAATGGGGTCGGCAGATGCAGTGGTCACAGGACCAGACAGACGTCCTCCAAGAATCTGGTGCACTCTCTCCTCCAGATTCGTGAGAGTGACCACTTGTGGAGGTCCGCCACCGGTTCGACGCTGCTCCTTTCGGATCATCGCCAGCTTGGACTGCAGGGGAAAGAAGGGGAAGTTCTGTAACATGATGCCTTGAGAGATAATCTCATGCCCCCCATGGTGCAAGAGCCCTTACATGATGCCTTGAGAGATCATCGCATGCCCCCCATGGTGCAAGAGCCCTTACATGAGGCCTTGAGAGATCATCGCATGCCCCCCATGGTGCAAGAGCCCTTACATGAGGCCTTGAGAGATCATCGCATGCCCCCCATGGTGCAAGAGCCCTTACATGAGGTCTTGAGAGATCATCGCATGCCCCCCATGGTGCAAGAGCCCTTACATGAGGCCTTGAGAGATCATCGCATGCCCCCAATGGTGCAAGAGCCCTTACATGAGGCCTTGAGACATCTGTCCATGTGTGTGGCCAGAAAGGGCCATGGGTGCTTGCTGGCAGATGGCCATTGGGGCATCATTGCAACAGGGTGCCCGAAGTCAGCTGCAGATGGAGGGAATCAGAAGTTTGGTAAACCATCACTCACCCTAACGATCCGTGTGAGGTCGTTGAATTTCTTCCTGCACTGAACAGGGGTCCTGGTCGCCATGCTGCTGGAGTTGACCCTCACAGCAACCTCCCTCCAAGATCGTCGGTAAGCCTTCTGATTCGGCCTCTTGCCATTGTCTGGATACAGGACATCTCGACAGCGCTCAACTGCAGCCACCAACTGGTCCAGAGCCTCAGTGCTGAAGCGCTCTGCTCTCTGTCTAACCTTCTCCATGCTCAACAAGTTTCTAACGCCAGAGAAGGGCGAGCGCCGATTCTGAGGCCTACAGGGCGTTGGGTGTTGAAGCTCAGGCTGACTGACGCACCCCTTTAAGAGCCGGCCGGCGCCTGGAAGTCTCATGGTTTCCCATAATTGAGATCACCTGCACTGCGCCCGTCCGCGTTGATATTGAGTAGCGCCTGAACTTTTGCGCCTTAGGAGCACCGTGCAACGGCTGAATTAGCGCCTCAATCCCCTTTGGGGGCGATGCAACCCAATATCTCGCCAGGCAGCGATATGTTTCGTCTGGCTATAAACTTAGCGCACCGCCAGTTCTAGCACCTCAAGCGGGCTATACCCAATTTCTAGGCCATAGAGATTTCTTTAGCTTGCAAGTGTTTAGAGCCAACTGTATATCCAGTGCCACCTCACTGAAACAACCTCTCTCACCACTGACAGGTCGCTTCTGTCATCTCACCTGCAGCTGCCATCTATTGCAGCAACATCGGTGCCCTTGAAACTATCTCACCTTGCTCCTCTGATTCCTTCCACGATCAGCCCCAACAACATCACCAACCTACTCCGCCATCACCTGATGCTGTATAGGACACAGGGCATCAGCCCCTGACAATATTGCTGCTCAGGAGGCCAGCAATGGCATCACCATGGCCAGATTTACTTCGCTTGATGCTGGTAACCCTGGCTGCCACATGATGCTCCAGGTTGACACCATCCCACACCAGCACTGTAAAGCATCCCTTTAATGTCTAAGCCATTCCATGCACACTCATCACTATAGCGGGGGTGGGGGGAGGGAGTTATGTCTCAACATTCACTGGAACTCAGTAAGACACTTCTCAAGGTGTGCACAGATCTGTCCAATAAGGTGACGTTTTGAAAATATAGATTTCACTGCATGACAACACATTACCAGAAACTTCACATGAACATTGGCTAAACCTCTCAAATTTACTTGAGTTTTTTGAGGAAGTAACATACAGGGTGGATAAAGGGGAACCAGTGGACGTAGTGTATTTAGACTTCCAAAAGGCATTTGACAAGGTGCCACACAAAAGATTATTGCTCAAGTTAAAAAATCACAGGATTGGGGGTAATATTCTGGCGTGGGTGGAGGATTGGCTCTCTAACAGAAAGCAGAGAGTTGGGATAAATGGTTCGTTCTCAGATTGGCAACCAGTAACTAGTGGTGTTCCGCAGGGGTCAGTGCTGGGTCCCCAACTCTTTACAATCTATATTAACGATTTGGAGGAGGGGACCGAGTGTAACATATCAAAGTTTGCAGATGATACAAAGATGGGACGGAAAGTAGTGAGTGAGGAGGACATAAAAAACCTGCAAAGGGACATAGACAGGCTAAGTAAGTGGGCAGAGATTTGGCAGATGGAATACAATACTGGAAAGTGTGAGGTTATGCACTTTGGCAGGAAAAATCATAGAGCAAGTTATTATCTTAATGGCAAGAAACTGGAAAGTACTGTAGTACAAAGGGATCTGGGGGTCCTGGTGCACGAAACTCAAAAAGTTAGTATGCAGGTGCAGCAAGTGATCAAGAAGGCCAATGGAATGTTGGCTTTTATTGCTAGGGGGATGGAATATAAAAACAGGGAGGTATTGCTGCAGTTGTACAAGGTATTGGTGAGACCGCACCTGGAATACTGCATACAGTTTTGGTGTCCATACTTAAGAAAAGACATACTTGCTCTCGAGTCAGTACAAAGAAGGTTCACTCGGTTAATCCCGGGGATGAGGGGGTGGTCATATGAGGAGAGGTTGAGTAGATTGGGACTCTACTCATTGGAGTTCAGAAGAATGAGAGGCGATCTTATTGAAACATATAAGATTGTGAAGGGGCTTGATCGGGTGGATGCAGTGAGGATGTTCCCAATGAAGGGTGAAACTAGAACTAGGGGGCATAATCTTAAAATAAGGGGCTGCTCTTTCAAAACTGAGATGAGGAGAAACTTCTTCACTCAGAGGGTGGTAGGTTTGTGGAATTTGCTGCCCCAGAAAGCTGTGGAAGCTACATCATTAAATAAATTTAAAACAGAAATAGATAGTTTCCTAGAGGTAAAGGGAATTAAGGGTTACGGGGAGCGGGCAGGAAATTGGACATGAGTCTAGGTTCGGAATGGTCATGGCCCTGTGGGTAGTGGAGTGGGCCCAGGGGCCGTGTAGCCTGGTTCTGCTCCTACTGTGTTCTAATTCTGTGTTAGATTTCAGGAGATGGTTTTATTCCTGTTCCTGGCTGGGGTGGAGATCGCCTTTACAGAAGGTAAGTACTGTAGAAGATATAGGGACAGAGTGATCTCCTGGAAGAATTTCGATCGCCTAGATGGGTCGGAGAGGAATTTCCCAGATTTTTTTCTCCCAAATTGGCCATGGGGTCTTTTATCTGGTTTTTCGCCTCTCCTGGGAGATCACATGGGTTCGGGTGGATGCAGAGTGATAGAAGATTTGAGGTTAGGATCAGATCAGCCATGATCTTATTGAATGGTGGAGCAGGCTCGAGGGGCCGATTGGCCTACTCCTGCTCCTATTTCTTATGTTCTTATGTTCTAAGTGCCTACCCTTGTGTGTTGTTAGTTGGTATGTTTGCAGTAGGATGAGGGTAAGTGTGAGGGGTGGCTAGTGAGATGGAGAAGTGATAATGTAGATAGAGAGGGATGGCTGGAGATGCAAGGTAAGTTGGTGTGAGTAAGGATGTGCAGGAGTAGGGTATGGAAGGCAGAGTGATGGAGATTTGTTGAGTGGCACAGCAGGGTGAGTTTGAGTGTGGCTTTGCAGTAACATTTCGTGATCCACTGAGATCATTGAAAGGTTGGCGCCACTGCAGCCAGGGACTCCTGACGACATCCCTGCTTTTGCCCTCCTTTGCAATATACAACCAGGCTGCGTTGGTGTCCTGGGGAAGTCTCTTCCGCTCTTGGAAGGGAAGAGAACCTCCCTGCGTGCTGTGACTCCATAAGCATATGGAGGGAGTCAAAGTAGAGCCTAGGTGCAACCATCCACCTTTGTGCAGTGCTTGTCAGTGTTTGCAGCATCTCAATGCTGTAAAACACTGAAAGAACAACTGTCAAACTCAACGTGGCCGAGGTCTCTTTAAGGAAACCGGCTGATGATGCGTCATCAAATGATGTCATCAGACCCGCTTCCTGTTAATTGGCCGAGAAGCCCACTGGGTGGGCTTAACAAAGCCAATCAAGGGAAAATCCCTTTGACAGAGTGGCTGCAGCCGGGAACGGCACCAGAACCCAGCAACCAGCTATCCTGCCACCATCCCGCCTCCGCAGAGAAAATCCAGCTCTATGTGTGGAAGAGTAGTGGGCGTGGCTGTAATGAGTAGTTGAGGGGATAGGTAGTGAATACTGAAAGATTGGGCAGTTGAAAAAGAATTGTGGGCGTGATGGATAATTAGGGGTTAAGTGGGTAGTTGGGGCAAGTGAATAGTTTGGAGCTGGGCAGGGGTGTCTGTAGTGGTAGTGGGACTAATAAAGGGTTGCAGTTTGAAATAAATATAAATGGAGATAGAGGACTGGAGAGACAGAGCAGGTCCTAAGTGGGATTTAGGGAGCTATGGAGAAGCATAGCACAATCCGATTTCATTTATTCAGCTAGTGTTTAATTAATTGATTCTCTGGCTTGTTTCCCTCAAGCCCCAGATCATTTATTCAGCCAGTATTTATTTAACTCAGTAATTTGTGCCTGGTCCGCTCCCACTGAAGCCCAATTTAATATCATTGATTTATTTACAGTATAAATTTAATTTTAAGAATTTATTTCAGAAACAAAAGCTCAATTTTGGAAAAGCCCATTGTTTTAAATTGCTTGCTGGCCTGATGAAGACTGGTTTAATTTAATTCGTTCATTCAAGAAATGTCAATTCAATTTTTAAAAGATCTTAATTGAATATCCGATTCATTTTTAAAAGACACCTTACAGTTAGTGGCAGAAGAGGTGGCTGTGGATGGTTCTCAGAGATGGGGTTTAGAGGTGCAACAGCACCACCCACCATTAGGAGACTGCCAAGATATGAATATTTTCAATTTAAAACCATATCAACCATTACACCCTGGGAAGACTAAATCACGACAAACAGGCATGACAAAATTGGGACACAGAAATTAAGTATGCCAAACAGGAAGTGCGCACTGGGTGCAAGACTTTTAAAATTATTATAAATAGCAATCCAGGATTCTGGATACCCTCTTCTATTTGGTTGCTCCTAAACATGTGATTAGCAGGGCCCAGTCAGATGTAATATTCGGTACCCTGCCACAGTGCTGTGCTCCAAATGTTCCTCAGTTCATTTTCCTGATGCAAATGCTCCCAATCCAGCCTGCATATGCAAGAATAACTGTGCTGGTACTAAGTTTGGAACAAATTGCTAAAAGCAAATACTAGAAATTTGCTTACCAACTTTGCATACAACTTTGTATGGATTTGATTCCAGTGATGCAATGCTGATTTTCAGAATTGGCTAGAAAGAGACATGACAATTATGGAAGTGAGAGATACAAGTTTTGTTTTTCTCTTTGTCAATTAACACAACAGGAGATTAATTCATTTACAATAGATATATATGTAGCCAAGTGGGAAAATGCAGTGAATATTTAAGTCCACTAGATGGCGCGGTTCATTTTCCCCTTTAGAATTTGAGAAAAGGGTTATGGGTAAGGCCATGTGATGCCAAAGGAACCTCCCCTTTCTTCACAGCCTCCATTTTCTAGATCCAGCGTGGGGGGTGTGCTCAGGAGAGTTGGGGTGAATATGACTTTTTAAATGAACTTAGTCTGCGTAAAGTACAACTAAAACAGCATTTAGTGCAGCCAGACATAGTTTTAAAGTGATATTGTTTCCCAAATCACTCGATATCACGGGGATGCTTGTAGATTGTCCCACCATGTGCTGGTGTTAACCTTTGTTAAAATTGTTGTTGAGCCCTTGGGGCTACGTTTCGAACGAGTTTAATACTTTCTGTTTGCTTGTAAGAGGTGACAAGTGATAACGGGACATACGAATGTATGGTATGATATGTTTTGTTTTGTATAATGATTGTTAGTTAATTAACTGCCTTCACCTGTGGTTTGCCTCATGTTCTGTTTTGCAGCAAGCCACTGCCGTATTTTGTCGACTGTGTTTTATGTATTTACAATTTCATCCTAAACCTAGACCCAAGTTATTAATACAGAATAAAAAACCCCAAAAACGAAAGTTCGTGTCCTGTGCTGCTCCATTTCGCCCGGCTACACATTTTGGTACCAGGAGTGGGGTCTGTTAGCTTGGAGTTTCTCAGGTTTGGGAAAGTTACATAAAATACGGCAGTGGGGGAAGAGCGGTGTGGTGCCAAGTGGACCTGGAGACGGACGGAGAGTGCTGCCTGGGGTTGCTAAGGAGGACCAGACCAGACAGACGGGATCCAGAGGGCGCCAGGACCAATCTGGGAGAGGACCCATCAAGGCACCGAGGAGGGACACCATTGGAGAAGAATCGTCACAGCGGCCATCCCATTCAGTGACTGTCAGGGACTTGTGAACTGAGTCAAAATGTTAGACCCTCCTGAGGAGGCGGGTGGAGCTCACAATTCGGATGGTGAGGACAATACCTCGAGTGTGGGTGAGGGCAACCAGATAGATCAACTCAAGGCACAGATTTCAGAGTTGAAAAAAAACCATGACCAAGCAATGGCAATTATTGCCACTCTAGGTAATGGGGCAACCAAGTCATATGTGTATGTACCCAGAGAGCGTCAGATCCAACCATTCAGTGGTGAGGTATCTAAAGATAGTCGTTCAGTTGATGAGTTCATTGAAGAGGTTGAAAGTGTACTACGAGCTAGAGATCAGACTCCTGCAGAGCAGGTAGATTTCATTCGATCTTTGTTGAGGGGGGCAGCCCTACAGGAAATTAGGTTACGGTTGGGTGGAGAGTCTAAGCAGCCCAGTGACCTGTTCAGTTACCTAAGGGGGGCTTTCACCGAAAAACGCAGTGAGTCCCAGCTGTTAGAAACTTTCTATGGACGCAAGCAAGAAGAGGGTGAAGGTTTCCAAGAATACTCACATGCACTCTCTCAGATTATTAGAACTTTGGTAAAGCAATCACCTGATGCTGTGCCGGACACAAAACGGGTTGTCAGAAACAGATTTGTTGATGGTGTTAGAGATCCCTCACTCCGGAGAGAGTTGCGCAAGTTTGTACGAGACAACCCCCAGTCTACCCTGTTCGATGTACGTGAGGAAGCTGTCTTATGGTCCTTAGAAGACCAGCCCTGTAGCACTAAAGTTGCAAAGAGCAAGAATGTAGTGTGTGACAGTACGGGGAGGGATCTTCAGTGTTCTGCCATTGGGGTACCAGGCAGCCAGGCTGTCACTTTACAGGATGTTCTTAAAGTGGTGGCGGAACAGGGTAAAGCTATCGGGGAACTAACAGAGGCAGTACGGGGTCTTGCTCTACAGAAGGAAAACACGGGTAATGACAAGGTTGGGAAACCTAGAGCCAAGCCAAAGTTCACTGATGAAGGTCAGCCTATTTGCTTTAAGTGCAACGGGGCGGGGCACATTGCCAAACAGTGTCCTCAGAAGCACGAGGTAGCAAACACATCCACCAATGCTGGCTGGGGTGCAGGAAAACTAACTCCCTCGATTGCCATGAGCCGGGCAATGCGAGGAAAACCTGCAGGCTCTCAGAACAGTACTGGTATTCGTGACAGATTTCTTGACCGTGCAGTAGGTAAATGTCCAGTAGTAGATCTCAAGATTGGGGGGGTTACTGCTAACTGTTTACTGGATACCGGGAGCCAAGTCAGCACTATTACTGAAGTTTTTTTCAGAGAGCACTTACTTGGGAGGGATGAGGATATGCTGCCTACAACCGGGTGGCTTAAGATCACTGCCGCCAACGGGTTGGACATTCCCTACTTGGGCTACCTTGAGTTAGACGTTGAAACTATGGGCATAACCTTACCCGAATGTGGTTTCCTGGTAGTCAAAGAGCATCAGCAGTCACAGCCTGCAGCACCAGGTCTTATTGGTATGAACATCATCAGCCGATGCAGACAACTAGTTCATGCTGAGTTTGACACTACTCTAGGGGGAAAGTTGGATTCAGATTGGAGGGAAGCATTTCAGCAAGTACAACAGTGTAACATCACTCCAAAGTCATCTTCTGTCCGTGTAGCTGGTAGGGGTGCTGTACATGTGCCTGCGTCTTCCATAGCTACAGTCTACGTAAAGGGACTTAAAACTCAGTCAGGTGGCAGCACTAAAATGCTGTTGGAGCCAGGTAACACACCATTGCCAGGTGGCCTGGTAGTTGTCCCCACTCTAGTTGAATCAAAGGGACATTTATTTCCAGTGCAGGTGGTAAATTTCTCTGAGGAGGATGTGTGGTTAAACCCCAGGACCAGGCTTGGTATTCCGACTCAGGCAGAGTGTGTAGACAAGGACTCCTGTGAGGTGCGATTTCAACGCATCTCCGCTGACACAGAGGAAGTAACTGTTGGCAGACAAGAAGGACAGATGACAGACAAAGACATTCAGTTGCTTTTGGACAAACTACACATAGGTGGCACACAGGGCCAACAAGCAGAGTTAGGTGCACTTTTAGCCAGGTATTCGGAAGTATTTGCTTTTAAGGATGAGGACCTAGGCTACACTGATAAAGTTGAGCATGAGATTAACTTGGTAGATGACGCACCAGTTACAGAGCCATACCGTCGTATCCCACCTACACTGTACAAAGAGGTGAGGGACCACATCACTAAGCTTTTAAGAAAGCGTGTCATCCAGGAGAGCAATAGTTCATACGCTTCACCCATAGTGGTAGTTCGTAAGACTGATGGAGACATACGACTATGTGTTGACTTTAGGAAACTAAACTCAAAAACCAGACGTGACGCATTTCCTTTGCCCCGCATTGACGAGAGTTTTGATGCCCTTCATGGTGCAAAGTTCTACTCGACCATTGATCTTGCAAGTGGGTACCACCAGGTTGCTGTTCGTGAAAGTGACAGGCCTAAGACTGCTTTTACAACTCCTTTTGGCCTTTTTGAGTACCTCAGAATGCCTTTTGGTGTCTGTAATGGACCTGCGACTTTTCAACGACTTATGCAAGCGACTATGAGCGACTTAGTGTTCCACATCCTATTAGTGTATTTAGATGACATCCTTGTGTTCTCTCAGACCTTCCCGGACCATTTAGAGAGGCTTGAGACAGCTCTAAGACGACTGAAAGAGACAGGTTTGAAAGTAAAGCTTGAAAAGTGTCACTTCCTGCAGCAGGAAGTCAGGTTCCTTGGGCATCAAATTTCAGGGGAGGGTATAGGGACAGATCCAGAGAAAATTGCCGCCGTAAAGAAGTGGCCGGTCCCCAGTACAGTCAAAGATCTGAGGTCATTTCTTGGTTTCTGTAGTTATTACAGGAGGTTCATTGAGGATTTTTCTAAACGAGCTGGCCCTCTCCATGACGTAGTCAATGCATGCCTTAGGGAAGACAGCCCAGCAAAAGCAAAACGGTTGTTTGAAGGTTCATGGACAGCGGCGTGCCAAGCTGCTTTCGAACAGCTGAAAGAAAAGCTGATCAGTGCTCCAGTGTTAGGTTACGCAGATTTCACTCAGCCTTTTATTGTAGAGACGGATGCCAGTAACCTAGGATTAGGTGCCATCCTCCACCAGCAGCAGGGAGATAGGAAGAGAGTGATAGCATATGCCAGTAGGAGGCTCCGTAATGCTGAAAGAAATGACAGAAACTACAGCAGTATGAAACTAGAGCTCCTCGCCCTCAAATGGGCTGTTTCAGAGAAATTTCGAGGTTACCTTCTAGGTTCCAAGTTCACTGTCATAACAGATAACAACCCCCTGTGTCACCTTTCTACAGCTAAGTTAGGTGCTGTTGAGCAAAGATGGGTGGCTCAGTTAGCTGTTTTTGACTTTGACGTCAAGTACCGCCCAGGCCGCTGTAATGCAGCAGCAGATGCCCTCTCTAGGCAGCCGTTAGCAGGGGAGCCCGAGTCAGACAGTGGGGATGCGGACTATGATGGTTGTGTGGCCATATGTAATGTCACTCACAAGGGAACAGCTCTAGGACCAGACTTAGGGACAGCAGGAGTCAAGTGCTGTAAAGTCAGACAGATCCGTGTTTCGGACGCAGAAGAAAGTACTGAGCGTAGTGAGTTGCAGGGTAACACACCAACACTTCCCGGTTACTCTAAAGAGGAACTACGTAAGTTTCAGGACACAGACCCCACCCTCAGCGTGTTTAGGAAGTTTTGGGGTGAGCAGCGGAGGCCAACTTACAAGGAGAGGTCGCAGTTATCCAAGCTAGTATTATCCACGTTAAAGCAGTGGCCCCGTATTTGTGAGCAAGATGGTTTGTTGTACCGTGTAATCGAGGATGTCCATGTTGGTGAGTGTCACCAGCTACTACTGCCCTCTTGTTTGAAAGAAGTCGTGCTTGAAGGTGTGCATGATCGTATGGGCCATCAGGGAATAGAGCGCACACAGAACCTTTTGAGACAGAGATGTTTTTGGGTTGGGATGTATGGGGATGTGGAACAGTGGGTCAAGAAATGCGAGAGGTGTGTTTTGACAAAAATGCCCCACCCCAAGATACATGCCCCTATGAAATCATTTCTAGCCTCCCGGCCCCTTGAAGTAGTTGCTGTAGATTTCACCATGCTGGAACCGGCCTCCGATGGTCGTGAGAATGTGTTAGTGGTGACCGATGTTTTCACTAAATTCACACAAGCCTTCCCTACTCGGGACCAAAAGGCTGATACCACGGCAAAAGTCCTTCTCAAAGAGTGGTTCATGAAGTATGGGGTCCCAGAAAGATTGCATTCAGACAGAGGTCGAAATTTTGAGAGTGAAATCATTGCCGAGCTGTGTAAGCTTTATGGTGTAAAGAAAACCCGCACTACCCCACACCACCCAGAAGGAAATGCTCAATGTGAGAGATTCAACAGATCTTTACATGATCTTTTGCGTACACTGCCTCCAGAAAAGAAGCGCCGCTGGCCTGAGCACTTATCTGAGTTGGTGTATGCCTACAATGTAACACCCCATGCTACGACTGGCTACTCACCGTACTATCTGCTTTTCGGGGTTCATCCACACCTTCCTGTAGATGCTCTATTAGGTCAGGAGCAAGTGTTAGACAAGAAACATGAGTGGTTGGTTGTCCACCAAGAGCGTTTGAAGGAGGCACATGCAAGGGCAAGAGAGTACACTGAAAAGAAATCAGCTCAAAGAATTGAACTTAACAAAGACAAAGTGTACTGTCCAACCATTGAGGTGGGTCAGTTGGTATACTTACGACACAGGCCTTTGGGTAGGAACAAAATTCAGGATGCGTGGGGTCCTACTGTGTACAGAGTGGTGGAGGTACAGGGTACTACACATGCAGTTGAGCCTGTAGAGGGCGGTCCTTTAAAAAGGGTCCATAGAGTTAATCTTAGGCCATGTGTTACCCCTGTCCCTGAGCCTAGGCGGACGAGAACCAAGTCCCCTGTCACCGTACCCCCTGTCACTCTTTTGACAGAATCGTTGCCAGAGCCCTCTGATACTGAGTTTGTTGTGGTAGAGGAAGTCACCTATCCAGAGTTAACTCAGGAGGAAAAAGTAAACAATGATCCTGTTGGTAACGCCCAAGATGTACAGGAATCAGAGGCTGTTTCTGAGCCAGAGCATTCAGACCCTTCTGAGTGTGGGACTGAGGTTGATGTACCCATTCCGGCTCCTCGCAGAACTAAAAGAGCCAATGCTGGGGTAAACCCTAACCCATACCATTTGCCTCAGTCAGCCTGTAATGCAGTCTCACTCAGTCCTGAGGTGTTCTCTCATGTTTTATCGAGTCTGGGTACTGCATTTTTTCGAGAAGCTGTAAAAGAAGTGAAAAACGGGTGCTAAGTCACCGAGGACGTTGACTTTAAAGCAGGGGAGAATGTAGCCAAGTGGGAAAATGCAGTGAATATTTAAGTCCACTAGATGGCGCGGTTCATTTTCCCCTTTAGAATTTGAGAAAAGGGTTATGGGTAAGGCCATGTGATGCCAAAGGAACCTCCCCTTTCTTCACAGCCTCCATTTTCTAGATCCAGCGTGGGGGGTGTGCTCAGGAGAGTTGGGGTGAATATGACTTTTTAAATGAACTTAGTCTGCGTAAAGTACAACTAAAACAGCATTTAGTGCAGCCAGACATAGTTTTAAAGTGATATTGTTTCCCAAATCACTCGATATCACGGGGATGCTTGTAGATTGTCCCACCATGTGCTGGTGTTAACCTTTGTTAAAATTGTTGTTGAGCCCTTGGGGCTACGTTTCGAATGAGTTTAATACTTTCTGTTTGCTTGTAAGAGGTGACAAGTGATAACGGGACATACGAATGTATGGTATGATATGTTTTGTTTTGTATAATGATTGTTAGTTAATTAACTGCCTTCACCTGTGGTTTGCCTCATGTTCTGTTTTGCAGCAAGCCACTGCCGTATTTTGTCGACTGTGTTTTATGTATTTACAATTTCATCCTAAACCTAGACCCAAGTTATTAATACAGAATAAAAAACCCCAAAAACGAAAGTTCGTGTCCTGTGCTGCTCCATTTCGCCCGGCTACATATATGCCAACAAATGTGTGACAAAGTTTCACGTTAAAATATTTTTCTTTTAACGTCAGTTCTTTCCCATACTTTTGTTTTATTTATTAGTTCATGGGATGTGGGCGTCACTGGCAAAGCCAGCATTTATTGCCCATCCCTAATTGCCCTTGAGAAGGTGGTGGTGAGCCGCCGTCTTGAGTCGCTGCTCTTATTAGCAGTTTGGTACAATTGAGTGGTTTGCTAGGCCATTTCAGAGGGCAGTTAAGAGTCAACCACATTGCTGTGGGTCTGGAGTCACATATAGGCCTGACCGGGTAAGGACAACAGATTTCCTTCCCTAAAGGAAGTAAGTGAACCAGATGGGTTTTTACAATAATCCGATAGTTTCGTGGTCACCATTACTGATACTAGCTTTTTATTCCAGATTTACTTAATTAGCTGCCGTGGTAGGATTTGAACTCACATCTCTGAGATCATTAGTCCAGGCCTGGATTACTAGTCCAGTAACATAACCACTATGCTACCCAAATGTTGAGTTATTGATCTTTCCGAGGTCTTCAGGAGGAGGGCATCCTAAAAGGGGAGCAAAGAAAATTGGTGATGTGACTCATTCTGAGCCCCCTTTATTGCATCTCGTAGCAGTGGGTTAAAAAGGTTCTCAGAGTTCAGTTCACATGGACAGCTAGTGTGGTCATTTTAGCTGAGAAGGAATATATGCCTAAATACTCCTTTTTTGTATTCTTTGCTTTATTCATATGTATTTCAAAATGTAACATCAAAAACAACTTGCATTTATATAGTGATTTTAATGTAGAAAAGCATCCAAGGCACTTCAAAGAAATGTAAGGGGGAAAATTCAATAAAAGAAAATCAATAAAAGAAAGAAAGACTTGCATTTATATACCGCCTTTCACGACCACCGGACATCGCAAAGCGCTTTACAGCCAATGAAGTACTTTTTGAGGTGGAGTCACTGTTGTAATGTAAATAAAACAGTATTTCAACAATCATCCTGATGAACATTGTAGAGAATAAGAATAACTTGGCAAAGAAATAGTCTCTGCAAAGACTATGAATTTGGGTTTATTTTTGGTGTAACAAAACCCCGCTATATTCTGGAAACAGTCTGGGCATTAACTATATTTTCCATGATACTACAGGGTACAACATACTATTTTAGATCAACAAATCTTTAAGTTCACACATCTTATTTTGGAAAAACACCATGACATTTGATATGTGTCGTGACATTTTCCTAAACATTTTCTTAACATATCACAGCTAGACTGCTAGACTGAATCTTGCCCCCCAGGAACAAAAAGGCATGATATTGCATCTGAACTGCAGCGTGATTCCTCTTATTGCTACAACAGCATTACTAGTCTTGGAAATATCTGCAGCTCTCTGTCGAAAAGTACAAAGGGGAAAGAGAGGGAATATGCTGTAAACTCCACTCTATTAGTTGTACTTCAGCTAGAATTTGGGTGGGGATTCTCCTAATCTCCCGCTGTAACTTTGGCGGAAACTCCAGAGAAACAAGACAGCCTCCAATTTTATAAATGCAATTTTAGCAGAACCCTTTCAGTCTCATTGATATATGCATCACTTTCCTTTATTGAAAGAACATGAAAAAAACATGCATTGGGGTGTGACTTATTGGGTATCCGGGTGTGTGGAGGCGGCATTGGGGCCATTTTCATGCTCAGGCCTAATTTAAATGAAGTTGTTGAATGCCAGTGCAAATCGCACTCCCTATAGGTAGCTCACCGATCTGTAGGGCGGGAAATCTGATAGAACGGCCAAATTTCAAGGGCCTACAGCAGCACCATAAAGGGGAGGAGTGGAAATATCAGGAGGGAAAGGAGAGACCAGTTTAGAGCAGAAGGCAACATTTTTGCAGCACCTCCTTCAAACACAGTGCAGGGTAGCAGAATTTATGGGGGCCTAAAGCAGGTGTTGAATCCCCAGCAAATTTAGTGACACTTTTCACTATTTGACCTTTGGCTGGGTCATCACTCGCATTTTCCTAAAGTGGAGGATCTGGGTAGGTCATCCATCTGCACTTAGTGAGCGTGGGAGGAGGACTCAGTCACCAATTGAAAAAAGAAATCTATGGCAGCACAGTGATGAAGCGTGCTACAGAATAAATGCATGACATGGTGGGGTAGGTATGGAGCTATGTTTATTTTTAAGCCTGACATACATCAAAATAGATCACATTTTTAAACTACAATGGCTGATTGTTACTCTTAATGAGTGGCACTTGACAGGTGCTTCTGGTTGTGGAAGGGTTTTCACATGCTCCAGTTAAGAGTTGCCACCTGTTTGGTGTCGGGTCAGGCAGCCCAGTTATTGGGTGGGCTGTCTGGAAATTTATAAAATATAAACCAGACGCTAAATATCCACATTCTTTTTTTATTAAAAAGGAAGTCTATTTTCTCCCACTTTTGATGTGGAGGCATTAATTGAATTGCAATGAATTTTCATCAGCAGGAAACATCAGAAATGCAGCTAAGTTGCAACTGGCTATCCTGCTTCTGTTCTGTGTGCCCTCCCCCTTAGAATTTGGAATGTCGAAACACCACAGAGATCAATTCCATGAGATCCACCGCCTGCTATCCCAATCCCTTCCCAATCAAGCTCCTCACCACTCAACTACCATTAGTTGAAAATATAACTTAGTTTGACCTCTCTCTTACAAAAAAAATGTCAAACAACCCATTCAATTTCTAACCTTCCTTCCTTGCTAAGGTTCTTGAATACATAATTACCAACTCAGCACCCACCTTCCCAACCACTCCCTGCTGGTCAAAGAAAGCCTGTAAGACTGTGACCATGATGCACTATCTTTCCTTATCCTTCTCCTCCATAGTCCACCTCTATAGCAATGCCCGGTTCTGGTGCCATTCTGACCTGGCCCATTGTAGTTTGCTCCCATGCCCATTCCGCTCCCATGCCTGTTCAATCTATATAAGTGCAACTTCTTTCTTTCTCTGGTGTTTTCTAAGACTCCATCATTGGCCCTCTCTCGGCAACCTGTAGGAGCTTGCGCCAAAGCGAACCCAGCTGAAGACTGCAGCAACACAGCAGCTGCTGGGGAAGTCTGGCCTAGCTGGTTTTCTGGCAGCTGGGCGGGCCTTGGTTGAGGGCACTGCGATGGCCCAGACATGCTGCCATCCCAAGAGATGGCAATATGTTCCAACGTGTTCCATTCCCAATGCACAACTACCCCTACTATCAGGCTGCAACACTGCAATCCTCCAGATCCGTGAAAGTACAGATTGTAGGAAATTTGTAATACGACTGAAGCCCTGATCAATTTGAACTCCCACCCTGTCCAGGATGGAGGAGATGCCACTACTGGTTTCGTAGAATTCGCATGGAGGGCCCAATTGCAGCATTCATTGAGGTGATGACATACTCCATGTCAGATGTGTAGCAGAAGCATCCTGGGAGGCAGTCCAATGCATTCAGCAATTGCTGGAGACAGAAAACATCTTTCTTCTAAAAGATTGGGGCCCTAAAGTCTGCATTTTTGTCCTCTTCAGCAGGGTTGGGATGTGAGCTGGCCCTCCAGGAAATTGGGTCGTCCTTTCCACCTGCACCTGCTCCTGCTCAATTGTGCTGAGTGAATCACCCACTGCAGACCCCTCTAATTCACTATCTATACCATGGAGGGTGCCATTTCTGTACTGGTACTTCATACAGCAAGACCAAGTGGCAGTGCATCTTCAGGAGAGTTCTCCCCCAGTCTGTGCCATGCTGAGTATGTGAGTGAGAGAGTTAAGCAGAAAGACAAAGGGAAGGGAAGATGCTAAAACACCCTGCTGTGCATGGCCTCCAGCCTCGTCACCTCCAATGCTCTATGCCCTCTCTCTGCCAATGATGTTGACGGTGGCCTCTTCGATTAGTGTCAGTGTCTGGAAAGAGTCTGTACCTCCTCATGATCTCGTACTCTCCCTTCTGTTGTATGTCAGCTTCTCCTGTAAGAAGACTGGAAGTGGATTAGTCCATGCCCTGTTGAATGGATTTCAAGACGTTTGAGGCAGCTTAGTATAGTGTGCATGTTGAAGAAGCAGCAAGTGTGGCCAAGAGGGGGAAGTAGTTGTTTTGGTGGTAGCAGGTTTTCAATAGAAACATAGAAGATAGGAGCAGGAGTAGGCCATTCGGCCCCTCGAGCCTGCTCCGCCATTCAATGCGATCATGGCTGATCATCCAAATTCAGTACCCGGTCCCTGCTTTCACCCCATACCCCTTGATCCCTTTAGCCTTAAGAAATATATCCAACTCCTTCTTGAATATATTTAATGAATTGGACTCTACTGCATTCTGTGGTAGAGAATTCCACAGGTTCACCACTCTCTGGGTGAAGAAATTCCTCCTAATTTCTGTCCTAAATGGCCTACCCCTTATCCTTAGACTGTGACCCCTGGTTCTGGACACCCCGACCATCGGGAACATCCTTCCTGCATCTAGTCTGTCCAGTCCTGTCAGAATTTTATAAGTTTCAATGAGATCCCCTCTCATTCTTCTAAACTCCAGCGAGTATAAGCCCAATCGTCCCAATCTCTCCTCATATGTCATTCCTGCCATCCCAGGTATCAGCCTGGTGAATCTTCGCTGAACTCCTTCCATGGCAAAAACATCCTTCCTCAGATAAGGCGACCAAAACTGCACATAATACTCAAGGTGTGGTCTCACCAAGGCCCTGTACGGTCTCACCAAGGCCCTGTACAACTGCAGCAAGACATCCTTGTTCCTGTACTCAAACCCTCTCGCTACGAAGGCCAACATACCATTTGCCTTCTTAACCGCCTGCTGCACCTGCATGCTTACCTTCAGCGACTGGTGCACAAGGACACCCAGGTCTCGTTGCACTTCCCCTTCTCCCAATCTATTGCCATTCACATAATAATCTGCCTTCCTGTTTTTGCCACCAAAGTGGATAACCTCACATTTATCCACGTTATATTGCATCTGCCATGCTTCTGCCCAAATCATTCTGTAGTTTCTCGGCATCCTCCTCGCAGCACACATGCCCACCCAGCTTTGTGTCGTCTGCAAATTTAGAGATATTACATCTAGTTCCCTTGTCTAGATCATTAATATATATTGTGAATAGCTGGGGTCCAAGGACCGATCCCTGCGGTACCCCACTAGTCACTGCCTGCCACTCGGAAAAAGACCCGTTTATTCCAACTCTTTGCTTTCTGTCTGCCAACCAGTTCGCTATCCAAGTCAATACCTTGCCCCCAATCCCATGTGCCTTAACTTTACACGCTAATCTCTTATGCGGGACCTTATCAAAAGCCTTCTGAAAGTCCAAATACACCACATCCACTGGTTCTCCCTTATCTATTTTACTAGTTACATCCTCAAAAAATTCCCGTAGATTACACAGAAACACAGAAACACAGAAACCCCACAGTGCAGATAGAGGCCATTTCAGCCCATCGAGCCTGCACCGACACATGTCCCACCCGATCCCCATAACTCCTACACCAACACATATCCCACCCTATCCCCGTAACCCCACGTATTTAATCCCCCTAACACTAAGAGTCAATTTATCATAGCCAATCAACCTAACCCGCACATCTTTGGACTGTGGGAGGAAACCGGAGCACCCGGAGGAAACCCAAGCAAACACGGGGAGAATGTGCAAACTCCACACAGACAGTCACCCGAGGCCGGATTCGAACCCGTGTCCCTGGCGCTGTGAGGCAACAGTGCTAACCACTATGCCACTGTGCTGCCCGCACGCACGATTTATCTTTGGTAAATCCATGTTGACTTTGTCCGATCCGGTCACTGTTTTCCAAGTGCTCTGCTATTACATCCTTTATAATGGACTCTAGTTTTGAGTGCAAGCAGAAGGAGGTACAGTGAGGTGTCCCATTCTGATTGGAGGAGAGGAATAGGAGGCAGGGGAGGGAAGGATTGGTAGTGCTGGCGCTAAAGTAAGGCATTGCAGGGATGTACAAAGAGTGAAAGAGGTATGAAGGGGAGTCTTACCTTGGCAGTCCCGGTGAGGTCATTAGTTTTTCTTTCTTGCACTGCAGCCTGGTCCTGAAAACAATGCTGGTGCAATTTATTTGCTCCGCCAGCTCTTTCCTTTACTGCTGAGAAATTTGTCTGGGCATCTGTGGCCCAATTGAGGGGAAGAGGACTTCTTTCCTCCTGCTGACTTGTTCTATGTGCACATCCACTGCTGCATCAGATCTTCTGGGGACCTTGGTTGAAGTTATGCTCCAGAAAATCACTGTCCACTATCCACTATCAAAAAGTCCACCTCCCCTTTAAGGGGCTACAGACTGCTTTTCAGTAGCATCCACCTTGCCGTTTTTCCTGCTTTCCCAATTGACGAGCTACCAAAAGGGCACACGATTAGAGCTGACAGCTCACCAATTGCATTTAAATTAGGCCTGGCCACGCAAATGTCAAGGGGCTCCCGGCAACTGCATTGCGTGGGTGAAGCAGGCACCCCCTCCACCGGATCTACACTAAACATTATTGTCAATCCCAGTGGTAACATGGCTGCCTCCCCAGCTTCATCCTACACAAACTTCAACTAATCCAGAACTCTGTTTCTAAATCAGCCTTGGCTCAGTGGTAGGACTCTCGCTTCAGAATCAGAAGTTGTAGGTTTAAGCCCCACTCCAGAGAATTGGGCACATAATCTAGGCTGACACTTCAGTGCAGTACTGAGAGAGTGCTGCACAGTTGGCGGTGCCGTCTTTCGGATGTGATATTAAACTAAGGCCCATGTGCGCTCTCAGGCAAATGTTAAAGATCCCATGGCACTATTTGAATAAATGTAGGGGAGTTCTCCTGGTGTACGGGCTAACATTTACCCTTCAAACACCGCCAAAGACAAATCATCTGGTCATTTATCTCATTGCTGTTTGTGGGACCTTGCTGTGCTCATTGGCTTCCAAGTTTCCCTAAATAACAGTAGTGACACACTTCAAAAGTACTTTATCGGTTGTGAAGCGTTTGGGACATCCTGATGTTGTGAAAGATACTGTATAAATGCAAGATCTTTCTTTCTCTATTTCTTAGATATGTGCAACAGAGTTTTAGACATGTTGAAGTTATTGAATGTGGGGGGGGCGGAGTAAGGAGAGTGTTGGAATTGTTAACCCGATCTTAACTCAGGGCACGAATCAGGCGTGCCGGGAGAGGGAAGGGTGGCGGGGTGGGTGGCAAGCAGAAGGAGGTACAGTGATGTGTCCCATGCATTTTGCCGTCATTGACACTGCCCTCCCGAATTGGACAGTCCACCCACATCACATGCACAATTTCCGGTTTGACTCTCGAGGCCTACTTAAAGCAGGGATGCACCTCTTAAAGAGAGATTGCATCCCCTGCTTGCATTTATCTTTAAAGAACGGTGGAAGACTTTTTGAGGACACAGATAAATCAAAGGGCTATTTCCCACATTTCAGATTGTCCCTGGAGATCCTAGTGTCCCTGGAGATCCTAGTGGAGGAAGTGAGGACGCGAATGGAGCAGCTGTTTCTCAAAACCTGCTAGGGTGTCCCCAAGGCCAGAATGAAGCAGGCCTGAACAGATGTGTTGGAAAGGATCAGCGCCACCTGCATCACCTCCAGGAACTGGATGCAATCCAGAAAGAGACCTTACAAGAACAGCAAGGACGAGTACAGCTCTTCACCTCTCTATCTCTTGCAACAGCACCTCATAAAACTCCTAATACCTTCTCCTCTTCTTAGACAGTCCCTCGGAACCGAGGATGACTTGCTTCCACATTAAAAATGAGTTCTCAGGTGACTGATGAGTCCAATGCGGGACCTACAGTCTCTGTCACAGGTGGGGCAGACAGTGGTTGAAGGGGCGGGTGGGTGGGGTGCTTGGGTTGACGTGCGCTCCTTGCGCTTGGCTTCCACTTGGTCCCGGCGAAGAGACTCGAGGTGTTCGGCGTCTTCCCGGATGCTTCTCCTCCACTTCGTGCGGTCTTGGGCCATGGATTCCCAGGTGTCAGTGGGGATGTTGCACTTTTTCAAGGAGGCTTTGAGGGTGTCCTTGAAGCATTTCCTCTGCCCACCAAGGGCTTTCTTGCCGTGTCGGAGCTCAGAGTAGTGCACTTGTTTTGAGAGTCTCGTATCGGGCATGCGGACGATGTGACCCGTCCATCGGAGCTGATTGAGCGTGGTCAGAGCTTCAATGCTGGGGATGTTGGCCTGAGCGAGAACACTGACGTTGGTGTGCCTATCCTGCCAATGGATTTGCAGGATCTTGCGGAGGCAGCGTTGGTGGTACCTCTCCAGTGCTTTGAGGTGCCTGCTGTACATGGTCCATGTCTCTGAGGCATACAGCAGGGCGGGTATCACTGCTGCTCTGTAGACCATGAGCTTAGTGCCAGGTCTGAGGTCCTGGTCTTCAAGCACTCTCTTCCTCAGGCGACTGATGCTGCACTGGCACACTGAAGGTGGTGTTGGACTTCATCATCGACATCAGCCCTTGTTGACAGTAGGCTCCCGAGGTATGGAAAGTGGTCCACGTTATCCAAGGCCTTGTCGTGGATTTTGATAATCGGGGGGGGGGGGGGGGCAGTACTGTGTGACGGGGGCAGGTTGGTAGAGGACCTTTGTCTTACGGATGGTTAATGTAAGGCCCATGCTCTCGCACGCTTCGGTGAAGGTGTTGACGATGGTTTGGAGTTCGACCTCCGAGTGTGCGCAGACGCAAGCGTCGTCTGCGTATTGTAGTTCGACGACAGAGGATGGGACAACCTTGGATCTGGACTGGAGACGATGGAGGTTGAACAGTTTCCCGTTTGTTCTGTAAATTAGCTCCACTCCAGCGGGGAGCTTACTGAGGGTGAGATGGAGCATTGCAGCAAGGAAGATCGAGAAGAGCGTTGGTGCGATGACACAGCTTTGTTTGACCTTGGTCCGTACCTAAATTGGGGCTGTGGTGGAACCGTTGGTCAGGATTACAGCTTGCATGTAGTCGTGAAGCAGGCGGAGGATGGTGACAAACTTTTGAGGGCAGCCAAATTTGAGGAGGACACTCCATAATCCCTTACGGTTGACAGTATCGAAGGCCTTTGTGAGATCAAAGAAGGCCATGTACAGCAGTTGGTGCTGTTCCCTGCATTTCTCTTGTAATTGACAGGTGGTGAAGATCATGTCCATTATGCCCCTTAGTGGGCAGAATCCGCATTGCGACTCTGGGAGGAGCTCTTCGGCCACTGGGAGAAGGCGATTGAGGAGGATTCTTGCAATGACTTTCCCTGCGGCAGACAGCAGGGAAACTCCTCTAATTACCACAATCGGACTTGTCACCTTTCTTGAAGATGATCACAATACCACCTCCCCCATCACTCTCTTCCCTCCATCACATATTTCAGCATAAAATCACAATGGCACACTGCAACAACTCTCTCATTCCAAACACATTTACCTCTTCCTTTCCACTCTTAACAGCACACACTAACACCATTCTTTTCTCACATCCTACCACTTGCACAACCACCAACTCCACCCACCACTCCTTCCTCACTTCAAAGTGCACACACTTGGCTCCATCCTCATTCCATGTTGTTTCTTCTCCACCTCTCAACAAATTCACTATATGCACAAGCCCTACACTCACCTCAGCAATTATGCAGAAACAGTCACAATTTCAATCTGCATTCTCAAGACTGTCACCTGCAAATGTTCAGCTTCCATATGCCATCCTAACTCTTGTCCCTTTTCTCTTTCTTCTAGCTCCTTCTCGGTAGCAGGAGGCTCCTGCGCAAGAAGGTACCTCAGAGGAGATACCAGTTCAGACACTGGCACTGTGTGTGTGGTAGTTGGTGAGCTTAAGGGGTCTGCACGTGGTAAAACACCTAGCATCGGTGGGCAACAGCAGGTACTGTTGGCAGGGACAACCCAGGAGACAGCTTGGCAGAGGGCGAGGCCCTCTCCCAAATCTGCTGGGGATGACAGAGATGACAACTTCATAGGCCCAGCCATGGGCATCACACACGCAGTTATAGGAGGTATTGGAAAGCATGCCAAGAGGTGTGGAGGAGTCCATTTCCAGCCCCTCTGCCATTATCTTGCATGGCATCACCATTCTGCAGTCTACCCATGAGAATGCGGTCACCTCCAGGAACACTGCAGTCAGCCCCTCACAACAGGAGTCCATGTACACGTGCTTTTTTGCTTTGGTGGAAGCTCAAACAACTGCCATGTAGGCTCTGAGCTGCACCATGGAGAGATTAGTAGATCGAATAGATAGGGGTTTTGAAGAAGTCACTCATCTTCTGCAGTCTGCTCTCCTGCAGATTAGTGGAAGTGCTGAGGCCCAGCCCCAAGAGAGTGAAAGTGGTGCGATGGGAGTGGTACGTGTTGGCTTCTCTCAGCATGTCACATGAGTCTTCCTTCACCACTCCCTGAACCAATACCCGCTATGGTGCCCGCAAGTCAACTGGGCCAAACTGTCCCAGCAGCAGCCAAGGTGCAGTAGTCTGTAGCCAGGCCTTCACAGGCTCGTGCACCCAGAAATCACTGACCAGAAGTCTGTCAAGGGTTGCCGCATAAGGAACAGCAGCCCTCCACCAGCTTTGCTGAGGCCACTAGGACAGCACCTCATAGGAGTAGTGGGGCTCAATTTTAATAGCCCTGAGAAGGCGAGTTTGGAGGCGGGTCTGTTGGGAAAATCGGGAAAAATGGCTTCAGACACCCAACCCGTCTCCATACCACCCCCATCCGATTTTCCTGAGTGTCTGTTTAGCCGCTCCCAAACTGACCCATCTCTAACCGTTGGGACAGGTAGTTAAGGCAGTTAACAGCCTGATTTATATGCATTGATGGAGCACTTTAAAAGCGCCCCTGAAACATGGCTGACATTCAAATGCAATAACTTTGCTGTTGTAGGTATGGGATAACATTTTGCACATCTACTGACTTTCTGACTGTTCAAGCTGACACCCATCTGCAGTGTGTCATGAATGGAATTATTTCAGGCCACTTCGACTGTGCACTTGCAAGATTGTTACCTCAAATGAAATCTATACCAAGGGGATGGGAATCATTTATGTCCTCTCATCCTGGTCCTCATAATCGGGGGAGTAGAAGCCGTGTGGCTCGCCTCATATCTTCCTGGGAAGAGGAGTAGGAGGAGGACGAGGGGAGCTTTGGATGCCCTGTTGTGACCCTCTAGTTCACTGCTGCCCGTCTACCAGGGTATGCACACTGCCATGCCACACTACCATAAGCTTACTCTTCGACCATAGGTGGCCACCATATGGCTCTGTAATTGCACACGACACTTGTCCAACGTCATACTTCATCTCTGCTAGACCCTCTTATTTCCTATCACTTTTACCATCAGCATTACAAATGTAAGTCGCCCTGAGCCCTCAATGCGCTTTTGCCATTTCCCAGAACACATAGGCCACACAATCAACTGTTTGCCATAATTTATCTTTAACACATGACAAAATATACCAACAACAGTCAGAAAAAAAAGAAACATCACCCAAGTGTGTCCCCTTGTGACTATAGGTGCTAAATCTTTCTCTTACACATGCTTCTACATGGTGCTTCTCCTGTGGCTTCAACAGATGTAGAGGCACCTTGCTGACTTGGATGCTGCAGCTGCTTAGATGCCTTTGGTGGGTGTCCTCTGGGTTTCGGAGCCTGGGAGGGCTCTTCAACAGTCTGCTCTTCCTGCGGCTGAAACGGTCATCTCAGTTGTCTCCGCAAAGTGGGTCTCTGACTGAGAACTCCGTAGTGGCATGGTCGTGTGAGCGCTTTGAGAGGAGCCCACACTTCTTTCTGTCCTGCCAACAACATCCCTCTCATGGGTCAGTCACACCTCAGTCCTGGCAAGTGGCAGGGGAGCACCTTGCTGACTTCAGGGGAGCCATGAGGACCCATGTCTGCACTGGCAGTCCTCCTCAAAAGGATGTCCATGAAGCTCTGGTCTCTCTGCTCAATAGCTGCACATCACTCCTCCAGAGATGTCATTCTATTCTGAACAGTCATCATGTTTTCCTGACTCTGGCGACTTATTTCCTCCATGGCCATAGCCATCCTTTCCATGGAGGTTGCCATCCTATCCATGGTGGTGCATTCATGCGCCATTGCTTCCACCACGACAGTGCTGATGTTAGAGATGGACTCCTCCATTCTCTCCACACTTGCACTAACCCTGGAGGCAAACCCTTCCAGAGACTCCTGCACTTGTTCCTGTATTTTACGACCCGCTCTGTTTCTGGATGGCCCCAGAGGCACAGCATCTACATGCAGCTCAGCAGAGCTAGGAGAGTCCTGCGACCTCCAAGGATGACTCTCCACTGCTGTCGCCACCATCTGCTGATGCTCACTTGTGCGCTGTGATAGACCAGGTGGCAACACTACTCTAACTCACGATGGCCTCACCGAGGTGTGTAGCAGCGCTGGTGCTGGGTGCGCTGAGTCCTGGTGACGCTGCTCCCTCAGAGGCTTCAGATTCTTCTGAGGAGATGTCCAGGTCTTCGTCCTGGATCGTGGGGAGGGGGGCACTCGATGGTCCTGTGTGAGAGTAAAGGCTTGAATTAGACATCTGATATTGATGTAGCAGACACATCCTTTTGAGCAGATGATACAAAGCGATTCTCTATGAACATCATATTGCATTGCTTTCTGAGAGGGATGAAAATTTATTATGTCACCAGCTTCCTCTAGTGTGCCCGTCTCTCCATCGCCCACTTCCAGGTCCTCGCCACCTCCAACAATCTCGTTTACTGCCTCCTCAGCACTAGTCAATGTTGCAAGGGTAGCTGTTCCTCCTCCAGTCATTGCTTTCTCCCTCTTATTGTGGGCTATCTTTTCCTGCAAGGAGGGACACAAGCGGTGTTTCAGCCACAGTGATGGAGTGATTGTGATTAATCCCTACCATAGAAGCTTTGAGTGAGACGAAGATGGAGTAAGGTGTCAAGAGGAAGGTAGCTCCCTGTGTGTTGTTAGTTGTTGTCACTGCATGACAGTGAGTGCGAGTCTAAAGGGTGCATCGGCAGGATGCATAGTGGTTAGCACTGTTGCCTCACAGCGCCAGGGACCCGGGTTCGAATCCGGCCTCGGGTGACTGTCTGTGTGGAGTTTGCATATTCTCCCCGTGTTTGCGTGGGTTTCCTCCGGGTGCTCCGGTTTCCTCCCACGGTCCAAAGATGTGCGGGTTAGGATGATTGGCTATGATAAATTGACCCTTAGTGTTAGGGGGATTAAATACGTGGGGTTACGGGGATAGGGTGGGATATGTGTTGGTGTAGGGGTTACGGGGATCGGGTGGGATATGTGTCGGTGCAGGCTCGATGGGCTGAAATGGCCTCTATCTGCACTGTGGGGTTTCTGTGATTCAGTGCAGAGACAGAGGTGGATAGGAAAGGGTGCAAGGGAAGTAAGAGTAAGGTGGTATGTGGAGAAGCAGGCTTACAAAGCAGAGCGCAGGTGATGAGAAGAGAAGGGAAGCAGAGTGAAGGCAAGATCATTAAACCTTGAGCGTACATAAATGCACCTTGCGCTTAACTACTGAGCAATGCGCAGCCAGGCTGCCTTGGTCTGCTGAGGAGGCTTCCTCCGGCCAGGAAGGAAGAGAATCTCTCTGCGCCCTCTGACAGCATCCACAAGAACTTAGAGGGACTCATCATTAAACCGAGGAGCTGCCTTGCCTCTGGAAGAAGTCGTAGCTTTGAAAAGAAGTGCAGGAAACCACAATGGAAAGGCTCAGGCTGGATGGCAGCTTTAAAAGCAGCTGCTATTATGATGTCATCAGAGGCGGCCAGCCAACCCGATCCCACTCTTTGGACCGGCCAGCGCGCCTCCATGAAATTAACAAGGTACTTTAATAAAAATCGCAACTCTGCAGCTGTTCCTGCCGAAGCGGCTCCCGAACCCGCCCACCATGCAACCTGACTCCAACCCGCCTCGGGAATAAAAATTGAGCCCGTGGAGTTAGTAAACCTTCTTTAAAAAAAGCGTTATGGGGTGATCACTTGGGTGAAAAATTAATGAAAGGCAATTATTATGTTTGCCATTAAATTAATTGCCTTTATCACATTTGGTACTTCTGTCTGCAGTGTGCTTTAATAGCAGCTTCTGAGCCTGTTTCGTCAGTATGTCATAGAATTGGTTGAATGGTTTCAATTTTATTTAATGCAGGATTAAGGGAGTGGTGCAGGATGTATCAAGGACTGTTAAGTAGAGGGGCTCTGTCTAAGTTTTAAGGGCAGTTCAGAGAAATTGCTGAGCAGTGAGCTGATCCCTCACATCTCATGCTGCAAGGCATTGAGCAGGCCCTCCCTGTTTTGCTGCTTCCTCTCCTGCCCTGATTTTCCCCGTCCAATGAGGGCTCCTGCTGCTGCTCTGCCTCATCCAAATGCTGGCCTCTCCATAATGCGAGGTTATGCAGCATGCAGCACTCCACAAAGATGCAGGAGACTGTCTCTAGGACATATTGTAGGGATCCCACCACCCCCAACCCATTGAGACACTTGAGGATCTATAATAATCTTGGTGGTCCCTTGGCTTTGGTTATACCTGTTTTGCTGGGGTGTGGTGGGGTTTTGCGGGGGTCTTTAGCCAGGTCTGTAGCGGGATTCTCTTGTCGCCCAGCAGCCACCCTGTAACGTTCCTCAAAGGGTCAAATGTTAGAGCGATAGTAGCTTGTCCCAGGAAATGCATTGTGGCAGTTCCCTGGGTATCTTGCACAGACCTGCATGATGGTGTTCCTGTGACCAGCCACTAGATGCACATTGATGGCGTGGTATCCTTTTCTATTTACATATATTGCTGGCTGATGTTCCAGTGTCCTGATGGCAACGTGTGTGCAGCTAATGATGCCCTGGAGGTGAGGGAAGCCAGCCAATGTTGAAAAGCCCGAAACTCTCTCATTCCCGTTGACTGCTGAGGCCAATGGGGAAGGTGATGTACTGCTCTTCCCAGATGAACATGACATCAGTCACCTGCTTAATACAGTTGTGCACTGCAGACTGTGATATTTAGCTGATGTCCCCTGTAGCAGACTGAATGGATCCAGTGGCTAAAAGCTTAAGGACTGTGGTAACTTTGAGAGCCAGTGGCAAAGCATGCCCGCCTGGTCCAGTAGGCGGTAGGTCCTGTTCCAAGGGTCTGCCACAGCTTGCCTGGAGAAGTGTTGCCTCCTCCTGCTAGGTTTTTCCTCAGCTAAGTCCAAAAAGGTTACTCTTAGTCTGTACATGCTGTAGGCTGGGTATGGCCTCGCACAAGCAGCCTTCCCTCACCTGCTGAGAGGCCCAGCTGCTGGTGAATGCAGAGGCTGCTGAAATTGTGGTTGGAGCAGCTCCTCCTCCAAGTGTTCCTCCATCCAGAATGAAGTAGGAATAGCCCTCACAATAAGCAGCTGAAGCTCACTGAGGGTGATGAGGCCAAACAAAATGTACTGGGAAATCTCCTAGCAAATCAAACAGCAGAAAAGATACTCTGATCCAGAGTGTTGCAGCTCCTGAGAGCCCCTTTTCATCCAGCCTCAGTAGCTCTCACATACCCATCACGCCAGGTTTTACTGGCAGGTCTGAGACTGGGTGGGGTTTCCCCAATTTTAAGTTAAAATGACAATAGAGTCCGGATGACATAATTGGAAGACAACTTTTATATTTTAATAGGACCATCCCCCACCCCAGCTTGCCTGGGACGGGTGCCTGTCCCAAACCAAAAATATCAGCGGGCATGAAGGATTCGGGAATGGAGTAGTAAGTTCCCAGACAGTATTGTAAACCACCCCCCCCCCCCCGAATTTATATCAGCTCTGCCAGGCGGGCAGGTTAAAATCAGGGCTGTTGAGTCTGGAGGTGAGGTGAAATCTGGAAACGATAGAAAGACTTGCATTTAAACAGTGCCTTTCACGACCACCGGACATCCCAAAGCACTTTACAGCTAATGAAGTACTTTTTGAAGTGGAGTCACTGTTGTAATGTAGGAAACGTGGCAGCCAATTTGCGCACAGCAAGCTCCCACAAACAGCAATGTGATAATGACCAGGTAATCTGTTTTTGTGATGTTGATTGAGGGATAAATATTGGCTAGGGCACCAGGGTTAACTCCCCCGTGTAGTGTCCGCGTATCAATAATACACGGACTGCAGCAGAACAATAATAACAGGTATTTACTGAACAGAGGGTAAGCTTAAAACTGAAAGTACAGAAGCCTGCTATGGCTTTATATACAGGTGTGGTCACTGCCGGTACTACAGTATAAAGTCAGTTCTCTCTTAAAGGTACATACACAACAATTCCTACCCTTTTAGATAAACAGTACATAACATTCATTTAACAATTAAATAATAACTAATTACAATTACAATTGTCTCTGTACTATATACATCAACTGAAATAATAATTTATAAGTTCAGTCTTTGAGGAGGCTTCCTGATCCTGACTGGATAGCGCCTTTCTTGAGTATCCTGTTCTTGCGGCGGAGTCGATTCTGGCTCATTGTCATTGGTTGGTTCGTCAGTTTCCAATACCACTGATTCTGAGGTAGACGCAATCTGTACTTCGGGTTCATTACCAGGTGCACATGCTCATGGTATGGGTTTGGCTTGTTCCTGTGACTCTAGAATCTGGTCAGCATGGCGTCTCACGATGCTCTCTCCAACGTCCACTGTGTACATTAGTGGTCCCTGCTGTGTGCATATCGTTCCTGGCTGCCATTTTTCTGTTCGGTAGTCGCGGGCCAAGACTGGTTGCCCTATCTTGAAGCTCCTGGTTGGCTTCTCATTGATGTGCTGGAATTGCTTATTCTCAACATCTCGTCTTATGTTTGGTTTGAGCAAATCCAGGCGACATCTTAGCCTTCGGTTGAAGAACATTACGGCTGGAGCTTGGTTGGTGACTGCATGTGTCGCATTCCGGTAAGCAAACAAGAAATTATCCACCTTGTGTTGTAGTGGTATGTCGTCGTTATACATCGCCTTTATTGCCTTTTTAAAGGTCTGAACAAACCTCTCAGCAAATCCATTTGTGGCTGGATGATATGGGGCAGATGTGTAATGTTTCACCCCATTATTCCTCAGAAACCTCCGGAAATCCTCGGACACAAACTGTGGCCCATTGTCAGAGCAAATCTGTTGTGGCAAGCCATTCCTGGCGAAGATGGTCTGCAGGACTGCAATAGTTTTCTCCGTGGTGGTGGAGGACATTTTGATGACCTCTGGCCATTTCGAATGGGCATCCACGGCGATTAGAAACATTGAGTCCATAAATGGACCAGCAAAATCAATGTGTACCCGTTGCCATGGAGATGAGGGCCACTCCCATGGGTGTAGCGGGGCCTGTGGTGGAGCGTTTTGGACCTTCTGGCATCCTGTGCATCTCTTGGTCATATCCTCGATTTCTTTATCAATTCCCGGCCACCACACAAACGCCCTGGCTAGGCTCTTCATTTTTACCCCTCCCAGATGACCCTCATGAAGCTCATTGAGCACTCTATCTCTCAACTTGGGTGGAATTACCACTCGGGATCCACACATCAAGGTCTCCCGGCACACTGACAGCTGTTCTCTCCTTGGCGAGAATGCTGGCAACAGTGAGTCGCCATGTGCTGGCCATCCCTTCACCGTCAAATCATAGACCCGAGAAAGTGTCGGGTCATTTCGGGTTTCCTTCTCTATACTTGAGTTTGTAACAGGTAGACATTCGACTATGGTCGAATGGAATATCTCAACAGGGTCCACTGCAGGTGCTTCCTCCACCGTAAGCAACGGTAGGCGCGACAGCCCATCAGCGTTTCCATGCTGTTTCGTACCCTTGTACTCTACGTCGTACTGATGTGCCCCTAGAAAAAGTGACCATCTTTGCAGCCGTTGCACCGTCATCACCGGAACGCCCTTCTTTGGGTTAAAAATGGAGACCAGAGGCTGATGATCAGTCAGTAGGGTGAATTTCTGCCCGTGCAGATAGTGATTGAACTTCTTCACCCCCCACACCAGGCTGAGGGCCTCCCTGTCAATCTGGGCGTAGTTACGCTCGGCTGAGGTTAACGAGCGCGACGCAAAGGCTATTGGCCTCTCTGAACCGTCAAGGAATTTGTGTGACAGCACCACTCCAATGCCGTAGGGAGACGCATCGCATGACAACCGAATCGGTAGTGTTGGATTGTAGTGGGCCAATACTTCTTTTGAAGTGATTAGGCATTTACATTTCTGAAAGGCACGCTTACACTCATCACTCCATTTCCATGTTACTCCAGTTTGCAGCAGGGCGTTCAGTGGGTGCAGAATTGTAGATAAATTCGGCAAGAACTTATGGTAGTAGTTCACCAACCCGAGGAACGACCTCAGTTGCGACACATTTTCCGGTGCTGGAGCTTTGACTACTGCCTCAATCTTGTCTGGGGACTTATGCAACCCTTCCTCATCAATCATGTGGCCACAATACGAGATTTGTCTCCTGAAGAACTCGCATTTGGGGCGGCTGGCTCATAGCCCATATTCTTGTAATCTAGTGAGCACCTGCTCCAGGTTGGCAAGGTGTTCACTGTCATTTTCGCCCGTAACCAGGATGTCATCCAAATAACACTGGGTCCCCGGGATCCCTTGCAGGATTTGTTCCATCGCCCTCTGCCAAATAGCTGGGGCTGATGCTACCCCGAATACCAGTCGGTTGTACTGGTAAAGACCTTTGTGAGTGTTTATCATGAGGTATTTCCTAGATGCTTCTTCCACCTCCATTTGTAGATACGCTTGGGCCAGATCAATCTTCGTAAAGCGTTTCCCTCCAGATAGTGAGGCGAAAATATCTTCTATCCGTGGAAGTGGATATTGTACTGTGTGCAGGACTGGGTTCACAGTTACCTTGAAGTCCCCACAGATGCGAACCTTCTTCAGCTCCCCAGGCGTGCTGCTCAATGATTTCTTCATTACAGGAACGATGGGTGTGGCCCACTCGCTCCAGTCCACCTTGGACAACACACCCAAACACTCCAGACTCTCCAGCGCTGCTTCAACGGCTGGGCGGATCGTGTACGGTACCGGTCTGGCCTTAAAAAAATTTGGGTTTGCGTTATCTTCGATTTTTATCGTTGCCGTTACTCCTTTTAGAGTCCCAAGTCCTTGTTGGAACACCTCTTTCGTGTCAGTTAGAATTTTTGACAGTCGTCCAGGTGTGACGTCGTCATCCTTTTTGTCAGTCACAGTTAGTGCCTGAATGGAATGCCAATCCAATTGTATTTTTCAGATCCATTCACGTCCCAATAATGGTGGTCCTCCATCTTGTAGTATATATAGATACAGTTTCTGTGTTTCCTTGCCGTTGTATTTAACTGGCACCCTTATTTTTCCTCTGGGGTAGACTTTTTGCCCCGTGTATGTCTTCAATACAATGGACGTGTCCTTCAAGGGTATGTGTGAGAATAGCCGCTCATAGTCTCGTCGATTCATGACAGTTAGGGCTGATCCTGTGTCCAATTCCATCTTTACTTGGGACCCTGCTATCATGACGGTGACCCAAATGGTTCGGTGATCCTCCTTTGTGATCACGTTGTGTAACTTTAGACAACTTAGTCTCCTGCTCCCAGAGTCATTATCACTCTCCTGATCTTCTGAACTACTGTCTGTCATTTTTTTTACTTTCTTGTACTTTTCCTTAGTAGTTCTTTTAGTGTTGGTTTTCTTTCCCGACCTGCAGACTCTTGCTATGTGTCCCATTTTCCCACATTGCCTGCATACTTTGTCCTTAAACCAGCAGTCCTTCTGACCATGGGTTGTTCTGCCGCAGCGATAGCACTTTTCTGCTCCATATGCCATTTCGTTAGCGCTGTATTCTTGTGGTTTCTGTTGTATTTCCGCAGCTCCCCGTGCTGCTGCTTCGTAGGATACTGCCATGCTGAAAGTCTGTTCTAGCGTCAGGTCCTTTTCCGAAAGTAGTCGTTTCTGGGTTCCTTCACTCTGGAGCCCGCAGACAAACTTATCCCTTAAGGTGTCTGCCAGTCCTGCTCCGAACTGGCAGTGCTTCGATAACTTGCGTAGTTCCGTAAGATAGTCAGCATTGCTCTCATCTTTGTGCTGGTTTCTTTTATGGAACTTGAATCTTTCTGCTATCAGCAGCAGTGTAGGGTTTAGGTGTTCCTGTAAGATATTAACAATCTCTTCAAAACTTTTCTCCATTGGTTTAGCTGGGGTAATTAAATTCCGCAATAGGCCGTACGTTCTTGCGCCCATCAAATTTAATAATACCGATGCCTTCTTTCCATCGGCCACCTTATTTGCCTTGCAGTACACTTCAATTCTTTCCACATACGTGGTCCAGTCTTCTACCTCGTTGTCGAAAGCAGTGATACTGCCACTCTTCGGCATCTTGGGTGGTTTAAAATGGCGCCTCCCGCGCTTTTTCTTCTTCCCCAATGGATTAAAATGGCGCCTCCCGCGCTTTTCTTTCTTCCCCTTGCTGCCACGCTGCTCCTAGCGTTCTACAGGGTAATGGCGGCGACCCACGGCTTCGGCGCGTCTCACTTTTCCTTCCCCTCGTTTTATTTTCTCTACGCTGCCCGGTTCTTGAGCACCGACCGCGCCCTGTGCGCACCACCCTCTCTCTCTCTCTTTTCCTCCCGACGACGCTGCACGGCCCCTTTGCAGAGCCGCTCGAGCCCGCCACAGTCCGGAGGGTCAGCGCACTACCTGCTACCAGCACGATTTGCTGGAACACCTTGACTGGGGAGCCAAGCCCAGCTCTCCACAGCCTCCCCTGCAATTCTCCGAACTCCAATGGATCCCTGGGCGGTTGCCCGCGGTCGACGCCCGTTGCTCTGACTTCGACCTCCAAGAAGCTTCTTTTCAGGGAAAGATCCCCGTGAGGTGATGCAGTACTGCAGGTGAGTTCGAACCTGCTCGTCGCCAGTGTAGTGTCTGCGTATCAATAATACACGGACTGCAGGAGAACAATAATAACAGGTATTTACTGAAGAGGGTATGCTTAAAACTGAAAGTACAGAAGCCTGCTATGGCTTTATATACAGGTGTGGTCACTGCCGGTACTACAGTATAAAGTCAGTTCTCTCTTAAAGGTACATACACAACACCTTGCTCTTCTTTGAAATAGTGCCATAGGATCTTTTACATCCACCTGAGAGGGTAGACGGGGCCTTGGTTTAATGCCTCATCCGAAAGACGGCACCTCCGACAGTGCAGCACTCTCTCACACTGCACTGGAGTGTCAACCTAGATTTTTGTACTCAAGTCTCTAGAGTGGGGCTTGAAATCACAACCTTCTGACTCAGAGGCGAGGGTGCGCCAACTGAGTCACAGCTGACACTGTTGAAATAATGCATGAGGGTTTCAATAGCAGGTGGGCTGAGGTAGGAGTGCGTGCATATATTGTTGAGGTGGAAGTAGGCAGATATTGTGATAAAGAGGACATGGGTTGGAAGCTCAGCCTGACAGTGAGCAAGATGCCAGAATTGTTAACAGTCTGGTTCAGTCTGAGGCCAGTGAAAGGGATGGAGTCAGTGGTGAGGGTACGAAGTTTGTTCCAGAGGCCGAAAATGATCACTTCAGTCTTCCCAATATTGAGCTAGAGAAAGTTAAGCCTGATCCAGATGTTTGACAAGCAGTTTAACAACACAGAGGCAGTCGAGAGATTGAGAAAAGTGGTGGAATGTCATTGATGTGCATGTGGAAGCTGACTCTGTGTCTACAGATGTTGTCACCAAGGGGCAGGATGAGGAAGGCGAACAGCCATGGGGAGATCTTCAGGGGTCTCTGGAGGGGATGGTGAGGGGGTTGGAAGAGAAGCTGGAGATGCTTTAGCTATGTTTAGACAGATAGGAGTGGAACCAAACAACCACAGTCCCACCAAGCTGGACTGCAGAGGAGAGGTATTGGTGCGGAATGGCGTGGTTAAACACTGTGGAGAGGTCAAGGAAGACAAGGAGAGATAATGCACTACAGTCACAGATAATGTAATTTGTGACCTTGGTTAGAACTGTTTCGGTGCCATGAGAAGCTGGACAGGAGGGATTCAAATAGAGTTATGGGAGAGATGGATCTGGGAGATGAATGGCACATTGTAGGGCCTTAGAAAGGAAAATGACTTTGAAGATGGGTCAGTAGTTGATGAAGACGGAAGGGCTATTCATGATGTCACCTAGCATAAGGGCCAGGAAGGGGATTTGAATCATCGGGAATTGAATCACCTGGAGCTGGATGTGAAGGGCCTCAAGGGAGTATCAGGTAGGCTTAATGGATGAGATGGCCTGAAGAGTGCAGGAGAGAAGATGTGGGAAAAGCTGCAGAGACACAGTGGTTCATGGGTAGAATGGGTGGAGGAGTGGGGCAAAACTACACGAATTACCTCAATCTTGGTGACAAAGAAATCGATGAGCTCCTTGCACTTGATGTTTTTGATGAGGGTGGTCGGAGTTTAAGGTGCCAAGGATGACCCTTGCCCTTAAGGTTGATTCTGGAATAGTGAGCTGTTTTGTAAAAGGAGAGCAAACCACAGTGGTGCATGATATGGTCAAGCCAGATTTGGAAATGGATGACAAAGCCAGCTGTGCACCAGGTACACTAAAGTTTGCATCCTTTAGACTTGAGGGAGCAGAGAAATGGGAGTGGCAGCAGGGGAGCAACAGGGATGGGAGTCATTGATAGCTTTGCTGGGAACAAAGACATTGATAATAGAGGCGAGGGAGTGATTATGCAAGGCGACAGTTGGCAATAAGAATACTAATAATCGGTAAGAGTATAATAGGTTATCCCTCTGGATTGGAAGCAGTCAGGTGCACCTGAGAGCACAAAATCTAGCTCACCATGCCCGTTCTTGCAAACCACATTTTGTGCACTTTATTTATTTTAAGTGATTGCAGAGTGTAATTATTTTTCATTCCAATAGAAGAAAAACTTTTTTGAGAGGTCAAAAGAGCAAAACAGGCCAAAGACTACTATTGGTGATTATAGTGGACAAATGCTTAACACATTCATTTGATATTCCTCTCTCTATACAATATTTTAACGGAGGGCATTAAAACATTGATTTTAATTTTACCCTGTGTAAGATTACTTTTCTCTCTTGTTCAGAATACAAAAGGCTAAGAAGTCAAGCAAGTTATTTTCTAAATTTAATTTGACATACAATGCAACAGTTTGTGCCAGAAAGTAGTAACTTTTCATACAACCTTTTTCTTTCTAGCCAGACAACTCAAGACAAAGAATCTGATCAATTCTTTTACAAAGGTTCTTTTCCTGCAGCGTCTTGTCCTGATGTCGTCCATGGTTCTTCTAAAAACCCTTGTCGAATGAGCTGTTTTACATAGGTTTCCTTTCCAAAATGCTCTGGTTAACCTTCCTTATCTCTGCAATTGTCCACGTTTCTTCTTATCAGCTACTTCAGGTATAATCTTACGAAGGCTCCATTTTGTCTGGCTAACACATATGTTTCACTCTCACAGCATCCTGATGAAGGGCTGTTTCCGGGCTGTCAACATTTGTGAAGCTATTGGTGCATTGTTGCTAGTTTTCTAGGTTGGCATGCATGACTGAGCAACCCCTCCCCCTCACCCCATGTCACCACCGTTACCGCACTCTGAAACTCTCTTCTAAAACCTCTTTTCTTGCTATCTCTTCTCCCACTTTCAAAAGCTGCCTCAAGATTTACTGTTTTGACACGGCTGTTAATCACTTCCCCCTAAGTCCTCTCCTACTTCCTAGTGCAGCATCTTGGAACATTTATTATGTGAAAGGTGATATTTAAATTTGTTGTTCGATTTAGAGGGTAGTATTTTCCAGGGGCAAAACTTAGGAGTGGTAGGGCTTGAGCAGGGCAGGGGATATGAATGAGGAAAGAGGTGAGGAAGTGATCGTGATGGGCTTGTTGGGGAACTAAACCTGCTGACAGTCATTTTAGCCCATATATCAGCTTGTCAGCATTTTGTCAAAATATCAGCTTTTCTTCACTGGAATAGGAGGTTGCTAGTAGCAGATTGGTTGGATGGTGGGACTGAAAGCTGTTAGAAGCAATCAATCGAATGTTACTCTTTCCCACTACTTGTGGCACATGAACTTGAGAGAGAAATGTTTTCAGATGAGTTAATGATTTCTGAAAATTCCAATTACAGGTGTGTTTCTTTGCTGTTTTTCCTGTCCCCAAAGAAGTTATATATAAGCAGATTGTTAAAACACAGCTTTAAAAAAGAACATTTTCTCAAAGGAACTTTCTAGAGCATGCCCAACCATTCTCTTTTGTGAAGGTTTATTTTCACGACTAGTTTCAGATGCTTTTTTAACATAAGGAAGCTGTTCCTGTTGTGAATACATTAACCGGCTTTATTTGAGTATGAAAGTGTCAAGCAAATAAAATAGAGAGTTAGGTTGGAGTGGTGGTGAGTTTTATTTAATTTAAAAAATTACACTGAGATTCCCATATTTACCAATCTACTTCAACTGTGTTGTGTGATGTGGACTATTAGTCTGTAAGTTAGTTGTAGCACTTGGTTATGTTATGTACCTTTGAAAGCAGTTTGCGGGCAATTTGTTTATGCCCTTAGTTACCATACAGGAACATTGGAATGGGAGTAGGCGATTCAGCCCCTCAAGCCTATTCTTCCATTTAATTAGATCATGTCTGATTTGTATCTTAACTCCATTTACTCGTCTTGGTTCCATATCCCTTAATACAGGAAACTTTGTGATATCCGGCACCGACGGGACCGAGCTGTTGCCGTCCCATCAAAACTGGCGGACAAACCAGCGCTAATGTTAAAACATATGGAAGCTTTTGAGCTCCGTATCTAGCAACAAACCCTGTTGCTTAGCAACAGCTTCTAAACAGTCGGCCGTAGCTTGCAAGCATCTCTGTAGCTAAGCAACAGCTTTAGCTAGACCTTGCAGAGCCTGACTAGTGGAAAAAAAAGCAACGAAAAGAAAAAAAACTTACTGAACCGACTCCTGAATTTTGCTGGTGGTTCGAGCATTCCGGACAGTTAACCTCCGGATAAACCAAAGTTTCCTGTACTGTGGCTAGACAAAAATCTTATCAACCTCAGTTTTCACATTCTCAATTGGCCGAGCTTCAACAGCTTTTTGGGGGAGAAAGTTCCAGATTTTCATTACCCTTTGTGTGAAGAACTTCTTCCTGACATCACCCTGACTGAACAGCCTAGCTCTCATTTTAAGGTTGTGCCCCCTTGTTCTGGACTCACCCACCAGAGGAAACAGTTTCTCTCTATCTACCCTATCAACTCCTTTAATCATCTTAAACACCTCAATTAGATCACCCCTTAATCTTCTATACTCAAGGGAATACAAGCCTAGTCTATGCAACCTGTCCTCATAATTTAACCCCTTTAGCCCCAGTATCTTTCTGGTGAATCTGCGCTGCACCCCTCCAAGGCCAAAATATCCTTCCTGAGGAGCCTAGAACTAATTGCAGTACTCCAGATGCGGTTTAACCAGGGCTTTATACAACTGTAGCATAACTTCCTCCTATTTGTATTCCAGCCCCTTGAGATAAAGGCTAACATTCCATTAGCCGTTTTGATTATTATTTGTACCTGTCCATTCGTTTTTAGTGATTTTTGTACATGGACCCCTAAGTCACTCTGCTCCTCCACAGTTGCTAGCTTCTCGCAATTTAGATAATACTCTACCTTTCTTAGGTCCAAAGTGGATGACCTCACACTGAACTCCATCTGCCATAGTTTTGCCCACTCACTTAATCTATCAATGTCCCTTTGCAACTTTCTGCTCCCATGTACACTACTTACTGTGCCACTGAACTTAGTGTTGTCAGAAAATTTGGATATACGGCTCTCTTTTCCTTTATCTAAGTCATTGATAAATGGCTGTAACTATTTGCAACACCAAAGTTCTGATTAGTCCCCTTGGAGGACAAGATCAGATATCTGATTGGTCCCCTTGGAAGACAAGACACACCCAGAAGTTTGTCTGGAATGCGAAATTAGATCCTGCCTACCTGAGTAATCAAGATCCTTGCAACGTGTAATTTGATTCCTTCACTGTGACAGCCAGGCTCCAGAGCTCACAGTGCTAACACTACTGCTTTCAGAGAACAGACAGGGCTCACCCTCCCAGGTTAGGAGCGCTCACACTGCCGAGTTCAGATTGGAAGGGGTGAGGCTATGGAGGGATTTTAACACGAGGATGAGAATTTTAAAATCTAGGTGTCGATGGACAATGTTCCCCCTGATTTTTTTTGGGTGCGCGGTTGTTTAACGGGCTGCGCGGGACCTCCAGACAGCTATGCGGCCACGCAGCTTAGTGAGCACGGGGATGATGGGTGACTGGGACTTGCTGCGTGTTAGGATACGTGCAGCAGAGTTTTGGATGTGCTCAAGCTCATTGAGGGTGGAAGATGGGAGGCTGGCCAGGAGAATACTTGAATATTCAAGTCCGACAAATAGCACATAAATGTAATGTTAAGCATGTTGTAGGACTAACACTGAATACGCTCTCATTTTTTAACACTTATTTATTTATTGTCTATCCCTAGTTGCCCTTGAGAGGGTGGTAGTGAGCTGCCTTCTTGAACTGCTGCAGTCTGGAGGGGGGGGGGGGGGAGGAGAGGAAGAGCGTGGTGCAGGTGTAAAGGGGGTTCTTGCTCTCAACCCCCTCCCCCCACTTTAGACCTGGATCACTTTTTCCTCCTCCCCAGTTTCACCGTGCTCCCCCCAACAAGTTTCTGACCTTCTCTCCCTGAGTTCCTGACCTCCCCCCTAAGCTCCTGTCCTTCTCCACTCCATCCGAGTGCCTGACCTTCTCCCCACCCTCTGAGCTCCGCTCCCCCCCTTCGAACCCCTGGCAAACTGTAACTAGTGGAGTGCCACAGGGATCAGTGCTGGGGTCTCAGCTGTTTACAATCTATATTAATGACTTGGATGAAGGGACCGAGTGTAATGGAGCCAAATATGCAGATGATACAAAGATATGTGGGAAAGCAAGTTGTGAAGAGGACACAAAGGATCACAAAGGGATATAGATAGGTTAAGTGAGTGGGCAATGTGGGAAAATGTGAGGTTATCCACTTTGGTAGGATAAATAAAAAAGCAAATTATTATTGAAATGAAGAGAGACTACAAAATGCTGCGGTACAGAGGGATCGGGGGATTCTATTTTTTTATTCGTTTATGGGATGTGGGTGTCACTGGCAAGGCCAGCATTTATTGCCCATTCCTAATTGCCCTTGAGAAGGTGGTGGTGAGCCATCTTCTTGAACCGCTGCAGTCCATGTGGTGAAGGTACTCCCACAATGCTGTTTGGGAGGAAGTTCCAGGATTTTGACCCAGCGACGATGATGGATCAGCGATATACTTCTAAGTCAGGATGGTGTGTGACTTGGAGGTGAACTTGGAGGTGGTGGTGTTCCCATGCGCTTGCTGCCCATGTCCATCTAGGTGGAAGAGGTCACCGGTTTGGGAGGTGCTGCCAAAGAAGCCTTGACGAGTTGCTGCAGTGCATCTTGTAGATGGTACACACTGCAGCCACGGTATGCCGGTGGTGGAGGGAGTGAATATTTAAGGTGGAGGATGGGGTGCCAATCAAGTGGGCTGTTTTGCCCTGGATGGTGTCGAGCTTCTTGAGTGTTGTTGGAGCTGCACTCATCCAGGCAAGTGGAAAGTATTGCATCACACTCCTGACTTGTGCTTTGTAGATGGTGGAAAGTCTTTGAGGAGTCAGGAGGTGCAGAATACCTAGCCTCTGACCTGCTCTTGTTACCACAGTATTTATGTGGCTGGTCCAGTTAAGTTTCTGGTCAATGGTGACCCCCAGGATGTTGATGGTGGGGGATTCGGCGATGGTAATGCCGTTGAATGTCAAGGGGCGGTGGTTAGATTCTCGCTTGTTTGATATAGTCATTGCCTGGCACTTCTGTGGCGCGAATGTTACAGGTACAGCAAGTAATTAGGAAGGCAAATGGAATGTTGGCCTTTATTGCAAGGGGGATGGAGTATAAAAGTAGGGACCTCTTGCTACAACTGTACAGGGCGTTGGTGAGACCATACCTGGAGTACTGCCTATAGTTTTTGTCTCCTTATTTAAGGAGGGATATACTTGCATTGGAGGCAGTTCAGAGAAGGTTCACTGGGTTGATTCCTGAGGTGAAGGGGTTGTCTTATGAAGAAAGGTTGAGCAGGTTGGGCCTATACTCATTGCAGTTTAGAAGAATGAGAGATGATCTTATTGAAACATATAAGATTCTGAGGGGGCTTGACAGGGTAGATGCAAAGAGGATGTTTCCCCTCATGGGGGAATCCAGAACTAGGGGGCATAGTTTCAGAATAAGGGGTCGCCCATTTAAAACGGAAATGAGGAGGAATTTCTTCTCTCAGAGGGTCGTGAATCTTTGGAATTCTCTACCCTAGAGAGCTGTAGAGGCTGGGTAATTGAATATATTTAAGGTGGCAATAGACAGATTTTTGAACGATATGGGAGTCAAGGGTTATGGGGAGCGGGCAGGAAAGTGGAGTTGAGGCCGAGACCAGATCAGCCATGATCTTACTGAATGGCGGAGCAGGCTCGAGGGGCCAAATGGCCTACTCCTGCTTCGATTTCTTATGTTCTCCTCTCAACCCCACTTCGATCCCCTCTCCTTCCTCCTCCCTTTGATCCCCTGCCCCCCTTGATCCTATCTCCTCCCTCCCCTCCCTTTGATCTGCACAGAACCGAAAAAAGCGTGGTGGTGCAGGCAGCAGCCACACCATTGGGTACTGCACATGCACAACTGGATCGAGTGCACATGCGCAATACCAAATGGGCGCGCATGCACAGAGAGAGTCAAAAACACTGTGCAAATAATCACTCCGTTGATAAATATAGTGAAAAGCTGAGCCACCAGTACAGATCCCTGGGAGATACCACGAGTCACATCCAACCAATTGCAGTACATACCCATTGTCCCTACTCTCCGTCTCCTACCTCCTAACCAATTCCCTAGCCATGTCTATAGGTTGCCTCCAATTCCATGTGCTTTCATTTTGCTAACAGTCTCTTGTGTGGACCGTGAAGCCTTATCAAATGCCTTCTGGAAATCAGGGAAGGAATCGTATTAGAGCGGTCAACATCTATGAGGAAGTGTGAAGCGTGACATTTATAATCAATAAAACATTAATTGACTGATTGGAAACAGTCAGTCAGGTCCACCTCAAAACACAACATTCAGCTCCTCTTATTCCTCAAAACCATGTTTTTATGTATTTTAGTGTTTAAAAAGTTATTTCAGGGTACATTGGCCTAGAAATTGGATATGGCCATGAAACGGGCAGTTAAGGCCCAATGATGTTAAGCTGCGCCAGGTCAAAATGGTCTAGGTAGCACGCAAAATTCATGCTCAATCCTCATTAACATGACTGTATTAACATGATTGTAGTCTTGATCTCAGCGTTAAAACCACTGCTCATTGGCTTACTGCACTTAAGGCATGCCAGTAAATGGAGCGGCGAAATCAAAACTCGCAGATCGGGCGTCAATTGAGCGTTGCACACTCACTGGCATCAGGACCTGCATAATCTACATATCCTTAGTGAGTGCGGATACTGGCAGAGCTGCCAGCCATCCGAAAATGGCGGCCGCTGCGGGACTCACCGGCAGAGGACGGAAGAGCGGCCGCCACCATTTTTTCACTTGAATCTGGCAGTAATGGGTGGCGCTAAACCCCCAAATTTCTAGGCCAATGGCTTTTATTTCCCATACAAGAAAATAACTCTTCGACTGAATCAACATAGAAATATAAACCAGAAATTACTGTTGCGAATAATAGCAGACAAAGGCTTAACATGTTCAAATGACTTTCCTTCTGCTATTTTAATGGAACACATTAAGCCATTTATTTTAATAGGTGAACTCCTCTGTCAAAATGGCGGACAGAGTAATGTTGCATTATCAACAACAATCATTTCTAGCCTCAGATGTTAGAAATTGTTTGAAATGCGCAGCACTATAATTAGCCTCTAAAAGAGGAAAAGGCAGGCTCATGTTTGGGTGTGACCTATTATCAGAACTCAGTTCTAAGTTTTTGTCTCAATTATTGACTTACCCTTATCCTTCATGCAGCTACTTAAAAATCAAAGGTGTTTATTTAAAATAGGTAAATTAGCACAGCATCAATACATATAATCCCACACCTGACTTTGGGCTGCCATGGGTTCAGGACAGATGCCACAGTGAGCCAGTTTTGTCTTGTGAATGTAGAATGCACTGCTGTTTAGGATCATTATAAGATTTCAGTTCACAAGTTAAAGTGATATATCTGAGATTAGATTTACTGCACTTTGTAAAGTTTGATTGAAGTTCCTAAAACTACTTTATTTTCATATTTAACATACAAGCAATCCTTCCAGGAGAAATTATTTTTAGCATGAAAGGCAGAATACAGTAGTCTCCAAAGTGTGCCAGATACATCAAATAAAGTACCAAAAATTAAGATGTTCTGGGGATAACCCTCCCGTCCCTCTATGAAATAAATCTCATGCACTCACATCTTCCATTCAGTAAATTCTAAATTCACCACTGCTGCACATTCATTTTTTTTCTACTGTAGTAAAAATGATGGAATGTTAAGTATACAGCAATGTTGAATACGCAGGTTAACTTATGGTAAGACCAAGTCCCACTGCATTTTCAGTATAACTCCTCATCTTCACAGATCTGTAGATCTGCATTTAGTTTGCTCAGTTGGTAGCAGCTTCGTCAGGTTGTGAATTCAAGTCTCGCCACAGACTTGAACACAGAATTGAGACTGATATTTCAGTGCAGTACTGAGGGAGTGCTGTATTGTACTATTCAAAGAAGAGCAGGAAATTCTTCTAAGATCCCAGCCAACATTCATTCCTCAAATAGTGCCACCAAAAGCAGATTACCTGGTCATTTATCCTGTTGCTATTTGCTGTGTGTAAGTTGGCTGCCATACTTTTTGAGATGTCTAAAATATCTGAAAGCCACTATATAAATGGAATTCCTTTACTTACAGCTGCTTTTGGTCTAATGGCTTTTTTGAAGTTGTTGGTCAGCTTTTACCAGTTTCCTAGGTTGGCAATGTTGAGGGGTCAAGAACAAGGGGCCATAGATAAAAGATTACATGCAAGAGATTTAGAACAGAGAGCAGAAGTAACTTGTTTACAAAGAGAATGTTGAATTCACTTTCAGGATTAATGATTGAGGCAGAACTATGTCAACATTCAAAATTGGACCGGATTGGCGAACGAAGGAAAATAAGTTGAAGGGATATGGGAACAGGATGAGTAAATGTGATTAAAAATATTTGCTCACGTGGAGGGTAAATGCTGACATGGACTGGTTAAGGTTACGCCAAATGGTCTGTTTCCATATTGTAACTTCTACGCATTTCTATGTATGGCATAACATGAAGGCGGGGAATGAGGTTGACACGTTGTACTGCACTTGTGCACTAACAATGACAATAAAAGTTGATTTGATTTGATTTGACGTGGGGGAAGTTGATGTGGAGGTGAAGTCGAAAAAGGAGAGAAGGCAGAAAAATCAGAGGGCAATAAAACAGGATAGGTTCCTGTCCAAGTTGAAATCGCCAAAGACCTGGTTGAGACTGGGAATGGAATGGAAGAAAATAAAAACAGAAAGTGCTGGAAATACTCAGCAGGTCAGGCAGCATCTGTGGAGAGAGAAACACAGAGTTAACATTTCAGGTCAATGACCTTTCTTCAGAACTGGAAAAAGTTAGAGATGTAACAGGTTTTAAGCAAGTGCAAGGGCAGGGGAGGAAATAACAAAAGGGAAGGTCTGTGATAGGGTGGAAGGCAGGAGTGATTAAATGACAAAAGGGATGATAGTGCAAGGCAAAAGGAATGGAAGTGAAATAGGAGAGTTCCATATATTAAATAGCCCTATAATCTTCCTGATCCTAAAGATCCTGCAAATCCATTGGCAGGATAGGCGCACCAACGTCAGTGTTCTTGCTCAGGCCAACATCCCCAGCATCGAAGCTCTGACCACGCTCAATCAGCTCCGATGGACGGTGTCGTGTATTGATTGCGAGTTTGACACCAGTCAATACGGTAATGTAATGTGCGAGTTTAACACCAGTTAATACGGTAATGTAATGTGCATTGCATTATGGGAATTACCCGGGAAAGCAGCAGTCAGCCATTTTACCAATAAAGTAAAGATCACAGTTAGAAGCCTGTCTGCCTGACTCTGATTTAATTCGATGTATCTACATGCTTGATTGAACGTATTAAAGCATAGATACAACATTGGCGACGAGGATAACGAAAGGAATAATTTTAAATAGGTAGTTGCCCAAGTTTTAGTTAGCTAGGATGGAGAAGACCGGCATTCAAAATTTTGCATGTTTCGCCGAGCCAGCCACGTTGGGTCCAAGATGGACGAGGTGGTTAACGTCTTTTGAGCTTTATGCCGACGGCAAAGGACTCATTATCGACGATACCTCTACAGCTGCCACAAAGCAGAGGAGAAGAGCTCTACTTCTACACCTAGCAGGACCAGATGTCCAGGATATCTTTTCGACTCTACCGGACACAGGAGAGCCAGCAGACTACACGGCGGCGGTTAGTGCTTTGAATCACTACTTCATGCCCCAGGTCAACGCAGCATTTGCTAGACAGACTTTTCATAAGTTGTCCCAGAAGGCAGGTGAGACTGTGCAACAATTTGCTACTCGCTTGCGGCAGGCTGCTAAAGACTGTGCTTTTGGGGGGATGCGGATAATCAAATAAGAGACGCTATCCTGAGTAGGTGCACGTCAGCCTATGTGCAGAGGAAATTGCTAGAGGAAGGGTATGGTCTAACGCTCGCCCACACGTTACAAGTGGCCTCACATTGTGAATACGTCGAGGAGCAGATGTCAGCCATGTCATGTACAGAGAAGGCGGAGACAGATACTGTTCGTCGTGTTACACAGAAGAGGGTATTGTGCAAAAAGCTCGACAGAGAAACCAAAGGGAAATGGCGATAGGAACAAAAGGAAAAGGGGGATGTCGTGTATTGATTGCGAGTTTGACACCAGTCAATACGGTAATGTAATGTGCGAGTTTAAAACCAGTTAATACGGTAATGTAATGCGCATTGCATTATGGGAATTACCCGGGAAAGCTGCAGTCAGCCATTTTACCAATAAAGTAAAGATCACAGTTAGAAGCCTGTCTGCCTGACTCTGATTTAATTCGACGTATCTATATGCTTGATTTAACGTATTAAAGCATAGATACAACAGACGGGTCACATTGTCCGCATGCCCGATACGAGACTCCCAAAACAAGCGCTCTACTTGGAGCTCCGGCACGGCAAGAGAGCCCCAGGTGGGCAGAGGAAATGCTTCAAGGACACCCTCAAAGCCTCCTTGAAAAAGTGTAACATTCCCACCGACACCTGGGAATCCCTGGCCCAAGACCGCACAAAGTGGAGGAGAAGCATCCGGGAAGGCGCCGAACACCTCGAGTCTCTTCGCCGGGAGTAAGTGGAAGCCAAGCGCAAGGAGCGCACGTCAACCCAAGCACCCCACCCACCCGCCCCTTCAACCACCGTCTGCCCCACCTGTGACAGAGACTGTAGGTCCCGCATTGGACTCATCAGTCACCTGCGAACTCATTTTTAATGTGGAAGCAAGTCATCCTCGGACTCTTTACAATCTATATTAACGATTTGAAGGAGGGGACCGAGTGTAACATATCAAAGTTTGCAGATGATACTAAGATGGGAGGGAAAGTAGTGAGTGAGGAGGACATAAAAAACCTGCAAGGGGACATAGACAGGCTAAGTAAGTGGGCAGAGATTTGGCAGGTGGAATACAATACTGGAAAGTGTGAGGTTATGCACTTTGGCAGGAAAAATCGTAGAGCAAGTTATTATCTTAATGGCAAGAAACTGGAAAGTACTGAAGTACAAAGGGATCTGGGGGTCCTGGTGCACGAAACTCAAAAGGTTAGTATGCAGGTGCAGCAAGTGATTAAGAAGGCCAATGGAATGTTGGCTTTCATTGCTAGGGGGATAGAATATAAAAATAGGGAGGTATTGCTTCAGTTGTACAAGGTATTGGTGAGACCGCACCTGGAATACTGCGTACAGTTTTAGTGTCCATACTTAAGAAAGGACATACTTGCTCTCGAGTCAGTACAAAGAAGGTTCACTCGGTTAATCCCAGGGATGAGGGGATGGACATATGAGGAGAGGTTGAGTAGATTGGGACTCTACTCATTGGAGTTCAGAAGAATGAGAGGCGATCTTATTGAAACATATAAGATTGTGAAGGGATTGGATCGGGTGGATGCGGGGAAGATGTTCCCGATGATGGGTGAAACTAGAACTAGGGGGCATAGTCTTAAAATAAGGGGCTGCTCTTTCAAAACTGAGATGAGGAGGAACTACTTCACTCAGAGGGTGGTAGGTCCATGGAATATGCTGCCCCAAAAAGCTGTAGAAGCTACATCATTACATAAATTTAAAACAGAAATAGACAGTTTCCTAGAAGTAAAGGGAATTAAGGGTTACGGGGAGCGGGCAGGAATTGGACATGAGTCTAGGTTCGGATCGGTCATGGCCCTGTGGGTAGCGGAGCGGGCCCAGGGGCCGTGTAGCCTGATCCTGCTCCTATTTCGTGTGTCTAATTCTGTTAGATTCAGGAGATGGTTCTGTGATAGTGGATTGGCAGTTAGGATCAGATCAGCCATGATCTTATTGAATGGTGGAGCAGGCTCGAGGGGCCGATTGGCCTACTCCTGCTCCTATTTCTTATGTTCTTATTATGTTCCAAGGGACTGCCTAAGAAGAGAAGAATCTTCCTGACTTTCAGATCAAAAATGTAATTGGTAACATTTTCTCAAATGCTAATACCTCTGCAACTGAATTTAAAAAAAAAACATGATAAGCTACATCATTTAAAAAAAAAAGTTAGCACCTACGTTTAAGCCTCAGTACTAGGCCTCGTCTCCATGACAGCGGAGGAGCTGCAGAGTGAGCGCGCGTGCGCAGAAGGGCTCGGTTCAGCCTCTCCTCACAAGCAAAATGGCAGCGAGTGCGGCGGCGCAGCTTGTGCTGCTGCTGTGTGGAGGTGAGCGCCGCGGGGCGGCTTGTGGTCCCTGAATTACTGAATGTCTTTCGGTTTAAAAGGAAGAAGGATAAAAACACAATCAAAACAATTCATCAGCTTCCTCGGTGCCTTTGATTTAGATGTGTTTTGTCTCTCTTTCTATTGCAGTGGTCGTTTTCCGGACCGCTGCGGTGTCTTCCTTTGCTATAGATTTGGATGAATCGTAAGTAGTCGCACACTGAGTGTGTGGAGAGTGATATAGTGTCTGTCACGCTTGTATTAGACAAGATAGGAAACTACTCACTCGAACTCAACAGGGTGAAACATTTTATTTAAAGCAATCCTAAACCATGTGCATTTGTCAAAAATGCAATTTGTGTCTGTGTTTTATATTAAATGCATATTAATTCCCGCACAGTTTTTTTGGGGGGGAGGGGGTAATTGCAATACTGACCAGGAGTCAAACGAATATAAGAAAGATGATGCTGTGAACTCCTGAAGACGCATTGTGGGTACTTTCAGTTCCCCTCAAGCTATATGTAAATCACAGCCAGGCCAAAGCGTTTGAAAATCACTGGTCAAGTAATGTTCCTATAGGGAGGAAGAATTTCCTGCTGCAGTTTTGTGAAGCGAAATATCTCTAAAATGAGTTACTCCGCTTGGAGTGAGATAGATCAGACTGTGTTAAATGGTAGTTAATTTGTTGCCATGCCAGATGTGATTACGACAGTAAGTTGTGTTCGTATAGAGTTTTGTCATTTATCTTTGCAGGGCAAAATCCAAATTGGAGCTGTGGAATTACTGTAGTCAAGTCTACATTCTATAATGTATGTGAAGTTCACCCTATTAGATTTCAGTGCGTTTGTTTCAGGGGACAGTTCTGTGCATCACTGCTGACAGCAGTCAGTATAACTGCATATGCATGTTTCTGCAATGAATATACTATTTACATAGTGTACAATTTGCAAGGATTGTGGAATATGATATTTTATGAATTTAGATATTGTAGCTACAGCTGGAGGACTGGATGAGAACAGCTGCAGGAACCTTTTCGTGCAATGTATGTTGGCAGCTGTGCTAATTAGAGTCTACTTGCAGTAGATGTGATGACTTTATTTTAAATATGAGCTGTCTTTATTGTGCAGTAAACTATTTACATGTGTCTGTATATGTAAAGTTACAATGATTCGGGCTGGTGGCTGGCTGTGTCCTGCATGTTAATACGGTAATGCTAAAACACAGCATGGCTGCTATGAAGATTTTGCTCACTTTGTGGGAGTGTTGCTTTGAGTGTCCTTGTTGGAAATATATCCTGCTATATATCATTCAAGTGAATGAGTTTTGCTTTGCTGTTAAAGAAAATATATCCATGTTAAGGCCCAGAATAAAAGTGGTCTTAATACACAATACATTTTCCCTTCAAAAATCATATCTCTTACTGACTTAAGATTGGCAGCTGTCTCTCCTCTTCTTTCCTCCCCCGCCCCCCCCCTCTTCCCTTCCATTGACTAGAGTGCAATGGCCAATGCAGCATTCAAACTGATACCTTGGTTGATTTATTGAATTGAACATTGGCCCTTTTGATCTTGATGGCATCACATCTACCCACTAAGCATTTACCCCAAAAAGATAACCTGTAGTTATTGAGGTCACAGTTACAGTTTTTGTGTGACTTTCCTTGAGTACTACTTCATAGAATCAAATAATTGATATCAGTTGAAGATTTTAGCAGAGAGGGTCATGTTGCTTTGTCAAATATGTTCTAAGTACACTGAAATAATTTCTGTAGAATTGCAATTGGTTCTGAATGTGCTAATTTAAAAAAACAAAGTTTGTAGACTGGAAAGATGGGATAATCAAAAATAGTGAACACAGACTTGTCATGCTTGACTAATTTAATGGAATTCTTTGGGGAAATTAGAGTCTGTAGACTTGGAGAATGCAGGAGATAGATATTGGTGTATTTAGACTTTCCAAAAAGACTTAAAGTGCCACATGAGACTTGTTACAAAGTTAAGGTCCCTTTATATTAAATGTAAAGCGGCAGCATGGATGAAGGATGGAAAGCGAAGAGTATGGTTTCAGATTGGGAAGAGGTTAGTGGTGTGCCCCAAGGATATCTTTGGTACCTCTCTTCATATAAGAAAGAAAAAAAAGGAATTTATGTAGCATCTTGCACGTCCTCCAGTCGTCCCAAAGTGCTTTAAAGCCAATGAAGTACTTTTTATTTTTTTGAAGTGTAGTTAGTCACTGTTGTAATGCAGGAAACGTGACAGCCAATTTGCTGTTAAGGTCCCACAAACGGCAATGTGATAATGACTAGATAATAATGCATAAATTATATGCAGATGGGACTAATCTTAAAATTTGCTGACAACAAATTACTCAGCATAGCAAACAGTGTGGAAGAACACGGGCCTTCAGAAGAATATTGACTGGTTAGGGAAATGGGTGATATGTGGCAAATTCAGTTAATTGTAAATAAATTAGAATTACATTCTTTCCGGATCTGATTGACAGCAGCAATAATAGCAGAATCCAAACCCTGCTGTCACATGTGAACTCGCTGGTGTCTCAGTAGGCGGGATGAACAAGTGAATTTTTTTTCGGGGTGGAGGGGGGGGGGGACTAAGAATGGAACTATAACCTAAATAAACTTTAAAACAAGAATTTCAATTGGAAAAAGGGCAAATAGCATTCTGTGTTTTATGTAAAAGGGCAACAATTACAAAAGCAAGGAGGTGATGATAAATCTGTACAAGACACGGTCAGAGCACACTTGGAGCATTGTGTGCATTTTTTGGTATCCAAAAAGTATTGGGATGAAAAAGCTGCAATGTGGATTTACTATCATGATACCAGGGATGAAAGGATATAGGTAGGATCACAGACTTACAAAAATAGGGCTGTTTTCATTAAATTGTTAGAACAGAAGGGGTATGGGAAGGATCTAAAAGCAGTGTTCAAAGTTTTGAAAGGGTTAGGGACAGTAAATAGAATATTATTTCAACTGGTTGGTGAATGGGTAACAATGGGGCATACATTTAGGATTACTACTGAAAACATAAAGGGGATGGTTAGAAGAAATGTTCTTTATGCATCAGGTTATTAGAATATAAAATTCATTACTGTGAGTGGCTGTTGAAGCAGAGTCGATCATAGCATTTAAGAGGGAACTAAAGTAAATATTCGATTGGGGGAAAATATATCAAAGGCTACAGAGAAGAGCAAGATAATGGGATTAGAATAGATAGTGCTGATGAGTTAGGACTGGTACAGTCCTGGTTCAGTGAGCTGAAAGGTACCCTCCTGTGCTGATATTTCTATGGTTTTATGAAACTATTCTAAACACTGTTATACAAACAGGGCTGTAGTAGAGCTTAACTTTCCATTGTTTATGTGCCCAATGATGTGTAAATGGTCTGCAGGGTGAGCTAATTCCCTGTGCTTGTATTACTAAATCTAGCTTTCTTATCCTGGTGGCAGAATTTCAGACCCAGAAAACAACTGGGTCTATGATTCCACCCCAGGATAAGAGAATAGGATTAAGTAGTGTAAATGGTTCACAGTTGGCAGATTCCCAGAATTCAACCTAAACAACCAACAGTACAAAAGTGGCTTAAGATGTGTAAATCAACAGAACACATCCAGTGCTGATTTAGGATGTCCTGTGTGCATCACAGCTTAATATGGAGGTATTTTAGTTGCAATGATGAAACCAAAGTGGACTCTTGGGCAAGGGTTTACTTTGAGAGAATCCTGTTGTGGAAGACTTTTCAATGATTCTTCATATCCCAAGTGTTGTAGCAATCTGTTGGCTGGAAGAATAACTTGGCATGGGATTTAACTTCATATTATTTGTAAATTTGCTTTAAAGTTTGTAATGTATTCTTCTTCACACTTTGATGGTTAATTACTGCAAAGGAAAACATGCTTTGGTTTTGTAAGTTATGCACTGAAATATAAATGAATTCTTTCTTGGGTGCAGCAAAGTTGTGAAACATTTCCTGTTTTTACGTTGTCGTCCATTTTAGTTGCTTTGATGTCTTGGTTCCTGTTCAAAAAATCTTGTGTAAGTAGTGCTGCAGAGGTGAAAAGGAGTAGGCATGCATTTCACTGAGAGGCCTTATGTATGTGACTATGTTGTTGGATTGTCTATACTGCTCCAACTCTGTAGAAGCAAATAGCTATAGCATCTCTTTAAAACTAAATGTGTTTTAGTAATCACTTAGATTTTTCAATGCTTTCATGGTATAAATATATTTAAGGGCTAAAATTGGTTATATGTAAACACCTCAAGAGTTACATCAAAGCAAGCAGTTCAAAGTCTCCCCAGCAGCTCTGTTTTTAAATTGAATATTGTTTGCAAATATTGAAGTATAAGGTCTCTAAATGGCTCCCTGGGTAAATGCACCATATAGTCTGATGAGTGGGACAAACAAGTTGTTAGATTGAATTATTGGCCTATGCTAAGATAGTTGATCTTGGGTAAGGTGCTACATTTGATCAGTGTTTCTGAGAAAGGATGTGGAGAAAAAAAATCAACCAGGGTTCAAGCTTCTGACTCTCATATATTAAGTTTGGTTTTTTCCTTCCTTCTGATTGTCATGGGCCACAGCAAAAAGAGCACTTCAGAACTTTTCCTGTGTCCGCCAATTACTGTTGCAGCAAAAAATAAATCATGAAAATGGTTGATATCAGAAACCATATGAAAGTCTAGTATGTATCTAAGGGTATTGTATTATCTAACCCCAGGACCACAGAATAACAGTTTTTTAAACTCACGAGAAAGAAAAATCTAGTCATGTGGCAGTTTTTGTCATGTCCAGCTTTGCACGCATTGGGCTAGATGTTGCTGGAGCAGGGCATCTCGCGACTTTTTTCTGCAGCATTCAGCTTCAAAAAAAATTTGCGTCTCAACCTGCCTGAAGTGCGAGTTGCTAACGGAGTGGTGAGGACAACAGGACATCTGGGACCTTGGTGAACAACAGGACCAACGGGGCATCTCCTTAACCAGTGAGATTTAAGGATTGAGAAATAAACGGAGGAAGGACTGAGAAGGGGAGTAAATTAGAGTGGGTGAATTCAATGTCAAATCAAGCACAGAAAGAGAAATAGAGAGAGGGAAAGAAAGATTGGATTAAGAGAGAAAAGAAAAAGACGGAAAGGAAAAGTTTAAAAAAAAAAAATTAAATTAATTTGACATTTTAAAAATCTCCTAAAATATTTCACCACCTGAAGGAATGACTCCACAGTTTAAATATTCACTTTTTAGGCCTGTGAGGTTGATTGGCAGTCATTAACAATAACAACTTGCATTTATATAGTGCCTTTAATGTTGTAAAACGTCTCGGAGTTTCACTGGAGTGTTATCCGAACCACATAAGGAAATATTAGCAAACAGGACACCACAGTTGTAAACAGTCTGGTTCAGCCTCAGACAGTGACCAGGGAGAAGGATAGAGTCGGTGGCTTGGGAACGGAGTTTGTGGCGTGGTCCAAAGCCAATGGCTTCAGCCTTCCCAATATTTAGTTACAATGATCACTTTGTTATAATGGTATTTATGCTATTAATTACTAGACTTGACTTTCTGTGATGAGTTTAATGTGCAAGGTACTTTTGAAGTGTAGTCACTGTTGTAATGTAGGAAACACAACAGCCAATTCGTGCACAGCAAGGTCTCACAAACGGCTTTTAAATAAATGACCAGATGTGTTGGTTGAGGTATAAATGTTGGCCAAGATACTGGGAGAACTTCCCTGCTCTTTAAGTAGTGCCATGGATCTTTTATGTTTATCTGAGAGGGCAGATGGGGCCTCGGTTTAATGTTTCATCTGAAAAATGGCCCCTCCGACAGTGCAGTGTAGCTTATGTGCTAAAGCATCGCACCGGCGAAGCATCCGGGAAGGCGCCGAACACCTCGAGTCTCTTCGCCGGGAGCAAGCGGAAGCCAAGCGCAGGCAGCGCAAGGAGCGCACGCCAACCCAAGCACCCCACCCACCCGCCCCTTCAACCACCGTCTGCCCCACCTGTGACAGAGACTGTAGGTCCCGCATTGGACTCATCAGTCACCTGCAAACTCATTTTTAATGTGGAAGCAAGTCATCCTCGGTTCCGAGGGACTGCCTAAGAAGAGAAGATGTGAAGTGTCTGGAGTGGGGCTTGAACCTCTGACCTTCTGATTCCAATTTGTGGGAGCTGCCACTGAGCCAAGGTTGGCAATTGTTAGTAAGATAGTATATTTCAGTCAGTTGGTAGAGAATATTGGAAGTTTTGGAATAAATACCATATTCAATACGTGAGAAATTTAAAGTCTCAGCATGTTTAGCTTCCTTTCTATACAATGTATCTATTTGTTTCTTGTTTTGTATAAATTTGGTACAGTAATGTAGTTTTGCTAACGTGGCAGATTGTGAGTGGAACACTATAATTGTGAGTGGAACATTTATTCGATGTGAGTTATAATTGCATTTGGTACTGCTGCTGAAAGTCAGTACATAACAACAACTTTCATTTATATAGCATCTTTCAGACAATGAAACAACCCAAGATCATTTACAAGAGGGTTGGAGGACATTGTGCAGAAAGTTAGGGGTGGTGATTGTAGGCACAGGGAAGGAGATAGACTTTTCAAAATGATGACAGTAGGAAGGCAGAGTGACTTTGGAGTGATGCAGGGGTCTGGAGGCTGAAGGCTCTGCCACTGATGATTGGGGAAGGGAAAATTCGTACAGTGGGCCAAAGATGGAAAAGCAGAGGGTGTATGCTGGGATGTAGGACTGGAGAAGATTACAGCAGTAGGGTGGGATAAGGTTGAGATTTGGTTTCTAGCCTATCAGGTTGACTAGAAACCAATAGTGTTAAATAACTGAATTTGTTCTTCAATGATTTTTTTTTCAAATGCTAGTGGCTTAAAGGATAACCATTCTGATTGGGTTGTGAGGTACATAACAATAGTTAGCTATGGTTTTTTATTCGTTCCTGGGATGTGGGTGTCGCTGGCAAGGCCTTGAACCTCTGTAGTCCCGTGTAGTGAAAGTATTGCCACAGTGCTGTTAGGGAGGGAGTTCCAGGATTTTGACCCAGCAACGATGAAAGAATGGCGATATATTTCCAAGTCAGGATGGTGTGTGACTTGAAGGGGAACTTGGGAGGTGATGGTGTTGTGATTCAGATCATGTCACATCAGATCTGTCAATTGAGCACAATTAGAAATTAGTTATTGTTACTCAACTCGAGCAGCAAGTTAGTAAATCCTGAAATGGACATCGGCTTGACCTAGTGCAGTGTTGCTTACTTTTCCAATTACTGCCTTGCTCGAGTGCCACTCTTTTTGGAAAGCTAAAGCATGCTGCACCGTGGAGACATAGGTGTGTACTTGCACTTCCCTGTGTAGGGAGATCCTAATCTAGATTGTTGTGGGCAGGAGAAGAAAAATAATGGGTTCGGGCTAATAATTCCATCTTAATTGGGTCCTTTCACTGGAGAGCAAATAATAGGGGCAACAGCACTGAATTGCAAGCTCCAGAGGTATGTGGAACAGCGTGTGTTTAGGGTGAGGCATGGGCTACTCAATGAGCACCGTCTAGCTATTTCTTGTACACTGCTAGGAGTTGTGTTACTACAATGGGTGGAGCTTGAGTAGGCATACTGTGCCATGCATAGTTTGTGCATGGTGGGTCCATGAGTGATCCAGTCTCGGATAATCTGCAGAACTGCTCATTTTCTGCTGTTGGTGGTAAAGCCCTGCCACAGGAGCGTAATGCCTGAGATTCCTGACTCATTCTGGGTAATTCTAACCTAGCCGCCAGTCAGGTTTATGGGGTGGTGGGGGTCGTCTGGGTGTAATACAGGCAACTCACCTATCAGATTTTACTTCCCACTGAAAACAGGTTAAAATTACCCCAATTATGTCTGAAGCCTGTATAATTTATAAAGAACATCTGAATCTTCTCACTGTTCTGATACACTTCAATAGCACCCCATGTACTCTCCTATAGTAAAGTCACCCTATTGTGGTGACAGTACCATGTTAACCTATTTTGTGTATTCAAAATAGAGTAACAGATGCCTGAAAGTGTTGCAAGTTTGTTGGGTTCAAGACATTGTAAACTGAGAGCAAAGCTCAAGCTGGTTATTAAAGGGGAGAAAACATTTATGTAGAATTTTTTTAATGCCAATTTCCTGTCCTCCTATCCTCAAGGCACTGACTCCATTTTGTAACAATGGCTCCACAGGTGCTGAATTCCCTCTCTGGTACCTCACCCAGTGGTCATTATTCATGTGTTCATGCCTTGATGGTGAGTTTTGGTTGGCCATTTGACTTTGGAGGACATCGTAGCTAAGCCTAGTCCTACCCTCACACGACATCTATACATGCATCCTTCCAGGAGAGTTTGATGATGGTGCTCAGGATCAGGAACATGGTTTTACTCTCCCTAACCCAGGAGGGCAGTGACTCACTAAATAAATTGAACCATTGGGGGGGACACTAGGCAATCCTGTCTGAATATAATACTAGCCCAAGGAAAGTACATATACGCTATATTAGCCTGTATGTTTCGATGCACATATTTAAAAAATTAAACCTATCGCGTTTAATATCCTGTAATTTCAGTGAAGTGTCTTCTGAATGTGCAGAACCAGTGTTTTGATTCCTCTCTTGAAAAAAGAAAGACTTGCATTTATATTGCAGCTTTCACGATCTTAAGACATTCCGAACCGCTTTACAGTCAATAAAGTGTAGGAAATGCAGCAGCCAATTTGCACACAGCAAGGTCCCACAAACAGCAATTTGTTCATGACCAGATAATCTGTTTTTAGGTGTTGGTTGAGAGGTAAATATTGGCCAGGATACCAGGCAGAACTCCCCTGCCCGTCTTCAAAATAGTTCCATGTAAACCTTTACGCCCACCTGAGAGGGCAAACTGCTTTGGTTCAATGTCTCATCCGAAAGACGACACCTCCGACAGTGCAACACTCCGACAGTGCAGCACTGGAGTGTCGGCCTAGCTTTTGTGCTCAAGCCCCTGGAGTGGGACCTGGAGATGCTCTGATGTATGTTGGTGGGTAGGGAGGAAAGAAAGAGAGGGGCCTCTGTGTGTCCTGTAGCAGCTTCATACACTTGCGTGAGAGTTGGTGCTGCAGAATAACACCACTGTCATTTTAGTGCTGGAAATCTTTCATCAGCCCTGATGCTACCTGGAAACAGCATATTGTGTGTTGTCCTTTTTTAAAAATTGCATTCTTGACGACTGTATCCTCAGGATATGACCATATATACTTTATATAAGAGAGAGGTTATGACCTAATTTTTCACGCTTGAACACAACAGGCATATTCTGGTTTTGAAGGAACTGGCTTCCAAATGTTATTGACACATCACTACTAAAAGAAACATTTATGAGCTTACACATCCGCTCTAGCCTGTTGCATGATCCTTTACCAGTAAAGAAAATAAATCCCCATGACCTGGATGTTTCATGTAACCTGTTCACTGTAATTGTGCATGCCATGCCATTGCGTTTTCAGGTAGGATGAGCTGCATATGTTGGAAATCCCTGAATTGTTTCCCGTTTTCCCCAAACTTTATTATTAAAATTACAGAGCTTGCACAGTAACCCTTTAGTTTTCAGGACTTAATTGCAGGGTTTTTCTTAATCAGGTTGAGTTTATTTGGGAAGGTGCATTCATTGTGCAGTGGAGTGATTCACACAATTGAAACATGACAGTGGTACATGCACATGAATTATCACTGGGCGATAGATGCTGTCTGTATAGCATTCCAGAATTGGTATTAAAGTGAGACAAACATTTCCAAAGCTTGTACCTTCCCGTAGAACTTCTTGATGGTTAATTGAGTCCCAGGTGTTTTCACTTGTGAAAGATTCCTAATGGCAAAGTAGAGTCCGTTTTAACTGCACTCGGGGTAACCAGGGTATGTGCACCCAGTATAATATACTTTGGGATTAACGGCAAGTCTTGCTATGTCCAACTTGGCTGTAGAAATAGTCCTGCTTGGTTTTCACTGTACAGGAAACTTTGTGTTATCCGGAGGCTAAATGTCCGGCAAGCTCGAGCCACCGGCAAAAATCAGGAGCTGTTTTGTTAAGTTTTTTTTCTTCTCGTGGCTTTTTTTTCAACAGTCAGGCTCTGCAAAGTCTCTCTGAAGCTGTTGCTAAGCGACAGAGACGCTTCCAAGGTACGGCCGACTGTTTAGAAGCTGTTGTTAAGCAACAGTATTTGTTGCCAGATAAGGAGCTGAAAAGCTCCTTATGCTTCAACATTAACGCTGGTTTGTCCGGCAGTTTTGAGGGAACGGCAACAGCTCGGTCCCATCGGTGCCGGATAGCACAAAGTTTCCTGTACCTTGCTCACCCCTAGAGGTTCAGAAATTGGCCTTTGTGAATTCATACCATAGACCGCCATCGCTGATCAGATGTGTAGAGTATCTACAATCAATAACAGAAATAAAAACTGGAATTTCCGTTCATTCCGAAAAGATTAAGAGTGTGGTGTCTTGGATATAATCTGTATTAGAAACATAATTCTGTATTTGTTGACAACATGATGATTTTATTGCAGGTTTAAAGAAAATAGAGAAGATGAAATTTGGTTAGTAGATGTAAGTATGGACTTCCTTTTCCTTTTTTTAAAATTTAAAAACAAAATGCAGCATGCTTAATGTCGATATAATTTTAGTGAACATTTTCCAATGCAGCTATTTACTTCCGACTGCATCCACCACCAAAAATAACACTACAGTTGATGATGATCTTTAGAGGATTAAGAGTAGCTTGTTTTTCAGTTAGATGCTTGTGTTGTTTATACAGGGCACACTTCATCTATCCACTGATGCTGTATGTTATGCTTACCATTCTACATGTGCGAGTGTGTGTGGAACTGAAAGGGTTAGACTGCTTACTGTCTGAAATGGGCTGTGACCTAAATATTAAGTGTCTCTTCACAACACTATGCACAAGCAGACTTTTTTTGCTAATTTATTATTGCATAAAGAATGACCCCACTATATTCACATCCTTGGTTTTTGGACAAACCTAGGCATTGACACAACAACAGCTCAACATGCAAATCATGGGTGTACAGATCTTCAGGAATTTTTGATTTTGACACCTAAATCCTTTTCCTTTTCCATGTAGGCTATTGATCTTTAAGATAACATCAGAGTAACCAAGTACATACTGCTTTTATAAAATGTGAATGGATAGCAGTCCAGTAGTCTTTTTAGTTTAAGAAGTCTTATCCCAAAGTTAAAACATATATTTAAAAAAATCCTATTCTATTTGTATTTCTCAGACAGTAACCAGTTCAGTTTACTCCTGAGAAAACACTTTTTATGCTGGATGTTACTGGCTGTTGAAACCACAGTTGAGGAGGAAGGGTTGCAATTATGTTTTATTTCTTAAGTTGCATAACCATGCAAATGGGGACAGCTGTCTCAAAATTGACACCAATGGTTGTTAAAACTGGAGCAATTGTTTTTGGCTATGAATAAGCAGTTCACTAATTTTCCATATTCTAATGTATGCATCAGCAAATCTGATTCAGCAAATGATGGTTAACGGTTTGCATACAAGGTATGGAGTAGAAATTCATCTCTGGCAGTGGCGCAAGACCTATACTTTGTACAACTGATTAAAGTGACTGCAATGGAACTGAATAACAGGCTCTGTGTATAACGAGCAGCCGATCCCGTGCTGCCCATTGTGCGCCACTGCCCAAGACACATTTCTAGGCCCTGGTGTTTTAAGTGATAATGTCTGGGAAAGAATTTTATAGGGAAAGAATTTTATAGGCAAAAGAAGATGATGGCCCAGAAATTCGGGTCGGAGGCTTCCCACGGGTGCAAGCCTCCGACCTGCACTTACCTAGCGCGCCGGCCGTTGTGCTGTGGGCCCGCGTGGGATTCCGACCCTGGGCCTCCTCCAACTGCCGGCGCGCAGTGCTTACGTATCCCAGGGGCGCAGTTAGTTCGATGCATCCCCTGGGATCACGTGGGCCATGGAGAGCCAATGGTAGCAGGGAATGCTTCATTCATAAAATTGACGAAGCGCTGTCAAAACTATAAATACTATAAGCCCCAAAACATCACTAAAACTTCAAATAATTTTTTTTTTTAAATCGCATTTTTAAAATAACTATAAATTACACAAAATAACTTTTAAACAATTTAAATTTTTGAAAAAATTTATTACATTATCTAACGGGGCTAAAAAATAAACTTACCTTTAAAGTATTTAAAAATAATAAACCTGTGGGGAAAAATGTTTTAATTTAAATTAATTCACCACTTACCTTGTTAAAAGCAGGCCTTGCGCCTGCTTTTTACATGTGTAACTCCTGGAGACTTGCCCTCCCAGAGAAACCTACAAAAAAACCGTAAGTTCCATGCGCACGTGCTGTCTCTCCGGCGCACGCGTTCAACCTCTGAACCCCTTCCTTTAAGGGAACGGAAGTTCCAGTTTCCCACGCACGCGCAGTGCATGCACGAAACCGGCACTTCCGTTGGGCCTACGGGTGAGTACCCCGTGCGTACTCACCCGTGGAGACCCGAATTTCTGGGCCGACGTGTTTTCTTCTGGATTGGTATAGTGTTGAGATGCAGACGTAGCAGTTCTTCCATTCTTGGCATAAATTTGCAAGACTGGTGTAAGTGCTAGCAGTCTTTTAATGCTGCCCCAATCTATCATTGTGTAGAGTAGAGATTCCCCAAAGTTTTTTTGCTGTGCCCCATTCATGGCTCCCAAGTTCCTAAGAAAAATTAAGAGGATTTCATTTTCGCAGCTAATATAACATATTGCTTAAGACAGAAAGCAACATAAATAGCACAGTGCTACCCAACAGGCTCATCATACTCACTGAGACAAAGTTGAATCATCAAATTTTTGTTTGTGTTCAAGATTATTCAGTAGCACAGTATCATTACTATACTACGAACATAAGAAAACTTGATGACATCTTTATCTCAGTGAGAAGAATAAATATGTTTCCCATATTTACCCCAACAACATATCCTTCTATTCCTTTCTCCCTTGTGCTTATCTAGCTTCCCTTTAAATGCACCTATGCTAGTCGCCTCAACTACTTCTTATGGTAGGTAGCGAGTTCCACATTATAAACACACTCTGGGTAAAGAAGTTTTTCCTGAATTCCCTATTGGATTTATTAGTGACTATCTTATACTTATGGCCCATAGTTTTCGTCTATTTCCACCCCCCCCCCCCCCCCCCCATGCAAGTGGAAACATCTCTACGTCTACCCTATCGTGTCACCCCTCAGTCTTTTTTCTAGATAAGAGCCCGAGCCTGTTCAATCTTTCCTGATGGGTATAACCTCTCAGTTCTGGTATCATTCTAGTAAATCTTTTTTGCGCTTTCTCCAGTGCCTCTATCATTTTTATAATATGGAGAACAGAACGCCAAGGGTAGCACTGGGCTCTTTGATTACTTCCAGCTGTCCTTTCATTTGAAAGCCCTTTCATTGAAAAACTGTCACGGTTTATCTTTTGAGGGTAGGATGTTTGGTTTCCAAATTAAATTTTAGTTTGCTTGGTTTCATGCTGTCCTGAGCAAGCAATTCAGCACAAACACCAAATTGCAATTGAAGATTATTGTAGGACCTGGGGTTCCTAGCCGAAGAATTGAGATCGACTCAGAAAATCAAAAACAATAAAATTTAATGAACAAACGAAGCTGCACAGAAAACTGTAGGATACAATGCAAATAGATCTGGTCTGCTTGAAAGCCTCTCTGGAAACTGCTAGCAGGTTCCGAGCTCTACTGCTAGAAGGTTCTGAGCTCTGACATCATGACGCCATCACGTTCTTCCCGCCGTTGAGAGATCACGTGACGAACGGCATGACGCCATCGCGCGGAGTACAGGAAAGAAGCCCTAGTACGGTTAACAGATACATTAAAGGTGCAGCCCCCAGCTGTACTACATTGCTGTAAAAGGAATTATATACAATTGTCCGTAATCCTCTGGTGGTTCCGCCACATGCGCCCCCCCCCCCCAGAATTGCTTTTAACAGAGAAGGTAAGGCGAGAAGGGGGTCTGACGAGTCTGTCCGACCGACTGCGATACCCCGGCAGCTGGAACGGAACGCTAGAAGACAAACTGTCCGTTGGCTGTGGTTGTGATGACGCCACAGGCGGAGTAGAAGAGGCCGGCTGTGGTCGACCCGGTGAGGCGGGCACTGGCGACTCGGCGGATGACTGTGGCTGTACTGGACCGGCAGTCGACGGTGGACGACCACGACGAGGCGGCTGAGCGGTGACGACTGGTTCGCTCAGATCCAGATGCGCCGGTTTCAACCGGTCGATGGAGATGTGGTCAGGCTTACCGCCGACGTCGACTGTGAAGGACATGTCACCTGACGAGATGACGCGGCATGGACCTGTGTAAGGCGGTTTGAGCGGGTTTTTGCGAGCATCCTGCCGAATGAGCACGTATTCTGCGCTCTTAAGATCCACCGGGACATGGGAGCGCTGCAGGTCATGATGCGACGTAGGCACTGGGATGAAATTCCTAGCCGCTTCCTGGTGGCTGACGAGCTGCTGAGCTGGGGACCAGGGTTCCATGTGAGGAGGAAGAAAATCGCCAGGCACTGAGTGGTTGGCCGTAAACCAGCTCTGCTGAAGAAGAATGCAGGTCGTCCTTAGGCGCCGTGCGAAGACCTAGCAGCACCCAAGGGAGCCTGTCCACCCAACTAGGCCCACGGAGACTAGCACGCAGTGCGGCATTAAAGGACCTGTGGAATCTTTCACACAGACCGTTTGCCTGTGGATGGTAGGCGGTGGTACGATGAAGCTTGGTGCCCAAACCTTGAGCTACGGCGTTCCAAAGCTCAGAGGTAAATTGAGGCCCCCGGTTGGAGGAGATGTCAGCCGGTACCCCGAACTGAGCTACCCACGACGAGATGAAGGCTCTGGAGACGTCTGCCGCTGTGGTGGCAACCAAAGGAATTTCCTCTGGCCACCTGGTGGTGCGGTCTACCACGGTGAGGAGGTGAGTGTACCCGCGAGAGGAAGGGAGAGGACCAACCAGGTTCACGTGCACATGGTCGAATCGATGCTCCGGAACCGGAAAAGTGGTGACTGGGGCCTTAACATGGCATTGTATCTTGGACTTCTGGCAACTCACGCAGGTATTGGTCCAGTCACGGATGTCGAGATGCATGCCCTTCCAGACGAATTTCTTTGCCATGAGTCGTTGTGACGCTCTCATGCCAGGGTGTGACAACCCGTGGATCGTGTCGAAAATTCTCCTGCGCCATTCAACTGGAACGATTGGACGTGGGACGCCCATCGAGATGTCACACAGGAGTGTGGTCCCTGCGGCCTGGAAACTGACATCAGCCACTTGTAAGCTGGAAGGTGCGGTCCGGTATGTCTGCACTTCAGGGTCTGCCTTCTGTTCTTTTGCCAAACCAACATAGTCAACTCCCAGGTGTACTGCGTGGAGCTGGGCACGGGAGAGACAATCCGCCACCAGGTTGTCTTTGCCCGAGACATGTATGTCCGTTGTAAATTCAGATATGTACGTAAGATGACGTTGTTGCCGTGCCGACCATGGTTCCGCTGTCTTGGTCATCGCAAAAGTAAGTGGCTTGTGGTCTACAAAAGCCGTGAATGGGCGTCCTTCCAGTAGGAAGCGAAAATGGCGGATGGCCAGAAACAATGCCAACAACTCTCTATCAAAAGTACTATACTTGCGTTCGTTCTTCCGCAATTGGCGGCTGAAGAAAGCCAGTGGTTGCCATGTGCCGTCGACCCACTGCTCCTGTACTGCCCCGATGGCATAATCAGATGCGTCGGTGGTAAGGGCAATGGTTGCGCCCGGAAGGGGATGTGCCAACATGGTCGCAGCAGCCAAAGCGTTCTTGGTGTCGAGGAAAGCCTGGTCCATCTGGGGTGTCTAATCGATCAGGTCTTTGCCCGATTTACCTCTGAGGGCCTCGTACAAAGGTTGCATCAACAATGCCGCCTTGGGGACGAACCGATGATAAAAATTGACCATTCCTGGAGGGCCCTGACGGTCTGAGGAAGAGGGAACGAGGTGACTGCTTCCACTTTCGTGGCCAGCAGGACAGCGCCTTCTGAGGCGATTGTGTCCCAGGAAATCAATGCTGTGCAACCCAAACTGGCACTAGGCCGTGTTGGCTGAGACGAGAAAAAAGGGTACTCAAGTATGTGTTCTTTCGTGCTGTTACTGGCAATAAGGATGTCGTCTAGTTAGACGAAGATGAACGGCAGATTGCGCAACACTGAATCCATGAGACGTTGGAAGGCTTGTGCTGCATTCTTCAGCCCAAACAGCATACGAAGGAACTCGAAGAGCCCGAAAGGTGTGATGACGGCGGTTTTGAGGACGTCCTGAGGATGCACGGGCACTTGATGATAGCCTCGGACAAGGTCCACTTTGGAAAAGATGGAATTCCCTGCCGATGGGCCGAAAAATCCTGAATGTGAGGAATTGGGTACCGATCCGGTGTGGTAGCCTCATTCAGGCGTCTGTAGTCGCCGCATGGTCGCCATCCGCCGCCCGGCTTAGGAACAATGTGTAATGGCGAGGACCAAGGACTATTCGAACGTCGAATAATAACCAGGCGTTCCATATATGGAACGCCGCCTTGGCGGCCGCGAGTTTGCCGGGTTCCAGCCTTCAAGCTCTCGCATAAACGGGGGATCCTGTCGTGGTAATGTGGTGCGCCACACCGTGCCTCGCAACTGAAGAAAATGTGGGCCTGGTGAGCTCAGGGAACTCACTGAGAAGACGAGAGAACTCATTTGGAGATGGGACTGCACAGGCAACTGACCAAGACATCGCGGTGCTTCGGTGGCAGGGGACCGAGTGAAAAGTGGAGGCACTGATTAGCCGGCAGTGTCGGACGTCGCGAGAAACCCGTTTGTGCAGAAGAAATCTGCCCCCAGGATGGCCTGAGAGACTTTCGCCGTGATGAACTCCCAAACAAAACGTTGGCCGCCAAAACTCAACTGGACCCTACGCTTTCCAAACGTGCGAATGGCCGCACCATTGGCTGCCTCGAGGGGGGGACCTTGACCGCCGGATTGAAGATCTAGCTTCGACGCTGGTAGGATACTGCACTGGGAGCCAGTATCACAGAGAAAACGTCGCCCTGACAGGGAGCCTGTAATGTATAGGAGTTTCCCTGCGGACCCGACAGCCATCGCAACTCCGGCGCGTCCCTTAGGCCTTATTGATCTTCTGAGAAACCGCTGGTTTGAGGTAGGTTTTTTTTTGGGTGAGAAACTGCAGGGCGGATGGCAATTTCTGGCCTTCGCGCCGAAACGAGCGTGGTATGCACACCAGCTTGCAGGAGGAGTCGTCGGATTCGCTTTTGTGGGGGATGGGCGCCTCGTGGCTGCACAAGATTGTTGTGAGACGGTGAATATTTTATCCGCTTCCGCGGCGAGTTCAGTACAATCCGTGATCGCGGAATTGGCCAAGGCCGTCTGTACTGGCTCTGGTAGTTGACAGAGAAACAGCTCGCGGAACAGAGAACATTGCGGTTCCGAGCCCAAAAGCGTGAGCATTTGGCTCATGAGCTCAGAGTTTTGAGTCCCCGAGGCCGGGCATGGAGATAAGTCTGCGAGCGCGCTCCAACTTGGACAGACCGAAAATCTGCAGTAAATGTGCTTTTAAAGCTTCGTACTTGCCATCGTTCGGTGCACTCTCGAGGAGGCCGACGACCTGCGAGGCTGTGGCGCTGTGGAGGGCGGAGACCACGTAATAATAACGGGTCGAATCCGCTGCTACTCCTCGGATTGCAAATTGGGCTTCCGCCTGGAAAAACCACGTGGCCGGTTGTTGCTCCCAAAATTGCGGCAGTTTGAGGGTGACTGCGTTCGTGTCCATGATGTAACTTCAACGAAAATTGTTCGAAGAAATCGGGGTCACCAATGTAGGAACTGGGGTTCCTAGCCGAAGAATTGAGATCGACTCAGAAAATCAAAAACAATAAAATTTAATGAACAAACGAAGCTGTACAGGAAACTGTAGGATACAATGCAAATAGGTCTGGTCTGCTTGAAAGCCTCTCTGGAAACTGCTAGAAGGTTCCGAGCTCTACTGCTAGAAGGTTCCGAGCTCTGATGTCATGACGTCATCACGTTCTTCCCGCCGTTGAGAGATCACGTGACGGACGGCATGATGTCATCACGCGGAGTACAGGAAAGAAGCCCTAGTACAGTTAACAGATACATTAAAGGTGCAGCCCCCAGCTGTACTACATTGCTGTAAAAGGAATTATATACAATTGTCCATAATCCTCTGGTGGTTCCGCCACATTATCATCAAAACCAGTAAATGTGAACCCCAAGTCCAAGTAGGAATGATTGTACTTCCTAGTATTCTTTTACTTGGTTATACTTGATCCTTCCCCAGGATCAACATTCTCAACTTTACACTTCAAAAAATGCACCATTTGTTCACTATTATCTCACATCACACTCGACACTCGCGTCAGTATTTAGTACAGGAGCTAGATATCGCTGACATACATGAGTACATTGGTCAATGATGTGTTGGTACTATGCACTGGTAATCTTGGGATCTGAGGGATGAAGCCCATGTATCCTCATAAGCTCACTGCACCTGCCACCCCCCCCCCCCCCCCCCCCCCAAGTTTGAAAATTATGGTATATAGGATTAATATTATAACCACATCTATTAAATGTTGTAAAATGTAGACTGGTCAAGCAGGCATTTGGACTGTACTACAATCATAGAATGGTTACAGCACCGAAGGAGGCCATTTGGCGCATCAAGCCCGTGCCGGCTCTCTGCAAGAGCACCTGAGCTAGCCCCACTCCCCCGCCCTTTCCCTGTAGCCCTGCAAATTTCTTTCCTTCAGGTACTTAATCGTGGTTTTCAAAAGGGAATTGAATGAGTCTGCCTCCACCACTCTTTCAGGCAGTGCATTGCAGATCCTAACCACTCGCTGCGTAAATAAGTTTTTCCTCATGACGCCTTTGGTTCTTTTGCCAATCGCCTTAAATTTGTTTCCTCTGGTTCTCGACCCTTCTGCCAATGGGAACAATTTCTCTCTATCTACTCTGTCCAGACCCCTCATGATTTTGAACATCGCTATCAAATCTCCTCTCAACCTTCCCTGCTCTAAGGAGAACAACCCCAGCTTCTCTAGTCTATCCACGAAACTAAGTCCCTCATCCCTGGAATCATTCTCTTAAATCTTTTCTGCATCCTCTAAGGCCTGCACATCCTTCCTAAAGTGCAGTGCCCAGAATTGGACACAATACTCCAGTGGAGGCCGAACCAGGTTCATCATAACTTCCTTGCTTTTGTACTCTAGGCCTCTATTTATGAAGCCCAGGATCCCGTATGCTTTTTTTAACCACTTTCTCAACCTGCCCTGCCACCTTCAATGATTTGTGCACATACACCCCCAGGTCTCTCTGTTCCTGCACCCCCTTTAGGATTGTACCCTTTAGTTTATATCGCCTCTCATTCTTCCTACCAAAATGTATCACTTTGCACTTTTCTGCATTATATTTCATCTGCCACGTGTCCACCCATTTCACCAGCCTGTCTGTCTTCTTGACATCTATCATTATCCTCCTCGCTGTTCACTATACTTCCAAGTTTTGTGTCATCTGCACATTTTGAAATTGTACTCTGTACATCCAAGTTATTAATATATATATCAAGAAAAGCAGTGGTCCTAGTACCGACCCCTGGGGAACACCACTGTATACCCTCCTCCAGTCTGAAAAACAACCGTTCACCACTACTCTGCTTCCTGTCACTTAGCCAATTTCGTATCCATGCTGCCGCTGTCCCTTTTATTCCATGGGCATCCAATTTGCTGGCAAGCCTATTATGTAGCACTTTATCAAACGCCTTTTGGAAGTCCATGTACACCATGTCAACCGTATTGCCCTCATCAGCCCTCTGTTACCTCATCAAAAAACTCGATCAAGTTAGTTAAACACTATTTGCTTTTAACAAATCCACGCTGGCTTTCCTTAAGTACTGAAGTGAGATATGGCTGTTTTTTAATAGGATCCCACTTTGCAGTCAGCTTTTGCAAATTATCTGTCACTTGTTTGCCCCAGAGTAAATTGGATGTAATTAGTAAGTAAAGGAGTTGAATACATTTGTCTGCCCACTGTTCACTTTGTCTATCACTTGCAGTGATTTGATTACTGTTTGCCTTTAAGATAACTTCCCTGTAAAGGATGATACTATTAATGATGTTCACTTAATTAATAACATTCATAAGGTTGATGGTGAAAGGTGAGAAATAAAATCGGACCAAGATATTTTCCAGAGTAAGCTTTAAGTAGATTTTGTGGTAAGACGGGCTCCCATTTATTACGAGCTGCAGGACTCATTGAAAACACGCCATCATCTGGAAAATGTGCGTTCCCCGCTAGTAGTGTAGGTTGCTGCGACCAGGTGGCGCTTGGGATGGTTTAAAGTTGCACCCTTGTAGCTTTTAATGAACTTGTTTCAGTATGGTGGGGCACTCCCTGATCGTGATCTCACTGGAGCGGCCTAGCAGGGAGGAAGCTATCCTATTTGAGAGTCTCCATGCCAGAAGGCAAATTGACATTTTAAAAAATCATCAAATTTCGACATAGTGTCTTCCATAAAATGCAGAGTAATTGTACACTACACCACAGACTATGAATGAAAATTCCCAAGTAGTTTGAATAAAAACTTCCTTCTACATTTGATGATGTCAGAATTCCTAATTTAATTGTAGCCTTACAATTCCACCCCCCCCCACCCCCGGTGCTTCAATTATTTGGTTTAATGTAAGATATTGTTAAACATGTGATTGTAGAGAGCCTTGAGTGTTACCAATTGTTTTCTTCTAGCCATCTTGTATTGGTCACTTGATCTGTGTGGATCAGTCACATTCGGAGAGTCGAATGCAGAAAAACAGTTATATTGTTCCCCAATCCACCTGTACATCCAGGCCTCTCCTCATCAGCCTGCGAGCAATGCTGTGGGATATTCCTGTACTTTCAGTAAATAATAAATGTTTACAACTGTCTTCGCAAAAGCATAATAATAAAAGGAGTCGATGTGCATCATTAGTTGCATTCTCTCCAATTTCTTGATTGATTGTACCCACTGTCGATACTGCTTGTTGATACGGAGAGATGATGTGTTCCCTGCACCAAATGAAAAAAGTAGCTACATGTGTCTTGCCAGAACTAAAGTATGTTAAATGATCCGGTATTAAAGCGTGTTAATTTGACTCACTGATCCTGTTGGGTATGGTAATGAGGGGCGAATCCATGATCCCACCACCAAACACATCTTCCCCTCCCCGTTCAGCATTCCAAAGTGACCGCTCCCTCCGCGACACCCTGGTCCACTCCTCAATCACCCCCTCCTCTTCCCACGGCACTTTCCTGTGCCAACGCAGGCGATGCAACACCTGCCCTTTTACCTCCTCCGTTCCCACTGTCCAGGGCCCCAAATAATCCTTCCAGGTGAAACAGCGATTTACTTGTACTTCTTGCAATTTAGTATACTGTATTCGCTGCTCACGAGCGGTCTCCTCTACATTGGGGAGACCAAACACAGATTGGGTGACCACTTTGCGGAACACCTCCGTTCAGTCTGTAAGCGTGACCCCAGAGCTTCTGGTCGCCTGTCACTTTAATTCTCCGCTCCACTCCCACTCTGACCCCTCTGTCCTCTGCCTCTTGCACTGTTCAAATTAAGCTCAACGTAAGCTCGAGGAACAGCACCTCATCTTTCGATTAGGCACTTAACAGTCTTCTGGATTCAACATCGGGTTCAACAATTTCAGACCATAACCTCTGCTCCTATTTTTTTCCACATGATTCTGCGATTTCCATTTACACCTCCTCTAGACCCATTTTTTGTTTCTTAACTTTTCCTATCACCATCATCGCTTTTGTCTTTTAATCTCTCCTGCCTGGCTTCTACCCGATCACAGACCTTCCCTTTTGTTCTTTTCTCCCCTCCCCCTTTCCCTGCCCCTGCACTTGCTTAAAATCTATCAAATCTCGATTTTTCCAGATCTGACGAAAGGCCATCGACCTGAAACGTTAACTCTGTTTCTCTCACCACAGATGCTGCCTGACCTGAATAGTTCCAGCGTTTTCTGTTGTTTCAGATTTCTAGCATCTGCAGTATTTTGCTTTTGTTGTGCCATAATCCATGCTATTGAACTCCTAGTGAATTGCTCCCAAGTTTGCTTCGGGTTTGGCGGCCTCATTCACACAGGCTCCTCCCAAATTCAATTTGATCTGGTGGGGATTTATTTGGTCGTGACTGTATGGAGTCATGACTTCACAACTTTGTGCGTCCCAAACATGCAACTTTTGAAGGCATTAAAATAATTTATAACTTCCTCGCAGGAGGCACAACCACTTGTGCTAAACTGTTGCTCTTGGGGACCCAAATTGCAGGAGTTACAATGCAGTCTGAGACTTGTAGATAGGAAAAATTGCAAGTATGGAAAATTAACATCTTATAACTTTTTTTTCAGAAAAAGGTACTGATTGTGACTCCATCCTTTAAATCCTTCAATAGTTATTACTATAACATTATTTTGAGTGTCTTTGTAAGTTAGCTGTTTAAGTACTGTGTCATTTGATCCACACAGCTGTCGTTTGTTGCTTAATATGCATGTGGCTTACTTTTTGAAATGATTTAGGCTAGGCATTTTGTGACTAGTCCCAGGACCAAAACTGATGTAAAATAAATCCCCATACTAATGGTGTGTTTCCATTCGAACAGCTATTTTATTGAAAGTTTTTTTTTAAATTAGAAGTTCTGAAAGTAACTTAAATGTTGGCAGCAATTGGTGTTTGCCTTTTTTGTATTTTTTTTTTGTTCTCCATCAAGGTAAAGGATGTTAGAAATGGAGCACATCTAATATCAGCGCTCCCAGGTTAGGTAGCCCATTAAACCCTCCTGCCGTATAGGACTAAGCACCATATCGGAGGTTACGGCGATGGAAGGAGGGTTCATGTTGCAGCCTATCGGCCTGTGAACCCTACCACACTTTCACACTATTCTCCATGGGAAAAGTAAACATAGAAACATAGCAACTGAGTAAGTTTTGGGAGGAATAAACAAATAAAAATATTTGCATCTTAAGCAAATCTGCCAGAGGGTTAAGGAAACAAATGTTGCATAATAATGCAAATGACTGAGTATTCGAGATTTTGCAGAGAGAACAAAAAGTTATTTTTATCATAAAAACAAATTTCTTCAAGTAATATTATGAATATTATAACTGACGGCTGTGGACTGTATCTTCTAGTATAAGTACAGGAAACTTTGTGTTATCCGGAGGCTAAATGTCCGGCAAGCTCGAGCCACCGGCAAAAATCAGGAGCCGTTTTGTTAGGTTTTTTTTTCTTCTCATGGCTTTTCCCCTCGTGGCTTTTTTTTCCCCAACAGTCAGGCTCTGCAAAGTCTCTGTAGCTTAGCAACAGCTTCAGAGAGACGCTTCCAAGGTACGGGCCGACTGTTTAGAAGCTGTTGCTAAGCAACAGTGTTTGTTGTCAGATACGGAGATGAAAAGCTCCATATGCTTCAACATTAACGCTGGTGTGTCCGGCAGTTTTGAGGGAACGGCAACAGCTCGGTCCCGTCGGTGCTGGATAGCACAGAGTTTCCTGTAATGTGTATAGTCTCTTTACCTTGTGTCAGTCACGTGATATTTTTCAGTAAATTTGTTGCATTACAGCACTGGGCAAGCCATGTAAAGGAGTAGCAACAACAATCCTGATCCCTGATTACCTTTAAGCAATATCACAGGAGATCCCAGTGTAATCTGTTAATACTGGTTATCTATCTCTATCTATATATATATCCATTTTAGAGTTTGGTTGGTTATATGTACAGCAGAAGTGCACTTCTGATATTTGCCCGACGTGTTTGTATCCTGAAACCTTAAGGGAGTGTCACCATCAGCAGATCCTTTTTTTAAAAAAAAAAAAAAACATTTTAACAAATTCTAATTTACTTGAAACTTTTTTTTAAATGAAAAAAAAATTCAAATCGAATCTTCGTGAAGATTCTTGAGAGATTTGGGGATGCAGATACATATATTTTTAACATTAAGTGCAGGTGAAAAGGACAGTATGCCTTGGGGTGAAGAAGGTAAAAAAAAATTGGGAGAATGGGGGAAGTTTGATCTGAATTCCTATCTTTAAAAAAAAAATGTTCTGATTGAGGTTACTTCCCTAAGCCCTCTACTGAATGAATTAAATTACTAACCACTGAATCGGCTGCTAACTTGCCACATGTTTATTTTAGTTCTATGCACCTTGGTGTGGCCACTGCAAGAAGTTGGAACCAGTATGGGATGAGGTAGCTGCTGAACTGCATACCTCAGGGTCTCCAGTAAAAGTGGGGAAGATGGATGCAACAGTTTATGCAGGTGAGGCGTGCACCAGTGTCCTATTCTGTCTTGCATTGAAAAATTGGTCCATGTCTTTAAAAAAAATTTCAAAAAATAACATAACCAGAATGAGTTGTACAAGAAATGGTTTTACACAGTCCCATCTAAAATATTCTGTTATTGGATTTAACCAGAGCCACCATTTTACCATGACTAAAAGTTCCAGAATCCCATGAAATAAAAGTGGGATTTGACTTGTGTTTTTGGTTTGGGGGGTGTGTGGGGGGGCGGTGGTTATCGATGTTCTGAGATTCAGTCCATATTATAATTAAGCCATTCAGTTTTTATTGCATGTTATTACAGGAGTTTGAGATGTTTTAAGATTGTATTCTGCATTTTGTTCATTTTATTCCTTGAAAACTGCAGATCGATGACCTTGGACAAAACCAATTAAATTCTTTTCAAAAGGAGTTGAATGTGTACTTAAACACAACACACTTGGTTCTGACTGAACCCACCTTAAAATCAATTGACAATATATGAGCTGGCTTCACTCTTGTTTCTCAATTTTAGACTACTCCTGATTATACAGCACTCTTATCTTGGTATGTAATAGCTGGTATAGCCATTTAATTAAATTTGATAATTCGCTATTCGTTCTGAACACTCTTGTCAAAGTGCCCTTTTTAAATCTGTTAAGTAAAGTTACTTAAAGAAGACTAGAGAATGCAAGAGTTTCCTAATTAACAAAGATCTACATGGGACTGTCTCTCTAACAAAAACAATGAGCCTTTGCTGTTGTTACTCTAATTACTTCTGGAAAATATTGCTACAGATTGTGTGGTACAAACCCTCTGTTTATATTTTAATTTCAAAAGGAAATCTCTACATTCAATTAACTAATCAGAGTGACACGTGTGCTAGAAGGTCTCTTCCCCTCGCCCCCCCCCCCCCCTCCTTCTGTCAATCAAACCTGTTAAATGTGGAGTCCTGTGACTGTCATTGAGTCACTGGAGCATGGCTTTCCTTGGAGTAAGACAGACTTCATGTCTGCGGTTCTTGCATTTGGGGAGATTTGACATGTTTATCCTTTCTAGGTGATGGTCCAAACGGGGGACAGCAACATTTTTACTGCAGTAAGAAATGTCACTGTCCTTTTGGGGTCAGTACTTAGGACCTTTTATAGCTTTAATTGCTTCATGAATTTTAGCTTAAAAGATTTTTATGGCTTAATTATATGGGAACTTCCCTGGCTTTAAGTAACTTTGCTTTGTAGTCATTTCCCAGCATTCAGTTCAACTACAGGCTCCATATTACGTGGGTGGTTTCCATTTTAAGCACATTTTAGGCAGCTTATAGCGCATTTCCCCATGGAATTTCCAAGGCAATTTACGGGGCTCTGTATCTAGTTGTGTGATCCACCTGCTCTGCCTCTCAACTGTGCTCCCTTTTGCCTTCAGTCTGCCTCCCATTCTTGCTCTGCATACCTCAGTCCTCTTCTTGAACCCATACCATGTGTCTTTAATGACCAGGGGGACAGCCCCATCATCTGAATGAAAGGCACAGCAATGCTGCACAAGCATGTGCTTGGTCCTTTCAGCAATTTTGTGTGAGTTCCACTAGTAAGTTCCCATGAGTTCCATGGACTTTTAGCACTTTTAAAGTGTAGCTTTGCACCATGCTAGAGTTGCACTAGATTCATTGTAAAGTCAGTGTGAAACTGCCTACTCAAGGTATTCTCGCATCTCAAATCACTGACCTAACCGAGTATGGTAGCACAGTGGTTATGTTACTGGACTAGTAATCCAGAGGCCTGGACTAATGATCCAGAGTTCAAATCCCATCACAGCAGCTGGGGAATTTAAATTCAGTTAATGAAATAAATCTGGAATAAAAAGCTAGTATTGTGAAACTGTTGGAGTGTCGTAAAAACCCATCTGGTTCACTAATGCTCTTTAGGGAAGGAAATCTGCCGTCCTTAGCTGGTCAGGCCTATATGTGACTCCAGACCCACAACAATGTGGTTGATTCTTAATCTGCCCTCTGAAATGGCCGAGCAAGCCATTCCGTTGTACCAAACTGCTACGAAGAACAATAATCAGAATAAAACCGGACGGACCACCCAGCATCGACCATGGCACCGGCTACAGACATGACAACGGCACACCCAGCCAGCCTAGCCGACCCTGCAAAGTCGTTGTCCTCAAACGTCTGGGGACTTATGCCAAAATTGGGAGAGCTGTCCCAGAGGCTAGTCAAGCATCAGCCTGACATAGTCATACTCTCAGAATCATACCTTTCAGCCAATGTCCCAAACTCCTCCATCACCATCCCTGGGTATGTCCTGTCCCACCGGCAGGACAGACCCACCAGGGGTGGCAGCACAGTGGTATACAGTTAGGAGGGAGTGGCCCTGGAAGTGCTCAACATTGACTCTGGACCCCATGAAGCCTCATGGCTTCAGGTCAAGCATGGGCAAGGAAACCTCCTGCTGATTACCACTTAACCGCCCTCACTCAGCTGATGAATCAGTACTCCTCCATGTTGAACGCCACTTGGAAGAAGCACCAAGAGTAGCAAGGGCACAGAATGTACTCTGGGTGGGGGCTTCAATGTCTATCACCAAGAGTGGCTCGATAGCACCACTACTGATCAAGCTGGCCGAGTCCTGAAGGACATAGTTGCTAGTCTATGCCGTGACAGGTGGTGAGAGAACCAACACGAGGGGGAAAAACCTACATGACCTCATCAATCTACCTGTCGCAGATGCATCTGTCCATGACGGCATTGGTAGCAGTGACCACCGCACAGTCATTGTGGAGACGAAGTCCCGTCTTCACACTGAGGACACCCTCCATCATGTTGTGTGGCACTACCACCGTGCTAAATGGGATAGATTCAGAACCGATCTAGTAGCTCAAAACTGGGCATCCATGAGGTTGCTGTAGGCCATCAGCAGCAGAATTGTATTCCACCACAATCTGTAACCTCATGGCCCAGCATATCCCTCACTCTACCATTACCATCAAGCCAGGGGACCAACCCTGGTTCAATAAGGAGTGTAGAAGAGCATGCCAGGAGCAGCACCAGGCATATCTAAAAATGAGGTGCCAACCTGGGGAAGCTGCAATACAGGACTACATGCATGCTAAAAAGCGGAAGCAACATGCTATAGACAGGGCGAAGCGATCCCACAATCAACAGATCAGATCAAAGCTCTGCAGTCCTGCCACATCCAGTTGTGAATAGTGGTGGACCATTTAACAACTAATGGGAGGAGGAGGCTCCATGAATATCCTCATCCTCAATGATGAAGTCCAGCACGTGAGTGCAAAAGACAAGGCTGAAGCATTTGCAACCATCTTCAGCCAGAAGTGCCGAGTGGATGATTGATATCGGCCTCCTCCTGAGGTCCCCACCATCACAGAAGCCAGTCTTCAGCCAATTCGATTCACTCCATGTGATATCAAGAAACAGCTGAGTGCACTGGATACAGCAAAGGCTATGGGCCCCGACAACATCCTGGCTGTCGTGCTGAAGACTTGTGCTGCAGCACTAGCTCTGCCTCTAGCCAAGCTGTCCCAGTACAGCTGCAACACTGGCATCTATCTGACAATGTGGAAAACTGCCCAGGTATGTCCTGTCCACAAAAAGCAGGACAAATCCAACCCAGCCAATTACCACCCCATCAGCCTACTCTCAATCATCAGCAAAGTGATGGAAGGTGTCGTCGACAGTGCTATCAAGCGGCACTTACTCACCAATAATCTGCTAACTGATGCCCAGTTTGGGTTCCACCAGGACCACTTGGCTCCAGACCTCATTACAGCGTTGGTCCAAACATGGACAAAGCAGCTGAATTCCATATATTAACGATTTGGAGGAAGGGACTGAGTGCAACATATCCAAGTTTGCCGACGATACAAAGACTGGAGGGAAAGCAGTGAGTGAGGAGGACATAAAAAACCTGCAAAAGGACATAGACAGGCTAAGTGAGTGGGCAGAGATTTGGCAGATGCAATATAATGTTGGAAAGTGTGAGGTTATGCACTTTGGCAGAAAAAATCAAAGAGCAAGTTATTATCTAAATGGAGAGAAACTGCAAAGTGCTACAGTACAAAGGGATCTGGTGGTCCTGGTACATGAAACACAAAAAGTTAGTATGCAGGTGATCAGTAAGGCCAATGGAATCTTGGCTTTTATTGCAAGGGGGATGGAGTATAAAAACAGGGAAGTCTTGCTGCAGTTATACAGGGTATTGGTGAAGCCACACCTGGAATACTGCGTGCAGTTTTGGTTTCCATATTTAAGAAAAGATATACTTGCTCTCGAGGCGGTTCAGAGCAGGTTCACTCGGTTGATTCCAGAGATGAGGGGGTTGACGTATGAGGAAAGGTTGAATAGGTTGGGACTCTACTCATTGGAATTCAGAAGAATGAGAGGCGATCTTATCGAAACATATAAGATTGTGAGGGGGCTTGATCGGGTGGATGCGGTGAGGATGTTTCCACTGATGGGTGAGACTAGAACTAGGGGGCATAATCTTGGAATAAGGGGCTGCCCTTTCAAAACTGAGATGAGGAGAAACTTCTTCACTCAGGGTAGTAAATCTATGGAATTTGCTACCCCAGAGAGCTGTGGAAGCTGCAACATTAAATAAATTTAAAATGGAGATAGACATTGTCCTAGCAGATAAGGGAATTAGGGGTTACGGGGAGAGGGCAGGGAAGTGGATGTGAGTCTAGATTCAGATCAGCCATGATCATATTGAATGGCGGAGCAGGCCCGAGGGGCCGTATGGCCTACTCCTGCTCCTATTTCTTATGTTCTTTTGACCGCCCTTGACATCAAGGCAGCATTTAACAGTGTGGCATCAAGGAGCCCTAGTAAAACTGAAGTCAATGGGAATCGGGGAGGGGGGGAAACACTCCACTGGCTGGAGTCAGACCTAGCACAAAGCAAGATGGTTGTGGTGGTGGAGGTCAATCATCACAGCCCCAGGACATCGCTGCAGGAGTTCCTCAGGGCAGTGTCCTAGGCGCAACCATCTTCAGCTGCTTCATCAATGACCTTCCCTCCAACATAAGGTCAGAAATGGGATGTTCGCTGATGACTGCACAGTTTTCAGTGCCATTCGCAACTCCTCAGATAATGAAGCAGTCCATGCCTACATGCAGCAATACCTAGATGACATGCAGGCTTGGGCTGAAGTGTGGCGTGAATGTTACCTGCCACTTAAGTGCCAGGTAATGACTATCTCCAACAAGCGAGAGTCTAACCACCACCACTTGACATTCAGCAGAATTACTATCGCCGAATCCCCCACCAACATCCTGGGGATCATCATTGACTAGAAACTTAAGTGGACCAGCCATAAAAATACTGTGGCAACAAGAGTATGTCAGAGACTCGGTATTCTGCAGTGAGTGTTTCACATCCCAACTCCCCAAAGCCTTTCCACCATCTACAAGGCACAAGTAAGGAGTGTGATGGAATACTCTCCACTTGCCTGGATGAGTGCAGCTCCAAACAACACTCCAGAAGCTCGACACCATCCAAGACAAAGCAGCCTGCTTGATTGGCACCCCATCCACCACCTTAAACATTCACTCCCTCTACACTGTGGGAGCACCTTCACCACACGGACTGCAGCGGTTCAAGAAGGCAGCTCACCACCACCTCCTCAAAGGCAACTAGGGATGGGCAATAAATGCTAGCTTTGCTAGCGACGCCCACATCCCATGAATGAATAAAAAAAAATTTTTTTTAAACTCCCTAGTTAAAATGCCAGTTTTGTGTTGTGCACTCAGTCACTTCATATTGACGGGAAAATCACTGTATTAAAAGGGTGTTTCTCTCTTGTTAATCAGTTGGAGAGGAGCTCTATAAAAGACTAATTGCCAGTTTTATCCAGATCCATTTTTTTATGTAGAAGCTGTGATAAAATAAGATTATGAACAATGTCGAGTTTGTTGAAATAAATATTTTACTATTTTATATTGCTTGGCCTTGGAACATTTTAAGATCACCTTAAATTGCAACAATAATATGCCAATGATAGTATTACTTGTTTAAAATAGATGCTAAGAAACTTACCCTTTGTACACTTTGTATTACAGCCACAAAGCAGATATTTTCATGGCTTTTCTGACAGATTTTCTTAGTTTGGAACTTCATGGTAAATACAATAATCAGCATCACTGTATGTTCCCTGTAGACCATTCTCATCAAAGGAAAATTAGTGTCACTGCTCTAAAGGATATTCATTATGTCACAGATGGAGAAGTAACTGTTAAATGCACTATTGCCACATGCTGGAAATAACAGCTTTTATCCCCATATGATCTAACACACATTTTTATAATCAGAGCGACTGCTGCTAATGATCGGAAGCTGCGCAGAAGCGTTCTGCGCATAAATCTGTGGTGGTTCTTTTCGGCCGGCCTCCCCCTCTACCCCGGCTCGTTTATGTTACATTTTATAAATGCCTGCCTTTGACCTGTTGTACAGGAAACTTTGGTTTATCCGGAGGTTGTATGGCCGGAAACCTCGATGTAACGGCAGAAATCAGCAGCCGTTTTGTTAGGTTTTTTTTCTTCTCCTAGCATTTTTTTAAACAGTCAGTCTCTGGAAAGCCTCTCTGAGGCTGTTGGTAAGCTACAGAGATGCTTCCAAGATACGGGCTGACTGTATACAAGCTGTTGCTAAGCAACAGTGTTTGTTGTCAGATACGGAGATGAAAACCTCCGTATCCTTCAACATTAGCGCTGGTCTGTCTGGAAGTTTTCATAGATCGGCATCGTGCCGGATATCGCGAAGTTTCCTGTAGTTTTGCTGTTTCTGCTTTGTTTCCCCAATGCCCGTGTGTCCTGAAGGCCTGCTTCGTTCTCAGTTCAATGGCAGTATGTTACGAGTACCAGTGCCTCTTGACACATTCAACTCCTCGCTCTGTTCATATTTTCCCTCCATTTTATACCAATTCACCACCTGTTGAATTCTCTTTCACCTTTATTTAACTCGTCTTTACTCTATCTCTTTTCACCATCCGCTCCCCTCCTTTCTCTCTGGAAGTGTTTTCTTTGTGATGGCAACAATTTTTTCTTTTCAGTTAGCGAACAACCAAAAAAACAGACTGCACATGCGCAACTACTTCAACTTTGTTGGCAGCAGTCGCTGCCTTTTCTAATACAGGAAAAGCCTTGATGCCACATTCAGATTCTTATGACAAAGGATCTTTAAATGATTTTAATGTTTGCTGCAAATGTATTTCATTTTTTCACACGCATCCTAAGCCCTTTGACATCTCATTCAACAAGCCATTCTACATGTGAGAATAGGTGGCGAGTCTGAGCAGGCTATTTACTGTAGGGAGGCAATGCAATTATGTCTGATCCTATCCTCACCTGATGTCCACGTTTCAACTTTCTAGCAGGAACTGTGGGTGGGATTGTCCCACGCCCTCAGTTTCGGAGCATTGAGACCAAATATAACAACTCGCTACTGCCTAGTTGACATTGGTTAACTCCCCATAGACCAGGAATCAAAACTGAGGTTCGTGGTCTTTGTTGCTTGGAACCATACCATATAATATTTCCCATTACACAACAAAACTTGCATCTGGATGTTCAATCCCTCACCAGGGTGGCCCACGGACCCTCCACTTCCATCAGTGGTCCAAACAGTTCCCGTCCAACACCAATCACCTCCATCTGGATGAACTTGTTCTCGTGTTGAACAACATTTCCTTTAATTCCATTCACTTCCTCAAGATAAAAGGTGTTGCTGTGGATACCCACATGGATCCTAACTATGCCCGTCTCTTTGTAGGATATGACAACATTCTTTGTTCCAGTCCTACTTCGGTCCTCTTCCTGATCTCTCTTTCTGTTACATGGATGACTGTCAGGGCTGCTTCCTGCTTGCACTGATCTCGAATTTAATCAATTTTGCTTTAAATTTCCACCCATCCCTTACTTTTACATGTTCCATCTTGGAAACTTGCCTTTTCCTAGACTTCTCTTTCTATCGCAGGGGATAGGCTGTCTGCTGCCATCTTTTACAAGCCAACTGACTCCCACAGCTACCTGGATTATTATACTTCCCACCCTGCTTCCTGTAAGAACCCTATTTCCTACTCCCAGTTTCTCTGTCTCTGCCGCATCTAATGATACCACCTGAGATCTGAAATGTCCTCCTTTTTCCTCAGCCAAGTATTCCCTTCCACCGTGGTTGACGGGACCTTTAATCGAGTCCAACCCATTTCCCGTAATTGTGTCTTCACCATTTCCTCTGCCTCTCAGAATCGTGATTGCATAATTGGGTTTCCCCCCTTGTTCTTACTTTCTACCCACCGGCCTCTGAATCCAACAAATTATTTTTTTCTGCCATTTCTGACACCTCTAAGTATATCTTCCCCTCCCCTCCTAACATTCCAAAGGGACCATTCCCTCTGACACCCTGGTTCACTCAATCACCCCAACCCCTGCTCTCTTTTTCATTCAAGCACAGGAGATATGAACACTTGGACAGTGGTGTGGGGGAGGTGAATGGACAAGGCCTCAAGTGCTCCTGTGTGAGACAATGATTTACATGTACTTCTCCCAGCCTAGTATACTGTATTTGTTGCTGACGGCTTGGTCACCTCTACATTGGGAGAAACAAAACGCAAATTAGGTGACCGTTCTGTTTGCAAATATGGCTCAGCGCTCCCTGTCGCTTGCCATTTCAATTCTCTGCCCACTCTCACTCTGACCTCTATCTTTGAGCTTTACTGAAACTGTAGAAGTGCAAAGTAAGCGCGAGTACCTCCTCTTTGACACTTTGGAGCCCTCTGGGCTTAATGTTAACTGTTGCAACTTCAGACTTTAACTAAAATTCCGCTTTTCTCTGGCAGTCGGCAATGTGGTATGGGTGTGCTGGTTTTTTTGGGGATGGCGGTGGGAGCGCGACTGGTACTTGGGGTGCCTTTTCGGAATACTACTGGTGGGATAGTCTGAACCCTTGGTGTTGGCCTGCTTCCGTTTTTTCTTCCACCAGACTCCCAGGCCACTAGAGCCTACTCTGCTTTATCAAATTTTTTAATATAAATGCTTCCATTGCTACCTATCCTCTTTAGCTATTCATGCCCTGTCTTATATATGACTTTTATTTCTTTAATTTCTCTCATGCCTCCTTTTATCTCCTGCTAACATCACATCTGCCATTATATCGCAATCTGTCTTCCCACCAAACGCCACCATTTTATTTATTTTTCTTTGTCTTTTTTTCCATTCTCTCTCTTCCCTTGTGTTTTTTAAATTCTGCTCACCTGTAGTATCTACTAGTTTTGAGAAAGGGCCAATGGCTTGAAACGTTGACTGCTATTTTTCATGGATGCTGCTGGACCTTTTTTGTTTATTCATGGGATGTGGGCACTGCTGCCTATCCCTAATGGCCCTTGAGAAGGTGGTGGTGAGCTGCCTTCTTGAACCGCTGCAGTCTGTGTGGTGAAGATACTCCCATAGTGCTGTTAGGGAGAGAGTTCCAGGATTTTGAGCCAGCGACGATGAAGGAGCGGTGATATACTTCCAAGTCAGTATGGTGTGTGATTTAGAGGGGAACTTGGAGGTGGTGTTTTCATGTGCATGCTGTCTTTGTCCTTCTAGGTGGTAGAGGTCATGGGTCTGGGAGGTGCTGTCGAAGAAGCCTTGGAGAGTTGCTGTAGTGCATCTTGTAGATGGTGCACACTGCAGCCACGTTGTGGATGGGGTGCCAATCAAGCAGGCTACTTCGTCCTGGATGGTGTCGAGCTTATGCGTGTTGTTGGAGCTTCACCCATCCAGGCAAGTGGAGAGTATTCCATCGCACTCCTGACTTGTGCCTTGTGGGTGGTGAAAAGGCTTTGGGGAGTCAGGAGGTGAGCCACTCACCACAGAATACCCAGTCTCTGACCTGCTCTTGTAGCCACAGTTATAAAGTTAACCATAGGAAACCAGTTAAGTTTCTGGTCATTGGTGCCCCCCCAGGATATTGATGGTGGTGGATTCAACAATGCTATTACAATTGAATGTCAAGGAGAGGTGGTTAGACTCTCTCTTGTTGGAGATGGTCATTGCCTGCCACTTGTGTGACACAAATGTTGTCCAGGTCTTGCTGCATCCGGGCACGGACTGCTTCATTGGGGCAGAAATTCGGGTCGGGGGCTTGCCGCGCGTGTAAGCCCCCGATCTGCACTTACCCGACGCGCCTGCCGTTCACCTCCAGGGACGACTGGAATTCCTTTTTGAAACAGAAGAATCCCGGGCAGCGTCTGACGTCACGCCGCCCAGGAGTGCAGCCAGCGCGAAGCCTGGAGCGCGCAGTGCAACTGAGACACGCCCCTTGAGGTCTCAGTTTAATAGGACACGCCCCCAATGTTTCTCACAAGCTGAAAAGCATTTTTACATGCAGAGCAGCATTTCAAATAGGTTTTTGGTATTTTTATGAAGCTTTTGGTAACTTTTATAAATTTTTAAAAACGTTTACGTTATTTTTGAAGAATCTGAAGTAGCTTTAAACAGAATTAAAGCAATTTAAAGACTTTTAAAAGCCCTGAGAATTTTTTTCATTCCATTTATTTATTTAGCAACGTCGTCGTCATACGTGTCTTCACACTGTTCCCTTTGGGGAACTGTATGAAGTGGTGGAAGGATTTATGGCCGTGATTAACGCCCATTCCGTGACCGTAACCATCTTTGAACCAGCCATTAGGGCGGTTAGTCCTATGGCGGGAGGGTTTTACGGGCTCCCACAAGCTATACAAGGAGGGGGGGCCACCCACACCCACGGACGCAAATATCCCACTGGATGTCAACCCAGAATTTAGAGCCGGAGCTCCGACTCCACTTGCCGGGACTGTCTGGAGTGGGTTCGAAACCCTACCCCGTCTGGCCCAGCGGCGGGGATCCTACCGCTACGCCAAAGGCCCACTCCAATTAGCAACGTGGAATGAGCACAATTCACGGCATTAAAAGAACTCACAATTGAACTGATGATGACCTCCGCAATCTCCTCAACGAGGTGGAGGCGCAGCGCCTGCTCATCATTAGTAATGAGAAGTCAAAGGCGCTGCAAAAAGGACAGATGATAGCTTGGTCTTTCAAGTGGCAGCATAGGGCTCCAGTCACGGGGAGGGAAAAGGCGCAGGAAACGTATGGGTGTCACCTTTTGCGCGGAGTGGGCCTTTTGCGTAGCGGTAAGCATCCCCGCCGCTGGGCCAGAAGGAGTAGGGTTTCGAACCCCGCTCCAGACAGTCCCGGCAAGTGGAGTCGGAGCTCCAACTATAAATTCTGGGTGGACATCCAGCGGGATACTTGCGTCCGCGGGTGTGGGTGGCCCCCCCCCCCCCCCTTCAGATGGGTTGTGGGAGCCCGTAAAACCCTCACACCATAGGACTAACCACCCTAATGGCTGGTATGAAGATGGTTATGGTCACGGAAGGAGCGTTAACGTGGCCAGAAATCCTTCCACCACTTCATACAGTTCCCGAAAGGGAACAGTGTGAGGATACGTACGACGATGACCTCTTGCGCAATGCACCTCCTTGGACCCTCAGTCGCAGATGCGAGGGGGCAAATCATGCAATTGTTAAATTTTTCATTTTATTGACATGTAAAATGTTGGCCCAGTAATTCCGTTCCAAACGCGTGAGTACGGTCGGGGTACTCGCGCGTCTGGCCGGAGGAAATGCCGGTTTTCAGCATGCAGCGCATGCGGGGAAAACCGGCATTTCCTGTCCTCTGAATGAAGGGGTTCAGAGGCAGAACGCGTGTGACTGCACAGGCAGCGCGTGCGCAGTAAAATTCGCCGGTTTCATTCATGCTTTCAGTGAAGTTAAGTCCTTACAACTTACACATGAAAAAAGCATGAGTACAGTTGCTCCAGAGGCTGCGGAGGAAGATACATTTTATCGTGGAGCTTCTGAAAGGCAATATTTTTGTTTGGGAAAGGGAGGAAAGTTATTTTAAGAAATGCTGAGGTAAGTTTTAAAGTTTATTTTTGTTTTTTAAAACGGGTTTTCAGTACTGTAGGTAGAAGGAGCAATTGTGGCTATGTGAATTGAATTTGCTGTGTTTATTAAATGTGAAAATGACTCCCAACATTTTTAAGAAAGAAACTTTTCATCAGTAATATATTCTTTTAAGTAATTATGTATGTCTGTATGTATTCCTTTGCGTATATGTATGTATATATTCCTTTACTTATGTGTATGAATGTATGTATTTAATTATGACTTTCAGAGGAAGTAACTTATTGGAAAATCATAATTAAATACATACATTCATACATGTAAAGGAATATATACATATACGTAAAGGAATATATACGGACATACATACATAATTACTTAAAAGAATATATTACTGATGAAAAGTTTCTTTCTTAAAAATGTTGGAAATGTTACATTACTCATTTTAGAACAGTCATTTTCACATTTAATAAACACAGCAAATTCAATTCACACAGCCACAATTGCTCCTTCTACCTACAGCACTGAAAACCCGTTTTATAAAAATAAAAAAAAATTAAACTTTAAAACTTACCTCATCATTTCTTAAAATAACTTTCCTCCCTTTCCCAAACAAAAATATTGCCTTTCAGAAGCTCCACGATAAAATATATCTTCCTCCGCAGCCTCTGGAGCAACTTTACACATGCTTTTTTCATGTGTAAGTTGTAAGGACTTAACCTCACTGAATCCATGAATGAAATCGCCGAAGTTCACTGCGCACGCGCTGCCTGTGCAGTCGCACGCGCTGTGCCTCTGAACCCCTTCGTTCAGAGGACAGGAAATGCCGGTTTTCTCCGCATGCGCTGTGCGTGCTGAAAACCGGCATTTCCTCCGGCCAGACGCGTGAGTACCCCGACCGTACTCACGCGTTTGGAACGGAATTACTGGGCCATTATCTGAGGAGTTGCGAATGGAACTGAACACTGCAATCATCAGCAAACATCCCCCGCCTTCTGATGGAGGGAAGGTCATTGATGAAGCAGCTGAAGATGGTCTAATCTAATATGTTGGTCTCTAATACATTCCATAAAGTTTTGCTAACCTGTTTAATGCAAAAATTTGGAGTCCATATCATTTGCATAAATATTTAGTAAATAGAATACACTTTGAGTCTTTAAATTTCTATTTTGTTTGATCAGTTTTGTTAACTGAAGCAAATATGAATGAGTTTAATCAACTAAGGAGATGCATCTTGAGGGAGCTTTGAGTTTTAGGCAAAATTAGTTAATTGAACCCTTTATAATTTATTGGAATGGTCACATTTGGAATATTGTCTTCATTTTTTGGCTACCCTAACTTCAGAATGATAATTTGTTGGAGAGAATTCAGAGAAGAGCACCAAGGATGAGTTGTGTACTTATGGCTCCAAGTTTGGAAAAGATTCACAACAAAAAAGAAAAAGTGGAAAAATAATCCAGGTCTTTTAAGATGCTACAAGGCATCAATAAAGCATATGTGAGGAGGCTATTAAACTTCAAATTATGATTACAGTATTTGGTCTCTCAAAAATGTCAAGTGAGATGAGCTTAAAAGTGTGGATTAAACGCCTATCAAATGCTAATGCTATGCTGATTCACTCCTTTAAAAAGGAACTTGGCAAATACTGGGTTACAAATAAATACAGGTGGTTGAATACTCTGGAGTGCAAATTAATTCTCTTGATGAATCATGGAACTGTCATCTGGAATACTGTGTAGTGCTGTTGTGACACCTGCTAATTGTACTATTTTAATTTTGTGTAGAATGAATTGAAAACATCCAACTCTCAATGGGGCTGTCTTTAAATGAGAGAGAACTGTTTTACATATAGCACAACACTTTAATGTGAACACTGACTGTGTCAAGGTTGAATAATGTTTAATATTCTAGAATTTTTGGCAAGTTTCTGCAGAGGTTCTGGAGAAAATTCAGAGTTTGTTAACTTGGAAGTCGTGCGTTTTGGTTCTTCAGCTCCCTCAGGAAATTAAATAGCCAGGGAGAGCCCATGATTGTGCCCACACTTGTTCTGCTGGAAACGGTTAGAGTGTTGAATGTATTTTTTCATTCTGTTCTTAGGGTCGTCTTGTCTACTTGCACAGTTTACCACATTTGTAGTCCATACGTTACATTGCACTGTCCCCTTCCGTAGATTATGTTGCAACACTCGTGTTTCAGCAATCTGCTGAATGACAACAATTTAAAATTAGCCCATGGAAGCATTTACATTTTGAAAAGTACAATCCAAGTCATCTAAATAAGATGACTTGGTGTACCATGTTGTAAATGTTCAATGTGTGCACAATTGGAGTCATCTGTGACCATATTTGAATGCAAGTTTGCGTCAGTTCTGCATTAATAGAATTGGAAGAATTGTGTGATTTTATATGACAGAATTCAGATAATTCAAGTAATTATTTCAGTGAATTGCAGATATTTTTTGGAAACTGTCATTCACTTTACAGGAATTATCTAATAGATTATTTTTAGGTTAATCAGCTGGACTTTTACGTACAGTGTCACTTTTGCCAGTAGTAAAATGTTGGTTCTGAATTCCTATACGGCATGTGTGTTGAACTGTTTTGTTCATCAGTATCCTTGTATGAAGGTTCTGTGTGTTTGCAATTGTTAAATTAAATGCAAATGCTCAGTAAATTTTTACACAACCGAGTAACCGTGTTCTTCTCGAGCCTTTATCAGCTATATTTGATGTGAAAATGCAATCAAAAACAAGGTAGAGATTCATTTTTAATGTCATTTAATGTATAAGTGTTGCAATCTCTAGATGTCCAAAATGGGTTAATTACATGTTTTAGAAAACTGGACAGTCAAACAAATCCAGCGATTTCATTGCAGCATTTAATAGTGTAATCCCAAAACTGTCTAATATCATTGCAGTTCCTTGGCCTACACTTTCACATTTTGGAATTTGATGATTACTTCATTCTTAAACTTCTCCTCTTCACGGCCTGTGCACTCTGAGCTCTAGTTGAAGAAAGAATTAAGCCACAGCTATAGAAATTTCCATCTGCTCTGTCAATGCTGCTTTGTATCCAGCCAACCCAAAGTGCTAAATTGTCTTTAGAGGTGGAAACTTTGATTTTCTTTCCTTTCTCCCTGTCACTAGCCACCTCACTTTTATTTAGTTCTGTTTCTGGTGACCTAGACATATTGTCCACTGATAATTCAAAGTCTTTTTTTCTTTGCACTAAAAAATTGAATTAACCAATAATTTGAAGTAAGTAATGTAAATATCACAAAGTGGGAAATTAGTGCTTGAAAAATAAGAATTTGAATTAAGCAACTTTAACTCCAGTGAAGTAGACGGTATTAGCTCTTCACTATAATTATGGCAAATTCTAAACATAAGAATTTAAAACTAGATCTGTGCATTCGTACACAGTAAGATTGTGATCGCAATTAAGTTCAGCCATTTAAAAAAAAAAAAATGGATAGATGTTTACTGCTCCCATTCCAAGTTGGTCTTTTGAGAATTGAATGTTTTCAACTGTTCCATAAAATATTAAATGCTGCAATTAAGATTGGACACAGATGCACTAGACAGTATTCTCTATGGGATTTAATTTGCTGTTGCTTAAATCCGAGGCTTCATTGTGTGAGTTAACTAGGGAATTGTATAATGTGTCAACGTGTGCATTTAACTTACTGGGTTTATACCTATTCTGTACCTTCCCATTCCCTAGATGGCATTTGGTGGGGGTGTGCTGAGAAGTTAGTATTTGGTTGCTGATTACAATCTTCAACACTTCCATCTCAATGGGAATCATGATTGTTATGTACAAAATATACTGACACCTCGTGCCAACTTTATTCTGGCATGTCTAACTATAAGCATCTGTTGGGTTATGCTCTGTGCTCTGGTCAAATGAGATTTTTTGTTCTCTGCGCACAAGGATTCATGACTCAATCCTTGAGTAAAATGTCTCAACACTGCTAGGAAACCGTACTGACTAGGTGTGTTATGAATGTTTATTGTTCCAGTGGCTTTTTTTTTAAGTGCCAGTTTCACCTTTTGATGAGATGAGCAGTTCCTTGTGATGTTTTACTGATCTATCACAGCTGAATGGAGCGAAGCCGATTACCACTTCAAAGAAAATCGTTTCAGTGGTTGCAGTCGCAGAGCTTCCACTGGGCTTACCGCTGCATACATTTGTCAAGATAATTTTTCCATTATGAAAGCCCTGATGCTTTTGCATTGTCTCTAACTTTTTTTTCTTCAAAATTTTGACATTTATATCTCTTGTTGGGTGGAGGCACATTAGGAACTTGTTCATGGTGCTAGACAGATGAAATGGCATTGCAGTGGTTTCCCCCAGTGATCTTTTGAGTGCATATGAATGAAAGGGAAGAGTAAAAGTTGGAAGTGTTGAAGCCAAAGGGGAAAAAATAAATTAACAAAGAGAAATTATAATTAATTAAAAAGGGAAAAGTATGAAAGAGAAGATGGATACCCTCTCTGACTCAAACATGCCTACTTTTATTGAGTGTATACTAGAAAATGAACACCACCCTAAGTACCTACCATACACTGTGAAACATATTTGACAGTACAGTATAGTTTGATCTGGATTTGTAATCTTTGATTTGAAATTTAGCTATAAATTAGTTGTTTAACTCTACAATCTGCAAATGTTAACTGATCTGTTTGCTTTCTTGAAAAAGTTACAAATCTTTAGTCAAAATGTATTCTAGTTGTACAGTTCAAAAGACTACCAAGGCTGTTTTTTTTCCGTCAAACTTTAAGTTTGCACAGCTGAAAGAGGAAAATATGCCATTTGTATACGTTATTGTGGATGAGATGTTTTCCCATTAGTCAACCTAGCTTTATAATACTTTTTAATAGGCTTGCATTAGATAAACTTGCCAGTAAATACTTTTCCGTTAACTTAAAAATGGATATTTGGGAAAAAAATCTGAAGTAGTGCTTGTCTCCATCCAGTGCTATGCATTCCTTTCCCCTCCTTTCCCTTAGCGATATAACATTGTGTTGGTGGAGATTCTGATTTACACTTAGCTGGCGTCTGCAACAAGCTGGTTTAAAAGCATGGCAATCAAGATCCTTTATGGATGTTCATCTAGATCAAAAACAACTTTCCATCTAGTAACAGCTTGGTATACTTAGTTGCACCAGCCACCCAGTAACGTGGCTTCTGGTTGATGTCAGTCGAGTTGGAATTGTGCCTGCATCTTGTGTATTGTGGGAGTTCCTCAGGAGTAATGTGGGATTTCCTCAGGAGCACAACACAGCCATTCCATTCACATTTCTATTTGCAGATTTTTTTTTAATGCATGTTTTTGAAGTTAGCTCGAGGACACCTAGCTATGAAAGTACTTGTATAGTGCTGTTCTCTAGTGGTTAGTTGTATTAGGTTTGAAAAAATGTAAGTGAATTATCCTTCTCAGATTAGCTGATTATAGATTTAAGTACTTGTGCAAGCATTTGAAAAAGCCAGTTGTAAGCCAGATGTGCAACTTTTGTGGTTTTTACCTCCCATTTTCCCCTCTAGGTGTTGCCTCTGAATTTGGAGTCCGAGGTTATCCAACTATCAAATTGTAAGTAAAGGATTAAAGTATTTTTCATCTTGCGCTGTACACACTTGCTTTCTGTCTACTAGGATACTGTCGTTGGCATCCGTTATGATATCGTGCACCCATGAAGCACAAGTGCAGCTTATTTGAATTAGAAATTGAAGGGGCTGCACATGTAGAAATTATTCCAGCTGCTAAGGAGCACATTTCATCAACTGTATTCCAGCTTCATTAGTCAATTCTCTTTGAAAATGGCAGCAAGTAGCATTTTATATATCAAAACAATTACTAAGTGCAGGAGATTTTTTTGTCTTGTTTGAGCACCAATCTAGGTATGCTGTCCAATCTACCAACATACCAATTTTAACAATTTCTCTAACCAAGGGCAGAAGTTGGGCAGAATGTGGGTAATAATGATTTGAACCAAAACTATACTGTGTATGGCAAACCAGGTTAGTGAAGCTATAAAAGCTAGCATCAGTGACCTCGGTATTAAGTTCAAATGATAGGGATGTAAGGAAAATAAGAAAAGTCTGAAGAGGATTATATGGAGAAAGAATGGTTGGGTTGGCAGAAAAACATATATTGTGTATGCATGCAGTGCTGAAGGTAATGGGCCAAATCAGTTGGAGGGAGGCAACGTGAAGGAATAGTCTACTTGGCTTGCCTTCACTAATCTACCTGTCCACGATAGGATTGTTAGGAATCTAACCCGCAGGCCTTGGCACTCCATCGTTAATGTGGCACTACCGCAGTGGTTAGTGGAACAGACTAAGGACAACTGTAGCATCATTCCCCACTTTTATATTCCAGCCCTCTTGAGATAAAGGCCAACATTCCATTAGCCATTGTGATTACAAGCTAGTGCACAGGTACTAAGTGTTTATTTGTGTACGTGGGCATCTAAACCCCTTTGCTACTCCACAGGTCCTTGTGTCTCACCATTAAGAAAATATTCTGTTTTGTTTGTCTCTGATCTGAAGTGGGTGACCTCACACTTCCCCACATTGAACTCCATCTGCCAAAATTTTGCCCACTCACTTAATGGCCCAGAAATTCGGGTCTCCACAGGTGAGTACGCGCTGGGTACTCGCCCGTAGGCCGAATGGAAGTGCCGGTTTTCTGCATGCGCGGGAAACCGGCACTTCCGATCCTCTGAACGAAGGGGTTCAGAGGTCGAACGCACGCGCAGGAGAGGCTGCGCGTGCGCTTTGAACTTAGGTTTTTTTTGCAGGTTTTCCCGGGATCGTAAGCCTGCAGTATTTAGACATGTTAAAAGCAGGCGTAAGGCCTGCTTTTTACAAGGTAAGTGGTCAATTAATTAAAATTAAAACATTTTTTCCACAGGTTTATTATTTTTAAATACTTTAAAGCCAGGTAAGTTTATTTTTAGCGCCGTTAGAATATAAATTATTTTTTTCAAAAATTTAAATTATTGTTTAAAAGTTATTTAATGTAATTTATAGTTTATTTAAAAAGTGATTTTTAAAAATTTATTTGAAGGTTTACTGCTATTTTGGGGCCGTAGTATTCATAAGTTTTGATAGGTCTTCCTGTCAATCTTATGAATGGGCTTTTCCCTCCTCCGATTGGCTGTCCATGGCTCACGTGATCCCAGGGGACGCATCGCACTAACTACAGCCCTGGGACACGCAAGCACAGCGCGTCGGCAGCTGGGCCAGGCCCCGGAGCGGAATTCCACGGGAGCCCACAGCTCAACTGCCGGCGCGCAAGGTAAGTGCAGGTCAGGGGCTTGCACCCGCGGGAAGCCCCCGACCACAATTTCTGGGCCAATCTGTCTCTGTCCTTTTTGTAACGTCCTGCTTCCATCTATACAACTTCCTATGCCCCCCTAACTTAGTGTCATCTGCAAACTTGGATTTACAACACACTTCCTTCATTTACTATATTGTGAAAAGCTGAGGCACCAGTACAGATCCTAGGGAACACCACTTGTCACATCCTGCCAATCAGAGAACAAACCCTTTATCCTGACTCTGTCTCCTGCCTCCCAATCAATTACCAGCCCACATTACAAGGTTACCTCTAATTATGTGCACTTTCATTTTTGATCATTTTTGCCAAACCTTATCAAATACCTTCTGGAATTCCATATGGACATCCACTATCCACCATGCCAGTAACCTCAAAAAAATTCAACTAGACTAGTCAGACATGACCTATTCTTCACAAATCCATGCTGACTGTTTTTGATCAGCTCATAGTTGTCCAAGTGCTCAAATCCTCCCCACAACTGATGTCAAACTGACAGGCCTATAGTTACCTGGTCTCTTCCCTCCCTCCCATCGTAAACAATGGAGTGACATTTGCAATTTTCCAATCCATAGACTCATTTCCTGAATCTAGAGAGCTTTGCGAAATTATGACGAACGCATCTGCAATTTCTTCACCTATTTCTTTTAATATCCTGAATTGGAAACCATCAGGTCCTAGAGATTTGTCAACCTTGTGTCCCATTATATTTTACTTATATTGAACCCACTAAGTTCCTTCCCTTGGCTTACTTTTAGGTTCTCTTGTACTGCTGGTATTTTGTCCTGTTTCCACTGAGAAAATGGGTACCGAGCACTCATTTTAAAAAAAGTCTGCCATTTCCGTATCCATTATGGGGAGTAGGAGAAACAGTTTTACTCGGAGTGTTGTGAAGCTGTGTCCTGCACTACCAGAGTTAGTGATTGAAGCAAAGACCTTACTAACATTTAAGCATAGGTTAGATAGGTGTAATAAAGGGGTAAGGGAACAGGGCAGGCACAGGATTAGGACTACTGCTCATTTGGAGAATAAATACCATCAAAGTTGGGCCAAATGGCCTGTTTGTGTTCATTCTGCATAAACGCCAACAAGACTATGTCCGTCCACCGCCTCCTGACCTTTAGTGGCACCTCCATCACTGTGTCCCCCATCATCAACATCCTACTCAATTGGGGTCTCAAAAAGGGAAGAAAGGCCGACTTGCAATTATATAGCACGCATCTCGATGTCTAAAATTACTTTGTGCACAGTTAAAACATCAAAGTATAGTAATACTTCAAAGTATAGTAATTCTCATGTCGGTGTATTTAATAATCTGATTCTACATTTATAAAAATAAACTTTGAATCCTGCTTCCCCCTGCCTGCAGATATTTCCATGAACAACACAAATGTCAGTCTTTCAGATTGGTTATCCTAGTGATTCTAGCACAATAACTACTGTACAGTGCAGCTCTGGCTCCTAGACTTTTCATTTTAAAACTTATTTTTTGTAGCTCTTAAACATTCGTTGCTATGTTGAATTTTTTATTTACTTGCCTGAAGTTCCTGTACTAATGCAATATATCTGAATTGGCAGCAGATAGATATGCATGTATGGCCAGTTTTGCAATTAATAACTTGCAGGATTTCAGTTGAAAGATTACTTTGACATTCTTCCTACAGTAAGGCTAAGGTATGGTGATTGTCTGGCAGACATTCACCTAAGCTGATACCTGAGGTTTTAGTCATGAGAGTATTAGAACAGAGAGTTAAGAAGAGATCTAGTAGAGATGTCAAGCTTATGTGAGGTTTAGCTGAGGTGAATAGGGAAGAACTATTTCCATTGATTGCCGAGTCAATAACTAGAATGCACTGATTTTTAAAACCATCACCACAAAAATAATGGGAGAGGTTTGGAGTTTTTTTATGCAGAAAGCTTTTAGGATATAGAATACTATGCCAGAAACCGTGGTGGAAGCAGAATCCATAATAGCTCTTAAAAGGAAAGTGGCTAAATATTTGCAAAATTAAAATTTGGAAGGGTATAAGTAGAGGGCAGAGTGAAACTTGGTGGATAGTTCTTTGAGAGCTGATGCAAGTGTGATGGATTGAATACCCTCCTTCTGTGCTGTAAAATTCTATGATTTAATGGAGTTTTTTATGATCTGTTGTGTTTACTGAAGGATATTTGGAACTGCTGAATGCTTGTTTATGTAGTTCTAAATAGGACATTTTCTTTCATTTCTTTATCATTTTGGATTTTTACTCAGATTTAATGATGTAACAGGTAATGATTTTTATCTGCACTGATATTTTACATTGCCAATTGTTCAATAATTCGAGGCTACTGCCCTCCCTGTACATATTACAACGTGAAGTATAAGCAGATGCTCATGGTAAGGGAAAGGTGAAAGGATATTGGTACTAATTGTTTGGTAACTTTTTAAATGGGCTCTGCTGGTAACCATCTTGTGTAAATAAAATTTAGATTTCTTGTGGCACTGCCTACAGGTAGTCCAGGATCTAGAGCCCACTGTGTATACCTTTTAAAATACTTCTGTGCTCTTAAAAGTATAAAAATGCCTCTAATCCAGGTTTACTTTATTTTATTCAGTGGAAATAATCAGGCAAATCTCCCCACTAGCATGCCAGTGCATCGTGAGCTCCAACTTGATTGTTAGGATCATCTCTACCATCACCACCTTATTGACACTACCCCCACCCCCCCTGCAGTTGCCACTCACTTAAGTTCCTGAGCCTATGCTACTTCATCGCATTGTGCTTTGAATTGGTATGATGCATGCTAAGATTTGTCGTCCTGACCACTAGGAACTACAGCAGTGGGGCTAGTATGTTGCAGGTGGTACTAAAGCTAATCCCCAGCACTCGAGTTGGTGACCATTGGGAGTGCAGGGAGTTGGGGGTATGATAGTGGGGAGATTTGGAATGAGACTTCCCTAATTATTTCCATTGTTCAAAATGAGATGAACTTGGATTCCAGCCATTTTTAACCTCATCTATACTTTTAAGTGTGCAGCAATGTTTTTAAGGGAATGCATGAATAACTCATGGTGACTGTATGAACCAAAAGTTGTTACAATCACAAGAGTTACAAATTGTATTCTACCAATCAGACTTGATGCTACAGATGCAAGATTTTTATTAACAATATAAAGGAAAAGGAAAGACTTGCATTTATATAGAACTTTTCACAATCAAGGCGTCCCAAAGCGCTTTTCAGCCAATTAAGTACTTTTGAAATATAGTCACTGTTATAATGTAGGTAAACGCAGCAGCCAATTTACGCACAGCGAAGTCCCACAAACTGCAATGACATACATGACTCGACGGTGTGTTTTATAAACATAACTGGATTGATTGCCTGTCACATCCAAAACCTCCAAGTTAATTTGAGAGTATTTATTAAAACTACGTGAGGGTTTGTGAATACAGCATTCTTAAATGCATTACTGAAGTTGAAAATGAAAAATTAACTTTGTAATGTATCAAGTGTCTTAACAGCAATATAGATCTAATTGAGATGGTAATATCTGTTCTAAAATAATAGTGAACTCCGCATGTAGGTTGTTGGTAAACCCTGCACTTTTGCATTCATTTAGGTTCTGCGTGTGTTCTCTATTGAAGTTAATCTACCATACTTCACTCACCTGTAGAACAAGATGATGGTTGATGAACAATTGTAAAATATCGCAGTTCAAGATTTTCAAGATTTTATTTATTAACTTAGGTTAAAAGGAGACCTTGCATACAATTACAGAGGACCTCGTACCAAAGAGGATATCATTGAGTTTTCTAACAGAGTGTCCGGGTAAGTGAAATCTCCTATTTTCCCTTGAAATTTTTAATTATAAGAAACTTGTTCATCAGTCTGCATTGTGATGCTGTTCAATTCATCCTGCAGTGTGACAGAGCATTTCCATTTATCCAAGCTCTAGCCATTTGAGAGTTTTTTGTTTAGTGTACCTTTTATCTATTTCAAAACTCTTATCAATTTAGTATTCAGAGTGCTTATGACTCAAATCATACACTGAAGAAATGAGATAAGAGAAATATAACCCAGGATACAGTAATACGACTCCTTTAATTTTAATATGCCAATTGTGCTCTCCCTGAGGTGCTATATAAATGCAAATTGTTGTTATTGCTGTGTCTATCAGACAAGATCAAGCACCTGTTGTTTCCCTTTGCTCCAATGAAGCAGTTTCATTAATGGGTAGAAAACATAACCATGGGGGTGGAAGGACAGTACTCACTTTTTCACCTGTCTTTTAACTGAATTCAGTGGGAGTTCCCTTGGGTTTGATTCCTTTTGGTGTAATAGTTGAAATGAGGAGCTGATTGGGAAAAAAGGGAGAATACTAGAAAGAGAAAGGCCAGATTTCAAAAGCTTAATTCAGATAAAGTTTGTGTGTGAAAGAGGGGGGGTTGGGGGGGGAAAGGCAATACTGACTAGACACCTGTTGTAGTGTTTTGTTTTCTATAAGCTCCAGAAAGCATAATAATCAGAGTGTCTTTTCTCATCTGAATTTCAATTAATTTTTCAAAATAAAACACAAGTTGGATTTTGAATTAAACCGCCTGTGTCACCTATATTTTGTTGGGTAGAAAATGTAAAGATTCTAATTACTGACACCTGTGAGACAGACAGCTAGGGAGACACCAAGAAGGGATGGACAGTTCCTTTCCTCCTAATTTGAGGTTTTTTTTTAAATCGAGCAAGTTGAATTTTGAGAGCAAATCAAATCTCTTGAGAGAAGCAGATAGGAAGTTAGGGGCAGAGGATAAGGGGGGCCTCTTGCCAACAACCCTTGGGATTTTTGGATATTAAGGGATATGGGGATATTGCAGGAAAGTGGAGTTGAGGTAGAAGATCAGCCATGATCTTATTGAATGGGCTCGAGGGGCCGAATGGCCTACTCCTGCTCCTATTTCTTATGTTCTTATTGAAGGGAGATCTAATGTGAGGGAAGTGAAGGGTACGCATAGTTCAAAAAGGAAGAAATGGGAGGGGGGGAATCATGCATGATGAATTGAACCAGTGAGGGTTGTAGGCCACATTTCCCTGAAACCCCCATTGGAAAATGCTGTCTGAAGCACTCGTGGTTCCTTTTCCCACCACCCCTCACCCCCCCCGCCCGAGAAGAAAAGAAAAATAGAAGAAAAAGTATAAAAGACAGAGAAAGAAACCGCAACAGAGACATCAGAAATGATTAAGAAAGAGGCACCATATTCTCTGACTTGGCATGTACAACACCATGGGAGATACTACTAATCTATAAAAAGGAATGGTGTGTCTAAAATTTAAAGTAACTAATAGATTACTGTTATATCCCATAAAACCAATAATCTTTTAACAATCTATAATAATTAAATGTATTTTGTTTTTTCTCTTTCCTCTCTTTCCCACACCTCACCATTGATATGTACCAATTCTAAACCAAATGATTTGTTTTAAGCTTGCTCAAGGACATCTGTTATCAGCTGCTAGGAGCTTGTCACTTCTAGTGCACTTCTACCATAATGCTGGGAGTGCAGCAGAGGGGAGCAGGAATTAGGCTAGGCTCTGAGATCCAGTTCTCTATCTTGCATCAAAGATTCTTTTGGTCTTTGGGGCAGAGCATCTTCGGAGGCTAGTATGCCAAGATGTGAAATGTATACTGAGATTTTCTATGGTGGTTGTAGGGCCCACATGGGTGTCCAGGATCATGACAGCCTTACAAAGATAAATTTGTACTATCGATTTTCCTATGTATTTCCTTGTCAGCTCCTTAGCGCAGAATAACTCTTGTTATTTATCTCTGTCCCTTTCCGATTATGCCTTTTTGCATGGAAATGTACCCTCTGCAGCATTTTGTACCTCCCATTAACTGCGTAATAATCTGTGGCCAAAGGGGCAGGTGGGTGGGGTGCTTGGGTTGACGTGCGCTGCCTGCGCTTGGCTTCCGCCTGCTCCCGGCGAAGAGACTCGGTGTTCGGCGCCTTCCTGGATGCTTCTCCTTCACTTTGTGCGGTCTTGGGCCAGGGATTCCACCCAAGCACCCCACCCACCCGCCCCTTCGGCCACCGTCTGCCCCACCTGTGACAGAGACTGTAGGTCCCGCATTGGACTCCTCAGTCACCTGCAAACTCCTTCTTAATATGGAAGCAAGTCATCCTCAGTTCCGAGGGACTGCCTAAGAATAATCTGTACATTTCAGAGGGCATGAAGAGTCAAGCATACAGTGTTGGAATTGGTCACATTTGGCCACACCAGGCAGGTTCCCTACTGGAAGGTTATTCGCAAACAAGTTGGGTTTTTTACGAAAATCTAAGTTTTCTGCTGCCAGTCCACAAATTGCTAAATTTATTAAATTTATTTTCACAATGTGGTTCTAGGTTGCTAGTCCAGTATCATAACCACTATATACCCTACCCCCAGGGTCTTGGTGTTATAGAATTATAGAATCTTGCCGCGCAGAAGTAGGTTATTCGGCCCATCGTGCCTGTGCTGGCTCTTTTGAAAGAGCTATCCAATTAGTACCACTCCCCTTGCTTTTTCCTTATAGCTGTGCAAATTTGATCTTTTCAAGTGTATATCCAATTCCATAGAAACATAGAAGATAGGAGCAGGAGTAGGCCATTCGGCCCCTCGAGCCTGCTCCGCCATTCAATGAGATCATGGCTGATCATCCAAATTCAGTACCCTGTCCCTGCCTTCTCCCCATATCCCTTGATCCCTATAGCCTTAAGAAATATATCCAACTCCTTCTTGAATATATTTAATGAATTGGCCTCTACTGCCTTCTGTGGTAGAGAATTCCACAGGTTCACCACTCTCTGGGTGAAGAAATTCCTCCTCATTTCTGTCCCTTATGAAAGTTATTATTGAATTTGCTTTCACCACCCTTTTAGGCAGTGCATTCCAGATCATGACAACTCTCAGTGTAAAGATATTTCTCCTGATCACCCCTGTTGTTTTTTGCCAATTATCTTATCTTTGCCAGTGGAAACCGTTTCTTCGTATCTACTCGATAAAAACCCCGTATAATTTTGAGCACTTCTATTAAGTCACTTTTTACTGTTTTGTGTCACCTGAAAACTTTGAAGTTATGACCCCTATACCCAAGTCCGGGTCATTACTATGTATAAAAAAGAGTATGTTATGCTAGTGACCACTAATGTAAGTACTCCTGCAGTCTTAGGGATGGTCATTTGAAAACAGGCAATCCGTGCTGCCCAATATAACTGTGCCCAAATGTTCCCCTGTTTGGGTAAGCACAATGATGCAACACACTGGAGCACTAGCCTACTCAGAACAGGGGTACAAGCCATGGTTTCTTGTATAGAAAGAAGAGGAATTTGAGCAATTGTTCCTCATTCACCGAATTGCTGACCTTCGCTATAAGAACATAAGAAATAAGAGCAGGAGTAGGCCATACGGCCCTCCGCCATTCAGTAAAATCATGGCTGATCATCTGCATCAACTCGACTTTCCGGCCCAATCTCCATATCCCTTGATTCCCCTAGAGTCTAAAAATCTATCTATCTCAGCCTTGAATATACTCAAAGGGGGAGAAATTGGGTGAGTAGCGCCACCTGTTAGCGCCTAAAGAGGCAGCCAGTGGCTGTAGTGCCACTGGCTGCGCCTCCCGCGATATTCAGCAGGGGCGCTAATGGTGGCGTTAGCCTGTTGCGCTGCGCCGCCACTGATGACTTCATCGGTGTGTGCAGCGCCCCATTCGCGCCCCGATCGCGATATTTGGTAGCGAACGGCGCCGTTTGCTACCCGTGCCCGGTTCATGGGGCCTTACTGCGCTGGCAGAGGCGCAAGTTAAGGTGGCGGTGCGGGGCGGCCGGTTTTTTCAGCGGCCGCCTGCCAGCACCTCCGTCCCCGGCCTCCAGATTCCCCCCCCCCCCCCCCCCCCCCCCCAACCCGGGCGGCATTGCCGGCTGTTTCCCGAGAGCCCGGCACTTCTCCACGGTGCCGGGCTCTTTTGCCGGCACTCGCGATCGGGGTTCGCGCTGCTGCAGGCCCCTCCCCCTTAACAATGGGAGGAAGGCCTGCAGTGCCGCAGCGTGTGGTGCTGCGGCACGTTGCGCTGCGAAATTCACTTTCAGCGCCCTAAGAGGGACGCGGAGCGCCTCGAGCCGCGCCCCGTCTCCCTCTAGGGGCACTGAGGCTGAATATCTGACGATCACTACTGCTCCGAACGCTGCGCAAAAATCTGCACCCAGGCGAACTTGGCGCCAGTTTGGCGCCTCACCCCAATTTATAGGCCAAAGACTCAGCATTCACAGCCCTCTGGGGCAGAGAATTCCAAAGATTCACAACCCTGAGTAAAGAAATTCCTCCTCATCTGTCTTAAATGGCCTACCCCTTATTCTGAGACTATGCCCCCTAGTTCTAGACACTCCAGCCAGGGGAACCAACCTCTCGGCATCTACCCTATCAATCCCCTTCAGAATCTTGCATTTTTCAATGAGATCACCTCTCAGTCTTCTAAACTCCAGAGAGTATAGGCCCATTCTACACAATCTCTCATCATAGGACAACCCACTTATCCCAGGAATTAATCTAGTGAACCTTCATTACACTGCCTCCAAGGCAAGTATATCCTTCCTTAGATAAGGAGACCAAAACTGTGCACAGTACTCCAGGTGTGGTCTCACCAAGGCCCTGTACAATTGTAGCAAGACTTCCTTACTTTTATACTCCAACCCCCTTGCAATAAATGCCAACATGTCATTTGCCTTCCTTATTGCTTGCTGTGTTTCTTGCACGAGGACACCCAAATCTCTCTGAACACCAACATTTGAAAGTTTCTCGCCATTTAAAAAATATTCTGTTTTTCTATTCTTCCTACCAAAGTGAATAACCTCACATTTCCCTACATTATACTCCATCTGCCACCTTACTGCACACTCACTTAGTCTATCAATATCCCTTTGCAGATTCTTTGTGTTCTCCTCACAGCTTACTGTCCCACCTAGCTTTGTATCATCAGCAAACTTAGATACATTACACTCGGTCCCTTCATCTAGATCATTAATATAGATTGTAAATAGCTGAGGCCCCAACACTGATCCTTGCGGCACCCCACTAGTTACAGCCTGCCAACCTGAAAAAGATCCGTTTATCCCTACTCTGTTTTCTGTCCGTTAGCCAATCCTCTATCCATGTTACTATATTACCCCAACCCCATGAGCCCTAATCTTGTGTAATAACCTTTTATTTGGCACCTTATCAAATGCCTTTTGGAAATCCAAATATACTACATCCACTGGTTCCCCTTTACTCTGCTAGTTACATCCTCAAAAAACTCTAATAAATTTGTCAAACACGATTTCCCTTTCACAAAACCATGTTGACTCTGCCTAATCATGTTATGATTTTCTAAGTGACTTGATACCACTTCCTTAACAATGGATTCCAGCATTTTCCTGACGACTGATGTCAGGCTAACTGGCCTGTAGTTCCCTTTTTTTTTTTCTCCCTCCTTTCTTGAATAGCAGTGTTACATTTGTGACCTTCCGCTGGGACCATTCTCAAATCTAGGGAATTTTGGAGGATCAAAACCAATGCATCCACTATCTCTTCAGCCACCTCTTTTAGAACCCTAGGATGTAGGCCGTCGGGTCCAGGAGATTTGTCGGCTTTTCGTCCCATTAGATTCTTTAGTACTTTTTCTCTACTTGTATTAATTACATTAAGTTCCTCGCCCTCATTAGACCCTTGGTTCTCCACCATTTTTGGTATGCTTTTTGTATCTTCTACTGTGAAGACCGATACAAAATATTTGTTTAATGTTTCTGCCATTTCCTTATTCCCCATTAAATTTCTTTTGTCTCAGCCTCTAAGGGACCAGTGTTTACTTTTGCTACTCTCTCCCTTTTTACATAATGGCCTAGAAATTCAGTATCGCCACATTTGGGGCGCTACAGTCGAGCATTCGCTAAATTTAGTGCCCGGCGCAACTTAGCGCCACCTTCACCGAAATTGAGTTACATCGCCCCAAGAGGTTGCTGCTGCGCTAAAGCAGGCGGTGCACGACTATCCTAAGGCGCTAAGCCGACGAGCCGCGGCGCTACCACCGAGGGCGGGCGCAGCGCAGGTGCGGCGAGTTAGCGATTGCCGGCAGACACGCTGGCGCCGGTCACCTCTTAAACGGGGAGGGTCGATTTGGCTTGCAGCCACGCCCTGCACATTGGAGCCCTGATTCTAGGCCTGGACAGACCTACTGCAACATCGTTACGCCTACGACCATGGAGAAGGCCAGGGAGCGAGCACAGCGCTTCAGTGAGGGGGCCCTGAAGGTTCTGGTTGATGCAGTGGAGCGCAGGCGACCTATCCTCTTTCATGACAGTGGCAGGAGTCCGCTGCCCAGTGAATATAGAAAAGCTTGGAGGGAGGTGGCACACAGAGTGACCTCCAGCAGCATGGTCCCTAGGACCCCAACGCAATGCAGGAAGAAGTTCAACGACCTCACTCGGGTTGTCAGGGTGAGTACCCTTTCCAGTATCCTCTTCATCCCTGCATGTGCACCTCGCTTTGTGGCCAAAGGGTCCTGAAAGCCCCAATGCCCAGCCCTCCTCCAACACCTATGGGCCTTTCATGGAACTCACATTCACATTCACCACTTTACACACTGTCAGGGCTATTCGACCATGGGAGGCAGTGCAGGCAAGATCAGGGCTTCACACTGTCAGGGCTATTCGACCATAGGAGGCAGTGCAGGCAAGATCAGGGCTTCACACTGTACTCCGAGCCCGTCCTTTCTCTTGCAGGGCAAGCTGGCCCACAATAGGAGGCAGCAGCAACGGACTGGGGGAGGCCGTCCTGAACTTAAAGACCTCAGCGATCTGGAGCAGCGAGTGGAACGGATTATGGCAGGCCGGCTGATTGGCCCCGTCGCCACTGGAGATGCCGACCCCGTTCTGGACAGCTCTCTTTCCACTTGTGCCTCACACCAGCATCCTTTGCCACTATCGAACCAATGCAGTGCATTGCAGCACTCATGCCTCCCTCGCTGCCGCCCTGTCCTCGCACTAAAGCAACTCTTGCACCTCCCTGCTTTCAGATGCTGATTCGCCAGGTGAGGAGGCGGGCCCTTAAGCTGGCACTGTGAGTGAATCGGAAGGCGACGAGGAGGAAGAGGAAGCCGGAACATCAGTGCCACCCATGGCCATGATGGGGACACGTCTTCCCTGGAGTGGAGCAGGGGGGAAGGGTCTGAGGAGGGTGAAGCTCCGGGGCCCAGCGGGCTGCAGCAACGCGGGGGTGGGGGTTAGGGAAACTCAGCGGCCTTCTCCCCGGAGGGTGAGTGTGGCCTCCAGTCCTGCTACAGTGAGCACAGAGGAGGTGCAGCTTCTTGGTGAAATGGGCGCACAGGCGGAGCGCAGGCACACTGAGCTCATGGCTGCAGTGGCAAGGATGCCTGACTCCATAGAGTCACTGGCAAGGAGTGTACAGGAATTCAGGGCAGCACAGGCAAGGAGTCTGCAGGACTTCGGTGCAGCACACGCGGCTTCCAGCCAAGTGCTTAGTCGTGCCATGCAGTCACTGGCTGGTCTGATGCAGACACAGATCAGGAGCACTAACTGCTGCCACCCTCGCTGGATCGGCCAGGATTCGCCGGGGCCCTCGCTGCGCCACAGCAGGCCAGCAGTCTGTGCTTCAGCAGATTGCTGCGCATGCTTCAGTGCTGCCCCGTGCGAGTGCCAGTGTCTCGTCCGACCAGGGAGTGCCTGTGCTCTCAGGTTGGCAGCATTCCTGCTGTCAACACTGTCACTCCTCCACTACAGCTGCCACCACCCGTAGGACAGACTGCTGCCGCCCAAGCAGAGTTGGAGCAGTCAGCAGCTGGGCCCTCAAGACCCAGAGCTGGTCCAGGCCGTTCCCCAAGGGCATCTGCCGCCTCACTATCTGACCCTCAGCAGCCTTCCCCCAGCCTTGCTGCAGCCACTGGGGTCCCATTGCGGAGGAGCTGCAGGGCGGGAAGGGGCCAATCTCGCAAGCGAGGCAGATCACCCTCACAGGCCAAAAAGTAGGAGGTTTGGCAAAATGTTTTTTTTTGTGAAGGCCGAGGATCATGGTCATTTTTGTTTAACTCTTTTGTTCATTGTCTCCAGGTTGTGAGAGCCAGTTATGTGTCTGACTGTTTTTTGGGGGGTTTCTCTGTATTTGTTTGTTATGCGGGAAGGGCGCAGAGTTTGTTAAATAAATAATTGTCTTTATTCAGATTGTGCATGTTTGCACTTTGAACTATTTGTTGCCTTGACCGGCTCAGGGTTTGCGGAGCGGGTCCACTCATGTTCTTTCAATGGCACAAGCCATTCCCTGAGGGGGCCTAGAACCGACTTGCAATAAGCCGCTGACGGATGGCCCTTGCACTTTGTGCCTCCCTCCCGTCTTGGTGCTCCTCCTCCTCCTCCTCTGGTGGTCCTCCAATGTCTGCTGGCAGTGGCTGAGTCCTGAGGATAGCCAGGTTGTGCAGCATGCAGCACACTACAACGAAATGGGAGACTCGCTCAAGCGAGTACTGTAGGGCTCCCCCGGAATGGTCCGCACAGCGGAACCGTTGCTTTAGCACGCCGATTGTGTGCTCAATGATGTTCCTGGTCGCTTGATGGCTGTCATTGTATCGCTCTTCAGCAGGGGTGGTGGGCGCACGGAGCGGGGTCATCTGCCAGGTGCACAAAGGATAGCCCTTGTCCCCAAGAAGCCAGCCTCCTGGGTGAGCCGGGGCTTCAGAAATGTCTGCCACAGAAGTCTGGTGCAGGATGAAGGCGTCCTGGCTGCTGCCTGGAAAGCGAGCATTGACGGCTAGTATCAGCCGCCTGTGGTCGCACACCAACTGCACGTTCAACGAATGGAACCCCTTCTGGTTGCGGTAATCCTCGGCATACTCTAGAGGCGCCCGCAAAGCCACATACGTGCAGTCAATGGCGCCGTGGACCATGGGGAAGCCTGCTATTCTTGCAAATCCCATTGCACGCTCTTGCTGCTTGTCCAGGGTCATGGGGAAGGAAATGTACTGACGTCTCCCTTTTTGAAGCGGGCATTCGTGACCTGGCGGATGCAGCAATGCACCGCGAACTGGGAGACATTGGCAATGTCCCCAGTAGCGGATTGGAAGGAGCCGGTGGCATAGAGGTTGAGAGCCGCTGTCACCTTCACTGCCACCGACAGAGACGTCCTGCTCCTCAGCTGAGGCTGCAGATCTGGCTGAAGCAGGTGGCAGATCTCAGTGACCACCTCCCTTCTGAATCGAAGCCTCCGAATGCACTGCTCCTCAGACATGTTGAGGTAGGAGAAGTGCTGGCGGTATACCCTGGGAGGGTAAGGCCTCCTGTGCTGACGCCTGTTGGCCCTCCTCTGTCTGGCCATGATTGGCACTCTCTCTCGGCGTCTCTGAGCCCTCTCAATGCAATGGAGAAACCCAACGTTTCCACCCATTGCAGCCCCCATTATATGTGGCCACTCAAGGCAATGGCACTGAAAAATCAATCCAACTTCAAAGCTCTGGGCTGAAGCCAGAAGTACCTGTGCGAGTGCTGAGTCAAAGCAGAAAGCTCTCTCACTTTGTCTCTCTGCAAACCTTTCTCTCTCTCTCACACAGAAGGAGTGGTCCAAAATGGTTACCACAAAGAATGCAGGAAGAGTCCCCTTTAAATAGCGCCCCCCAGCCCCACAGCGACTGGGAACCGTTCCACTCAACCAGTCGTTGCACGCGCCAGGCGGAAAGAAGGGGGGCGCCACTGAAGTTCCGGTTCGGGGTGCACCAAGGGCGTTGCACCATGAAATGACGTCAGGATCTGTGCACGCAGCTGAGCGGGCGTTGCAGTTTTGCGCCGTCGCTAAATCTTCTCTCAAGTTTGCGAGAGGCGCCGGGCGCTAGCCGCTTCGCGCCCCACTTATCGCCCTCTTAAGGCGCTAGCAGCTGGCGCTACCAACTGAAATTCTAGGCCAATATCAGTTATGTCTTACAGGAAAAGAAAGGAAATTGGAAGATGAGTAGTCCTAGGCAACCTTTGGGCATATTATTTCAGCATAGTGTTGGAGGCCTGGGAGCAGGTTGCCTTATAGTTGGGAATAGTGCATGGCATAGAGGACCAGCAGAAAGAAGTATTAAAAGTAACATAGGCTAATTACTACTACCTTTTGTTAGTGCAAAGTGGTTTTGCAACAAGTTTGCTTTCTTAACTTTCAATTTGCTCTCCATTTATGTTTAATTTTACTTTTCTGTTGTTTTATGTTGCAGTACTCCCTTTAACAACTTGGTTATCAAGCAGTTGTTTCTCGATCGCTCTTATTTTTACTCTGTCCCTTACAAATATGCAAGCCTGCCATCTGCTGGATGATGCTGTTGCTAATACTTGTTGTCTGATCAGGGATGCATGCCTAGTGTTGGTTTCTCATCTCATCGTGCCCACTTTAAGAATTATACAGATATGGCAGATGGCTCTACTGTGAGCTCATAAGATTTGATTTGAACCAAAACTCCAATTTTACCATCAATACTAAAAAGGGTAATGGTATAATTACTGAGTGCTGTTTCAGGAGATGTGTATCTTAACTGTGTAATGGTAAATTTGATATTGGGAAATAGTTTCACAAGATTAATAAATCTGAAATTATAGTCATTCTGTTGTAGATATCTGAAGTGCCATGTTCGATGGTTTACATGGAGTTCCTACAGCCGGGAGAGTATGGAGGACACTGGCATTTCCCTGCCTTCTATATAATATTTTCTAATTTTCTTGATGCAAGAGTAGAAGGAAGTAATGCACATGGGAAGGGAGATGGGGTGAGTGCACTCAGTAACACGTCATGGAGGTGGATGGAGTCACAAGGATATCAGGAAGTGGCTGCACAGCACATGGGCACCTCTTGAGCGCTGTATGTAAACCATGTAACATGATAGTTAGATACTTGAAATAAAGTGAGTACAATTTCAGATTTGTTGGTCTTTTGTGAAGTTGTAAGCTGGTACCCCATTTACCATTGCACAGTTGAGAGATGCATCTCCTGAATCCCCTCGCAAGCAATATTGATGTGAATTTGGAGGTTGGTTCATTTTAACCCCAACAGCTTAATTCCATACCTTTTCAACATTAACAAATGGTCTTTAATTAAACCCAAATGAATATGAAGCTCTGCACAAGTCAGATATTGCCATTTTAAAATGTTCACTGGTAAGGAAGAATAATGTTTACCACCTGCTGCATAGTCTTATTTATAGTATTCCCATCACTGGTGTTCCCACTGTAAGCCTTCTATTGGTACAGCAGAGACGGTTAGTGTCATACCAGTGCACATGCAGCTTCCCAAAGCACAAGTTTTACCATCACCTACATAGAATTTACAGCACAGAAACAGGCCATTCATCCCATCTGGTCTGTGCTGGTGTTTATGTTCCACATGAGCCTCCTCCCACTCTACGTCATCTAACCCTATCTGCATATCCTTAAAATAATTTCCCCCTCGTGTACTTGTCTAGCTTCCCCTTAAAGGGATCGATGCTATTTGCCTCAACTACTCCAGGTAGTAGCGAGTTCCACATTTTAACAGGGTAAAGAAGTTTCTCCTGAATTCTCTCTTGAATTTATTAGTAACTATCTTATATTTATGGCCTCTTATAGTTTTGGGCTCCCCAACAAGTGGAAACATCTTCTCTATGTCTACCCTATCAAACGACTTCATAATTTTAAAGACCCCTATTAAGACACTCCTCAGCCTTCTCTTTTCTAGAGAAAAGAGCCCCAGCCTTATTCAGTGTTTCCTGATGGTCATAGTCTCTCATAACATAAGAAATAGGAGCAGGAGTAGGCCATATGGCCCCTCGGGCCTGCTCCACCATTCATTAAGATCATGGTTGAACTTCTACATCAACTCCACTTTCCCGCCCTATCCCCATATTCCTTGATTCCCTTAGTGCCCAAGAATCTATCAATCTTAGTCTTGAATATACTCAACAACTAAGCATCCACAGCCTTCTGAGGTAAAGAATTCCAAAGATTCACAACCCTGAGTGAAGCAATTTCTCCACATTTCAGTCCTAAATGGCCCACCCCTTCTGAGACTGTGACCCTTGGTTCTAAACTCTCCAGCCAGGGGAAAGAGCCTCTTAGCATCTACCCTGTCAAACCCTCTTAGAATCTTGTGTTTCAATGAGATCACCTCTCATTCTTCTAAACTCCAGAGAATATAGGCCCATTCTACACAATCTCTCCTCATAGGACAGCCCTCTCATCCCAGGAATCAATCTAGTGAACCTTTGTTGCACCCCCTCTGAGGCAAGTATAGCCTTCCTGAGGTAAGGAGACCAAAACTGTACACAGTACTCTAGGTGTGGTCTCACCAAAGCCCTATATAATTGCAGCAAGACTTCCTTACTCTTATACGCCAACCCCTTTGCAATAAAGGCTAACATACCATTTACAGTTCTGGTATCATCCTTTTAAATCTTTTTTGCATCTTCTCCAGTATCCTGTTTATAATATGGTGGCCAGAAACTGTACACAGTGCTCCCAAGTATTGTCTAACCAAAGTTCTATACAAGTTTAATATAACTTCCCTGCTTTTCAATTCTATTATCTAGAAATGAACCCTAGTGCTTTGTATTTTTATTGCATTGCTACTTTTTAATGACTTGTGAATATGTATCCTTAGATTCCTTTACTCCACCACCCTATTTACACTCTTATTTTCCAAGGAGTATGTGGCCCTCCTCTTATCAAAATGTACCATCTCACGCTTATTTGCCATTTACACGCCCAATCTGCAAGCTTATTAACGTTGTCTTGTATTTTGTCACAGTCTTCTTCAGTATTAACTTATCTCTTTCTCCCCCCCACCCCCACCCCCCAAAAAAAAAGTTTATCGGCAAATTTTGAAATTTTACTTCTGATTCCAGAGTCCAAAAGCGTTTATGTAAATGATGAACAGCAGTGGTCCCGGCTCCAATCCCTGTTTCTGCCAGTCTGAGTAGCTACCTTTAACCCCTACTCTGTTTTCTATTTTGTAGCTAGCTTGCTATCCATTGTGTTACTTGTCCCCTGACTCCACGTGCTTTGATCTTGGTCATGAGTCCACTATGCGGTACCTTATCAAAACCTTTGAAAATCCAAATATATTACATGTACACTGGAAACTCTTTATTATCCGGCACCAGCAGGACCGGCGTGGTGCCGGTTTATCAAAAAGTCCGGATTACAGAGAGGTATAGTTTAAAAGGTACGAGAGCTCCGTACACAGCAACAAATCCAGGCTTCCCTGTTGCTTAGCAACATGTGCAGGAACTCTGGCCACAGACCAAGCATCCCTGTTGCTTAGCCACAAGTGCACGAACCCCAGTTACACAGCCACAGATCCAGGAACTGCCACTAATATGAAGTAAAACTTACCTGAACCTACTCCTGAATTTTGCCGGTTAACAGAGATTTCCGGTTATTTAGGTGCCGGTTAAAAGAGAGTTTCCTGTACCGCATTACCCTTGTGTACTCTTTGTTACTTCTTCAAAGAATTCAATTAGGTTGGTCAAGCCTGAAGTTACCTTTTTGAAATCCGTGTTGACTGATTGTATTTTTAGTTTCTAGATGTTTTTCTATTGCATCTATGAACACAGGAACAATGACAGACAGTTAAATACCCTCTGGTCTATCCAGCCTGTCCCACTGACTTGATAAAATATATACACACTACACCCCACCCAAAACCATGTGATGTCATGGGAGAGGCTGAATTGCCAGGCCAATTTTGGGGGGGAAATCTGGGAAATTCCTCTCTGACACCACCCGACGATCAAAACTAATCCAGGGGATCACTCTGGCCCCGATAATTCTATGCAGTACTTACATTTTGTACGAGGTGATCTCCACCCTAGTCAGAAATGGGTCCAGCTCTCGCTTGAAGAAATACAGCAAATCAGCATCCACAGCACGAGCAGGCAGCCTGTTCCAGAGGTCCACTATTCTATGAGAAAAGAAGCACTTCTATGTAATTCAACCCTATAGCACTTCTGTATGCAGGAATCCATCCTCGTAAAATGTCAGCCTGAATCCAATCTTCCCCATCAAGTATCATCTCTCTATCTCACCAGTGACAAGCTTCTTAATTAAATTCCTACCCAATCCAAACATTGCACACTGACTTAATTTGTTTAGTGAGCAATACACTGCATGTGATGTGCTTAGCTTGATCATCTCTCCATGAGGCTCCCCTCCCAGCTCCTGACCGCTCCGTTTCACACCTCTCCTATGTTTGCTGATATTAACCTTGATCTTATCCAGCACTGTCCCCACCATCTTCAAATCTACAATTATGATTCCCCATATCAAGAAACCCACCCTAAAACCTTCCATCCTCCACAACTTATTGCAAATTTTGAACGATGATCTGCTTTGTGATTGTGACCTTGGCTCTCTATTTCACGTCGTCCTCTTGTACCTCTCATCACCTTCAACACTGTTACCACTACATCCTCCTCTAACGTCTCTCCCCTGCAGCCCACCTCCAGGGCCCTGTTCTCTCCTGGTTTCACACTTGCATGACTGCCAATAGCTCCTCCTCTGCTCATGCAGTTACCTTCAGCATTCTCTGGGAGTCCACTTCATTACCTGGCATTAGGTAGAAGTATGGTATTTGGTTCCACATGTATGCCAATATCGCCCAGCTCTACATTGCTGCTGCCTCCATTGACGCAAAGGATGTTGCCAAATTCTGAAATTGTCTATTTGATATCGAGCTGAATGAGCTAAAAAAAAAAAAAAAAAAATTGTCTGATTCAGTATTGACAAGACAGACCATCCTTTTTACTTCCTATCAATACCACTCATGCCCGCATGCAACAAGACCTGGATGACGTTCAGGCTTGGGCTGATAAGTGGCAGGTAACATTCGCACCACAGAAGTGCCAGGCAATGACTATCTCCAACAAGCGCGAGTCTAAACACCGCCCCTTGACATTCAACGGCATTACCATCACCGAATCCCCCACCAACAACATCCTGGTGGTCACCATTGACCAGAAACTTAACTGGACCAGCCACACAAATACTGTGGCAACAAGAGCAGGTCAGAGGCTAGGTATTCTGCAGCGAGTGTCTCACCTCTTGACCCCCCCAAAGCCTTTCTACCATCTACAAAGCACAAGTAAGGAGTGTGATGGAATACTCTCCACTTGCCTGGATGAGTGCAGCTCGAACAACACTCAAGAAGCTCGACACCATCTAGGACAAAGCAGCCCGCTTGATTGGCACCCACTCTACCACCTTAAACATCTGCTCCCTCCACCACCGGCGTACTGTGACTGCAGTGTGTACCATCTACAAGATGCACTGCAGCAACTCGCCAAGGCTTCTTCGGCAGCACCTCCCAAACCCTCGACCTCTTCCACCTAGAAGGACAAGGGCAGCAGATGCATGGGAACACCATCACCTCCGAGTTCCCCTCCAAGTCACACATCATCCTGACTTAGTATCTTGCCGATCCTTCTTCATCACTGGGTCAAAATCCTGGAACTCCCTACCTAACAGCACTGTGGGAGTACCTTCACCACACGGACTGCAGCGGTTCAAGAAGGTGGCTCACCACCACTTTCTCGAGGGCAACTAGGGATGGGCAATAAATGCTGGCTTTGCCAGCGACGCCCACATCCCATAAAAATGAATTTTAAAAAAACTCTGCATCTCTCCTCTGGTGTGTAGAATATACAACACTTGTGCCCCAGATCTTTCTCAACTCAATCTGTCTTCGGGCCCGGGGCTGAAGATTCCCACTTGTCTTACCATTGCACAGCCATGATGGGCCTTTCTTGTTTCTGTTGTTGCAGAAAATATTCAGCCAAAGGCAGCTTATCTGTTAGTCAAAACTTGATTAAAATTTTGTGGGTGACTGGTTAAACGAATATTGGGATCTTTATTCTGTAGTTGGATTTCCTCACTGGCATCTTTCCTTTGGACCAGGTTGCAGTTTTTATTTGTGCTGCAGCTTTATTGTTGCTAATTGTGAACTGTGTTGCCATCTGTGAAATGTTAATGGCGCTGGGCATGTCTTGTGAATGCCAAATATAACCGTGTGTGTTACATGGGTTTGTGAAGTACTTATCTCTGTCCCCTGAATGTGTCTCACTGCATTCGTTTTGAACACACCAATACTGCCTTTTAAACATTACTAATTTTTTCTGTTGAAATCTGATTTACTTATTCTCTACTGATGCTAGATTGTGCGGGTGGGAGTATCTGGATATCCCAGTGGCATCTGGGTATCCTGGGATGAAAGGGTTGACCAAGAGGAGAGATTGTGTAGAATGGGCCTATACTCTCTGGAGTTTAGAAGAATAAGAGGTGATTTCATTGAAACATACAATATTCTGAGGGGGAATTGACAGGTTAGATGCTGAGGTTGTTTTCCCCCCTGGCTGGAGAGTCCAGAACTAGGAGGCATAGTCTCAGGATAAGGGGTTGGCCTTTTAAGACTGAGACGAGGAGGAACTTCTTCACTCAGAGAGGGTTGTGACTCTTTGGAAATCTCTGCACCAAAGGGGTGTGGATGCTCAGTCATTGATTATATTCAAGGTTGAGATAGATAGACTTTTGGACTCTGGGGTAACCAAGGGATATGGGGTGGGAAAGTGGATTTGTGGTTGATGATTAGCCATGATCTTATTGAATGGCGGAGCAGGCTCGAGGGGTCGTATAGCCTACTCCTCCTAATTCTTATGTTCTTTGGATCCCTGAACTGCTACAGAGCAGTGTAACTGGCTTCGTTTCTAAAGCTGAAGGGATAATTACTAGTCCTAGCCCCTTTAGGGCTACCCCGGATCAGGCGTATTCCTCAGACGTTAACTTTCAACTAAAGTTTGAGGTAGCCAAATCCTAAAGACATTTAATTGGGTCTAAAGGTCTGGACTATCCCTAAAGGAAAGGAACAACCTGAAAATGTTACTGACCTGCAGATAGCACTTTTAATAAGTTTAGCTAGACTGTAACGTTCTGGATATTATGAGGGTCCGGAAAACTCCCCCAGAATTCTGCAACTCCTCAGCAAAGAGTGTACAGGGATTGAGTTCGCAAGTTTGATACAGAAGTCTTGAGAGAATTTTAAAAATATATAGATTTATTAAAGAACCGACATGTAATTTACAGTTGATGAGTCAATCGCAACATTAACCGTTCCAAAAAGGGAAAGCTTACAATTCTATTATCAGAGAAACTTACGCTCAAATCTTAACTTCGCTACAGTTTTACAATTCTTAGTTTTCTACAGGATATCCACCAAAATCAAATACCTTTGATCCCCGAGGTACAAAGAGCTGGAGACTTAGAGCCGCCTCTGAAGCCGAGAATCGCTTTGCCCCTTTAAAGCCAGTCTACTATCCCATTTGAGAGTTCAATATTTATACCCTTTTCCAGTGGTATTTCCTTTTAAGGTTTTCTGCTGATGTAAGCTAATTATCTCTAGCCATTTTTCTGCTGACCCCTGCAATTCTTAGTCACCTCAGCTGGTAGCATTACAGAATTATGGGGGGGAAATTCAGTTGTTTGCGCCTACCGTTAGCGCCTTAAGAGGGCGCTAATGGGGCACAAAGCAACTAACACCCGGGCGTGGCGATGTTTGCGCCGCTCGCGAAATTAACTAGACATTTTGCGGCGGCGCTAAACACTACCGCCACGATCTCCTGCGCCGGCAGATCGTGACGTCAGTCGAGTGCACAACGCCCCGGTAGCACCCCGGAATGGATATTGAGTGGTGCCCCCTGCCTTACCGCCTGCTGCTAGCAACGACCGGAGGGGAGCGTTTTGCAGACAGAAAGGGAGCGGGGAAGCGCTATTTAAAGGCGACCGCTTCCTGCCTTTTTTTGTTGGTGACATTTTTGCACCACACATTCTGAGAGAGACTTCTAGAGAGATTCAACGCTGTATGAAGGAGTTTTGGGTACTGAGCAGCACTTTGCAGGTTCATTTTGATTTGCCCTTCCTTGCTTCGCCAGCGCTCTGAGGTAACGCCTCGCTCCTCGGCCTTTGCGCCTTAAGACAGGTGTGAAGCGCTTGATTTAATGCTCCAATCACCTCCAGGGGCGATAGAAGCCAAGTTTGCCGTTGGAGGCGATAATTAGCATCAGGCGCTAAACTTTGCGCATGGCCGATAATGGCGCCCCAAACGGGGCGATACTGAATTTTTCCCCCATGTCTCTTCTCTAGGTGTTCCAAGTTTACCATAAAAAACGGTGTAACAGCAGGTGTGTTTTTTTACTTTGTCATTTTTATGAAGGCAGATGTTTCTTTTATGTGCTTCTTTACGAAGTGTAAATTAGAACACCTTGTACCGGGTGAACCTTTGTTTCATTCCGAAAGGTTCAGACTACCGGAGCCTTTAACCTTCTGTTTCAATCAGGTTATTGATTCAGTGTCAACAACTATCTTATATCTCTATAGCCAGAATACTTTTACAGCTTCTCCATCGTTAGGTTTCTAGATTTCCAGACCCAGTTTGTCATGTTGTAATAAGGCCAGAATTCTTTCATACAATGATGTATTTTTCTGAATAGGTTATATGGCTTGTTCCTTCACAAAGCTAATTTTACATTTGCACAAGACCTGTCCTATTCCAGCAGTTCCCAACTTCACGTTTGTATAGCTGGCTTCTAGCCAAATGTTAAAACTGTCAGAAGTCTCAAGATCAGTTCAGAAGACCCACTAAAAGGGTCTTGCTGCCAGACAGTTTTAGCGAGCCACAGCAATTTTACATTTGGCTGATTGAGAGACCCATGATTCAAGAACTGCGGCACACAGTCTATAAATGGCTTTGGAGCAACCTTTTTTGAAATAGTCATCTCCAAGATTTTTTTTTGTTCCGCTCTAGGCCCCAGGTGGTGTTCTATGGTTTAAAACTGAGATAAGAACTTAATATGTGGATTGAGAAAAGAGCCATTGTATCCATTCCCTCTGCCAGATTATATCATTTGTCCTATCGTGAAATGTATCCATTTTTTAATCTCCTAGGGAGATAAATAGCTATACTTAAAATTTCTAAGAACTAAAGTATCTCCTAACTTTAAGCTAATCTAGTGAAAATCCAGGATATTAACCTAACATTAACATTAATTCAACTCTGATTAGTTACATTTCTTGGATGATATTGCCATGTTCTCAACAGCATAGAAACCATGGTGTTCTTTAGAACAGGGAGGCCCCCTTAGTAAGTATTTGATGAGTAAATAGCCCATTCAAGTGATTGACCTCTCCGTGCACAAATCCTTTTCTTATGACCACTCCAGCCCCACATTTTCCAGACCCGAAACATCAACTCAAATTTCTCTCCACGGATGTTGCCCGACCACCTGAGTTTTTCCAGCATTTTCTGTTGTTATTTCGGATTTCCAACATCTGCAGTATTTTGCTATCGTCGAAGTGAATTGGATAGCCTGTTTAAGTGAATCACAAAATTGCAATCATGGCTAAACTGAGCAATCTAACTCTTCTGAGAGCATGGATCTTGTTACCAAACTTTGCATTTGCATGTTACTTTGGATGCCTTTGCTGTCACAAGCCAACGCAGCAATTTTCAACATCATAACTGACTGAATAGCTCATCAGTCAGTTGTGATGTTCTGTGCATTCTTTCTGCCCCCAGTTAACTTGCTAGCCTCCATTTACCCTCTACTGCTGCCAGCCCTCATGATTCACTGACTCCTGACTCGGAGCACGCTTCAATTCCAAGTCCAAATCCAGCTGTTCAAGCTACTTCTCCCAGCTGAAAACATGATATTTTAAACTCTTATCCAGGCACATTTATCCTAGTTAGTATACACCAATGAACATTATGGCTGACTGTCCAACTGTGATGTTAAAAATTGCTGTGGAGGCTTAAAACAGCAAGGGTAGAAGAAATGGGAAGAATTATTAGGAGACTGGTTCAATGTATGTAAATGTATATGTTGGCAAATGATCTATTCAAAAATATTATGCTGTATTTGTCAATCTGTGTCATCTTATAACCCTAATTACTTTTTTTAAGTATTAATTGAAATGGCAATACCTGTAATTGCATTGGTCCTATTCCATATATCCACTACCCTGCTGGGGGGAGGGACATTGAAAGGTACAGTCCCCACCACCAATTACATTTCATTTAATTGTAGATGGTGCTATGGAGAGACATTTTTCCTGTTTGTCTAGAGCTTTTTGTTATGACACTGTTTATCAGGAGTTTTTGAACTTGCCTGTGTAAACATGCTGCTGATCCCGAACATTCATAATAAGTGGTGTATCAATACAATATCAAATGGACCCAACACATGATCTTTCTCACTCTGAGTCCAGACCATACACTTTTTTTTAAAAAGCTTACACTCCCACACTTTGAAGTATTTAATGAATCTTCCTGTCATACATTGTGTATTACTCTCAGCAAATTCCTTGATTCTAATCACATTAGCTGAAATCACTGGCTTAGTGCTATTCAGTAATCAGCAATGTGTGTGTTTACTTACTGTTATGGTTGTTTTTGCTGCTGATGCAATAACATTCAAAATCCTGCAATTGAGATTGCTGATGTAATGGTATTCAGTGCATTGGTTGCAGTTTCATTTTGGCACAAATTAGAAATGAGCTCATTTGGCTTCCTGTTGATACAGATCTCTGATGCTTAGAATGGTATGCAGTTGATGCAATGCAGAGTAATAGATATTCTCTTCTTTGATATATTAATACAAAGACTGAAATCTGCTTTTCAAGAGCTCATTATGAATCATTTGTACTGTTTCATCTATCGGGACAATACTGTTACCACTTTTTGAGCTCAAGTTGTCATTTTGTTGCACATTGCAGCAACCTGCCATTAATGTAGAAAATGTCCCACACTGCTTTACAGAGCGGGGGGGGCGGGGGGCGGCGGGGGGGGGGGGGAAATAGATAAACGGAATAAAGGTGCGAATGCTGTGCCATGGTGCAAGAGTTAGAAGAGTTGACCAAAAGCTTGGTTGAAAAGATGGGGTTTGTGGGGTTTGAAAAGATTTTTAAAGGCGGAAAAAGAAGTGGAAGAGTTTAGGCAGGGGTTGCATCCTTGTACATAGAGAGTAGAGCCAAGGCAGCTGAAGACACTGCTACCAAGAAGTGTGAAAGACAGAATTTGGACAGCAGAGATTTGAATAAGTTAAGAGTTTGTGCAGAATGGGAGACTAGTGAGGAAGACATTGCAAAAATCGAGACTAGAGACGTCGGAGGTGTTGATGGGAGTTTCAGCGGCTGTGGGGTGGAGGCAAGCAATGTTGCAAAAGTAGAAATAAGTCTTGATATTATAGGTTTTGAAGTTCAGATCTGGGTTAAACATGGTCTGTTTCAGCCTGAACAGATGAAGTGGGTGGAGTCAATAGCAAGGGAGCAGAGTTTATGCTGGGGGCTAAAAATGATAGATAGGAATAGGCCATTCAGCCCTCTGAGCATGTTCTGCCATTCATTCAGATCACGGCTGGCCTGTACCTCCACTCCATTTATCTGCCTTTGCTCCATATTCCTTGATGCCCTTGCCCAGCTAAAATCTGTCGCCTTCAGTCTTGAAAATTTCAATTGACTCATCATCCGCATCCTTTTGGGGGAGTGTTCCAGATTGCCACTACCCTTTGTGTGTAAAAGTGCTTCCTGATTTCTCTCCTGAACTGCCTAGATCTGATTTTAATATTGTGCCACCTTGTTCTGGGTTTCCCTGTATCTGCCCTATCGAATCCTTTTGTCATTTTAAATACCTAGATTAGATCACTCCACAACCTTCTATACTCTGAATACAAGTTTATGCCATCTGTCCTAATTTAACCCTTTATCAGCTTCAGTCTTTCCGATAATGGAGAGGGCCAAGGGTGACTGCGGGAAGGGGAAGAGAAGCCTTTGCTGAGGAAACACTCTTGTGTTTGGAGAGGCTTGAATGGAACCACACAATGAAAGTTCTACAATTGGACAGCAGAGGAGAAGCAATAGGGGGAGAATGTTGTGGTTGCTAGTATAATAGACTCTGAAGAGAGGCCAAGGAAGGATGTGCACTGTAGTCGCAATAACCCAGGATGTATTTCATAATTGTCGCCAGGGCAGTCTTAGTGCTGTGAAGTAGGTGGAAGCAGCACTGAAGGGTTTTAAACGGGGGTTTAGCATAATTGCCTTTTCTTAGTAGTATTTTCTTCTTATAATTAAAAAAAAAAAAAACTTCTTATCTTGGATTTGATGCCCTTTGCATTTAGCGACCTCGGCCCTAAGCCCTGGAATTCACTCCATAAACCTCTGTCTCTCCACCCCTCTCCTCCTTTAAGATGCTCCTTAAAACCTACCTCTTTGGCCAAGCTTTTGCTCACCTATCCTAATATCTCTCTGACTCTGTGTCAAATTTTGTTTGCTAATGCTCCTGTGAAGCACCTTGGGACATTTTACTACATTAAAGGTGCTATATAAATGCATGTTGTTATTGTTGTAGTTGAGGTTAAGAAATCAATCTATAGCTTCAAGTTGAAAAGTTAATGGCATCAAGAGTTAAAAGTCTTGATCTGTGGCTTGTACTACCTGTACCTGTTATATATTACTGAACTGCTTTTGAAGCTCAGTAATTGTCAGTTTTTGTTCTGCTGAACCTGCCGCATTTATACTGCAAGGTGGATTCAGCAACAATGGGGAGCTGCACGTGCAACCCCTCCCCTAGTCTACGTTCCACTGGTATCTGTTTTTATTTACCACCATTGGCAATTTGGGTTTAAGGCAGGAGGTCAGTGCCATTATCCAGTTGGTTTTTGCCACCTTCAACAGCAAGTGCATCCAGTTGTTTATACTAAGGAGTTCTTGCCAACGCCACTAGTGTTACTGCCAATACTCTTGTCATTGAAGATAGTTATGTAGTAGAAAGTAACACTGGCAGATGGACAATAGAAGGACTGGTTTATTTTTTACCATGCACTTTGTTTTCAGGCATGCTTGATTTTTGAAAAGACCTATAAAAAATTTGATGCAACCATGTTCAGTGTTGCATCTATTTTTTTTAAACTATTTGGGTCGTAATGTGGTTCTTATTGCCTGGGTACCAAAGTATTTCTCTCTTCACTTTGCTACCTGATAGCTCTCGACTTGTAATTTTGCTATTTAGATTTAGTTGAATGGCCGTTTCAGCTGTAGTTTCCCTTTATTCCTGCACATCTGTTTGCTTTCTCCTATGTGAGTAGTACAACTATATTTCACTTTTTTTATTTATCTTATTTGATCAGTTTCTAATGTTAGATTTTTTTTCTTCTCTGCTTCACTCTTGCACATGGGCTATAGTCGTTACTCTATACTGACCCATAGTAGTTTAGTTTGAATTCACATGTCTTGTATCCATAATTTATTTGGAATCCAATCATAAAACTCAGTGGTAGAATATAGGTAGATTTGCCTGCAGGTTTTTCCCAATCTACCTGATGTCAGTTGACTTGTATGAGTTTTGTAGGCAGCCTTACTGAATATGTGCATGCATTATATTTGCAGGTCTTTACATCATAAAGTAGCCATGTAGATTTTTATTGATAGTTGTAAAACGAAGGGGGCTGAGAGGAAATGCAAACCAACCAGAATAATGGCTGCATCAGGAGAGATCTGTCTGCAGGCTGTTTGTTCATTGTGCAGTCAAGTTACTCCTGGCTAAAGAATGGGAGTTGACCTGTAGAAGCAGCAATAAATATGCATTTGATCTTTGATAGATTGTGAAATCGATACTTATATTTTTCATTTGTTTTTATTAATAGGCCGCTGGTCAGATCACTTTCCACTCGGCAGCTGTTTGACCATTGGCAAAAGAGACATCCAGTTATCTTCGTGTATGTTGGCGGTGAATCTCCACTGAAGGTCTGAAAATAAGTGTTCTTTTAAACATAGAGGCCTAGAAACTGGGTTGGGGCGCCAAAGTGGCGCAAAAGTCGCCTGAGCGCAGGATTTAGCGCAGCGTTCGAGGCTTTAGCGATCGTCAGATATTCAGTTCCATTGTCCCTAGAGGGAGACGGGGCGAGGCTCGAGGCGCTCCGCGTCACTCTTAGGGCGCTGAAACACAATATCGCAGCGCAACGTGCCGCAGCACCACACGCTGCGGCACGGCACGCTGCAGTACTGCAGGCCTTCCTCCCATTGTTAAGGGGGAGGGGCCTGCAACAGCACGATCCCCGCTTGCGAGTGCCGACAAACGAGCCCGGCACCAAGGAGAAGTGCCGGGCTCTCGGGGAAACAGCTGGCAATGCCGCGGGGGGGGGGGGGGGGAGGAAGTGCCGGGCTCTCTGGGAAACAGCCGGCAATGCCGCGGGGGGGGGGGGGGGGATCAGGAGGCCGGGGACTGAGGTGCTGGCAGGCGGCCGCCCTTCACCTCCACCTTAACTTGCGCCGCTGCCGGCACAGTAAGGCCCCGTGAACCGGGCGCGGGTAGCGAACGGCGCAACTGCGGCGTTCGCTACCAAATATCGCGAATGGGGCGCTGCGCACACCGATGACGTCATCGGTGGCGGCGTAGCGCAAATGTCTAACGCCACCATTAGCGCCCCTGCTGAATATCGCGGGAGGCGCAGCCAGTGGCGCTACAGCCACTGGCTGCCTCTTTAGGCGCTAACAAGTGGTGCTACTCACCCAATTTTCCCCCCAGAATTACCTGGAGTAATTTCTCCCAATCGGTTGCCCTAACTCTGGTGGAAGATCAGAGGAAGTCCCGAATATGCATATAAATCTAATCTTCTGCCAAATTTACGTCGGCCAATCTGGAGCAACCCCACAAAAATTCCCAGCGTATGTGTGGGTGAGAGGGTGGAAGTGGATAAGTCACTTATGGCATGGACCTTAGGCTGCTGGAAGAAGTCAAAGAGAAGATAGCAGAGGCTCTGGCTTTCAAGTGTGCAAATTGTACCATTGGACTCCAGAGTAGCCAATGTAACACCTTTGTTCAACAACGATAAACTGGATCACCATAGGTCCATAAGTCTACGGTCAATTGTGGACAAGCTCTTAGAATCCATAATGCAATATAACATTTGTGACCATTTAGAAATGTATGAGTTAATGTGGGACTGCCAAAAAATTATTTGTTAAAGGCAAGTCGTGTTTGAGAAATTAGTGTTTTTTGGAAAAGTGTCCAGTTGGATAGCTAATAAGAATGTAATAGATGCAGTGCACATGGATTTTCAGAGGCATTTGATAAGGTGTCTCGCAAGAGGCTTGTTAGAAAAATTCAAATGTATGGTATAGAGGAAATAGAAGAAATAAGATAGAAAGTTGATTGATCGACAGGATTTACAAAAGGTAAATCGTGCTTGACTAATCTACTGGAATTTTTTGAGGATGTAACTGGTAAAATAGATAAGGGAGAACCAGTGGATGTGGTGTATTTGGACTTCCAGAAGGCTTTCGATAAGGTCCCACATATGAGATTAGCGTGCAAAATTAAGGCACATGGGATTGGGGGCAAGGTATTGACTTGGATAGAGAACTGGTTGGCAGATAGAAAGCAAAGAGTTGGAATAAACGGGTCGTTTTCCGAGTGGCAGGCAGTGACTAGTGGGGTACCGCAAGGATCAGTCCTAGGACCCCAGCTGTTCACAATATAAATGATCTGGATGAGGGAATTGGATGTAATATCTCCAAATTTGCAGACGACACAAAGCTGGGTGGGAGGGTATGCTGTGAGGAGGATGTCGTGAAACTCCAGTACGATTTGGACAGGTTGGGTGATTGGGCAGAAACATGGCAAATGCACTATAATGTGGATAAATGTGAGGTTATCCACTTTGGTGGCAAAAACAGGAAGGCAGATTATTATTTGAATGGCAATAGATTGGGAGAAGGGGAAGTGCAAAGAGACCTGGGTGTTCTTGTGCACCAGTCGCTGGAGGTAAGTATGCAGGTGCAGCAGGCGGTTAAGGCGGCAAATGGTATGTTGGCCTTCGTAGCAAGAGGGTTCGAGTACAGGAACAAAGATGTCTTGCTGCAGTTGTACAGGGCCTTGGTGAGACTGCACCTTGAGTATTGTGTGCAGTTTTGGTCGCCTTATCTGAGGAAGGATGTTCTTGCCATGGAAGGAGTGCAGCGAAGATTCACCAGGCTGATACCTGGGATGGCAGGAATGACGTATGAGGAGAAATTGTGTCGATTGGGCTTATACTCATTGGAGTTTAGAAGATTGAGAGGGGATCTCATCGAAACCTATAAAATTCTGTCCGGTCTGGACAGACTAGATGCAGAAAGGATGTTTCCGATGGCCGGGGAGTCCAGAACCAGGGGTCATAGTCTAAGGATAAGGGGTAAGCCATTTAGGACAGAGATGAGGAATTTCTTCACCCAGAGAGTGGTGAACCTGTGGAATTCTCTGCCACAGAGGGCGGTGGAGGCCAGTTCATTAAATATATTCAAGAAGGAGTTGGATATATTTCTTGAGGCTAAAGGGATCAAGGGATATGGGGAGAAGGCAGGGACAGGGTACTGAATTTGGATGATCAGCCATGATCTCATTGAATGGCGGAGCAGGCTCGAGGGGCCGAATGGCCTACTCCTGCTCCTATCTTCTATGTATCTATGAAACAGAGTTTAGGTAAATGGGTGTTGCTGGGTCCACTATTGTTCTCCAGAACATAGATTATTTGGACTGGATATAAGGAATACAGTCTCAAAATTTGCTGACAACACAAGTAGAGAGTTTGACATAGTGAGGAAACTGTAAAGGACATCAAGAAGATATAGATAGTTTAGTGGAATGAATGCGCAGACAGCTGGCAGATGCAATTTAATGTGAATAAATGTGAGGTAGTACATTTTGGGAGAAAAATCAAGGAAAGCGGGTATATGTTTAATGGAAAAAGAAAGACTTGCATTTATATTGCGTCTTTCCCGACTATCGGACGTCCCAAAGCACTTTATAGCCAATTAAGTACTTTTTGAAGTGTAGTCACTGTTACAATGTAGGAAACGCGCAGCCAATTTGCACTCTGCAAGCCCCCACAAAGAGCAATGTGATAATGACCAGATAATCCGTTTTTGTTATGTTGATTGAGGGATCAATATTGACCAGGACAACCCCCCTGCTATTCTGTTATTCTTCGAAATAGTGCCATGGGATCTTTTACGTCCACCTGAGAGAGATGACGGGGCCTCGGTTTAACGTCTCATCCAAAGGAAAGCACTCCCTCAGTACTGCACTGGAGTGCCAGCCTAGCTTTTTGGGCTCAAGTCTCTGGAGTGGTACTGGAACCCACAACCTTCTGACTCAGACGAGGGTGCTACCAACTGAGTCACTGGCTGACGAAAGAACCTGAAGGATGTGGATGAAGAAGTGGTGCTAAGGGTTTTAATGCATAATTCCCAGAAAGTACAAATGCAGATAACTGAAGCCAATTTTAAAAAGCGAACGGTGTCTTGGGTTTTATAAATAGGAAAGTAAAGAAGTAAAAAAAAAATTGTGCAAAACATTGGTTATACCATTGGTTAAAGCCACAGGGAATGCACAGTGTAGTTTCACTGGGATGATGCCAGGGATGGGAAAATATAGTTATGAGGAGAGACTTGATATACTGAATAATTTTAATAGGCTTTTAAAATTATGAAAACTTTTAGTAGAGTGAATAGGGAAAGACTTTCCTCTTGACTGGGTAGTCAGTAATGAGGGGTCATCAATTTAAAATAGTACGAAGGGAGTAAAGAGAGAGATTAAAATAAATGTCTTTACACACAAGATTTGTTGCAGCATGGAATGTGTTGCCACAGGAACTGTCTAAGGTAGAGACCATTGCATCTTTACATGAAAATTGATAAATATTTGAAGCAGAGTAAGTAACACTGCTATGGAGAAAAAGTAGGGCAGTACCGAAATTTTTGGCCAAATGGCCTCCTGTGCTGTAAACTTTTATATGGTTAAAAGTGTTGTCGACTTTGTATACCGAATATCTGGTGTAGCAAAATACAAAGCTCTTTCTCCACCTTCTAACATCTACATAGTATTTTTTGATTGAAATGGTAAGAAAAGAACTTGAGATGCTTTTAAATATTTGAATAAACTGAATGGTTTACTACAGTATTCAAAGGATTTATGTCCCAAAACCATAAATTTATCTGAAAAACTATTAGTCATAAAATGATGAGTAAATCTGGAAAATGTATTTACTATACTTTTTAACTTGGTATGGATTCTTAGCTGCATGAGGGGGAAAAATGTTTGGAGAATCGTATTTTAACCCTTGGCATTCTTATAATTTTACGCCCCACCAGGAAAAGTTCTTTGAGGTGGCGTCGGAACTGATTGTATATACCTACTTCTTTTCTGCTTCAGAGGATGCTTTACCACAGGTAAATTTTTCAAGTTAATTATCATCTGTCTTTTTCAAATTGTAATTGATGCATATAAATACCATTAGGTCCTTTTAGACTGCTTCCACATACTGTATAAGCAACTCTCTTGTCAACCCTTTCCCCTACTCTCTAAAGCAGCGTTATCCCTTTTTGTTTAGCCTGCAGAAGCAGCAGATTTTATGAAAAAATTTCACCCCTTTTCAACATTGGCTTTCCAAAATTATTCAAGCTTTTAATTTCAATTAATTGCTTATAAATTAGCTAGCTTAGTGACAATGAAATATAGTGATATTGAAGGGAATAGCTTGGAGGAGTTGGAATCTGACAACCATGAAAGAAGCAGAATTTCTCAGTATTGGTATGAGATGCTTTAGGGATCTTTTCATTGAACATTTCATAGAATAGTACAGCACAGAAGGAGGCCGTTCGGCCCATTGAGTCTCCGCCAGCTCTTTGAAGAGCAATCCAGTTCATCCCACTCCCCCACTCTTTCCCCATATCCCTGCAATTTTTTCTCCAAGTATTTATCAAATTCCCTTTTTAAAGCTACTAATGAATCTGTTTCCACCACCCTATCGGGCAGTGCAATCCAAATCCCTGTTATGTGAAAAAAGTTTTTCTTCATGTCGCCTCTGGTTCTTTTGCCAATCACCTTAAATCTGTCGTCGTCTTAAGCAGTCCCTCGGAACTGAGGATGACTTGCTTCCACACTAAAAATGAGTTCTCAGGTGATTGATGAGTCCAATGCAGGACCTACAGTCTCTGTCGCAGGTGGGGCAGACGGTGGTTGAAGGGGCGGGTGGGTGGGGTGCTTGGGTTGTTGTGCGCTCCTTGCGCTGCCTGCACTTGGCTTCCGCTTGCTCCCGGCGAAGAGACTCGAAGTGTTCGGCGCCTTCCCGGATGCTTCTCCTCCACTTTGTGCAGTCTTGGGCCAGGGATTCCCAGGTGTCGGTGGGGATGTTACACTTTTTCAAGGAGGCTTTGAGGGTGTCCTTGAAGCGTTTCCTTTGCCCACCTGGGGCTCTCTTGCTGTGCCGGAGCTCCGAGTAGAGCGCTTGTTTTGGGAATCTCGTATCGGGCATGCAGACAATGTGACCCGTCCATCGGAGCTGATCAAGCGTGGTCAAAGCTTTGATGTTGGCCTGAGCAAGAACACTGACGTTGGTGCACCTATCCTGCCAATGGATTTGCAGGATCTTGCGGAGGCAGCGTTGGTGGTACCTCTCCAGTGCTTTGAGGTGCCTGCTGTACATGGTCCATGTCTCTGAGGCATACAGCAGGGCGGGTATTACTGCTGCTCTGTAGACCATGAGCTTAGTGCCGGGTTTGAGGTCCTGGTCTTCAAGCACTCTCTTCCTCAGGCGACCGAAGGCTGCACTAGCACACTGAAGGCGGTGTTGGACTTCGTCGTCGACGTCTGCCCTTGTTGACAGTAGGCTCCCATGGAATGGAAAGTGGTCCACGTTGTCCAAGGCCTTGTCGTGGATTTTGATAATCGGGGGGGGCAGTACTGTGTGGCGGGGGCAGGTTGGTAGAGGACCTTTGTCTTACGGATGTTTAGTGTAAGGCCCATGCTCTTGTACGCTTCAGTAAAGGTGTTGACGATGGTTTGGAGTTCGACCTCCGAGTGAGCGCAAATGCAATCACCATCCTCCACCTGCTTCACAACGACACGCAAACAGTGATCCTGACCAACGGTTCCACCACAGACCCAATTCACGTACGAACCGGGGTCAAGCAAGGCTGTGTCATCGCACCAACGCTCATCTCGATCTTCCTTGCTGCAATGCTCCATCTCGCCCTCAGTAAGCTCCCCGCTGGAGTGGAGCTAATTTATAGAACAAACGGGAAACTGTTCAACCTCCGTCGCCTCCAGTCCAGATCCAAGGTCGTCCCATCCTCTGTCGTTAAATCTGTGCCCTCTCGTTATCAACCCTTCAGCCATTGGAAACAGTTTCTCTTTATTTACTCTATTTAAACCCTTCATGATTTTAAACATCTCTATCAAATCTCATCTTAGCCTTCTCTGCTCGAAGGAGAACAACCCCAGCTTCTCCAGACTATGCATGTAACTGTCATCCCTCATCACTGGAACCATTCTAGTAAATCTCTTCTGTACCCTCTCCAAAACCTTCACATCCTTCCTAAAGTGTGGTGCCCAGAATTGGACATGATACTCCAGCTGGGGCCGGACTAGTGTTTTATAGGTTTAGCATAACTTCCTGGCTTTTGTACTCTTTGCCTCTATTTATAAAACCCAGGATCCCATTTGTTTTATTATCTGCTTTGTTAACCTGTCCTACCACCTTCAATGATTTGTGCACAAACATCCCCAGGTCTCTCTGTTCATTAATAGAATCCTGATCATCTATGTAGTCGGTCTATTATCTACTTTTGACTAACTAGTGCTTATTCTTCTTTGAGAGGGTTGTATGTTGGTTATTTTTAGGGTTGAGTTTGCCCATAGGTGACATGACAGGTACATGAGATTGAATTTGAGTTGATGATCTGTGGCAGACTGTAATCTGATACCTGAACCGGGGAGGTACTCTAGGGTGCTGTTGATAATTGGCCAGCCAAACTAGCACATTGATGGGACTTGGCGGTCTTAACCTGTCACTGGGGACTGAGATTCTTCTACTCGGCTCCAATTAACCCTACAAGCAGTTGGAGAAACAACAATCACTCTTGCATGCACTGCAATTTTAGTTGGTTAAACTCCAGCGCTATATTTATGTACACTTGGAGATTCCTAAGCTAAGTCTGGTATTCTCCATATCTGGCAAATGGAAAATACTTATGTGGATTTCTCAGTACAGTAGTTGGGATACTCTTATTGTGGTGATGGGATTTTGCTGGCCAAAAAGCTATTGAAGGCTGGGTTTTTTTGAGGGGAGGGGCTTGTATGCATTAAATGGTCTACAACATTAACTATATTTAGGGCCTTTGGATCTCAATGGTAAGCCTGTTACTTATGGTTGGACCAGCCCAGGGAATTAATGCACCTTCCCTGGCAATGCATCTATTCTCAAGAGCTTTCTGAGTTTCGCTGCTGCACCTCCTGCTCGGAAGATCATTGGAAGAGGCCTGGGAGCAGGTTGCCTTCTGTCCCTCTTCAGCTGCAGATGGTATAGGAGATTGTGGAGAATATTTGCAACCATACAGAAAATTGCAACAACAAAAGAATTAGGATTTGAAAATGTGCAGGAGCTTCCCTGATGGCGTAATAAGTTTTTTCGAGCGAGTTGCTGAGCCATAAAGACCAAGGAGGTTCCAGGTTCAATCTCCATGCTCTTGGTTTACGGAGGTGAAAATTGTCTAAAATTCACAATGAAGTGCACTAAAGAGAGAACTTGCATTGACAGAGCACAGGATACCCCAAAGCACTTCACAGCCCGTTAAGTAGTTTAAAGTGATGTCACTATATTGTAATGTAGGGAAGCGCAGCATCCAATTTGCACGTAGCGTAGGTTGACAAACAGCAATAAGATAAATGACCAGGGATAAATTTCCCATCATGACAGAAGACTGAAAATGGACAGTTCAGCTGGGCTGACTATTGAAATGGTTATTTCAAAAGGGAGCCAATAGCTGTTTTGTGTGGTATTACTTGAGGGATAAGTATTAGCCAGGATATCCGGAGAACTTGCCTGTTCTTCTTTTGAAAACTGCCATTTACATCCACCTCACCGGGCAGACGGGGCCTCGGTTTAACGTCTCATCTGAAAAATAGCATCTCTGACACTGCAGCACTCCCTCAGTTCTGCACTAAAGTGTCAACCTAGATTCTGTGCTCTGAAATGGGGCTTGAACCTGTGACCTTCTGATTCCGAGGCGAGAGTGCTAGCACTGAGCCAAGGCTGATGCCCCATGGATATCAGGTGGCTCTTGGCAAATTGACAAATAGTGTACAGAACTGTAGAAATGTATAATTTTAGAGGAAAAAATTGTGTTTATGTTTGATTATGGGTTCCCCCTGCATTCTCCCCCACACCCCCCCCCCCCAAAAAAAAATACATCATTTTGTGTCAGTTGATCCTGCTAAAGGTGATAGTGTTTCAGATCTTTTTGATGGAAACAGCAAGGTTGAATAACTGTTTACCTTGCATCAATATAATACAACTGGGATGTATGGATCATTTTGAAATGGTATCTTACTGTAGATGCCTTGGTAGGCTTGCAAAAGTCCTGTTTCTTTTATGCTGAACATTCTGGGCAGTTTGTAAGAGTTTATTGTGATGGTGCTTTTCCACTAGGATGTCTCTGTCCAGGAGCTTCCTGCCGTGTTGGTGTTCAAAGATGGAACCTACTATGTGTATGATGGTGAGTCCAGAAAGTGTGACTTGTTTTTAATTCTAATTTGTGTGTATGTCTTTTGTGAGGAGGGATGGGGAGCAGAAGATTCTGAAGGTTTAAGTGAACTAAAAAATTGAAATTGGGCCTGACACATTTTTCTTAGTATCCAGACAAGGGTGCCTTGGCTTCTGTACCTCATTAATTCATAATAAAATACAGTGCGTCTTTGAGATCCTCCTTTTAGTCAACAGTTCTGAACTCCTGCAGCTAAAATGCGTGGACATTTATAGTATTGGTCTTCAGATTTAACACTCATAATTGGTGATTCTCCATATATTGGTTCCTGAATAAGTGGCGGGTTGTGAAATGAATCAGTGAAACTGTAAGCACTAATACAAAAGCAAAATACCGCAGATGCTGGAAATCTGAAATAAAAACAGAAAATTCTGGAAATACTCAGCAGGTCAGGCAGCATCTCTGGAGAGAGAAACAGAGTTAACGTTTCAGGTCGATGACCCTTCGTTGGAACTGGAAAAAGCTGGAGATGGAACAGGTTTTTAAGCAAGTGCAGGGGTAGGGAAAGGGGGGAGGGGAGGAAAGAACAAAAGGGAAGGTCTGTGATAGGATGGAAGGCAGGAGAGATTAAGAGACATTAAGAGATGGTGCAAGGCAAAAGGAGATGGTAATGGGACAAGTTAAGAAACAAAAGATGGCTCCAGATGAAGTGTAAATGGCACTGGCAGAATGATCGACAGCTGCCATGTGAGAGAGAAAAAAAATTGGGAAAAAAAGATGGGGACAGAGGTTATGATCTGAAATTGTTGAACTCTGTGTTGAGTCCAGAAGGCTGTAAAGTGCCTAATTGAAAGATGAGGTGCTGTTCCTCGGGCTTACGTTGAGCTTCATTGGAACAGGGTAAGAGGCCGAGGACAGTGAGGTCAGAGTGGGAGTGGAGCGGAGAATTAAAGTGACAAGCGACCGGAAGCTCGGTCACCCTTGCGGACTGAACGGAGGTGTTCCGCAAAGCAGTCGCCCAATCTACGTTTGGTCTCCCCAGTGTAGAGGAGACCGCATCTTGAGCAGCGAATACAGTATACTAAATTGCAAGAAGTACAAGTAAATCGGTGTTTCACCTGGAAGGAGTGTTTGGGGCCCTGGACAGTGGGAAGGGGGAGGTAAAAGGGCATGTGTTGCATCTCCTGCGCTTGCACAGGAAGGTGCCAGGCGAAGGGGAAGGGATGTTGTGGGGTGATGGAGTGGACCAGGGTGGCGTGGAGGAAGCGGTCCCTTTGGAATGCTGGAAGGGGAGGTGAGGGGAAGATGTGTTTGGTGATGGGATCACGCTGGAGGTGCCGGGAATGGTGGAGGATGATCCGTTGGAACTATAAGCACTACTTCTGTGACTCAAAAGATCCTGATAAATTCAGAACTGGTAACTTTATAAAAAAAAAAAAAAAAATATTCATATTGTGTTGAGATTCATGTACTTGCTCATTATAAACTGTCCAGTGAAGTTTCATTGTTATAAATTTAACCACAAAAAGACCTCTGACTTGAATTTTGTTGAGGAAAAAAATCTTTGAATTTCCATGTCTAGTGTTATTTTGAAGCCAGGCGTTAAATAGATTTCAGAAAAAATGGAGAAAAATCTCCCCTTCAGTACTATTTTTAGCAACTAACCTACATGTAGCAAAGGGTAACGTGCAGTGAATGTCAGGCTGTTGCAAATTCCAGTCTGCTGTAGATACCTTTTCGGGTTCAGTGGTGTCCAACAGCCCGTAGATGGATCCCACGCCTCTTGCATGCTGGACTTGACTCTCGCTGCCCCGTGGCTACTTATACGATAGCATAACCTAGGGAGTCTAACAATGTGCCACTTTGACATACGAAGTGGATACTGTGTTTTTTTTTTATGTGCCCTCAATGTTTTCAAAGGTGGACTGAGGAAACAATTGGTATGGAAAGGTCAGATCTGAATTGTTAAGCTGCTTTGTTTCACAGATAGTGAGTTAACATACAGACCAACAGTTAGGCTTGGACTCACTTAATTCAATCAGTACAACTTGCCTTTGCGTAATACAAAATAATGAGCTTGTTCCATTTCCCCACATTAGTGGATTACGTGGGCTTATGCCAGACAGCACCTGGAACCATGGACCACCCCATCAGTCTACTCTCAATCATCAGCAAAGTGATGGAAGGTGTCATCGACAGTGCTATCAAGTAGCACTTACTCACCAATAACCTGCTCACTGATGCCCAGATTGGATTCTGCCAGGACCACTCTGCTCCAGACCTCATTACAGCCTTGGTCCAAAAATGGACAAAAGAGCTGAATTCCAAAGGTGTGAGGTGAGAGTGACTGCCCTTGACATCTTGGCAGCATTTGGCCGAGTGAGGCATCATGGAGCCCTAGTAAAACTGAAGTCAATGGGAATCGGGGGGTAAAACTCTCCACTGGCTGGAGTCATACCTAGCACAAAGGAAGATGGCTGTGGTGGTTGGAGGTCAATCATCACAGCCCCAGGCATCTCTGCAGGAGTTTCTCCAGGCAGTGTCCTGGGCCCAACCATCTTCAGCTGCTTCATCAATGACCTTCCCTCCATCATAAGGTCAGAAATGGGGATGGTCGCTGAGGACTACAGTGTTCAGTGCCATTCGCAACTCCTCAGCTAATGAAGCCTGGACAACATTCAGGCTTGGGCTGATAAGTGGCAGGCAACATTCGCGCCACACAAGTGCCTATCACTGTAACCTCCTCCAGCCCCACATCCCTCTGAGAACTCTCTGCTCCTCCAATTCTGGCCTCTTGCGCATCCCCGACTTTAATTGCTCCAACATTGGCGGGCGTGCCTTCAACTGCCTAAGCCCTAAGCTCTGGCATTCCCTCCCTAAACCTCGCTGCCTCTCTAGCCCTCTGTCCTCATTTAAGATGCTTCTTAAAATCAACCTTTTTGACCAAGCTATTGGTCATAGAAACATAGAAGATAGGAGCAGGAGTAGGCCATTCGGCCCTTCGAGCCTGCTCCACCATTTCAATGAGATCATGGCTGATCATCCAAATTCGGTACCCTGTCCCTGCCTTCTCCCCAGATCCCTTGATCCCTTTAGCCTTAAGAAATATATCCAACTCTTTCTTGAATATATTTAATGAACTGGCCTCCACCGCCCTCTGTGGCAGAGAATTCCACAGGTTCACCACTCTGGGTGAAGAAATTCCTCCTCATTTCAGTCCTAAATGGCTTACCCCTTATCCTTAGACTATGACCCCTGGTTCTCGACTCCCCGGCCATCAGGAACATCCTCCCTGCATCTAGTCTGTCCAGGCCTGACAGAATTTTATAGGTTTCGATGAGATCCCCCCTCAATCTTCTAAACTCCAGTGAGTATAAGCCCAATTGACACAATCTCTCCTCATACGTCATTCCTGCCATCCCAGGTATCAGCCTGGTGAATCTTCGCTGCACTCCTTCCATGGCAAGAACATCCTTCCTCCGGTAAGGTGACCAAAACTGCACACAATACTCAAGGTGCGGTCTCACCAAGGCCCTGTACAACTGCAGCAAGACATCTTTGTTCCTGTACTCGAACCCTCTTGCTACGAAGGCCAACATACCATTTGCCGCCTTAACCGCCTGCTGCACCTGCATGCTTACCTCCAGCGACTGGTGCACAAGAACACCCAGGTCTCTTTGCACTTCCCCTTCTCCCAATTTATTGCCATTCAAATAATAATCTGCCTTCCTGTTTTTGCCACCAAAGTGGATAACCTCACATTTATCCACATTATAGTGCATTTGCCATGTTTCTGCCCAATCACCCAACCTGTCCAAATCGTACTGGAGTTTCACGACATCCTCCTCACAGCTTACCCTCCCACCCAGCTTTGTGTCATCTGCAAATTTGGAGATATTACATCCAATTCCCTCGTCCAGATCATTAATATATATTGTGAACAGCTGGGGTCCTAGGACCGACCCTTGCGGTACCCCACTAGTCACTGCCTGCCACTCGGAAAACGACCTGTTTATCCCAACTCTTTGCTTTCTGTCCGCCAACCAGTTCTCTATCCAAGTCAATACCTTGCCCCAATCCCATGTGCCTTAATTTATGTGGTGTGGTGTCAAATTTTGTTTGATAATGCTCCAGTGAAGCACCTTGGGACGTTTTACTACATTAAGGCGCTATATAAATACAAGTTGTTGTTTGTTAGAATGGTTAACGTTGTTCCCCAAAGACTGTAAATAGTAGATAATTCATTAGCCTGTCTCTGCAACCGATAAATGCCTCACACCCATAGTGGGTTTTTTTTTTCGTTCATGGGATGGGGGCATTACTGGCAAGGCCAGCATTTATTGCCCATCCCCACTTGCCCTTGAGAAGGTGGTGGTGAACCGCCTTCTTGAACTGCTGCAGTTCATGCGGTGAAGGTACTCCCACAGTGCTGTTATGTAAGGCGTTCCAGGATTTTTATCCAGTGACGATGAAGGATCGGCGATATATTTCCAAGTCAGGATGGTGTGTGACTTGGAGGGGAACTTGGAGCTGATGGTGTTCCCATGTGCCTGCTGCCCTTGTCCTTCTAGGTGGAAGAGGTCGCGGGTTTGGGAGGTGCTGCCGAAGAAGCCTTGGCGAGTTGCTGCAGTGCACCTTGTAGATGGTACACACTGCAGCCACGGTGGTGAAGGGAGTGAATGTTTAAGGTGGTGGGTGCCATTCAAGTGGGCTGCTTTGTCCTGGATGGTGTCTAGTTTCGTGAGTGTTGTTGGAGCTGCACTCATCCAGGCAAGTGGAGAGTATTCCATCACGCTCCTTGTGCCTTGTAGATGGTGGAAAGGCTTTAGGGAGTCAGGAGGTGAGACACTTGCCGCAGAATACCTAGCCTCTGACCTCTTATTGCCACAGTATTTATGTGGCTGGCCCAGTTAAGTTACTGGTCAATGGGACCCCCAGGATGTTGATGGTGGGGGATTTGGCGATAGTAATGCCATTGAATGTCGACGGGTGGTGGTTAGACACTCGCTTGTTGGAGATAGTCATTGTCTGGCACTTCAGTGGCGCGAATATTACCTGCTACTTATCAGCCCAAGCCTGAACGCCGTCCAGGTCTTGTTCCATGCGGGCATGGACTGTTTCATTATCTGAAGCGTTGCGAATGGCACTGAACACTGTGCAGTCATCAGCGAACATCCCCATGTTGGCGGGAAGGTCATTGATGAAGCAGCTGAAGATGGTCGGGCCTAGGACACTGCCCTGAGGAACTCCTACAGCGATATCCTGGGGCTGTGATGATTGACCTTCAACCACTACAACCATCATCTTCTGTGCTAGGTATGACTCCAGCCAGTGGAGGGTTTTCCCCCCGATTCCCATTGACTTCAGTTTTACTAGGGCTCCTTGATGCCACACTCAGTCAAATGCTGCCTTAAGAACATAAGAAATAAGAGCAGGAGTAGGCCATACGGCCCCTCGGGCCTGCTCCGCCATTCAATAGGATCATGGCTGATCTGAATCTACTCACGTCCACTTCCCTGCCCTCTCCCCGTAACCCCTAATTCCCTTATCTGCTAGGAAAATGTCTATCTCCATTTTAAATTTATTTAATGTTGCAGCTTCCACAGCTCTCTGGGGTAGCAAATTCCATAGATTTACTACCCTCTGAGTGAAGAAGTTTCTCCTCATCTCAGTTTTGAAAGGACAGCCCCTTTTATTCTAAGATTATGCCCCCTAGTTCTAATCTCACCCATCAGTGGAAACATCCTCACCGCATCCACCCGATCAAGCCCCCTCACAATCTTATATGTTTCGATAAGATCGCCTCTCATTCTTCTGAACTCCAATGAGTAGAGTCCCAACCTACTCAACCTTTCCTCATACGTCAACCCCCTCATCTCTGGAATCAACCGAGTGAACCTTCTCTGAACCGCCTCGAGAGCAAGTATATCTTTTAAATATGGAAACCAAAACTGCACGCAGTATTCCAGGTGTGGCCTCACCAATACCCTGTATAACTGCAGCAAGACTTCCCTGTTTTTATACTCCATCCCCCTTGCAATAAAAGCCAAGATTCCATTGGCCTTCCTGATCACCTGCTGCACCTGCATACTAACTTTTTGTGTTTCATGCACCCCCAGATCCCTTTGTACTGTAGCACTTTGCAGTTTCTCTCCATTTAGATAATAACTTGCTCTTTGATTTTTTCTGCCGAAGTGCATAACCTCACACTTTCCAACATTATATTGCATCTGCCAAATCTCTGCCCACTCACTTAGCCTGTCTATGTCCTTTTGCAGGTTTTTTATGTCCTCCTCACTCACTGCTTTCCCTCCCATCTTTGTATCGTCGGCAAACTTGGATATGTTGCACTCGGTTCCTTCCTCCAAATCGTTAATATAGATTGTAAAGAGTTGGGGTCCCAGCACTGACCCCTGCGGAACACCACTAGTTACTGATTGCCAGCCCGAGAACGAACCATTTATCCCAACTCTTTGTTTTCTGTTAGATAGCCAATCTTCCACCCATGCCAGTATATTACCCCCAATCCCGTGATTTTTTATCTTGATCAGTAATCTTTTGTGTAGAACCTTGTCAAATGCCTTTTGGAAGTCCAAATACACTACATCCACTGGTTCCCCTTTATCCACCCTGTATGTTACATCCTCAAAGAATTCGAGCAAATTTGTCAAACATGACTTCCCCTTCTTAAAACCATGCTGACTCTGTCCTATTAAATTATGTTTATCCAAATGCTCTGTTACTGTTTCCTTAATAATGGACTCCAACATTTTGCCAACCACAGATGTTAGGCTAACTGGTCTATAGTTTCCAGCTTTTTGCCTACTTCCCTTCTTAAATAAGGGTGTTACATTAGCAGTTTTCCAATCTGCCGGGACCTTTCCTGAGTCCAGGGAGTTCTGGAAAATGATCACCAATGCATCCACAATCCCTACCGCCACTTCTCTCAAGACCCTAGGATGTAGGCCATCAGGTCCGGGGGATTTATCCGCCTTAAGTCCCATTATTTTACTGAGTACCATCTCCTTAGTGATTTTAATCGTGTTTAGCTCCTCCTCCCCCCCCCCCCCCCCCCCCCCATTGCCCCCTGTTTGTCCAGTGTTGGGATATTTTTAGTGTCCTCTACTGTAAAGACTGATACAAAATATTTGTTCAATGTCTTTGCCATCTCCATGTTCCCCACCACTAGTTTCTCGGTCCCATCCTCTAAGGGACCAACGTTCACTTTAGCCACCCTTTTTCTTTTTATATAGCTGTAGAAACTCTTGCTATCTGTTTTTATATTTTTTGCTAGTTTACTTTCATAATCTATCTTCCCTTTCTTAATTAATCTTTTAGTTATTGTTTGCTGGCTTTTAAATGCTTCCCAATCTTCTATCCTCCCACTAGATTTGGCTAATTTATATGCCCTTGTTTTCAGTCGAATACTAACCTTTATTACTTTACTAAGCCACGGATGGCTGTCTTTTCTTTTACTCCCCTTTTCCCTCAGTGGAATATATTTATCTTGAAAGATGTGAAATATCTCCTTGAATGTAGACCACTGCTCTTGTACCGTCTTACACTTTAATCTGTTTTCTCAGTCCACTTTAGTCAATTCTACTCTCATACCTTCATCGTCTCCTTTATTTAAGCTTAGTACGCTGGTTTGAGATCCAACTCTCTCACCCTCAAACTGAATTTGGAATTCAACCATATTATGGTCACTCATTCCAAGGGGATCCTTTACTAGGACATTTTTTATTAATCCTGTCTCATTACACAGGACCAGATCTAAGATTGCCTGCCCCCTGGTTGGTTCAGTTACATACTGCTCAAGGAACCCGTCCCTAATACACTCTATGAACTCTTCCTCAATGCTGCCATGCCCAATTTGATTAGTCCAGTCAATATGAAAGTTAAAATCCCCCATGATTATAGCTGTTCCCTTATTACAAGCCCCAACTATTTCCTGATTTATACTCCGACCAACAGAGTTGCAACTGTTAGGAGGCCTATAGACTATGCCCACTAGTGACTTTTTCCCCTGATTATTCCTTATCTCCACCCAAACTGTTTCACTATCCTGATCCTTTGACCCAATATCATTTCTGACTATTGCAGTGATTCCATCCTTGATTAACATAGCAACCCCACCTCCCTTTCCTTCCTGTCTGTCCTTCCTAATTGTCAAATACCCTTGTATGTTTAGTTCCCATTCATGATTATCTTGCAGCCATGTTTCCGTAATGGCCACCAGATCATACCCATGTGTAGTTATTTGCACCGTCAACTCGTCAATTTTGTTACGAATGCTGCGTGCATTCAGATAAAGAACTTTCAAATATGTTTTCTGACAATTTATTCCTGCTTTTACCCCTTTTACTACTTTACCTTTATCATTATACATTCTGTCCCTTCCTGACACGCTCTGGTTTTTAAATCTCCCACTGCTACCTTGCTCTATTGCCTTCTCCGCTGTCATTTTTATTTTTCGCTCTCTTAAAACCTCCCCCCCACTAATTAGTTTAAAGCCCTCTCTACAGCCCTAGTTATTCGATTCGCCAGGATTCTAGTCCCAGCACTGGCCAAGTGAAGTCCGTCCCAACGGAACAGCTCTCGCCTGTCCCAGTACTGATGCCAGTGTCCCAGGAAGCAAAACCCATTTCTCCCACACCAGTCTTTGAGCCACGCATTTAACTCTCATTTTATTTACCCTAGCCAAATTTGCACGTGGCTCAGGTAGTAATCCAGAGATTATTACCCTTGTGGTTCTGCTTTATAATTTGGCCCCTAGCTGCTCAAACTCCTTCAGCAGAACCTCCTTCCTTGTCCTATCTATGTCGTTGGTACCAACATGGACCACGACAACTGGATCCTCCCCCTCCCACTCCAAGTTTCTCTCCAGCCCAGAGGAGATGTCCTTAACCCTGGCACCGGCCAGGCAACACAGCCTTCGGGACTCTCGCTCTCGGCTGCAAAGAACTCTATCTATCCCCCTAACGATACTATCCCCTACCACTACAACATTTCTTTTAACTCCCCCCCTGCCCCCCCCCCCCCACTTGAATGGCCCCCCGCTCTACGGTGCTGTGGCCAGGTTGCTCATCCTCCCCGCAGTCCCTGTTCCCATCCTCACAGGGAGTAAGAGCCTCAAACCTGTTGGGCAAGGGCTGCAGCTCCTCCAACACTACCTCCTGGATCCCCGTACCTGCCTCACTTCTAGTCACACCATCCTGACCCTGGCCATGGCCTACATCTGAATTAATTAATCTAATTGGTGTGACTACCTCCTGATAGAGTCCAGGTAACTCTCCCCTTCCCTGATGTGTCTGTGTTTGAAGCTCGGACTCCAGCTCTTCAACACAGAGCCGGAATTCCTTGAGCAGCCAACACTTACTGCAAATGTGATCACCGTGAGCATCAGTGGTGTCCACCAGCTCCCACATATTGCAGCAGCAACACATCACCTGATCTCCCATTCTATGTAATTAATTAAATTTATTAATATTATTTTTAAATACCCTCTGCCCCGATTTCTAGATGATGAATATCGCACCTTAGAAACTATAAACCACAGAGTTTAAGCTTAAAAAGAGAGAAATACTTACCAACCAATCACTTACCCGCTTTCTGGTGACGTCACACTTGGATTACTTTTTACACCTCTCCTTCCCTCTGACTTCGGAGACTGGAGATTGGTACGCCTTACCTGGGTCTCTGAATCCTTTTTAAGCTTCCTGCTCGCGCCTCCCGCCGACACCCGCGGTCTGAGGCCTTACCTGGGTCTCTGAATCCTTTTTAAGCTTCCCGCTCGCGCCTCCCGCCGACACCCGCGATCTGAGGCCTTACCTGGGTCTCTGAAGCCTTTTTAAGCTTCCCGCTCACACCTCCCGCGGTCTGAGGCCTTACCTTGATGTCAAGGGTAGTCACTCTCATCTCCCTTCTGGAATTCAGCTCCTTTGTCCATGTTTGGACCAATGCTGTAATGAGGTCAGGTGCCGAGTGCTCTTGGCGGAACCCAAATTGGGCATCAGTGAGTAGGTTATTGGTGAGTAAGTGCCGCTTGATAGCACTGTTGATGACACCTTCCATCACTTTGCTGATGATTGAGAGTAGACTGATGGGGCGGTAATTGGCCGGATTGGATTTGTCCTGCTTTTTGTGGACTGGACATACCTGGGCAGTTTTTCACATTGTCGGATAGATGCCAGTGTTGTAGCTGTACTAGAACAGCTTGGCTAGAGGCGCGGCTAGTTCTGGAGCACAATTCTTCAGCATGATAGCCGGGATATTGTCGGGGCCCATAGGCTTTGCTGTATCCAGTGCACTCAGCCATTTCTTGATATCACGTGGAGTGAGTCGAATTGGCTGAAGACTGGCTTCTCTGATGATGGGGACCTCGGGAGTAGGCCGATATGGATCATCCACTCGGCACTTCTGGCTGAAGATGGCTGCAAACACTTCAGCCTTGTCTTTTGCACTCACGTGCTGGGCTCCACTATCTTTGAGGCTGGGAATATTCATGGAGCCATCTCCTCTCGTTAGTTGTTTAATGGTCCACCACCATTCACGACTGGATGTGGCACGACTGCAGAGCTTTGATCAGATCCGTTGATTGTGGGATCGTTTAGCCCTGTCTATAGCATGCTGCTTCTGCTTTTTTGCGTGCGTGTAGTCCTGTGTTGCAGCTTCCCCCGGTTGGCACCTCATTTTTAGTTATGCCTGGTGCTGCTCCTGGCATGCTCTTCTACACTCCTTATTGAACCAGGGTTGGTCCCCTGGCTTGATGGTAATGGTAGAGTGAGGGATATGTTGTGCCATGAGGTTACAGATTGTGGTGGAATACAATGCTGCTGCTGATGACACATAGCACCTCATAGATGCCAGGTTTTGAGCTGCTAGATCTGTTCTGAATCTATCCCATTTAGCACAGTGGTAGTGCCACACAACATGATGGAGGGTGTCCTCCGTGTGAAGACGGGACTTCGTCTCCACAATGACTCTGCGGTGGTCACTGCTACCAATGCTGTCATTGTCAGATGCATCTGTGACAGGTAGATTGGTGAGGACGAGATCAAGTAAGTTTTTCCCCTCGTGTTGGTTCTCTCACCACCTGTCGCAGGCCCAGACTGGCAGCTAAGTCCTTCGGGACTTAGCCAACTCGGTCAGTAGTGGTGCTACCGAGCCACTCTTGGTGATGGACATTGAAGTCAGCTGAGGGAGGGCGGTAGGTGATAATCAGCAGAATGTTTCCTTTCCCATGCTTGACCTAAAGCCATGAGACCGGAGTCAATGTTGAGGATTCCCAGGGCCACTCTTTCCCGACTGTATACCGCTGTGCCACCACCCCTGGTGGGTCTGTCCTGCCGGTGGGACAGGACATACACAGGGATGGTGATGGAAGAGTTTGTGTTTTGTAGTTTTTTGTTACAACTGAGTGGCTTGCAAGGCCATTTCAGAGGGCAGTTAAAAGACAACCACATTGGGTTTGTGGGTCTGGAGTCACATATAAGCCAGACCAGGTAAGGGTGGCAGATTTCCTTCATTAAAGACATTAGTGAACCAGATGGGTTTTTACGACAATCCGATAGTTTCATGGTCACTACTGATACTAGCTTTTTATTCCAGATTTATTTGATTAACTGAATTTAAATTCCCCAGCTGCCGTGGTGGGATTTGAACTCTCTTCTATAGATTACTAGCCCAGTGACATTACAACTATGCTACCATTCGCGGTATGTTAAGAGTTAAGTCCCTCTATCCTGCTTTCCATTGCAGTAAAGTAATATTGACTCAAACAAAAATATATTGGAGCAATTAGTTTGAAAGTAGCTTAATCCAAATAGAATTGATGCAGTGGAACAGGATGTGGGTTCACAACCACAACTCTCCATATCACCACACTACCAATCTCCACCTCACCACTATGTAGAAATGCTGAGCGGAGGCCTGATGATTTGAGATAGCACAGCTGAGTCATCCTGACATAAGCTAGAACAGGCGTTGGGCCCTTTGTCTGTGCTAATGAGGGGCGTAGTACCTGTTTTAGGACCTCGTGGGGAAATTGGGCTGCTCTAGGAGGAGCAGGCGTCTGGCCTGCTCTGCTCAGGTTCTACTGGCGTGGATGCAGCTTAACAAGCGACCTTCACCAAAAAGGGAAATTTATTTTAAAACAACATTGAGTTTTAATGTGGATGTAGGCGGAGCAGGAGTGCTCATCCCAGCTTCACGGCATTTTAGGCAGTTACAATCGACCCCGAACGACTTACCCGAGACTGCTGCCGGCAAAGCAAGCTGCCCAAAATACAGGGCGAGCTGACTGTGAAGGTGTGATGGGTGCCTGTGTAGGTGTGACATATTTAGATGAAGGCCGAAACACAATTTCATACCTCAGTTCAAGCACATGCTGTTCACGGAGAGCCCTGTCCAGGTCCGAAAACAGGCCCAGGCTAATTTCTACCCTTCTCTTCTTAGGCAGTCCCTCGGAACCGAGGATGACTTGCTTCCACATTAAAAATGGGTTCTCAGGTGGCTGATGAGTCCAATCCGGGACCTACAGTCTCTGTCACAGGTGGGGCAGATGGTGGTTGAAGGGGCGGGTGGGTGGGGTGATTGGGTTGACGTGCGCTCCTTGCGTTTGGCTTCTGCTTGCTCCCGGCGAAGAGACTCGAGGTGTTCGGCGCCTTCCCGGATGCTTCTCCTCCACTTTGTGCGGTCTTGGGCCAGGGATTCTCGGGTGTCAGTGGGGATGTTGCACTTTTCCAAGGAGTGCCTTTTCATAATGTGCCTTTTAACTTTCCAAGGTATTTCAGAATTTTGGTCAAAAAAATGACGCTGAGCCAAAATAGGAGCTATTCAGAGGGGTGACCAAAAGCTTAGTCAAAGGGGTGGGTTTTTAGGAGGATCTTCAAGGAGTAGAGTGTGGTGGAGGAGCAGTGATTTTAGGGAAGAAATTTCAGTGTTGGTGCTTGGCAGCTGAAGGCGTGGCCACCACTGGTAGGGTAAAGGAAGTGGGGTGCACAAGAGGCCAGAGTCAAAGGACCAGAGTTTGGGGTGGGAGGAGTGGTGGTGGTTGTAGGGCTGGTGGAGGTTAGAGATGGAGAGAGGCAGGGCCATGAAGGGATTTGGACACTTGAACACTTAATCTAGACTGCCACTCCAGTGTAGGGGTGCTCCATTGTCAGAGTTGCCATCCTTTGGCTGAGTCATAATATTAATATTCATGCAGCTTAATATTAAAGATAATATGGCACTCTTTAAAGAATAGCAGGGAGTTCTGTGTTCAAATCAACATTTCTGTCTTATCCAACCCCACCAAAAAACAGTAACTGTCCAATCATCTTACTGATGTTTGTGAGGTCTTGCTGTATACAAAATGACTGCTGCGTTCATCTATGTAATAGTCACTGCACTGCACACTAATTCATTGCATGTGAAGTGCTTTGGAGTGCACTAAATATAAGTCGTTCTTTTTGTGTACACTTGGGGAGGAATTCCTAAATCTGGGCTTTAACCAGCTTTTGCCTAAATTCCCTGGGTTTATCGCACAGTTAACCAGACAAATTCTGTCATCTTAATGCATGATCTAACGTCTGATTGAAACAATTTTGAGTAGCAAAATCTGAAAGTACCCTTCAAAGGAGCAGTCTTGTAAATCAGGATATCTGAAATTAACTGAATTTCTTTTTTTGCAAAAGAAAGCTTGGGAGGCATGTCAGTTAAAAAAATCCTATTGCTTTATTGAAAATAAAAATTACGTAACAGCATTATATAACAGATTAAATTTTTAGTTTTCCAATATATTCTAACACAGTGCTTTTGTAACATTGATGCAAAATATTATAGTATGATTCTAAATTGGGAAACAAAGAAGTAACTGGCTTTGTGGAATATTAGCTGAGAGCTTCCTTGTGGCAAGAGGTCTACATAAAGGACAGAGGAGAAGGAGCTGGAGATGGTAGAGTCCTGAAACAGTCCATTTGACTCAGCAGTTTTAATTGGAGCATTTCCTGTATTAATTTAGTCTTTAAAAGTTTGCATTTTGGCATTATTTGAACTTCAAGGCGGAGATTTTCTCAAGCACTCCGTTTAATCTCAGCATGGGTTTTTTATTTCTCCTTTTGGAATCGATATTTTCAGTTGTAGTATCCTGTAGCCATGTGATCACTCTGGATAGTTCTGCAGTGTAGTTCCTTTTTAATGTGCGACATTGTTTGAGACACGTGGGATGTACCAGTATAAAGTGCTGTTGCTCCTTGAAAAGCTGGCTGTACTTTTTAAGCTTGTAGCCTTGGTTTGATACACTAGTTAACATTTGTTCTGTAATTGCTCTTTTGTATCCTTCAATGACGTCTAATGCATTAACTGTGGTTTGAAAGTAGACGGAAAGTTCAGCATTGTTGCTAACCATTGTTACATCTTGTTTGATGCCATGGGGCAGATTGTATGAAAGCTTCTTTAAGATATTGATTATAGATATATTTTGACAGGACGCTTGTAAAGTCACTCTGTGCTTTATGGCATTGTACTTGACAGATGCTGTGAATGGACACCCGCAATAGTTCCAGCTGTGGAAGCAAAATATAGTTTTTTTTAAAACCACAGGTTCAAAGATTGAGCAGAATTTAATCATTTGAAAACAATTTAGATAAATTGACCCCTTTTCAATTTTGGTTAGCTATGCTGTGTTCTCAAAAACGAATCTGTAGCTCTTTTAAAGCTAGTCTCAGTAAAGGTATCCAATAGTGGCTAGACTGCAGTTGCAGGACTAACACCTTTAATGTGATGGGAAAAATCTATGGCATTATAGAAAAAGTCCTAACTGCATACCAGTCTCATTCAAAAACATTTTTAGGCTGACTGTCCTAATAGGTGAGATCATTCGCTATTGTTTGTTTAAAAAAAAAAGGATTCAAATCATTATCTACAATGACTAATATGGAAGATGCAGATCTGTTGGAAAATGGTCCCAGGTTACCGACTGTGGGCTTACCCCAGAATACCGTCTAGGAACTTGTAATGCTTACCACTCAAGTACATTTGTTCTACTCGTCACTAATAATGTATGAGCAAGGAATAGTATGAATATGCAATAGCTTTCTTCTTTTATATTCGAACTGACATTTTCAGTTTACATGAGTGACTGGTGGGAACTAAAACTGCATCATAGACGTACGAGGTGCTTAATTACCAACAAAGGAACAACTAATATTTTAACACTGACTGATTAAAATACAAATAAATTGTTTTATAATTCTGGATTTAAGGCAAACTTAATTGTTTCTTTTAAGGATCGGTAACAATTAAATTACAGTGGAATGGTATCATACTTGAAAAGAGTTACTTACCATGAAAACACCAGGAAGATTATAGGCAACATTTTTTCTGTCTGTGCAGTAGGGGCTACTGCTATTTAAATATGAGAGAGCTTCCCCTGCACCTGTTCTTTTATACACCCAGCATCTAGGGGAAAGTCCCATTTCATCAGCTGTGTGTTTCATTTCATTACAAAATGAAAGTGAAAATCATAAATTATGCAATCGGAAAATTTATGGTTCACAACAAGCTAAGGAACCGTGACCAGCTTGCTTTGAAATATGTACAGAGGAAGAAATAAGTATATGATGAACTATACAAGGCCCTTATCCCTAAAGGAGTACTCGGTACCTTTTTCATTTTAAATTTAATTTTGAAATACTTGCTTTACAGGTTTACATACGTTGAAGTGATCTGTATGCAAGAGGTTTATTTTTAAGAGCTTTTACTCTAAACTTATCCTCCCACTCCTGTTTAGAGCATCAACTCTATTCTGCAGCCCTCCCTTTTTCTCTCTCCTTCACCTATTCCATGTTCCTAACTCTTAAAATTGGCAGCAATCCTGGGCTAAGATTTTCTAAGTATAGAAAGCTCTTTTCCCAATTATTGATCCAAACTGCAATGTCTTCAAAGTGAGAATTAGAAACATTATGAAATGTCAATCTAAGCTTTCTGTCTCTTCTCCCCGCCCCCTGCCCTCCACAGCTTTTTCAATGGATTTGGGATGGGCAGAAGTGGAAAACAATGTGGGTATGTGCTCTGCTGCATCTGTCTCCCTGCCATTTATCATGGCCACTTCTGTTGGCAAGATGTGCCTACTCAAATGTGGGCAAGTACATGGTAATGACATACAAATAGCAGGAAACACAGCAGAAGTCATGTTTCACGCCATTTGCACTGAAACACTGGGTGCAGGGGCCACCTGCTAGGCCCCAGCAATAAGCGTTCACCTATCAGTGGAGGAGTCCCCGGGGCACAAATTGATGAGCTGCCTGCGTCAGCACTTTAAGCATGGACAAGCACAGGCCTCATTAGTTTGTTGACATTTCTAAAATATAAATAATAATTTTGAATCTGGCAGCTCACCAGCCACCTCATTTTCCTACTATGACAGGCCCGAGGCCTGCTGCAGCAACTCGCTGCTCTATATCTGCACAACTTGTTCGTGGATGCCCAGAAGCCAACCTCCCATATGGAAAAGGCCCCAGAGCCAGAATGCAGCTAAGGTGAGCGGGGCGTACAAGGAGTGGACAGAAACCCAGCCGCACAGCGATGAGTCCTAAATTGGATTGGTTTGCGGGGGGGGGTGGTTAGAAAGCCTATGAATATGATTACTCGGGAATGGAAAATATTTGCAAAATTTGCCAAATTGTAGGGCATTTTGTGTTGTGGATTCACAAAAGCTAAAAATTGAGTTGAGATCATCATCTAATTCATGTAGGATCCTTACAACTGACAAGAGACTTTCATTCCAGGTCCTTGTGTGAAAGAAAACTGTGTTGATTTAACCTCTTTCTCGCCACCCCACCAAAATCAGCACAGAATTGCATTCTTTAAATTTATATAATCTGAGGTACCCTGTATTGCTGCTTTAGGACAGCTTTTGGCTTTTTACCAAACATAACCAGAGTCTTCCTCTCACTGGTTCTGGGTTCAGTCTTGCTCAATGTTCCTTCCTCCTGCCTGAGTCAAGGCACTCTCTACAAAATTGAGTTTGTTAATCTCAGTTTGGTGCTTTATTCAATTCAAGGAATTAATATATTGTATCTATGTTCATAGGCTGATTGACCCACTATTGAGACTAAAGAGAAAAATAGTACCGTTGGATAAATAAACTTCTAAATGTTTCATGGGGTGAGAGGCGCTGGGAGACGCCCTTCCACTTTTCAATACAAAACCCAGCTATTTGCCCTTCCACACGGCTTTTTTTTTTTAAATCTCTCTAGCTGTCGCGCACATGCGCTTTCTCTCTCTCTTTTCCTCCCTCCCCTTCGTTCAGTGATAGCACTTTCACTTCTGAGTCGTTATGGATTCAAGCACCCTTCCAGGATTCAAGAATATCTCCGCTGACTTTGCAGTACAGAAGGAGTACAGTACTGTGTTGTCAGAGGTGCTGTCTTTCAGGTGAGATGTTAAATCAGCACCTCACCTGCCTCTTCCTGGATGTAAAGAAAATCCCCATCATTATTCAAAGAGCACGGTTATGTTAGTATAGTGGTTGTCACTAGACTCGTAAACTAGAGGCCTGGACTAATAATCCAGTGAACGAGAGTTCAAATCACACCATGACAGTTTGAGAATTTGAATTCAGTTTTTTTTTAAACCTGGAAATAAAAAGCTGGTGTCAGTAAAAGTGACCATGAAGCTGTCTGATGTAAAAACTCAACTGGTTCATTAATGTCCTTTTATGGGATCACTGAGGGGGAACATGAGGTTTGGTAGCACTGAGGGTGGAATATAGAGTTTGACTCATTGGCTTCAGTAATGAAAAGAGGGGGAAGGCACAGCACTGCACTGGAGTGGGTGGGGGAGGGTGGGGGGAGTGGGTCTTGAGTCAATCAGCTCTATTTCCTCACCAGTCATCCTATGGGGTTGCCAGTTAATGCCAGGCTATGGATAGTTTCCTTACCCGGTCTGGCCTATATGTGGTTCCAGTCCCCCACCAATGAGATTGTCCATTAACTGCTCTCTGAAATGGCCTGGCAAAGGGTTTCCAACCCTCCCAGAATGACCAGAATCGGTGAATCCTATCCCGAGTGCCACATAGAATCATAGAACACAAAAGGAGGCCATTCGGCCCATCGTGCCTGTGCTGGCTCTTTGAAAGAGCTATCCAATTAGTCCCTCTCCCCTGCTCTTTCCCCACAGCCCGACAATTTTTTTCCCTTCAAGTATTTATGCAAGTCCCTTTTAAAATATTTTATTGAATCTGCTTGAACCACCCTTTCAGGCAGTGCATTTGCAGATCATAACTCGCTGATTAAAAAAAATTCTCATCTCCCCTCTGGTTCTTTTGCCAATTACCGTCAAACTGTGCTCTGGTTACTGACCCTTCGGTCACTGGAAACACAGTGATCAGAGCACACGGTGATGTTGCTCAATGGTTTACTCATTTGCTCAAAGGGGACGGCCATCCTTACTATGGAGAAACAGGCACTTCAACCAAAATACACAACTTTGCTCAATTGCAAAAAGTGTGCTACGACCTTCAGGAGTGCAAAATTAACAATGTGAGAAACGCTCTTCAATTAATTTTTTAAAAAGCAATAGCGAAAACATAACATTTTCACGAGCTTTAATAAATCCTTAGATTCATTGTAATTCTTTTTCCTTCGTGGTAAACAGCATAACAATATGAATACATTTTTTAACACGTTGTCTAAGAAGTGCCACCATAATCTTAAAAGTCACTCTTGGCAATGTTTTGATAAATGACAAAATTAAAATGTAAATGCTCATGAATAGGCAATTTTGCATTCTCTTCTCACTTCATCCTTCCCACGCAGCTAACTTGCTCAAGTTTAGCACAGCTGACACATGGTTTCACATTGTCCATGGGGATTAAGTAGTCTATTTTAATATTCCTAACAGAACGAGGCGACTTAAAAACAGATGAATCAGAATTGAGGAGAGTTAACATGAGGCACCTCCACAATTCATTTCAAATGATGTTTTAAATGCTGTATTTAAATTTCACATAAATGAAAGGCTGAAGGATCCAAAATTAAATATTTAGATGGACTTCCCGGTGTGGTGACACAGTTACTATACAGGGTCGAGACAATGGTTTGTGTCTGCGATGCCCTGGCACGCCGAGTTTCTTTCTCAGTGTGCCTCCATAATTAAGTCACTAAATGAAGCACAAGTGCTTTCCAACAGAGGAGGAAAGAATATTTCAAGAGTCATCCAGAGACTACTTGCAAATATCCTGATGGACAGTATCTGGAGGATGGAGGACAGCCAGCAGGTTGGCACTCTCTCAGCTGCAGATAGTTTGAGTGGGGGAGAACAACAGAAAACTACAAATCCCTTAAAGAGGGGAGCCTCATCGGTCACTCACTTACTTATCTATCCAACAGTAAATCAACACTCGATGCATTACACAACTTCTAATGAAAACATCTGTTCTACACTTATTACTGAGCCATAATGTTTGCAACTTCAGAATTGATCTTTCCACAATGAAAGCCAGCATTTTGATCTGTAACTGACCCCCAAGCATTCATTAAGACTGCAGATCAATTATTACACTGCATAAAAGGACACCTGTAGTTTAAGCAGAAGAATAATATGATGTATTTTACACAGAACAATATTTCTGTTATAAAACACTCTATCCTCAGAGGTACCGAGAGTATAGCCACAGGAGATTTGCTATTATTATATCGAATTTACAGCACAGAAACAGGCCATTCGGCCCAACTGGTCTGTGCCAGTGTTTATGGTCCACACGAGCCTCCTCCCATCTTGCATCTGGAAAAAAGGGTCCTTTTCCGAGTGGCAGGCAGTGACTAGTGGGGTGCCACAGGGATCGGTGCTAGGACCCCTGCTATTTCACAATATATATTAATGATCTAGACAAGGGAACTAGATGTAATATCTCCAAATTTGCAGACGACACAAAGCTGGGTGGGCATGTGTGCTGTGAGGAGGATGTCGAGAAACTCCAGGATGATTTGGACATGTTGGGTGATTGGGCAGAAACATGGCAGATGCAGTATAATGTGGATAAATGCGAGGTTATCCACTTTGGTGTCAAAAACAGGAAGGCAGGTTATTATCTAAATGGCAATAGATTAGGAGAAGGGGAAGTGCAACGAGACCTGGGTGTCCTTGTGCACCAGTCGCTGAAGGTAAGCATGCAGGTGCAGCAGGCGGTTAAGAAGGCAAATGGTATGCTGGCCTTCATAGTGAGAGGGTTTGGGTACAGGAACAAGGATGTCTTGCTGCAGTTGTACAGGGCCTTGGTGAGACCACATCTTGAGTATTGTGTGCAGTTTTGGTCGCCTTATCTGAGGAAGGATGTTCTTAACCATGGAAGGAGTTCAGCGAAGATTCACCAGGCTGATACCTGGGATGGCAGGAATGATGTATGAGGAGAGATTGGGTCGATTGGGCTTGTACTCGCTGGAGTTTAGAAGAATGAGAGGTGATCTCATTGAAACTTATAAAATTCTGACAGGACTGGACAGACTAGATGCAGGAAGGATGTTCCCGATGGTCGGGGAGTCCAGAACCAGGGGTCACAGTCTAAGGATAAAGGGTAGGCCATTTAGGACAGAAATGAGGAGGAATTTCTTCACCCAGAGAGTGGTGAACCTGTGGAACTCTCTACCACAGAGGGCGGTGGAGGCCAGTTCATTAAATATATTCAAGAAGGAGTTGGATATATTTCTTGAGGCTAAAGGGATCAAGGGATATGGGGAGAAGGCAGGGACAGGGTACCGAGTTTGGATGATCAGCCATGATCGCATTGAATGGTGGAGCAGGTTCGAGGGGCCGAATGGCCTACTCCTGCTCCTATCTTCTATGTTTATCCCATCAGCATATCCTTCTATTCCTTTCTCCTTCATGTGTTTATCTTACTTCCCCTCAAATGTATCCATGTTATTCACCTCAACCACTCCATGTGGTAGCAAGATCCACATTCTAACCACTGTCTGGGTAAAGAAGTTTCTCCTGAATTCCTTATTGGATCCATCTGTGACTGTACTTGAGAGAGTTCTCTCTCTTTTTACCTGTTCTTTCTGATGAAAACAATATGTCACATGCTTCTTGTCTGACACATCTCACTTCCTGTGGCACAATTAATTATTGGACAATTTATTCCACTTGTCCTATCACACTTAAAAGCAAAATTCTTCTGCCTGGTTACCAGACATTACACTGCTGACGCCACACTTTGTTATAAATGCAAAACATTAAAAAAAAGGTGAACAGTTACTTAAAGCTGTTTCTGACCTGCAGCCTAAAACTGGCAAAGACTTTTCAATCGGCAAAGTTACCCGATCAAAGAATAATTGAGACTCCATCAGACTTTGTAACTTTAAGGGACACAACTCCACTATAGCAGAATAACACACAATGGCCCAGAAATTCGTGTCCGGGGCTTCCCGCGGGTGCAAGCCCCCGACATACACTTACCTAGCGCGCCGGCCGTTGAGGCCTGGGCCTGCGTGGATTTCCTGTCTGTGGCCCGGTCCAGCTCCCGGCGCGCTGTGCTTGCGTGATCCAGCAGCGTAGTTAGTGCGATGTGTCCGCTGGGATCACGTGAGCCATAGGCAACCAATCGGAGGAGGGAGAAGCCCATTCATGAGATTGACAGAAAGAACTGTCAAACTCATGAAAACTCCGGCCCCCAAAACAGTACTTAACCTTCCGCTAAATTTAAAAAAAAATCTCTCACTTTTTAAATAAACTATAAATAACATTAAATAACTATTTTAAACAATAATTTAAATTTTTGAAAAAAATAATTTTATAAAAAAACGGGGCTAAAAATACACTTACCTTACCTTAAAGTATTTAAAAATAATAAACCTGTGGAAAAAATGTTCTAATTTTAATTAATTGACCACTTACCTTTTAAAATGAAGTCCTTACGCCTGGTTTTTAAATGTGTAAAATGTGGAGGCCTTCACGCACGGAAAAACCTGTATTTAAAAAAAAAAGGAAGTTCAAGGCGCACGCGCAGACTCCCGCGCGCACGCGTTCGACCTCTGAACCCCTTCGTTCAGAGGGTCGGAAATGCCGGTTTCCCGCGCATGCAAGAAACCGGCAATTCCATCGGGTCCGCGCGTGAGTACTCCATTGTGTATTACATTCGATGATCTCACTTATTGTGATCAATGCCACCAAAGATGTGCTGATTTTTTTTTTAATCACAAAAATTACAACAAAGGATGACCAATAGAAAATCAAAAGCACGGATTACTAATACTTTCATCACAATTTCATTTGCATTGGACCTCAGACTTAAAATACGAGGTACAGCCTACTGGCTGCAAATATATTAACAAGGATGCACATGGATTGTAGGTAAAGGTGGAAACTGTAATCTGTACCAGTACCAATTAACTAAAGAACTCTCATAATGTGAGTTCCATGCATTCATAGGCTATGTTTACTATTGGGCCATCTTTAGTTTTGATATGTACATGTAGAAATACATATACGCAACATAAATAAAACATACCTCCATTGCAACCGCAGCAGTGTCCTGGTCATAGTGTTCACAGAAATCACAGAAACCCCACAGTGCAGATAGAGGCCATTTCGGCCCATCGAGCCTGCACCGACACACATCCCACCCGCTCCCCATAACCCCATGTATTTAATCCCCCTAACACTAAGGGTCAATTTATCACAGCCAATCAACCTAACCCGCACATCTTTGGACTGTGGGAGGAAACCGGAGCACCCGGAGGAAACCCACGCAAACACGGGGAGAATGTGCAAACTCCACACAGACAGTCACCCGAGGCCGGATTCGAACCCGGGTCCTTGGCGCTGTGAGGCAACAGTGCTAACCACTAGGCCACCATGCTGCTTCCAACTTATTGGGGAAAAACTTTGTTGTACGGCAGACCGTCACACCGGTGGATGGTTATGGGCTCACAGGTGAAAAGACTGTGACCTTGGGTCAAACGCACCACCAGCAGGACTAACAGACAAACGAAGAGGTGCGCTGAACCTTTCATTGTGGGACTGTAATTGAAGAACTTTGGTTACAGGGCTATTGATACATTGATCCAACTCCAAGTGTCAAGAAACAGCAGCAGTCTTTATCCACTCTCGATAGTGAGCTGCATTCTTTATTCTGCTTGTAGATTGCATTAACAGTACTGATTAATGCAAACTGCTTTTGCATCAATAGAATGCTTCTGAAGTAATGCAATTCCAAAAGTTCATCTATTCATCAAACTTAAAAATGAATGCTTATAATCTAGCAGCCTGTGAGATCAGCGATTTTAAAATTCCCACCGCAGTGTGCCCCACGTGAACAGACGCTTGTGTTAGTTACTGTAAATAATTACTAATTGTTAGCCTGGCGTCCAGATTCAGAACAAGGTTTTGCTGCATTAATTTTAAACCGAATAATTTCCCAGCCTTTTCCACAGAGCTCATCACTGGCTGCTGCTCAGTCCCATCACTTGCAGAGAGCTGTGACCGGCTGGAGTGCAGTCAGGAGGGGGCTGCAGGGGTCCAGCCTCAGAGGGGCTCTGAAATCGGGGTCGGGGTGGGGGGAGAAGGACAGAGGGGCTCGAGAGTGGGAAGAGATGGAGACTGGATGTGGCTGCTAGGGAGGTATCCCTTGCTCCGGGATCACTGGAGGGGGACCATGAGGTTTGGTAGCACTGAGGGTGGAATATAGAGTTTGACTCATAGGCTTCAGTAATGAAGAGGAGGAAGAGACAGGACAGGACTGTGCTAGGATGGGGTCTTGAGTCAAACCAGGCTATGGATAGTTTTGTCATGTAACAGGAAGCTGGGTTGATACTCTTGAGAAATATGATGGGCCTTTATAACCATCAAAGACGGAGGCATTTATGCCATTGTCTAGGTTGGATTCTGACTGATTGCAGAGGTTAAAAGCTGGTGTTCTTACTCATTGCACTTCTTGATTGTTAAATGGTAGTCTTGTTTCAGTCCAGAGAATGAGTGTTGTGCTTTATCTCATCCATTTTTAATTAGAGCCAAGGACTAAATGATTTATTTAATGGAACCCATCATGTTAATAATGGGGAAACAGTGGTACTCTTAAAATGATTGAAACGCATAACTAAAGTAGGAGGCCAATAGGAAAACAAAAGTCAGATACTTGAGTCCAAACCGACATGGTGCTGGATTCCTCTCTGCGATCCTGCCTAAAATGAAGTGGGATAACTGTGGAGTAGGAGGTAAAATCTAGCGGCGAGGCCGACCGCCGCTTCACTTACCCAACCTGGATTTCCCTCCCCTTGCGACCACTGCTAGCAATCCCTCCCCCACCTGCCACATGCAAATGCTGGTGGGGGCATGGGGCCCAGGTCCATTTCCCTCCTGTTTGCCCTAGTTGCCGCTGCTTTCTGGGTTGGCCATGTAGATGGTGGCAGTAGTCGTCCCGAGGTCAGGGAATGGAGGAGAGGGCCTGAATGATGCCTCCTCTCCCTCCATATAGGCCCCACATACTTGATCCTGCTGCAGCATCTTGAGATTTTGCAGCCAGGCATCGGCGGGCTCCCTCTTGGTGACAGGTTTCTTGCCAAGAACCCAACATGCTTACTGATGACCCCAAACCTGGGGGAAATGAATTGGGATTGAGGCGAGTGGAAGTCCTGTCTTGCCACTATTCCACCCCAAATAGGAGAATCCTGCCATGGTCTTTGAACCCTCAATTTAACTCTGCTCACTGCATTTTCAGTTGGGTTACTTATCAGAATGTTCCCTTTTTTTGATGTGTTCTCCATTAATGTAAAGCTTTAAACCTTGAATTAAAATAGCCTCATTCTTTGCTGTGAGATTCTGAACTATTCACACTTGAATCACTATCCTCTCTGAGCAGACCTCTGTCAAGAGTTGGTTTGCATCAGAGTGGAAAGAGGAATAAGACCCCCATGTTCCTCCATTTAATGGTAAAGTACCTTTCTGATCAGCCCTTGTTATATTTGCTTTGCTTTTTTAAAAAAAAATACAAGTTTCCAGCTTGCATCAGAAAGGAGTTTTTTTAATTGTCCTTTTAAAAGTACAGGGTATTACCAAATCCCAATTTTTTTTTTAACGGCGTACTTTGTGCGGCTATGGAATAACACGTGTTCATAGGACCTCCCAAGAGGTTTTGTTATTGGAAAATGAGAGAAAATATCAAAGTAACCACATCAAAGCATTTACTGGCAACTTGTTAAATGTTGCCCTCTAATGCATTTCTAATTTAAAAACCCAGCCTTCAAAATCCTGACTCCAGTTTCTGTCGGGTCTTGTCCTGAGCCTGCAGAGCTGTCGACACTTGTAGTTTACTAATTTTACACTGTCTTAACACATGATTCACCAGGATAGCAGGAAGGGAAAATGACTGACAGATTGTGTTTCTCTCTTCTCTCTCACCACTAATGGTATTCATTAAAATAGTGCAAAATTAACAAATTCCAATGCTGAAACTGTTCTTTTCCATATCATTAGCCCCAGTAAGTAGAGTACAGTGTCTAAGCTTACAATCTTTTTAGTAAAATGGTAATTATCATTGCGCATTTGCAGGCTGTTGCATGTAACATCTGTTTAGATAGATTTTATTTAGATTTATTCCACAAGTGTGAAAGTGATTTATTTGTAACTTGCAAGTAATTTGTATCAGGAATATATCATTGCTGACCTGGTTAATCATTTATTTTAATTTATGTGCCCTATGTTCTTTGTACATTGATAAGTTATATTTTCAATGATTTTCTAAGTTAATAGTTTTACACTTTCCATAAGATGAACAGTATAATAATAATATAACAATCAACTTTATTGTCATTGTTAGTGCACAAGTGCAGTACAATGAAATGTAGGCTTGCAGCTCCCGAGAGTGTACATTTTGATTAAGACATTTAACATTCAACATTCATTTGGCTTGTAATACATTAACATAAACTTAAACATAATAAAGTGCATTGACAGATGTGCAGGCTTTAGAGTTTATTTGTAGAGTTCAGTAGGATGACAGCCCTGGGAAAGAAGCTGTTCCTAAATCTGGTCGTTTGGGTGCGAATGCATCTGTAGCGTCTCCCAGATGGCAGGGGGGGGCGAACAAACTGTGGCTGGGGTGGGTAGGGTCTTTGATGATGGTCAGTGACCTCCGTAAACAGCGTTTCTGGTAGATGTTCTCTATGGGCGGTAGTAAAGGTCTGAAATAAAATGTTCTTGCATTGAACAGCTTCTCCTTCAACTCCACTCCTTCCTCCATTTCAGATTTCCATCATCCAAAGTATTTTGTTTTTGTTTGAGTATTAAAGGTCTGTTTAAGATGGAGGTGATATCAGCTTCTAACATCTATTCAGGGAGCTAAACTGATTTGTATGGATTTCCATAGGTAGTCTTTAGCTATTAGTCCGGAATTTGCGGTGGGTAATAACCGCAAACTAACAGCGTTCACTGTTATTACCCCTTTGAAACGGACTGCAACTTCAGGATGTAGCGCATGCGCATCCTAATGCGGGGATCCTGAAGTTGCGGTCAGTCATTCACTGCTCTGGCACTGGCTGAGCTATAGCCCCCCACCAAACAGCCGGCAATTTGTGAAATCAGGGAAACAGACGCAAACGTTGGCTCTTCTGCGGTACTATTGCTGTTAAATACCCCATTTTTTCTTCCGAGGCCCTCTGCCATGTTATAAAAATTCCGCAGACCCCCAGTAACACAAGATGAGTTTTTTTCTGTATAAAAAGTTATACAATTAAGCATATATATTTATTTTTGTTTTACTTAATGTGAAGCTTGTTGCTGGTGCTAGCAACAATCCTGTCAAGACGTGGAGGTGTCTTTGACAAGCGCACACGCATGTTATGGTCAATGTTTCACCCTGGCTCAGTACTTTGTTTTCATGTCATTGCTGAAATCCAGATTTGCATAAGTAGGTTGTACTAAATGGGACCAACACTTTCAGCAGAAGAAGCAGTGCTGTATTCATAGGAACATTCACACCAAAATGTCTCCAGCGGCATTTCACTGAACTTGGTTCTGAGGGAGCTGTCTGATGAAATGTCAATGATCTCTTCTAATAGGCTTGATGGGACAGAGGGTGGCAGTTTAGTTTCAATATTCTCACTAAAAGGGGTTTGTAGCCCATAAGTGTGTAGCAGATTGTTCCATTTATGAGTTCTGGAAAAATAAGTGTTAAATTTGTTGTATTGACCAGAAAGATGCGCTACCAGCTGTGGTTTGATTACGTCAAAGTCAACATTTTCTTGAACGAAAGATTAAAGAGCTCAAACATGTCCATAGTCCGTCTCCCCCGCCCCCCCCCCCCCCCCCACTCCACAGACACACACTTTCCAGGCGCAGTTTCCTTTTGAATGCACCAATTCTTTCACGCTGGGCAAGAAATTGAGTTCTCCCACCTTGCATAGTATTATTCAGCTTATTCATTTCATTGAATATGTCTGCGAGGTAACCCAGTTTAGCCAGCCACACGTCATCTTTCAGCACCTCAGCAAGTTCAGGTTTCTTATCAGCTAAGAAAGTACGTACCTCTTCCCTGAGATGAAATAAGCATTCTGCCTCAAGATAGTTATCTCACACCTCTGTATGCCTGAGCACAGAATTGTGCTCTGCACCCACTTCCTCACAAAGTGCAGCAAAACACCTGGGCCTAGAAATTCAGTTTGGGCCCGCCAGCTGGTTTGCGCCTAAAAGTTAGCGCTGAGTGCGGAGCCAGTTGCGCCCGTCAGATATTCGGTTTTTGCGCCCCAAGTCAGAACCGGGCGCTATTCCAGGGTGTGCCCGCCCTCGCTTGGGGCGCTGAATCTGAATTTCATCGCTGTAGGCGCCGCTGCGCCACCCGATGCGGTGCGGCAGGCTGCGGTACTGCAGGCCTCCTCCTCTTAAGGTGGAGGTGCCTGCAACGGGGAGATCGCCGCTGGATTGTGCCGGCAAATGAGCCCGGCACCGCGGAGAAGTGCCGGGCTCGCGGAAAGCAGCTGGCAATGCCGCGGGGGGGGTGGTGGAGGAGGCCGGGGAAGGAGGTGCGGGCAGGCGGCCGCCGAAAAAGCGGCCGGCCGCACCGCCACCTTTATGCGCCCCACTAAGGCTGCAGTAAGGCCCTGGTCTCCGGATGTAAGTAGCGGCCGCCACGGAGGAGGCGGCGGCAACTGAATATGGGATTCGGGGCGGAACCGGGGCACTGCGCACACCGATGACGTCATCGGTGCCGGCGCAGCGCTACCGGCTACCACCGCCATTACCGCAGCGCTGAATATCAGTGCGAACTCCTCTATTGGCGCAAAAGCCCTCTTTGGGTGAAAACTGGGCGCAAAGCCAACCGAATTTCTAGGCCCTGGAGTTTGTTTCTCTGGATTTAATAAAATTAACGAGTGTTCCCTCTGTGTTGAGAACACCGAAGACCTGGTTCAGTATCTTTTGCAGCAAGCGCCTCTCGGTGTAAAAGGCAATGTGTCCAAATAGCGCGAGGTGCAGCAGCTTTCATTTTTTGCAGAACATCAGAATGCTTTCCAGTCATTGCTGCAGACCCCATCAGTACAGACCCCAGTGCAATTTGTCCAGCTGATTTCTGCTGATGTCATGAAATCATCCAAGAATTTGAAAATATCATCTCATTTATTGAAATACCGACCTGAAACGTTAACTCTGGTTCTCTCTCCACAGATGCTGCCTGACTTACTGAGTATTTCCAGCATTTTCTGTTTTTATTTCAGATTTCCAGCATCTGCAGTATTTTGCTATTGTATAGTTCTCTGGACTTGTCCTATAGCCCTTTTTAAATATAGGAATAACATTAGCTGTCCCCCCCAGTCCTCTGGCACTATTCCCTTTTCTAATTAATTTTTATATATATGTAATAGTGCCTCTGCTATCTCTTCCCTATCTTTTAATATGCATGGAGTTTTATCCCCTCTAAGTTTGATTAGTTTAACATATTATGATCACTTTTGAACTGCTGAAATTGGTCTTGGTAGATTGATCTGTCTAGCAGATAAGACAGAACCTTTTATTATTATATATTGCATTTGGGATTAATTGCAGACCAATGGGCTTGATTAAAATAAAAAGAAAGCCACTAATGCTGAAAATCTAAAGTAAAAATTAAATTCGGAGGTCGGTGATGGGGAAACCATTTTAGAGACAGTAATCCGGGACAAAATTAATTGGCATTTAGAAAAGTATGGGCTAATAAATGAAAATCAGCACGGATTTGTTAAAGGCAAATCGTGCTTAACTAACTTGACAGTTCTTTGATGAAGTAACAGAGAGGGTTGATGAGGGTAGTAAAGTTGATGTTGTGTATCTGGACTTTCAAAAGGCATTTGACAAAGTGCCACATAATAGACTTGTTAGCAAAGTTAAAGCCCATGGGATTAAAGTGGCAGTGGCTGCATGGATACAAAATTGTATAAGGGACAGAAAGCGGAGAGTAGTGGTGAACGGTTTTTCAGAATGGGGGGGAAGGTATACAGTGGTGTTCCCCAGGGATCAGTATTAGGACCACTGCTCATTTTGATATATTAATGACCTGAACTTGGGTATACAGGGCATAATTTCAAAGTTTACAGGTGGCACAAAACTTGGAAATGTAGTTAACAATGAGGAGGATAGTAACCGACTTCAGGAGCTCATAGACCGACAAGTGAAATGGGCATACACATGGCAAGTGAAATATAACACCGACAAATGTGAAGTGATACATTTTGGTAGGAAGAATGAGAAGAGGCAACATGAACGTGCTTGGGGAAGAATTCTGTAGGTACGGATGTCGCGATGCCTTTGGATGTGGGACTCTGCGTGGTCACGTGGTGTGGTTGTCTGGGTCTGTACCTCTGAGCAGTATCTCCTTACAAAGTGATGGATATGTCATTGTTGTGTAGAGAAAGTAGTTCTTTATTGAAAGAGATGGGAGGAAATTCTGTTGATGAAATTGCCTGCAGGATCAAGTTATGTTGACTGCCCTTGTTCAAAAGGCTTCGAGAATATATGAAAGACTTGTATAATGGTGAGAATGTGGAACTCACTACCACAAGGAGTAGTTGAGGCGAATAGCATAGATGCATTAAGGGGAAAGCTAGATAAACACATGAGGAAGAAAGGAAAAGAATGATATGCTGATGGGATTAGATGAAGTGGAGTGGACTAGAGCCTCGTGTGGAGCATAAACACTGGCATGGACCAGTTGGGCCGAATGGCCTCTTTGTACTGTAAGTTCTATGTAATGTAGACTTGTATTTCTGTGTATTAAATGCTACAATTTTAAAGGGGGTGCAGGAACAGGGAGACCTGGGAGTGTATGTACACTGAAGGTGGCAGGACAAGTTGAGAAAGCGGTTTAAAAAAAAAAAAAAAGCTTATGGGATCCTTGGCTTTATTAATAGAGGCATAAAGTACAAAAGCAAGGATGTTATGCTGAACCTTTATAAAACACTGGTTAGGCATCAGCTGGAGTATTGTGCTGCAGGCACCACACTTTAGGAAGGATGTCAAGGCCTTGGAGAGGGTGCTGAAGAGATTTACTAGAATGGTACCAGGGATTAGGGACTTCAGTTATGTGGAGAGACTAGAGAAGCTGGGGTTGTTCTCCTTAGAGCAGAGGAGGTTAAGAGGGGACTTGATAGAGATGTTTAAAATCATGAATGGTTTTGATACAGTAAATAAGGAGAAACTGTTCCCAGTAGCAGAAGGGTTGATAGCCAGAGGACACAGATTTAAGGTGATTGGCAAAAAAACTAGAGGTGACATTGGGAAACTTTTTTTTTTTTTACACAGCGAGTTGTTGTGATCTGGAATGCACTGCCTGCAAGGATGGTTGAAGCAGATGCAGTAGTTAAATTCAAAAGAGAATTAGATAAGTACTTGAAGGGGAAAAAGTTACAGGGCTTTGGGGAAAGAGCAGGGGAGTGGAATTAATTGGATAGCTCTACCAAAGAGCCGACACAGGCACGATGAACCGAATGGCCGCCTCCTGCGCTGTATCATTCCATGATTCTTGACACACAATAGTTGATTAGCAACTGAACAAAAATAATGTTTAAGGTTTGACCTTCTTTAATCTAAGTTTTAAATTAATTAATTTTTTTAATCCACTTACACCCAGCCAGTGTCCTCTGTATCTTTATTTTATTTGCATTTCTTCTCCTATCTGTGTGACCACATATATGGCTCATCAGTCCTGGGCTTGTTCCAATGCTTCTATGTTGGCTTCAAAGGGGTTTGAAGGGTGCCTTGCTCCTTGTGATGAAGTGCCTGAGCTCTACTTCATACTTATCCTTGCCAAAGTACAGCTGAAGTTTGGGAATGAGTTTTGGGGAGTGCAGGGTGAGCTAGTGTCCTGCTGTCCATGGAGCACTGATGTGTTGTACTGCCAGAAACTGCTTACTTCCAAGCAGAAGTTCAGGGAGTTAACTGCAAGATCACATCATTGAATTTGACTATTTGCAATAATGACAATAGGCTCAATCTATGTAGCCATCTGTTGAAATTGTTTTAGTGCTAATGAGGGATAACATTTGAGTGAGGTGACTGATTTGATTTTAATGATGAAGGGAAACTTTTTAAATTTTACTGAGTAATTTTAAGGAAATGTTAAATGCTTACTCCAAAATAATATGGATCCCCCCCCCCCCCCCCAATCAAATTTGTTGTGTTCCTTTGGTCTGTTTTGAGACCGATGGCTGCCATTTTCCCCTAGCTTATGTCCAAGCTTTTGTCTCTTCATTTTTCCTTTTTCACCCAGTTTCTCATCTTTTCTCCACTCCAGCTACTGAAAGCACTGACTTAAGCTAAGGCAAGATTCCACGTGCATCGATAGCCCTCCTGTATCTCGCCTTTGTCGGTTATCACCCAGTATATGACTAGGCAGTGAATATTGGCTAACTATTACACCACAAGGGACATCATCCCTAATTCTGATTCTGTCCTCCCCCTTTGTCCACCTGCATACTTCCTTCAGGGGCTTGCCAAATAGTGATCAGGAATTGTTATTCCTCATTCCATCGCCACACCCCAAAAAAGATTGGAAAGACTTGGATTTACATTGTGCCTTTCAGACCCTCAGGATGTGTCAAAGCACTTCACGGTGAATTAATTACTTTAAGTGTAGTTACTGTTTCTGTAGGCAAATCTGGCAATGAATGTGTACACCAAGATCCCACACCATGTCCAGTTAATCTGTTTTTGTTCGTGTTGTTTGAGGAATAATTGCCTTAAAGTGCGAATGTAGGTAGATAAAGCCATAAAAAGGCCATCAGAATTCTGGGTCTGATTAAGGGTATAGAGTACAAGAGTAAAGGAGCAATGATTAATTTATACAAAATTGTTTATGTCTTGTTAGAGGATTGTGTGCAGTTTTATGCATCCCATTTTAGAGAGAACATTAAAGCCATAATCTGGACATTGTAGTTTCACCAAGATGATGCCAGGGATGGGAAAATAGTTACGAGGAAAGATGCGAGATATTGGAACCAATTCCATTGGAGCATTTTTGTAAGAACAGTGTGCTATGCCAAGTAACACTACCATTGATACTGACGTATCATCGGGAAGGGGTCCAGGGTCTATCAGCAGTGGGTGGGGTCTGAGAACATTGGGGAGGGAGATTCTAGAAAATCTGAAGCAGATCCTGGGGTCACTGAGAAAAGGGTCCTGAGACCTGGGGACACAGATCGGTGAGGGGGGGGGGGTGGTCTCAGAATCTGAGAGTATTGGGGCAGTTCTGGGATTGGGAAATACTGGAAATGCAGTCTGAGAGTTTTAAGAACACAGAGGTGGGGTTAGCGAAGCTGGAGGAGCAATACGGAGATCCAGTAAAATCAAGGAAGAAGTTTTTGTAGATATGTGGGGACCCAGAGTCTGTTGCTATTGGGGGGTTTCCTAGGATCTGGCAATATTGGAGGGAGGAGGGCCCAGGAAAATACCCAATCTGGCATTGACCTGTCTTTCAAACCATCAAGCCCCAACTCCCCTCTCTTTCCCCCCCCCCCCCCAACACACACACACACACACTCTATGTTTCTGCATCTTCCCCAACCCATCTGCATCTCCTTTTATGCCCTCCAGTGCCCTACCACCACTTTCTCCATTGTTAGCAGTTCTGCCTTTACATTCCTGTAATAAAGCATTTTAACATAATCTTTCTGCTTAAAATTAATGGATGGAAAATCATGAACTTTGGATGCACAATTTCCTGATGAGCTTGCCCATGTCGGGAGTGCAGAAGCATGTAATGTTTAGTGAATTTGCTGACTTATACAATCTTTAGTAAGCAGAAATTTCCAGAAATATAAATTCATAATTTATGCAATTTCAGTGTTTTTATATATATTTATAAAATCCTAAAGCTTCAAAAATGTTTCAGAAGACATTTTTAACCTGATTTTTCAAAAGCAACAAACCACAATCAATTTTCTATAAACAATCTTTGTTTTCTAACTGCCAGTGAGGAAATCAGGAGCACAGGTGTTACTGTTCACACTTTGCTATTAACAGATGTTGTCTGTTAATAAATTTAAGTAAATGCTAGACACGCCTGAAATAAGGCTTTGACAATTCAAACTGAAGTTTCTTTCAAAGTTTCTTGGAAAAAGCAGAGAGCCTCTCAAATCTTCACAGGACAAGAAGTGCACATATTGTATGCAGGGAAATTCTACAAACTTCACATTCTCAACATGCAGATATGGTTAAAAGGTGCGAGGTAAACATATCCAGTCAAAGCCTGGGGTTTTGAAATGAGCTGAGGTCTGAAGTAAAAACTAATGAAGGCATTAAAAGACACACAAGACCATTCATTGGGTAAATTTAATCACGTTATTGTGAAATATGTAATTGAAAAAATACATATTTTGTTTAAAATGATATTTTAGACAGTTACTATGGGGAAAATGATGGATGAAAAGTTTTGAAAAAGCATTTTGAATGATTCAATTGGTTCATTAACAAATTGCAACAGGCAAATGTTGACATTCAGAATTTCAATTATAAGTGATTACACCGGGCATTTCAATGTTAACAGTTGTCATAAGTGTAACAAAAACTAAAGTTCAACTGGGAGTGTATATATGTATGTATAAATTTTAAAATACCACTTAGGATATTTATTAACTGAGAAAACATAGCGAACTATAAATATATAATTTTTCCACAAAAATAAATCAGATACAGTGCATTGAAGCCCCAATTCATTGTTCTACAGAACAGTGGGGTACAAGTTTCAATCTGCACTGTGTTGAGCTCTAGTTTGAGCTACATGGAAGGGTGAAGCAGAGGAAATTGGATTGGGGAAGTTCACCAGGCTCATGTGTGCCTCCTAGCAACTGGCAAGGAAGGGTACTAATAGTCGTGGCCTGGGAGCAGACCATTCAACATGTTGGCCAAAGAAACTATAATTATCTGCTGTGTTAATCTTAAAGTAAATAGGATTTTCATATAACAGTTTGCTGTAAATACCATTTAAGGATGTACGGTGAAGAAAGCTATAAATAGCATGTAAAACCAGTGTTAGAGTAGAGTAAAAATATATTTGAATCTGCAACTGTAAAGATCCAACCTGTAGATTTGAAGACAGTATGCGCAAGGAAATAACAATTGAACAGCATCCAAGCTGTTTGTGTTCCACATCCTGAATTCCATCGTGTTAAATGAGGACAAGTACCCCGACTCCCTCAGTCACCTGCTACATATAACTACAAATAATTTGTTACTTGACATGATTCCACTCTAATTTTAAACAGTACCACGGAACTGAGCATGTGTCAATTTTGAGAGAAGTAATTAACAGTAAATTCTGGGATGCTTCCCTCATCGTTAGATGGATTGAGAAAAGCAGAATCCCACACTTAATGTGGTTGACTCTTAACTTCCTTCTGAAGTGGCCTAGCAAGCCACTGTTATATTAAAGCACTACCAGTGGTTTGAGAAAAAGGCTCACGCAGAATCCCACACTTAATGTGGTTGACTCTTAACTTCCTTCTGAAGTGGCCTAGCAAGCCACTGTTACATTAAAGCACTACCAGTGGTTTGAGAAAAAGGCTCACAACCACCTTCTCAGAGCAATTAGGGATGTCCTTGCTATCAATGCCCACATGCCAGCAATGAATAAACATTAAAAACATCCTATTGATTAAAAGTAAAGTACCAGTGTGGGGAGAAGTTGACTGGAGGGAAAAGGAATTTCCTGCAACTGTCTTGAATGTTTGCTGTTTCCCCCATAATGATCTGGTAATATTTGACTCATTAAGTGACTTGCCCTAAAGATAGCTAAATGAGGCATAAGGCAATGTGATGATGAGTCCTGATAAACACACACAAAGATCATCTTTTGAGTAGTTTGAGTTTGATAATTATATACTTTGAATACAACAGAGATTAACACATGATCCTTTTGCAAAATGCAAGCATTGCTATTTCATTAATAGAATGGCCTTGTCTTTCAGTAGTTGCTTGATGTCTCCGTTCCATGTTGTTCTGGAAGGCAGTTTATAACCTCTTGACAGTGCATCCAACACCAGTCCAATTACAAAGGGTGTCCAGTAATCACAGTTTTGCAATGAAGATGAGCGACGCAAGACCTTCAGCACAAACTGGATGCTGTCGTTTGTGTTTGAAAGTGTAGCATGGGTCTGTTTTATCTGAGTATTATCAAAATATGTTTTTTCAGTCCAATATTGTAGCAGTGTGAGGTTGTGGCAAGTTGCTTGGACTACGAACATGGCACTTTCTGCATTGCCTTCAAGTACCTTAATAGAAAGGAGGTCCGAGTTGTGAGATTGGGCCATGAAGTCAATTGATGGAGATACCTGTAGGCTAAAAGAGCAACACATCAGTGAAGGTAGAAGGGAAAATGTTTTTTATAATGTAACTTCTTCCCCCCCCCCCCCCCCCCCTTCCTCAAAGGTTGTTTGCCAAAAGGCACACTTTGGTTAGGTCTCCAGATTAGTTTAGATCTGTGACTGGCCAACGGGAGGTGGATTCAAATGGGACCATCTCCAGATTGTCATAGTCAACCAGAAAGTTAGCATTTGTCAAATCTCCTGTTGCACTAACTCTTTTTTAGTAGAAGTGTGCTGTACTCCCTGTAGTTGACATACTGGGCCAGATTTTGCTGTAGCAGGGCATCTAATCGTGTCTGCCATTAGTTAGACTTACTCCTGCACCCTTCAGGTCAAAAAGAAATTGCCCACAAAGTTGCTGAAAGTGCAAGCTGATAACAGCACAGCGAGGGAAGCAGGGCATCTGGGACCTGAGTGAACAGGGCACCCAGCAGGGAATTTCCTTAACCAATTAGATTTAACGGTTGTGAAATAAACAGCGGAAAGACTGAGAAGTAGGGTGAATTAAAGGGGCTGAATTTAATGTCCAAACGGGTACAGAAAGAGAAATAGAGGGAAAGAAAAATTGGACCAAGAGAAAGAGACAGAAAGGGAAAAGTAAGGGGGAAAAGAATTTACATTTTTAAAATCTCCCAAAACAATTCATAACCTGAAGGAATGAGACTCCACGCTTATAATTAATTTTCGGTGCCAGAGAGGTTGATTGGCAGTCATTATCATGTTGTTAAAAGGGTACTTGTGCTTATAACGCCTGAAGTTGCAGTACCATTTATGCATAAATAATGGAGAGCCCCATTAGCCTCACCGTTATTTTAACAATAAATCTGGCCCAACGGTAGCATTTTTATTGGAATATTAAACATAAAGGGGAATTTTAGTTACAAGTTGTAATTTAAGGATTCAGACTAGGTTATCAAAGTTTTGCTCATGGAATGTCAATGCATTTAAAATTTAAAGGGAATCATTTTAAATTGACAGCAAGTTAAAGGAGTGGAGTCATGTTTTAAAATATTATTTGAGCACAAACAATTTTAAAGCAATCTGTGATTCTTTTCAATCAAAATGGTTGTGAGTAGCTTGTCCTCCATTTCCTATGGCTGCTGTTTATTAACACATACTTGGGAAAAATAGCTGCGGATATCCTTATCATTTAGCAGCGATTGCCTTTAATGGCTCGTGTGGAGCATAAACACAGACCTGGACCAGTTGGGTTAAATAAGAACATAAGAAATGGCCTGTACATTCTATATACTGGTGTATGCTTTTTTTAACTAACTGGATGTGACATGAATAATCCATTTTCCATAACTGTTATTGTTCAGTCAGAATTCACAATAGTAAGAATTTTAAGTTAATTTTATTACATAATAGTTGAACTCCTGTGGGACTGCACATGGGGAGTCAAGACTAAGTGTAGTCTTCAGGTGAAGCAAGGTTAAAGGGAAGGGGTTAATTGGACCAGGACACACCCAGGAACAGGCTAGCCCCTCGAGCCTGTTCTGCTGTTCAGTGAGATCATGGCTGATTTATGACCTAACTCCATATACTCGCCTTTGCCCCATATCCCTTAATACCTTTGGTTAACAAAAAACTATCGATCTCCGATTTTAAAATTAACAATTGACCTAGTATCAACTGTGTGTAGAAGTGTTAACATCACTCCTGAAAGAGCTGGCTCTAATTTTTAGCCTATGTTCCCTAGTCCTAGATTCCCCAATCATCGGAAATAGTTTCTCTCTACCTAACCTATCTGTTCCCCTTAATCTCAAAAAAAAAAACTTTGATCAAATCACCCCTTAATCTAAATTCCAGGGAATACAACACTTGGAGTCCAGGTATCATTCTAGTAAATCTACGCTGCACTCCCTTCAAGGCCAATATTTCCGTCCTACGGTGTGGTGCCCAGAACAGTACTCCGGGTGTGGCACCGTTTAGAAAGTACTCTGATCTTTTTTGAACCAGATGAGGTTTGAGTCCTCATTTTGAAGCCATGCGTATTATCCTTATTTTTCTTTTTCTATTATAAATTCCTGCGTCAACATCAAATAGAACACAACAATAGAATGTGCCTGTGTAAACGCGCTGTGCTGTAGTTACAACCTCCTGCCAGCAGTGGAATCTGCTGCCGTGCCTCTGTTGGTGGATAAATGAAATTACAACCTGATATATTTACAATAGGCAATTTGTTTCATTATAAACTTGGACATAGCAATTTGTAATGAAGTGTTGACCGGAAGTGCATGCAGATGTAAGAGTTTTAATATTTTCTATTGATTTTTTTTTTAATGTTTAGTATTTTTAATTTATCTCAAATGTGTTAAATTTGTAACTGCAAACATGAAATATACAACCTGAGTAGAAGTATTTATATAGCCAGATTTTCTAGCCAACTTATTCTATTTTTAATAAATGAAGATGGAAAATGGCCTTGATTTTAAAATATTAATTTCTCAGTTGTTTTGATGAGGCTAACACTGCTGCTTCATTATTTTATCCCTTTTCACAATTGTGTGTCTGAGCAATGTACCTTCGACCGCTGAGAGGATGGGTAGGCAATCTGCTGCCAAGCTTTGGAAATGAGGAAGAGCAATTGAGCTATCTTAGCTTAAAGTTCCCTCTTCACTTGGAGTGGGAGGGGGACGATCCAGTTGTCGTGGTCCATGTAGGAACCAACAGCATAGGTAGAAATAGGATTGAGGTTCTGCTGAGTGAGTTTGAGGAGCTAGGATCCAAATTAAAAAGCAGAACCTCAAAGGTAATAATCTCTGGATTGTTACTTGAGCCACACGCAAATTGGCATAGGGACAAACAGATTAGAGGTTTAAATGCGTGGCTCAAAGAGTGGTGTGGGAGGAAGGGGTTTCAGTTCATGGGGCACTGGCACTAGTACTGGGGAAAGAGGGAGTTCCGTTGGGACAGGCTCCACTTAAACCGGACTGGGACCAGTGTCCTGGTGAACCGAATAACTAGGGCAGTAGACAGGGCTTTAAACTAATGAAATGGGGGTGGGAGGATTCAGGAAAGAGTAAATTTAAAAGCAGTGAGAGAAATGTCAAGGCTCTAGAGCAGAGTAGAGTTTTGGGAAAAATAAGCAGAGTGGGTCAGGTAGGGACAGAGAGAGTAACAAAGGTAATAAGGCATCAGTGGCTAAGGTGACATCAGGGAAAAATAGAAATAAGTCAAAGCTAAAGGCACTATATCTGAATGTGTGAAGCATTCATAACAAAATAGATTAATTAATAGTGCAGATAGAAATTAATAGGTTTGATCTAATAGCCATTACAGAGTCTGGTTGCACTGTGACCAAGGTTGGGAACTAAATATTCCAGGATACTTAACTTTTAGAAGAGATAGGCAAAATGGAAAAGGAGGAGGAGTAGCCCTGTTAATAAAGGGTGGGATAAAGACAGTAGAGAGATAGGATCTTAGCTCTGAAAATCAAGAACCACGGTTTGGGTGGAGCTAAGAAACAGCAAGAGGCAGAAAACATTGGTGGGAGTTGTTTATAGGCCCCCAAACAGTAGTTGTAATGTAGGGTAGAGTATAAATCAGGAAATTAGAGGTGCATGTAACAAGGGTAATACAGTAATCATGAGGGACTTTAATCTACATATAGACTGGGCAAACCAAATTTGCAGTAATAGTGTGGAGGACGAATTCATGGAATGTATGCAAGATAGGTTTCTAGATTAGTATGTTGAGGAACCAACTAGGGAACAGGCTATTTTAGATCCAGTATTGGCAACGAGAAAGGGTTAATTAATAACCCTGTAGTAAAGGGTCCTTTAGGGAAGAGTGACCATAATATGATATAATTTTATATTGAGTTTGAAAGTGATTTTGTTAAATCCGAAACTAGGGTCTTCAATCTAAACAAAGCAAACTATGTAGCTATGAGGGGCGAGTTGGCTAAGGTAGATTGGGAAACTACATTAAAAGTTTTGATGGTAGAGAAGCAATGGCTGGCATTTAAAGAATTAACACATAATTTACAACATATCCCGCGATTCCCTTAACTATTGATGGCTGAGGCCACCATTTCAGCCATCACCACAAACTCCATACCCATGCCATTGATTCGATTCCCCTCCCTGGCCGCTATCTCTGGTTGGACCAGATTCTTTGCAACCTCAGCGTCCTATTCGATCCCAAGCTGAGCATCTGACACCATATCCTCTATCACAAGGACTGCCTATTTCCAGAACCTCACTTGCCTCAGCCCATCTGCTGTGGAAACGCTCATCCATGCCTTTGTCACCTCCAGACTCCACGATTCCAATGCTCTTCTAGCCAGCCTCCCACTGCTTTGCTCTGTAAATTTTAGCTCATCCAGATCTTTGCTGCCTGTATCCTATCCTGCACCAAGTCCTGCTCACCCATCACTCTTGTCCTTGCTGACCTGCATTGGCTTCCAATTGTCCAACATTTTAAATTTAAAATTCACATCCTCATGTTTCCTTTCACGGCCCTGCCTCCTCCAGCCCTACAACTTTGTTCCTCCGATTTGGCTTCTTGCATCCTCCCCTCCCTTCTCCTCACGATTGGCCACCATACTCTGAAATTCCCTCCCTAAACCGCTCCACCTCCCTCTCCTCCTTCAAGGCTCTTCTTTAAACCCACCTCATTGACCAAATATAGATATCTAGGGATCACTAATCCAACAGTATTTCCCCTCCTGCCCTTCGGAGAAGAGTTGATCTGCACTTAAACCACCCCCTCCCTCAGTAATGTTTTGCTACCTTTCAGTTGTCTCCCCTCTTCTAGAGACATTCATTTCTCGCCTGGGTGCAGTTCCACAGGCTTACATCACACACTGGTACCTCGCCTAAGTGACTGTTCTTCCTATGTGAGCCTTGACTGCAGGGACCATCACAGCAGAGACTGATCATATCCTTATCCAACATCCACACATTTGAAGCAGCATTTTTTCTTGCTCTTTTTCCTAACATTCTTCTCTTCACCCCTACCCCACCCACCGAAAGACGGTTAGGTCCATTGTATCACCTCTGCTGCCAGCCTGGCTAAGATCATACTCAGCTCAGATCAGGCATTTAGCTCTGCAACATCCCTGGCTTAGTTTTTGCTGCCTGAATGAGCTGAGCCTCTGGGGGCCCTTTGCAATCTTATTTTAAATTATTGGTGTAATTAGTATGATGCCCCCGCCCAAAAGGTAATAGTGAAAATAACCTACCTGGTTGACTCGATGACTGCCAAGCAACTGGTGTTTTTTTTAAAAATACTAGGCAGCTAATTACTTTTTATACTGACTTCCCTACTTGGTAACTGGCTAAACCAATCTGCTTTATGTAAGTAACTGTCTGTCTTCCATGAATTGTTAACACCTCTGTTAAAAATTAACTTGATTGTAGCAGATTAAGTAAAACCCCCACTTGCTAATAATTCTGCATGTGCAATGAGCAGTGAGATGAGTGGAAACATTGTATTTATGAGGTGTTGATAGCTCCAGAAAGTGACTCCCTTCTGCAAATAGATATTATAATGGTCTCTTATTGGCTAGAGTATGAGTATGCTCAAACACGTAAAGTATTATGAACTATGCAAATTTAAATTTGCATAGCCTAACATGGATGAAGCAATCGCTGAATAATGTCAGTAAAATTTATCTTTGTCATTGAACAGTTGGTTTGACAAAATGAAGACGTGTTTTGTATATGCCATGTCCTAGATAGATGAGTAAAGTTTTAATTTAACATTAGGAACAGGAGTAGGCCATTCAGCCCCTCGAGCCTGTTGCACCATTCAGTGAGATCGTGGCTGATCTGTTTCCTAACTCCACCCACCCGCCTTGGCTCCATATCCCCTAATATTGGCTAGCAACAATCTATCGATCTCGGATTTAAAATTATTAATTGAACTAGCATCTAATGCTTTTTGTTGGAGAGTTCCGCACCCCTACCACCATTTGCAAGTAGAAGTGTTTCCTAACTTCTCACCTGAATGGCCTGGCTCTAATTTTAAAGTTATGTCCCCTTGTCCTAGACTCCCCTACCAGCGGAGAAAGTTTCTCTCCCTCTACCCTATCCATTCCTTTAAAAATCCTAAAAACTGCAAATCAAATCATCGCTTAACCTATATTCCAGGGAATACAAGCCTAGTTTATGTAATCTTTCCTCATAATGTAACCCTTGGTGCCCTGGTGACTCTGCACTGCACTCTTTCCATGGCCAATATATCCTTTAAGGTGCAGTGCTCAGAACTGTACACAGTACTCTAGATGTGGTTTAACCAGGGCTTTATATAGCTGTAGCAAAACTACCCCCCCCCCCCCCCTTATATTCTAGCCCTCTAGTTATACAGGCTAACACACACCAAACAATGCAAATATAACTGCTTTATTTTCTGGGTCTGTACAATTATTGTACAGTTACCATTAGCAAAACTGGAAGAAAATGCAATGAAGCCAGTTGAATAATCAAAACGTATGGATGAAATATGGAACACACTAAGCGGTTAGAGCAGGAGTGTTGCAATTATTTCACTAAAGTGTATTAATGGGCATGTAAAATTGTAGCTGCACTATAGGTGTTTTTCCAATTACAGTTTTAGTGGAGTGGCAGTATTATCTCTATTTGGACTGTGAAAACTATTCATTGCAATTGCACTGCAAAGAAAGAAAGCCACTGGGAATTAGCCCCAGGTAGACTGCTCCGAGTAGCAGCAGGATCTGGTTTTGCGAACTGGTAGCTGTGAGGGCTATGTTCCATTGTTCAGTTATTGGCTAGTTGACCCAGGGTTTTGTTTCACAGTTGATTGGATGCCCTGAGACCTTCTGCTTGGTTTATATAGTAGAGAGCCATCTATACCTCTAGCATGGAGCAAACATTCCATGCCCAGTTTTTATTTTATTACTCATTTCTGAGTGGAGGTTGAAAGAATATTGAGTACCTAAACTCATTCTTTGAATGTAGTTGAGTGCCGTACCCCTTGCATATGCTCCTTAGTGACTTCTGTTCTGGAACCCTTGTAGCTAATTAGAAAAACTGCAGATGTGTAAATCTGCAATGGCAACGCACAATACTGGTAATTTGTTTTCAATCAGTCAACATCTGAAAAGTGAAAGATGGGTCAATGTTTCTGGTGTAACTTATATCAGAACTTATGAACTCTTTGCTACCCAATGATTCAACATGTGTACTATTGATTTTCCCATTGGACTTAATGTATTTTGCTTGGCTGCCAGATAGGACAGGCATCATTTATGCAAAATATTAGGGCAGAGTTTCCTGTTGTGCTGGTATAAAGGATTGCCTGGGTGCAGCACATAGAAGAAAATCAAGCTATAATGGAGTTCATCCAATTTTCCATCCATTTAAACTAATAGCCAAAAAATCTGGTGGACTCCATTTTGTGCATCCAGTCATTCTCGCCTAAGTAGCCATTTCTTAATTTGTGAGTTACGATGGTGTATTTGATACTGGAATATCTCAGCTGAACCTAATCCTCTCATCACTCCAACATCCACAATATATACTTCCAGTATGCCTCACTGGGTAACTTTCAGGAGTTCGGAACTGATTTTTTATTTCCTTCTCCCTAGTCTGGGGAACTGAGGCTAAACTGAGCACCACTGTTACTGCCCTAGCTTAGATCAGCACAGACTGCAGATAGAACTAGAGGCCTTCTTGGTCTATAACGTATTAGGCAGTGCACTTAACAACTGAGCTATCAGCGACTCAAGTGCGTTTTTTTATCTTAAAGGAACATTGTTTCTAGAGAATTAAAAACTTGAAATTTGGTTATAGGCAAAACTTGGACTTCTCAAACATTGCAGAAGCTTTCCTTGGTATATTATGGGTGTTAGTTGGAGTCCATGACAAAGTACATGGTCTATGGAAGGAACAATCGTGATGGGCTAAATTACCTTTCTCGTTGCATGCTTTCTTATGTTCTATTCACTTATCCAAATCTCCACCCCCCCCCCCTCCAAACAAACAGGTCAACTAATAAGTGGGATCACAGTCGTAGCTCACTGTGTGCAAAGGCTGACTGAATATCTTTAAAAGAGTGAGGAACTAGTACAGTACTTAACTTTTCCTTGATGATAAAATGTTTTTTTTTTTTTTTAAGTTGAGATTGTGATGACTTGCCGATTGAGTGCATTGACAAAATTGACCATATCTGTTCTTAAACTTTTCTCCCCTCAGAATATGAAGATGGTGATCTGTCCTCATGGGTGAACAAAGAAAGATTCTTAGGATATGTTTACATTGATGGTTTCACTTTGTATGAACTTGCAGAGACAGGTACCTTGCTGTTTCATTTTCTTCCATCTTTGATTTTTTTGTCTTAAGATAACCTGCTTTATAATTTGAAATTGTTCTGAAATAAAATTGCGAAGTCTATATTTGATTTGGTGCTAGGTTAACATCCTCGTACCATAAATTTGTGGCTTTGGCTAGATTACTGGAGGATTTACTAAGTGAATGAGATGCGTGCTCACAGAGAAATTGACAGCTGGACTAAGTAAATGAACCAGTGGAACATTGATCTAAAGGGCTCATCATTGTGGAAAATGGCATGTACGTTGAAGAAACCTAATGGGTGGCAGGGAGTAAATTTTTAAATGGGGATGGGTACAATACAGCACCATAGAGTGACAGGACAGAGGTTTGCTCTGCTACTTCATTGAGTTTGAAGTTCCTCTGCTGCAGGGAAAAGCTGTGCTATATGCCATGAGAAATTCCCTTGCGGTAGGGGAGGGTCTACACCAGGCTTGTGTATCTCCTAGTTGTTTAAATGAGTAGTTCAATGCTATCTCATCCACAGGAGAAGGGAAGAAAACTAAAGGAAAAGGCTCATCAACTCAAAAGTGGATCAAATTTTACTTTTTTTAAAAACTGATGGCTCTTAATTTGATTGTAAAGTAAAATACTCCCAATTTGACAGTGATGTTCCTGAGTGCCTCGAAGTCATGAATTATGTGCTTAACTGCAATGCCAGGTTTACATTACAGTGCCTGTCCTGTGCACCTCGACTTTCAATCCCAGTAATGTGCATTCTTGCCCTTGGCCTCAGAGTAATACGCCCGATTAGTATCTAGTTCAGAATTTAGGGTTGCCGTGCCCTCCAAAGCTTATTGGACTTTAATTGACTTGCAAGATTCTGTCTTGTTTCATCTGTTTTATGACGACTTTTCTGCAGTGTCAAATAATTTTGCAGTAATTGTCAAAACCTTGCACACTCCAATCAAACTACAGTACCTCAATATACGGAACACTTCAGCAAAAATAAAAACACCGTAGAACATTGCATTGGTCGACAAATGGTAGTCCAGTCATGGGTGTCTATCGTTATAATTTTTTTAATTTATATATAATTGATTTAAATTGACTTGTTGCATTAGCTTAAATTTGCAGCTAAATGGGGCTTTGTAAATATCAGGACATTTCAGAAAGACATAAAAAATGGAAAGCCAATGTGGGGGAAAAAGTGGGTATAAAGAGACAGAAAGCAGAAAAAGGAGAAAGCGACAGATTTAAAAAGCAGGGGTGAGAGAAACAACCTAAAGCTGTCGATAGCCACCAGAAAATCAGATTTAATGACTGGTGTTCATGTGTCAGTCATAACAAATGTTAATGTTTCGTATTTTTTTGGGCTGATCGTGTACCTGTTTTTAATAAAACATGCTCATGCTTGAGAGTAGTGTTCATGCATTCTTTAGTTGATTTGGTAGTTAAATTCTTTTTTTGAAATTTTAAAATTGTTTTTTGCTTAACAAAATCCTGCACTTCTAACGTCTGCTTTACTTCTTCAGGAAAACTGGTGGTGGTTGCAGTTATTGACGGCAAGAATTCATCCGAGGAGCATGCTAAGTAAGGCGGTATGCCTTTGGGTTGTTAACCCTCCAGAATTGTCCTGGAGTCTCCAGGAATTGCAGATTAATCTACTGGACACTCTCTGAGCAACCTGGGCCAAAAAAATCATGGGGGCGTTGAGAAAAAATTGTGTTTTTCATTTATTAGTTACGAAAATATTGGAGATGGGAAACAAAGGGCTGTTTTACTGGGCAGGGTGGCTGAAGGTAGGAGGTCATGTGATAAAACCTCCAGGAATACATTCAACCAAAGTTGACAACCCGAGTGTACCTTCAACAGTACAAGTTCACAGTTGAACATTGCCTAGTACAGGAAACTTTTTTTTATCCGGCACTGACGTGGTGCCGGTTCATCAAAAATTCCGGATAACCGAGAGCTATAGTAAAAGATACGGAGAGCTGAGAGCTCCGTATAAAGCAACAAACCTTGTTGCTTAGCAACAGATGCAGAACAATGGCCACAAGTTCCAAGCATCTCTGTAGCTTAGCAACAGCTGCAGCCACACCCGATTGCATAGCAACAGATCGAGGAAGGCAAGTAATATGAAGTAAAACTTACCTGAACCTACTCCTGAATTTTGCTGGTTAACGAGATTTCCGGTTATTTAGGTACCGGTAAATCGAGAGTTTCCTGTATTTGGCACTGTACTCCTAAACCTGACACCTTTGCAATGATTTTTTTTTTCACGTGTTGGAACAGAGTAGATATTTTTTTGTAGATATTCCATTAAGAAACAAAAGCGCCACTGGAAAAGTGATCCAACCGTGGCTAACTAAAGAAGTTATGGATAGCATTAGATTGAAAGAAGAAGCTTATAGTGTTGCAAAGAATAATAGTAAGCCTGAGGATTGGGAGAGTTTCAGAAACCAGTAAAGGTTGACCAAAAAATTGATATAAAGGGAAAAAATAGAATGAGAGAAAACTAACAAGAAATATGAAAGCAGATTGTAAGAGTTTCTACAAGTCTGTAAAAAGGAAAAGAGTAGCAAAAGTAAATGTTGGTCCCTTAGAGGCTGAGACAGGAGAAATTATTATGGGGAATAAGGAAATGGCAGAAACATTAAACAAATATTTTGTATCTGTCTTCACAGTAGAAGACACAAAAAGCATACCAAAAATGGTGGGGAACCAAGGGTCTAATGAGGGTGAGGAACTTAATGTAATTAATATAAGTAGAGAAAAAGTACGAGAGAAACTAATGGGACCAAAAGCCGACAAATCCCCTGGACCTGACGGCCTACACCCTAGGGTTCTAAAAGAGGTGGCTGAAGAAATAGTGGATGCATTGGTTTTGATCTTCCAAAATTCCCTAGATTCTAGAGTGGTCCCGGCGGATTGGAAGGTCGCAAATGTAACAGCGCTATTCAAGAAAGGAGGGAGAGAAAAAACAGGGAACTACAGGCCAGTTAGCCTGACATCAGTCGTCAGGGAAATTGCTGGAATCCATTGTTAAGGAAATGGTATCAGGGCACTTTGAAAATCATAACATGATTAGGCAGAGTCAACATGGTTTTATGAAAGGGAAATCGTGTTTGACTAATTTATTAGAGCTTTTTGAGGATGTAACTAGCAGGGTAGATAAAGTGGAACCAGTGGATGTGGTATATTTGAATTTCCAAAAGGCATTCGATAAGGTGCCACATAAAAGGTTATTACACAAGATTAGGACTCATGGGGTTGGGGGTAATATAGTTGCATGGACAGAGGATTGGTTAACTGACAGAAAACAGAGAGTAGGGATAAACGGATCTTTTTCAGACTGGCAGGCTGTAACTAAGTGGGGGTGCCACAAGGATCAGTGTTGGGGCCTCAGCTATTTACAATCTATATTAATGATCTAGATGAAGGGACCGAGTGTAATGTATCCAAGTTTGCTGATGATACAAAGCTAGGTAGGACAGTAAGCTGTGAGGAGAACACATCTACAAAGGGACATAGATAGACTAAGTTAGTGGGCAGTAAGGTGGCAGATGGAGTATAATATAGGGAAATGTGAGGCTATTCACTTTGGTAGGAAGAATAGAAAAACAGAATATTTTTTAAATGGTGAGAAACTTTCAAATGTTGGTGTTCAGAGAGATTTGGGTGTCCTTGTGCAAGAAACAGAAAGCTAGCATGCAGGTACAGCAAGCAATAAGGAAGGCAAATGACATGTTGGCATTTATTGCAAGGGGGTTAGAGTATAAGAGTAAGGAAGTCTTGCTACAATTGTACAGGGCCTTGGTGAGACCACACCTGGAGTACTGTGCACAGTTTTGTTCTCCTTATCTAAGGAAGGATATACTTGCCTTGAGGCAGTGCAACGAAGGTTCACTAGATTGATTCCTGGGATGAGAGGGCTGTCCTATGATGAGAGATTGTGTAGAATGGGCCTGTACTCTCTGGAGTTTAGAAGAATGAGAGGTGATCTCATTGAAACCTACAAGATTCTGAAGGGGATTGACAGGGTAGATGCTGAGAGGTTGTTTCCCCTGGCTGGAGTGTCTAGAACTAGGGGGCATAGTCTCAGCATAAGGGGTAGGCCATTTAAGACTGAGATAAGGAGGAATTTCTTCACTGAGGGTTGTGAATCTTTGGAATTCTCTGCCCCAAAGGGCTGTGAATGCTGAATCTTTTGAGTATATTCAAGGCTGAAATAGATAGATTTTTGAACTCTAGGGGAATCGAGGGATATGGAGATCGGGCGGGAAAGTGGATTTGAGGTCGATGATCAGCCATGATCTTATTGAATGGCGGAGCAGGCTCGAGGGACCATATGGCCTACTCCTGCTCTTATTTCTTATGTTAACACATGCTTGCCGTAGTGTACTTTTCACAACAAGCCATCTTTTTTTGTCTTCATGTATACTGCACTGTGATGGAAGTGGTCACACAAATGAGAACAGAGTTGGGTCTTGTGTTTTGGGGCTTAATGCAAATGATCCTGCTGCCTCAGTGCAGGCATTATATTATAAATGTAATCTTTACTATTCTTTTGTGAGAGCTATACAAAATGGTTTGAAGCACTTCCCCCCCCCACCCCCAGATCCTCACAGTGGCACTGTGATTGCATAGTATTGCTGCCATTATCCTGTGGAAATTAAAAGAAATTACATGGGGACAAGGGAATTCTTTTTTAAAAAAAAAAAAGAGAAGATCTGATTAAATGCCAATAATTGATGTCAAATATAATGGAGGATTGAGGGATGGCATGCTAATTTGAAGGGTTCAACCAATGCCCTTTTCCTTCAGTCAACATACCTGTCCTCAGTTATTCAGCATAGTATTTGAAGGTCCTTCCATCAGTCCCAATCAACTCCTAGGTTGATGTCCTCAATACATCTCACATTCCACACCATGAATGCAATGTAGTCAACTGCAGGAATCTATTTGTGATGAAAAACAAGATATTCTGATTAAGCAGACATTTTTCTTTGCACACACTATCTGACATTACCATCCCAAATAATTCCATTGAGTCATTACACTGAATTATTTTCCCCCTCTCACACATTATTTGTGATGTATATAAAATACTGTGTGTATAAAATATTTATTTTCTTATTGAAGGCAATTGTACCAATTTTTTGTTTTAAAAATATCCAACACTTTGAATCAAAAATGTTAAATTGGGAGTTTCAGTTTTATTCCACACAGTACAGGTAAGGTAAGATGGAAAGCAGGAAAATTAGAGAGGCATCTGTGTCTTCAAGAATTTTTCAGGCAGGAAATTTGCAAACTTCCTTTATTGAATTTTTACTACTCATGATTTTGTATTCACTTCTTTCTTTTGTCAGTTGCAACAGGAACTGGTCCCACCATGTGTGAAAAGTAGCCCTTGCAAATAAATTCTGTTAAATATTTTGGAGCTATTTTCTGAGTTCTTGCCTGCTTTGAAACTCTGCAGCCTGCACAAGGCCATTTTTATAAGGTTGGCATGAATGCTGAGTGATCTGCACATTTGCGCCAGTTTCACCACCTGCAGTATTTTCAAGTTCTTTCCAACGCCATAATTATGAACAAATTCTAACTGAAGCTATATTTGGATTACTCCAAAGATAGAGTTTACCAAGTCTCTAACAGATTAATAAAACCTGTAATTATTAAGTCTTGAGGGAGTGTATTTCTTCATTTCTGACTGCCTGTGGTCAAAAAAGCTGTGGCCCATTTCTGCCCTCCCTTACACAGGCATCTTAGAGGCAATATTAGGAAAAGTCAGCATCTTCTTGCCCTAAAAACTCTTAGATGGGTGCCTTTTAATTCTACTAGTGGCAAAAATTGCTTTCTACTTGGATGTAAAGTCTTAGCAGTTATCACTCTTCAATGAAAGCTATGCCAAAAGTGAACATCATCAAGCTCAAAACAAGATATTGTAATATGTTAGAACAATCTTTTGTATTTTTCACTTGACCCTTCCTTGTAAATGAGTATTGTAATGACTAATGTACAAGTCTCCTGGAATACAATTTTACAATCTCAAGTGAGCAAAATGGAGTCACAAATTCAATTTACTCCAGCTTTGATGTAAAAGACCTGTGTAAAGATTTTGGGGAGTGCAATATTATTAGTATTAAATTATAGTAAGTTCTGTTGAGTTGAGTTTGCATGGGCTCCTTTTACCTAGCTCCAAATAATCTCGGAAAAGGACTTTTGGACTGGATACAAACATTGGTCCCAGAGATAAAACCGCCAAAATCTCCAATTATTTTGATGTAATTATAGCTATACAAGGAATTAATGATTAACTTGACAATTTATCATATTAGGTGGTTCAGATCTGCTGTATCAAAAATAATTTTGTCCACTGTTATTAAAGAAATTGTGAATTGTCTCAACTGGCCAAGTCTGGAAGCTGATATCTCCTGTCACGCCCTCTCTCAGCTCATCTCGTCTATAAGATCTACCGCCTGCTCTTTCAGCTCCTTTCCCACTAAGCTACTGACCACCAACCTCCCTTCCTGGCCTTCATGCTAGCTGACATTGTAAATGGTTCCCTCCCCTTGGGCACTGCCCCTCAGACTTTCAAATCTGCTGTCGTCATCCCCTCCTCAAAAATTCCACCTTTGACTCCTTTGCCCTTGCAAACCACCATCCCAACTTCAACCTCCTTATCCTATCCAATGTTCTTGAGCATGTTGCCTCCCAAATGTATGCCCATCTTTGCTGCAACTTCATTTGAATCTCTTCAATCTACCACAGTGACCCGAACCAAAGTCACAAATGGCATCCTTTGACGGTGCATTATCCCTCCTCGACTCTGCAGGCTTTGACACAGTTGAGCACATCATCGTCCTCTAATGCTTCCTCTCTGTTGCCCAGCTCAGCAGGCTGTTCTCACTTGGTTCTACTCTTACCTATCCAATCGTAGCCAGAACATCAGTAGCAATGGCATCTCTTCTGACCACGCATCGTTACCTGCACAGTTCCCCAAGGATCGATCCCTGGTCATCCTCCTTTTCCTCATCTACATGCTTCCCTTGGCAACATCATCCGCAGACATGGGGGTCATTGTCCTCATGTACACTAATGATGCCTGACTCTAACTCTCCACTACCTCCCTCGACCCCTCCCTGCCTTTGTATTGACAGACTGCTTGTCCAACATCCAGTCTTGGATGAACCAAAATTTCCTCATTTAAATCCGAACCTTAACCCCCCACCCCCAAATAAACTCTACCCTTGCTACCAATTCCATCCGTCTCCTGGCCACTGTCTCGGGCTAACTGAGACTTTGGGCAACTTCAGCATCATATTTGACCTTGTGCTGTGCTTCTGAACATCTACTCTAACATTTCCCACCTCTGCCCCACCCTCGGCCCATCTGCTGCTGAAACCCTTATCTATGCCTTTGTCACCTCTTGACGCGACTATTCCAATGGTCTCCTGGCTGGCCTCCCATCTTCCACCCTCTGTAAACTTCAGCTCATTCAAAACTTTCCTGCCTGTATCCTGTCCCGCGCACCCATCATCTCTGTCCTCGCTGACCTACATTGGCACCTGGTCACCCAAAGCTTCAAATTTAAAATTCTCATCCTCGTGTTTGCATCCCTTCATGGCTTAATTCCCCCCTATCTCTGTAATCCCCTCATGCCCTACAAACCCGCCGCTGAACTCTCCATTCCTCTGATCCCTCCTCCTCGTGCACCTCCACCTCGCCCTCCACATTTTCCTCACCTGTTCTTTATGTATTGCATATGAAAAGAAAATGTCATCTGCTATGCCTCAAATAACCCCTTCTAGTTCAGACAAAGTCTTTGATAATTCAGGTGAAATTTTGCACGCCCTAGTTCGCTGATCAAAGGACGGGGTTGAGAAAATATCAGCTTTTTGCTAAGCTAATACTATTGTTCCTCGGACCAGTGATATATAATGCAGGATAAACTGCAATGCACCGTCTCTGCTGTAAAACTGCCAGTGTATCATTTCATTATTCTCTTTTTCCAGCCTAAAGGCCATTACTCATGAAGTTGCTACTGGCTACAGGGAGCAGTTTCACAGGTTAGTTGATGAATACTTTGAGTATGTAGTAACATAGTGAGAGGGGAAATATTATGGGGTTTAGCATCTTTGAAAGTAGATAAATGACCAGTCCCAGATAAAATGTATCCAAGGCTGCTGAGAAGCAAGGGAGGAAATAGCGGAAGCTCTGACCATTTTCCAATCCTCTCTGGCTGCAGGTGTGGTACTGGAGGACTGGTAACGTTGTACCATTGTTTAAAAAGGGAGGAAGGGATAGACCGAGTAATTACAAGCCAGTCAGCCTAACCTCAGTGGTGGGCAAATTATTGGAAAAAGTTCTGAGGAACAGTGTTAATTGTCATTTAGAAAAGCACGGATTAATCAAGGACTGTCAGCATGGATTTGTTAAGGGCAGATCGTGTTTGACTAACTTGATTTACTTTTTTGAGGAAGTAACAGGAAGGGTCGATGAGGGTAGTGTGTTTGATGTAGTCTACATGGATTTTAGCAGGGCTTTTGACAAGGTCCCACATGGCAGACTGCTCCGAAAAGTAAAAGCCCATGGGATCCAAGGGAAAGTGGCAAGTTGGATCCAAAGTTGGCTCCGTGGCAGGAAGCAAAGGGTAATGGTCACCGGATGTTTTTGTGACTGGAAGGCTGTTTCCAGTGGGGTTCCGCAGTGCTCGGTACACTAGGTCCCTTACTTTTTGTGGTATATATTAATGATTTAGATGTAGAAACATAGAAGATAGGAGCAGGAGTAGGCCATTCGGCCATTTAATGAGATCATGGCTGATCATCCAAATTCAGTACCCTGTCCCTGCTTTCTCCCCATATCCCTTGATCCCTTTAGCCTTAAGAAATATATCTAACTCCTTCTTGAATATATTTAATGAATTGGCCTCAACTGCCTTTTGTGGTAGAGAATTCCACAGGTTCACCACTCTCTGGGTGAAGAAATTCCTCCTCATCTCTGTCCTAAATGGCTTACCCCTTATCTTTAGACTGTGACCACTGGTTCTGGACTCCCCCGCCATCGGGAACATCCTTCCTGCATCTAGTCTGTCTAGTCATGTTAGAATTTTATGTTTCAATGAGATCCCCTCTCATTCTTTTAAACTCCAGCGAATATAAGCCCAATCGACCCAATCTCTCCTCATACGTCATTCCTGCCATCCCAGGTATCAGTCTGGTGAATATTCGCTGCACTCCCTCCACGGCAAGAACATCCTTCCTCAGATAAGGCGACCAAAACTGCACACAATACTCAAGATGTGGTCTCGCCAAGGCCCTGGACAACTGCAGAAAGACATCCTTGCTCCTGTACTCAAATTCTCTTGCTATGAAGGCCAACCTACCATTTGCCTTCTTAACCGCCTGCTGCACCTGCATGCTTACCTTCAGCGACTGGTGCACAAGGACACCCAGGTCTCGTTGCACTTCCCCTTCTCCCAATCTATTGCCGTTCAGATAATCTACCTTCCTGTTTTTGCCACCAAAGTGGATAACCTCGCATTAATCCACATTATACTGCATCTGCCCAATCACCCAACCTGTCCAAATCATACTGAAGTTTCTCGGCATCCTCCTCACAGCACACACGCCCACCCAGCTTTGTGTCATCTGCAAACTTGGAGATATTACATCTAGTTCCCTCGTCTAGATCATTAATATATATTGTAAATAGCTGGGGTCCTAGCACCGATCCCTGCGGTACCCCACTAGTCACTGCCTGCCACTCGGAAAAAGACCCGTTTATTCCAACTCTTTGCTTCCTGTTTGCCAACCAGTTCTCTGTCTAAGTCAGTACCTTATCCCCAATCCCATGTGCTTTAACTTTACACGCTAATCTCTTATGCGGGACCTTATCGAAAGCCTTCTGAAAATCCAAATACACCACATCCACTGGTTCTCCCTTATCTATTCTACCAGTTACATCCTCAAAAAATTCCAGTAGATTAGTCAAGCACGATTTACCTTTTGTAAATCTATGTTAACTTTGTCCGATCTGGTCACTGTTTTCCAAGTGCTCTGCTATTACATCTTTTATAATGGACTCTAGCATTTTCCCCACTACCAATGTCAGGCTTACCAGTCTATAATTCCCCGTTTTCTCTCTACCGCCTTTTTTGAATAGTGGGGTAACATTAGCTACCCTCCAATCCATGGGAACTGTTCGAGTCTATAGAATTTTGGAAGATGACCAGCAATGCATCTACTATTTCTAGGGCCGCTTCCTTAAGTACCCTAGGATGTAAATTATCAGGCCCTGGGGATTTATCGGCCTTCAATCCCGTCAATTTCACTAACACCATTTCCCTACAATTACTGATTTCATTCAGTTTCTCCCTCTCATTAGACCCTATGTTCCCCGACATCTCTGGGAGGTTATTTGTGTCCTCCTTTGTGAAGACAGAACCAAAGTATGTATTTATTTGGTCTGCCATTTCTTTGTTCCCCATTATAAATTCCCCTGATTCTGACTGCAAGGGACCTACGCTTGACTTCACCAATCTTTTTCTCTTCACATATCTATAGAAGCTTTTACAGTCAGTTTTTATGTTCTCTGCAAGCTTACTCTTGTACTCTATTTTCCCCCTTTTAATTAATCCCTTTGTCCTCCTTTGCTGAATCCTAAACTGCTCCCAATCCTCAGATTTGCTGCTTTTTCTGGCCAATTTATATGTCCTCTCCTTGGATCTTATGCTAGCCCTAATTTCCCTTGTTAGCCACGGTTGAGTCGCCTTCTTTGTTTTATTTTTATGCCAAACAGGGATGAACAAATTCTGTAGTTCATCCATGCGATCTTTAAATGTTTGCCATTGCCTATCCACCGTCAACCCTTTAAGTAACGTTCCCCAATCCATCCTAGCCAACTCGCACCTCATACCATCGTAGTTTCCTTTTTTTTTAAATTCAGGACCCTAGTTTCAGAGTCACTTCAATGTAGGGTGCGTGATTAAGAAGTTTGCAGATGATACAAAAATTGGTCATGTGGTTGATAGTGAGGAAGAAAGCTGTAGACTGCAGGAAGATCTCAATGGACTGGTCAGGTGGACAGAAAAGTAGCAAATGGAATTCAATCCGGAGAAGTGTGCAGTAATGCATTTGGGGAGGGCTAACAAGGCAAGGGAATACACAGTAAATGGTAGGATACTGAGAAGTGTAGAGGAACAGAGGAACCTTGGAGTGCATGTCCACAGATCCCTGAAGATCAATAAGGTGGTTAAGAAGGCATACGGGATACTTTCCTTTATTTGCCGAGGCATAGAATAGAAGAGCAGGGAGGTTGTGCTTGAACTGTATAAAACACTAGTTAGGCCACAGCTAGAGTACTGCATACATTTCTGGTCACCACATTACAGGAACAATGTGATTGCACTAGAGAGGGTACAGAGGAGAATTACGAGGAAGTTGCCAGGACTGGAGAATTTTAGCTATCAGAAAAGATTGGATAGGCTGGGGTTGTTTTCTTTGGAACAGAGGGAGCTGAGGAGATTTAATTGAGGTGTATAAAATTATGAAGGGCCTAGAGAGTGGATAGGAAAGATCTGTTTCCCTTAGCAGAGGGGTCAATAACTGGGGGCATAGATTTAAAGTAATTTGTAGAAGGGTTAGAGGGGAATTGAGGGGAAAAAAATTCACCCAGAGGGTGGTGGGTGTCTGGAACTCACTGCCTGAAAGGGTGTTAGAGGCAGAAACTCTCATCACATTTAAAAAGTACTTGGATATGCACTTGAAGTGCTGTAACCTGCAAGGCTACAGACCAAGAACTGGAAAATGGGATTAGGCTGGACTAGCTCTTTTTCAGCCAGCACAGACAAGATGGGCCGAATGGCCTCCTTCTGTGCCATAAATTTATATGATTCTAAACAGGAGGATAGTGGCAGACTTCAGGAAGATATTGACAGAGTGGTGAAATGGCAGATATGTGGCAGATGGTATTTAATGCAGAAGTGTGTGAAGTGATGCATTTTGGTAGGATGAATGAGGAGAGGCAATATAAATAAAATGGTACAGTTTTAAAGAGGGTGCAGGAACAGAGACACCTGGGGTTCACATACTCAAATCTTTGAAAATAGCAGGACAAGTTGATAAGGCTGTTTTAAAAAAAAAAAAAAAAAAAGCATATGGAATCTGGGCTTTATAAATGAGGCATAGAGCACAAAAGCAAGGAAGTTATGCTAAATCTTTATAAAACATTGATTAGGCCCCAGCTGGATTATTGCATCTAATTCTGGGCACCACACTTTTGGAAGGATGTCAAGGCCTTGGAGAGGGTGCAAAGGAGATTTACCAGAATGATACCAGAACTGAGGAACTTCAGTTATGTCGATAGACTAGAGAAGCTTGGATTGTTCTCCTTAAAGCAGAGAATGTTGAGGGGAAATTTAATAAAGATGCTCAAACTTAAGAGTTTTGATGAGAGTACACAAGGAGAAACTGTTTACACTGGCAGAAGGGTTGGTACTGGAGGACACAGATTTAAGGTAATTGGCAAAAGAACCAAAGAGGAGATGAGAAGAATTTTATTTATGCACCGAGTTATGATGTTCTGAAATACACTGCCTGAGAGGGTGGTGAAAGCAGATTCAATACTAACTTTCAAAAAGAGAATTGGATGTATTTTTGAGATGGAAATAATTACAGAGCAGGGGAGTGGGATTAATTGGATAGCTCTTTCAAAGAGCCGGCACAATGGGCCGAATGTGCTGTATAATTCTATGATTCTATAAATGCTTCCTATCGCAAAGGAAAACTTCTGCGATCTTAATTCTTTCTCTTCAAAGCTATAGGTAGTAGCATGTACATATTTATCTCAGTGTTGAAATTCTGGCATTGAACTCCACTTCCTTTTAAAATATTGATTATATGTAATCTCTACCATTCAGAACAGAATAGGGAACTGCAAAGGAAAATCACATTTTTCCAACAGAAATTTTCAGTTAGGGTACTACTGTACTGCCTCGGAGTCTTTTTTTAATCTGCGTGAAACAAATTGGCGAAGAGAAATAACTAAGTGGAAAATTACATATCCAACTGGCACCTATCCAGGTGGGCATGTGTATTTTGTATTTTAACACGATGTATTTAATACTATACTATAGGTTAATTCCAAGTAAACTGAGCATAATAGGATTGTAAAGGAGGTGTAAATATTGGAACACTTTAGAAAACTGTCAGCATACCTGTCTGCCCTCCTTGCATACCTGTCCACATCATTATGCCAAGTCAGATATGCAGCATTCCACTATAAGAGGAAACGGATAAATGCCAAAAACATCTTCATCCAAATCCTATCTATCTTTGCTGTTCGCGATTGCTCTGACTTCCATAACCTCGTCAAAATGTTTATTCTTTTAACCGCCCACACTTAAGCAGGCAGCTGAAAATGTTTTCAATATTTCCACAATTGTTGCATCACAGAGCACCTGGCAGGATTTCCTATATTTTGTTTGTAAGGAAAGTTTTAAAAGAAGTAAACTGGATACTATGGATGAGATCCTTTAGTTGTCAGAAGAGACTAGAAAAATTGGAGTTCTTTTCACTACAACAGAAAAGGTTAAGAGAAGTTTTTTTTTTATTGTTCCCGGGATGTGGGTGTCGCTGGCGAGGCCATCATTTATTGCCCATCCCTAGTTGCCCTTGAGAAGGTGGTGGTGAGCCGCCGCCTTGAACCGCTGCAGTCTGTGTGGTGAAGGTACTCCCACAGTGTTGGTAGGGAGGGAATTCCAGGATTTGGGAACGGCGATATATTTCCAAGTCAGGATGGTGTGTGACTTGGAGGGGAACTTCCAGGTGGTTGTGTTCCCATGCACCTGCTGCCCTCTTCCTTCTAGGCGGAAGAGGTCACGGGTTTGGGAGGTGCTGTCGAAGAAGCCATTGCGAATTGCTGCAGTGCATCTTGTAGTTGGTACACACTGCAGCCACGGTGTGCCACGAGTGGAGGGAGTGAATGTTTAAGGTGGTGGAGTATGAGGTTTTGGATGAGGTAAATGGGGAAAAACTAGTTCCAACTGATTGGTGAGTCGATGAATAGAGGACATAGATTTAAGATCATCGCTAAGAGTAAAAGGGAGGAGGTTTTTATGAAGGTTATTAGGACATGGAAACAGCATCGATAATGGCTTTCAATGGGGAAGTGATAAATAGCTGTAGAAGAAAAAATTAAAAGGGTATGATGAAAGGGCAGAGGATTGGGACGAAGTGGATGCTTTTTTTGAGAGAGATCTGACACAGGTGCAATGAGCCAAATGGTGTAAAATTCTATGATTCTTCTATGAAATACAGCACATACATTTAAAAAGCACCTTTCAAGACTCAGGACATCCCAAAGTGCTTCACAGCCAATGAAGAACCTTTGCAGTGTAGTCAATGTTGTAATGCAAGGAAACGCAGACGCCAGGCAAGATTCCACAAACAACAGAGAGATAATTGACCAGATAATCTCTTTTTTTTTTAAGTGATGTTGATTGAGGCCAGGACACTGAGTGAGCTCCCCTGCTGCTCTTCAAATAGTGCCATGGGATTTTTAAAGTCTGCCTGAAAGGGCAGACGAGGCCTTGGTTTAGCGTCTCAACTGAAAAACAACGCCTCTGACAATGCAGCACTCCCTCAGTGCTGCACCGAAGGAGAAAACTCATGTTTGGGAGTTCCAGGATTTTGACCCAACGATGATGAAGGAACGGCAATATTTCCAAGTCAGGATGGTGTGTGACTTGGAGGGGAACTTGCAGGTGGTTGTGTTCCCATGTGCCTGCTGCCCTCTTCCTTCCTCATTTGTGGAAAGAAGAACTGTCTTTCATGGGGTGTACTGAGGGTCCTCAAAATGTATTTACTTTAAACATACCGTATTTAAATGTGTTAACAGGGATTTCCAGTTTGGGCATATAGATGGAGCTGACTACATCAACAGTGTCATAATGGAGTAAGTGTTTCCTCACTTTTAACTAATTATTTTAAAAAAGTAATGTTTGTGATATTTTAAGAAAATGTGACAAGACCTGTTTTGAATTTTAATTCCAGTGTCTTCAACAGGAAAAGTTTCTGGATGTTAAAATTATTGGTGATTATGTTGTCTGGAGAAGTAACTTGAGTGGACCAAGGGGGCTGTTCTAAAGAAATACTCATTTTGATCACCACGTTAAGTGACTTGTGCCACCAAGCAGTGTACCCTTGCAATCTTATTGTCAAATCCTCAGGGAGAGAAAAGTTTACAGTAATTTTATTTAGTCTGGAGAAAAAAACTGCAACTGGCTCACCTTTCAATCCTTGGTTTTGTTTCCAGTTGGTACAGAGAGAGAAAGAGACTCGTCAAACATAAAGACAGAAATGCAGAGAGTTAAATAACTGGAGAAATAGTACAAGAAATCTGAGGAAAAATAGAGTGCAAAAGCTAAATTAGAGATTGAGTGACAGCAAGAGAGGAATAAAGATACCAAACCTTTCTCAATCTGTGAATTCGGATACAGCAGCATGGGGGGGGCTGGCACTCCATTTTGACTGAAGTACTGAGAAAAGAGGTAATATTATTCTTATGGAGTATTGCACAACTTTTAATATATTGCAGGATTTTTTTATCTTCATTTCTGTGTGGAAAATTGCACTTAAGCATAGCATAAAGAGAAATCCTTGAAATGCGTGTGTTTCATCGATTTTGATAACCTGGGGGAATAGTGAACTACCTATTGCTAAATCTTCAGCAGCTCTTTAATAAATGGGTTCTTGCTGCAAATTCCAAAATTGTGCCTCAGATATAGGCAGTGCCGCTGCCAATACCTTTTACTTTTTACCCCTCTTCTGAAGACAGTCTAGTTCCATGGCTTGGCAGCATTCTGCTGTCTTGCTCAAGTGATTTAGACAGTGAACTGTCAGCAGGTTACCACAAGTGGCATCACAGCTGAGCCTGGTCCTGCCCTCGCGTACATGCACATTTTGCAGTGGGATTGCTGGACAGTAATTGGGGAACAGGAACTCTAACGGATTTTCTTCCCACTTCGACCTCTGTAGCCCTGAAGTGCAGACACCAATGGTAGCAACCCCACTTTCATTCTGGCTGGTATTGGCTAACTCAGTACAAATGCATGCTCGAACTTAGGGCCTTCCTAGCTTGGCTGGTTTGGTATCACGCTGCAGTGCACTTACTGAGCTATTGGGAGAACCCAGTTTTTTTCTTTTTAAATAAGCCTTATTTCAATTTTGTTTGTAATTTCACATTCTACAGCAGTCATTTCAATTCTTTGCAAAGGTTTAATTGTACCACTTTTGAAATGTGCAAAGGGTAATGCCTACACTAATAGTTTTAGTGCAGAAGTCCATCTATTTAGACCCTGTGAACTCTTAACGGTGTAGTTCTAATTGTCACCACTGGATGGGGCTATTTGTTTAGTACCGTTCATGTGTATTCTGAAATAGAAATGTAAACCAGAATGTTGGATCACTTTGTATCAGCCATTACTATTTGTTTGAAAAATTCCCTTGCGTATTTTCTTTCAGTGAGGTCGTTGTCCCTACCATTGTTGTACTGAATACTTCAAACCAACAGTACTTTCTACCAGAAACAACAATTGGGAGCATTGAGGACTTGATTAAGTTTATTACTGACATCATCGAAGGATCAGCCGAAGTAAGTTTAAGGATAGTAAATAGTTGTAATACAAGTCTGATTTTTTTCTCTTTTAAATGGCAAGTTTGACCTCTACAAATTTCTCCCACTCTCCCGTTCATTATTCACCACGATCACAGTAGATTATTGGGTGCATTGTGCATAAGGTTATGATTTTGTTCATTGGGTGTAAGGGCTTGCTTATGGAGCAACCTTTTGTGCTGGGCACCAGAAAAAACATCTAGTGAAAGTTTAAATTGTAACAGTTTTCTCTGAGGAGGGTATGTGGAAGTGTTTCAATTTCAGAAGTAGATCTCAGTGATGGGACCTGGGCATGGTGCTAACTCATCTTATTAATGAGTGTTATGCAGAAATTGCTCCTCAATTGGGAGTTCAACCGCACGCTCAGACAAGCAATTGTCCAAATAGACATTTCTAGCTTTATTTTTGCAGAGTACCAAATGCCACCACTTTATGTGGACTGGGTGATGCAGTAAATTTGGAATGTTTGTTGCAAACCCTCTCCGTAGCATCCAGGCCTGATGCGCTCTTTTGTGTTTAACTCCTATTATTTCGATACTTCTAAAAGATTCTATTTCTTTTGAAATTCCGTTCGACAGTAAATACAATTATTTCTTGCCCCCGATTTTCAGGCACAAGGAGGAGACAGTTTCTATCATCGCATTAGAAGATTGTTATATGATGGAAAATCCACCATATTAGTAAGTATCTGTAAATCTTGTTTCATTTACACTCAAATTTAGTCATCAGAGGCGTGCTTTCCCGATGTTTCATTTCCTAGAAATACAATTGAAGGACTTGTTGTGCATTATGTAAGCTAATGGTTCATTTGGTTAAAAATGTACAATATGATAACTGAGGGTTTTTTAAGGGCCATCTTTGTATTTTTATCACTATTGCAGGAAAGCCGATTTCTCATCGTTTAACAAATTTCTACTGTTTTCTTTCTTTTGCTTACAAAAAAAGTCCAATGTTAACAACTTTCAACTGTTTTAAAAGAAAAAAAAAGGGGTTAAAGCCTTACAGAAATTGTATATAGTGCACTGGCAGCAAAAGGCTTCCTCTGCAAATAGTGTTTGTCTCCATCCCACCCAACACATATTTGTGTTGCCTCTGCAATATAGAAGATAGGAGCAGGAGTAGGCCGTTCGGCCCCTCGAGCCCGCTCCGCCATTTAATGAGATCATGGCTGATCATCCAAATTCAGTACCCTGTCCCTGCTTTCTCCCCATATCCCTTGATCCCTTTAGCCTCAAGAAATATATCCAACTCCTTCTTGAATATATTTAATGAATTGGCCTCCACTGCCCTCTGTGGCAGAGAATTTCACAGGTTCACCACTCTCTGGGTGAAGAAATTCCTCCTCATCTCAGTCCTAAATGGCTTACCCCTTATCCTTAGACTGTGACTCCTGGTTCTGGACTCCCCTGCAATCGGGAACATCCTTCCTGCATCTAGTCTGTCTAGTCCTGTTAGAATTTTATAAGTTTCAATGAGATCCCCTCTCATTCTTCTAAACTCCAATGAATATAAGCCTAATCGACCCAATCTCTCCTCATACGTCATTCCTGCCATCCCAGGTATCAGTCTGGTGAATCTTTGCTGCACTCTCTCCATGGCAAGAACATCCTTCCTCAGATAAGGTGACCAAAACTGCACACAATACTCAAGATGTGGTCTCACCAAGCCCCTGTACAACTGCAGCAAGATATCCTTGCTCCTGTACTCTCATCCTCTCGCTATGAAGGCCAACATACCATTTGCCTTCTTTACCTGCCTGCTGCACCTGCATGCTTACTTTCAGCGACTGGTGCACAAGGACACCCAGGTCTCGTTGCACTTCCCTTTTTCCCAATCTATTGCCGTTCAGATAATCTGTCTTCCTGTTTTTGCCACCGAAATGGATAACCTCACATTTATCCACATTGGGCAGATGCATGGCAAATGCAGTATAATCACCCAACCTGTCCAAATCATACTGGAGTTTCTCTGCATCCTCCTCACAGCACACGCGTCCACCCAGCTTTGTGTCAACTGCAAACTTGGAGATATTACATCTAGTTCCCTCGTCTAGATCATTTATATATTGTGAATAGCTGGGGTCCTAGCACCGATCCCTGCGGTACCCCACTAGTCACTGCCTGCCACTCGGGAAAAGACCTGTTTATTCCAACTCTTTGCTTCCTGTCTGGGGACAAGTGTAAAAGTAAGCATAAAGGAAGCAAAGTTGTGGTGCAAACCTTTGCACAATAATGGCCCAGAAATTAGGTTCGGGGGCTTGCCGCACGTGCAAGCCCCTGATGTGCACTTACCTGGCGCGCCGACAGCTGAAGCCTGGGCCTGCTTGGAATTCCTGTCACTGGCCCGGTTCAGCTGTCGGCGCGCTGTGCTTGCCTGATCCAGCGGCGTAGTTAGTGCGATGTGCTGGCTGGGATCAGGTGAGCACTGGGCAGCCAATCAGGGGAGGGAAAACTTCATTCATGAGTTTGATAGTAAGAACTGTCAAACTCATGAAAAGTACGGCGCCCAAAACACTACTTAAACTTTAAATAACATTTTTTTAAAACATCCCACTAATTAAATGAACTATAAATAACTTTAAAAAACTATTTTAAACAATTAATCACATTTTTGAAAAAAATAATTTTTTAAGAAAGCGGGTCTAAAAATAAACTTACCTTACTGTAAAGTCCTTAAAAGCAATAAAGCTGTGGAAAAAATGTTATTTTAACTAATAGACCACTTACCTTAAAGAATCAAGTCCTTACGTCTCCTTTTTACATTTCTAAAAAGTGGAGTCCCTTACACACGGGCAAACCTGTCAAGGAAGGAAGTTCAACGCATGCGTTGGACCTCTGAACCCCTTGGAGGAAATGCAGGTTTCCCGCGCATGCACTGTGCATGCTGAAATCCGGCACTTCCAACGGGCCCACGCGTGAGTAACCCGTCCGTACTCACGCGTTGGGACCGGAATTACTGGCCCAATAAATATAAAATAATGACTTTTGCCTGAGAATTTTTTTAAATGTTTGTTCTGATAGGAATCGCAATTTTATTGATATGAAAAACTTGTACTATAATGTAAAAGAAATTACCTGTATCTTTTTAAGAACATCGGAACATATAATTCGAAAGGAAGTGTATTTTACAGTATCCTAACTCTCCTGGAGCACAACTGGTTTAGCCATCCATCACAAGACCTAGCTGGACCATATCAAACATTATTGGGCTTCGCTCTCCTCTGCCAAAACTGCCCACTACTCCAGGATCATCCTGGAGAACAAAAATAGCCCCCAGCATTTTTCTGCCACTATCCACAGTCTCCATAAACTCCTCTCCCCTGCCCCCTTCACCATTGCATCCAACAACAATTGCAAGGCGGTCCTGGATGACTTTGTCACTAACATTGAGACCATCTGTTAACTGCTTCCCCCCCACACCTCATCCTTTGCCCAGCAGGCCAAACCTCCTCCGGGCTTCTCCTTGCCCTAGGCCTTAACTCATAATTTTCTACGGTTTCTCTTTTCTCCCCACTCCAAGCTCATTTTTTACATGACATGTATTTCCTGCTGCCTTGACCCATTCCCACTAAAGTTCTGACCAGCCAACTATGCTTTCTGGCCCTCATGCTAGTTGACATTATAAACCATTCCCTCCCTTCAGGCACTGTGTTCCTCTCTTTCAAAACCACCATAATCGCCCCCTCCTCAAAAAGCCCACATTTGACCTCTTTGACTTTGCAAACTACAGCCCCCATCTTCAACCTCCTTTTCTCTCCAAAGTTCTTCAATGTTTTTGATGCCTCTCAAATCCATGCCCATCTTTTCTGCAACTCCATGTTTGAATCTCTCCATAGAGGTTTCCATCCACAGCACCAAAACGGCCTAGCCAAAGTCACAAATGATATCCTCTGACTGTGAACATGGTGCATTATCCCTTCTCGTCCTTCTCAATCTCTCTGCAGCCTTTGACACGGTTGACCACACCATCTTCCTCCAACGGCTTTTCTCCGTTGTTCAGCTCAGTAGGATTGTTCTCGCTTGGTTCCACTCTTATCAGATCGGAGCCACAGCATCTCCAGCAATGGCTTCTCTTCCCGCGCCATTATCTCCAGAGTTCCCCAAGGATCTATTATTGCCCCCCATCTCTTCCATAGCTGCATGCTGCTCCTTGTCGACATCATCCGCATACATGAGGTCATCTTTCCACATGTACCCTGACGACACCCATATCTACCTCTCCTCCACCTCGCTTGACCCCTCCACTGTTGTCCGATTGCTTGTCCGACACCCAGTCGTGGATGAGCCGCAATTTCCTTCAGTTAAACATCGGCTCCTGACACAGGCTAAACCAGACTATTCGGTATCTCACCGGCCAGACTATTTGGAATCTCTGCCTTCTATTCAAGCTCGAGCTGCATTTCCGGCCCCATGTGCTCTTCATCACAAAGACCGCCTACTTCCATCTCTGCAACATCACCCACCTCCACGCTGACGTCAGCCCATCTGTTGCTGAAACCCTCATCTGTGACTTTGTCGCCACCATACTCCACTATTCCAGTGCTCTCCCTACCTCCCACCATTGTGGGAACACCGTCAGTGTGAAAACTGCAGTGGTTCAGGAGATTGCCCACCACCATCTCAAGGGAACTATGGTTGGATAATAAATCTGACCTTGACAGCACCACCCACATCCCATGGACAAATTTTTCCAAAAAACTTCTCTGTTGCCCCAATGACAATGGCCCAGAACTTGCGGTCCTGGTGACGGCGAACTGGTAACGTTTGCCGTCATTTCACTTTGAAACTGACTGCAACTTCAGGATGTATCGCATGTGCAGCCTATCACAGAAATCCTGAAGTTGTGGTCTGTCATTCACTGCTCCGACACTGGCTGCGCTGTGGACCCCCCACAGAGCCGGCAATCAGCATAATCTGTCAAATCATGGAAACTGACCCAAACTTCGGCTTTTTCACGGTAATACTGCTGTTAAATGCCCCATTACCGTTGGACCCAAAGAGTTAAGTGTAACTGGGATTTTAACAGTGCATTGACTGCTAAACAAAGGTTATGGCCCTGAAAAACTAATTTTAATTTTGTGGAGTGTCAAATTTATCCATTTAATAACAATTAAAAATGTTAAACTTTAAAAAAAAATTAATTAAAAAGAAATGTTTGTTCATTATTATTTCAGGTTTACCTTTTTCCCCCATGTGAGATCCTCGATCTTTGTTTTGCTCTCTAACATTTTTGAAAAGTTACAATCAAAGGCGCTTAACCGCTTCCTGGTTCGCCGTCTGAGAATTCTGCATTGTGATTGACTACTTTGACAGCTTGCTGACGTCACAGTAGTTCGCGTTAGGGATTCCCCATTAACTTGCGCTGGATTTCAATTACGTTTCGGAAAAGCCAAACTTCTCGCCACAGAGATCACAAGATCTTTGTAGGAAGCTTACTTTGGGGCCAGCGGTGAACGCCTTTGCTTCGCCGCTGACCGCAAATTACAGGCAATATGTTTTACTATTTGACTATAAATAATAAAAAAAACAAAGTATTATTTAAAAATAAGGCAAAATGTATGACTTTAAAATAGGTACTGGATTACATCGCTGCAGCCTGCTCCAATTATCCCTGCCCTCCAACCCTGCTTCACCAGAATACTGCACTTGGCCTTGATTCTACAACTTGAATATATAACCCCTTCAATATATTAAAACGTCCGATGGTGCTTCACAGAGGCATGATCTTCCCATGCAATGCCTTGGGGGATCAACTATGTATTATGTGCCTGCTGTTTATTTGCTTCTTTATATTGTGTTAAATATATTTTCTTAATTGTTGCATCTAAAATGAAGGCTGATGTTGTAATGCTCTACTGCTTATTAAATGGGGGGGAGAGCTTACAGAGGCATAGGATAATTCCAGTAACTAAAAGTAATTAGAAGAAAGTTTCCATTTGTTTTCCTGCATGATGCCAAAAGCTTACCTAGATCAGTGCTAGTAAAGGTACTCTCAAAGGCATTTGACATTTGGACTTGCTTATGAGAGTGATCTAAAATATAGAGGTCAAAGTCTGAGTAAGAAAGATAGAGAAAACCGCAAAACATAACAAACACAACCACAGTCAGTCACAGAGGATGTCATTTGTGACTTTGGCCAGGACAGCCTTGGTGTTGTAAAACTATTAGATTGTTTGACTAGTTTCATTTAGGGATTATTTTAGAAAATGTGCTAGGTAACAACATCCTTTAAACCGTTTTGCTATTGTTGTTTGTTCATATGTGGAGGAAAAAAATGACTTCTTGTGTCCTTTTGTGCTTCATTTAGTCTGTTTTTAAGACCTCTCCTCTCCTGGGCTGCTTTCTCTTCGGTCTACCTTTGGGTGTTATCAGCATCATGTGTTATGGAATCTGGACGGCCGATGGGGAATATGAACCGGAAGAAGGAGAACTACTTCAGGGTGAAGCCATTGACCAGGGAGATGCAGAAGCCAGTGATGAAGAAAAGGAGCAAGACAATGCTGAACATCACAAAGATGATAATGGAGTTAAAGAAAATTCAGAAGAGCACAAAGATGAAGAACTGGAAGAGAAAAGCATGGTAGAAAAGAAAAGGGATTAATGTGTGCTTAAATGCTGAGTTCCCTCTAGGATTTCCAAATGATTGAGCGTATGTTACATTTTAACATCAGTGAAGACTGTTGGAAAGATAATGCATTTGGTTTTTTTGTCTTCCCAGTTTGACCTGTACTCTTTAGAGACCATCTGGGCAAGAAGAGCTTTGAATGATCATGTAAATTACATTTTGTTCTTTAGATGCAGATAGTTACAGTGGAACTCTGTTATCTGCCATAATGGAAAGAGTCCTAGTTGATGATGCAAATTGGCAGATAATCGAGAATCCCCAGAATGTGGTCTTTGGGTATAATATCCAAGGTGCAGGAATGAAGGCAAGTATAGTTAATAACAAAAGAAACATTAGCAGGCTGTGCAGTGAAATGATATCTTGCACAAGACTTTCTCCCCCACAAAATCTGTCAAATGGATAAGAAGTTCGACTGTAGTTTTTAAATATATACATATATATATACATGACCGTGTGGGGAAAAAGAGAGTTCACATTACAAGCAGATTTTCTTTTGTGCATGATTCTACCAATCTGTCTCTCCCACTCCCCCCTCCCCCATAAAAATTGAAAGGGCTAATGCGAGACATTATACCTTGTTATATTGGGCATTTGGCTGGTTTTTATATAGAAAATAAGTCACTGTGGTAGAAAGTGCAGACTACTCACTGATCTTTAGGGTATAATTGAGACTTCCCCATCATTGCTGTTTGCTTATGGTTATAAAGAACTGGATTGATTGCCACTTTAACACCTGAACCAGAGATTTATAAGGCTTTGAAAGTTAATGCATGCTGGGGGTTTTTGGTTGGGGAAAAAAAAATTCCCCTCAAGATCATCGTCACATGATTCATTTTACTACTAACAGAATGACTCCAGTATCTGTATTCTCAATGTAACCGTTGTGAAAGAAGAATGGAAACCAAGCTGTGATTATTTTGTGTTTGATAGTTATGCACCTAAAATCAAATGTACTACTATGGATTTGCAATAAATGTAAAAGAGCAGTTAGCATCTAGGGGAATGAATATAACACAAACTATTGCTACAGCACATGCAGCTTAAGAATTTCCTATGATAGCTACGATAGGAAGTGCACTGCTAGTGGTGAAGTAGCTAATAATAGACCGGGGTAAGCTGCCGACATTTTCAATTTAAATCCAGATGGGTCTTCCACCCTTATATATAAAAAAAAAAAATAAGCAATAGAAGCAGGTTTAAAAACAGTACATTTTTTTTTATCCAGCCATGTTACTTGTATCTGATTTTGAAATGTGTAGAATAATTCCCCAGGAGTTGCTGCCTCTTAATACTGGCAGTTAACTATAAGGCATACAGTTACTGTAGACAATCCGACAGGATCCCCATAGAAGTACTCGTAGGCACCTACCTTGTATCTGCAGAGGCGTCAACACTTCCTGTTTAAAGTCAGATGTCTAAGGTGCAGCATTATTTGGGGTCTAAACTGTGCCTTACACAAGCAGCATTTAAAGCCGGTGCAGTACATTTTTATTGCAATGCAGACAAAATTGGTATCTACTGGGCTGTACCCCCAGTGCAAAGCAGAAGTAAGTTTTACAGCTGCATCTGTATGGTGGCGATAAGACCGGCTAAGCCAGTACAGTGAGCAGCTACAAAATAAAAGGCACTTCCTTCAAAAGATGTTAGAATATCTTTTTTTTTAAACCCTCAGATCTAATGTACACTCTTAAAGCTCTTTGCACCTAGTTTTTGAATTAGCAACAGTTCAGATAAACCAGCTATTACCACAAACCACTGACTTCTGCAGTAGCATTTCCAACCTAATGCACAACTTTTGATCTTATCAGTTCACACTAAGTCAGGGATACAACAAAATTAACCAATGTAAAATATGGGCCTTGGGCTCCTGGGTTTATTGGATAAGTGTGCTGTGGTGTGATACCGGGACCAGAAAACAGCAACTTTCGTTCCCTGCACTATACTAAGCTGTCTGCAGTAGAGATACCGCAGTTAGCCTCGGCATTCCTGAGCTAGAGGGGGAAATCAGCTAGGATACTCACTCCTGACTGCTGCCCCATGACCCTGCTGTGTGTATGAATGTGGAGTGAGTGCAGGATTGGGCTCATCTGAAATACCCTCTTAATCCAATAGCCAGCTGCCACTCACTGCCCTGCCTCGTACATGAGAAATGGATGTTTGGGTGAGAAAGTAGGGGATTTCCTGTGACCGTGGAACTGTACCTTAGCATCAGTCAGCACCTTCAGGAGAGACCAGGTAAGGGAAGAAATTTAGGAAGGTTGGAAAGAGAAGAAAGCATCTTGAGGATAAATCGTACCATTTTGCAAATGTAGTAACAACCCTTCTAAGTTGAATACACCCTCCCTGTAATGCAGAGCTCCCCTTAGTTTGTTAGCTGCCGAATGGCACCTAAAGAAAATATATAGATTCTAGAAATTTCAGTTTTTAAAACTTTCAGGAAAAAGATTTGTTTATAATGAGGAAACAAAGGCAGAGTGTGGTTAATCTGTAAGTGCTTGTTCCTTGCCATTTATAATGCAGCATGTGGAGCACACGTTGACCAGTGTGGAACCTTAGTTCTGTTTCAGTGTCACACCAAGCATTACAATATAAATCTTCAGAATGGAGCCGGTTTTAATTTATGAATTTTATATAAACTTATTAAAACTGTTGGTGTCAAAAAATTACTGCGTTGAGTAGGCAAAAGATAAAACTACTCTTTGAATTATACTGTGCCTCTCAGTGGGATACATTTAATTATATATAGAATCATTTTTTAAATGTTGCTCAAATGGTTGTGTAAAGGGGAATACTGAATTTAGGCCAAAAAACGATTACGGAATGACAATCGTGCTTCTCTGCTCTCCATTTCAAGCCTTTTTCAATAAATTGAACTGCCTCATGTTTTTCGTTCTATTCTCTAACGGAAGCGATGTCTGTCTCGCATTTCTGCTGCAACGTAGCTAGCCTTCAATTCAAACTAGAAGGCTCCAGTTACCGGTATCTGTGACATGCTTGGACAAATGAATTTTAATTTAGAATATATAATGAAATAGTAATATTCATTTTCACAAGGCATTGACTGTGCTACATCAAGAAAATTATAGTAAGATTGTTTAACCAGCAGTGACTCTGGAACCATTAAATTTAGAGTAACTTTAACTACTTTATTTGTCCGGGTGGTTAGCCCTGATTGGATATCCAAATCTAAGTTTTCACTCCAAGTTTGTCAATAGAATACTGATAAGTAACTGAACTCCACTTTTTATAGTACAGAGGTTACCGTTGCAACCTCGCTGTCAAAAACCATTTACTGATGTACTAACTCATTTTATTATGCTGGAGTATGCATTTAGCTTTGTTTATGGGCATTGTTAGTTTGTTTTATATAAATAAAGTTAAGAAAATCTTTACTTGGTATTTTTTCTTAATTTAAAAAATGTACTGTACTAACTTGTTTCATCCTATATTTGGCATTTAAGTACAAAGTGCACAGTTAAACATGCATAACATTTTCAAGTATAAATTTGCTGTAATTCAAAACTATGAACCCTCAATTTTTCGCAAGGGGAGCGAAGAGGCTGAGTTAACTCGATCCATGCAGTTTTTAAAGAATTACATTCAAAATAAAGCTCAAGTAAATTGAACATTATAAAAATTTTCAGAGTACAACAACGTTAACTATCCAAATGTACAACTTTCATTTTTTTTTTTTAAAAGACATTCAACATCCACATATAAATGGGTGCAGTGCTAAAGTAGTCCAGAAACTGGACGTGAGACTTATGTATCCTACATATTCAGGCCACGTTGGATCACTGCAGCACTCATCCTGCTGAGCTATCCTAACACAAAATCTCTGTCAAAGCATGAGAATTTCTCCAGAAAATTGCCTTATAGAGATCTTTTGAAAACCCTGTGCATCTTCACACGAGGAGGCACTGCATGAGTGAAATGGATGCTTGACTTTCCCTGACAGATGTTGCCCTGCTCGAGAAACAAAAGGTGATCTAATTTACTACTCTGTTTACAACAACTTGCCTTTATATAGTGCCTTTAACATAGTAAAATGCCCCAAGGCACTTTACTCCATTTAACTTCTATTTAGTGATGGGATTACTTGTAGTTTAATTTCTGTATTGCTTAGATTGGTGTAAAAATTGGTTCAATCCCGATTAGAAAGCTAACCTTTACATACTAACCAGATGATGCGAGGTGGCTGATGAACCTCAGATACATTATTTTAGAAAAAGTGATGGCTGTGATCTCAGGACTGCCTGTCCTCATTCTCAAATGAGATGTACTCCAATAGAAAAGCGCACAGCTCACTAACCCTTTGTGCTGAAGTATCGTGCTACAAATTTTAAGCATGCTTTAAACCAGCGATGTCAAACATATTTTATATGGTGGGCCTGATCCGATATCCTGACACTTGGTGTGGACCACATTCAGCAAAAGTTATTAAAGTAAAAATAAAGATAAACCATATTGTTACTTACATTTGGATTTTATTTCCTACATTGCAATAGTGACTACGATTGAAAAGTACTTCATTGTCTGTAAAGTGTTCTGGCACGCCCTGAGGTCGTGAAATGCACTATATGTAAAATGCAAGTTCTATTTACTGGTACTGCTGCTCCCCATACCCATCACCTCTTGGCTTGAGCCATTGCATCAGGATTTGGAGCATATGACTGGGCTGTGGCTATGTTGTGTCACAAAGTTGAGAACGTAGTTTAGACTTTGTTCATGATGAGGAATACTTGTTCACACGTACGTGGTCCCAAACATGGAAAGAATTCTTGATGCCATTTGGGAGAACTTGGTATTTGATAAAACTTGGTAACACCAATATTGGAAAATTTGTCCTTCAACGGAGTGTTGTATTGCAGTTCAATACCTTGTATTTAGAGCTCTTATGATACATTGTACACATTGGCAGAAAATGGTGTGCTGAAAATTGGAAAATCTCCTAGAAACAGCAGATAGGAGCAGGAGTAGGCCATTCGGCCCCTTGAGCCTGCTCTGCAATTCAATGAGATCATGGCTGATCATCCAAACTCAGTACCCTGTCCCTGCCTTCTCCCCATATCCCTTGATCCCTTTAGCCTTAAGAAATATATCTAACTTCTTGAATATATTTAATGAATTGGCCTCAACTGCCTTCTGTGGTAGAGAATTCCACAGGTTCACCACTCTCTGGGTGAAGAAATTCCTCCTCCATCTCTGTCCTAAATGGCTTACCCCTTATCTTTAGACTGTGACCCCTGGTTCTGGACTCCCCCATCATCAGGAACATCCTTCCTGCATCTAGTCCTGTTAGAATTTTATAAGTTTCAATGAGATCCCCTCTCATTCTTCTAAACACAAGCGAATATAAGCCCAATCGACCCAATCTCATCATATATCATTCTTGCCATCCCAGGTATCAGTCTGGTGAATCTTCGCTGCACTCCCTCCCTGGCAAGAACATCCTTACTCAGATAAGGCGACCAAAACTGCACACAATATTCAAGGTGTGGTCTCACCAAGGCCCTGTACAACTGCAGCAAGATATCCTTGTTCCTGTACTCAAACCCTCTCGCTACGAAGGCCAACATACCATTTGCCTTCTTAACCGCCTGCTGCACTTGCATGCTTACCTTCAGCGACTGGTGCACAAGGACACCCAGGTCTCGTTGCACTTCCCCCTCTCTCAATCTGCCTTCCTGTTTTTGCCACCAAAGTGGATAACCTCGCATTTATCCACATTATACTGCATCTGCCCAATCACCCAACCTGTCCAAATCATACTGGAGTTTCTCGGCATCCTCCTCACAGCACACACGCACACCCAGCTTTGTGTTGTCTACAAACTTGGAGCTATTACATCTAGTTCCCTCGTCTAGTCATTAATATATATTGTGAATAGCTGGGGTCCTAGGACCAATCCCTGCGGTACCCCACTAGTCACTGCCTGCCACTCGGAAAAAGACCTGTTTATTCCAACTCTTTGCTTCCTGTCTGCCAGCCAGTTCTCTATCCAAGTCAGTACCTTGCCCCCAATCCCATGTGCCTTAACTTTACATGCTAATCTCTATTGTGGGACCTTATCGAAAGCCTTCTGAAAGTCCAAATACACCACATCCACTGGTACTCCCTTATCTATTCTACCAGTTACATCCTCAAAAAATTCCAGCAGATTACCTTTTGTAAATCCATATTGACTTTGTCCGATCCTGTCACTGTTTTCCAAGTGCTCTGCTATTACATCTTTTATAATGGACTCTAGCATTTTCCCCACTACCGATGTCAGGCTACCGGTCTATAATTCCCTGTTTTCTCTCTCCTGCTTTTTTTGAACAGTGGGGCAACATTAGCTACCCTCCAATCCATGAGAACTGTCCCAGAGTCTATCGAATTTTGGAAGATGGCCAGCAATGCATCTACTATTTCTAGGGCCACTTCCTTAAGTACCCTAGGATGTAGATTATCAGGCCCTGGCGATTTATCGGCCTTCAATCCCGTCAATTTCCCTAACACCATTTCCCTACAAATACTGATTTCATTCAGTTCCTCCCTCTCATTAGACCCTATGCTCCCTGACATCTCTGGGAGGTTATTGGTGTCCCCCTTTATGAAGACAGAACCACAAAGTATGTATTTAATTGGTCTGCCGTTTCTTTGTTCCCCATTATAAATTCCCCTGATTCTGACTGCAAGGGACCTACGCTTGACTTCACCAATCTTTTTCTCTTCACAAAAGCTTTTACAGTCAGTTTTTATGTTCCCTGCAAGCTTTCTCTCATATTCTATTTTCCCCCTCTTAATTAATCCCTTTGTCCTCCTTTGCTGAATCCTAAACTGCTCCCAATCCTCAGGTTTACTGCTTTTTCTGGCCAATTTATATGTCCTCTCCTTGGATCTTATGCTATCCCTAATTTCCCTCGTTAGCCACGGTTGCGTCACCTTTTTTGTTTTATTTTGATGCCAAACGGATGAACAAATTCTGTAGTTCAACCATGCGATCTTTGAATGTTTGCAATTGCCTATCCACCGTCAACCCTTTGAGTAACATTCCCCAATCAATCCTACCCAACTCGCGCCTCATACCATCGTAGTTTCCTTTATTTAAATCCAGGACCCTAGTCTCTGAGTCAACTACTTCACTCTCCATCTTAATGAAGAATTCGATCATAGTATGATTGCTCCACCCCAAGGGGCCTCACACAACAAGATTGCTAATTAATCCTTTCTCATTACATAATACCCAGTCTAAGATGGCTTGGTCTCTAGTTGATTCCTCGACATATTGGTCCAGGAAACCATCCCGTATACACTCCAGGAATTCCTCCTCCACAGTATTGTTACTAATTTGGTTAGCCCAATCTATATGTAGATTAAAGTCACCCATGATAACTGATGTGCCCTTATTGCACGCGTCTCTAATTTCCCGTTTAATGCCATCCCCAACCTCCGCATTACTGTTTGCGGGTCTGTATAGTACTCCCACTAACATTTTCTGCCCCTTGGCATTTCTCAGTTCTACCCATACAGATTCCACATCAGAGTTAATATCCTTTCTTACAATTGTGTTAATCCCCTCTTTAACCAGCAATGCTACCCACCTCCTTTTCCTTTTTGCCTGTCTTTCATGAATATTGAATACCCCTGGATGTTGAGTTCCCAGCTTTGGTCACCCTGGAGCCATGCTTCCGTAATCCCAATCATATCATATCCGTTTACCTCTATTTGTGCAGCTAATTCATCCACCTTATTACGAATGCTCCTCGCATTAAGACACAAAGCATTCAGGCTTGTTTTTTTAACACTCTTAGACCTTTTAGAATTGTTATTTACTGTGGCCATGTTTGATTTAAACCCTTGATTTCTCTGACTGCCACCTTTGTTTTTCTCCTTCCTGTCTTTTGCTTCTATCCTTGTTTCCCTTTCCTCTGTCTCCCTGCTCAGGTTCCCAACCCCCTGCCATTTCAGTTTAAACCCTCCCCCAGAGCACTAGCAAACACTCCCCCTAGGACGTCGGTCCCGGTCCTGCCCAGGTGCAAACTGTCCAGTTTGTACCCCCAGAACCGGTTCCAATGCCCCAGGAATTTGAATCCCTCCCCCTTGCACCATTCCTTTAGCCACGTATTCATCTGAAATATCCTATTTCTACTCTGACTAGCACGTGGCACTGGTAGCAATCCTGAGATTACTACCTTTTGCAGTCCTATTTTTTAATTTACCTCCTAACTCCCTATATTCAGCTTTTAGGACCTCATCCCGATTTTAACCTATATCATTGGTACCTATAGGCACCACGACAACTGGCTGTTCACCCCACTCTTCCAAAATGCTCTGCAGCCGCTCTGAGACATCCTTGACCCTTGCACCAGGGAGGCAACATGCCATCCTGGAGTCTCGTTTTCAGCCGCAGAAACGCCTATCTATTCCCCTTACAATAGAATCCCCTAATACTATAGCTCTACCCCTCTTTTTTTCCTCCCATCCTGTGCAGCAGAACCACCCATGGTGCCAGGAAGTTGGTTGCTGCTGCCTTCCCCCGATAAGCCATCCTCCCCAACAATATCTAAAGTGGTATATCTGTTTGAGAGGGGGATGGTCACAGGGGACCCCTGCACTACCTGCCTGCGCCTACTACTCTGCCTGGCGGTCATCCATTCCCTTCCTGCCTGTGCAGCCTTTACCTGCGGTGTGACCAACTCATTAAACGTGCTTTCCACGATGTCAGCATCGCGAATGCTCCAGTATGTATCCATTCGCAGCTCTAGCACTGCAATGCGGTCTGCCAGTAGCTGCAGCTGGATACACTTTCCACACACATGGTCGTCAGGGACACAGGAACTTATAAAATGTAGCACTTCTGTCCATCCAATCCCGTTTTCTTATATAATGTAGCGCTTCTGTCCATCTAATCCTGCTTTCTTATACAATGTACCGGATTTCCCACATAGCACAAGAGCATACCACTGTGCCGAGCTGTACTGCCATGACTTGCCCTTTTATTAATTTAAATAAAATAAAATCCATCCCACCAATTACACTATAATTAAATGATATACTCAAGGGCCCTTGTTTACCAGCAGTCCCCGCTACACAACAGAGATCTTGGAAACTATAAACCACAAAATTTAAGTTTGGAAAAAAGTGAGAAAGAGAAATACTCACCAACCAATCACTTACCTGCTTTCTGGTGACGTCACACTTCGATTACGTTTTACTTCTCGCTCTTCTCTTGCAGGTCCGCCTCTCCCATTCTCGGAGCTCGGTTTAAATCAGCCTCTCCCACCTCTCCTCTCGCAGGTCCGCCTCTCCCGCTCTCGGAGCTCGGTTTAAATCAGCCTCTCCCGTCTCTCCTCTCGCAGGTCTGCCTCTCCCGCTCTCGGAGCTCGGTTTAAATCAGCTTCTCCCGCGTCTCCTCTCGCAGGTCCGCCTCTCCCGCTCTCGCAGCTCGGTTTAAATCAGCCTCACCCGCCTCTCTTTCTGCAAGTCCTTCATAGTTCCTGAACTGCTCTTGAAATTCCTTTCTCAATACAGCAATTTTGCCCATTTTACCATTCCATGGTGCCATGACATTGAGTCCCAACTGGGTCATGTAGTGGGTTCAAGGCAGGAAAATGTGCCGAGTTACTCCGGGAAAGTTGCTTCTCCCACAGCTGAAGCTTCATCTCAAAGGCCTGAATGTTGTCATTATATTCTGTCACTACTATTGGTTACATGGCAGCGGCGGCGGAGCGAGTTAAAAGCGGCGGCGGAGTAGGTAGGCCCCACAGCGGCGGCGGACCTGGGTGAGGCAGCAGCGGCGGAGCGAGTTAAAAGCAGCGGCAGAGCAGGTAGGCCCCACAGCGGCAGCGGAGCAAGTTAAAAGTGGTGGCGGAGCAGGTAGGCTTACCAATCTGAGCTCAGAGCGGGCGAGAGAGAAGTAAAAAGTAATCAAAGTGTGACGTCACCAGAAAGCAGGTAAGTGATTGGTTGGTGAGTATTTCTCCCTTTTTTCCAAAGGTAAACTCTGTGGTTTATAGTTTCTAAGCACTCTGTGGTGTAGCGGGAACTGCTGTTAAACAAGGGCCCTTAAGTATATCATTTAACTGAAGTGTAATTGTTGGTTTTGATTTAATTTAATTTGAATTAATTAAAGGGTAAGTCATGGCAGGACAGCTCGGCCCCGTGGTATGTTCCTCCTGCGATATGTGGGAAATCAGGGACACTTCCTGTGTCCCTGACGACCATGTGTGCAGGAAGTGTATCCAGCTGCAACTACTGAAAGACCGCATTGCGGCGCTGGAGCTGCGATTGGATACATACTGGAGCATTCGCGATGCTGAGGATGTCGTGGAAAGCATGTTTAGGGAGTTGGTCACACCGCAGGTGAAGGTTGCACATGCAGAAAGGGAATGGGTGACCACCAGGCAGTGTAGTAGGCGCAGGCAGGGAGTGCAGGAGACCCCTGTGGTCATCCCCCTCTCAAACAGATATACCACTTTGGATATTCACACACAGAATCACACAGAAACCCCACAGTGCAGATAGAGGCCATTTCGGCCCATCGAGCCTGCACCGACACATATCCCACCCGATCCCCGTAACCCCTACACCAACACATATCCCACCCTATTCCTGTAACCCCACGTATTTAATCCCCCTAACACTAAGGGTCAATTTATCATAGCCAATCAACCTAACCTGCACATCTTTGGACTGTGGGAGGAAACCGGAGCACCCGGAGAAAACCCATGGAAACACGGGGAGAATGTGCAAACTCCGCACAGACAGTCGCCCGAGGCCAGATTCGAACCCGGGTCTCTGGCGCTGTGAGGCAACAGTGCTAACCATTGGCACTTCCTGGCACCAGGGGTGATTCTGCTGCACAGGACGGGAGGAAAAAGAGGGGTAGAGCTATAGTAATAGGGGCTTCTATTGTAAGGGGAATAGATGGGCGTTTCTGCGGCCGCAAACGAGACTCCAGGATGGTGTGTTGCCTTCCTGGTGCAAGGGTCAAGGATGTCTGAGCGGCTGCAGAACATTTTGGAAGGGGAGGGTGAACAGCCAGTTGTCGTGGTGCATATAGGTACCAACGATATAGGTAAAAAACGGGGTGAGGTCCTAAAAGCTGAATATAGGGAGTTTGGAGGTAAATTTAAAAATAGGACCTCAAAGGTTGTAATCTCAAGATTGCTACCCATGCCACGTGCTAGTCAGAGTAGAAATAGAAGGATATTTCAGATGAATACGTGGCTAGAGGAATGGTGCAAGGGGGAGGGATTCAAATTCCTGGGGCATTGGAACTGGTTCTGGGGGAGGTGGGAATAGTACAAACTGGATGGTTTGCACCTGGGCAGGGCCAGACCGATGTCCTAGGGGGAGTGTTTGCTATTGCTCTGGGGGAGGGTTTAAACTAAAATGGCAGGGGGTTGGGAACCTGAGCGGGGAGACAGAGGAAAGGGAAACCAGGATAAAAGCAAAAGACAGGAAGTAGAAAAACAAAAGTGGCAGTCAGAGAAATCAAGGATTTAAATCAAACATGGCCACAGTAAATAATAATTCTAAAAGGTCGAAGGGTGTTTTTAAAAAAAAAAAAAAAAGCCTGAAGGCTTTGTGTCTTAATGCGAGGAGCATTCATAATAAGGTGGATGAATTAGCTGCACAAATAGAGCTAAACAAATATGATATGATTGGGATTATGGAAACATGGCTCCAGGTTGGCCAAGGCTATGAACTCAACATCCAGGGGTATTCAATATTCAGGAAAGATAGGCAAAAAGGAAAAGGAGGTGGGATAGCATTGCTGGTTAAAGGGGATTAACACAATTGTAAGGAAGGATATTAGCTCTGATGATGTGGAATCTGTGTGGGTAGAACTGAGAAATACCAAGGGGCAGAAAACTTTAGTGGGAGTGGTATATAGACCTCCAAACAGTAATGCGGAGGTTGGGGATGGCATTAAAAGGGAAATTAGAGAAGCGTGCAGTAAGGGCACAGCAGTTAGCATAGGTGGCTTTAATCTACATATAGATTGGGCTAAGCAAATTAGTAACAATACTGTGGAGGAGGAATTCCTGGAGTGTATACGGGATGGTTTCCTGGACCAATATGTCGAGGAACCAACTAGAGATCAGGCCATCTTAAACTGGGTATTATGTAATGAGAAAGGATTAATTAGCAATCTTGTTGTGCGAGGCCCCTTGGGTCGGAGCGATCATAATATGATAGAATTCTTCATTAAGATGGAGAGTGAAGTAGTTGACTCAGAGACTAGGGTCCTGAAATTAAATAAAAGAAACTACGATGGTATGAGGTGCGAGTTGGGTAGGATTGATGGGGGAATGTCACTCAAAGGGTTGACAAATGTGAGAAGTCACACAACACCAGGTTATAGTCCAACAGCTTTATTTGAAATCACAAGCTTTCAGAGCACTGCTCCTTCATCAGGTGAAGTGAAGAGATGCATATAGACACAGTATATATAGTCACAGAACACTGCCAGATGATTACAGGTGCTCTTTCTAACTGCCCTTTATCACACCTCGGCAGAGAGATAATCATAGCAATCAAAGGTGTGAATGGTGTCCAAACAGGTCAGTCAGGAAAACATTACATCAAAGAACAATGAGGTGGGGTCACAAGGGGTCAAATGTTGCAGATGCTGGGGTCTGTATGAAAAACAAAGAACAAGCAAAATACAATATTAAAAAAGAATTTTTTTTTTTTGCTGGAAATCACAACAGGTCCGGCCGCACCTGTGTAGAGAACAAGCCAACGACAACTCGAGTCTGGATGACTCTACGTCAGCTGGGGTTACATGTAGCATGACATGAACCCAAGATCCCGGTTGAGGCCGTCCTCATGAGTGCGGAACTTGGCTATCAGTTTCTGCTCGACGATTTTGCGTTGTCGTGTGTCTCGAAGGCCGCCTTGGAGAATGCTTACCCGAAGATCGGAGGCTGAATGTCCTTGACTGCTGAAGTGCTCCCCGACTGGGAGGGAACACTCCTGCCTGGCGATTGTTGTGCGGTGTCCGTTCATCCGTTGGCGCAGTGTCTGCATGGTCTCGCTGATGTACCATGCTCCGGGGCATCCTTTCCTGCAACGTATGAGGTAGACAACATTGGCCGAGTCACATGAGTATGTACCATGTACCTGGTGGGTGGTGTCCTCACTTGTGATGATGGTATCTGTGTTGATGATCTGGCATGTCTTTCAGAGGTTGCTGTGGCAGGGTAGGGTTGTGTTGTGTCATGGTCGCTGTTCTCCTGAAAGCTGGGTAATTTGCTGCAAACGATGGTCTGTTTGAGGTTAGGCGGCTGTTTGAAGGCGAGGCGTGGGGACGGCCTTAGCGAGGTGTTCGTCATCATCAACGACATGTTGAAGGCTGCGAAGAACATGGCATAGTCTCTCCGCTCCAGGGAAGTACTGGCCGATGACTATATGCATCTCTTCACTTCACCTGATGAAGGAGCAGCGCCCCAAAAGCTTGTGATTTCAAATAAAGCTGTTGGACTATAACCTGGTGTTGTTTGACTTCTCACATTTGTCCACCCAGGTCCAACACTGGCATCTCCACATCATGGCTACTCAAATGGTTGATGGTGGATAGGCAATGGCAAACATTCAAAGATCGCATGGATGAACTACAGAATTTGTTCATCCCAGTTTGGCATAACAATAAAACAAAAAAGGTGACTCAACCGTGGCTAACGAGGGAAATTAGGGATAGCATAAGATCCAAGGAGAGGACATATAAATTGACCAGAAAAAGCAGTAAACCTGAGGATTGGGAGCAGTTTAGGATTCAACAAAGGAGGGCAAAGGGATTAATTAAGAGCAGAAAAATAATGTATGAGAGTAAGCTTGCAGGGAACATAAAAACTGACTGTAAAAGCTTTTATAGATATGTGAAGAGAAAAAGATTGGTGAAGTCAAGTGCAGGTCCCTTGCAGTCAGAATCAGGGGAATTTATAATGGGGAGCAAAGAAATGGCAGACCAAATAAATACATACTTTGGTTCTGTCTTCACAATGGAGGACACAAATAACCTCCCAGAGATGTCGGGGAACATAGGGCCTAATGAAAGGGAGGAACTGAATGAAATCAGTATTTGTAGGGAAATGGTGTTAGGGAAATTGACAGGATTGAAGGCCAATAAATCCCCAGGGCCTGATAATCTACATCCTAGGGTACTTAAGGAAGTGGCCCTAGAAATAGTAGATGCATTGCTGGTCATCTTCCAAAATTCGATAGACTCTGGAACAGTACCCATGGATTGGAGGGTAGCTAATGTTACCCCACTATTCAAAAAAGGTGGTAGAGAGAAAACAGGGAATTACAGACTGGCAAGCCTGACATCGGTAGTGGGGAAAACGCTAGAGTCCACTATAAAAGATGTAATAGCAGAGCACTTGGAAAACAGTGACCGGATCGGACAAAGTCAACATGGATTTACAAAAGGTAAATCGTGCTTGACTAATCTACTGGAATTTTTTTGAGGATGTAACTGGTAAAATAGATAAGGGAGAACCAGTGGATATGGTGTATTTGGACTTTCAAAAGGCTTTCGATAAGAGATTAGCATGTAAAGTTAAGGCACATAGGATTGGGGGCAAGGTATTGACTTGGATAGGGAACTGGTTGGCAGACAGAAAGCAAAGAGTTGGAATAAACAGGTCTTTTTCCGAGTGGCAGGCAGTGACTAGTGGGGTATCGCAGGGTTCGGTCCTTGGACCCCAGCTATTCACAATATATATTAATGATCTAGACGAGGGAACTAGATGTAATATCTCCAAGTTTGCAGACGACACAAAGCTGGGTGGGCGTGTGTGCTGTGAGGAGGATGCCGAGAAACTCCAGTAAGATTTGGACAGGTTGGGTGATTGGGCAGAAGCATGGCAGATGCAATAGAACGTGGATAAATGCAAGGTTATCCACTTTGGTGTCAAAAATAGGAAGACAGATCATTATCTGAATGGCAATAGATTGGGTGAAGGGGAAGTGCAACGAGACCTGGGCGTCCTTGTGCACCAGCCGCTGAAGGTAAGCATGCAAGTGCAGCAGGCGGTTAAGAAGGCAAATGGTATGTTGGCCTTCGTAGCGAGAGGGTTTGAGTACAGGAAACGGATGTCTTGCTGCAGTTGTACAGGGCCTTGGTGAGACCACACCTTGAGTATTGTGTGCAGTTTTGGTCGCCTTATCTGAGGAAGGATGTTCTTGCCATAGAAGGAGTGCAGCGAAGATTCACCAGGCTGATACCTGGGATGGCAGGAATGACGTATTAGGAGAGATTGGGTCGATTGGGCTTATACTTGCTGGAGTTTAAAAGAATGAGGGGATCTCATTGAAACTTATTAAATTCTAATGGGACTAGACAGACTAGATGCAGGAAGGATGTTCCCGATGGTGGGGGAGTCCAGAACCAGGGGTCACAGTCTAAGGATAAGGGGTAAGCCATTTAGGACAAAGATGAGGAGGAATTTCTTCACCCAGAGAGAGTGGTGAACCTGTGGAATTCTCTACCACAGAAGACAGTACAGGCCAATTCATTAAATATATTCAAGAAGGAGCTGGATATATTTCTTAAGGCTAAAGGGATATGGGGAGAAAGCAGGGACCGGGTACCGAACTTGGATGATCAGCTATGATCGCATTGCATGGCGGAGCAGGCTCGAGAGGCCGAATGGCCTACTCCTGCTCCTATCTTCTCTGTATCTATGTATGTACACCCTGCATTTTTCTGTTGCGTTCAGGTGCTTTGTAATGTCCACCACAAAAGCAACGTCTTGAAGCCGTTCATGGTCCTATAATTCAGTAATTTCCCCTTCTGACCAATAGTTAGGGCTCGCCACGCAATTCAAAAAAGCATTTCAACAGAGCTCCTCACCTTAGCCACTGAACTGAAGTGTGATAATTCCAATTGAAAATTCTTAACTGCATCATTGATTCTCTCAGCCATTGGGGTCGATTTTCATTGACCCTTGGAGGCGTGCGGGGGGGGTTAAAGTCCCGAAATCGGGGGTCCCAACACCATCCCGCCCCCAACCCATCTCCATGTAAGTTTCAAAGGAGGCTGGGACCCGCCTTCCTGAGGCAGGAAGGGGATTAGTGCCAATTAACTGCCTGTGTTAACAGATAGTCAACAGGCAGTTTTTAGCCTAATCCCTATTTTAAAGCTTGAAATGTGGGATTCCCGACGGCTCCAAACCACGCCAAGTTAGAGGAGTCGGGTTGAAGGGCTTGGAGGGGTCGAGATGTCTGTGTTCAGGTGAGTGATGGGTGCATGAATGCAAATGTAAGTGTGTTTGGTGTGTCTAAAGTGTGTAAAGAAGTTTAAATTACCTGCACTTACCTTTTTAGCCTTCCTTCCTCTAGGTTTTGGGAGTCCATCATCTAACCAGCACAGAAAGCAGAATGGCTGCGATCTGTCAGAAGTGACAGCCTGCAGCTTTCTGTGCCGGGGAGATTTCTAACTGAGTCTGTGTAGAAGGACTCAGGTTAGAAGTAAGACTGTCAGTGTTTGACAGCTTCAAACAGCTGTGAAACACTGATATTTCATCTGTCAAAACGTCTTGACAGATGAAATTTCAGTCTGTGACATCACCTGTTGCTGGGTGGCCCTTAATTGGCCTGCTGAGCCCGCTGGGCAGGCTCAACAAGGTCAATCAAGTTAAAATCGCGTGGATTGGCCGCATTTCGATGGAGGCGGGACTACAACCCCGAAAGTTGTAGTCCCGCCTCCAACCCGACTCCTGAATGAAAATCACCCCCATTATGTTTCTTGAGAGGCTGATACTTGCAAAATCTTGCCGCTTATCTGGATACACTATTTCCGCAACTTTTAACATGCATTTCTTCAAAATTTCTCCCTCGTAAAATGGTTTCAATGGTGCAGCTATTTCATGGGCAGTTCCACAGCTTGCCTTAGCAGCATTACTTCCATGGCAACCATTGGTAAACATTGATTTCTGCTTTTCTGATGACCCCGTAACTTTCCTTTGTACTTGTCTCTATAGTTTGCTTCATTGTGTTTTTGAATGTTGTAATCTTCAGAACAGCTGTTGGTTACAAATCAACCACGGGCTTTCCTTTCATGTCCACAAAAAAAAATGAAATTCTCCATTTCCCTTGAGATGCTCGGCACTCTTGATCTATCTTTCTCTTCTTGGATGAAGACACAACACTTATCACTATAGAACTTAAAAATCAATGTTACCAGATGATCAAAAATGGGCCTGAATTTGCAATCGGATGCAAAATTTCTACGCATTTACCTGGTGGCCCGGGAGGTACGAAGATTCCTGGTCCTGGGCCTCTCCGGGTACGCGCGGGCAGAGGCCCACGTATCCCAGGGGCACATGTGGTTTGCAAGCGCCCCTGGGATCATGTGGGCTGGCTCAACCAATGAAAGAAGGGATTCCCCATTCATACTTATGGGAGTTCCATACATACAGCACTGGCATAAGTATGAATGGGGATGACTTAAAAAATACATGAACACATGAAATAAAATTTTTAAATTACATATAAAATTAATTAAAATGAGATTTAATTAATTATAAACATTTAATATTTTTTGAAGAAAAATGTTTTAACGAAGCTAAAAATAAACTTACCTTATTGCACAGGGTTTTTAAATGTATAAGTGAGTGAAAAATTTTATTTTTCTATTTTTTAAAACTCTTATGCTGGCAAAAGCAGACTTTACACCTGCTTTTACCAGGTGTATGAATTCCACGGCCTTTCAGCGGGCAGAAGTTGGGCAAATAGCGCAACTGTGGTAGTAATGGGAAAAGCTTTTTCAGCCACGTTAAGAGTCAGAAGACCAGCAAAGACTGTATTTGGGCCAGGTTTGAAAGGACTCCCAGGGTATGGCAGAGATACTATATGAATACTTTGCATCAGTCTTTACTCTTGAAGAGAATGCTCGACTGATGGCATTAAATGGTGCGGTTAACAGTAAACATTTTAATATTAAAATAGACTAGGATATGGTCTTAGATAGAATAAGGAACCTTAAAATAGATTGGGCTTCCAGCCCAAATGATCTATCTGAGGGTTCCACATTGTCACGTAGAGCTGAGGAGAAGGCACTGTTCTTTATTTCCAAGGTTCAAACAACCTTCTTCAGAATAAGCACACCTACTAATATTTGAGTAGTTTGGTTAGATCTGGTGTTTTTACTGAAAAATGAGCCTACAATAAATCCCTCAATTTATGGATACACAAAAAAAGAGTTCAGATAAACAAAGACAGGCTTGGTTCCATTTTCTCTTTCTTTAGATGTAAATTTGGTACAAGACTTACATTTATATAGCCTCACAAGTGGAACTTGAACCCACAACCTTCTGACTCAGAGGTGAGAGTGCTACCCACTGAGCCACAGCTGACACAATATCATCAAATACTTTTGCTCAATCTTTCATGAGGATGCCAAGGTTGTAGCAGAAGCCATCAGATGTCAGCCGTGGTTCGGTGGGTAGCACTCTTGCCACTGAGTCAGTAGGTTGTGATCACAAATTCTAGGCTGACACTCCAGCGGAATACTGAGGGAGTACTGCACTGTCGGAGGTGCTGTCTTGCGGATGAGACGTTAAAGCAAGGCCCCTCTCAGGTAGACATAAAAGATCTCAATGGCACTATTTTGAAGAAGAGCAGTGGAGTTATCCCCAGTGTGCTGGCATTTATCCCTCAATCAACATCACTAAAAACAGATTATCTGGTCATTATCACATTGTTGTTTGTGGGAGTTTGCTGTGCACAAATTGGCTGCTGCATTTCCTACATTACAACAGTGACTCCACTTCAAAGAGTACTTAATTGGCTATAAAGCACATCCTGAGGTCATGAAAGGCACTATATTAATGCAAGTCTTTCTTTCTTATCAGAAGCAGCAAAGTCCAACTTCAGACATGAACTTCCCATGTGGAACTAAAATTGGTCCATCCAGCCTGTCCCTTACAGTTGTGATGCTTTGTACATACATATCCCACCCCACCCAGAAGCCTGGGAGAGGCGAAAGAGAGAAAAACCCAGGCCAATTAAGAACATCTGGAAAGTTCACTACATCTTCCAGAAATAGAACTTGCAAGAGAAGTTTCCAAAACAAGAATTTGCTCAGTCTTCTACAAGGGAGTTTCTTCTGTTGTCGCCTCGCTCCTGGTTTCCTTCCACCAGTAGATGCTTCGCACAATCTGCATGGAGAAAATATAGCAAGACCTTGTAGAGTCTTCAGCTGGAAATTTCCTCGAAGTTGCCGTCACTCTGCCGCTGCAACCTCACCAGAAGCGTGGCTGATGCTCGATTTTTGGTGAAGTTACAGCACTGGAGTAGCAGCAGCTCTGGGGGAATTCCCAACTTTTATCATTCTGCAAATGATAGCATCCCTCATGCACCTTCGGAACATGTCCAATCTTGCGTGGTTCCGGGGAATTACTTATTTTGTCAAAACACATTTGGATTATAGAATGGTCTCCTTCCGTGCTGTAACCATTCGGCCTGTCGAGTCTGCAAGAGCACTTCAGCTAGTCCCACTCCCCCGCCCATTCCCCGTAGCCTTGCAAATTTTTTCCTTCAGGTACTTATCCAATTCCCTTTTGAAAGTAGTGATTGAGTCTGCCTCCACCACCCTTTCAGGCAGTGCATTCCAGATCCTAACCACTCACTGAGTAAGTTTTCCTCACGTCACTTCTGCCAATTACCTTAAATTTGTGTCCTCTGGTTCTCCACCAATGGGAACAGTTTCTCTCCATCTACCCCCCTCATGATTTTGAGCACCTCTATCAAATCTCCTCTGCTCGAAGAACAACCCCAGCTTCGCCAGTCTATCCACATAACTGAAGTCCCTCATCCCTGGAGCCATTCTTGTAAATTTTTCTGCACCCTCTCTAAGGATTGCTGATCCCATCTTTATAAATGCCAGGAACTGCATTAAAGCTCAGCTTTTTTTGACCTATACTAGAGGGGCATGGAAAGAATGCCACCAATCTAAAAATGAAGACCCTACAAAGTACCTATTTCATTATTTAAGCATTCATCATATACCATAGAAGGGTGCCATAGAAATTTATTTAGGAAAAGGGAGGCCCTATGAATGTGCCAAAACACATCTACTGAAAATATTGTCCTGGGTATTACCCAAATTTAAACAGTAATGTCTGGCTGGTGTGCGGGTGTAAGGAAAGGGTTAATTCATGATATCAGCTTTTCAAATGTGTTTTAGTAATGTTCAGTTAATCTGTGGGAATTAGAAGTGACCAGATAGAGATGTTTAGCTGATTAAAAAAGGCTGTAACTATTTACAACACCAGATTTCTGATTGGTCAAAAGTCACAAGTTCCCTTTGTTCCAGTCTCATAGGTCTTTCAGCTGCCCTGCCAGGACATGAACACAACAGTGCAAGACAAGTGATAACGTCCCCTGTAGGGGTGCATTTGTTCATTAATCGCTAACTGTTGAATGGGAGTTATTCTCGTTAAAACTGAAGTTTTCAAAGAGGGAGAACAGCTAATTGAATTTGGATTAGGTAGTGTAGAAACATCCAGATCCTCACATAGCCAGTGGAGAGAAAAGGTATTAAAAGAGGGTGTTGAGAGATATCTCAGAATTCGTGAAGGTTTGGCCAACCGACAATCTCAAGCTCGAGAACTAACATCTGAATTCTCCAGTGAACTCGCTATAAGTGTGCCGTTAAATGTATTTGTAATTGTTATCACTGTATGCTTAAAACTCTGTATATCAACAATAAATGCTTTTGAACCCTATTTTTAAGTTTGTTACTCAAATTAATAAGAACATCCATCCTCTAACAAGGAGTATTTCACGTAACGGCCATACAGACATTGCCAATGGAAATCTCACCGAGAAGCCCAGGAAGTAACTGAGAAAAGGTAACTTGCCCTTAACTGGAACTCCGGGACAGTTACGAATGGTAAGTGGTGAAATTTTGCTATTCACTGCATCATCATCAGAGTTACTCAAGGTTCTGTTTCCATGCGTCAGGACTTTTACCTAAAAGTCCTGGGTTTGCTGATCATATAGGGATGACTTTTCCATGGGGGTGCTCCCGATCATCCATTTGCACCATTTCTCCAGGGTTTCCACAGATCGGAGGAGATGTTAAACCAACGCCATCTTACCTCAGGTGGACGTAAAAGATTCCAAGGCACTTTTAAAGAAAAGCAGGGGAGTTCTCTTGGTGTCCCAACCAACATTAATCCCTCAACCAACATCACTAAAACAGATTATCTGGTCATCTAGCTCATTGTTGTTTGTGGGACCTTGCTGTGCACAAACTGGCTACTGTTTTATAATATAGGGGACTGGACTGAAAATATCTTAAAGTGCACTGGGGTAAGACAAAAGTTTGTGGTCAAATGGAGAAGGGTACCATTTCCTTAATCTATCTAAGTTTAGACTCTGCTGCCTAGCTGCTAGTACTGGGGAAATACTGGATTGAATGCATTTTGACAGTTTTTTTTAGGGTAAAAATATAGGGAAATTAGGCTTTTCTTAGCATAGAGGCATTCACCAGGTGAAGGCAACAGCCATAGACAGGGAGAAGCAACAGCCATTCAGTTACAGGCCCCACCTAAAATTGGACCAGGTAATATAATTTCTTGCTCAGTTTTGTTAATTACTTTGTTTTACTTCTCAAAATAAACTATTATAACCCAACAGTGTCAGCTCTAAGCTATTGGACTAAAAAAAGGTTTCTTACTCTATGGCTGTATCTATACCTCCAGCACGAGCACACACACACTATGCTTTTTTCACTCTGGCCTCGTGTGCACCCACCATTAATTGCAGAGCCATCAACCTTGACCAGCCACACAAATATTCCCCATAAACACCTCCCGCCTTGCTACTCCTCTCCTCCTCTTGAAAATCTCTCCCACCATCTCTTTAGTCACATCCTCTTACTTTTCCCATTTTATTGCTCAGCATGTTTCTCCTTTAAAAGCACTGTGGGTCATTTGCGTTATATAAACACAAGTTGTGAATTGAGCAATCAACTTCTAGGTTATCCTGATAAAAAGGTAGAAGAGCTTTTCTGAGGAAGGGTTTCTATTCTAACATTCATTTGCATGGAAGCAGTAATTAGACAGTCAACCCTAACTTAGTTTGATTTTAAAACTGTGGCCTACTTTTATATGCCAAAGACAAGCCCAGCCCAATAAATTACAAGACTTGAGCTCTGGTACTGTTTGGGCTCATAAAAGTCTCACTTGTGATAATGAACCTACCCTACCTTCAATAATAGGGATCATTTACAAGTCCCATGCTGGAGTCTCACACCTGGAGGTCCCATCAGTTTACACGAATACCTTTGAGAAAAGGGTGTATAACTTTACTCCTCCTCAGGGAGTCCATAGTTTGTGGATGGAGCAGGCTTCATATCCTGAATACAAGAGCAAAATACTGCAGATGCTGGAAATCTGCCAATATGCAACGGAGTTAATGTTTCTGATGAAAGGTCATCAACCTGAAACATTAACTTTCGCTCTCTCTCCACAGATGCTGCCTGACCTGCTGAGTGTTTCCAATGTTGCGATAAATGAAGATATTCAGTCTGACTCACCTGGGGTTAGATTTTAATATCGTTGTCAGCCTGGTCCCTCAGACAGGAGGCCCAGTCCACCGAGACGGGGCCTCTAACGTACCACTGACGAGCTGCAGATACCTTGCACTTGCTGCAGCTCCCATTGGAGGGATGAGAGAGACACTTGATAGTTAAAATCAACCCCCCAGGTGCAATGTTCCCTCAAATTGTGTGAGCGCGCGGCCCCTGTAAATTTGCTGTACGCCATCTTACGGGGAACAGCTTGAGCGGTATCTGCCAGATTGCTGCGCGACCACACAGCTTAGAGGAAACACTGCCCAGGTGTCTTAATAGTAAAACCATTTGATTTGTAACAATTACAGTCCTGTACCATTTATCCATTTTAGACGTGCAGGCTATTTCTACATCCTAATTTTAAACTCAACCAGTAAAACCACTTCCTGATAAAGAGAGAGATTATTCTTCACCAAAATAAACAATTGCAGCAATATGGAACATTAAAAATATAAATTTTCTTACTTCCCCCACCACCCAAAATATCAGTAACTCAGCACATGGAGAATTCAGACATCTGCATCCCACTAGATGTCAGATCCTCTATTCTAGAACAAGATAGGGTTTTAACAAGTTACTCGTATGAAATTTAAAAATGGAAAGATGTTTTGTACTTACAATAGCAAAAATCACACGGGTGTTAAAGGTTAACAGAAAATTTAATATTTTATTTATACATCCTCAAGTATGGAAAATACAGAAAGCATATCCTTTCGTCTCCATTTCCCAGTGTGTGTGATGGAGGGGCAATCCTGCCACTCATTCCAAGTTTCCTGTAAATAAAAAAGGTTTAAAAGAAATTCATATTAATACAACTCGGATGGAGAGCAAGTCTTCTACCTCAAGATGGAAGCTGTTGCATGCAGGATCAATTCAACAGCCTACCACTAATCACCACTGGTTTTATTTTAAAGTTTTTACACAAAAAAAACATATGAACCAGGTTCATAAACATTTATAGTTTTTTTACATTTATTATTGCAATCAAGGGAAAGAAACATTATTGAGGATCAATACAAGAACAGCAGCTCTGATTGTGCTGGAATGAACATGGTGATCCAAATACAATCTCTATACAGGAAACTTTCTGGTATCCGGTACTGACGGGACCGAGCTGGTGCCGGTTGATCAACACTGCCGGAGAAACCAGCGCTAATGTTAAAACATACGGAGCTTCTGAGCTCCGTATCTAGCAACAAACCCGGTTGCTTAACAGCTTCAAAACAGTCGGCGCAGCTTGCAAGCGTCTCTAGCTAAGCAACAGCTTCAGCTAGACGCTTGCAGAGCCAGGAATGGAGAAAAAAAAAGCAACGAAAAGTAAAAGTTATCTGAACCGACTCCTGAATTTTGCCGGTGGATAGAGCATTCCGGAGATTTAACCTCCGTTTAAACAAAAGTTTCCTGTATTGTCTGTCCTCTATCAATTGACTAGAAGAACAGTAACTCTCCAATATAGAGTTAGATTTGGCATAGCTCTATCAGCAGTGGTAAAAGCTTGCAATCCCACCCATTCACCTAAAAGGGAAGAACTGCACAGTTGGCTGCGCTTTAGCAAGCTGCAAAACTCACAACACATGCCAACGCGGTTCACGATTGAGATCTTTCACAGTGCAATAGTCTACTTGCCAGACATTTATATACAAGCTGCAGTCAATCTGCCCCACTGCTATGCCAAAAAGATCTTCGGAGTTGGCTGAAAGGAGACACAATAAGCACAGCCTAGTGACAATTCTCTCTTCAATTATCCCCATCCCTTGTAACGCACCTAGCCTTTGCTTGGTACCTTCCCATAGCAACAGCAATGCTCAGGAACAAGGTTTGAAGAGGGAAAAGCAGAAAGGTGGGAAAACTATACACTACACACTTGGTCCTCCAAAGCTATGGCCCAAAAATTGTCGTCAAAGTAACAATGAGGCTAATGGCACTTGCCGTTATGTATGTGCAAATGCCACAGCAATTTTAGGAGAGGGCAAATGTGCGATTAAACACAGAAATTGAAAAGTTGCCATCGTAGATACGCTGCTCCACCGTTAGCTTTGCGGAAATGGCATCTCGCTGTCTGGCTCCTCATTCAACTGCATCGAGCATGTGAAGTTGCTGTACTTGCACAGCAGTACGAAGTAATCTCACCACAGAAAGTCAAGTCGTCATTGCACCCTTTTAACAGCGTGATAAGTGCTAATTACTGCCAGTCAACTTGCCACTGAAAATTATTAACTAATACAAGTGTGGAGTCTCATTCTCTCTGGTTAGAGTTTTTATTAATATATATATTTTTTCTTTGTCTCTTTTCTCAATCCAATCTTTCTTTACCTGATTCGACATTGAATTTACCCATTCTAACTTACACTCGTTCAGATCGTGCTCAGTTAATTTCAGAATCCTTTAATCGGATTGGTTAAGGATATACACGGTTGCTTACCGTGCTCACTCAGGTCCCAGATGCCCTGTGGAGGGCGCGCACAATTTCCATCTCCCACTTCCATCGACATTAAATGGACAAGTCTAACTAACGGGCGGCGTTCGTTGGCCTGCCACAGCAATTTTTGGGACTTTTTGTTGTTGTAAAGTTATTCGGCATATTTTAAAACCACGATACTTTATATGTACTAATCATAATCTGTACCTACAGGACCCAAGTTTCAGATCCTGCCCTTCTTTTGACATCAGCCTTGGCAAGAGTGTAGTGTATACTAGGGAAAGTGATAGCAGATTCATTACATTCTAGTCCATCACAAACTTGTGAGCGGAAAATAAATTGTTCAGTGGCAGTTTTGGCAAGTGCATTGCAATAGCAATATCCTCGATTCATTTAATGACTTTAATGAAAATATTACTGTACTAGCCAATAACCATGGGATTACCTTCCTCAGTCACCTTTTAAGTTTTTATACCAAAAACTGGGCATCACTTAATCACTACTTCCTGATTTACCGAGTCTTCTATTCAACCTCGACATCCTCCACTATGGAGCTGGCCCTTGTTTTCTCAAAAAAAGCTGCAGAATTTATTTCCCTTCTCCCAAAATTATCTATTAAAACTGTTTCAACTGCAGTGTTTCATTCAGAAGAGCTGTTGAGACACAAGTGAACCTATACTTGCATTTAACAGCAATTTAAAGAATTACCTTTGCAAGAATCTAGTGGCTTCCCTTCTTTGGTTTCACACTTTCAAATACACCAGCTTCCCGCATGGCTTCAAAATCCTTCATGGCATCATATTTCTTATAGAAGTCAGCATAGGCTTTCTTCCTGGAATCACCTACCGCAAACTGCAATGGTTAAGAAACAGAGTAATTTTACACTTTCAACATTCTACCAACTTGAGGCATATCTAAACAGCTGTGCAAAAGGTGTTGTGGCATCTCATGATTGAAAGTTACAGCCTATGTGTAACAGATTTAGAAATGTGGGATTTGAATCAAGGGTCTGGGTCAATCAGGGCAAAACAAAGCACACCAAAGCAGCAAATCATGTATTTTGCCAGTGAAATTTATTTTAAAAACTACCTGCAGTATTAGGATGTTGCAGTTTAGGAAATAATTAAAACAACCATTATCTGAAGTACAACAGCAAGTATTTATACAACACCTTTATCGTATTACAGGAAAAATTTTGGGTTATCCGGAGGTTGTATGTCCGGAAACCTCGATCTAACGGCAGAAATCAGCAGCCGTTTTGTTCTTTTTTTTTCTTCTAGCATTTTAAATTTTTTTTATAAACAGTCAGTCTCTGGAAAGCCTCTCTAAAGCTGTTGCTAAGCTACAGAGACGCTTCCAAGGTACAGGCCGACTATTTACAAGCTGTTGCTAAGCAACAGTGTTTGTTATCAGATACGGAGATGAAAACCTCCATATCCTTCAACATTAGCGCTGGTCTGTCCGGAAGTTTTCATAGATCGGCATCACGCCGGTCCCGTCGGTGCCGGATATCGCGAAGTTTCCTGTAAAATGTCTCAAGACGCTTCACAGGAGCATTATAAAACAAAATTTGACACCGAGCCATGTAGGGAGATATTAGGACAGATGACCAAAAGAGGTAGGTTTTAAGGAGCATCTTAAAGGAGGAAAGGGAGGTAGAGAAGTGGAGAGGTTTTAGGGAGGGAATTCCAAAGCTTAGGGCCTTGGCAGCTGACGGCACGGCCACCAATGGTGGAACGATTATAATCAGGGGTGCCCAAGAGACCAGAATTGGAGGAGCACAGATATTAAACATCATTAAATCAACACCTTGCTAGTCACACGTGATCAGCTCCTAAGCATCATTAACCAGTATTATTTTGGGTCATCTCGTCAAACCTGTCTCATCAATTAAGGAAAGAATGACATGGATATTGGGACCAGATCTGTTAACACAATGTGACAAGGTGAGGAAAAAAATCCATGACATTTTCTTATGTCCTTACTACAATATACAGAACATCTCAAAAATAATGTTAATGAACCTACTTTACAAATGTTTGCAACTCATATAATGATACAGCACAGGAGGCGGCCACCTGGCCCATCATGCCTGTGCCTCTTTGGTAGAGCTATCCAATTAATCCCACTCCCCTGCTCTTTCCCCATAGCGCTGTAATTTTGTTCCCATCAAGTATTCATCCAATTCTCTTTTGAATGTTACTATTGAATCTGCTTCTACCTACCCCCCCTTTCAGGTAAACTCGCTGTGTAAAAAAATGTTTCCTCATGTCACCTCTGGTTCTTTTGCCAATCACCTTAAATCTGTCTCCTCTGGTTATCTACCCTTCTGCCACTGGAAACAGTTTCTTATTTAATCTATCAAAACTATTCATGATTTTGAACACCTATCAATTCTCCTTTTAACCTTCTCTGTTCAAAGGCGAACAACCCCAGCTTCTCCACATTAACTGAAGTCCCTCACCCTGGTACCATTTTAGTAAATCTCTTCTGCACCCTCTCCAAGGCCTCGACATACTTGCTGAAGTGTGGTGCCTAGAATTGACCACAATACTCCAGCTGAGGCCTAACCAGTGATTTGGAAATTGTGGTATAATTTCTTTGCTTTTTGTACTTTATTCCTCTATTAATAAAGCCAAGGATCCCACACGCTTTAACAGCCTTCTCCACTTGTCCTGCCATCACTTTGGTAGGAAAAATAGAAAAGCAGGGTATTTTTTTTACATGGCGAGATTGGGAAATGTTGGGTGTTCAGGAGGGACCTGGGTGTCCTTGTACACGAATCACAAAGTTAACATGCAGGTACAGCAAGCAATTAGGAAAACAAATGGTATGTTGGCCTTTATTACAAGAGGAATTTGAGTATAAGAGTAAAGACATCTTACTGCAATTATATAGGGCCCTGGTGAGACCACACCTGGAGTATTGTGTACAGTTTTGGTCTCCTTACCTAAGGAAGGATATACTTGCCATAGAGGGACTGCAATAAAGGTTCACCAGATTGATTCCTGGGATAGGGGGATTGTCCTATGCTGAGAGATTGCGTAGACTAGGCCTATATTCTCTAGTGTTTAGAAGAATGAAAGGTGATCTCATTGAAACATACAAAATTCTTACAGGGCTTGACAAAGCGGATGCAGGGAGGATGTTTCCCCTGGCTGGGGAGTCTAGAACCAGGGGTCACAGTCTCAGAATAAGGGGTCAGCCATTTAGGACCGAGAGGAGGAGAAATTTCTTCACTCAAGCTGCTGGTGAATCTTTGGTATTCTCTACCCCAGAGGGCTGTGGAAGCTCAATCATCAAGTATATTCAAGACAGAGATCGATAGATTTTTGGATATTAAGGAAATCAAGGGATATGGGGATAGTGCTGGAAAGTAAGAGTTGAGGTAAATGATCAGCCATGATCTTACTGAATGGTGGGGCAGGCTCGAGGGGCCAAATGGCCTACCCCGTTTAACCAAGCCATGCTAGTATATTACCCCCAATCCCATGAACCCTAATTTTGTTTAATAACCTCTTGTGTGGCAACTTATCGAATGCCTTCTGAAAATCCAAATACACATCCACTGGTTCCCCCTCAGCTATTCTGCTAGTTGCAACCTCAATAAACTCTAACAGATTCGTAAAACACGATTTCCCTTTCATAAATCAGTGTTGACTCTGCCCAAGCCTATTATTATTTTCTAAGTGCCCTGTTATCATGTCCTTAATAATAGATTCTAGCATTTTCCCTACTACTGATATCAGGCTAACTGGTCTATAGTTCCCCGTTTTCTCCCTCCCTCCTTCAATAGTGGGGTTACGTTTGCCACCTTCCAATCTAGAACCGTTCTAGAATTATGGAATTTTGGAAAATGACAACCAATGCATCCACTATCGCTAATGCCACCTCTTTCAAAACCCTAGGATGCAGGCCATCAGGTCCAGGTGATTTATTGGCTTTCAGTCCCATTAATTTCTCCAATACTATTTTTTTTACTAATTTATTTCAGTTCCTCACTCTCGCTAGAGCCTTGGTTCTCCACTATTTCCAGGAAGTTTTTTGCGTCTTCTTCCATGAAGACAGACATGAAGTATTTGTTTAATTTCCCTGCCAATTCCATATTCCCCATTATCATTTCTCCGGTCTCAGCCTGCAAGGAACCCACATTCGCTAATCTTTTCCTTTTTTACATACCTATAGAAACTTTTACAGTCTGTTTTTATGTCTCGCTAGTTTACTCTCATTCTAGTTTCCTTTTCTTTATCAATTTCTTGATCCTCCTTTGCAGAATTCTAAAATCCTCAATTCTCAGGCTTACTACTCTTTTTGGCAACATTATAAGCCTCTTCCTTTGATCTAATATTATCTTTAATTTCTCTTGTTAGCCACAGTTGGACCACTTTTCCTGTGGGGTTTTTGTGCCTCAAAAGGAATGTATATTTTTTATAAATTATGTATTAATTCTTCAAATGCTAGCCATTGTTTCTCTACCGTCATACCTTTTAAGGTAGTTTCCCAATCTACCTTAGCCAACTCGCCTCATAACTACATAGTTTGCTTTGTTTAGATTGAAGACCCCAGTTTCGGATTTAACTAAATCACTTTCAAACTCAATATAAAATTCTATCATATTATGGTCACTCTTCCCTAAAGGCCCCTTTACTACAAGGTTATTAATTAACCCTTTCTCATTGCACAATACTAGATCTAAAATAGCCTGTACCCTATTTGGTACCTCAACATACTTATCTAGAAAACTATCTTGCATACATTCCATGAATTTGTCCTCCACACTATTACTGCAAATTTAGTTTGCCCAGTCTATATGCAGATTAAAGTCCCCCGTGATTACTGTATTACCCTTGTTACATGTGCCTCTAATTTCCTGATTTATACTCCACCCTACATGACAACTACTGTTTGGGGGCCTATAAACACCTCCCACCAATGTTTTCTGCCCCTTGCTGTTTCTTAGCTCCACCCAAACTGATTCTACTTCTTGATTTTTGGAGCGAAGATCCTTTCTCTCTACTGTCTTTATCCCATCCTTTATCAGGGCTACCCCGCCTCCATTTCCATTTCGCCTATCTCTTCTAAAAGTTAAGTATCCTGGAATATTTAGTTCCCAACCTTGGCCACTTTGCATCCACGTCTCCTTTATGGCTATTAGATTAGATCAAACCTGTTCATTTCTATATTTTATTGCGAATGTTTCGCGCATTCAGCTATAGTGCCTTCAGCTTTGACTTATTTCTATTTTTCCTTGATGTCACCTTAGTCACTGATGCTTTATTACCTTTGTTACTCTCTCTGTCCCTTCCTGACCCACTCTGCTTATTTTTACCCAAAACTCTACTCTACTCTAGAGCCTTGACATTTCCTTCACTGCTTTTAAATTTACACTGTCCTGAATCCCCCCCCCCCAATCATTACTAAAGCCCTGTCTACTACCCTAGTTATTTGGTTCACCAGGACACTGGTCCCAGCCCGGTTTAAGTGGAGCCCGTCCCAACGGAACAACTCCTCTTTCCCCAGTACTGTTGCTAGTGTCCTATGAACTGAAACCACTTCCTCCCATACCACTCTGCCATGCATTTAAACCTCTAATCTGTTTGTCCCTATGCCAATTTGCACGTGGCTCAGGTAACAATCCAGAGATTATTACCTTTGAGGTTCTGCTTTTTAATTTGGATCCTAGCTCCTCAAACGCCCTCAGCAGAACTGGTCAGCAGAACCTCATTCCTAGTTCTACCTTTGTTGTTGGTTCCTACGTGGACCACGACAACTGGATCCTCCCCCCTCCCACTCCAAGTTCTTCTCCAGTCGTGAGATGTCTTTAACCCTAGCACCGGGCAGGCAACACAACCTTCAGAACTCTCGGTCGCAGCTGCAGAGAACAGTATCTATCCCCCACCAACCCCCCCACCCCGACTATACTGTCCCCTACCACAACTACATTCCCTTTCACTCCCCCCCCCCCCCCACTTGAATGACTTCCTGCTCCATGGTGCCATGGTCAGCTTGCTCATCCATCCTGCAGGCTTTTCCCTCATCCACAGGCACCAAGAACCTCATACTTGTTGGACAAGGGCAAAGGCTGAGGCTCCTCCAGCACTGCACCCGAGGTCCCCTTACCTGCCTGAGTTGCAGTCACACTCTCCTGTCCCTGACCACTAACCAGACCTGTACTACTACCTAACCCAAGAATTGTGACTGCCTCCTGGATCAAAGTGTCCAGGTAACTCTCCCCATCACTGATGCCCCGCAATGTCTGCACCTCGGACTCCATCTCAAAAACTCTGAGCTGAAGTTCCTCAAGCTGCAGGCACTTACTGCAAAGGTGGTTGTCTGGGATCACAATGCTCTCCACAAACTCCCACATGCTGCAGTTGCAGCACATCACCTGCACTGGCATCCCTATATGACCTTGTTTTATTTAATTCAATTAAATCTTTTATTGGTCCACACTTTAAATGTAAAGATTAATTACATTTGTGTGTAAGAATGCCCCACTCTATACCATGCATTCTCCTCAATGAAGCGTTGCGATGCACTCAAGTAGGAGAGGGAGAAGAGAAAATGTAGAAAACACTGTTGTGCCAAGATACTTATAAAAGTAGTAAGATTACCTTGAAGGCACCACCTACTGCAAAAGATAGAGCAAAAGCTATAGCCAGGTGAAACCGCAGACGTTTGGCCAACAGGCCTCTCATCATAGGTCTGGCAATTGCAGTGGCAGACATGGTTTATCTGGGGGGGGGGGGGGGGGGAAAAAAACAAGGTGATTAGGAACGTCTAAAACATGCACAATATTTAGTACTGGATCAATCACCCCCTCCCCAAAACCCCAGGGACCCTCCCCTGGGACCCTCAGCCCCCCCCCCCACTTCCCATACCCTCAGGACCCTCTGCCCCCTCCTCCCAAACCCCCAGAACTCTCAGCCCCCCCCTCCTCCCAAAACCCCGAGACCCTCAGCCCCCCCTCCTCCCAAACCCCCAGGACCCTCAGCCCCCCCCACCTCCTCCCAAACCCCCGGGACCCTCAGCCCACCCCCCCATCTCCCAAACCCCCGGGACCCTCAGCCCACCCCCCCCAAACCCCCGGGACCCCCAGCCCACCCCCCCATCTCCCAAACCCCCGGGACCCTCAGCCCACCCCCCCCATCTCCCAAACCCCCGGGACCCTCAGCCCACCCCCCATCTCCCAAACCCCCGGGACCCTCAGCCCACCCCCCCATCTCCCAAACCCCCGGGACCCTCAGCCCACCCCCCCCAAACCCCCGGGACCCCCAGCCCACCCCCCCATCTCCCAAACCCCCGGGACCCTCAGCCCACCCCCCCCCATCTCCCAAACCCCCGGGACCCTCAGCCCACCCCCCCCCCATCTCCCAAACCCCCGGGACCCTCAGCCCACCCCCCCCATCTCCCAAACCCCCGGGACCCCCAGCCCACCCCCCCATCTCCCAAACCCCCGGGACCCTCCGCCCACCCCCACACCCTCAGCCCAACCCCACCCCCCCATCTCCCAAACCCCCGGGACCCTCAGCCCACCCCCACACCACAAGACCCTCAGCCCACCCCCACACCACAAGACCCTCAGCCCCCCCTCCTAAAAACCCCCAAGACCCTCACAGGGAGCACGGGTTTGGGGGGGAGGGCAGTACTGTTCCCGGCTCTGCTACTTCCCGTGAAGCCGCTGTGACCCCGGGCAGCGGTTCCAAGGTGACCGGGTCGCCCGGGGCCCGGCGAGGAAGCGGGCGGATCCGCACCAATTCTCACAGTGCTGCCCCTCCCCCCCGGTGCCGGGCGCGGGTTTGGGAGCTGGCCTTGTGGAGTCGGGCTGGACTGACCTGGGCTGGGGAATCGGACTCCCTCACTCACTGTATCCGACTCGGCTCGGCACTCTGCTCTCTCCGGAACCAGGCCACCCCTCACTACGCATGCACCAAAACTCACTTCCAACTTCCGTCTTAGCGTTAGCGCACCCGGAGCCGTATATGGAATGAGTAACGGTTGGCACATCCTAGCATCGCCGCTCCACTGCACGTCATTAGCCCTGCCCCCTCACATCGCGTCATAGCCCCGCCCCTCGCCAGCGCGTCATTAGCCACGGCCCCGCGCCCGCGCCTCTGTCGACCGGAGGGGGCGGGCGGGGCGCCTCTGTGGACTGGAGGGGGCGGGCGGGGCGCCCAGCGCTCCGAAAGCTTGTGATCTCAAATAAAGCTGTTGGACTATAACTTGGTGTTGTGTGACTTCCTACATTTGTCCACCCCAGTCCAACACCGCATCGCCACATCATTAATAAAAACCATAAGAGGAGGGTTGCTCTCCTCTCCACACAACGAAGATGGTTTTGAGCAAGGGATGGTAACAGGTGCTGTTTTTGTAGACCTGTCAGCAGCATACGATACAGTGAACCATAGACGTCTCCTCTGCAAGATTCTAGAGATGACAAAAGAGATTCACTTAACAGAGCTGTTAGAAAGCATGCTTCAGAATCGCCGGTTCTATGTTGAACTAGGTGGGAAGCGCAGCAGGTGGCGTATTCAGAAGAATGGTCTTCCTCAGGGAAGCGTGCTTGCGCCGCTGCTGTACAACATCTACATGAATGACCAACCTATAGACGGTGTCATACGCTGTTTTATATATGCTGATGACTTATGTGTCACTGCCCAAAGCACTGATTTTAACACCGTGGAGAAAACGCTTTCTGAGGCCTTGGAGGGACTAAAATCCTACTATGAAAAAAATCACCTTCGCGCAAACCCATCAAAGACGCAAGTTTGTGCATTCCACCTCAGAAACCGTGAAGCCAAACGCCTGCTGAAAGTAACCTGGTGTGGAGCCACACTGACGCATTGCGAGCACCCTATCTACTTAGGAGTCACCCTTGACCGATGCCTCACCTTCAAGAACCACATCGAGAAGACAAAGGCAAAAGTGAGCGTATGAAACAACATCCTGAATAAGCTCACTAACACAAGATGGGGAACAAGCCCGAAAACATTGCGAACCAGTGCACTTGCTCTTTGCTATTCCACTGCCGAATACGCCTGCCCTGCACGGGAAAGGTCTACTCATGCCAAGAAGATAGATGCCGTTCTGAATGCAAGCTGCCGATTTATCACAGGTTGCTTAAAACCAACAAACACCAACAGTCTATATATCCTGGCGGGTATCGCTCCCCCTGATATAAGAAGAATGGTAGCCAGCAAGAAAGAGCGACTCCGTCAAACATCAGATGAGAGACACCCTCTGCATTGTCATACACCTACACCCAGCCGCCTAAAGTCAAGAGAGAACTTCATGAACAGTGTTGTTCCATTACAATCAACCTCATCTGAAGTCCGCATCGCCTTGTGGAAAGACCGGCTCGCCAGTCTTGAACAACCCCCAGCAATGGAAATTTTACTTGATGAAAGCCTTCCCCCAGGAGCTAATTGCAACTGGGCAACCTGGAAGTGCCTTAGCAGACTTAGGACCGGTGTAGGTTGCTCAAAGGTGTCACTAAGCAAATGGGGATATTCAACCAGCCCGACAACTTGTGAATGTGGAACTGAGGCACAGACTATGCAACATCTCCTGCAATGCCCATCGTTAGAGGAACCCTGTACTGTTGCAGATCTTGCCGAATTCAACAACAAGGCGCAAAAATGTGTCCAGTTCTGGCTGGGCTATGTATAGACTGTCCGTGGACACGATAAGAAGAAGTCTCCACCCATCCAGTGTCATTAAACAAATTACCTAACACAAGTTCCCTGTCTTTTAGAGTGGCAAGAAACACAGAAAGCTAGCATGCAGGTACAGCAAGCAATAAGGAAGGCAAATGGCATGTTGGCATTTATTGCAAGGGGGTTGGAGTATAAGTAAGGAAGTCTTGCTACAATTGTACAGTGCCTTGGTGAGACCACACCTGGAGTACTGTGCACCATTCTGGTCTCCTTATCGAAGGAAGGATATACTTGCCTTGGAGGTGGTGCAACGAAGGTTCACTAGATTGATTCCTGGGATGAGAGGGCTGTCCTATGATGAGAGATTGTGTAAAATGGGCCTATACTCTGGAGTTTAGAAGAATGAGAGGTGATCTCATTGAAACATGCAAGATTCTGAAGGGGATTGACAGGATAGATGCTGAGAGGTTGTTTTCCCTGGCTGGGGAGTCTAGAACTAGGGGGCAAAGTCTCAGGATAAGGGGTCGGCCATTTAAGTCTGAGATGAGGAGGAATTTCTTCACTCAGAGGGTGTTGAATCTTTGGAATTCTCTGCCCCAGAGGGCTGTGAATGGTGAATGAGTATATTCAAGGCTGAGATAGATAGATTTTTGGACTCTAGGGGAATCAAGGGATATGGAGATCGGGTGGGAAAGTGGAGTTGAGGTCGATGATCAGCCATGATCTTATTGAATGGCAGAGCAGGCTCCAAGGGGCCGTATGGCCTACTCCTGCTCTTACTTCTTATGTTTGCCATATTGTAAAAAGGATATAGAGGCACTGGAGAGGGTGTAAAAAATATTTACAAGGATAATACCAGCTATGCGAGGGTATACCTATCAGGAAAGGATGAACAGGCTGGGTCTCTTTTCTCTTGAAAATGGAAGGCTGAGGGGTGACCTAATAGAGATTTTTAAAATTATGAAAGATTTTGATAGAATAGAAATGGAAAGAGCGTTTCCACTTGTGGAGAAGAGCAAAACTAGAGGCCATCAATATAAGATAGTCTAAAAGAAATCAAATAGGGAATTCAGAAGAAACTTCTTTACCTAGAGAGTGGTGAGAATGTGGAACTTGCTACCACAGGGAGTGGTTGAAGCAAATAGTATAGATGCATTTAAGAGGAGGGCTAGATAAGCACAGCTCAGTCTTGGGTCTCACGTGCTGGAGGAAGCCCATGCTTAGGATCTCGGAACCATGGACGTATCTTATATGCTACAAGCTTAACCAGCATTGGGACTTTTCTGCCATTGAAGAAAGACGAGAAAGAACATAGGGCTAGATTTTCAGTTGCTTGCGCCAGCAGTTAGCGCCTTAAGAGAAGTGATTTTCGGGCGCTATTCGTGTAGCGCCCAGGCGCAGCGCAGTTTGCGCCCCGCCCCAAATTAAGTTGCCCGTTAGCGCCGGCGCAAAGTTTAGCGGCCGCCCGGATGCGCGCGCAGAAAATGACGTCACATCCTCGTGCAACGCCCTTTGGCCGCCCCGAATCCAAACTTCAGTCGGACCGCCCCATTGTGCGGCTGGCGTCCAGAGCGTTTGTAAAATGGAACGCAACACACCCTGGGGAGCGCAAATTAAAGGGCACTCCTCCTGCACTATAAACGGCAGTCTGCATGTGTTGTGTGGAAGGATCCAGTGTGTTGTTGTGAACGGTGTATTTATGTTTCCGGCCACCACCACCAACACCACCACCACCACCTCCTCCTCCTCCGAAAAAAACACATGCACCCTTCCCCTTTAAGAGCTCACTGGCACCAGAGTGTCTGCCGTGCGCTGCGCCCGAGCTCGGGCGCTGCGCTCTGCACCGCCGGCTTAGCGCCTAAAGATAGTAGTGGAACGCCTCTTTTAGCGCTCCACCAACCTTTTAGGGCGAAGCCACTGAATTTCCGGCAACGGGGCGCTACTTTGGGGCGGGCGCTAACTTCGGGCGGGCGCTAAGGTTAGCGCCCCAAAACTGTCTATACTGAAAATCTAGCCCATAGTGTCCTTGGTCTCTTCTCAGCATGGTCCTAAAGGCTGAAGTTGTCAACCATTCAGATACCAGGTGCCGATATAAATGAACAATTGGATTAGATGCTCTTTTTTTCAGTTACTACCTTAGAGATCCTCTCTTGGGCTGTCCAAAGCTACACTTGTAGGTATTCACTGCCGTATTCCACTGGTTAGCCCATTAAGCTGACGAGTGGAGCACTGTTACGAAATTTGGGTCTGCCTTAGATATGCTCTCTGGTTCAGCGGTGCTTGTAAAGTATGTGTCTATACTTAATCCAATAATGAAGAGACAGCTTGGAAGATTCAACGTAGGTCTTTACTTAATACCAACAGGCGGGAACTGAGGGGAGATCAGTACCCACAGTACTATTTATACCCCTATGGCCAGGAGTGGTACTATGGTATCACTACGCCCTACAAAGTAGTGCCGCCCTGGCCATAGGTTTAAAGTAACATACATATTACATACACAACATTCCTCCCCTTTTAATTAAAACGTACCCGTGCAATTAAGTCAACAGATGCACCATGACTAGGGCTAATAACATTTGGTAACACAATATACATAACATATTTACATCAGAGTTGTCTACCTATATATATATATAAAAAGAAACATGTTATAGATTCAGTCTCTGAGGAGGCTTCCTGTCTCGACTAGGATAACGTCTTTCTCTAGTCGGTCTCGGTGTAGGCGGTGGTACTTCCGTCACCACTTCATCGCTGGAGTCGTCGGTGTCTGATGGCACATCCTGTGCCGTTGAGACCACTGGAGTGCTGAACTCCTCGCAATCCTGAGACCTCTGTAACGACGAGCTGGGCCGTGATTCCGCTGTAGCAATGTGCTGAGACGTTTGAGGTAGTGAATCAGTTGGGTTTCTGGACTCCACAAGTTGATCAGCATGTCGTCTAATTATGCCGTCCCCTGTATCCACTGTGTACATCAAAGGTCCCTGGCGGGCCTTTATCGTACCAGACCGCCACTTTTCATTTCTATAATCACGGGCCAACACTTGCTGCCCCACCTCAAAGCTCCGTGTCTGTCTGTCAGGAGCCCTACGAAATACTCGGTTTTCCACATCTCTCCGGATGTTTGGTCTGAGCAATTCAAGGCGAGACCTTAACCTTCTATTAAAGAACATGACGGCGGGGGCCTGGTTGGTCACCGTATGTGCAGCATTACGGTACGCGAATAGGAAATTGTCCACCTTGTGTTGTAGTGGCAACCTTTCCTCCCCCATCGCCTTGATGGCCTTTTTAAAAGTCTGTACAAAGCGCTCTGCCAGCCCATTTGTAGACGGATGGTATGGTGCGGACGTATAATGTCGCACTCCATTCCTTTTTAGGAATGCTTGAAATTCTTCTGCCACAAATTGTGGCCCATTGTCCGAACAGACTTGCTCGGGCACGCCGTTTCAGGCAAAAATGGTCCTTAAGACTGCGACCGTCTTTTCGGCTGTCGTTGATGACATCGTTATGACCTCTGGCTATTTTGAGTGGGCGTCCACTACAATAAGGAACATCGCATCCAGGAAGGGCCCAGCGAAGTCCACGTGGATCCTTTGCCACGGCGTTGAGGGCCACTCCCGCGGATGTAGTGGGGCTTGGGGTGGTACGTTCTGTACCATCTGGCACCCTTGGCACGCTTTTGCTACTTCCTCGATGTCCCTGTCAATGTCGGGCCACCAGACGTAGGTTCTGGCGAGGCTTTTCATTTTGACACCCCCCAGATGACCTTCGTGTAAGTCCCGCAACACTTTATGTTGTAATTTTTGAAGGACCACCACCCTGGCTCCGCACATCAATGTGCCCCGGCAGACGGACAACTGGTCCTTCCTTGCCGAAAACGCCGGCAATGATGCGTCACCCTGCGCCGGCCAGCCTTTCACGGTCAATTCGTAAATCCTTGCCAGTGTCGAGTAGTTCTGTGTTTCCCGCTCGATACATTGGCTGGTGATGGGCAAGTGTTCCATAACAGCCATATGATATATTTCCACGGGGTCCTGTACTATCTCTTCGATCTCGGCAGGCAATGGTAGCCGCGACAGGCCATCCGCATTGCCATGCTGTTTGGTACCCTTATATTCGATAAGGCACTGGTGTGCGCCTAAGAACAGTGACCATCTCTGTAGCCTTTGGGCCATCATCAGGGGCACCCCTTTTGTTGGATTAAATATCGACACCAACGGTTGATGATCCGTCAGTAGTGTGAAACGTTGCCCATATAGGTAGTGGTGGAATTTTTTTTACACCCCACACCAGACTGAGGGCCTCCCTGTCGATTTGCGCATAGTTTCTTTCGGCTGTAGTTAACGACCTTGAGGCAAATGCTATTGGCCTCTCTGTCCCATTGGGAAATTTGTGTGACAACACTGCCCCTATACCATACGGGGAGGCGTCACATGCCAACCTCATTGGCATTTTTGGGTCAAAGTGTGTGAGCACTTCCTTTGATGTAATGAGTTGTTTACCCTTTTTAAAAGCAGCCTCACACGCTTCGTCCCAATTCCAGGAGACTCCCCTTTGCAGCAATGAATTTAGTGGATGTAAAATGGACGATAAGTTCGGGAGGAACTTATGGTAATAGTTTATAAGGCCTAAGAATGATCGTAACTGAGATACATTCTCAGGGGGCGGGGCCTTCACTACTGCCTCGATCTTTTCCGGGGACTTATGCAGGCCTTCCTTGTCTATAATGTGACCACAGTATGAGATACGTTCCTGGAAAAACTCACATTTCTGCTTGTTCGCCCTGAGTCCGTATTGTTGTAACCGCAGAAGTACTCGCTCCAGGTTAGTGAGGTGGTCGTTATCCGTTTGTCCTGTCACCAGGATGTCATCCAGGTAGCATTGCGTTCCTGGAATGCCCTGTAGGACCTGTTCCATGGTCCTCTGCCATATTGCCGGGGCGGACGCCACACCAAATACCAGGCGATTGTACTGGTACAATCCCTTGTGTGTGTTAATCGTTAGGAGCTTTTTCGAGTCCTGCTCCACCTCCATCTGTAAATAAGCTTGACAAAGGTCAATCTTCGTAAAGTGTCTACCCCCAGCTAACGATGCGAATATGTCCTCTATCCGCGGCAGCGGATACTGTACCGTGTGCAGGACTGGGTTAATAGTTATCTTAAAATCCCCGCAAATGCGAACCTTCTTTGGTTCCCCCGGTGTGTTATTTGCAGATTTCTTTATGGCCCACTCCACTCAATCTTTGTAAGGACACCTGCACTCTCTAAGACATCCAGTTCTGCTTCCACAGCTGGCCGAATGGCGTAAGGCACCGGTCTGGCCTTACAAAACTTGGGGTTTGCGTCTTGAGCAATAGTTATTTTTGCTCTAATGTCCTTTAAGGTCCCCAGCCCTTGTTGGAACACCTCTGGCGTTTTTGCCAATATTTTCGACAGCCTGCTTGTAATGGTTGTATCATCCTTGGTGGTCTCTACTTTTAACTCGTGTATCGACTTCCAGTCGAAATGGATTTTTCTTATCCATTCCCTACCCAAAAGTGGTGGTTCACCGTTTGGTAGGACGTATAAATAAAGTCCTGGCACTTTTCTGCCGTTGTATTTAACTGTTACTTGCATTTTTCCCTTCGGGTAAACTTTTTGTCCCGTATATGTTTTTAATTTAATTTCCGTATCCTTTAAGGGAATGCGTTTGAACAGCCTGTTATAATCTTGTTCATTAATTACTGATAGGGCTGAACCCGTGTCCAGCTCCATATTAACTTCGACGCCTGCTACCTTCATTTTAACCCACATTGTGCTGTGGTCCTCCGTTTTGTCTACACCATATAATTTGAGACATCCCAGACCTTTAGGCTCTGCTTTTGTGCCTTCCTGTGACTCGTCTGAGCTACTGTCAGACATCTTATGTATTTTTGTCCTTGCCTTGGTACTGCTCGGACTGCCCCCACTATTGGGTTTCGTACCCGACCGACAAACCTTCGCTATATGCCCCTTTTTCCCACACTGCCGGCATATTTTATCACAAAACCAACAATTACTTTGGTCGTGGGTGGTTTTGCCACAACGGTAGCATTTACCTTTGTGAAATGTCACCTCATGGGTGTCATAGCAGGTTGTGTTTTGTCACATTTGAGCAGCACCCTGTGCTGCTGCTTCATGGTCCGATGCTATTTCAATCGCCTGATCTAGGCTGAGCTGTTTCTTGGCTAGCAACCGTTTTCGTGTACTCTCATTTAACATGCCACAGACAAATCTGTCTCTGATCGCGTCCGCCAAAAAGGCTCCAAACTGGCAACGTTTGGACAACCTTCTGAGCTCAGCCAAATAGGCTGCCTGCGACTCATCATTCCTTTGGTCGCGTCTGTAGAAGCGGTACCTTTCCGCTATAAATGGTGGCTTAGGGTTTAAATGTTCCCTTAACGTATCAACAATTTGGGCATACGTTTTGCCTGCTGGCTTTTCTGGAGTAAGAAGATTCCTCAGCAGACCGTATGTTTTTGCCCCCATAAAATTTAATAAGGTTGCTGCCTTTTCGTCATCTTTCACCTTGTGTACTATGCAATAAAGTTCATGCCTTTCGACATAGGCATCCCACTCTTCTGTGTCCTCAACAAATTCTGACAACCAACCTTCTTTAGACATTTTAAATTGCTGAAGAGCTTTTCCCGCCTTTGTCCACTAGATGGCGTTTAAAAAAAAAAAATTATTTTAAACTGCTGAAGAGAAAAAACTTTTCCCCTTTGTCCACTAGATGGCGTTTTTCCCGCCTTTTCTCCCTCTGCTGTCAACGACCTCTCTCCAGCATCGTTATTTTTGGCCCTTGCAGCTCCCGTTATTGCCACCGCCGCTATTAACAATGGCCTTCCCCTCTCGTGGCTTGCTAGTCCTCGTGGCTCCGTTTGTTCCCCAGATCGCCTGCCCGTTCTGGCCCTTGCAGCTCCCGTTCCCCGGGAAGGATTTCAGTTTACCTGGCCCTGGGTGGACTTTTGCCCCGTGGCTGGAGCGCCCATTCAGCCTCTTCTCTCAGCTGCAGCAGCTTCTGTTGGAACCCTCTCTCTCTCTCTCTGTTGCTGCTGCTCCTCCCGAACCTGGAGTGCTGGGCGGTTTCCTTTGGTCGACGCTGGACTCTGCAGGCTGGCTGGTAAGAAGCCTCTCTCCTTCTCTCTCCGTACTGCTGCCGTTCCTTTGTTGCACCGTGTACTGGTGAGTTCGAACCTTACTCGTCGCCAGTGCAAAGTATGTGTCTATACTTAATCCAATAATGAAGAGACAGCTTGGAAGATTCAACGTAGGTCTTTACTTAATACCAACAGGCGGGAACTGAGGGGAGATCAGTACCCACAGTACTATTTATACCCCTATGGCCAGGAGTGGTACTATGGTATCACTACGCCCTACAAAGTAGTGCCGCCCTGGCCATAGGTTTAAAGTAACATACATATTACATACACAACAGTGCTGATCACTACAATAAGCAGTGTGAGTGTCTTACACCCAGGAGTGTGCCTGGACTGCTCAGTATCTTATTATTTGATAACATTTAGTGGGCTGGCTTAACTTTTCCTAGTCAGCCTTCTGGTTTTAACTGGCAATAACCTTCAAATGAGTGGGCTTTCCCTCGCTAGCTAGGCTCCCTTCCCAGACCTAACTGGACTGACTGACCTTCACATTTGTCCTTTTTCTCCCTAGGTGGTCCGAGGAAGTGGAAGAGCTGTTCCCTCTGACAGCTTCCCCGTTCAGTTATTCACCTGTAGGCTTGTCAATAAAACTGGTAACCTCTCCCCCACCCTCTTGGGGTGTGAATTTTTAGAAAGCATCTCCTGCTAGCCTCAAAATGAGTGGTGTGCTGCCTTCCTTTAGGAATTTATGTTAGTTTTCAAGTTAATTCAGGGGTTTAAGTAATTTGGGTCGATTTCCATTGTGTGCCGCCACCTAGTGGATATTTGGTACTTAGCAAGTGCAGTGAAGTGCAGTAAAATGCAGTAAAGTGCAGTAAAGTAAACTGCTGTATAGGACAGACCTGCAGCTCGACATATGGTCTTGCAGTTATTTTCTTGTTACGCTCCGGCCTTGGACACTATTTGTCTGTAAGTACTTGAGAATGTTATAGATGATTAGTGTACACTATATTTTGCAGAAAATGTTTAGTTTGTAACCTTTCTCTGTAAGCAAACTTGCACAGCTAGCCGTGAAGTGCTCGCTCTCTGTGTCTAGCTGGTTAACTTGTAGCTGTATTTTGATGCACTATGTACAGGGCTAATTTAAAGTGAATGTAAGAGAATGCCTTTCAGTTTGCTAAATGTATATTCGCAGTAAGCTGTGTTTCCACGTGTTTTGGTAAGTTACATGCCAAATGTACTGTGTTGCTCAGGCTTACCTAAATTTGTGTATGCATATCAGTTATGTGCTTGTGTACTAATGTGTGCTTCCATTTCTGTATTGTATTTCAGTTTCACAATAAGAATCTTTCAGTAAAGTTTACAAGAAAAGTCAAGCCTTGTAATTTTTATGGGAAGATATCAAATTGTTAGCTACCTGCCTAGCTCTGCATAGGAACATGCTGCAAGGGCAGAAAAAGTGGAGACCATCCTGACTGAATGGGTTGGATAGCAACAAAGAGGGAGAAATCGAGTGGTGAAGCCTACATCTGTTCTCACTGAACTTGATTTCCTTCCCCCACCAGGATGGTCACTCGCTGTTGTAGCAGTCGGCGCAGACTCCATGGATTTTTTAGATTATGAACATATGCCCTTATTAAAAACTGGACAGGCTGTTTGGGGGGAAGCAGTGGAAAACCAATCAAGCTGACGGTGGCTGACATAACCAGGTTGCATTCGTATGGTAACGGACTGTCCTTGGGAACAATGGCCTGAGAAGCCCACTCCCAAGACATGAATAACAAGGCTGGTGACTCATTGTTTCTGGAGAAGATGAACTCGTTAAGTTAATCGGCTGGGAGATCGAAAGGAGATCTAAACCATCCAAACCTGGGAGGAGGCCTGGAAACCATTTCCCTGAGGCCATGTGTTCATTAAAACCACAGACAGCAGTCTGTGTATTGGAGGGGTATATCAGAGAGCAGTTTGGATAGCTTTCTCTCTCCTGCCCTCCACACAACGGAACATCAAGAGGAGCTGAGCCTTGCTCTTCCAACCGAGATGGACTTCGACTCAGACTGGGACTCACATGCTGCAAGGCTGGTACGGAACCAGGTAGCCGAGACGTACCGAGAGGAAGCTACAAGCAAGATCAAAGGCAACCTAGGTGAGCATTGTCAAGCCTACACACCCACAAGATCACTTAGCTGTGTGAGGGGGTGCCTGTATGTTCCTACCAAACCAGAGGGGGTTTAGCATTGGAAGGGTCCTGTGATAGTTTAGTTCACGGGAGGGTGCTTTTAGGCCGTGGTAAGTCAGCACGGCAGGGGCTTGTTGGACAAGTCAGAGTTGTTCTGTTTTAAACTGTACTGTTGTGTTCACACCGCTCGTACTGTAGGCGAGTGGAGTGGTTTTGTCAACCTCAATAAACACTGTACGGGTGAGCCCGAAAATGCTGTCCGTGTTTAAATCTGTCCTCAGTAATCCCTATCATCTAGAACTTGTAGTAAGGGGGTTTGCGTGCTCGCTACGGGCGGGGCGAAACCACTTACAATAATTGGTGATTGCGGCAAGGCCATAGGAAATTGGCCACCGCAAAAAACGGTTACACTGTATGTCAATGACAGCAGTGGGACAGGGACCGGGTTCCAGGCCAATTTCCCTCCTTACCTCCATGCCCAGCGACTGCCAGGAGACAAGTGATGGTAGGCCCTGAGGCAGCAGTGTTAAGTTCCCAAAATTTATCAATGGAATGAGAGGACCTACTATTGGCCACCGCTCCCTCCACAACAGTCCCAAACACGGCAAACAATGACCTTTCGATGCCTCAGTCTTGGCTGAGGCCTGAAAAAAATGTTGCTCCCTCCTCTTTGGGGTACCTCCACCCTGCTTAAATATGCGGCCAGAATCTATTGCTGGAATTTCCCTTACTGGTAAAGGCGGACTCCCTCTTAGTGGTGGGACTGCCACTGGGGGTCCACTATACAACAGTTATGAGCTTCAATCCAGGAAAATGAGTCGGGTTTTGGCGGGGTCACAGCAGCGGGCAGAAATCCCACTCCTCGCTGTCGGAAGGAGAAACCAGTCAAATGAGCTTGGGATGAATCAATTGAATCTTAAGAGGAAAATTTAACTCGGGGGGGGGGGGGGCGGGATACTGGCGGGCACCTGCCCGGGAGTCTCTGTGGGACGCTCGGCCGAAATTAACTGGTGGGTCTTATTTCCATCCCGCCGGCCACCTGCCTGCCCAAAACAAGCGTAGAAAGGTAGCTGCCAGCAGACGAAAATCTCACCACCTGAAGGCCACCCGCCGACACTCAGGTTAAGTCACAGGGATGGGTTTTGGCAGAGTTTCACGGGTAGAAAGAAGTGACAGCCTGAGCAGCAGAGGCCTAGAGGACTTCAGTTCCTTCTGATGACACCAGCATTTCCCAAACCTTGCCACAAGTTTCACTAGAAATGTGTACCTGGACATGAAATATTTCTTATGTTCTACAGTATAATCTGCAGAGAGGGCATTCTTGCACAAGTTCCACATCCTACAACCCCTTGTTTACTCCAGCAAACTGTTGCAAAAACAGGAAGACTTTCAACAATTTTGAAAGGGTTCTGGTGTCATTAAAAAAAAGTTTTTGCAAACCTTTTATTTTCCATTTGCAAACACATAACACATTAGCGTAACCAGATCAACACGTACAACTGCAGCACTTACAGGTGGTATCATAGCAAAAATAGTTCACAGTTCTTCTGGCTTTTCTTTCTTGAGCAGAGAGGAATGTTTTCATAATATTTATTAATAATGCATTTATTAATATGTTCTATTTCTATTTGCATATACAGAGATGAAACAAAGCTTGCCAGTGCAAGGTAATGGTCAGACATGCACCCTTGGTACTTCGCTAAGCCCAGCAGCACTGAGTCACATACATATGCTACTCATTAGATCTCAAATAGCTCGGTACATTGTCGTACTCGGTGGGCCCATCCTATTCAATGGGGTCGATTTTCATTGACCCGTGGAGTTGGGATTGGAGGCATGTGGGGGGTTAAAGTCCCGAATTCGGGGGGTCCCGACACCATCCCGCCCCAACCCGCCTCCATGTAAGTTTCAAAGGAGGCGGGTACCCACCCCGCACTGGGACCCGCCTACCCGAGGCGGGAAGGGATTAGTGCCAATTAACTGCCTGTTAACAGGTAGTTAACAGGTAGTTTTTAGCCTAATTCCTATTTTAAAGCTTGAAGTGAGGGATTTCCGACGGCTCCAAACCACGCCAAGTTAGAGGAGTCGGGCCGTCGGGTTGAAGGACTTGGAGGGGTCGCGATGTTGGTGTTCAGGTGAGTGATGTGTGCATGAGTGCAAAGGTAAGTGTGTTTGGTGTGTCTAAAGTGTGTAAAGAAGTTTACATTACCTGTACTTACCGTTTCAGCCTTCCTTCCTTTAGGTTTCGGGAGTCCATCATCTAACCGGCACAGAAAGCAGAATGGCTGCGATCTGTCAAAAGTGACAGCCTGCAGCTTTCTGTGCCGGTGAGATTTCTAACTGAGTCTGTGTAGAAGGACTCAGGTTAGAAGTAAGACTGTCAGTGTTTGACAGCTTCAAATAGCTGTGAAACACTGATATTTCATCTGTCAAAATCTCTTGACAGATGAAATTTCAGTCTGTGACGTCACCTGTTGTCGGGTGGCCCTTAATTGGCCTACAACAAGATCAATCAAGTTAAAATTGCGTGGATTGGCCGCATCACGATGGAGGCGGGACTATAACCCTGAAAGTTGTAGTCCCGCCTCCTTCCCGACTTCTGAATGAAAATCACTCCTGATGTCTTCATCAATGGAGGCATCATAAGGGACGGACTGTTACAAGCATTTCTGAAAGTATTATGTTGCTGGCAACCTGAATATCCAAGGGATACTTTTTCTGAATGCATGATCATATGTGGAGCCTCATACACCAGAAACACATAACAGGAGAGCTCACCATGATTTGATGGAAAACCATGGGAAGCGCTCCTGCGATTTCCTAATATCACTCCTGGTAGGCAAGCTGTGCAACCAAAGCAGCGATTTGTCAAATTTATCCTCTGCTGCAATTGCCATATTTCAGGATCCTTTGACTGTTTTCCACAGAAAGGATTTGGAAGCGAGCTACATTTGAGTGTCAGATTTTAAATCGAAGTGGATTCACACAGTTTTAAGATGCTCTTTACAGCCATGTCCTGCAGCTGCTGAAACAAAGAACTTATTTGATAATGAACTAGGCACTGAAGATATGTCTTAAACCGAGGTGGATCAGTAGAAATCGAGCGGAACCTGAGTTAAAATTGAGAGGCTGTATTTGCCACTCCATTCCTGCCCCACCCTGCTGTTTTCAATGGCAGTTGAGGCACCCGCTTAACTCAGGGGGGGAGCGTCACTAATATATGCTAATCGGGATCCTATGACACATAGGACTCCAGTGGAATTTTAATGGCGCACTGAGCGGGGAGCATGCGCAGCGGGTGACGCGGAGTCCCTAAAATGTAAGTTTTAAACTTGACACTTGACAGCTCGCGATTTTCTGCCCATTCAGTGTAATTGTCCTGTCCTGGCCAATATTTATCCCTCAATCAACATAACAAAAACAGTTTATCTTGTTATTATCACATTGCTGTTTGTGGGAGCTTGCTGTGTGCAAATTGGCTGCCGCGTTTCCTACTTGACAACAGTGACTACACTTCAAAAAGTACTTCATTGGCTGTAAAGCTCTTTGAGACATTCGGTGGTCGTGAAAGGCACTATATAAATGCAAGTCTTTCTTTTTCTTTTAATGGTGGAGCTGGTGAGTGCAGAAATGGAAAACCCAAACCCTGATCTATGCCTTTGATCCAAAGATCAAGTTAGTTAGTTTCTTTAATGGGCAGCATTGATTATTTGATGTCAAAGAATTAGTTTGTCCTATTGCAATATTTTGTATGATTGATAGAGCCATGCAGTGTTTATATTATTTTTTAGGATGTGGGTATTGGTGGCAAGGCCAGCATTAATAGTAACCCCACTTTTAAAAAAGGAGGGAGAGAAGAGGGAACTACAGACCGGTCAGCCTAATATCAGTGGTAGGGAAAATGCTAGAGTCTATTATAAAGGATGTGATAACAGGACACTTAGAAAATATCAACGGGATTAGACAAAGTCAACATGGATTTATGAAAGGGAAACCGTGTTTGACAAACCTACTGGAGTTTTTTGAGAATGTAACTGGTAGATTAGATAAGGGAGAGCCAGTGGATGTGGTGTATTTGGATTTTCAGAAGGCCTTTGATAAAGTCCCACATAAGAGTTTAGTGCGCAAAATTAAAGCACATGGGATTGGGGGTAATATACTGGCATGAATTGAAAATTGGTTAACAGACAGGAAACAGAGAGTAGGAATAAATGGGTCTTTTTCGGGTTGGCAGGCAGTGACTGGTGGCGTACCGCAGGGATTAGTGCTTGGGCCCCAGCTATTCACAATATATATCAATGATTTGGATGAGGGAACCAAATGTAATATTTCCAAGTTTGCTGACGACACAAAACTAGGTGGGATTGTGAGTTGTGAGGAGGATGCAAAGAGGCTTCAAGGTGATTTAGACAAGTTGAGTGAGTGGGCAAATACATGGCAGATGCAGTATAACATGGATAAATGTGCAGTTATCCACTTCGGTAGGAAAAACAGAAAGGTAGAGTATTATTTAAATGGTCGTCATCATATGTGCCTTCATACTGTTCCCTTTGGGGAACTGTATGAAGTGGTGGAAGGATTTCTGGCCGCAATTAACACTCCTTCCGTGACCGTAACCATCTTCGTACCAGTTAGTCCTATGGTGGGAGGGTTTTACGGGCTCCCACAACCCATACAAGGGGGGGGCCACCCACACCCACGGACGCAAGTATCCCGCTGGATGTCAACCCAGAATTTAGAGCTGGAGCTCTGACTCCACTTGCCGGGACTGTCTGGAGCGGGGTTCGAAACCCTACGCCTTCTAGCCCAGCGGCGGGGATGCTACCGCTATGCCAAAGGCCCACTCCATTTAAATGGTGATAGATTGGGAAATGTTGATGTACAAAGGGACCTGGGTGTCCTTGTACACCAGTCACTGAAAGCAAACATGCAGGTGCAGCAAGCAGTTAGGAAAGCAAATGGCATGTTGGTCTTCATTGCAAGAGGATTTGAGTACAGGAGCAAGGATGTCTTACTACAGTTATACAGGGCCTTGGTGAGACCACACCTGGAGTACTGTGTGCAGTTTTGCTCTCCTTACCTAAGAAAGGATATACTTGCCATAGAGGGAGTGCAGCGAAGGTTCACCAGACTGATTCCTGGGGTGGCAGGACTGTCGTATGAGGAGAGATTGGATCGACTAGGCCTGTATTCACTAGAGTTTAGAAGAATGAGAGGGGATCTCCTTGAAACGTATCAATTTCTGACCGGGCTAGACAGACTGGATGCAGGGAGGATGTTTCCCCTGGCTGGGGGTTCTAGAACGAGGGGTCACAGTCTCAGGATACGGGGTAGGACATTTAGGACTGAGATGAGAAATTTCTTCACTCAGAGAGTGGTGAACCTGTGGAATTCTCTACCACAGAAGGCTGTGGAGGCCAAGTCACTGAATTTATTTAAGAAGGAGATAGATTTCTAGACACAATAGGCATCAAGGGGTATGGGGAGAGAGCGGGAATATGGTATTGAGATAGAGGATCAGCCATGATCGTGTTGAATGGCCTACTCCTGCTCCTATTTTTGTATGTTTCTATGTTATTGCCCATCCTTAATTGCCCTTGAGAAGGCTGTGGTGAGCCGCCGCCTTGAACTGTGTGGTGAAGGTACTCCCACAGTGCTGTCAGGGAGGGAGTTCCAGGAATTTGACCCAGCAACGATGAAGGATCGGCAATATATTTCCAAGTCAGGATGGTGTGTGACTTCGAGGGGAACTTGGAGGTGGTGGTGTTCCTATGCTCCTGCTGCCCTTGTCCTTCTAGGTGGTAGAGATCACGAGTTTGGGAGGTGCTGCCGAAGAAGCCTTGGTGAGGTGCTGCTGTGCACTACAAAGATTTCTAAATTCGAATACGCTCTTTGACCAATTGAAGATTTTCTCATTATTGGGTAAATCCACTGCTCCTGCATGCCCAGTGGGAATTTGCATTCAATGGGAGGTGGGTCGCTAATAGTACAACACCATACCTCCAATTCTATGAGCTGTGAGAGCACAGATTGGTGAATCTCCTTATATATGCATGTTTATATGTATTGTACTTTAATATTTGCCACTTTTTTGTGCTTCATATTACCTACCTAATTGTAAATAAAGGGAATAGTTGTAGTCCAAAAAACATGCAAAACTTCTGCCCGTATCCTAACTTGCACCAAGTCCCATTCACCCATTGCCCCTATGCTCACTGGCCTACCTTGCTTCTTGTCCAGCAACACCTCGATTTTAAAATTCTCATCCTGGTGTTCAAGTCCCTCCATGGCCTCAACCCTCCCTATCTCTGCTCCTCCCGCCCTACAACCCTCCAGGAAGTCTGTGTTCCTTAAATTCTTGCCTCTTGCACATCCCCGATTTCCTTTGCCCCACCACTAGCGGCCATGCCTTAAGCTGTCTGGAATTCCCTCGCTAAACCTCTCCACCTCACTCTCTTCCTTTAAGACGCTCCTTAAAACCTACCTGTGACCAAGCTTTTGGTCACCTGTCTTAATATCTTCATGTGTAGCTCAGTGACAGTTTTTGTTTGATAATCATTCCTGTGAAGTGCCTCGGGACGCTTTACTACGTTAGAAGTGCTATATAAAGGTGAGATGTCATTGTTGGTCTGTAAACCTCTGAGTTGTGTGCAATATCTTCTATTTCAAAGTATGTTTAATAGAGCAGCAAGAAAGAAAGAAATAACTTGTTTATAAAGCACCTTTCAAGACCTCAGGACACCACACTGTCTTTTACAACCAATGAAGTGTAGTCACTGTTGAAATGTACGGAACCGCGGCAACCAATTTACACATGGCAAAGTCCCACAAACAGCAGAGATAAATGACCAGATAATCTGTTTTAATGAGATATATTAAGAACATCAAGCATGCAGTTCTTTGAGGTCAGTTTATAGAAAATATACCATTTCTGGATCATAGTGGACAAGGTATGCTAACAGCAACTGCAATTAGGCTATTGAAAGAGAAAACAGGTCTATAAATAAAACTAAAATTAACAAAATTCTACTTTGTTCTCCACCACGACCTTTTGCATCTAATTGCGTGAGGAAACGGAATGTAATGCAGCATACAACAACATGTATTTATATAGCACCTTTCTTTTAAAAAGGCCAAAGGCACTTCACAGGAGTATTATAAGACAAAGATTTGACACATAAACCAACATTCCTATACAAAAAAAAAAGCAAATTTGATAATTTTATTCAAAAATTGGGTGGAGGAGCAAATATCGTCGATTTTTGCCGTTGTGGCCGATGGTGGTGTTCTGTTGTGTTTATCGTCACTCTGGAATTATTTCAGGACTTGCTCCTCCTGCTGGTGGGTTCTCAGCATTTCTGGCAACAACTTCCCTTGGCTGTATCACCAATAGAGTGAGAAGCCTATAAGGTGCAAGCAAGTGGCAAGTGTGATGTAATTTTAAAGTTGAAAATCACTTTTAACAATCCCCAGATTGCTGTGCAACATATATAGGAATCCTGCATTATTACTCCCCCCTCCCATTGAAGGAACGTTCTCAAGACTAAATCAAAGCGCAGGGACAGGTGACAGATGTCATGGCTTCTTTTTTTTTAAATTGCCCCATCCCAATTTTCTTTCCACCTCTCCTGAAGGTGCTGAGGTACATCATTAACTTCCCCCTCCCAACCTCTCAATGAACGTATGTCTTCAGCCATTTTACATTACTGGTAACAACTTTCATTCTTTGTAAAATGTGGATATGTACTTAAATAATTAAACAATATAGATGAACTGCCAAGATACTCTCATTCCACAAATTAAAAAAAATGAATCAATAAGGTGCAATAGTAGCTGCTTTAAAAATATCCTCACCAGCTGTAACTTTCATACCAAACTCCAGATTCAAATTACTCACATATACTAGCATCCCATCTTAAAAGTTTCAAATATCTGATACATGTGCGCGCTTTGCTTTCATAAATCTACAACCAACTACCAGCTCTGTTTTTTCAGAATTCCATTTGATTCTATGTCTGGGGATCTTAACTCGAATACACGGTGTTTCGAGTCATCATTTGCTGTCGGGAAGTGCAGACGACAAGTGAGGCATTTATTACTCAGGAGGTTCATGTGTGAGGAGGGCTCACCTGAATAGCTCTTTGTGGCTGGTTTCAGAGGTCTGGGGGAGATTGCCCAGCGAACCTCTTGGCAGAGAAGAAACCACAAGCACACTCCAAGCAGAAGAAAGCCAAGTCCATCTGTTCAAACTGCTCATTTTTAGTCCACATCAATGGCATAACTTAACAAATGATAAATTGACTACAGTTGCCATAGGAATAATAGTCCAACCACCATACAATTTTTTTAAAGAACTAAAATGATTGGACAGAAAAGAAAAAAGAAAAGACTTGTATTTCTATAGCACCTTTCACGACCACCAGACATCCTAAAGCGCTTTACAGCCAATGAAGTACTTTTTGAAGTGGAGTCACTATTATAATGTAGAAAACGTGACAGCCAATTTATGCACATCAAGCTCCCACAAACAGCAATGTGATAATGACCAGATAATCTGTTTTTGTGATGTTGATTGAGGGATAAATATTGGCCAGGACACTGGGGAGAACTCCCCTGCTCTTCTTCAAAATAATGCCGTGGGATCTTTTACGTCCACCTGAGAGAGCAGACGGGACCTCGGTTTAACGTCTCACCCAAAAGATGGCTGATACATAACATCACAGTGCCACTTGCACCCAGAGACACTCACCATCAGAGCATTGAGCAAATACCCACCAGCGTCAAAAATCAAGTAAATTCGGGCGCACGTCTGTTACGCGGGTAATTTTGCTATGTCCTAATTTCCGCAATCTTTTATGTTGTCTATCGATCCCTGCATCCAAATGCATCTCGCTCATTATAATGGCTCTGTCCCCTATGCTAAAGAGCCATACAGGGGATTTTTCTGCAAATGAGCTGGTTCAAAACAGGTGTAAATTACACACAGTAGGAAGCAAAGAGGGGAATTTTAACCCCCAAAAAACAGGTGGGTTGGGGTCAGGTGGGAGGTTAAAGAGTTAAGAATCTGAATCCTGACCCCAACCACTTCCGGTTTTAACAGGGGTGGGACAGGGACAGGCGACCAACTTGCTTGCAGGACACGGGTTGGCATTTTAAATATTATAATGAGGCTCCATGGCTCACGGTGAGCCACCATTTTAAATTTAACTCTGGGCGGGCGTGTTTCCCAGGCCTCAGGGAACACGCCAGCTAAAAGGAGGCAAGGACTGCTGGATCCAGTGTTCCTGCCTCACCAAACCCCGCGATCGCCTTCCGATCTCACCTCCCCCCACACCCCGAGGCCTGCGACCTCCACCATTAGACCTCGGATCTCCGATCACCTCTCTGACCCCCGATTACCTTCCGACCTTCCCCGCGCCAGCCACCAATCACCCTCTGGCTTTTCGACCTCCCCGCTCTGGCCCCCCGATCACTTTCCCACCTCCCCCCCCTCCGGCCTCCGATCACCTTCCCACCTCCCCACTCTGGCCCCTGATCCCCCTCCGGCTGTAATGATCAGTAACCTGTCATTCTGGAATGGTACACTAGGTGGTGCTGTATGTATATAAGAGTGGGCTACCCATGATGCACTAGGCTACCCACAAGGCAGCAGTCAAGATGGAGGCCTCTACAGATACTGTACCTAGTCCACATGTGCTCAATAAAGTGTCTAGCAAAAGCTAGCTGTTCTTAATAAAAATGACTAGTCATTAGTGAACATAACATGGTACCAGGATTGGTAAGATCTGCGGAATATTGTGCAATGCGACATGGAGAATTTGAAGCCACCAGAGCGTTTGAAACTCACAGGAAATGTTGACTACAATTGGCAGACTTTTAAACAACAATTCGAAATCTACATTGCTGCCATCGGGTACGGTACGAAGCCAGACGCAAGGAAAATAGTGTTGCTGCTCACGGTTGCAGGCCCACAGGCGATAGAGGTATTTAATACATTTGTATTTAATCCAGAAAAATTAGACAATGTGCTAAAGAAGTTTGATACACATTGTTCTCCCAAAAAGAATGAAACCTATGAGAGGTACATCTTCTGTTCTCGGACACAGCAGCAAAATGAGACTTTTGATAGCTTTTTGACTGATCTGAAACTGAAAGCACAGACATGTAATTTCTCTGAGCTGAAAGCATCCATGATTCGTGACCAGATTGTGTTTGGTATTCATGATAAAAAAGTCAGGGAACGTCTGTTGAGAGAAACCGAACTAATATTGGAAATTGCTGTGAAAATATGCCAAGCTAGCAAGCTAGCTCAAAAGCATGCCAAGACTTTCAGTGAAATCAATGATGATGCGATTGCAGTAAGTGCTGTTGTCGGTGCTGTGTCCTACAAGGGGAAGAAACATGGGCAGAACAGAAGTGAAAAGCAATCGGAGGAAGGAATTTTTAATTGTAAATGCTGTGGTTACAAACACCAGTTAAAACAATGTCCAGCGTTTGGAAAAATGTGCACAAAATGTCATGAAAAGAATCACTTTGCCAAACAATGCTTTTCAAAAGTAAAAACTAAGAAAGGGCAACGAGTTAATGTAATTGAGGACACTGATTTAAGTGAGATATGTTTTGTAGGAATGGTGTCATGTGACAATATCAAAAAGGATACAGAAAATGTGCAGCCCTCAGGAATTAACAATGCTGAACATAAAGTTAATGCAGTAAAAGAGGACAAATGGATGATCCCACTGCAGGTAAATGGAGCATTAGTTACATTGAAACTAGACATTGGGGCAAAAGCAAACTTAATTAGTATGAGTGACATTAACAATATGAAAGAAAAGCCCAAAATACAGAAAAAGTCAGTACTACTGAAGGACTATAATGGACAGAAAATAGATAGCTTAGGTGTATGCAGACTTAAAGTGACAGTCAAAGACAAAGTGCATCATCTCATGTTTTCTGTTGTGGCTGAAGGACTTGATTCACTACTGGGTGACAAAACTTGTGAGGACTTAGAACTGGTCAAGAGAGTCTACCGTATAAACTGTGCCATAAGCAGACCAGATGACTCGATGGATTCTGTAGTGAATAATTTCCAGGATGTGTTCAAAGGATTTGGAGTTCTACCATTCACTTACAAGATCCAGCTAAAGGAGGATGCTCAGCCAGTGGTACATGCTCCACGAAGAGTTCCAGCACCCCTGCATGACCGGCTCAAGAATGAACTGGACAGAATGACCACACTAGGAGTCATCAGGAAAGTCGAAGAGCCAACAGACTGGGTTAACTCCATGGTATGTGTAAAGAAAAAGAACAATGATCTAAGAATATGCATGGATCCAAAGGACTTAAATGCAAACATAAAACGTGAACACTGCCAGATTCCCAAGCGAGAAGAAATCACCAGTGAAATGTCAGGTGCCAGATACTTTACAAAGCTCGATACCTCACAAGGATTTTGGCAACTAAAACTGGATGAAGAGAGCGCCAAATACTGTACCTTCAACACACCATTTGGCAGGTATTGTTTCCTCAGAATGCCTTTCGGGATAATATCTGCATCTGAAATCTTTCATAGAGCGATGGAACACATAATTGAAGGTCTGGAAGGAGTTCGGGTCTATGTTGATGACATCATCATCTGGGGCTCCACACTGAAAGAACACAATGAGAGACTGGCTAAAGTGCTACAGAGCATACACCGGAATGGACTGAAGCTCAACAAAGCCAAGTGTCAGTTTGGCGTCCAGGAAGTCACTTTCCTAGGAGATAATCTATCTGGTAAAGGAATAGAGCCAGATATGGAAAAAGTAAACGCCATACTCAAAATGCCCCGACCCACTGACAAAAAAGGAGTGCTACACATCATGGGGATGATAAACTTCATTGGAAAGTTGATTCCTAACTTGTCAGCCAAGGCAGCCTGTCTGCGAGACCTGCCACGTAAAACAAATGAGTTCGCATGGACAGAAAGACATGAACAAGAGTGGATAAACCTCAAAACAGTGCTGACAACCACACCTGTACTCACCTTCTTTGACCAAACAAAAAGAATCAGTGTCAACAGATGCATCAAAAGATGGCCGAGGTGCGGTCTTGCTACAAGCAGAGGGTGAAGATTGGAAGCCTGTTGCCTATGCCTCCAGGTCTATGACTGATACTGTCGATACGCCCAGATTGAAAAGGAATGTCTAGGCTTGGTAGTTGGACTAGAAAAGTTCCATGGCTACATATATGGACTTCCCACCTTCACAGTTGAGACAGACCACAGCCCACTGGTTGCCATCATAAAAAAGAACCTGAATGAGATGTCTCCAAGGATTCAACGACTCATGATGAAGCTGCAAAGATATGACTTTGAACTGATCTACACACCAGGCAAATACATAATGTTAGCAGATGCACTATCCCGAGCACCCACAATGAGTCATGTGAGCTCTACTGAAGAAGACGTGGATGTTCATGTGAGTATGGTCACTGCTGCGCTGCCCGTGTCAGACACAAAATCAAAGCAAATAGCAGAAGAAACAGTAAAAGATACAGTATTACAAACAGTAATAGAGAACATTCATCATGGTTGGCCAAAAGGTTCCTGTCCAAAATATTTTCACATAAGGTCAGAATTGAGTGTCGCAAGTGGACTATTACTAAAACAGAACAGAATAGTAATTCCACAGGCTCTACATCAAGACATGCTCAAAAGGATTCATGAGGGACACCTCGGAATTGAAAAATGCAAAAGGAGAGCAAGAGACACTGTTTATTGGCCTGGCATAAATAAGGACATTGAGAACATGATAGGCAAATGTGAGACATGTCAGAAACACCAAAACAAACAAGCAAAGGAACCAATGATAGTAGCTGACATACCAGCAGCACCATGGCAAAAGGTTGGTATGGACCTTTTTCATTTAAATGGTAAAGACTATCTAATAGTGATTGACTACTATTCTAACTATCCTGAGATGGCGCTGCTCTCAAGCACCACAGCAAGCAGTGTCATAATGCATGTGAAATCCATCTTCGCCAGACATGGAATTCCCAGGATTGCCGTTAGCGACAATGGTCCGTGCTTCAACTGTAAGGAGTGGCAACAGTTTGCAGCACATTATGACTTTCAACACATCACATCCAGTCCTTTGTATGCTCAGTCGAATGGTAAGGCAGAGAAAGGTGTTCAAGTTCTCAAGCAGCTACTGAAGAAAGCAACAGAAAGCAAGTCTGATCCTTATCTCGCCCTGCTGAGCTACCGAGCCTCCCCTTTAGACTCTGGTTCTTCACCTGCTGAACTCCTAATGGGTCACAAGTTGCGTACCACGCTACCCTGCTGTGCAAAAGAAAAGCAGAGTAAGGAACTGAGACAGAGACTTCAACTGTTAAAGCTGAAACAGAAATCATACTATGACAAGTCATCCAAAACTCTGAAACCATTGACAAGGGATGATGTTGTCACGGTTGAGGATCCAGATGCATGGAACAGGAAAGCTACAGTTCTTGAGGAAGTAGGACCAAGGTCATACACTGTTAGAACTGAGGAAGGACAGATTCTCAGGAGGAACCGCCGTTCCCTCCTAAAAACACAAGAGACTATCAAAGAGCAAATCGATGACAATGCCGCAACTGAATCTTGTCACTCACCACCAGAACAATCTAACACAAATACACATACAGGCTCTCATGAAAACACATCAGACTTACCTGTGCTGAGAAGATCCACACGTGAAGTAAAAAAGCCTGATAGACTTAATCTTTGAGTACAAAGAAAACTACATTGAAAATGTATTGACTGTTGAAGATGTTTATGTTGTTATTGATTGATACTGATTTTGTTTACCCTCAAAGGGGGATGTAATGATCAGTAACCTGTCATTCTGGAATGGTACACTAGGTGGTGCTGTATGTATATAAGTGTGCTACCCATGATGCACTAGGCTACCCACAAGGCAGCAGTCAAGATGGAGGCCTCCACAGGTACTGTACCTAGTCCACATGTGCTCAATAAAGTGTCTAGCAAAAGCTAGCTGTTCTTAATAAAAATGACTAGTTATTAATGAACATAACACCTGCCTCCAGTCCCCCCCCACCTGATCCCTTCCTCCATCCAGTCTGCGGCCTGGTGCCGCAGGCCTACCCACCTGACAGCCAGCCAGCCTCTCCATCAGTAAGAGTCACGTTAAAAATTGAAAATCGTCCACGATTGCATGTTCTTAAACATGCTGGCCTGGAGTTTCCATTAGGTTGCGTTGGTTCCTCGCTCAAAATCAGCCAAAGCAGCGCAAAAGATCGAGGAATTTCAAGCACAAATTATGTTCAGCGTAAATCGAGTTTCTGCGATCTTTTGCCCCGCCCACACCCCCCGGATCAAATTAATCACCATGGCGAGTTTCCGCTCATTATGCCTGTTTACGGGTCTTTGAAGAGGCTCTTAAAATTAAGCTGCTTTTTTGGTGTGCAAGAACACCTAATAGGCACCTATTAAAAGCTTTTAAATATAATTTTTATTTTAGTTTACTAAGAAACTGACTACTGTACACCAATGAAACTAGTAAATGGTTCTGTACAGTTTTTTAGTCATTTTCAGTTATTTAAAATCGGGTTACTCACAGGTGGTGGGCTAGACGCTCTGATTAAAAAATGCTTATTTTTGGTGATAAATCCATTTTCAGCTGTAGTAATCAAGCTGCACCAGGTTACCACTCTTAAATACATCAAGGAATATTTTTTAATGCAAATTTAAATAAAAAATTACGTTCTAAAATGCTACTCGATTGTGCTGGTTCATGATAGATTTTACATTCGCCGATATGTAATTGAGTTTGAGCAGAAACTTGAGCAAATAATTCACTTTGCAAAACTGGCCCAATTTTGAGCGCAAAGCGGAAACTCTTGGCTGCTGTGCCTAATGTGCATGAATGATGATCAGATGGGTTTTTTTGTTAGAGAGCCATTCTTATAATTATTTTCAGGAAAAGTTTCGTGCCCAACAAGATGAGAGAAGTTAAGCCTGGGGAATGTAGGGGTAAAAATTCACCAGGGCGCTAAAAGTTAGCGCCCAGAGAGGGAAGAGTGCCCCATGTCCCTCTTGGGGAGCTTCGAGACAATATCGCGGCACTATGTGCTGTGGTACTGCAGACCTTCCTCCCCTTATAAAAGGGGAGGGGCCCGGCGCAGTGCTTCCCGGCGCCCAGCTGGGCCACCAGGGATCGGGAGTGCCGGCAAACGAGCCCGGCACTCGAGGCGTGACGGGCTCACTGAGAGTAGCCGGCACCCCACGGGGGGGCTTCACGGGCACCGGGGACAGCAACGGGGGCAGATGCTGGCATGCGCCCGCCACCTCCCCTTTAACTATCGCTGCCCAGGCCGCAGGTAGGCCCCCCAACCCCGGCAGATATAGCGTCCTGCGGTATGTCAGGGGGCGCCACCTAATATTACAGCCGGGGCGCTGCACACGGCGATTATGTCATCGCCGGCGGCGCAGTGCTGCCACTAACTTCCCGCTGAATTTCGCGGGAGGAGTTAGCAGCGCCGCGCCCAGGCGTTAGTTGATTTGCGCCCTGTTAGCGCTCTCAACTGCAAATCAATCGAATTTAGCCCCCGTAATATTTTTGTTTTAGGCACCCTATGTCAGTATCAAGCATTCCCAGGTCAGGTATAGGGTTAGATGTAAAGTAAATCTCCCTCTACTCTCCTCAATCAGTGTGTCTCCATCCTGACCTCACAAGAGCATCACATACAGCACCAGTATAATATTTTTCCACTTCCCCCATGAGCCGTCCACTGTGAGTGAGATTGACAATTTAGTGCCAATTAGTGAGGAATCGGGGCAGTTTGGTATTGTGGACCATCCTCACTGGGAAATCAAGCTGCTCATTTCACATAATGACTGAAAAGACTTTCATCCCAGCAGTCTGGGATAGATTGGAACCCGCAGCCCAGAGGTGAAAGTCTCGCACAGAATATGTTCAACAAATACACTAAACAATAGAATGTATATTAGTCCTTCTGTGGAAGCAGGAAAACGATCTGAGGTTGCAATTTTGCATCACTTCTGAAAGCCCAAAAAGACCTGGAGGACTTTTATGCTGGATTGTCAAAAGGCAAACCAGAGCCTTCCGCGACTCAGCCAACCACCCCAATTACAATTTGGGCCTCAACGTAAATGGGGAGGAAACCCATCGGATCCAGGTTCCGCCCTAAATTCCTGCCACTGGTGTCCTCTCTCAGGCTAGGAATTTGAGCCCCCCAGAACTTAAATACTGCAGCAGTCATTTCCTTTTTTCCCCATTTCTCCACCACAACCACCTATTCTTTAAAATATGAGGCTAAGTTTTCCTATCCCTAAAACCATGATACAGAAGCTGCTGAGAACCAGAAAACCTGGCTAATATCCGTTCAACCGGATGTGTGGCACTTTAGTGCCAAGTGCAAGTTTCCAGATATGGTTAGTTGGATTGTAGCCAGAAAAGAAGGAATCACTTCATTTAAATATTATAATACAGTTAAAGCGAGACTGATATCATTAATTGTTCTCTCTCCTCAGGTACTGTGTCCATCCCCTTCAAATCTGCCGTCATCACCCCCTCAAGAAACCGACTCTTGACCCCTTTGTTCTTGCAAATCACCGCCCTATCTCCAACCTCCCTTCCCTCTCCAAAGTCCTTGAACATGCTGTCACCTGCCAAGTCCATGCCCATCTTTCCCACAACTCCATGTTTGAACCCTTCCAATCAGGTTTCCGCCCCAGCACAGCACAGCACAGCACGGAAAAGACCCTTATCAAAGTCACAATTGACATCCTATGTGACTGTGACCATGGTAAACTATTCCTCCTCGTCCTTCCTGACCTGTTTGCAGCCTTTGACACATTTAACCACACCATCCTCCTCTAGCGCCTCTCCCATATTGTCCAGCTGGGTGGGACTTCACTCGACTGGTTCCATTCCTATCTATCCAGTCGTAGCCAGAGAATCACCTACAATGGCTTCTCTTCCTGCTCCCGCACTGTTACCTCTGGAGTCCCCCAAAGACTTATCCTTGGCCCCCTCCTATTTCTTATCTGCGTGCTGCCCCTCGGCGACATAATCGAAAAGGACATCAGGTTCCACATGTATGCTGATGACACCCAGCTCCACCTCACCACCTCTCTCAACCACTCCACTGCCTCTAATTTGTCACACTGCTGGTCCGACATCCAGTATTGCACGAGCAGGTATTTCTTCCAATTAAATATTGTGAAGACCAAAGCCATTGTCTTTGGTCCCTGCCACAAACTCCGTTCCCCAGCCACTGACTCTAACCCTCTCCCTGGCCACTGATTGAGGCTGGACTAGACTGTTTGCAACCTTGGTGTCCTATTTAACGCTGAGCTGAGCTTCCGACCCCAAATCCACTCCAAGACCACCTACTTCCACAACCGTAACATTGTCCATCTCTGCCCCTGCCTCAGCCCATCTGCTGCTGAGACCCTCATTCATGCCTTTGTTATCTCTAGACTTGACTATTGCAATGCTCTCCTAGCTGACCGCCAACCTTGCACGCTTCATAAACTTGAGCTCATCCAAAACTCTGCTGCCCGTATCCTAACCGGCACCAAGTCCCTTACTTCCCAAGTATTATCAATCTTTTTATACACCTCAATTAACTTTACATTTGTGGCCTTCTGCTACTCCAGAGCTAGACTGCCCACACCCACCATCGGGTCACCAACTATATCTGCAGGATCTGAAACAGCTATTTGCAATGACCATGTGGAACTGACTCCACAGGCTATAGGTCAGCAAGGAGCCAGTTGCAGATCTGCGGGCAACTGCTCCAATTACACCTGAAGCCAACCTGCCAATGGCAGTCAAGGTCAACTCCTCTCTTGACAGTTTTGCCACCACCTTATGCCACGCACTGCTGGGCTCTGGGGAGGGTGCCCTGGAGTGGTAAACACCCACCCCTCATGCAGCAACACCTCCAATTCAGACAGGAGGTTTGGGTGCTGTGCTGGTCCATCACTTGCCAACACACTATTTCTGCCTCCACATTCATTTTGCCTTCTCTTGGGTTTTGCCAGCTACTTCTTTTGCGCCATACAGACTTTGGAAAAGGCTGATAAATACCTGGGAAATATGTGCACATTTAAGAAAGGCTAAAACAACTTTCACCTCCTCTCTTTCAGTTTTCCAGAAGCCCTTTAAGGGGTGTGATTCATGTCATTTCCTGCCACTGCCCTTTTTGAAACTCTCCCAGTGGCAGGCCCAAAATCGGCTGGGGGTGCACTTGAATATTTAATGAAGGTTGCTCATGGAAAGTTCCGGGAGGTCAGCGCTGCTCCAAATCAGCAAGCATTGTGTTCACTGCTGCATTGCAGTGCTGGGTTGTAGCTGATTGTAGAACATATATGCAATAGTGTAACACCTGTAACTTAAAAGGTGAATTCTAGTACATTGGAGTTTTAATTTTTTGACACCGTTTGATCCCTGATAAGAGCAACTCTCGCTTTGGTAAAACTGATTTGACGACAGCGTTAAGGGAATTTCTATTATTTGGCGATCCCAGCAAGGAGTGGAGCGTGCAGGCGTTTCCCGGGATGTACCCCTTGCCAGAGGAACAGAGAATCACAAAATCGGCCCCAAAGCTCTACTGCACTGTAAAAATGGATACAGATTTCATCCGAATCCTTCAGTGTGGCTGTTTCTCATCTTCGTTCTCTTAAATGTGAAAAAACACCCCCCCCAAAAATAAAATAAGCAAACAAATAATGATTTGGAAGAGATTTTTGTGTTTCAAGATAAAACTGAAAAGAAAATTCAAAGCTCAGAGGATAAGTTCCTTTAGTCCACAGAATCCAGTCAAGTTTATTTTCAGCTGTCAGCCTGCCTTAGATGGGTTTTATTTCCTGCAAAAAAAACAAAACAAAGTTATTGTAACTTCTAACACTCGGTACCACCAGTGTGGTGACATACAGGCTTTATGTATAATTTCCCTGGCTGTAATCATTCAAAAGCTACTCGCAGATCTCCAGAGGCACTGACCACCTTGGAGAATGGACTAGGGCCGATTTTAAGGGCCCCCGCCTGGTGTAAACAGGGCGATAGTGGCCTGACAATGGTATTGGATCACTTTGCACTGCTGCTCCAGCCACCGCTATCTTGGTAGGGTCCTGAGATGTGCGGCCAAAGCACCTGCCAGTTTCAGGTGGGAGGCCACTTGTAATACGCGAATCGGGATCCTATAACATACGTAGACCCCCGATTGCAATTCTGTTGTACAAATGGACACAGTGGGCAGGATTTTCATTGGGCTGTGGAGGCGGGATTGGAGGCGTATGGGGGGTTAAAATCTCAAAATCGGGGGGGGTATGAACCCATCCCGCCCCCAACCCACCTCCATGCCAGTTTCAAAGGAGGCGGATACCCGACCTGTGCTGGGACCCGCCTCCCCGAGGCGGGAAGGGATTAGTGCCAATTAACTGCCTGTTAACAGGTAGTTAACAGGCAGTTTTTAGCCTAATCCCTATTTTTATTGCTGAAGTGTGGGATTCCCGACGGCTCCAAACCAAGTTAGCGAGGCGGGCCGTCGGGCTGAAGGGCTTGGAGGATTCGAGATGTCCGGTGTTCAGGTGAGTGATGGGTGCATGAGTTCAGAGGTAAGTGTGTTTGGTGTGTGTAAAGTGTTTAAAGAAGTTTTACTTACATTTACTTACCTTTACAGCTTTCCTTCCTTCAGGTCTTGGGAGTCCCTCATCTCACCGGCACAGAAAGCAGAATGGCCGCGAGCTGTCAAAAGTTGCAGCATTCAGCTTTCTGTTCTGGAGAGATCTCTAAATCAGCCTGAGAAGAAGGAATTAACTTGGAGTACAAATTGTCAGTCAAACGCTGATATTTCATCTGTCAAAAGCTTTTGACTGACAGATGAAATGTCAATCTGTGACATCACCTGTTGCTGGGTGGCCCTTAATTGGCCTGCTGAGCCCACTGGGCGGGCTCAACAAGGTCAATCAAGTGAAAATCGCGTGGGTTGGCCACAACTCGATGGAGGCGGGACTACAACCCCGAAAGTTGTAGTCCCGCCTCCTACACACCTCCTCAATCAAAATCCAGCCCTGTGTGTGCCACACAGGCTCCGCCCATTTGCACCAGGCACTGAAGAGCCTAACCAGCAGTCCTTAAAGGGACCGCTGGGGGCCGCTCAGGAAGCAGCCAAAGTTTTGTTTTAACTTTTATTTTTGTGGGGCCAGGAAAAGCAGGAGTGCTCCTTCTATGCCTACAGGAAGACTATGGGAGGCTCTCAGCCCGTGCAAGCCCCTGCCCCCAAATCCCCTCCCCTTTCCCCGGCTCAACGTGGGAGCCAGTTATTTCGCGCCCTCCTACAACTGGCGGAGTGTGCATCTGGTGCCCGCAGCTCGACGGCTGCACTTAAATCAGGGCCGTGCCTTAAAATGGCTCGGGCCACATGGTGGTAACAGGAGCTCTGCCTGCTGCCCGTCCATGGTGTGCCTCAAGTTAAAAATCGCCTCTTCTGTCTTATAAAAGCAGGAGCATAATATCATGTTGTGCACATCGCCTGGGAGAAATGGACATTTAAACCTCAAAATTGTATGTCTTTGGATCCCGATTTGCATATTACAGGTGGCCTCCCTCTTGAAACAGGCGGGTGCTTCCACTGCCCTTCTCAGAACCTTACCACGATAGTGGCAGCTGGGGCAACAGTGTAAATGGAGGTGTAATTGACACTACATCATTTTCAGGCTTCTATTCTCTCATTTAAGCCAGGCAGGGGGCCCTTAAAGTCAACCCTAACGTTTTCATCCTACTTACTACAATCAGTGTCACAGGTGATCTGCTGATGACTCTCTGAATAGGTGTTATTCTGTTGCTAAGGTGCAGCTACGTGTAACCTGGCCTGTCTCTAAGTGCTAATTGCTGTAAATAGGCACATCCTGAGGACAAATTAAATTACTGGATACATTTCTCTGTAGATTGGCAGCTGGTTCCTTCCCCAGGGTCAGAAAAAACAATGGAAAATGACTGGCTTTCTAGGGGTAATGCTACGAGTTTGCACTCCCAGCGTGAAGCTTTGCCTGCAAGGAGCACACATCAATAGATCAGCTGCACGGTCGCATGATTTGCTGTCTGGTTGATGTTGCTTTTAAAACATTGTGGCGTGGAAGCTTACGCCTGACACCCAAAATCTGACGGCGGCGACTCAAAACTTTTATATTTACCAGCTGATCTCCCACGGCATTGACCCCGATGAGTCTGAGGATATCCTGGGGGTCATGTTCCACCTGGCTGCCTGGGCGGTAATGTGGCGGAGTGGATTGTAAAACTCACCTGATTTCATTCCAGTCAAATCAATGGAATTAAAATGGGCTGAATTCCATAATGGGCGGGCGATCCCACTCCACCAGGTTACTGCCCAGGCGGCCAAGTGGAAAAATTACCCCCATTGTTTTATAGAGACAACAGTATTACATCATGCAGCACAAAAGTATTCTGCTGCTGTGTGCCTTAAGGCTGTAAACAGGTCCATCATATTGGTAGGGAAAATATTCCAGTATTTGCCAATTAACTACTGAAAAATGTAACCATAAACCCTTTTAACTGCAATTCAATGCACATTGCAACACCTACTCCTACTGTATTACGAAGTGCTGGTATAAACAATTTTCTTCAGACATGACTTTGATATTCAATATTTACCTCAACCGTATACATTCCTATTCCTTTTACTAAATATGAAGATGAATGGCCAAACTTTTATTCCAGCTCAGCAAATAGTTGTAAATACTTTTTAAAAATTTGGTTACTCACTATAGAACGAGTTGACTTTGGGTCTCCTCAATAAGTTGTGATAAAACAGATCTGATTAATTCAGATGAATCAACAGATGGCTATTTCAAGTCATCTGCTGTGGTGTGGTTGCTTGAAATTTCTGTGAAGAGAAAAGTTATTGTTGATGTTAATGTTAAGTTCCCAGGGATGGAAAATGGACTGTCACAAGGAGCACCAGTACTTCCTGAAGGGTTTTTTTTGGGCATGTTTTGAAGACTCATAACTCAAAAGTGCCAGCCACCTCTTAGATTTTTTTGATTTTTGCACTCAATCTGTGCTGAAGTATGGTTATGCATAGTAAGCAATAATGATGTATGGTTGTGTGAGGGCTTGGTATGGACCTGCAGTAAATGTAGAAGAGGTTGACATGCAATAATTTGTGGCATGCATGCCATCTATCTCACAAATGGCACTGTTGGCTAGTGTTATCTTGGTGGCTCCCTTAAGATGTGCTATCTTTTTCTGTAATAGAAACAGAAAATGCTGGAAATACTCAGCAGGTCAGGCAGCATCGTTGAGAGAGAAACAGAGTTAACATTTCAGGTTGATGACCCTTCGTCAGAACTGGAAAAAGTTAGAGTGTAACAGGTTTTAAGCAAGTGCAGGGGCAGAGAAATGAGGGAGGGGAGGAAAGAACATAAGGGAAGGACTGTACAATCATACCTGTTGTCATTTAATCTCGCCTGCCTTCCACCCGATCACAGACCTTCCCTTTTGTTCTTTCCTCCCCTCCCCCTTTTCCCTGCCTCTGTACTTGCTTAAAACCTGTTACATCTCTAACTTTTTCCAGTTCTGACGAAAGGTCATCGACCTGAAACGTGGGGGGTGATTTTATCAATGGGGTCGTGATGGAGGCGGGACTGCTGCTTGTCGGGTTTTAGTCCCGCCTCCATCGACCTCTGGCCAGCCCACGCTATTTTCCCTTGATTGACCTTGTTAAGCCCGCCCAGCGGGCTTTGCAGACCAATTAAGGGAAAGCCGGTGACAGAGAACGTCAGCGTATGACGTTTCATCTGTCAAAAATTTTTGACAGATGAATTGTCATCGTTTGACAGCTTTGAGAAGCTGTCAAACACCGACAATCTCTGTTCTTTGGTGAGTCATTGTACTCAAGACTCACCAAACCTCTTTCCTGAGCAGAAATCAGATGGCTGTTGCATCAGAGAATGCAGCAGTCATTCTGTCATCTCTGCCGTGGAGATGAGGTAGCTCCGCAGCCTAAAGGGATGAAGCCTGGAGGAAGAAGCAAAGGTAAGTAATCTTATTAAAACACTTTAGAATCACCTCACACACTTACCTCTCCACACTTGCACTCATCACTCACCTGCACACCGGACGTCTTAGCCACTCCGACCCCCGCAGACCCACGGCTCGCCTCGCTGACCCTGGTGAGGTTCGGAGCCGTCGGGAAGCCCACACTTTAGGGTTCAAAATAGGGATTAGCCAAAAAACTGCCTGTTAACTACCTGTTAATAGACAGTTAATTGGCACTAATCCCCTTCCCGCCTCGAGGAGACGGAACCCGGTGCGGGTCGGGTACCCGCCTCCTTGGAAGATGGCACGGAGGCAGGTTGGGGGTGGGATGGGCACCTGCCCCCAGATTCTGCCATTTTCCCGGCAGTCCCGCCTCCATACCCACCTCCCCAGGGCTGGCAAAATCGCCCCTGTTAACTCGGTTTCTCTCTCCACAGATGCTGCCAGACCTGCTGAGTATTTCCACCATGTTCTGTTTTTATTTCAGATTTCCACCCACCCACGGTATTTTGCTTTTCTATCTTTTTCTGTATCTGTTCCCAGGCAATTTACATGGCTTTGAGCCTGGTCACCATCTTCTGCCAGGCATGCTGCCCTCTTGTCTTCTGGGGAGGATGTCCTGGCATGGCAAAGAGGGTAAACCTTTTTGAGGCCACCTCATGAAGCAGCACCTCCACTTCGCCAGTCATCAAACAAGGCTTGTGTGCGATGCCACTTAATCACTTGCCCACAGACATAGTTCCCTGTTTCCAAATTTGCTTTACTTTTCCCTTGAATTTTGGCAGCCACATCATTCTCCCCACAAAGCCTTTGGACGGGTTGACAAATATTTTAAGACTAGCGGTACCCATTGGAATGGCTGAAATGCTTTTGCTCCTTTATGTGTACCTTTCAGCAGCTACATCCCATCAATCTTTTGCAGCAACCCTTTAAGGACTTCTTATTCACGTCAAATCTTGCCCTCGCTCCTTCTGTGAGATCTCACCTGTACACCAATGCTCCCTCTAAGCTGCGCCTTGCGCGGCTGTGCAGTAATTTGCGCAGGCCACTCACAAGTTTTTCCATTTGAAATACCGCAGAAATTTAAAGTGCATTAAAATAAACAGGGCGCGCACAACAAAGTCAATTTAAAGGGAACATTGCTGCACACACAAACTAGGCAGGGAGCTTGACAGTCTTATGTAAATGGGAACATTCTGCAAAATCACACAGGCTCAGTCTTTGGCAGAAACAACAAGCCTAACACTCACTCCGAGCTGACCTCACTGCCTCTGGAAAATTGGCACTTTCGTTAAGAATTTGCCGGAAGAACTATGAACCCTTAACAGTCAATCAAGCTTATGTAGGGTAGATTGCTGATTTGCTGTACAATGTCTTACCTATGTTATTACTTCTGTGAATCATTTTATTTAATAAATAAATCTAAATATTAGTTAGCAGGGGTGAAATTGGATAGCGTGAAAAAGCGGACGCGGGCACGGCGATGTGAGTTATGCCTGTTCAAGGAGCGCAGTCAGCATGTCAACTTTGTGCTGACTGCTAATTATAATGATTGTACCACACAGCCGGGCACTGAACACCCTGCTGACAAGCTGTGCGCTCAGCAGGGGGCTGAAGCTTGCGTTGTTCGAGCAAGGCTGGCTTTACTTAAAGCTAGCCTGCTCCTCTTAAAGGCAGTCTGCACCTCTTAAAGGTGAGCTGCCTTCTGCTGATTGAAAAATGGTAAAAGTGCTTCAGCACTAGGCAGTCTGCACCTCTTAAAAGTGAGTTGATGTCTGCTGATGAAAAATGGTAAAAGTGTTTCAACACTAACACAAATGGTTTAACAGGCCAGGGAAAGGGCACCCAGGGTCTCAGACGCAGCTCTCTAGCTTTGTGCAGAGGGTGAACACTGCAAGAGAGCTCTACTACCCACAGGCACCAGGAGGCCCTCCAGAAAGAAGGACCAGATCACCGAGGCCATCACTGACAGCAGTGTTACCTCCATGACCTGACTCCAGAACCCAAAGAAGCTTCAAGACCTCAGACCAGTGGTCAAGGTCAGTGAATACATCCTGAAAAGTCGTCTCCTACCAACTGCACCACTAGCCTCACACACTGCTCAATGCACAACGCCCCCCCCCACGCCCAATCACGCACCTACCAACAATCTGCACCAAACATGAGGCACATCTCACATTCCTAGCTTCACCTCACCCCCTTGGAGGAGCTGGCCATTCTTGGCAGGGACATGGCTGAGCCCTTGGTGAGCGACGGGGCTGAAAGAATACAAGATGCTGGTATCCTCATATGTTATCTGTTGTGTATGTAATAGGTATGTTACTTTAAACCTATGGCCAGGGCAGCACTACTTTGTAGGGCGTAGTGATACCATAGTACCACTCCTGGCCATAGGGGTATAAATAGTACTGTGGGTACTGATCTCCCCTCAGTTTTCCCACCTGTTGGTATTAAGTAAAGACTTACGTTGAATCTTCCAAGCTATCTCGTCATTATTGCATTAAGTATAGACACATACTTTATACTGGCGACGAGTAAGGTTTGAACTCACCAGTACATGGTGCAACAAAGGAACGGTAGCAGTACGGAGAGAGAAGGAGAGAGGCTTCTTACCAGCCAGCCTGCAGAGTCCAGCGTCGACCGAAGGAGGCCGCCCAGCACTCCGGGTTCAGGAGGAGCGGCAGCAACGGAGCAAGAGAGAGAGGTTTCCAGCGGAGGCTGCGGCAGCTGAGAGAAGAGGCTGAATGGGCGCTCCAGCCACGGGGCAAAAGTCCACCCAGGGCCAGGTAAACTGAAATCCTTCCCGGGGAACGGGAGCTGCAAGGGCCAGAACGGGCAGGCGATCTGAGGAACAAACGGAGCCACAAGGACTAGCGGGCCACGAGAGGGGAAGGTCATTGTTAATAGCGGCGGTGGCAATAACGGGAGCTGCAAGGGCCAAAAATAACGATGCTGGAGAGAGGTCGTTGACAGCACAGGGAGAAAAGGCGGGAAAAACACCATCTAGTGGGGAAAGCGGGAAAAGTTTTTTTTTTCTCTTCAAAAGTTTCAAATGGCTAAAGAAGGTTGTTTGTCAGCATTTGTTGAGGACACAGAAGAGTGGGATGCCTATATCGAAAGGCATGAACTTTATTGCATAGTAAACAAGGTGGAAGATGACCAAAAGGTAGCAACCTTATTAAATTTTATGGGGGCAAAAACATACGGTCTGCTGAGGAATCTTCTTACTCCAGAAAAGCCAGCAGACAAAACGTACGCCCAAATTGTTGATACGTTAAGGGAACATTTAAACCCTAAGCCACCATTTATAGCGGAAAGGTACCGCTTCTACAGACGCGACCAAAGGAATGATGAGTCGCAGGCAGCCTATTTAGCTGAGCTCAGAAGGTTGTCCAAACATTGCCAGTTTGGAGCCATATTGGCGGACGCGATCAGAGACAGATTTGTCTGTGGCATGTTAAATGAGAATACACGTAAACGGTTGCTAGCCAAGAAACAGCTCAGCCTAGATCAGGCGATTGAAATAGCATCGGCCCACTGCTCAAATACGACAAAACACAACCGGCTATGACACCCATGAGGTGACATTTCACAAAGGTAAATGCTACTGTTGTGGCAAAACCACCCACGACCAAAGTAATTGTTGGTTTCGTGATAAAATATGCCGGCAGTGTGGGAAAAAGGGGCATATAGCGAAAGTTTGTCGGTCTGGTACAAAACCCAATCGTGGGGACAATCCGAGCAGTACCAAGGCAAGGACAAAAATACATAAGATGTCTGACAGTAGCTCAGACGAGTCACAGGAAGGCACAAAAGCAGTGCCTAAAGGTCTGGGATGTCTCAAGTTATATGGTGTGGACAAAACGGAGGACCACAGCACAATGTGGGTTAAAATGAAGGTAGCAGGCGTCGAAGTTAATATGGAGCTGGACACGGGTTCAGCCCTATCAGTAATTAATGAACAAGATTATAACAGGCTGTTCAAACGCATTCCCTTAAAGGATACGGAAATTAAATTTAAAACATATACGGGACAAAAAGTTTACCCGAAGGGAAAAATGCAAGTAACAGTTAAATACAACGGCAGAAAAGTGCCAGGACTTTATTTATACGTCCTACCAAACGGTGGACCACCACTTTTGGGTAGGGAATGGATAAGAAAAATCCATTTCGACTGGAAGTCGATACACGAGTTAAAAGTAGAGACCACCACGGATGATACAACCATTACAAGCAGGCTGTCGAAACTATTGGCAAAAACGCCAGAGGTGTTCCAACAAGGGCTGGGGACCTTAAAGGACATTAGAGCAAAAATAACTATTGCTCAAGACGCAAACCCCAAGTTTTGTAAGGCCAGACCGGTGCCTTATGCCATTCGGCCAGCGGTGGAAGCAGAACTGGATGCCTTAGAGAGTGCAGGTGTCCTTACAAAGATTGAGTGGAGCGAGTGGGCCACACCCATCGTCCCAGTTATAAAGAAATCTGCAAATAACACACCGGGGGAACCAAAGAAGGTTCGCATTTGCGGGGATTTTAAGATAACTATTAACCCAGTCCTGCACACGGTACAGTATCCGCTGCCGCGGATAGAGGACATATTCGCATCGTTAGCTGGGGGTAGACACTTTACGAAGATTGACCTTTGTCAAGCTTATTTACAGATGGAGGTGGAGCAGGACTCGAAAAAGCTCCTAACGATTAACACACACAAGGGATTGTACCAGTACAATCGCCTGGTATTTGGTGTGGCGTCCGCCCCGGCAATATGGCAGAGGACCATGGAACAGGTCCTACAGGGCATTCCAGGAACGCAATGCTACCTGGATGACATCCTGGTGACAGGACAAACGGATAACGACCACCTCACTAACCTGGAGCGAGTACTTCTGCGGTTACAACAATACGGACTCAGGGCGAACAAGCAGAAATGTGAGTTTTTCCAGGAACGTATCTCATACTGTGGTCACATTATAGATAAGGAAGGCCTGCATAAGTCCCCGGAAAAGATCGAGGCAGTAGTGAAGGCCCCGCCCCCTGAGAATGTATCTCAGTTACGATCATTCTTAGGCCTTATAAACTATTACCATAAGTTCCTCCCGAACTTATCGTCCATTTTACATCCACTAAATTCACTGCTGCAAAAGGGAGTCTCCTGGAATTGGGACGAAGCGTGTGAGGCTGCTTTTAAAAAGGGTAAACAACTCATTACATCAAAGGAAGTGCTCGCACACTTTGACCCAAAAATGCCAATGAGGTTGGCATGTGACGCCTCCCCGTACAGTATAGGGGCAGTGTTGTCACACAAATTTCCCAACGGGACGGAGAGGCCAATAGCATTTGCCTCAAGGTCGTTAACTACAGCCGAAAGAAACTATGCGCAAATCGACAGGGAGGCCCTCAGTCTGGTGTGGGGTGTAAAAAAATTCCGCCACTACCTGCATGGGCAACGTTTCACACTACTGACGGATCATCAACCGTTGGTGTCGATATTTAATCCAACAAAAGGGGTGCCCCTGATGACGGCCCAAAGGCTACAGAGATGGTCACTGTTCTTAGGAGCACACCAGTACCTTATCGAATATAAGGGTACCAAACAGCATGGCAATGCGGATGGCCTGTCGCGGCTACCCTTGCCTGCCGAGATCGAAGAGATAGTACAGGACCCCGTGGAAATATATCATACGGCTGTTATGGAACACTTGCCCATCACCAGCCAATGTATCGAGCGGGAAACACGGAACGACCCGACATTGGCAAGGGTTTACGAATTAACCGTGAAAGGCTGGCCAGCGCAGGGTGACGCATCATTGCCGGCGTTTTCGGCAAGGAAGGACCAGTTGTCCGTCTGCCGGGGCACATTGATGTGCGGAGCCAGGGTGGTGGTCCCTCAAAAATTACAACATAAAGTGTTGCAGGACTTACACGAAGGTCATCTGGGGGGTGTCAAAATGAAAAGCCTCGCCAGAGCCTACGTCTGGTGGCCCGGCATTGACAGGGACATTGAGGAAGTAGCAAAAGCGTGCCAAGGGTGCCAGATGGTACAGAACGTACCACCACAAGCCCCACTACATCCGCGGGAGTGGCCCTCAACGCCGTGGCAAAGGATCCACGTGGACTTCGCTGGCCCCTTCCTGGATGCGATGTTCCTTATTGTAGTGGACGCCCATCCAAAATGGCCGGAGGTCATAAAGATGTCATCAACGACAGCCGAAAAGACGGTCGCAGTCTTAAGGACCATTTTTGCCCGAAACGGGGTGCCCGAGCAAGTCTGTTCGGACAATGGGCCACAATTTGTGGCAGAAGAATTTCAAGCATTCCTAAAAAGGAATGGAGTGCGACATTATACGTCCGCACAATATCATCCGGCTACAAATGGGCTGGCAGAGCGATTTGTACAGACTTTTAAAAAGGCCATCAAGGCGATGGGGGAGGAAAGGTTGCCACTACAACACAAGGTGGACAACTTCCTATTCGCATACCGTAACGCTGCACATACGGTGACCAACCAGGCCCCCGCCGTCATGTTCTTTAATAGAAGGTTAAGGTCTCGCCTTGAATTGCTCAGACCAAACATTCGGAGAGATGTGGAAAACCGAGTATTTCGTAGGGCTCCTGACAGACAGACACGGAGCTTCGAGGTGGGGCAGCAAGTGTTGGCCCGTGATTATAGGAATGAAAAGTGGCGGTCTGGTACGATAAAGGCCCGCCAGGGACCCTTGATGTACACAGTTGAGACAGGGGAAGGCATAATCAGGCGACATGCTGATCAACTTGTGGAGTCCAGAAACCCAACTGATTCACTACCTCAAACGTCTCAGCACATTGTTACAGCGGAATCACGGCCCAGCTCGTCGTTACAGAGGTCTCAGGATTGCGAGGAGTTCAGCACTCCAGTGATCTCCACGGCACAGGATGTGCCATCAGACACCGACGAGTCCAGCGATGAAGGGGTGACGGAAGTACCGCCGCCTACACCCTACACCGAGACCGACTAGAGAAAGACGTTATCCTAGTCGAGACAGGAGGCCTCCTCAGAGACTGAATCTATAACATGTTTCTGTTATATATATATATAGGTAGACAACTCTTGATGTAAATATGTTATGTATATTGTGTTACCAAATGTTATTAGCCCTAGTTATGGGGCATCTATTGACTTAATTGCACGGGTACGTTTTAATTAAAAGGGGAGGAATGTTGTGTATGTAATAGGTATGTTACTTTAAACCTATGGCCAGGGCAGCACTACTTTGTAGGGCGTAGTGATACCGTAGTACCACTCCTGGCCATAGGGGTATAAATAGTACTGTGGGTACTGATCTCCCCTCAGTTTTCCCGCCTGTTGGTATTAAGACCTACGTTGAATCTTCCAAGCTGTCTCGTCATTATTGCATTAAGTATAGACACATACTTTATATTATCCTCCTTCTCTCAGGCACCTCTTGCTTTCCTGCCCTCCCCTCACCACAACTCCACCCATGTACCTTCCTCATTTCACACACCCAAAAAATGGAGGCTTCCCAGCCAGTGGTTGGCCAAGACGAGGGAAAGGAAAGTGAAGAAGAAGAAGAAGAAAAGAAGAAACACCGTCACTTGATTTGACACTCCCAGCCACCAGCTCCACAGGTCCACCAGCAAGGCCATTTGCAGTGTCCCCCACTGAAAGTCAGCAGCCTTCCACCAGCTAAGCTGCAGCCACTGGGGTAGCCCTGCATGACATCAGTAGGATAGGCAAAGGCACACACTGTCACTAAGGGAATGCATAAGGGTGACGAGTTGATTTCTTGATGTCATATTGGATGGATAGATGTACAAAGTTGGATTGGAAAGTTTATTTCAGCATTGTGGCCAAGAGAATGCTGTGATGGTCAGTAACAGAGGGAAGGTAATGTGTGGGACAAATATTGAAATGGGAATTGGAGTTGTGGTCACTGGGACCGCAGGCAGATGAATCCATCCCGGATATCATGGCCAGGAAGGTGCCGTCTGGGTTGCATCCTTCCTTCTGCTTCCTCCTCATCTGCGTCTTCCTCTTCCCTCTAAGAGTGGATGCTGTAAATCTGAAATAAAAGCATAAATTGCTGGAAATACTCAGGTCAGGCAGCATCTCGCCCTGAAACGTTAAATCTGGGTCTCTCTCCGCAGATGCTGCCTGACCTGCTGAGTATTTCTAACATTTGGGGGGAAAAATTCAGTTGCTTTACGCCTCCCGTTGGTGTCCTAAGAGGGCGCTAATGGGGCGCAAAGCAACTTGTGCCCGGGCGCGGCGCCGCTAGCGCCTCCATCGAAATTTAGCGGGAGGTTAGCAGCGGCAGTAACCAGTAGTGCCCTGAGGCGCTGGCGATGATGTCATCGCTGTGCGCAGCTCCCCACTCGCGCCCCGGCCACGATCTTCGGGAGCTCCCCCGACTTACCGCCGGACGCTATGTCCAACGGGGTCAGGGGGCCTACCTGCGGCCAGGGAGGCGCTATTTAAAGGCGAGGTGCGGGGCGGCCATTTATGTTGCTGGCCGCCTGCCAGCACCTGCCTGCACTCCCGTCCCCGGCCTCCTTACCTGCCCCCCCGCAGAGTGCCAGTTGCGCTCCGTGAGCCCGGCACTTCTCTTGAGTGCTGGGCTCTTTTGCCGGCACTCCCGATCCCTGGGGGCCCAGCTGGGCCCCGGGTCGCGCTGCGCAAGGCCCCTCCCCTTTAAGAAGGGGAGGAAGGCCTGCAATACTGTGGCCCGTAGCACCACAATATTCCCTCACAGCGCCCCAAGAGGGAGGCGGGGTGCTTCCAGTAGCGCCCCGCTTCCCTCTTAGGTTGCTACCACTCAATTTCCGTCACAGGGGTGCTAATTTTTCCGGGGCGCTTAAAGTAGCGCCCCGGCGAAGTTAACGTTGCCTCAGTTTTTAGCCCTAAAAGTTTAAATACAAACTTACCTGAAAGATATGTGTGTCCCTTTAAGAAGTGCTGACAGCGTCTGTCAGTCTGCTGAATGCTGAGTTTTCATGGCGAGCTTAGGACCCAGTGCTAAGGTCGAGGTTTGCAGAGCGCGACGTTAAGTCGGTGTGACGTCACACTCTCCCCATTTGCATCTCCAGGGCCAGTGCTGCTATCGGCAGCAATAAGGCCCTCACCAAAATGGTGGCCGTGAGTCCCACGCCAGAGAAGGGCGTTAGAGTGGCGGCCGCCTATTTTCGCCAGGATTGCGGCACTAACTCGTGGTGTTAAGGTAGGGAATTTCTGGGTCCTAATGTTTTACTGTTCCTAATATTGTTTGCTGCAGGTGTGTTCAGAGCGGTACCCCGGTGCTTCCCATTTGTCACAGGGTATGGGGTGGTGTTTCTTCCCTTGTTTAGTCACAGGACAGCCTTTAGAAAGAACTGCAGCCCTTTAACAGCTGGATATCCTGATATTCCAAACCTGACCCTTTTGTGTTTTCACTGTGTCATGTTTTGTACACAGAGTGCCGCCGTATCATCTAAATGAACTAACCTCACTAGCACGCAGTCACTCCTCTGCACTACTGGTGAAGTGTCTAAGGAGCAACAGACCGTTGCCAGGACAGCATTATTGGCCCCATGATTTATGCCATAAAATTCTGCTTCTCAGTAATTTACACCAGTCTCAGGGTTTACTATTACATATATTTGTAAGGAAATAAGAACATTGTTCAATATATTGTGAATGTGCTGTTATATTCCTGCTATGGAGACTGTGCAGTTGTAAGCCTATTCTGAGTAGGTTTAAAGTTTGCATCTGGGCACACAGGAAGATTTGACCAACACCTGCTTTGACTAGATCCAGTCCCTAATCACTGTCTAAATTTGAAGATTTTATGGCCACGCTGAAAATTTCTCCATCCATTCTAATTTCAGTCAAAACTCACACTTATGCCCAAAAACGCAATTTCCCACCTGTCAAACAACAAGCAGGAAATTTGCCAACATCTGAATGATTCCTTTCACTATTTTGTGGCAGATATTCCAATTCGGAATAGAATAGATTTTACCGTAATATTAACTTCTCAGGTCCTGCAACATTTAGGTGCAGAGTAAAGCTCACTCTGTATTGCTCCAGCAAAACTGCCTTAAAGGGGAAGGATACTCTTTGGAAAAGTACTTTCAGTACGAAGTTCTTTCTCTCAGATGTTTCAGCTGCAGAATGTATGTCAGTGTTAGTTACTACCAGGATGCATTCTTACATAGGATTACAAAGGATTATATGGGATATACGGCACAGAAACAGGCCATTCGGCCCAACCAGTCCATGCCGGTGTTTATGCTCCACTCGAGCCTCCTCCCATCTTTCCTCATCTAAATCTATCAGTGTAACCCTCTATTCCTTTCTCCCTCCATATGCTTATCTAGCCTCCCCTTAAATGCATCTATACTATTCACTTCAACCACTCCCTGTGGTAGCGAGTTCCACATTCTCACCACTCTCTGGGTAAAGAAGTTTCTGCTGAATTCCCTATTTGATTTCTTGGTGACTATCTTATATTGATGGCCTCTAGTTATGTTCTTCCCCACAAATGGAAACACTCTCTGTGTCTACTCTATCAAAACATTTCACAATTTTAAAGACCTCTATTAGGTCATTCTTAAGAAGATCCAATAGTGCAGTTCACATGAGGGGCCTGATGTGCTTACCTGATATCAGGTCTGGGTCCTGTCAGTAATCACACAGAGTCATAGGGGGAAAGATTCAGTTGCTTTGCGCCTCCCGTTAGTGCCCTAAGAGGGCCTCCCACGAAATTCAGCGGGAGGTTAGCGGCGGCAGTAATGGTTCGCGCCCCACTCGCGCCCCGTCCACGATCTTCGGTAGCGCCCCCTGACTTACCGGCGGACGCTACCGGGGCGGCGCTAATTAAAGGCGAGGGGCCGGGCGGCTGTTTTTGTTGCTGGCTGCCTGCCAGCACCTGCCCGCTTTGCCATCCCCGGCCTTCTGTGAAGCCCCCTTGCGGAGTGCCGGCTGCGCTCCGTGAGCCTGGCACTTCTCTTGAGTGCCGGGCTCTTTTGCCGGCACTCCAATCCCCGGTGGCCCGGCTGGGCCCCGGGTCACGCTGTGCAAGGCCCCTCCCCTTTAAGAAGGGGAGGAAGGCCTGCAGTACCGCCGCGATATTCCCTCGCAGCGCCCCAAGAGGGAGGCGGGGCGCTTCCAGTAGCGCTTCCAGTAGCACTCCACTTCTCTCTTGGGGCGCTACCATTCAATTTCGGCCGCAGGGGTGCTAATTTTTTCGAGGCGCTAAAGGTAGCGCCCCGGTGAAGCTAGCGCCCCAAAGGGGGCGTGACTCAATTTTTCCCTCATAGAGTCATGGGGGGAAAATTGAGTAGCGCTTCGCCAGGGTGCTACATTTAGCACCCCGTAAAAATGAGCACCCCCATGACCGAATTTCATCGGTAGCACCCCAAGAGGGAAGCGGAGCGCTGTGAGGGAATATCGCAGCGCTGCGGCACGTTGCGCCACGGTACTGCAGGCCTTCCTCCCCTTCTTAAAGGGGAGGGGCCTAGTGCAGCGCGACCCGGGGCCCAGCTGGGCCACCAGGGATCAGAGTGCCAGCAAAAGAGCCCGGCACTCAAGAGAAGTGCCGGGCTCACGGAGCGCAGCCGGCACCCCGCGGGGGGGCTTCACAGGAGTCCAGGGACAGCAACGGGTGTAGGTGCTGGCAGGCAGCCAGCAACAAAAATGGCCGCCCCGGCCACAGGTAGACCCCCCTGACCCCGTCGCACATAGACTCCGGCAGTAAGTCGGGGGCGATACTGAAGATCGCGGCTGGGGTGTGAGTGGGGCGATGCGCACGCCGATGATGTCATCGCCGGCAGCGCAGCACCACGGGGCGCTAAGGGTTACCACCGCCCCAAACCGCCCGCTGATTTACGCGGGAGGTGTTGACGGCACTACGCCCGGGCGCTAGTTGCTTTGTGCCCTCTTCGGGTAACCAAATTTTTCCCCCATAGAGCCATAACAGCACAGGAGGCCATTTGGCCCATCAAGTCCGTGCCAGCTCTCTGTAGAACAATCCAGTCAGTCTCATTCCCCCGCTCTATCCCCATAGCCCTGCAAGTTTATTTCCCTCAAGTGCCTATTCAGTCTCCCCTTGAAAACATTGAGGCCTAGAAATTCAGTATAGCCACTTTTGGGGCGGTAAAGTCGGGCGGCTGCTAAAGTTTGCGCCCGGTGCAAAGTCGCGCCCCTTCGCTGATATTCAGTCACTTCGCCCCAAGAGGTTGCTGCTGCGCTAAAACAGGCGATGCACGACTATCTTTAGGCGCTAAGCCGGCGGTGCTGAGCGATAGCCCCGAGGCCGGGCGCAGCGCAGGTGCGGTGAGTTCTTGATTGACAGCAGACACTCTGGCGCCGGTCATCTCTTAAAGGGGGAGGGTGGATTTGTTTGCCTGCCACGCCCTGCACACTGCAGCCCTCAACCTAGGCCTGACCACTGTACAACGCCCAGGACTATGGAGAAGGCCAGGGAGAGAGCGCAGCGCTTCAGCGACGGTGACCTGAGGGTGCTGGTTGGCGGAGTGGAGCGCTGTGGTAAACCACTGTTTGTATTCCACTGTGTACATGCCTGGACATGCCTCGGCTGACTCCTCCCACAAGTCCTAGTATAAAGGTGACTGCTCCCCAGCCCTTTGTATTTCTGGACCGGTCGACCACTCGAGGCAGACCTTCATTCTTTTGTTAATAATAGCCTTTAGTTACTCTCTTAACTCTCAGTCTTTTATGAGTAATTGATAGCGCATCAAGCGCAGGCGCCATGTTTTGTTCCCAGAAGGTGGCAAGAGGCCGCTGCCCAGCGCCTACCGGAATGCCTGGAGGGAGGTGTCCAACAGGGTGTCTTCCAACAGCGTGGTTGCCAGGACTCCTGTGCAATGCCGGAAGAAGTTCAACGACCTCACTCGGGTTGTCAGGGTGAGTACCCTTTCCAGTGTCCTCCTCATCCTTGCATGTGCACCTCACATTATGGGCAAAGGGACCTGAAAGCCCTAATGGCCAGCCCTCATCCAGCAGCTATGGGACTGGCATGAAAATCAATTGCACATTCAGCAGTTTACACACTGTCCAAGCTATTCGACCATGGGAGGCATTGCAGACAAGATCAGGGCTACACACTGTCCAAGCTATTCGACCATGGGAGGCATTGCAGACAAGATCAGGGCTTCACACTGGACTAGCTATTCGACCATGGGAGGCATTGCAGACAAGATCAGGGCTACACACTGTCCAAGCTATTCGACCATGGGAGGCATTGCAGACAAGATCAGGGCTTCACACTGTACTAGCTATTCGACCATGGGAGGCAGTGCAGACAAGATCAGGGCTACACACTGTACTTAGAGGCCGTCCTTTCTCTTGCAGGCCAAGGTTGCGCACAACCGGCGCAACCGAACTGAGACCGGGGGAGGCTGTCCTGACCTCAAAGAGCTCTCCGACCTCGACCAGCGTGTGGAGCGCATTATGGGAGGCCGGCTGATTGGCCCTGTTGCCAGTGGAGATGCCGACCCTGTTCTGGGCACCAATGGTAAGGGCATCACCTTTTGGACCTCTCTCGTTCCACTTGCGCATCAAATCAGCATCCTTTGCCACTGTCCGACCAATGCGGTGAATGGCACCACTCATGCCTCCCTCGCTGCTGCCCTGTCCTCACTCTAAAGCTACTCTTGTGCCTTCCTGCTTTCAGATGGTGAATCGCCAGGTGAGGAGGCGGGCCCTCAAGCTGCCACTGTCAGCCCTTCGGAAGACGAGGAGGAGGAAGAGGAAGCCGGCCCATCAGTGCCACCCTCAGCCGCGCCAGCCCATGGCGATGTAGGGGACACGTCTTCCCTGGAGGGGAGCCGGGGGGAAGGGTCGGAGGAGAGTGAAGCTCCGGGGCCCAGCGGCCTGCAGCAACGCGGGAGGGGTGGGGAAGCTCGGCGGACTTCTCCCCAGAGGGTGAGTGCGGCCTCCAGTCCTGCGACGGTCAGCGCAGAGGAGGTGCGCCTCCTAGAGGAAATGGCCGTCCAGGCTGAGCGCAGGCACACTGAGCTCATGGCTGCAGTGGCAAGGATGCCTGACTCCATAGAGTCACTAGCAAGGAGTGTGCAGGAATTCGGGGCAGCACAGGCCAGGAGTCTGCAACAATTCAGTGCAGCACAGGCCAGGAGTCTGGAACTATTCAGTGCAGCACAGGCCAGGAGTCTGCAGGACATCGCGGCAGCACAGGCCAGGAGTCTGCAGGACTTCGCGGCAGCACAGTCGGCTTCTAGCCAAGTGCTCAGTCATACCGTCCATTCACTGGCTGGTGTCATGCGGACACAGACCAGGGCCACACGGGCACTAACTGCTGCCGCCCTCGCTGGATCAGCCAGGCATCGCCAGGGCACTCACCGCGCAGCAGCAGCCCAGCAGTCTGTCCTTCAGCTGTTTGCTGCGCATGCTGCAGTGCTGGCCCGTGCGAGTGCCAATGTGTCAGGCGACCAGCGAGCACCTGTGATCTGCCAGGTTGCCACCATTCCTGCAGCCGACACTGCCACTCCGCCATTGCAGCTGCCACGAGCTGCTGGACAGACTGCTGCCGCCCAGCCAGAGTTGGAGCAGTCAGCAGCCGGACACTCCAAGGCCAGAGCTGGTGCAGGCCGACCCCCAAGGGCATCTGCCGTCTCGCCATCTGCCCCTCAGCAGCCTTCCCCCAGCCTTGCTGCAGCCACTGGGCTCCCATTGAGGAGCAGCAGGGCGGGCAGGGGCCAGGCAAGGATGCACAAGGCATCGCCCTCGCAGGGCAAAAAGTAGAGGTATGCACAAATGCCTGGTGCTTGTTGTAAGGCCGACACTGGTGCAGTTGTTTTTGTGTAAGGCCGAGACTGGTGTCTTTCTTTCTTTTTGTAAGGCCGAGACTGGTGTCTTTCTTTCTTTTTGTAAGGCCGAGACTGGTGTCTTTCTTTCTTTTTGTAAGGCCGAGGCTGGTAGTTTTGTGTTTTTGGAGGGGGCTTCTCCACATGAGCATGTAATGTGGGAAAGGCAGAGGTTTTCAATAAATTATTGTTGTTAAATTGCAGTGTGCATGGTTTTTTGGTTAAGTCCTGGTTGCCCTGCTCGGCTGAGGGCTTGTGGAGCGGCTACATTCATCTGCTGACATTGGCACAAGCCAGTCCCTGAGAGGGGGTCTAGAACCGACGTTCAATATGCCGGCGACGGGCGGCCCTTGCACTTTCTGCCTCCCTCCTGTGCTGCTCCTCCTCCTCCAGTGGTCCTCCAATCTGTGCTGGCAGTGGCTGAGTCCTGCGGATAGCCAGGTTGTGCAGCATGCAGCAAACAACCACGAAATGGGAGACTCGCTCCGGCGAATACTGTAGGGCTCCACCGGAACGATCCAGACAGCGGAACCGTTGCTTCAGGACGCCGATTGTTTGTTCGATGATGTTCCTGGTCGCTTGATGGCTCTCGTTGTATCCCTCTTCAGCAGGGGTGCTGGGCGCACGGAGCGGGGTCATCAGCCAGGTACACAAAGGATAGCCTTTGTCCCCGATAAGCCATCCTCGTGGGTGAGGCTGTGCCTGGAACATGTCTGCCACAGAAGTCTGTCGCAGGATGAAGGCATCGTGGCTGCTGCCTGGAAAGCGGGCATTGACAGCTAGGATGAGCTGCCTGTGGTCACACACCAGCTGGACGTTCAGCGAATGGTAGCCCTTCCGGTTGCGGTAATCCTCGGCATTCCCCAGAGGTGCCCGCAAAGCCACATGCGTACAGTCAATGGCGCCCTGCACCATGGGGAAGCCCGCGAATGCTGCAAAGCCCATTGCACGCTGTTGCTGCTTGGCAAGGGCCATGGAGAAGGAGATGAACTGACGTCTCCTTTTGAAAAGGGCATTGGTGACCTGGCGGATGCAGCAATGCACGGCGAACTGGGAGATGTTGGCAATGTCCCCAGTAGCGGATTGGAAGGAGCCGGTGGCATAGAAGTTGAGAGCCACCGTCACCTTCACTGCCACCGACAGAGACGTCCTGCTCCTCAGCTGTGGCTGCAGATCACCGCCAAGCAGCTGGCAGATCTCTGTGACCACGTCCCTTCTGAATCGCAGCCTCCGAACACACTGCTCCTCAGACATGTTGAGATAGGAGAACTGCTGGCGGTATACCCTGGGTGGGTAAGGCCTCCTTTGCCGACGCCTGTTGCCCCCTCTCCGTCTAGCCAGGGCTGCCACTCTCTCACGGCGTCTGTGAGCCCTTTGGATGTAATTGAGAAAGCCAGCGTTGACACCCATTGCAGCCCCCATAATATGCTGGCAAACAATGAGATGTCAATGAAGGCAAAGACTAGTGGAAAGCTGTGGCCTGAAGCCAGAAGTACCTGTCCGAGTGTTGGGCCAAAGCAGAAAGCTATCTACCTTGGTCTCTCTCCAAAGATCCGTTTCGCAAGAGGGAGTGCTGCGAAATGGCAGCCTTTTATATTGCAGGAGGAGTGCCCTTTAATTTGCGCCCCCCGCGCCCCGCATCGGCTGAGCACCGTTCCACTCTACAGTCACTAGGGGCGCCAGGCGCACAATGGGGCATTGCCACTGAAGTTCCGGTTGGGGGCGCACAAAGGGCGTTGCACGAGGAAATGACGTCATGATCTGCGCGCGCAGCTGAGCGCGCGCAAAGACTTTGCGCCGCCGCGAAATCTCTAGTGAAGTTGGGGCGAGGTGCAGTTCGCGCTGCGTCCGGGCGCTACCCGCCTAGCGCCCGACATCTACTCCTCCTAAGGCGCTAACGGCTGGCGCAACCAACTGAATTTCTAGGCCTGAGTGTCTCCGCTTCCACCACTTCCGTCGGCAGCGAGTTCCAGGTCCTCACCACTCACTGCGTAAAAAAGTTTTTCCTCACATTCCCCCTGCATCTCTTGCTCAAAACCTTAAATCTGTGTCCCCTAGTCCTTCTACCATCAACTAGTGGGAACAGCCTTTCCCCGTCTAGCCTATCCAAACCCGTCATAATCTTGTACACCTCTATCAAATCACCCCTCAACCTCCTTTGCTCTAATGAAAATAAATCCAGCTTCTCCAACCTGTCCTTGTAGCGAAGATCCCCCATCCCTGGAACCATTCTGGTAAAACTCCTCTGAACCCTCTCAAGGGCCTTCGCATCCTTCCTAAATTGTGGTGACCAGAACTGGATGCAATACTCTAGTTGTGGCCTAACCAGCGCTCTATAAAGGTTCAGCATAACTTCTCTACTTTTGTAATTAATACCTATATTTATGAAACCCAAGATCCCATATGCTTTGTTAACCACTCTCTCAATATGTCCTGCCACCTTCAGGGACCTATGCACATTAACTCCCAGGTCCCTCTGTCCCTGCACACTCTTTAAAACTGTGCCATTAAGTGTATATTGCCTCTCCCTGTTCCTTCTGCCAACATGCATCACCTCACACTTCTCTGTATTAAATTCCATCAGCCACTTGTCTGCCCATTCTGCTAGCCTTTCTATGTCCTGTTGCAGTTGATTGGTATCATCATCACTGGTTGCCACACCCCTAAGTTTGGTGTCATCGGCAAATTTAGAAATTCTACTTTGTATTTCAATATCCAGGTCATTTATATATATCAAAAAAAGCAGTGGCCCCAGCACTGACCCTTGGAGCACACCACTGTCTACCAGCTACCAGTCTGAAAAACAGCCATTTACTACAACTCGCTGTTTTCTGTCCTTAAGCCAATTCCTTATCCAAGCTACCACTGTCCCACCTATTCCATGAGCCTCAATTTTGTTAACCAGCCTTCTATGTGGTACTTTGTCAAACGCCTTCCTAAAATCCATGTAGACAACATCCCTTCATCAATCCTCCCTGTTACTTCATCAAAAAATTCAATTAGATTAGTCAAACACGATCTGCCTTTTACAAATCCGTGTTGGCTCTCCTTAATTAGCTTAAACCTCTCCAAGTGCCCGTTAATTTTTTCCTTGATTATTGTTTCTAAAACTTTACCCACCACGGATGTTAAACTGACCGGCCTGTAGTTACGAGGATTGTCCTTACACTCTTTCTTGAACAATGGTGTCACATTTGCCACTTTCCAATCCTCAGGCACCTCCCCCTCATCTAGGGAAGATTGGAAAATTATGGCAAGCCCTTCCGCTATCTCCTCCCCCAATTCCCTTAGCAACCTGGGATGCAAGCCATCTGGACCAGACGACTTGTTCACTCTAAGCATACCCAGCCTTTCTCGTACATCCTGTCTATCAATTTGCACCCCTTCCACTGCTACCGATATTTTGTCAGCATCCACCTCCTTAGTGAACACCGATACAAAGTACTCATTGAGTATTCTAGCCTTGCCCTGCATATATCACCTTCTTTGTCTCTAATAGGCCCCACCCCGCCTCTTACTACCCCCACTTGCTGTTTACATGCCAGTAGAAGATTTTTGGGTTCCCTTTTATGTTAGCTGCCATTCTACTCTCATATTCTCTCTTTGCCAATCTTATTTTCATCTTCACTTCCCCTCTCAACTTATTGTATTTGGTCTGGTTCTCCCTTGAAGAATTCACCTGACATGCATCATACACCCTCTTTTTTTGTTTCATCATCTTCTCTATCTCCCTCGTCATCCAAGGAGCCCCTGCTTTGGTTCCCTTACCCTTCCCACTTGTTGGAATGTACCTAGCCTGTACTTGGAACAACTCCTCCTTAAAGATCACCCATTGTTCCGTTACAGTTTTTCCTGTCAGTCTTTGGTTCCATTTTACCCTGGCTAGATCCCTTCGGTTCCCATTGAAGTTAGCCCTATTCCAGTTTAAAAGTTCTACTCTAGATTGTTCCTTGCACCTCTCCATTGCTAATCTAAATCTTATGATACATTGATCACTTGTACCCAAGTGTTCTCCCATACACACTTGGTCGACCTGGCCCACCTCATTCTCCAGCACCAGATCCAGCAATGCCTCCTTCCTAGTTGGGCCAAGAACATACTGTTCAAGGAAATTCTCCTGAACACATTTCAGAAATTCCTCCCCCTCCTTTCCCTTTACCCGAGCATTAGCCAATCGATATTTGGGTCATTAAAGTCCCCCAATATCACCACTCTATGGGGGAAAAATTTGGTTGGTTATCGCCTCCCGTCAGCGCCTCGGGGGGCCGCTAACGGGGCGCTAGAAAGTTAGCACCCGAGCGTGGTGATTTTAGCGCCGCTCACGAAATTGACCAGTCGTTTTGCGGCGGTGCTAAACACTACCGCCACGAATTCCTGCGCCTACAGATCGTGATGTTAGTCAAGTGTGCAACACCCCGGTAGTGCCCCAGACCGGATATTGAGTCGCGCCCCCTGCCATAGCACCTGCTGCTAGGAACAACAGGTAGAGGGGAACTTTTTCAAGTCGGGAAGGGGCTGGGAGAGCGCTATTTAAACGCGCGAGCTTACTGTCTTTTCTTGTCGGCAAAATTTTTGGTTTTAATGCTGTCCTAAGGAGTTGTGGCCCTCACCACCACTTTTGAGGTTCCTAAGCGCCGAGCTCTTTCCCTGGGCCTATCCATTAGTGTTTCCAACACAATTGCTTTTGAGGTCTCTCCAGGCCGAGATTCAAGGCTGCAATGAGCAGGGAGTGGCTGGCCAGCAAGATGGCCCCTCCCCTTTAAGAACTGGCCAGCGCCAGTCTGTCTGTGTTCCGTTGCTAACTGACATCACTTGAGCTTCGGCAGCGCTATGAGGTAGCGTCTCACTCCTCGACATTAGCGCCTTGAGAGAGGTGTGTAGCACCTGATTTAGCACTCAAATCACCTCCAGGGGTGATAGAGGCCAAGTTTGCAGTCGGAGGCGATAATTAGCGCCTGGCGCTAAACTTTGCACCTGGCTGACAATAGTGCCCCAAACAGGGCGATACCAAATTTCTCCCTCATAGCTCTTGCACGTCTCTGCGATTTCCCTGCAGATTTGCTCCTCTACTTCCCTCTCACTATTTGGAGGCCTGTAGAACACCCCCAATAGTGTGATCATACCCTTTTTGCTCCTCAACTCTAACCAAATGGATTATTCAAGAGGATTATCAGCACCCTTTGTAGTTCTAGATGCAGCTTCAAAGCTGTGTGCCAGTTAAGTACAATACAGTGCTGTACCATTTTGGGAGAAATAGTGTTATTTGGGGATCTGCCCAGGCAGATTTCCCGGTGTTCTCTTGAGCACTTCAGTTTAAGTTTGCAATGGCGATTACCTGAAGGTACACTATTTACTGGTGCAGACTCTATTCTGGCAGCCTCACGCTCACTTAAAATCAGATCCTCTTCTCTAGTCAGTGCTTCTATGTATTTGGAAAAAGACCAGGAAAGCTGTTAAGGAAAAAAGTAAAATTAGGTTTCTGATTGACTCACTGTTAAAAGTATAACAGCAGCATTTTCATTTCCTACAGTATAAGATCTATTATTATTGACTAAATACAGGGTAGTGAATAAATTGCCTCAAAAATACATTGCATAATCCAATGACTGATGTTAAAAATTAAATCTAACGGGTGTAGCTATGCAGAAGATGGTAGAGCACACTAAGGAAGGCGATTGATCTTCTGTAAGTACAATGTAGGAAGCAAGCTTGGATAGATATTTTAGTGCAATAACAACAGAAAATGCAGGAAACATTCAGCAGGCCAGGCAGCATCCGTGGAGAGAGAAACAGAGTTAACGTTTCAGATCTGTGACCCTTCGTCAGAACGTTCTGATGAAAGGTCATCGACCTGAACCGTTAACTCTGTTTCACTCTCCACGGATGCTACCTGGTCTGTTGAGTGTTTGCAGCATTTTCTGTTGTTATTTCAGATTTCCAGCAGCCGTAGTATTTTGCTATTGTAGATATTTTAGTGCTTCATTTGAGTTATCTTATGGGGGTGGAGGAAGAAACTTCGCAAAACTTTCCCTCAGGATATTAAATAGCTTAGAGTGAGTCTACAATAAAGTACATTGTACATTGTGGAAAGAGGGGACTGAATGTCCCTTTCTCATTTTGCATTAAATTATGCTCTTAAATTTGTCGATGCACAATTATTTCATATGTATAGTCTTAACAACTAGAAATAACGTGCATTTATATAGCGCCTTTCATGGCTTCAGGACGACCCAAAGTGCTTTACAGCCAATGGAGTACTTTTGAAGGGAGTCACTGCTGTAACGTAAGAAATGCGGCAGCCAAACTGCATACAGCAAGCTGCCACAAACAGCAACGTGATAATGACCAAATAATCTGGGTTTTTTTTAGTGATGTTGATTGAGGGATAAATATTGGCCAGGACATAGGGGAGAACTCCTCTGCTCTTCTTCGAAATAGTGCCATGGGATCTTTTACGTCCACCTGAGAGAGCAGTTTAACATCTCATCTGAAAGATGGCACCTCTGACAGTGCAGCACTCCCTCAGTACTGCACTGGAGTGTCAGCCCAGATTTTTGTGCTCAAGTCTCTGGAGTGGGGCTTGAACCCACAACCTTCTGACTCAGAGGCTGAAGTCTTTTCCAATTAAAAATACACTTTCTGGATGAAGAACCACATCAAGATTCAGTAGTGGAGAAGGGTTTTTAGGGCTTTGTGATGGAACTCAGAGCAGGGGCAAGAAAATTGGAGAGATTAGCAGGAGATGACAAGCACAATATGGCCTTCCAAGAACTGGGGGAGAAAACCAGAGAGTAGAAAAAGAGGGCCACAGTGTGTGGAGAATAACATTGAGCCGATGGCCAGAAACCAAACCAGGCTATTAGGGAGACAGTTTCATTATTCCTTACCTTTTGCCTCTGCTTTGGAGCCTGCAAAGAAAATTTAAAGAAAAAATGAAGTTATAAAACTTAGTAAATAAAAATTCTGAAAGAGTGCATTACAGTTCAGGCATTTTCCAAGAACTTATTCTGTGCTCACAGCTTAAAGGCAATTTCTGCAGGCAGACCAGGTCTGCTATGAACTGAAACCTGTGCCCTTATACGTGACATGAGTGAGAAAGCATGTAGCTGATCTAAGAAGTACCTTTAGTTATGGTATATAGTGCACCAGAAATGACATGGGATGCCCACCACAATCTCATACCTTCTTTGAAAAGCAAAAAATATCATGCCACCGTACCAATATGTACAACATGAACCAATAGATTTATTTACAGGTAGAACAATATGGAGAGACACAACTAGATACAACAAGCTAACCCTCTGCACACCCACACCTCCACGATCTCTCCACGATCTCCCCCATCCCCTGATCTGTCATCTTCCCCCCCCCACGATCACCCACCCCCCAACCATGCTCTACCCACCCCCCAACCATGCTCTACCCACCCCCCCATGATCACCGACCCCCCTACCATGCTCTACCCACCCCCCCATGAGCACCGACCCCCAAACCATGCTCTACCCCCCCCACGATCACCGGCCCCACAAACACACTCTACCCACCCCCAATGGTCACCGACCCCCACAAACACATTCTACCCACCCCCCCACGATCACCGACACCCCAACCATGCTCTACCCACCCCCCAACCATGCTCTACCCACCCCCCCACGATTACCGACCCCCTACCATGCTCTACCCACCCCCCCATGATCACCGACCCCCAAACCATGCTCTACCCCCCCCCACGATCACTGACCCCACAAACACACTCTACCCACCCCCCCATGGTCACCGACCCCCACAAACACATTCTACCCACCCCCCCCCACGATCACCAACACCCCAACCATGCTCTACCCACCTCCCGCGATCATCAACCCCCCAACCATGCTCTACCCAACCCCGCATGATCACCAACCCCCCAAACACACTCTACCCACCCCCCCACGATCACCGACCCCCCCAACCATGCTCTACCATGGGTTATCATGGGTGACTTTAATCTACATATAGATTGGGCTAACCAAATTAGTAACAATACTGTGGAGGAGGAATTCCTAGAGTGTATACAGGATGGTTTCCTGGACCAATATGTCGAGGAACCAACTAGAGATCAGGCCATCTTAGACTGGGTATTAAGTAATGAGAAAGGATTAATTCGCAATCTTGCTGTGCGAGGCCCCTTGGGGAGGAGCGATCATAATATGATAGAATTCTTCCTTAAAATGGAGAATGAAGTAGTTGACTCAGAGACTAGGGTCCTGAATTTAAATAAAGGAAACTACGATGGTATGAGGCACGAGTTGGCTAGGATGGATTGGGGGTTGACGGTGGATAGGCAATGGCAAACATTTAAAGATCGCATGGAAGAACTACAGAATTTGTTCATCCCTGTTTGGCATAAAAATAAAACAAAAAGGTTGACTCAACCGTGGCTAACAAGGGAAATTAGGGATAGCATAAGATCCAAGGAGAGGACATATAATTTGGCCAGAAAAAGCAGCAAACCTGAGGATAGGGAACAGTTTAGGATTCAGCAAAGGAGGACAAAGGGATTAATTAAGAGGGGGAAAATAGATTATGAGAGTAAGCTTGCAGAGAGCATAAAAACTGACTGTATAAGCTTCTATAGATATGTGAAGAGAAAAAGATTGGTGAAGTCAAGCGTAGGTCCCTTACAGTCAGAATCAGGGGAATTTATAATGGGGAACAAAGAAATGGCAGACCAATTAAATACATACTTTGGTTCTGTCTTCACAAAGGAGGACACAAATAATCTCCCAGAGATGTCGGGGAACATAGGGTCTAATGAGAGGGAGGAATTGAATGAAATCAGTATTTGTAGGGAAATGGTGTTAGGGAAATTGACGGGATTGAAGGCCGATAAATCCCCAGGCCCTGATAATCTACATCCTAGGGTACTTAAGGAAGTGGCCCTAGAAATAGTAGATGCATTGCTGGTCATCTTCCAAAATTCTATAGACTCTGGAACAGTTCCCATGGATTGGAGGATAGGTAATGTAACCCCACTATTTAAAAAGGGTGGTAGAGAGAAAACGGGGAATTATAGATTGGCAAGCCTGACATCGGTAGTGAGGAAAATGCTAGAGTCCATTATAAAAAATGTAATAGCAGAGCACTTGGAAAACAGTGACAGGATCAGACAAAGTCAACATGGATTTACAAAAGGTAAATCATGCTTGACTAATCTACTGGAATGTTTTGAGGATGTAACTGGTAGAATAGATAAAGGAGAACCAGTGGATGTGGTGTATTTGGACTTTCAGAAGGCTTTCGATAAGGTCCCACATAAGAGATTGGCGTGCAAAGTTAAAGCACATGGGATTGGGGGTAAGGTGCTGTCTTGGATAGAGAACTGGTTGGCAGACAGGAAGCAAAGAGTTGGAATAAACGGGTCTTTTTCCGAGTGGCAGGCAGTGACTAGTGGGGTACCGCAGGGATCGGTTCTAGGACCCCAGCTATTCACAATATATATAAATGAGCTAGACGAGGGAACTAGATGTAATATCTCCAAATTTGCAGATGACACAAAGCTGGGTGGGCGTGTGTGCTGTGAGGAGGATGCAGAGAAACTCCAGTACAATTTGGACAAGTTGGATGATTGGGCAGATTCATGGCAAATGCAGTATAGTGTGGATAAATGCGAGGTTATCCACTTTGGTGGCAAAAACAGGAAGGCAGATTATTATCTGAACAGCAATAGATTGGGAAAAGGGGGAGTGCAACGAGACCTGGGTGTCCTTGTGCACCAGTCGCTGAAGGTAAGCATGCAGGTGCAGCAGGCGGTTAAGAAGGCAAATGGTACCTTGGCCTTCATAGCGAGAGGATTTGAGTACAGGAGCAAGGATGTCTTGCTGAAGTTGTACAGGGCCTTGGTGAGACCACACCTTGAGTATTGTGTGCCGTTTTGGTCGCCTTATCTGAGGAAGGATGTTCTTGCCATGGAGAGAGTGCAGCGAAGATTCACCAGACTGATACCTGGGATGGCAGGAATGACGTATGAGGAGAGATTAGGCTTATATTCGCTAGAGTTTAGAAGAATGAGAGGGGAGCTCATTGAAACTTATAAAATTCTAACAGGACTAGACAGACTAGATGCAGGAAGGATGTTTCCGATGGCGGGGGAGTCCAGAGCCAGGTGTCACAGTCTAAGGATAAGGGGTAAGCCATTTAGGACTGAGATGAGGAGGAATTTCTTCACCCAGAGAGTGGTGAACCTGTGGAATTCTCTGCCACAAAGGGCAGTTGAGGCCAATTCATTAAATATATTCAAGAAGGAGTTGGATATATTTCTTGAGGCTAAAGGGATCAAGGGATATAGGGAAAAAGCAGGGACAGGGTACTGAATTTGGATGATCAGCCATGATCTCATTAAATGGCGGAGCGGGCTCGAGGGGCCAAATGGCCTACTCCTGCTCCTATCTTCTATGTTTCTACCCATCCCCCACGATCACCGACCCCCCCAACCGTGCTCTACCCACCCCCCATGATCACCGACCCCCCAACCATGCTCTACCCCCCCACGATCACTGATCCCCCAACCGTGCTCTACCCCCCACGATCACCGACCCCCCAACCGTGCTCTACCCACCACAATCACCGACCCCCCCAACCGTGCTCTACCCACCCCCCACGATCACCAACCCCCCAACCATGCTCTACCCCCCCACGATCACTGACCCCCCAACCGTGCTCTACCCACCCCCCACGATCACCGACCCCCCAACCATGCTCTACCCCCCCACGATCACTGACCCCCCAACCGTGCTCTACCCCCCACGATCACCGACCCCCCAACCGTGCTCTACCCACCACAATCACCGACCCCCCCAACCGTGCTCTACCCACCCCCCACGATCACCAACCCCCCAACCATGCTCTACCCCCCCACGATCACTGACCCCCCAACCGTGCTCTACACCCCCACGATCATCGACCCCCCAACCATGCTCTACCCCCCCCACGATCAGTGACCCCCCAACCATGCTCTACCCACCCACGATCACCAACCCCCAACCATGCTCTACCAACCCCCCACGTTCACCGACCCCCCAACCGTGCTCTATCCACCCCCCATGATCACCGACCCCCCAACCATGCTCTACCAACCCCCCACGATCACCGACCCCCCAACCGTGCTCTACCCACCCCCCACGATCACCGACCCCCCCAACCATGCTCTACCCACCTCTCCCCCCACCCCCACAATCTCTCCCCCCAACCACCACTAAACCTAACTGCTCCGAGGTCGCAGCCTTCTGCGTCTGACAGGCAGCCCAAGCCCCGTCAATCAGGCTGGCTGTCAAACGGGGAACCTGGGGGGAAAAAGTTCAATCATGCCCTTGAGTTAAAACTCCACGGCGTTCGTTTCCCGACCATAACTCCTCCCTCCCCCACCCACCTCCCACTCCGAAACCATACCTCAGGAAATATCGGGGCCAATGAGTTCCCCTTAGAGTTAAAGTTGACTGAAGCTATTTTTTTTTTAGAAAATTAATTTATCCTACCTAAAATATACAACCCATTCAATGATCCAGCTGAAATGGTGCTGGAGGTGCTGTACTCCTGCGGGATTTCACGTTACTAGAGTGGCCAGCTGACCTCAAGGATGGTCTGTTGTGTATGTAATATGTGTGCTACTTTGAACCTATGGACAGGACTGCACTACTTGTTGGGCGTAGTGATACGCAGTACCACTCCTGGCCATAGGGGTATAAATAGTACTGTGGGTACTGATCTCCCCTCAGTTCCCGCCTGTGGGCATGAAGTAAAGACCTATGTATAGTCCCTACCTCCAACCAGTAAAGATCTGTTTGAGTTATACGTTTAAGTCTTTGTGTTAATTGTTCAATACAATATACATACTTAACATGGTCGATTGGCTCACTATGCATTTTTCAAAAATGCAATGTCTGAAGAACAACTCCCACTGAAAACCAGCTCATTTTTTTTTACCTGCAGCAAATCTCCAAGGACAAGAATGGAAGATGGGTAAAGGAAAGTGGCCAGAAGTTCCCCCTTTAATGAAGACAGCTTGGGTCTTCTTCTAGATGAGGTGTTGCAGAGGAAGGTAGCCTTTGAGGCTGAGCTGAACCCTGCTCTGTGCCAGAACGTGCAACAAGCATGGCAGGAGGTGGTACGTTCAGTCAACGTTCTCTCCCGTGCTCATCCGTAGTGGGAGTAGACAAGAAAAATGTTTTTGAGCCTGAGCAAGACTGTCAATATAAGGCTAGTCATAACGGCACAGAAGGAGGCCATTTGGCCCATCGAGTCCGTGCCGGCTCTCTGCAGAGCAATCCAGTCAGTCCCATTCCCCCGCTCTATCCCCGTAGCCCTGCAAGTTTATTTCCCTCAAGTGCCTATCCAGTCTCCCCTTGAAAACATTGAGTGTCTCCACTTCCACCGGCAGCCTTTCTATGTCCTGTTGCAGTCGATTGATGTCATCATCACTGTTTGCCACAGCCCCAAGTTTGGTGTCATCAGCAAATTTAGAAATTCTACTCTGTATTCCAATATCCAGGTCATTTATATATATGAAAAAAAGCAGTGGCCCCAGCACTGACCCTTGGGGAACACCACTGTCTATCATCCTCCAGTCTGAAAAACAGCCATTTACCACAACTCGCTGTTTTCTGTCCTTAAGCCAATTCCTTCTCCAAGCTGTCACTGACCCACCTATTCCTCCCCCTCAGCACACCAAGCCCCGATCTCTCCCTCCCGACTGACGGGAACTGTCCCAAAGCATTCCTGACTCCGGTTTCCTGCTGTTTGTTTTCCCGCCTGGCAGGCGGCCAGTCTGTCAATTTGGCTGGTTGTCGGGCGGGAAATGGAAGAAAATTGGGCGCCTGATTTCAATTTACCAGTTGCCATGCGGGTTTCGCAGGGCACAGGAAATCTGGCAGTGAATACGAGGTAGGAGCTGCCGGCTCCAAAAGTGCCTTTTTGCAGCATTCCCTGTGGGCCAGGAGGAGCAGGAGTGCTCCCCTCCCTCCCTCTCTCTCCTCCCTGCCATGATCGGCGACCTCCCCCTCACCACACCAAGCCCCGATCTCCCCCCTCCCGACTGACGGGAACCGCCCCAAAGCATCCCCGACTCCCGTTTCCTGCCGTTTGTTTTCCCGCCTGGCAGCCGGCCAGCCTGTCAATTTGGCTGGTTGTCGGGCGGGAAACGGAAGATAAAAAATTAGCATGAGGTCACGTCACTGGCCTTGCCAGATTTTCCCCGCACCCTCCCTGCCTCCCCGCAAATATCAAGGACAACTCTGATTCTCTCTCCACAGATGTTGCCTGACCTCTGAATTTGTTCCAGACTCTTCTGTCTTCATTTTTTGCTGATCCTTTGTTGGTTCATCACTTCCACCCTTTAAAGACATTTGACTTCCACTGGACTTGCTAACAGCATCGAAATATTGTCGCTCATTTTTCACATTCAGAACAACATTCTATAAAATAAAACCAAACACAGTCATCTTCAGCGAGTCACCTTATATGGACAGGAGCAAAAAGGTAATTAGATAAAGATAAGCTGATACAGTAACATGCTGCAATAAAATATACAATAAACTGAGAGCCTGGACTGTAGAATTCAATTGGATCTTCTGAGCTGTGTTTTTTTTGGGCAGGGAAGGGAAATATGTTACCCTCTGATTACTCAGGTCTCCTCTGCCCAAACACCGAATGGAAATGGACCTGCAATTTACTCCCATTCCCATATTATTCCCATATCTGCCATTCTTATGCTAACTGCCAGAAGGCATATGAAGGTGGCTAATGATAATGAGTCCCTGCCCCCTGCTAATTTTACTTTGGGTCTTTTAATATTCATTCTTGGGATAAGGGTGTCGCTGACAAGACCGGCATTTATTGCCCATCCTTCGTTGCCCGTGAGAGGAAAAAAAAACTAGTCTGTGGTAAAGCTCTCATCCTCCATCTCAGCACTTCTTCACAGAAACACAATTAAGATCAGCAATTCAGTGGAGTGCCAGATGTGAGTTCTGTAGTAATGCAGTATGATCACACAAGACCATGAAATAGGTTTGTGTGAAGAAGGTTCTTTCGTCCATTTGATCTCAGCCTTTTCGAATACTACAACCAACAACATTTTGCATTTATATAGCACCTTTAACATAGTAAAACATCCCAAAGTGCTTCAGAGGAGAGATTATCAGACAAAATTTAACACCGAGCCACATAAGGAGATATTAGAACAGATGGCCAAAAGCTTGGTCAAAGAGGTAGGGTTTAAGGACCATCTTAAAGGAGGCGGAGGGGTTTAGGGAGGGAATTCCAGAGCTTAGGGCCTCAGCAGCTGAAGGCACGGCCGCCAATGGTGGAGTGATTAAAATCGGGGTGTGCAAGATGCCAGAATTGGAGGAGCGCAGAGATCTCGGAGGGTTGTAGGGCTGGAGGAGGTTACAGAGATAGGGAGGGGCAAGACAATGGAGGGATTTGAAAACAAGGATGAGAATTTTAAAATTGAGGCGTTGCCAGACCAGGATCTGATGTAGGTCAGCGAGCACAGGGGTGATGGATGAACGGGACTTGGTGTGTGTTAGGACACGGGCAGCAGAGTTTTGGATAAGCTCAAGCATACACAGGGTGGGAGATGGGAAGTCGGCAAAGGAAAGCATTGGAATAGTCAAGTCTAGAGGTAACAAATGCATGGATGAGGGTTTCAGTAGCAGGTGAGCTGAGGTGGGGTAGAGACGGGCAATGTTACAGAGGTGGAAGTAAGCAGTCTTGTTGATGGAGCGGATATGTGGTTGGAAACTCATCTCAGTGTTAAGTATGACACCAAGGTTGCAAATGGTGTGGTTCAACCTCAGACAGTTGCCAGGGAGAGGGATGGAGTCGGTGGCTAGGGAATGGAATTTGTGGCGGGGACTGAAGGCAATGGCTTCGGTCTTCCCAATATTTAGCTGGAGGAAATTTCTGCTCATCTGGTACTGGATGTCGGACAAGCAGTGTGACAAATCAGAGACTGTGGAGGGGGTCGAGAGAAGTGGTGGTGAGGTAGAGCTGGGTGTCAGCAGCGTACATGTGGAACCTGAGGTTGTGTTTACAGATGATGTCGCCAAGTGACAGCATGTCATTGAGAAATAGAAATAAACATAACTTTTCCCTATATACCTGTTTCTTAACTGATGTCAGCTTGCTGGTTTCAATCATATTTCTTGGTAGGTCATTCCCGCTGTTAGTCGCCCACTGTGTGAAGAAAAATTTTACAACACTGAACCTGTGCCGTTTTGTCCTGCTGCCCTGGCATATCTGAAATTATTATTCTGGGTTTATTTTCTCTGATCCGTTATTTATCTATAGTGTCCCTGCCTCCTGTGCTAAGGGAAAAATAACAATGTGAATCCAGTTGTCAATTAAATCCCAACATCCAAATACTGACTGTTATTACTGTGCCATTGGGGTACACATGCTGTGACCTTCATGTATTTACACTGAGATTTAATCAATTTAAGCAAACTAAAATGGACATTTATTTTTTGGAGGGGCTATGTTATGCTCCACACAAATTCTGTTCTCCTTTTCTTTCCCCTCTCATAAATTCCCTAGTTCAAAGGGTGAGGTGGGAAGCCTGTGTCCCAGGTCACCACCCATGCTGTTGTTCAGTACTTGGCATATGAAGAGGCTGGTGAAGAAAACCCTTTAAGCTTTTCCTCATCTCCATGGGAAGATGCCTGGTCATTCCCCAGTGCCTTGCTGCGCAATGTGGCTCAGAGTAGAACATATCAGAATGGGTACTGAAATCTGTAGCGCTGTGCGTCAGTGCTCCATCACAATGTGCTGTTACGTTATACTGATATTGTAATTCAATTCCTATGTGAACACATTAAGATGCATACTTTTAATGTTCAAACGTCTAAATATTACACTAAAATACATAGAAAAAAAAACAGTTCAAAAGGAAGAACTTGCATTATTCTGAAATATCGGCCTAGATATTTACTGGGGCAGGTTTTGTGAGCAGAGTGGGGGCGGGGGGGGGGGGTGGCGGTGGTTAGGAGTTTTGTTCCAGAAACCTGGAAGTCGGAGATTTGACATCACAGCAGGCATCGTTTTTTCCAGCAGGTTCCTCGCCCGGAAGCCAGCCTGACAGACAGGCTTGGCTCCCTGTTGGGCGGGGAACAGTCCGGATTAGTCGCTGACTCCTGGGGGGGGGGGGGGGGGGTCATTACCGAGCAGGGAGGGGGGATCTGATTGCTGGCCAGGGGGTCACTGATCGGAGGGGGGGGTGGTCCGATGGTGGGCAAGGCAGAAGGTAAGCTTGGTGGGCTGGGAGGAAGCACTCCTGCTCTTTTTGGCCCACATTCAGTGCTGGAAAGGCACTTACCTTTTCCACAAAGCTGTCCTCACCTCCCTTTAGCTGCCGGGTTTCCTGAGGCCCAGGAAACCCGGCCAGCCAGGGATCAGCCTGGAAGACAGGTTAAATATGAGGCATGCAGTCTCGTTATAATACGTAAATGGCCAACCTACCTCCTGGGAGCAGGTTGGTTGCTTGCCTCCACCCGCACCCCCCCCAACGTGTCCCACCTCCGTTATCACTGGAAGTGGCCATGTTGGATGTGAGTTGGGGTTGGGTTTAAGATTTAAAACTTTTTTAACATTCCACCCGACCCCAACACACCCGTTTTTTTTGTGGTTAAAATTACCTCGTTCATCTCAGTTAAGCTCTCTTCTATTCCATTACTTTTCTGCATTTTTTGTTGCTTAATTCTTATTCTCTCTAAGCTCGGCAGGATGCTTTCAACAGCGACACTACATCGGAAATCAGAAAACTCCGGCCACAGTTTGAAGAGGGCATCAAAAACTGCCATCTGTGAAGTGAAACCTCATTACTTTTGTAAACTAGGTATTTTCAATCTATACATTTTGAAAAACAGGAAACTTTCTGGTATCCGGCACGGATGGGACCGACGTGGTGCCGGTTCAGCAACAATTCCGGATAACCGAACGCTATAGTGAAAGATACGGACCTTAGAGCTGCGTATGAAGCAACAAATCCTGTTGCTTAGCAACAGCTTCAGAACAACGTCCAGAAGTTGCAAGCGTCTCTATAGCTTAGCAACAGCTGCAGCCAAACCCTTGCCTTCCTCAATTTGTTGCTGTGCAAGTAATAAAAGTTATAAAAGTTACCTGAAACCGACTCCTGAATTTTGCCGGTTAACCGACATTTCCGGTTATTTAGGGGCCAGTTAATCGAAAGTTTCCTGTACTAGATTATCAAATCAACCCTTTGAAAATATGTGCAGCTGGATTTTCCAATGAACATTGTGTCAACCTTATTGAATTCTTTGAAGAAGTAATGGAAGGGGTAGTCAAAGGTAGTAGATGTAATATAGTTGGATTTTCAAAAGGCCTTCGATAAGGTACCGTATAGTGGACTCATGACTAAGGTCAGAACATGTGGAGTCCGGGGACAAGTAGCACAGTGGATGACAAACTGGCTACAAAACAGAACACAGAGAGCAGGGGTTAAAGGTGGTTACTCAGACTGGCAGTAGGTGGGAAGTGGTGTTCCACAGGATCGGTGCTGGGACCACTGTTGTTCGCCATTTACCTAAACAATTTGGACTCTGAATCAGAAGTACAATTTCAAAATTTGCGGACGGCACCAAATTGGGTGGTATAGTTAATACAGAGGAGGACTGTGACAAAATACAGGAAAACATTAATAAACTTTCAGGATGGGCGTGTAATTGGCAAATGAACTGTGAGGTGGGACATTTTAGTAAGCAGTATAATTCTTTGGGAAATAAGTGTCTAAATGGGATAGAGGAGCAGAGGGATCTGGGGATACAGATACACAAGTAATTAAAAGTAGCGATGCAGGTTAATAAGGCCACAAAAAAAGCAAACGAAGAGCTGGGGTTCATTTCTAGAGGGATATAATTGAAAAGCAGCGAAGTTATGTTAAACTTGCATAGAACCTTGGTCCGACCACACTTGGAGGACTGTGAACAGTTCTGGTCTCCATATTATAAAAAGGATCTGGAGGCACTGGAGAAGGTGCAAAAATGATTTACTAGGATGATACCTATCAGGAAAGATTGAACAGGCTGGGGCTCTTTTCTCTAGACTGAGGAGAAGACCTGATAGAGGTCTTCAAGATTATAAAAGGGTTTGATAGGTTAGATGTAGAGAAGATGTTTCCACTTGTGGGGAGACCAAAACTAGGGGTCATAAATATAAGATAGTCACTAATAAATCTAATAGGGAATTCAGGAGAAACCTCTTTACCCAGAGAATGGTTAGAATGTGGAATTCACTACCACAAGATGTAGTTGAGGTGACTAGCATAGATGGATCTAAGGGGAAACTAGATAAACACATGAGGGAGAAAGGAATAGAAGGATATGTTGTTGGGGTTTGATGAAGAAGGGTGGGAGGAGGCTCATGTGGAGCATAAACAATGACATGGACCTGTTGGGCAGAAGGCCTAATTCTGTGTTGTAAATACTATGTAATATTATGTAAGTTGTGTCCTATTTTTCTATGTGATTTATCGATATTGAGCAGGTAAAATAATTTCCCATCGGGAACAACACCAACTTATATTATATATAGCTCCCTTAACGTACTAAAACATTCAAAGGCACTTCACAGGAGCGTTATCAAAAAAAAAATTTGACACCGAGGCATATAAGGAGATGTTAGGGCAGAAAACCAAAAGCTTTGTCAAAGTGTTAGGTTTTAAGGAGCGCCTTAAAGGAGGAAAGAGAGGGGGAGAGGCGGAGAGATTTAGTGAGGGAATTACAGAGCTTAGGACCTAGGCAGCTGAAGGCACGGCTACCAATGGTGGAGCAATTAAAATTGTGGATGTTCAAGAGACCAGAATTGGCGGAGTGCAGAGATCTTGGGGGATTATACGGCTGGAGGAGATTACAGAGACAGGGAGGGGCGAGGCCTTGGAGGAATTTGAAAACAAAGGCGTGAATTTTAAAATCGAGGCATTGCTTAACTGGGAGCCAATGTAGGTCAGCGAGCACAGGGGTGATGGGGAAGCAGGACTTGGTGTGAGTTAGGACATGGGCAGCAGAGTTTTGGATGACCCCAAGTTTATGGAGGGTAGAACTAGGGAGGCCGGCCAGGCGTGCATTGGAATCGTCAAGTCTAGAGGTAACACAGGCATGGATGAGGGTTTCAGCAGCAGATGAGCTGAGGCGGGGGGGGAGACGGGCGATGTTCCGGAGGTGGAAATGGACGGTCTTAGTGATGGAAAGGATAAGAGGTAGGAAGTTCAACTCATGATCAAATACGACACCAAGGTTGCGAACAGATTTGGTTGGCCTCAGACAGTTGCCAGGGAGAGGGATGGAGTCGGTGACAAAGGAACAGAGTTTGTGGCGGGGACCAAAAACAACTGCTTCGGTCTTCCCGGTATTTAATTGGAGGAAATTTCTGCTCATTCAGTGCTGGATGTCAGACAAGCAGTCTGATAGTATAGAAACGATGACGGGTTCGAGAGAGGTGGAGGAGAGGTAGAGCTGGGTATTATCAGTGTACATGTGAAAACTCACGCTGTGTCGCTGGATGATGTCAGCGAGGGGCAGCATGTAGATGAGAAATAGGAGGGGGCAAAGGATAGATCCCTGAGGGACACCAGAGGTAACAGTGTGGGTGTGGGAAGAGAAGCCATTGCAGGTGATTCTCTGGCTACGATTGGATAGATAAGAATGTAACCAGGCGAATGCAGTCCCACCCAGCTGGATGATGGAGGAGAGGCGTTGGAGCAGAATTTTGTGGTCAACCGTGTCAAAGGCTGCAGTCAGCTCTAGAAGGATGGGAAGGGATGGGTTACTTTTGTTGCAGTCAATTAGGATGTAATTTGTGACCTTGTTAAGAGCCGTTTTGGTACCGTGGCTGGGGCGGAAACCTGATTGGAGGGATTCAAACAAGGAGTTTCAGGAAAGATGGGCACCGATTTTCAACATGTTGAAGGACTTTGGAGAGGAAAGGGATGTTGGAGGTGGGGTGATAGTTTGCAAGGACGGAGGAGTCAAGGGTTAGTTTTTTGAGGAGAGGGTTGATGACGGCAGGTTTGATGGAGAGGGGGACAGTACCCGAGGAGAGAGAACCGTTAACAATATCAGCTAACATGGGAGCCAGAAAAGGAAGTTGGGTGGTCAGCAGTTTAGTAGGAATATGGGCCGAGAGATCAGGAGGTGGGTCTCATTGACAAAATGAGCTTTGAAAGGGCAAGAAGGGAGATAGGAGAGAAATGAGAGAAATATGCAAATTCAGGGTTAGGGCATGGTGGAAACTGAGAGGAAGCTAGGCCCGGTGGGCTAGGGGAAGGGATTAGCATCAATACCCAAACACTCCCTGGCAAGTTTGTTTTAAAACTGCATCCACTGGACATGCTGGAGTTCTGTCCTCAGTGAGCTAGGGGGTTGAACAAAAGTATTGCAACCAATTTAATGACTGGATGGTCTTCCCATCATGCCCTTCCACTGGCAATATCCACGTTGCTCCCAAAATCCGACTCGGCCATCTCACTGAGCTCCTTCACATTCCTTTCTTCACATACCTGTGCTTCTCTGAAGATATATGGTCCCATCTCTTGCCTCTGATTAATCATTTTACATGCATATTCTGGTGGAATGTCGATCTGCACAGGTGGTGGGATGTTGGAATTGATGAAACAACTGATAATGACGGTGATCTTATTCTGAATGATTTCCTCACTCGCATGAGAATGACACAAGTCCTGAAAGAAAAAGCAGCGCAGACATGCACATTTTTTCAGTGGCAATCTGTTAGTGCTTTTTCAACAAGTTAAACATCTGACTCATTTGAAAGAAGTTTTGAATTATTATTTAACTTTTTTGTAATCAGATCTCATTATCCTGTACTTTATTTACCTTGTATTTTTGAACCTCAAGCCAGAAGAGCATATTATTCTCCATCAATTCGCCCTTCAGTGACACATACTTCTGAAATTGGAGAGCTGTTACTGGATTTAACAAGGCTTTACGGAATGCAATGATTTCCTTTGATGAGGAAGCCCATTTGCTTTCCAGGTGCTGTTGGAAACATAAACGTTCACAATCACTTACATCATCCGCATTTTCTCAAACCATTAGAAAAGAATACAAGTATTGAAAATATTGGACAGCTGGTGTTTTCAAGCTTCTGCAGCCCAGTGAACCCTTGGAAACATTGGTTCAACAGCATTGGGTGAGGGAAGCGGGACAGTGGCTTTAAGGAGGCTGAGATTGCAGGCAAGAGGTTCAAATTTTCAGCATCAGAACTCCATAAAATGAACAGAGTTCTTCTGAAGTTTTGGAAATTTAATCCCATCTCTATTCAGGCCCGTAAACTCTTTCTAAATTCAAATGACAGTTACTGTTCATTGTGTGAAACCTGACCTCTTTGGTTGCTTCACTGTAAAGAAATAAACACTTTAACCTATTTTAATGGGTTCACAGCTTACGTCATTGACAACACTTGCCCAGTTGGAAAGCCAATACTTCATAAGTGGACATATTCTTTCATAAAGTATGCATTTCTGAGTCACACAATACAGGACATTAAAGCCTGTTGAGACCTTGGCCTGAGTTTGGCTGAGTATTTGCTGGAAAATTGCTAGAAATGCAAGCTGATGATGGCAACCGAAGTGTGTGGGCTACAGGGAATCTGGGACCTTGGTGGACAATGGGACAAAGAGTGTATCTCCTTAACCAATGAGATTAAAGGATTGAGAAAGAAAGAGGAACAACAGCGAACGATTGTGAATTAAATGTACTTTTATCCCACAAGCAAAATCCAGAGGTAAAGAAGCTCTTTTAAAGATACAGGTAATCCAAAGCCCATTCTTTAATTCACATTACTCTGCTTATCTAAAGTCATATGAAAAAAGCTATCACACAGAAATGCTCCCTATGCTGCATGATGAAGCCCTGTTTCTGTCACAAGCATATGTCATTGAAGACCAACTAAGAGCCTTTAACTCTGCTTCTCCTCCATTTCTTTTATAATTCTCTTTATATAGATGCACAATATTAGGTATATTTTCCTCTGGTCAGTAATGTGAGCAAAAAAGTTGGTATGAATATAAAATGAAAACCTGCTTTACATTCACGTAGACTTTCTTGCTTACATTAGAAGCCAGGAAGATATATTCATATAAAGGAAATTACTACTAGTGAAGTTTCATTTTTAAACAGACACTTTGATTTTTCTCCCTCCATCAAAAACTAAAAAAAAACACTCCTCCATTTTGCCTGTCAATTTTGTATGTTTGTATGTCTCTTATACTGCCAGTGCCAATCATTGTTTTCTGTGGAAAAAAACTCATCACTTTGCAAAAACAAAGCTGTATTCACCTTAATGGATTTTCAATCCATATCTTAAATTCTCACCATTTCTAAAGACCTGACTTTGACAATACAGATATAATAATGATTCACGCGAACTGCCAAAGTATTGCATTTTTGAGGTACAAGTCCTCACCCTCATTACATCTCGCTTCTTCCTACTCTTGTGTAACATCTGGTCCTCCACCACGTCTTGCAATTGTACCTGGAGAACCGACACCAAGAAATAAAACTTTAGAATCAAATTACAAATAGATACCCTCGTGAGGTCAAATATATTCTTCTCAACCCTTTCAATATATTTCACTTAGTGTTTCTTCACAAATTTCATACGTGCAAAAGGGAATTGTATATATACTTGAACAATTTGCAGGGCTATGGGGAAAGAGCAGGGGAGTGGGACTAATTGGATAGTTCTTACAAAGAGTAGGCACAGGCACGATGGGCTGAATGGTCTCCTTCTGTGCTGTATGATTCTATGTAGGATAACTTCAAAAAATATTTTTTAAACTTACAGCTGAAAGGATACTAAGATTAGTTTGGATTCAGTTCCTACAAGAGTCTATACTATAAAACTGCCCATGGTTACGCATTCATTGTGACTAAATTGGAAATCTTACTCAGACGCAACATTAGGATAGCTGCTTCGGGAAGTGGAAATGTCACACAAGGTGCAGAAAGAAGCTTGGGGTTATGGCACATTGTCAGGCAGCTTTACTCAGCATTTAGCTGTGTGTTATTCATAACCTACGAGTGCTAAATATTGACACTTGATGTGAAAATGAATACAGTTCCAATCTCCGTATGAACATGCCCCATTTCAATGAGCACATAATTTCACCTCAAAAAAGATCAAGCCTCTGTAATCATAGAAGTCTTGGTGAGAAGGGGGCCAATATGCCTGTGGCAGTGCTAACACTGCCACTAGAGATATTGGGTTACATATGACATTGTACTATAGTGGTAAATGGTTGATAGCGAATCGGCAGCCTGTTTTACATCTTTCCCGATTTTGAAGTCAATGGAAATAAAAAATCAGGAGATGTAAAGGTGATAGATTCGCTATCACCCATTTTACATAACTGCACAAAGTCAAAATCTACCCCATTGACTCTTATCCTATTTCCCTGTACACGTTAATATTTTACTTTTTTTTAATCTAATTGATATTTTAGCGCTACGATTGACTCAGCTATGGTCAATAGTCTATTCCAATACTATAATAGCATTCTTTATTCCAATGACCCCTTGCATGAAAAAGTTCTTCCAAACCATCTCCTTTACGCTTCTAGTATTAACCCTCCTTTTTGCTAATTCATCAACCATTCACTATTCACTCTCCCAAAACCTTTCACAATTTTGAACACTTTCATTAGGATCTGCCCTTATACTTTCTCAGTTCCAGTGAATATAGGCTAGTTTTTGAAGTCTCTCATCATAACTTTATCCTCTTAACCTTGGTAATATCCTAGGAATTCTACACTGCATCTTTTCCATGGCGCTGAAGCTCTTTCGATAATGCACACAGTACACCTATTGCAGTCTAGCCCAATATACAGCTTCGCTATAAACTTCCTGGCCTAGAAATTCAGTGCCCTTAGCACCGATTTTGCGGCGCTAGAGGGCCTAGCGCTGCAATTGGCGCCGGTTCCTAAATTGCCTGGGGCCCTTCCGCGGCGGTAGACCGGTAGCGCTGCGCCGGCACCGATGACGTCATCGGTGTGCACAGCGTCCCGGTTGCCATGGTAACCCGGCCCCAAGCCGAAATTCAGTTGCAGCCGCCTCGCCAGTGGCAGCCGCAACTAAGACTCCGGCAAACGAGTGTTGCCGGAGTCTGCGCCGGCGCTTTAAGGAGGCGCGGCGGCCGGCTGCTTTCCCGCCGGCCGCCTGCCCGCAGCTCCCTCCCCGGACTTCTCCCCCCCCCCCCCCCCCCCGGAACAGATGCAAGCCCGGCACTTGTCCGAGGTGCCGGGCTCATTTTTGAAGAGATTTGCGCGGGCCGCGGCCGGGTGCAGGCAGCTCCTCCTTAACGGAAGGAGGAGGCCTGCACTTCCCGAGCCTGCCGCACCGCAGCGGGCGCCGCAGCGCCGGAATAGCGCCGCAATGCGGCGCGTTGCGCCAGTTTTCAGGCGCTAAAACCCTTCAGTAGCGCCGGCAGCCGTTTGGGCGCGGCGCTACTGAATTTTTGGTGCGCGCAAAGGGACTTAGCGCCGGCGCTAACTTCCGGCGCTAAAGCCCTGGCGCAGCGCAAACTCAATTTCTAGGCCCCTTTCTTTTGTATTCATTGGGGTGAATTTCAACTTTGGCGGAGTGTATAACTGACGGCTGTTCCATTACCGCCCATTTAACGCCACACTGGAACTGAATTTTACCGCCAATGTCTCTATATATATAAAACCCATTGGGGGAGAAATTCGGTATCGCCCCGTTTGGGGCGCAATTATCGGCCAGGCACAAACTTTAGCGCCTGGCGCTAATTATCACCTCCGACTGCAAACTTAGCTTCTATCGCCTCTGGAGGTGATTGGAGCGCTAAATCAGCCGCTACACACCTCTCAAGGCGCTAACGCCGAGGAGCGAGGCGTTACCTCAGAGCGCTGGCGAAGCTCATGTGATGTCAGTCAGCAATGGAACACAGACACACTGGCGCCAGCCAGTTCTTAAAGGGGAGGGTCGATCTTGCTCTCCATCCACACCCTGCTCATTGCAGCCTTGAATCTTGGCCTGGAGAGACCTGTACATCAATTCTGCTGGAAAGAACAATGGAGAGGCCACAAGAGCTCAGAGTGTAGCCCCCATAGTCTCTTCTAAATCGATGCAAGGAAGGTCAAATCATAATGAACCTGCAAGTGCTGCTCAGTACCCAAAACTCCTTCACACAGGGTTGAATCTCTCCAGAAGTCTCTCTCTCTCAGAATGCATGGTGCAAAAATGTCGCAGACAAAAAAAGGCAGGAAGCGGCCGCCTTTAAATAGCGCTCCGCCAGTCCCTTCCCGACTGCAAAATGTTCCCCATTACCTGTCGTTGCTAGCGGCAGGCGGAAAGGCAGGGGGCGCCACTCAATATCCTGTCCGGGGCGTTGCACGCTCGACTGACGTCACGACCTGCGGGCGCAGCAGATCGTGGCGGTAGTGTTTAGCACCGCCGCAAAATGTCTGGTCAATTTCACAAGCAGCGCAAACATCGCCGCGCCCAGGCGTTAATTGCTTTGCGCTTAGGGCGCTAACGGGAGGCGCAAAGCAACCAAATTTTTCCCCCATTTTCTTTTTTGTTTATTACTTGCAATCCCCGTTTTAGCTATCTGTGTATCTGTACCTCAAGATCGCTCTATTCCTCTACTCAATTGAGAGTTTTACAGCTTAGGTTATAATTCCATTCTCTGTTCTTATTCCCAAAATGTACCACTTCATACTTATTATTTGCCACATGTACATAACAATTTTTGTTTAAAAAAATTCCAATATAGATCATGTGTCATTGATGGTTAACTGTTCATAAATATAGTTAATCTCAGTTATTTCAACAATGCTTTTCTGATACGTGATGGATGTAAAGCAGTAAAGGTCTAGTTTATATTTTCAATATAAGGTGTACAGATAACACTGCTTTACACTCAGTGTCAACGGCGCAGCTTGCTATGACAGGTTGGTCAACTGCAGGATTACCATACCCGTTTATGGTGCCTCTCAGCAAACTCCGGTGAGGCCAGGAACATTGGCAGCCATTTGCTTTCCAGACGAGCTTTTGCATATTTTTGCACCTCAATTCCAACCGTTGAAGACAACTGATCGTGGAGCAACTTGTCCTGTCCCCCAGCCAACGTCACCACCTAGAGAGAAGAATTACATTTATGGTTTCTTTGTTTTCCCCAAAAATTGCTAGAATACATTATTTTTTTTCACGATAATAGGAGTAAATTTATGAATGTGCACTTCCGCTGCAAAGCCTTGCCCACCTAGAATGTATGTTGGAAATTCATGTGCATGTTCCCCATGACTTTGCATCCATTAAAATGAATTGGATAGGCCCAAATTCCCAATATGTGCTATCAGCTCGACAGATCATCCGCATCCGCTTGAAATTGACATTCGCTGGTGGAGAGTGGGGCTGTTTGCCTAACTACTGCCCAGCGAACGCCCACGAAACTCTTCCGCCTGGTAAAAGCAGGGTAGGGCCTTCTTTTACCAGCGTAAGGGTTTAAATAAATATTAAAATAACATTTTAAAAATCATTTAAACATTATAAAACCTTTAAAATTAATTTAGGTTATTTGTGGCCCCTTTAAAAATGTTTACATTTATTTTTCAAAAAATTACATTTTTGTTTTAAATGTTTAATTAAATTGTATTTGAATTAATTTTGAACATGTGATCATTTATTTTTACTTAAGTGGGGTGAAAGTGTGTTTTTTATGTTATTCCTATTATGCTTACAGGGGTTCCGTATATAAATGGAATCCCCATAAGCATAATAGGAATATTGAAATAACTTTAACCTGTAAAACGTTCATTTTGCGGCAGCCCTATTATGCTTATGGGGATTCCATTTACATACGGAACCCCTTTGTGATTGGTTGGGCCAGCCCACGTGATCCTAGGGACGCCTGCCAACTGCCTGCGTCCGTGGGCCTTTACGCAGGCCTACGCCTGCAGGCCCAGGAGCGCAAGAGTCCGAAGCCCCAGAGACACCAGGTAGGTGCGTACTTTTCTTGCGGTTCGGAGGCGTTCGCCAGCGGGACGCCTCCGACCGCAATTTCTACCCCAATGTATTTAATTATCTAAAGTTTCAGGATTCCTATTAAATATATAAATGATAATTTCTCAACACAATCAAGCACTGAGAATACTTATGCAGGGGTGAATCCAAACATTTAAGGGCTGATTTGAACGCTTGGCGCTGGCGGAAAACAGACGGTAAAGCCCATTGTGCAGCCCAGCCAATTTTTCTTTCCACTGAAAGCAATGGAAAGGATGACCAGGTGGGGTGTGCAGTGTCCGCCGATTTGCTGCTACCCATTTCCCGCCAGGGCTGAGAACCAACACCAGTCCTTTAAAGTGAACATGGAATTTACATCCAAGGGTAATTTTATGAGTTCCTACTCCTGATGTGGAGCTTCGGCTGCAGGAAGCACCCATCCACCCCCCCACCAATGATTTTCCATCCATTGATTTTAATGGATGTAAAACCATGGAATCCATGTTCCTGAATTGCCAATATGTGTTCCCAACAGGTGAAGCAACACACCAGGATTGTAAATTTGTAAAATTACTCCTGTAGTCCATTCTTGCTTACACCCCAATTTATCCCAATGGATAGCTATTATTTTGAGGGGTGGGGGTAGCGTGTCATCAATCACACTATGCACTGGAGTGCAGAGGAGACATAAAACAATCAAGGCAGGTACACATAAGCATTCCAACAATAGAAAGTAGGGTCAGAACACCCAAGAGTGAGATTCGAACTAGTTATAATCCATTCTCCAGCATTGAGGGAGAATATGTTTCCCAATAGTCAGAAAACAACCTACTTTCTCCTAGAGATGGAAGGTTGATTTTTCCAGAGATGCCATTAACCCAGATCATTATTTTATTGGATGTAAGCTTTGTAAGACTATTATTTGCACAGCCAATAGACTCGCTAGTTGGAGATGTACCTTGTGAGGAGAGTGAGGAACATCAGGACACCAAAGCCTAGATTTTCTGATGTGTGTTATTTTAATGCCAGTGGTAAGCCATTATAGTAACACAAATCAGAAAATCTAGCTTCAAGAAAGTGAAATGTTGTGGATCATAAGCGACTTCCTAACGAAGTCAATCATCTTTTATTGGAAGGACTGTATCCTCCGACATTTCCAGGGAAGGAAAAAAACATTTTTCACTGTTTTAATAATCCTCCAGCAAACATTACCTCATGATTTCTGATATTTTACAGTTTAACGGATTTTTTTTAACAACTTTAAATTAGATTAGGCACAGTTAAGCATTAGAGTTCCTGCATATGCGTCACTCAGTCTTCATTAACAGAGAAAGGTGCTTCAAAACTAATTAATAAATAGAGGGGGAGAAATTTGGTATCGCCCCGTTTGGGGCGCAATTATCGGACGGGCACTAAGTTTAGCGCCTGCCGCTAATTATCGCCTCTGACTGCAAACTTGGCTTCTATCGCCCCTGGAGGTGATTGGAGTGCTAAATCAGGCACTACACACCTCTCTTAAGGTGCTAACGCCGAGGAGCGAGGCGCTACCTCAGAGCGCTGGCGAAGCTCATGTGGTGTCAGTCAGCAATGGAACACAGACACATTGGTGCCGGCCAGTTCTTAAAGGGGAGGGTTGATCTTGCTTTCCATCCACACCCTGCTCATTGCAGCCTTGAATCTCGGCTGGAGAGACCTGTACATCAAAGCTGCTGAAAAGAACAATGGAGAGGCCCAGGAAAAGAGCTCAGAGTGCAGCCCCCATAGTCTCTTCTAAATCAATGCAAGGACGGTCAAATCAAAATGAACCTGCAAAGTGCTGCTCAATACCCAAAACTCCTTCACACAGCGTTGAATCTCTCCAGAAGTCTCTCTCTCTCTCTCAGAATGCGTGGTGCAAAAATGTCGCCGACAAAAAAAGGCAGGAAGCGGTTGCCTTTAAATAGCACTCCCCCAGTTCCTTCCCAACTGCAAAACGCTCCCCTCAACCTGTCGTTGCTAGTGGCAGGCGGTAAGGCAGGGGGTGCCACTTAATATCTGGTCCGGGGCGCTACACGCTCGACTGATGTCACGATCTGCGGGTGCAGGAGATCATGGCGGTAGTGTTTAGCACCGCTGCAAAATGCAAAATGTCTAGTCAATTTCGCGAGTGGTGCAGACATCGCCGCGCTAGTTGCTTTGCGCCCCATTAGCGCCCTCTTAGGGTGCTAACGGAAGGTGCAAAACAACCAAATTTTTCCCCCTAAAGCTTTAGGTTGCCTTTTACTACTGCCATTTCCCACATGCCACAATTAATTTCAATATACATCACCCCTGTATTTCATAATCCCCTCTGAATTTTGTAAGATAGTTGCTCTAGAATAGAAAGATGGTCAGGTGACCCATTCCCGGACCTAAACCCATTCTGTTCTTCAAACTGTTGCTAAGGGAACATTGGCCTCTTGAGCCTAATCCATATTCTATTAGAGCATGGCTGATCTGTACCTTTAACTCCACTTACCCGCCTTTGATCCCTATCCCTTGATACACTTACCTAATAAAAATCTGTCTATCTCAGTCTTGAAAATTTCAATTAACCCAGCATCCATAGCCTTTTGTAAAAAAAAGTGCTTCCTGACTTCAATCCTAAATGGCCTGGCTCTCATTTTAAGCTTGTGCCCCCTTGTTCCGGATTTCCCCACCAAAGGAAATAGTTTCTCTGTATCTACCTTATTGCATACTTTTTTCATTTTAGGTCACCCCTCAACCTTCTCAACTTAAGGGTTTATAAGCCAAGTTTATGCAACTCATCCTCATAATTCAACTCTTAAAGCCATGGCATAATTCTGGTGCATCAGCGCTGTATCCTCTCTCCAAGGCCAATATATTCTTCCCGAGGTGCCGTGCCTAAAACAGAACGCAGTACTCCAGATCGGGCCTGACCAAGGCTCTGTACAACTGAAGTATCACTTTGTCCCTTATATTCCAGCCCCCTTCAGATAAAGGCCAACATTGCATCAGCTTTTTTGATTACTTTTTGTACCTGTGCACTAGCTTTTAGTGATTTGTGTATCTGGACACCCAAATCCCTTTGTTCCTCCATAGTTCCAAGTCTCTAGCCATTGAGAAAATACTCAGATTTATCTTTCTTGGATTCAAAGTGGATGACTTTGCACTTCCTCATATTGAACTCCATCTATCACAGTTATGCCCGCTCACTTAATGTCAATGTCCCTTTGTAGCTTCCTGGTACGTTCATCTGCACAATGTACTGTGCCTGCTAATTGTTACCCGAGCCCTGCGCAAATTAGCATAGGGACAAGCAGATTAGAAATTTAAATGTGTGGCTGAAAGAGTGGTGTGGGAGGCAGAGGTTTTAATTTATGGGGCACCAGCACTAGTGCTGGGGAAAGAGAGAGCTGTTCCATTGGGAGGGGCTTCACTTAAACCAGGCTGGGATCAGTGTCCTGGGGAATCGAGTAACTAGGGCTATAGATAGGGCTTTAAAGTAATTAAAGTGGGGAGGGGGGCGGGGGTGGGGGGAGAATTCAGGAAAGAGTAAATTTAAAAGCAGCAAGAGAAGTGTCAAGGCTCTAGAGTAGAGTATAGTTTTGGGTAAAAATAAGCAGAGTGGGTCAGGAAGGGTCAGAGAGAGTAACAAAGGTAATAAGGCATCAGTGACTAAGGTGACATCAGGGAAAAATAGGAAAAAGTTAAAGCTAAAACCACTATATCTGAATGCGCAAAGCATTTGCAATAAAATGGATGAATTCATAGCACAGGTAAAATAAATGGGTTTGATCTTATAACCATTACGGAGACGTGGGGGCGTTTTTGCCAGCCCTGGGGAGGCAGGTTTGGAGGCAGGACTGCCAGGAAAATGGCAGAATCTGGGGGAAGGTACCCATCCCACCCCAACCCGCCTCCGTGTCATCTTCCCAGGAGGCGGGTACCCGACCCGTGCCGGATCCCGTCTCCTGGAGGCGGGAAGGGGATTACAGCCACTTAACTGCCTGTTAACAGATAGTTAACATGCAGTTAAGAGGATTACCCCGTTTTTCCAACAGAGGTGCAGACTTCCCGACGTTGGGAAACCCCGCCAGGGTCAGCGAAGCGAGTAGTGGGTCTGCAGGGGTCAGAGGGGTCCAAAAATGCGCTGTGGAGGTGAGTGATGGGTGCAAGTGTGGAGAGGTAACTATGTGAGGTGAGTGAAAAGTGATAGAAAATGTTTACTTACCTTTGTCTCTTCCTGCAGGGTTCAACTGTTGGGGAACCGGAGACTCCGGCATCTCCGCGGCAGAGATGACAGAATGGCTGCTGCATTCTCCGATGCAACAGCCATCTGGTTTCTGCTCAGCAAATAGGTTTGATGAGTCTTGAATACAAGGACTCATCAAACAACAGAGAATGTCAGTGTTTGACAGCTTCACAGAGCTGTCAAACGATGACAATTCATCTGTCAAAAGTTTTTGACAGATGAAATGTCATTTGCTGATGTTCTCTGTAACCGGCTTCCCCTTAATCGGCCTGCTAAGCCCGCTTATTAACAAGGTCAATCAAGGAAAAATAGCGTGGGTTGGCCACAAGTCGGTGGAGGTGGGACTAAAACCCGACAAGCAGCAGTCCCGCCTCCAACGCGCCCCCATTAGCAAAATCATCCCCATGGTTGCAGAGTGACCAAGGTTGGAAACTAAATATTCCAGGACACTGAACTTTTAGAAGAGATAGGCAGAATGGAAAAGGAGGGGGGGGCGGCAGGTAGCCCTGATAATAAAGGATGGGATAAAGACAGCAAAGAGAAAGGATCTTAGCTCTGAAAATCAAGATGTAGAATCACTTTGGGTGGAGCTAAGAAACAACAAGGGGCAGAAAACACTGGTGGGAGTAGTTTATAGGCCCCCTAACAGTAGTTGTCGTGTCGGGCACGGTATAAATCAGGAAATTAGAGGTGCATGTAACAGGGTAATAAAGTTATCATGAGGGACTTCAATTTTCATATAGACTAAGCAAACAACATTTGCAGTAATAGTGTCGAGGATGAGTTCATGGAGTGTATTCAAGATAGTTTTCTGGATCAATATATCAAGAAATCAACTAGGGAACAGCTATTTCAGATCTAGTATTGTGCAATGAGACAGAGTTAATTAATAACCTTGCAGTAAAGAAGGATCTGGGGAGCAGTGATCATAATATGATAGAATTTTATGTTGCGTTTGAGAGTGATTTAGTTAAGTGCAAAACTAGGGTCTTAAATCTGAACAAAGCAAACTAATTTGTATAAGAGGTGAGTTGGCTAAGGTAGGTTGGGAAACTAGATTAAAAGATATGGCGGTAGATAAACAATGGCAAACATTTAATGAAATAATTCATAATTCACAACGAATTTACTTCCCTTAAGGAATAAAAACCCCACGGAAAAATGATCCAACTGTGGCTAACAAGAAGTTAAAGATAGTATTTGATTAAAGGAAGAGGTTTATAATGTTGTCAAAAATAGTAAGCCTGAGAATTAGAAGGATTTTAAAAATCAGCAAAGGAGGATCAGAAAATTGATAAAGAGAAAGAAAATAGAATGAGAGTAAACTAGCGAGAGACATAAAAACAGATTGTAAAAGCTTCTATAGTTATGGAGAAAGGAAGAGATTAGCGCAAGTAAACACGGGTCCCTTACAGGCAGAGCCAGGAGAAATTATAATGGTGAATAAAGAAATGGCAGAGACATTAAACAAATTATTTGTATCTGTCTTCATGGAAGAAGACACAAAAAAATTCCAGAAATAGTGGGGAACCAAGGGTCTAGTGAGAATGAGGAACTTAAAGAAATTAGTATTCGTAAAGAAATAGTGCTGGAGAAATTAATGGGACTAAAAGTCAACAAATCCCCTGGGCCTGATGGCCTACATCCCAGGGTTTTAAAAGAGGTGACTGCAGAGATAATGCATGCACTGGTTTTGATCTTCCAGAATTCCCTAGATTCTAGAATGGTCCCTGTGGATTTGAAGGTAGCAAACGTAACACCACCATTCAAGAAAGGAGGAAGAGAGAAAATAGGGAACTACAGGCCAGTTAGCCTGCATAATGGACCAAAAGGGAGACCTACGCATGGAGGCAGAGGCCATTGCTGAGGTACTAAATGAATACTTTGCATCTGTCTTCACCAAGGAAGAAGATGCTGCAAAGGTCATAGTGAAAGAAGAGGTAGTGGAGATACTGGATGGGATAAAATGGATAAAGAGGAGGTATTGAAAGGCTGGCTAAAGTAGATAAGTCACCAGGACCAGATGGGGTGCATCCTTGGATACTGAGGGAAGTTAAGGTGGAAATTGCAGAGGTACTAGCCATAATTTTCCAATCCTCTTTAGATACAGAGGTGGTGCCAGAGGACTGGAAAATTGCAACTGTTACACCCTTGTTCAAAAAAGGGTGTAAGGATAAACCCAGCAACTAGAGGCCAGTCAGTTTAACCTCGGTAGTGGGGGAAGCTTTTGGAAACGATAATCAGGGACAAAATTAACAGTCACTTGGACAAGTGTAGATTAATTAAGGAAAGCCAGCACGGATTTGTTAAAGGCAAATCGTGTTTAACTAACTTGATTGAGTTTTTTGATGAGGCAACAGAGAGGGTTGATGAGGGCAATGTAGTTGACGTGGTGTACATGGACTTCCAAAAGGTGTTTGATAAAGTGCCACATAATAGGCTTGCCAGCAAAGTTGAAGCCCAGGGAATAAAAGGGACAGTGGCAGCATGGATACGAAATTGGCTAAGTGACAGGAAACAGAGTAGTGGTGAATGGTTGTTTTTCAGACTGGAGGAAGCTATACAGTGGTGTTCCCCAGGGGTCAGTACTAGGACCACGGTTTTTCTTGATATATATTAATGACTTGAATGTACAGGGCACAGTTTCAAAATTTGCAGATGACACAAAACTTGGAAGTATAGTGAACAGTGAGGAGGTTAGTGATAGACTTCAAGAAGACATAGACAGGCTGGTGAAATGGGTGAACACGTGGCAGATGAAATTTAACACAGAAAAGTGCGAAGTGATACATTTTGGTAGGAAGAATGAGGAGAGGGAATATAAACTAAAGGGTACAATTCTAAAGGGTGTATGAAGAGAGAGACCTGGGGTATGTGTGCACAAATCATTGAAGGTGGCAGGGCAGGTTGAGAAGGCGGTTAAAAAAGCACACAGGATCCTGGGCTTCATAAATAGAGGTATAGAGTACAAAAGCAAGGAAGTTATGATGATCCTTTATAAAACACAGGTTCGGCCTCAACTGGAGTTTTGTTGCCAATTCTGGGCACTGTACTTTAGGAAGGATGTGAAGGCCTTAGAGGGGGTGCAGAAAAGATTTACGAGAATGGTTCCAGGGATGAGGGACTTCAGTTATGTGGATAGACTAGAGAAGCTGGAGTTGTTCTCCTTAGAGCAGAGAAGGTTGAGAGATTTGATAAAGGTGTTCAAAATCATGAGGGGTCTGGACAGAGTAGATAGAGAGAGACTGTTCCCATTGGCGGAAGGGTCGAGAACCAGGGGACACAGATTTAAGGTGATTGGCAAAAGAACCAAAGGCGACATGAGGAAAAGCATTTTTATGCAGCGAGTGGTTAGGATCTGGAATACACTGCCTGATAGGGTGGTGGAGGCAGACTCAATTGTGGCTTTCAAAAGGGAACTGGATAAGTACCTGAAGGGAAAAAAAATACAGGGCTACAGGGAAAGGGCGGGGGAGTGGGACTAGCTGAAGTGCTCTTGCAGAGAGCCGGCACGGGTTCAACAGGCCGAATAGCCTCCTTCTGTACTGTAACCATTCTATGATTCAGTCGTTGGGAAAATGCCAGAATCTATTATTAGGGACGTGGTAACAGGGCACTTAGAAATTATAATTTACCTGTATCTGTCAAGAAACTAAGCAGGCAGGATCAATGGTCAACCCCAAATCACTTTGGATAGACCTTAGCTTCCTGATATCTTCAACCACCTTGAATCACAGCGTGAAGCACTAATCTAGCATTAAAACTTTCAGACAATTACCTCATCCTGTTCTGCTTTTGTAGCAGGGCTGCTGGGCCCCAAGAAATACTTTTGATTCAGATATTTGGTGATGATCTCTTTGGACTTGTTATCTTTAATTTCCGTTTCATTGTTAGGTATTTTTCTATAGTGGTCAATGTCCAACCAGCACAAGAGATCCATGCTGCAAGAAAAGAGAGACAATTTTCCATGCATCAGCAATGCTGCATTATTACAAACTATTATTAAACCAATTAAGGGCGCCAGTGTTATTACTGCACCAAATTAAGTTACGGCGAGTGTCACAGTATTACATAGTATTTACAGCACAGAAACAGCGTCAATTAGTCCTGTAGTTATAATCATATTGAAACAGTAGCATTTTGTAAATTCCCACTGGTATCATTGTTACAGAAAGATCCTTTACAAACGAAAGAACAATAGGTTATCTAAACAATGCGATACCATAAGCCATGTTGAAATACACCACTGCATCTGATAACACTTATGCGCTACTTTCCCATAATGTCAATGTGAAGAATATGACAAACGGATCTTCCTCCTTTACCAAACAACTATGATCCCCCTTTAAAAAAAGAGAAATGTTTTTTCAAATTGGTGTGCATCTGAGTGGCTGCAGGGTGTGCCATTGATTAGAATATGCATCAGGTTGAGCAGAAGGGATAGTGTGGGGGATGGTCTGAGGCAGAGACGTGTCACACAGTAATGTCCCCAAATGAGCTAAAATGATGATTCTATGTGCAAATGCTGGCTCTAATCGGGATGGGTAGCATAGGTTTGCAAAGTCAGTATGGGAAACTCTACATTGTACAGCTTCACCGTACTTTATTACAGAAAGATTCATGGGCACTTACCCCGCTAAATTTTCTCTAAGAAATGCCTGGAAATTCTCAAGTTCTAAGCGATTGCGAAGAAGAGCACTAAAGGTGTAACTATGGAATTCCTCAGAAACCATCTGCCAGTGGCTTGAGCTTTTGGGATCCTTTGGAATTTGTACTGAATCGACAGGAAGAGGAGTATCCTAAGAAAAGTGACATCACAGTTAAACTGGCAGGTACAGTTTCCGTAACTACAGATAGTAATAGTGTTACAATTTTCCCCATATGCCTACAACATATCAACAAGTTGTCACTTTTTCCCCCATTTTTTGTATCTCTGTTTCAATTATGTATTTACCTGTACATAAAGCCTGATTCTCCGGTCTACACTCCCATCTAGCAAGGCTCTGCATCAGAAGCCAAGCCTCACTGATCGTGCCTTTAAATATGCTCTTGACACTACTATCCTCTCAGGTCTCCTTATTTGCATGCAGGACAAGGCGTCACATAACAGAAGAAAGCACATGCAGACTGGAGGAGACTGATGGAAAAGTAAATCCTGAGTGCATTTGAAGATGCCACTTTGTATATCATTGGACAAGGAGCATAGAGGAAGTGAGGGAGAGTGAAATTCAGAAACAATACCAACTTTTTCATGCACTTACTATTTACCCTACTCACACACTCACTTCATCACTAACCTACAGGCACACAATCAAGCACAATAATTTGTGTTACAATCTACTCTCATGTTATGACTGTTTGATGGTAGTCAGTATTTGTACAGTGTCAGTTGGTAGCACCCTTGCCTCTGAGACAGAAGGTCGTGGGTTCAAGTCTCACTCCAGAGACTTGAGCACAAAAACCTAGGCTGACACTGCAATACCGAGGGAGTGCTGCACTGTCGGAGGTGCGGTCTTTTGGATGAGACGTTAAACCGAGGCCCCGTCTGCCCCCCCTCAGTTGGACATAAAAGATCCTACGGCACTATATTGAAGAAGAGCAGGGGAGTTATCCCCGGTGTCCTGGCCAATATTTATCCCTCAATGAACATCCATAAAACAGATTATCTGGTCATCTGCACGTGTCCTAACAGGCACCAAGTCCCGTTCGCCCATCACCCGTGCTCGCTGACCTACATTGGCACCCGGTTAAGCAAAGCCTCGATTTTAAAATTCTCATCCTTGTTTTCAAATTGCTCCATGGCCTCGCCCCTCCCTATCTCTGTAATCTCCTCCAGCCCCATAACCTCCCCCCGCCCCCCCCCCCCCCGCACCTCTCTGAGATATCTGCGCACCGCTAATTCTGGCCTCTTGAGCATCCCTGATTTTAATCGCTCAACCATTGGTGGCCGTGCCTTCAGCTGCCTAGGCCCTAAGCTCTGGAATTCCCTCCCTGAACCTCTCCACCTCTTATTCCTCCTTAAAACCTACCTCTTTGACCAAGCTTTTGGTCATCTGCCCTAATTTCTCCTTATATGGCTTGGTGTCAAATTTTATTTTATGACACTCCTGTGAAACACCTTGGGATGTTTTACTATGTTAAAGGCACTATATAAATACAAATTGTTGTTGTTGTTGAAGGCTAGTGTGGAGAAGCCCACTATCCATTTCTGTGCAGTCATGATGGTTTCTTATCACTGCAGTCTATCATGAAGTGCATGGCGACTCCAATGGACATCTTCATCTTGGTTGGCTCCTCCTGATTGTGGGTGGGTGTCTTCTTCCTCTATCTACTCCATGGGTTTGTCTCTTTGGATGGCAAAGGATAGCGTTGCGTCTCGTAGGACCCAACCTTTGTGGCTCGAATAATCCCTGTGGCAATTTGAACTGCCTTGAAATGGAAGCATTGTGGCTTTTTTTCCCCCACAGAGGATAATTAGAACATGGAATGCTTTGCTACGAAGGCAGAGATTATAGAATTGTTTAAAAGAACTAAATAAAAGGATATGACAAAGTATAGGAATATGGGATTGGAGTAGACAGCTCCAGATGAACAGTTAGGTCTGTTGCAGACACAGAGGCTGAATGTGTGGTAAATTCTATGATTTTGTGACTGCTACCTGAGAAGTGAACATCCCCTTGAATTATACTATTTTGATTGTCACAGGTGATCTGAAAATTGAAGGCTGGAAGCCCTTACGTTTCATGAAGGCAAAGGAATTGTGTGTAGGAGCCTGTCCAGCCATTTTGGTGCAATGAATGAGACCCTCAACCTTGGGGAATCCTGCCATGTGAACAATTCTGCTGTAGGCTGTCCATGGGGAAAGCGATGGAATAACTCACACTGGTGAAGAACACATTAGTCATCTGCTTTAGACGTCTGTAAACTGCAGAATGACTGATGTTGCTGATATCCCCTGCGGCAACGTGGAATGAGGCAAATGCACAAAAGTTCAGCTCCGCAGTACCTCTGGCAGCCAAAATCAGTATAGTCCCTGCGGTGGAAGTTGGCTGGAGGTCACTTTCCATGAGATAGCACAACTCTGTCACTGCCTTCATGTCAAGTGCAGCCTGTGAAGACTTTTCCTGAGGCGTCGCAAGGGCGGTATGCCTCTGCCTGTAGTCTGTGAGTAGTGGTGGGTGCGGACAGTCTGCCTCAGGTGTAATTTCAACAACAACAACTTGCATTTATATAATGTCTTTAACACAGTAAAACACCCCCCAAGGCACCTCTCCATTCCTTCTCTTCTTCAGCCCAATAATACAGAAAGAATGGGATTTTCATTGGAATGCCGATATTGTAAATTACAGTTGCAGCAACTGAAAACATCTCAGCCAAAGCTCTTGGCTCATAACCTACAAAAATAACCCAGGAGAAAGCTGTCAAAATAACCTGCAGCAAAAAACTTCAGATTTAATTCTCAGCAATACAAAATACCAAACTCCTTTAAATGCTGAATTCATATCAGCACAGAACAGCCCTCCCTGCAACACCCACTTTATACTGGCGACAGTAGGTTACAGTGCTTTCCTGGCGAGAACTATGGAAAATTCTATATGAATACTATTATAATTAATTCCATTATTATTAATGAAGCTCTCACTCATTTTCAGCACAAGCTTAATTCACGTGGTTTACATCTCCCACTGCCCATTCTGCATCACTGTCACCAGGAAATATAACTGAGCAGCTCATCGACAAGCTATATGGACCTGCCTACATCAAGATAGGAATTCAGGTACTGGCAGATTTTAGTATTTAATTAATAGTTACAGCAATCAATTGGAAGACACACCCAGGGACTTGAGTGCACACTGCATGTACAACTTCACTAATGAAGTTGACATTTGGGGCCTTTGGAATTACTACTGTTCACTCATTATGAAATGGCTGACTCAAACAATCCTACCAGTAAGTCATTATTCACGGAGGGGGAAGAGGGAGGGTGCACTAACAATCATTACGTGTGCATATTGGGAGGAAGCCACCTATCCCCAAAGAAGGTAAAAGTCCTGTAGTATATAGAAATATAAAAAATATAAACATACACATATTTTAATGGACATACCAATTACAATGATAAGCAACAGACTATGAGCAGCCATTCCTTGCTAGCACATCTGACAGAATGGGAGCTTTTGGCTTTGGATAGTATAAGAAGCTAAACACAAATATTTGAAATGCTGGTTAGGTGCAAATTCAGAGTGGTCAGTGCCAAAAATGTCCCAGCATCATATAACAAAAAAATCAACTCAATGTGTCACCTCGGGTTAGGTAATTGAGACTAGAGAGTGATTACTTCCTTTGCTTTGTGTATCAGTAGATAGACCTAATTTTCTTTTTGGCTGCGTTTATTTGCACCACAAGTGCCTGATCTTCTCCCCCCGAGTTGCTGACCTTCTCCCCGCCCCCCCCCCCGCCGAGTTCCTGACCTTCTCCCCCCCGAGTTCCTGACCTTCTCCCCCCTCCAAGTTCCTGACCTTCTCCCCTCCCAAGTTCCTGACCTTCTCCCCCCCCCCCGCAAGTTCCTGACCTTCTCCCCGCCCCCGTGATCTCCTGACCTTCACCCCCCACCCCGATCTCCTGACCTTCTCCACAGGAGGTGGTTGAGGCCGCAGGACACAGCACTGCGGCTAAGCGCATGCGCAGTTGGATCCTCCAATGCGCATGCGCAACCGTAATATTGGGTGTGCATGCACGGATCGGATGGGGGCGAGATGGTGTTTAGGCTCTGCCCCTATACAGTGCACAGGCACAGAACGACTCAAACCTGTTCGTGCAAATACATAGGATATACGGCACAGGAACAGGCCATTCAGCACAAACAGTCCATGCCGGCGTTTATGCTCCACACAAGCCTCCTCCCATTTTTCCTCATCTAAATCATTCAGCATAACCCTCTATTCCCTTCTCCCTCATATGCTTATCTAACCACCCCTTAAATCCATCTATACTATTCGCTTCAACCGCTCCCTGGTAGCGAGTTCCACATTCTAACCACTCTCTGGTAAAGAAGTTTCTTCTGAATTCCCTATTTGATTTCTTGGTGACTATCTTATATTGATGGCCTCTAGTTTTGCTCTTCCCCACAAGTGGAAACATTCTCTCTGTATCCACTCTATCAAAACCTTTCATGATTTTAAAGACCTCTATTAGGTCACCCCTCAGCCTTTGCTTTTCAAGAGAAAAGAGACCCAGCCTGTTCATCCTTTCCTGATAGGTATACCCTCGCATTTCTGGTATCATCCTTGTAAATCTTCTCTGCACCCTCTCCAGTGCCATTATATCCTTTTGATAACATGGCGACCAGAATTGTACACAGTACTCCAAGTGTGGTCCAACCAAGGTTCGATACAGGTTTAGCATAACTTCTCTACTTTTCAATTCTATCCCTCTAGAAATATACCCTAGTGCTTGGTTTGCTTTTTTATGGCCTTGTTAACCTGTATCGATACTTTTAGTGATTTGTGTACTTGTACTCCGAGATCCCTCTGTTCCTCTACCCCATTTAGATCCTTATTTTCCAAGTAATAAGTGACCTCCCTATTTTTCTTACCAAAATGTAGTCTCTCACATTTATCTGTGTTGAACTTCATTTGCCAATTATATGCCCATTCTGCAAGTTTATTAATGTCTTCTTGTAATTTGTTGCAGTCCTCCTCAGTATTGACTATACCCCCAATTTGGTGTCATCCACCAATTTAGAAATTGTGTTTTTGATTCCAAAGTCTAAATCGTTAATATAAATTGTGAACAGTGTCCCAGCACTGATCCTTGTGGAACACCACTTCCCACTTTCTGCCACTCTGAATAGCCACCCTTTACCCCTACTCTCTGCTTTCCGTCTTGAAGCCAGCCAGCTATCCATTATGCTACTTGTCCCCTGACTCCGCATTCTCTGACCTTGTTCATCAGTCTATTATGTGGTACCTTATCGAAGGCCTTTTGAAAATCTAGATAAATTACATCCACTGTATTACCCTTGTCTACTCTCTCTGTTACCTCTTCAAAAAATTCAATAAGGTTGGTTAAGCAAGTCTTTCCCATTTGAAATCCATGCTGACTATTTATTATTATATTTTTGGTTCCTAGATGTTCTTCCATTTTCTCCTTTAGTAGGGATTCCATTATTTTTCCTACTATCGATGTTGACTGGTCTATAATTCCCTGGACATGTTCTATCTCCCTTCTTAAATATAGGTATTACATTACCTATCCACCAGTCCTCTGGCACTACACCTTTTTCTAACTAATCACTCTGTCTGTTTTTTAGTACCAAAGAGCTAATTACTTTGTTGGGTAAAAACTTTCTCTGCAGTTCCTGAAGTTTCTTGTAGTATATTGAATCCAAATATCGAGTCTTGCTTACCAACTCCACCTAGAAATAAAAGATCTTCACTGAGTATCAATGAACAACACTAAAAACAATAACAGCAGTACTACAGGATGAGTGAGCAATTTACAGCAAGAGACAGACCACAGAGGGAGACAGGAGGGAAAGTGCGCGCCAGGATCACTCGAGAATATTGCATATATTTTCTGATCATCGGTTTTCAGGCACAAATGTTCAATGTGCTTGCACTGCATTCTTCTGTGCACTATTTTCAGAAAGCTGGTAACCATTTGATGAGTCAACACCTGAGTAAAAATAGTGCAAACATACGGAGCATTTTGGCAGAGCAGGCTCGAGGGGCCAAGTGGCCTATTCCTGCTCCTATTTCTTATACAAGCACAGTAAGTTTTCGTACCCTGTACTTCTTCAATTGAAAAATATACCCTGAACACAAAAATGGAAACCCTTTCAAAATTGTATTTACAAGGTTTTTTTGGGGAGGTGAGCGGTGGGGGGGGTCAGTAATTTTCTGCCCTTCCTCCTCTTAGGACTCCAAAGGACATACACTGTGATCCTCTGAATGGGCCAACAACTTGTAAGGACCTGCAAACAAGCCACTGAGCTTCACCCATTCAGCTGCTGATCTTAGTCAGGCTGTCAAGGAGATCTGGCAGTAGGCTTCACCACAAGGCGGCTTCTGAGTAACTGCGCTCACACACTGTCCCTACTGGCTGGCCTCAGAGCAGATTGTCTGTCCATTCTCTCATCCAGGAAAATATTCATGAAAAGAAAAAACAGGAAGTTGGAAAAAATATAAATGTCTACGGACTAAATGCAAGTCTGTACAAAATATGAAGTGGACCATTTTCTACAGACTCATTTAAAAAGGTGGTTGGATGCATTGACTGTACCTTTCTGTATCTTGACATGTCCATTTCAAGCATTTGGATCCAAGGTACCAGTAGCAAGATGAGAGTGTGTTCCTCTAACTGATCAAACAGCTCCTCAAAGGGTGGCTCCAGTTTTCTATAGATCATTTTCTTATTCTCTGTATCTATCTCGACATCTGCTGGAGCCCCTTCAACAGTGTATGTTGCAAAAATGAACTGAAACAAGTGAACAAATCGTGAAAAGATCAGTTTGCAGATGGAAATTTTCAAACAGCCAGTTAAGGTTTTAATGGTTCATTAAAATCATACAAACAAACTGCTTTTTCATCATAAGTTATATTGGTGACTCCTGGATTGCAGAGTCAGTCCCACACACAGGCAGGTCAGTGACCAAAGAAGTTCCTGTGGGGTCTATTATGGGTCTACGGCTGTTTACTCTATTCATAAATAAAAAAGAGAATAATTCTAGTAATAATATTATAACGTGTTCTGAATGCCTCTTCCTCAGTGGCTTAGTGGTTAATGCGCCACATGTTGCGGCACTGAGCCACACAGACAAGAAGGTCTAAGGTTTGATTCCTGCCTTGTGTTGAGTTATCTTATCTCAGCCAGGGCAGGAAATAGGATACTGCAGCTGGCCTCAACATTCCTGGGCTAGAGATAGGAAAAATCAGGCTGCAGCTCGCCAGCCTTATGTAATTGAGACCCACGACCCAATATCGGGTGTACCAAGGGCCTACCCATTCTGGCGGAAGGATTGTTCCCTGTGCCCAATTCGTGCTGGTAGGCTACCATGAACCAGTCTCTAGGCCATAATGTCCTGTGCATTGGTACCAAAAAAACATGAAACCTGGATTAACAATGGACGGGTCCTATTTTAAAATTCAATAGATACCTTCTCCTACAGGAAGGACATCACTAAAACTTTAGGGAGGGGGTGTTCCACTCAAACTGATTTTTAATTAAACTGACAAAAATAACAAATTAAATTAAGAAAATCAGGAATAGTATAAACAAAGGCACCATGTGAGGCCCACTGATCATGGAAGGCATCCAGTGAGCTAGTATACTCTATGTTGGTGCTCAAGGGTCACCTGGTATGAATCAGAGCTTGAACCAGACAAGTAAGTCTGCATCCTGGACTTATAGATTGAGCAAAAGATGGGTCTCACTATATTGGGCAGGCTACACTGCAGTGTCTATTCACAGGGTCAATCCCACTACTGAGCAGCACTGGGGCTTTGACCTGCTTGGTTTCTGATCTGGGCCAGTTAAGCTCTCTTTAGCAGACTTGGTGGTCTTAGGTTTACCTGGAAACATCAAACTTAGCAATGGATTGCCAATCAACATAACCCAGAACTCCTGACCTGAAACAATTATCCAACCTCAGCCTCCATGGAGCTGTATAATAGGGATGTCCCACCCTGTCTGGCCAATGCCCATTTTAAGTATGGAAAAGGAAAAGGATTTGCTGCGATTACCGATCATTCACAGAAAATATCTGGTCAATACAAAACAGATAACAAAGCTAATCAATTACTGGCATGCAACCCAGGTATTTGATGATAATTCATAGTAGGTTATTTCAACCCTGTATAAGGTCACATTTGGGATCTTGTGTGTAACTTTAGGCATCTTACTTTCAAAATTTGATTCAATGAATGTAAAGTATAGGCGAGTGACATATACATTTCTGTGATTTAAAACTTTAAGTTATCATAAGATGTCAAGATCATTACATACAGGTTTGGAACTGATCCCATCCTTTCAGAATTCCAGCTGCCATCGGTGGGTTCTGAGCCCCCCCCACCCCACCCCGCGCAACCTCTCCCACTTTGAAGGAAACATGCTGGCCATCACGGGCAGAGGAGAGTCATGGCCGTGGCGAGTAGCAATGCTGGAGGAGATGTGGTGCAGAGATTTTTCACACCTTACCCTCTTTTCCCCTCTTACTTCTATCTCACCCTACACACTCTGCATGACAAACTGCAGCTGCTTTCAACAACCAATTCCTCCTCTGCTTTTACTTTCACACTAAAAGCTAACCCTGGTCCCTCTCTCATTTCAGGTGCTGGAAATGTGGAGATATCTCTGCCATTTCAGGAAGAGCAGGCCAGCCTTTCTGAAGATGCACCGTCACTCGGGTCTGACCCTAGCAAGCACCAGCTCAAATACTGGCACCACGCCTACTTTAGAGGCTAGGTTAGAGGAGGGGTTTACACGCGGTGAGGCACCAGGCACAAGTGCAGCAGCTGGGGCAGGGAGATAGGATGCCAGAGGTGCCAGCACACTGGAGGGTGAGATCACATACTCGCTCTGCTGCAGAGGACTCAGATGCAGATTTCGAGGGCGCAGGCTACCGAAGAAGGCTAATGGGCATACACCGGGAAATGTTAGGTGCACTGGACAGCTTGCCAGCGAACTTGCACACAATGGCTCAGAGCATACAAGAGTCCAGCTCTAACTTATGTCAAGGCCTGGCACAGAGCATGGAGACCATTCGATACTTTTTATTTAAAATTTCCCTGCATGGCCATGGGATTCACGCAGCTCGGGAACCATGTCTGTCAACCTGAGGCGTGAGTTCCGTGGCCATTGTTCCAGCTGATGACTTGAAGCATGAAAAACAAACCAAAATAAAAACATGTTGATTACATTATCTAACAGATTGAGGGAGATTCTGTTCTACTTGAAAAGCTACTGGTAAATGTTAATTCAGAAATTCCTGAAGGGATGCGAGTGCTGAAGGCTCTCATCCTACCCTGGATGGTGAGGGAAATACATTTTCCACTGGCCATTCTCAGCTGTTGCCTTCCATCTCAACAGCAATTGCAGTGAATTGATCTGCACGATAAAACAACAACAACAACTTGTATTTATATAGCACCTTTAACGTAGCAAAACGTCCCAAGGCGCTTCACAGGAGCATTATAAGTCAGACAATTTGACACTGAGCCACATAAGGAGAAATTAGGGCAGGTGACCAAAAGCTTGGTCAAAGAGGTAGGTTTTAAGGAGCGTCTTAAATGTTGGAAAGAGAGGTAGCGAGGCGGAGGGCTTTAGGCAGGGAATTCCAGCGCTTAGGGCCTAAGCAACAGAAGGCACGGCCACCAATGATTGAGTGATTATAATCAGAGATGCTCAAGAGGGCAGAATTAGAGGAGTGCAGATATCTCGGGGGGTTGTGGGGCTGAAGGAGATTACTGAGATAGGGAGGGGTGAGGCCACGGAGGGATTTGAAAACAAGGATGAGAATTTTGAAATCGAGGTGTTGCTTAACTGGGTTGGCAATGTAGGTCAGCGAGCACAGGGGTGATGGGTGAACGGGATTTGGTGCGAGTTAGGACAAGGGCAGCCGAGTTTTGGATGACCACAAGTTTATGTAAGAACATAAGAAATAGGAGCAGGAGTAGGCCAATCAGCCCCTCGAGCCTGCTCCGCCATTCAATAAGATCATGGCTGATCTGATCCTAACTGCCAATCCACTATCACAGAACCATCTCCTGCATCTAACAGAATTAGACACACGAAATAGGAGCAGGATCAGGCTACACGGCCCCTGGGCCCGCTCCGCTACCCACAGGGCCATGACCGATCCGAACCTAGACTCATGTCCAAATTCCTCCCCGCTCCCCGTAACCCTTAATTTCCTTTACTTCTAGGAAACTGTCTATTTCTGTTTTAAATTTATGTAATGATGTAGCTTCTACAGCTTTTTGGGGCAGCATATTCCATGGACCTACCACCCTCTGAGTGAAGTAGTTCCTCCTCATCTCAGTTTTGAAAGAGCAGCCCCTTATTCTAAGACTATGCCCCCTAGTTCCAGTTTCACCCATCATGGGGAACATCCTCCCCGCATCCACCCGATCCAACCCCTTCACAATCTTATATGTTTCAATAAGATCGCCTCTCATTCTTCTGAACTCCAATGAGTAGAGTCCCAATCTACTCAACCTCTCCTCATATGTCCATCCCCTCATCCCCGGGATTAACCAAGTGAACCTTCTTTGTACTGACTCGAGAGCAAGTATGTCCTTTCTTAAGTATGGACACCAAAACTGTACGCAGTATTCCAGGTGCGGTCTCACCAATACCTTGTACAACTGAAGCAATACCTCCCTATTTTTATATTCTATCCCCCTAGCAATGAAAGCCAACATTCCATTGGCCTTCTTAATCACTTGCTGCACCTGCATACTAACCTTTTGAGTTTCGTGCACCAGGACCCCCAGATCCCTTTGTACTTCAGTACTTTCCAGTTTCTTGCCATTAAGATAATAACTTGCTCTACGACTTTTCCTGCCAAAGTGCATAACCTCACACTTTCCAGTATTGTATTCCATCTGCCAAATCTCTGCCCACTTACTTAGCCTGTCTATGTCCCCTTGCAGGTTTTTTATGTCCTCCTCACTCACTACTTTCCCTCCCATCTTAGTATCATCTGCAAACTTTGATATGTTACACTCGGTCCCCTCCTCCAAATCGTTAATATAGATTGTAAAGAGTTGGGGACCCAGCACTGACCCCTGCGGAACACCACTAGTTACTGATTGCCAGTCTGAGAATGAACCATTTATCCCAACTCTCTGCCTTCTGTTAGATAGCCAATCCTCGATCCATGCCAGAATATTACCCCAATCCCGTGATTTTTTATCTTAAGCAATAATCTTTTGTGTGGCACCTTGTCAAATGCCTTTTGGAAGTCTAAATACACTACGTCCACTGGTTCCCCTTTATCCACCCTATATGTTACTTCCTCAAAGAACTCCAGCAAATTTGTCAAACATGACTTCCCCTTCATAAAACCATGCTGACTTTGTCCTATTAAATTATGATTATCCAAATGTCCTGTTACTGTCTCCTTAATAATGGACTCCAAAATTTTACCTACCACAGATGTTAGGCTAACCGGTCTATAGTTTCCAGCCTTCTGTCTACTGCCCTTTTTAAATAAGGGTGTTACATTAGCAGTTTTCCAGTCTGCCGGGACCATTGCCGAGTCCAGGGAGTTTTGGAAAATTATTACCAATGCATCCACAATCCCTACCGCCACTTCCCTCAAGACCCTAGGATGTAAGCCATCAGGTCCAGGTGATTTATCTGCCTTCAGTCCCATTATTTTACCGAGTACCACTTCCTTAGTGATTTTGATTGTGTTTAGCTCCTCCCCCCCTTTAGCCCCCTGTTTGTCCAGTGTTGGGATATTCTTAGTGTCTTCTACTATAAAGACTGATATAAAATACTCATTCAGTGTTTTTGCCATCTCCATATTTCCCACCATTAATTTCCCGGTCTCATCCTCTAAGGGACCAACATTTACTTTTTATATAACTATAAAAACTCTTACTATCTGTTTTTATATTTTTTGCTAATTTACTTTCATAATCTATCTTCCCTTTCTTAATCAATCTTTTTGTTATTTTTTGCTGTCTTTTAAAGTTTTCCCAATCCTCTATCCTCCCACTAGATTTGGCTACCTTATATGCCCTTGTTTTTAGTCGAATACTATCCTTAATTTCTTTACTTAGCCACGGGTGGCTGTCTTTTCTTTTACACCCTTTTCTTCTCAGTGGAATATATATTTTTTGGAAGTTGTAAAATAACTCCTTAAATGTACACCACTGATCATGTATCGTCTTACCCTTTAGTCTATTTTCCCAATCCACTCTACTCAATTCCACTCTCATACCTTCATAGTCTCCTTTATTCAAGCTTAGCATGCTTGTTTGAGATCCAACTTTCTCACCCTCTAATTGAATATGGAATTCAACCATGTTATGGTCACTCATTCCAAGGGGATTCTTTACTAGGACATTTTTAATTAATCCTGTCTTGTTGCACAGGACCAGATCTAAGGTTGCTTGCCCCCTTGTCGGTTCAGTTACATACTGCTCAAGAAACCCATCCCTAATACACTCAATGAACTCATCCTCAAGGCAGCCCTGCCCAATTTGATTTGTCCAATTAATATGATAGTTAAAATCCCCCATAATTATAGATGTAGGGTAGCATGTGGGAGGCCAGCCAGGAGTGTGTTGGAATAGTCAAGTCTAGAGGTAACAAAGGCATGGATGAGGGTTTCAGCAGCGGATGGGCGGAGACGGGCGATGTTACGGAGGTGGAAATAGGCGTTCTTAGTTATGCTGCGGATATGTGGTCAGAAGCTCATTTCAGGGTAAAATATGACATCAAGGCTGCAAACAGTGTGGTTCAGCCTCAGACAGATGTTAGGGAGAGGGATGGAGTCAGTGGCTAGGTAACGGAGTTTGTGGCAGGGACCGAAAACAATGGCTTCGGTCTTCCCAATATTTAATTGGCGAAAATTTCTGTTCATCCAGAACCAGATGTCGGACAAGCAGTCTGACAATTTAGAGACCGTGGAGGGGTCGAGAGAAGAAGTAGTGAGGTAGTGCTGGGTGTCGTCAGTGTACATGCGGAAACTGACACTGTGTTTTCAGATGATGTCGCCAAGGGGCAACATGTAGATGGGAAATAGGAGGGGGCCAAGGATAGATCCTTGGGGGACACCAGAGGTAACAATGTGGGAGCGGGAAGAGAAGCCGTTGCAGGTGATTATCTGGTTACAATTAGATAGATAAGAATGGACCCAGGCGAGCGAAGTTGCACCCAGCTGGATGACGGTGGAGAGGCGTTGGAGAAAGATGGAGTGGTCAACCATGTCAAAGGCTGCCGACAAGTCAAGAAGAGTGAGGAGGGATAGTTTACCTTTGTCACAGTCACAAAGGATGTCATTTGTGACTTTGATGAGAGCCGTTTCGGTTCTGTGGCAAGGGTGGAAACCTGATTGGAAGGACTCAAACATGGAATTACGGGAAAGATGGGCATGGATTTGGGAGGCGACAACACATTCAAGGACTTTGGAGAGGAAAGGGAGGTTGGAGATGGGGTGGTAGTTTGCAAGGACGGAGGGGTCAAGGGTTGTTTTTTTTAGGAGAGGGGTGATGATGGCAGATTTGAGGGAGAGGGGGACAGTACCTGAGGAGAGAGAACCATTAAAAATGACATATACCATTTAATTAAATTTTTGTGTTGTTTGTGGTCATGTTTTTCTCACAGTATACTGTGATTGTCCAGTTACAGATTAAATCAAGTCATCAACCGTAACAATTTCATTCTCATCACTCATTCCACTGGTTCAATTTGATTTCAGTCCCTGAATATGACTAATTTAATTTTTCAGTCTGAGACTTTGGAGGTGAATTTCTGTGGAGGTTCTCTCACTTGTCCATTGTTAACTTCAACGGAAGAGCTGCAGAAATCCCAGAAACACATAAGCACCACTTACACTGTTTGTTAGGGATTCCGCAGCTCTTCCGCTGAACTTGCATAAGATTGTAAATCCACGCCTTTACAATTACATTTAAAATCTGCTTAATTTTATATATTACCTATACACACACATCTTTTATTTGTACCAGTTAATGATACAAAAGTCTATAGATTTGTGACTAAAGCACCAATAACTTGCCAACTAATGCACTTTTTTAAATTATGTTCTTGATTGTATTTGTAGATGGTGTCATATTACTTAATAATATTATTTAAATATTTCTTTGTCACTCATATATAGCTTTTATTATATTATTGTAGAGTAAAGATTCAACACCCACTATGTTAGATTAAACATTAAATGTAACGTAGCCATGGTCCCTTTAAGGATCCCGGCTGAAAACGCGTCACGGGTGAAGTCACCAGACCCGCTCCATCTCATTGGGCCAGGTAACACACTGGGTGGGCTTAATAGGCCCCATTAAGGTAAGTTCATTTTCTAGAGTGGGATGGAGCCAGCAGCGGGATCACAACCCGCCACAGACACTGACCGCACCAGACCCGCCCAGGTACAGAAAATTCCGGCCCTTATTTTTCGGTAACTGAAATTGTGCAGTACTGTGCAATGCCGCGAGTCCTTAAGATTTTAGCTTCCTCTCTGACTACCTTCTTGTTGGTATAGTATTAGAAGACATTTTTTGTATCTGCCACTCAGAGTTATTCTAACCTAACCCGCCCAGCGGAAACTGACTGGATCGGATTGGCTCCCTGTTTTACAACCCGCCCGGTTTTATTTTCCATTGGCTTCAATGACACATATTGTTTCAGTTTGAATTCATTCTCTCTCCAGCCTGTAACTGATAAAACTTACATAATTGTACTGAAATTAAGCTCGTTAAAACATCTGAACGGCAGCTGATTTTTAAAAATTGCTTACCTAGCTTTAAAGGAGCACTCACTAAATAAAAAACGGGCAAAAAGATCTCAATTTTGGCGCACTCTCTAGCCCCGACATGTACTGGGACGTGATTTCCAACCGAGGGGAAGGAGTTCTGATCACCGAACGCTGTGGAGTTACAGCGAACGTGTGTTTTTTTAACATGTTCCCCGTCCGGAAGCCAGCCTGATTGACAGGCTTGGCTCCTTGTCGGGCGGGGAACGCTCCAGAAGAGGGAGAAGCCCAGGAGCAGGTAGGGGGCCTGCTCCTCGGGGTAGAGATCATGATGGGGGGGCTGGGTACAGCGTAGCTTAAAGGGACGGGGGTGATCGCAGAGGGTCGGAGAAAGGCCGGGGGCAAAAATGGGGAGAAGGGGGGGAGGGGCGGCAGTGATCGTGCGGGGGGGGGGGGTCCGATGACGGGGGCGAGGGGGTGGGGGGAAGCTGGTTAGCTTGGGGGGGCCGGGAGAAAGCGCTCCTGCTCCTCCTGTCCCACAAGCAGTGCTGGAAAAGCATCTGACTCTTCCACGCAGCAGTCCTCACCTCGCTTTAGCTGCCAGGTTTCCCGAGGCCCGGGAAACCTGGCCTGCCAGCATTGAAGCTGGACGAGAGACAAAATCTGAGCCTCATTAAAATATTTAAATAAGTGGGCCACTTCCTGGGAGTGGGTTGGTTGCCCGCCCCTTGTCCCACCTCCATTAAACCTGGAAGTGGGTGGGTTCGAGGCAGGATGGGGTCGAGTTTGAGATTTAAAACATTTTTACATCCCACCTGACCCAAACCCACCCATTTTTTGTGGGTTAAAATTACCCCCTTTGTTGCAACTCTGATGGTCTCCTTACCCTTCCCATTTGCAACCCTAACATAGGGGGTGATTTTATCAATGGGGATGTGATGGAGGTGGGAGTGCTGCTTGTCGGGTTTTAGTCCCACCTCCATCATCATCCAGCCAACCCATGCTATTTTCCCTTGTTTGACCTTGTTAAGCCCGCCCAGCTTTGTGAAGCTGTCAAACACTGACAATTTGTCTTCTAAGTTGAGTCATTTACTCAAGACTCACTTAGAAAGCTTTCCCGAGCAGAAAGCAGAAGGCTGCTGCATTTAAGAATGCAGCGGCCATTCTGCTTTCTCTGCCGGTGAGATGAGGCAGCTCCGCAGCCTAAAGGGATGAAGCCTGGAGGAACAAGCAAAGGTAAGTAATCTTATTAAAACACTTTACAGTCACCTCATACAATTACCTCTCCACACTTGCACTCATCACTCACCTGCACAGTGCACTTTTCGACCCTTCCAGCCCACGGCTCGCCTCGCTGACCCTGGCGAGGTTCGGAGCCGTCGGGAAGCCCACACTTTAGGGCTCAAAATAGGGATTAGCCAAAAAACTGCCTGTTAACTACCTGTTAACAGGCAGTTAATCGGCGCTAGTCCCCTTCCCGCCTCGGGGAGACGGAACCCGGTGCGGGTCGGGTACCCGCCTCCTGGAAAGATGGCACGGAGGCGGGTTGGGGGCGGGATGGGTACCCACTCCCAGATTCTGCCATTTTCCCGGCAGTCCCGCCTCCATACCCGCCTCCCCCGGGCTGGCAAAATTGCCCCCATAATCTTGAAGCCCACCCCGCCCATCCAGATCTGGGTCACCACATATTGATAGCTGTTGAAACAGTGCGTATTTCATAGCTTGCCTGAGCTTGTCTCTTAAGTTTAAAAGGTTGAAAGACTTCTGCATAAAAAAGTCGCTGATATTCCATTAGATCAAACCACAAGTTCACGCCATTGCTCCATAACTGCAAGATAAGAAGAAAAATTAGTTCATATTCTACACAGTAATAGCTTGTTTCTATCCAGTGTAGTCATTCCGCAGAGCTGCTTGAGCCTGAAATAGGAATACAGTGGTACCATATAACTGATGAGTTTGATAAAGATTAGATGCTGATTACCAAGTAGGAAAAAGGAAAGACTCATCATGACCGAGAAAAGGGCGCCCTTAAATCTGTACCATGAATCTATAGAAATAATAATGGTCAGCATCCGGAGGGCAATTAAGTGCCCTGTACAGAGTAGACTAAGCCCAGAGAACAAGGGAAGCTGGAGAGTAGCGTCTGGAACAGCCCAACATTATTGAGCAGTTCCCTGCATTGTGGTGAAGTTCTGTTTAGTCCCTCCTATTGTGCCTTCCAGTGGCAAAACGGTCAGTAACCAAAGGACACAGATTTAAGGTGATAGGCAAAAGAACTAGAGACGACATGAGGAAAAAAAATTTACACTTCGAGCTGTTGTGATCTGGAATGCACTGCTTGAAAGGGTGGTGGAAGCAGATTCAATAATAACTTTCAAAAGGGAATTGGATAGATACTTGAAGGGAAAACATTTGCAGGGCTATGGAGAAAGAGCAGGGGAGTGGGATTAATTGGCCAGCTCTACCAAAGAGCTGGCACAGGCACGATGGGTCGACTGGCCTCCTTCTGTGCTGTATCATTCTATGATTCTAACATACCAGCTTGGAAGTGTTGGTTGTTTTGATACTCAGCTGGAAGTCGGATTTCAGTTCTGTTCTCAAACTGACTGAAGAATAAATAAAGGAGCTCTCTCTCCACTAATCCGAGGTTCAGTTTACTTACCGCATTCCCCATTTGTTCGCAAAAACGTGTGAAGATGTATCCAGTTCTGCCTTCATGGTACAGGGCCTGTAGCATGTCGTCCATTTTATAATCACACACAACCTCATGGTATTTTGTAATCTGCATTTAAAGAAACACACACAAACAGGACTCTTTAATTCAGTATCAGTGAGCATAAAGCTTTCAATGTGTGCTGATGACACCAAGCGTTACCTCTCTGCCACCACGCTTGATTCTTTGACCACTACTATGTTACTCAACTGCTCAACCGATATCAAGGGGCCGATTTTGCCAGCCCCGGGGAGGCAGGACTGCCGGGAAAATGGCAGAATCTGGGGTCGGGTACCCATCCCGCCCCCAACCCGCCTCCGTGCCATCTTCCCAGTAGGTGGGTACCCGACCCGCGCCGGGTCCTGTCTCCTGGAGACGGGAAGGGGATTACAGCCAACAACTGCCTGTTAACAGGTAGTTAACAGGCAGCTAAGAGGATTATCCCCATTTTTCCAACAGAAGTGCAGACTTCCCGACGTCAGGAAACCCCACCAGGGTCAACGAGGCGAGCAGTGTGTCTGCGGGGGTGAGAGGGGTCCAAAAGTGCGCTGTGGAGGTGAGTGATGGGTGCAAGTGTGGAGAGGTAAGTATGTGAGGTGAGTGAAAAGTGTTAGAAAAAGTTTACTTCCCTTTGTTTCTTCCTGCAGGCTTCAATCGTTGGGGATTCAGAGGCTCGGGCATCTCCACAGCAGAGATGACAGAATGGCTGCTGCATTCTCCGATGCAACAACCATCTGCTTTCTGCTCAGGAAATATGTTTGGAGAGCCTTGAATATAAGAACTCACCAAACAATGTTCTCTGTCACCGGCTGGGCGGGCTTAACAAGGTCAATCAAGGGAAAATAGCATGGGTTGGCCAGACGTCGATGGAGGCGGTACTGAAACCCGACAAGCAGTAGTCCCGCCGCCAACGCGTCCCCATTGGCAAAATCACCCCCTAAGCGTTGGATCATCAAGAGTTCCCTTTAACTTATCACCAAGGGCTGAAACAATTACGTTTGGCTCCCACCTAAAGCTATGCATCCCACCTAAAACTCTACTCCTTACTATAAAACTCTACACCTTTCCTACCTATCTCTTGCAACTCCCTCAGATTAAGCTGATGGCGTGCAGCCAGTGTCATGCATGTTCCAGAGCTGAACTTCAAACTCCACATCCTATCACTGACCATGTCTCACTACCCGCCACCCACCCCCCCGCAGCTGCTGAAATACTCATCCACACCTTTGTCACCTCCAGACTTGAGTACTCCAATGCTATTCCTGAGTGCCTCCAGAGTTCTGCCTTTTATGAATCTCAATTTATCCAAAACTCCATCATCCTAACCTACACTAAATCCTGTTCTCCTATTACTCCTGAGCTTGTCAACTTTCACTGTCTCCCTATCCACCTAAATTTGAAATTAAATCCTTCCATGGCCTCTGCAACGTCATTCAGCCTTATAGCTCCATTATTAATCTGGAACACGATTCAGGCAGGTAGGGAGTGGAGCAAAGCCAAACCCCCCACCGCCCACCCCGGTTCGCCGAGGCGATTTTAACTTCCAGGCCTCATCTGCATTCTGCCGGTCAGCTGCCTGCCCGAAACAGGCGGGAAACGGCCGCTGTCCGGTGAGTGGGAGCGGAATTTTGAGCTGCAGGAAATCAATTTTTCACCAAGGTGCACTAATATTTTAATTTGTATGGAATTTTATGACGGATGTTACATGTTACAGGCGAGGGAATCAATTGTTCGGGGAGTGCCAGGGAGGGTGCCCTGGGCAGTAGGTGGGAACATTCATGTCCTCCTGGCCTCACAAAATTCAGTGGCACCGCGGTTTCAGTCCTGTTCTCAGAGCAGCCTGCTGGGGTCCCTTTAAGGGCAGCTGGTTGGGCCACTCTACGTCCAGTAAACCTGGGTGGATTATGCATGGTGCATGCACCACCCATTTGCACCTGAAGATTGCGCTGCAGTCCTACAACCAGCATAGGCTCCAATTTAAATGTTATTAAATCGATACAGGACAACATGCTGGCCACCTATTTCGAGGAAAACTCTAAAATCAAGTCGGGCGGGCCTTGGGCATGATTTCAGTAGGAGATTTAAAAAGAAAAAAAATTCATTCCTAAGGGCGATAGCGAGACAAAAATCGACTGCTAGTGTACCAGGAACCCCATTATTGTTGGTACTCAAATCTCAGGTGCAACAAAACCTTGTCCAAGTCACAAACTTTCAACCACTGATATCTGATTCTGCATGACAACCACCACCAGCAAAAGAGCAGCACCAGAAATCTGGCTGTCAGTCGTCATCTGATAATAAGACATCTTCACTGTATGTTGCTCAGAATAGATTTGTCTTCCCCTCTGGTGAAGTGAACGGTTAAATGTAAACTAGTCGTTGCCTTGTAAGGATTTTCTCAATTCTTTTCTGTTGGTTAACGTTTTCAGCCGAGTACTTACAAACGTCTCTAAATTGCGAAGGTCCTTTGCTCTACGTAAGGCCAGGTCTTCAAAAGCTTCCATAGGTTTTGAGCCTCGAGTCCAAATACTGCCGGTTGAAGTGAGCGGTCTGTGGGAAAGGAAATAATGACAATTTAGTAGAAAAACATAAAATAAGTATGCTATAAAAAGGATATCTATCAAGGTACCTTTGACACAAGTGGAACACATAACCAGTAGATGTTGTATCAGAAGTTTATTGGCATAGCAGTTTGTTTTATTGAGGCAATGTTATAAGGAGCAATGTGCTATAAAGAGTGTATTGAACAAGATTTGTGAATTTAGTTAGACAGAAAGCAACATGTGTTAACTTAAGAAACCATTGTACTGTATATATCAATATTAGAGTGATAGGCATGCACACACAGAGAGTGCTTTAACAAACTATGCCTATGAAATAGGAATCTATAAGCAGTGTTATATCAGAGGCTGGGGCATATTGAGAACCACAATAGGGCCGAAAGTAAACATTTTGGTTGTAGAGATAACTCCTAATTTAGAAATATGAGGCACAAAATCTAGCCTTTAATTTCAACTCTGTCAAATAAATTTCCTGTTCTCTGGTATTTTTATTTGCATATATACTTAAAAAAAACATATTGCAAAGTATATTTGCCCACAGGATTGCTCATAGTAGCAATAATTTATCTTTTCCCTTCCATGAGAGCTTTTGCTTTCATTTAAAATAATCCTTCATTCACAAATGTTACATTTCCCCAAGTAAAATACTGACTCGGGGCTGTTTGGATTGGAGCGATTTGAGCATAAATTAGAACTTATACTTAACAACAAAGGGACATTTTCTGATTGGGAATTTTTAAGATGTTTGCACCAAATTCCTACCTTTAAAATAAATAGGTTAAATGGGTTAATGCCTACCTTATGCATACCCACCAAAAAAATTGCTCTTCAGAAAATTTTCTCTTGGAGCAACTAAGAAAAAAAATGCTGCATTTGCTTCCACAACCGAATTGTGCTTTGGCTCCTTCACATTGTTTCCAGTGGAGGTAGTTTTGAAGAGCCCCATCTCTCACTGAGCAGAAGCAAGGCTTCACCGGCAGTGGGAAGTACTCAGGGTCTCCAGACAGGGCTACTTGCTGCTGACCAGTCATAGCCATTTACTTAGATCTGCAGCTGCAAAATAAAAAGGGGGGAGAAATTTGGTATCGCCCCGTTTGGGGCGTAAGTATCGGCCGGGCACGAAATGTTGCGCCCGGCGCAAATTATCACCACCTACTGCTAAATTGGCCTCCTCGCCCCAGGAGGTGCTTGGAGCGCTAAAACAGGCGCAGCACAACTGTCTTAAGGCGCTAAGCCAGAGGAGCGAGGCGCTACCTCCGAGGGCGGGCGCAGCGCAGGTGCTGTCAGTTAGCGATTGCACACAGACACGCTGGCGCCGGTCAGCTCTTAAAGGGGAGGGTCGATCTTGAATTGCAGCCACACCCTGCGCATCTGAGCCCTGAATCTCGGCCTGGACAGACCTGTTGGCACATACTTAAGCCAAGGACCATGGAGAGGGCCAGGGAGCAAGCGCAGCAGTTCAGCGAGGGGGCCTCGGAGGCTCTGGTTGGCGCGGTGGAGCGCAGGCGATCTCTCCTGTACCCGGACGGTGGCAGGAGGCCACTGCCCGGTGACTATCGAAAAGCTTGGAGGGAGGTGGCTCACAGAGTGACCAGCATCATGGTGCCTAGGAGCCCTGTGCAATGCAGGAAGAAGTTCAACGACCTCACTCGGGTCGTCAGGGTAAGTGCCCTTTTCAGAATCCTCTTCATCCCTGCATCTCGACCTCACTTTATGGCCAAAGGGTCCTGAAAGCCCCAATGCCCAGCGCTCATCCAACACCTATGGCCCTTTCAGGAAACTCACATGCACATTCAGCACTTTGCACACTGTAAGGGCTATTCGACCATGGGAGGCATTGCAGCCAAGATCAGGGCTGCACACGGTAAGGGCTATTCGACCATGGGAGGCATTGCAGCCAAGATCAAGGCTGCACATTGTACTCAGACCCCGTCCTTTCTCTTGCAGGGCAAGCTGGCGCATAATAGGAGGCAGCAGCAACGGACCGGGGGAGGCCGGCCTCACCTTCAAGACCTCAGCGATCTGGAGCAGCGAGTCCAACGGATTATGGCAGGCCGGATGCTTGGCCCCGTCGCCACTGGAGATGTCGACCCCGTTATGGACAGCAATGGTAAGGTCATCACCTTTTTGACCTCTCTCCTTCCACTTGTTCCTCACACCAGCATCCTTTGCCACTTTTGAGCCAAATCAGTACATCGCAGCACTCATGCCTCCCTCGCTGCCACCCTGTCCTCACGCTAAAGCCACTCTTGTACCTCCCTGCTTTCAGATGCTGATTCACCAGGTGAGGAGGCGGGCCCTCAAGCTGCCACTGTGAGTGATTCTGAAGGTGACGACGAGGAGGAAGCCGGACCATCGGTGTCACCCTCAACCGAGGCAGCCCATGGCCATAATGGGGACACGCCTTCCCTGGAGGGGAGCAGGAGGGAATGGTCTGAGGAGGGTGAAGCTCCGGGGCCCAGCGGGCTGCAGCAACGCGAGGGGGGTAGGGAAGCTTGGGGGCCTTCTCCCCGGAGGGAGAGTATGGCCTCGAGTCCTGCTACAGTGAGCGCAGAAGAGGTGCGGCTCCTCGCTGAAATGAGCGCCCAGGCGGAGCACAGGCAAACTGAGCTCATGGCTGCAGTGGCAAGGATGCCAGATTCCATTGAGTCACTGGCAAGGAGAGGACTTCGGAGCAGCACAGGCAAGGATGGTTCAGGACTTCGGCGCAGCACAGGCGGCTGCCACGCAATTGCTAAGTGCTGCAATGCAGTCAGTGGCTGGTCTCATGCAGACGCAGTTTGAGGCCACACAAGCACTGACTGCTGCCACCCTCGCTGGATCGGGCTGCAGTGCTGCCCCGTGGGAGTGCCAGTGTGTCAGCCCAACAGGGAGTTGCTGTCCTCTCTCAGGATGACAGCATTCCTGCTGCCAGCACTGTCACTTCTCCTCTGCAGCTGCCACCACCTGTAGGACAGACTGCTGCCGCTCATGCAGAGCTGGAGCAGTCAGCAGCCGGGCCCTCCAGGCCCAGAGCTGGTCCAGGCCGTCCCTCAAGGGCATCTGCAGTCTCAGTTTCTGACACTCAGCAGCCTTCCCCCAGCCTTGCTGCAGCCACTGGGGTCCCATTACGGAGGAGCTGCAGGGTGGGAAGGGGCCAATCTCGCAAGCGAAGCAGATCACCCTCGAAGGGCAAAAAGTAGGAGGTGTGGCAAAATGCTTTTCATTATTTTATTGAAGGCCAAGGATCGTGGTCATATTTTTGTTACTGTTTTGGTCATTGTCTCCAGGTTGTGAGAGCCAGTTATGTGACTGACTGTTTTTTTTGGGGTTTCTTTCTATTACTTTGTCATGCGGGAAGGGTACACAGTTTGTTAAATAAAGAAATGTCTTTATTCAGAATGTGCATGATTGCTCTTTGAACTAATTGTTGCCTTGACCGGCTTAGGGGTTGCGGCACGGTTCCATTCAGGTTCTTTGAATGGCAGAAGCCATTCCCTCAGAGGGGGCCTAGAAGCGACTTGCTATAAGCCTCTGACGGACGGCCCTTGCACTTTGTGCCTCCCTCCCGTCTTGGTGCTGCTGCTCCTCCTCCTCCTCCTCTGCTGGTGCTCTAATGTCTGGTGGCATTGGCTGAGTCCTGAGGATTGCCAGGTTATGCAGCATGCAGCACACAACAACGAAGTGGGAGACTCGCTCAGGTGAGTACTGAAGGGCTCCACTGCAATGGTCCAGACAACGGAACCATTGCTTGAGCACGCTGATTGTGTGCTCAACGATGTTCCTGGTAGCTTGATGGCTCTCATTGTATCGTTCTTCAGCAGGGGTGCTGGGCGAACGGAGCGGGGTCATCAGCCAGGTGCACAGAGGATAGCCCTTGTCCCTGAGAAGCCAGCCTCCTGGGTGAGCCGGGGCCTCAAAGGTCTGCCACAGAAGTCTGGCGCAGGATGAAGGCGTCGTGGCTGCTGCCTGGAAAGTGGGCATTGACAGCGAGTATCAGTTGTCTGTGGTCACAGACCAACTGGACGTTCAACGAATGGAACCCTTTTCGGTTGCAGAAATCCTCGGCATTCTCTTGCGGCGCCCGCAAAGCCACATGCGTGCAGTCAATGGCGCCCTGCACCATGGGGAAGCCCGCTATTCTTGCAAAGCCCATTGCGCGTTCTTGCTGCTTGTCCAGGGTCATGGGGAAGGAGATGTACTGACGTCTCCTTTTAAAGAGGGCATTCGTGACTTGACGGATGCAGCAATGCACCGCGAACTGGGAGATATTGGCAATGTCCCCAGTAACGGATTGAAAGGAGCCGGTAGCATAGAAGTTGAGAGCCACTGTTACCTTCACTGCCACCGACAGAGACGTCCTGCTCCTCAGTTGAGGCTGCAGATCTGGCTGAAGCAGGTGACAGAGCTCAGTGACCACCTCCTTGCTGAATCGCAGCCTCCGAAAACACTGCTCCTCAGACATATTGATGTATGAGAACTGTTGGCGGAAAACCCTGGGAGCGTAAGGTCTTGTGTGGCGACACCTGTTGGCCCTCCTCCGTCTGGCCATGATTGCCACTCTCTCTCTCTGCGTCTCTGTGCCCTCTCAATGTAATGGAGAAGCACGACGTTCCCATCCATTGCAGCCCCCATAGTATGTGGCCACTCAAAGTTATGCCGGTGAAAAAGCAAAGCAACTACAAAGTTCTGGTCAGAAGCCAAAAGTACCTCAGCGAGCGCTGACTCAATGCAGAAATCTCTCTCCCTTTGTCTCTCTGCAAATCTCTCTCTCTCTCCTCTCTCAGAAGGAGTGGTCCAAAAATGGCTACCACAAAGAAGCCAGGAAGAGCCCCCTTTAAATAGCGCCCCCCCAGCCCCACAGCGACTGGGAACCGTTCCAGTCAACCTGTCGTTGGGAGCGACAGGCGGAAAGGAGGGGGACGCCACTGAATTTCCGGTCCGGGGCGCCCCAAGGGCGTTGCACTCTGAAATGACGTCAGGGTCTGCATGCGCAGCTGAGCGGGCGTTGCGGTTTAGCGCCGCCGCTAAATGTCCGCTCAATTTCGCGAGAGGCGCAGGTATCGCCGCGCCCGGGCGCTAGCTGGTTCGCGCCCCACTTATCACCCTCTTGAGGTGCTAACGGGTGGCGCAACCAACTGAATTTCTCCCCCAAGGTGTTTTATCCCTAAAGTCATTCATTCTGCTGACCCCTGCTCGCTGGCCTACATTGGCTCCCAGTCCAGCAATGCCGCAATTTTACAATTCTTTTGCTTGTTTTAAATTCCCTCCATGGCCTCGCCCCTCCTTATCTCTGTAACCTCCTCCAGCCTTATAACCCTCCAAGATCTCTCCAATTTTGGCCTCTTGCCCATCCTTAATTTTATTCGCTCCACCAATGGCGGCCATGCCATTGGCCGTCTAGGCCCTAAGTTCTGGAATTCACTCCCTTGAAGTCTCAGCCTCTCTACCTCGCCCAGCTACTCATGGTGCTAGCAGTCAGCAAGGACCCTGCAGGGGCACTACTTAAAGGACTCACCCACTCCATAGAGGTTAGTTGCCGGTTTGTTGCCTGAGGATGTTAGTTAATTTTTAGTCTTTTTCTTTTGCCTATTTTCTCCATTCCAATAGTGAATTCAAACTTTGTGTTGGTGCCGGACTGCTTCTGTCTGCTTTGGAAAGGGTTTCTTCAAGTCATGGGTGGGTCTTTGGTAGGTCTGTCTTTGGGACTGGAGGAGGAGGGGGAGCAGCGAAGAAGTCAGGAGAGAGCAGGAGCAGCAGGGAGAAGGAGGAGGAGGGCACTGTGTAGGAGGCCATACCCTCAGCGGGTCTCAGGGAGCTCTTCCCATACCGCAACTTCACTGAGGAGCACTGTGTCACCAAGGAGGCTGTAACTGAGCTATGTCACCTACAGCAGCCACAATTGTTGGAGCCTCAAATCAAGGCATGGACAGCAATGCCTGTGGCCTTGAATGTTTATGACACAGGGTTCTTCTAGGCTGCAGCAGATGACATCAGCTACATGTCCCAGTTTGCTTTGCACTGCTGTGTCAGGGAGATGACCAAGGCTCTCTACACCAGGAGGAACATAAACATCTCATTCTCCATAGTCAGAGGAAAGCAGGATGAGAGAGTACTAGGCTTCGCCCGCATTGCAGGCTTCTTCAGAGTCCACGGTGCAAGAGGCTGCACCCACATTGCCTTGATTGCCTTGATTGCTCCCATTACCAGCCTGGCATCTTTATCAATAGAAAGGGACACCACACCCTGAATGCGCAGCTTATTTACAATCACAAGTAGCGCATCATGCAGGTCACTGCCCGGCTTCCTGGCAGCAGCCATGATTCATTCATGCGGCACCTGTCTTTTATGCCACCTTTATTCTAATGAGGCTGCCAGGTCACAGGCTGGTGATTTTGCGACAGGGATGTCCCCTCTGGACATGGCTCGTGACTCCTGTCAGGAAACTAGGCACAGATGCAAAGTGCTCAAGCAAAGCTTCCGCTGCCTGGATCGTTCAATAGAAGTTCTGCAGTACACCCCTGGCCTTATTTTCAGATTTTTGCTTGTGTGCTTGGATGGACAACTGGTTTAGCCATTCATCGCCAGACCGGGCTGGACTACATAAAGCACTATTGGATCTTGCACTCCTCTGTCAAATTCCAGGAACATTCTGGAACGCAAAGATAACCCCTAGCATCTCTTCTCCACTACCAACCATTTCCTTAAACCCCACTCCCCTTCCCCCTCCACCCTCACCTCCAACAACAAGTGCGAGGAGCTCATGGACTACTTTGTCACTAAGATTGAGACCATCCATTCAGCTGCCTCTGCCACTTCCCTCCCATCCCCTAGCCCTCCGGGCCAAACTTCCCCTAAGGTTACACCCTGCCCTAGCCGTGGCCCTGAACTCGCATCTCTCTAGTTACTCTCTTATCTCCCCTCATGCCTCTCTAAGTTCATCTTGTCCATGAGACCCATCTCCTGCTCCCTCGACCCTATTCCCACTAAACTGCTGACCACCCAACCTCCCTTCCTGGCCCCCATGCTAGCTGATACTGTTATCGGTTTCCTCTCCTCAGGTACTGTCCCCCTCCCTTTCAAATCTGCTCTCATCACCCCTCTCCTCAAAAAATACACCCTTGACCCCTCTGTTCTTGCAAACTATCGCCCCATCCCCAACCTCCCTTTCCTCTCCAAAGTTGTTGAACGTGTTGTCGCCTCCCAAATACATGCTTATCTTTCCCGCAATTCCACATTTGAGCCTCTCTAATCAGGTTTCTGCCCTCCCACAGCACTGAAACGGCCCTTATCAAAGTCACAACTGACATCCTATCTGACTGTGACCATGGTGGGCTATCCTTTTTGACCTGTCTGCAGCCATTGACATGGTTGACCGCACCATCATCCTTCAACACCTCTCCTCCATGTCCAGCTGGGTGGTTCCATTCCTATCTGTCCAGTCATAGCTAGGGAATCTCCTGCAATGGCTTCTCCTCCACTCCCGTACCAGTACCTCTGGTGTCCTCCAAGGATCCATCTTTGGCCCCCTCCTAATTCTCATCTACATGCTGCCCCTCGGCCACATCATCGGGCAGATCCTACATCTACGCTGACAACACTCAGCTCTACCTCACCACCAATGTTCCAGTTAAGCTGTGTGGCTGCACGGCAATCTTGTGGTCCCGCGCAGGCCGTTCACTAGCTTTTGTATGGGGAAACCGCGCATCCGTGAACATTTGAATGGGCCGCACAGCCAGTTGAAGGCAGCCAGTTGAAGGGCCCGTGCACCGAAAAAAAATAAGAGGGAACATTGCTCACCACCACCTCTCTCGGCCCCTCCACAGTCTCTGATTTATCACGCTGCTTGTCCGACATCCAGTACTAGATGAGCAGAAATTTTCTCCAATTAAATATTGGGAATACCGAAGCCATTCTCTTCAGTCCCCGCCACAAACTCCATTCCCTAGCCAGCAACTCTATTCCTCTCCCTAACATCTGTCTGAGGCTGAACCAGACTGTTGGCAACCATGGCGTCCTATTTGACCCTGAGCTGAGCTTCCGACCACATATCCTCTCCATCATAAAGACTGTCTACTTTTACCTCCGTAACATCGCCTGTTTATGCCCCTGCCTCAGCTCATCTCCTGCTGAAACCCTCATCCATGGTTTTGTTACCTTCAGACTCGACTATTCCAATACTCTCCTGGCCGGCCACCCACCTACCACCCCCCATAAACTTGAGCTCATCCAAAACTCTGTTGCCCGTATCCTAACTCGCACCAAGTCCTGTTTAACTATCCCCCCTGTGCTCACTGACCTACATTGGCTCAAATTTAAAATTCTCATCCTGTTTTCCAATCCCTCCATGCCCTCGCCCCTCCCTATTTCTGTAACCTCCTCCAGCCAAGCTTTTTGGTCACTTGTCCTATTATCTCTTTATCTGGCTCAGTATCAACTTTTGTTTCATAAGGCTCCTGTGAAGAGCCTTGGGACAATGTTAAAGGCGCTATATATATGCACGTTGTTGTTGTAAAAAGGTGCAGTTTGTCAGGAGCTGTTCATCAAAGTGGAAGTATTTGATTAAAGAGACACAACTCACTGAGATTGCTTGTGGAGACTTGTAGCTCACTGTAGATGTTGCAACATTTTTTGTGCATACGCAGGAAGCCTTCCCCATAATTCTGCATTACCCTTGGAAAGCATTAAATATCAAGAGAATTACTGAACTAGGATCTGAGACCTGCACAATCCACTTCCCAATGGGAAACTCACTTATGGTGGCGGAAGAGAAGCCTGTAAAGGAAGCCAGACTAATCAGGCAGCACCAGAGGACAGCCAGACCTTCCAAGCACTACCCACCCAGCAAAATACCCATTTGCTTCTCTGTGGCTTAGTTAGCTGTTCTGTTACTCATCTGAAAACACGCAGGGGCTGAAATTTGATACTGCTGGAAAACGGGCGCTTGCACCTCGATGCGAAATATGCCCGCGCCTGTTCATAAAGCACAGGCAGCATGTCAATATTGTGCTGCCTGCTAAATACCATGATTGTAGCACAAAGCCTAGCACGGAACGCAAACTGTGCGCTCAGCAGAGGGACAAAGTTCGCATCGCTGGAGCGAGGCTAGCTTACTTAAAGCTAGCCTGCTCCTCTTCAAGGCAGTCTGCTCTTAAACATAGAAACATAGAAGATAGGAGCAGGAGTAGGCCATTCGGCCCCTCGAGCCTGCTCCGCCATTCAATGCGATCATGGCTGATCATCCAAATTCAGTACCCTGTCCCTGCTTTCTCCCCATACCCCTCGATCTCTTTAGCCTTAAGAAATATATCCAACTCCTTCTTGAATATATTTAATGAATTGGACTCTACTGCATTCTGTGGTGGAGAATTCCACAGGTTCACCACTCTCTGGGTGAAGAAATTCCTCCTCATTTCTGTCCTAAATGGCATACCCTTTATCCTTAGACTGTGACCTCTTGTTCTGGACTCCCTGACCATCAGGAACATCCTTCCTGCATCTAATCTGTCCAGTCCTGTCAGAATTTTATAAGTTTCAATGAGATCCCCTCTCATTCTTCTAAACTCCAGCGAGTACAAGCCCAATCGACCCAATCTCTCCTCATACGTCATTCCTGCCATCCCAGGTATCAGCCTGGTAAATCTTCGCTGAACTCCTTCCATGGCAAGAACATCCTTCCTCAGATAAGGCGACCAAAACTGCACACAATACTCAAGGTGTGGTCTCACCAAGGCCCTGTACAACTGCAGCAAGACATCCTTGTTCCTGTACTCAAAGCCTCTCGCTACGAAGGCCAACATACCATTTGCCTTCTTAACCGCCTGCTGCACCTGCATGCTTACCTTCAGCGACTGGTGCACAAGGACACCCAGGTCTTGTTGCACTTCCCCTTCGCCCAATCTATTGCCATTCAGATAATAACCTGCCTTCCTGTTTTTGACACCAAAGTGGATAACCTCACATTTATCCACGTTATATTGCATCTGCCATGCTTCTGCCCAATCACCCAACCTGTCCAAATCATCCTGGAGTTTCTCGGCATCCTCCTCACAGCACACACGCCCATCCAGCTTTGTGTAGTCTGCAAATTTGGAGATATTACATCTAGTTCCCTCGTCTAGATCATTAATATATATTGTGACTAGCTGGGGTCCAAGGACCGATCCCTGCGGTACCCCACTAGTCACTGCCTGCCACTCGGAAAAAGACCCGTTTATTCCAACTCTTTGCTTTCTGTCTGCCAACCAGTTCTCTATCCAAGTCAATACCTTGCCCCCAATCCCATGTGCCTTAACTTTACACGCTAACCTCTTATGCGGGACTTTATCGAAAGCCTTCTGAAAGTCCAAATATACCACATCCACTGGTTCTCCCTTATCTATTCTACCAGTTACATCCTCAAAAAATTCCAGTAGATTAGTCAAGCACGATTTACCTTTTGTAAATCCATGTTGACTTTGTCCAATCCTGTCACTGTTTTCCAAGTGTTCTGCTATTACATCCTATATAATGGACTCTAGCGATGTCAGGCTTACCAGTCTGTAATTCCCCGTTTTCTCCCCACCACCTTTTTTGAATAGTGGGGTAACATTAGCTACCCTCCAATCCATGGGTACTGTTCCAGATTCCATCGAATGTTGGAAGATGATCAGCAATGCATCTACTATTTCTAGGGCCTCTTCCTTAAGTACCCTAGGATGTAGATTATCAAGCCCTGGGGATTTATCGGCCTTCAGTCCCATCAATTTCCCTAACACCATTTCCCTACAAATACTGATTTCTTTCAGTTCCTCCCCTTCATCAGACCCTATGTTCCCCGACATCTCTGGGAGGTTATTTGTGTCCTCCTTTGTGAAGACAGAATCAAAATATGTATTTAATTGGTCTGCCATTTCTTTGTTACCCATTATAAATTCCCCTGATTCTGACTGCAAGGAACTTACGTTTGACTTCACCAATCTTTTTCTCTTCACATATCTATAAAAGCTTTTACAGTCAGTTTTTATGTTCCCTGCAAGCTTACTCTCATATTCTATTTTCCCCTTCTTAATTAATCCCTTTGTCCTCTTTTGTTGAATCCTAAACTGCTCCCGATCCTCAGGTTTACTGCTTTTTCTGGCCAATTTATATGTCCTCTCCTTGGATCTTATGCTATCCCTAATTTCCCTTGTTAGCCACGGTTGAGTCACCTTTTTTGTTTTATTTTTATGCCAAACTGGGATGAACAATTTCTGTAGTTCATCCATGCAGTCTTTGAATGCTTGCCATTGCCTATCCACCGTCAACCCTTTGAGTGACATTCCTCAATCAATCCTACTCAACTCGCGCCTCAGACCATCATAGTTTCCTTTATTTAAATTCAGGACCCTAGTCTCTGAGTCAACTACTTCATTCTCCATCTTAATGAAGAATTCTATCATATTATTATCGCTCTGACCCAAGGGGCCTCGTACAAAAAGATTGCTAATTAATTCTTTCTCATTACATAATACCCAGTCTAAGATGGCCTGATCTCTGGTTGGTTCCTCGACATATTGGTCCAGGAAACCATCCCGTAAACACTCCAGGAATTCCTCCTCCACAGTATTGTTACTAATTTGGTTGACCCAATCTATATGTAGATTAAAGTCACCCATGATGACTGCAATGCTCTTATTGCACACTTCTCTAATTTCCCTTTTAATGCCATCCCCAACCTCCGCATTACTGTTTGGAGGTCTATATACCACTCCCACTAAAGTTTTCTGCCCCTTGGTATTTCTCAGTTCTACCCACACAGATTCCACATCATCAGAGCTAATATCCTTCCTTACAATTGTGTTAATCCCTTCTTTAACCAGCAATGCTACCCCACCTCCCTTTCCTTTTTGCCTACCTTTCCTGAATATCGAATACCCCTGGATGTTGAGTTCCCAGCCTTGGCCACCCTGGAGCCATGTTTCTGTAATCCCAATCAAATCATATTCATTTACCTCTATTTGTGCAGCTAATTCATCCACCTTATTCTGAATGCTCCTTGCATTAAGACACAAAGGCCTAGAAATTGGGTATAGCCCTGCTTGAGGCGTTAGAACTGGCGCTGCGCAAAGTTTATAGCCTGACGAAACTTATCGCCGCCTGGCGCGATATTGGGTTGCATCGCCACTAAAGGGGATTGAGGCGCGAATTCAGGCATTTACACGGGACTCCTAAGGCGCTAATCTTCCGGCGCAACCCAATATCGGAGCAGACGGGCACAGCGCAGGTGCTACCTATTACTGATGACCACGAGACTTCCAGGCGCCGGCCAGCTCTTAAAGGGGTGGGTCAGTCAGCTTCAGCATGCACACTCTTCGCCTTGCAGGCCTCAGAATCAGCGCAGGCCCTTCTCTGGCGCTAAAAACTTGGACCAGATGGAGAAGGTGAGACAGAGAGCAGAGCGCTTCACCAATGAGGCTCTGGAGCAATTGGTGGCCGCAGTGGAGCGCCGGCGAGATGTTCTCTACCCAGACAATGGCAGGAGGCCGAATCATAAGGACTACCGACGAGCTTGGAGGGATGTATGCCAGAGGGACAACTCCAGCAGCATGGTGACCAGGAGCCCTGTCCAATGCAGATAGAAATTCAACGACCTCACTTGGGTCGTGAGGGTGAGTGTTGTTTCTGCAAACTTCTGCATCCCTTCATTTGCACCTGACTTTATGGCTACAGGGTGGGCTGTGCCCCATTGGCCATCTGCCAGCAAGCACCCATGTCCCTTTCTGGGCACACACATGCACATTTGACTCAAGGCATCATGTAAGGGCTCTTGCACCATGGGGGCCATGAGATGATCACTCAGGGCATCATGTAAGGGCTCTTCCACCATGGGGGGCATGAGATGATCACTCAGGGCATCATGTAACATAACTTCCCCTCCTTTCCCCTGCAGTCCAAGCTGGCGAGGATTGGCAAAGACCAGCTTCGCAGCGGTGGAGGACCTCCACAAGTGGTCACTCTCACGGATCTCGAGGAGAGAGTCCACCAGATTCTTGGAGGACGTCTGAGTGGTCCTGTAACCACTGCAGCTGCCGACCCCATTGTCGACAGCGATGGTAAGGTTCTCACCTTTTACAACTGTCTCCTTCCACTTGCTCCCCCCGCCAGCATGCTTTCTCACTGTGGACCCATGTCATAGCCTTGCCGCAATCTGGCATCCCTTGCTGCCAAGCTGTCCTTTTGCTAATGCCACTCTTCCACCTCCCCGCTTTTAGATGCTGCATCACCAGCTCGGGAGCCGGGCCCTCAAGCTGCCAGTACCAGTGCCTCCAAAGGCTCAATGAGAAAATTACTGTCCAACAGAAGGTCAGCAACTCTCTCCAGCAACGATCAGAATGGCCAGCCCAAATGGCTGCAGCTTTTATACTAGTGCTGTCCCCTTTAAATAGCGCCCCCCGAGTCCGAGAAGAGCCTGGGAACGCTCCATCCAACTGTCACTAATTGCGCCAGGCGAAAAGGTTGCGGGCGCCACCGAATATCCGGTCCGGGGCGCCAAAAAGGCGTTGCACACTGAAATGACATGATCTGCCTGCGCCCGTGGGCGAGCGAAAAGAGTTAGCGCCGGCGCTAAAAGGATACTCAATATGGGAGGTGGCGCTATATTCACTGCGCCCGCCCGAAAATTGGGTAACGCCCCAATTCTCGGGCTCTTTAGGCGCTAATCGCTGGCGCTACCAACCGAATTTCTAGGCCAAAGTCTTCAGGCTTGTTTTTTTAATGCTCTTAGACCTATTAGAATTATTATTTACTGTGGCCATGTTTGATTTAAACCGCTGATTTCTCTGACTGCCACTTTTGTTTTTCTCCTTCCTATCTTTTGCTTTTATCCTTGTTTCCCTTTCCTCCTGCCATTTTAGTTTAAACCCTCCCCAACAGCACTAGCAAACACTCCCCCTAGGACATCGGTCCCGGCCCTGCAAACCGTCCGGTTTGAATTGGTCCCACCTCCCCCAGAACCGGTTCCAATGTCCCAGGAGTTTGAATCCCTCCCCCCTGCACCATTCCTCTAGCCACGTATTCATCTGAAATATCCTTCTATTTCTACACTGACTAGCACGTGGCACTGGTAGCAATCCTGAGATTACTACCTTTGAGGTCCTATCTCTTAAAGGAGAACTGTCTTCTGCAGATAAAAAAAACCTAAAATTCCTTCAACACTAGGCTGTCTGTACCTCTTAAAGATGAGCTGCTTTCTGCAGATAAAAAATTTAAAATTCATAGCATCATAGAATGGTTACAGCACAGAAGGAGGTCCGTTGAGCCCGTGGCAGCTCTCTGCAAGAGCACTTCAGCTAGTCCCATGCCCCTGCCCTTCCCCCGTAGCCCTGCAATTTTTTTCCTTCAGGTACTTATCCAATTCCCTTTTGAAAGCCACGATTGAGTCTACCTCCACCACACTTTCAGGCAGCGCATTCCCTATCCTACCCACTCGCTGAGTAAAAAAGATTTCCCTCATGTCGCCTTTGGTTCTTTTGCCAATCACCTTAAATCTGTGTCCTCTGGTTTTCGACCCTTCCGCCAATGGGAACAGTTTCTCTCTATCTACTCTGTCTAGACCCCTCATGATTTTAAACACCTCTATCAAATCTCCTCTCAACTTTCTCTGTTCTAAGGTGAACAACCCCAGCTTCTCCAGTCTATCCACATAACTAAAGTCCCTCATCCCTGGAACCATTCTTGTAAATCTTTTCTGCACCCTTTCGAAGGTCTTCACATCCTTCCTAAAGTGCGGTGCCCAGAATTGGACACAATACTCCAGTTCAGGCCGAACCAATGTTTTATAAAGGTTCATCATAACTTCCTTGCTTTTGTACTCTATGCCTCTATTTATGAAGCCCAGTATCCCATATGCTTTTTTAACTGCTTTCTCACCCTGCACTGCCCCCTTCAATGACTTGTGCACATATACCCCCACGTCTCTCTGTTCATGCACCCTCTTTAGGATTGTACCATTTAGTTTATATCGCCTCTCCTCATTCTTCCTACCAAAATGTATCACTTTGCACTTTTCTGCGTTAAATTTCATCTGCCACGTGTCCGCCCATTTCACCAGCCTGTCTATGTCCTCTTGAAATAACAACAGAAAATGCTGGATAAACTCAGCAGGCCAGGCAACATCCATGGAGAGAAATAGAATCAACGGGCCGGATTTTCATTCAGAAGTCGGGAAGGAGGCGGGACCAATACTTTCGGGTTGCAGTCCCGCCTCCATCGAGATGCCGCCAATCCACGTGATTTTCACTCGATTGACCTTGTTGAGCCCACCCAGCGGGCTCAGCAGGCCAATTAAGGGCCATCTGGCAACAGGTGACATCACAGACTGAAATTTCATCTGTCAAGAGTTCCTGACAGATGAAATATCAGTGTTTCACAGCTGTTTGAAGCTGTCAAACACTGACAGTCTTACTTCTAACCTGAATCCTTCTACGCAGACTCAGTTAGAAATCTCGCCGGCACTGAAAGCTGCAGGCTGTCACTTTTGACAGATCGCAGCCATTCTGCTTTCTGTGCCGGCTGAATGATGGACTCCCAAAGCCTAGAGGAAGGAAGGCTGTAAAGGTAAGTACAGGTAATTTAAACTTCTTTACACACTTTAGACACACCAAACACACTTACCTTTGCACTCAAGCACCCATCACTCACCTGAACACCGACATCTCGATCCCTCCAAGTCCTTCAACCCGACGGCCCGACTCCTATAACCTGGCGTGGTTTGGAGCCGTCGGGAATCCCACACGACAACCTTCAAAATAGGGATTAGGCTAAAAACTGCCTGTTAACTACCTGTTAACAGGCAGTTAATTGGCACTAATCCCTTCCTGCCTCGGGTCGGCGGGTCCCAGTGCGGGGCGGGTACCCGCCTCCTTTTGAAACTTACATGGAGGTGGGTTTTGGGCGGGATGGTGTCGGGACCCCCGAATTTGGGATTTTAGCCCCCCGCACGCCTAAAAGCCCGCCTCACGGCACACTGAAAATCAACCCCAACGTTTCAGGTCGAAACCCTTTGTCTTGACAAAGGGTTTCGACCTGAAACATTGACTCTCTTTCTCTCCACGGATGTTGCCTGGCCTGCTGAGTTTTTCTAGCATTTTCTGTTGTTATTTCAGATTTCCAGCATCTGCAGTATTTTGCTATATGTCCTCTTGAAGTCTATCACTATCCTCCTCACTATTCACTGTACTTCCAAGTTTTGTGTCATCTGCAAATTTTGAAATTGTGCCCTGTACACCCAAGTCCAAGTCATTAATATAGATCAAGAAATGCAGTGGTCCTAGTACCGACCCCTGGGAACACCACTGTATACCTTCCTCCAGTCTGAGAAACAACCGTTCACCACTACACTCTGTTTCTTGTCACTTAGCCAATTTCATATCCATGCTGCTACTGTCCCTTTTATTCCATGGGCTTCAACTTTGCTGGCAAGCCAATTATGTGGCACTTTATCAAACGCCTTTTGGAAGTCCATGTACACCATATCAACCGCATTGCCCTCATCAACCCTCTCTGTTACCTCATCAAAAAACTCAATCAAGTTAGTTAAACACAATTTGCCTTTAACAAATCCATGCTGGCTTTCCTTAATTAATCCACACTTGTGCAAGTGACTGTTAATTTTGTCCCGGATTATTGTTTCTAAAAGCTTCCCCGCTACCAAGGCTAAACTAACTGGTCTGTAGTTGCTGGGTTTATCCTTGCACCCATTTTTGAACAAGGGTGTAACATTTGCAATTCTGCAGTCCTCTGGCACCACCCCCGTATCTAAGGAGGATTGGAAGATTATGGCCAGTACCTCCACGATTTCCACCCTTACCTCCCTCAGCATCCTAGGATGCATCCCATCCGGTCCTGGTGACTTATCTACTTTAAGTACAGCTAGCCTTTCTAGTACCTCCTCTTTATCAATTTTTATCCCATCCAGTATCTCAACTACCTCCTCTTTCACTATGACTTTGGCAGCATCTTCTTCCTTGGTAAAGACAGATGCAAAGTACTCATTTAGTACCTCAGCCATGCCCTCTGCCTCCATGCATACGTCTCCTTTTTGGACCCTAATCAGCTCCAATTCCTTCACCACTAGGCAGTCTGCACCTTTTAATGGTGAGCGGCCTTCTGCTGATCAAAAGTGCTTCAGCACTAACATAAATGGTTCAACAGGCCAAGGAAAGGGCACCCAGGAGCTCGGACACAGCCCTTGAGCTTTGTGCAGGAGGTCAACACTGGAAGAGAGGTCCTCTATCCACAGAGGCCAGGAGGCCCTCCTGAACAAAGGATGTGGGACCAGATCACCAAGGCCGTCACTGCCAGCAGTGTCACCCCCAGGACATGGCTCCAGTGCCCAAGAAGTTTCATGACCTCAGACCAGTGGTCAAAGTCAGTGAATGCATCTTCAAAAGCCATCTCCTACCAACTGCATCACTAGCCTCGCACTCTGCTCAATGCATGACCCCCTCACCATCACTCACCTACCAACAATCTCTACCAAACACAAGGTGCACCTCACATTCCTAGCTTCACCTCACCCTCTGGGTGGAGACAGTTTTGGCCATTCTTGGCAGGGGCATGGCTGAGCCCTTGGCCAGCGGTGGGGCTGAAAGAATATGAGATGCTGGTACCCTCATACGTTATCATCCTTCTCACATCCCACTTCCCTCTCATCCCACAATCTCTTCTGATTTACAAGCTACATATGGTGTAAGAATGCACCTTTTGAATTATCCCTCTCCGCTCACCACAACCTTGTACGTTCCTCATTTCACACGCCCAAGAAATCCAGCCTGCACAGCCAGTGGTTGACCAACAAGAGGGAGAGGAGAGTGAAGAAGACGAAGAAGAAGAAACACCATCACTCGATTTCACACTCCCAGCCACCAGCTCTCCAAGGTTGTCCTGCAAGGCCATTTGAAGTGTCCCCCACTGAAAGTCAGCAGCCTTCCACCAGCCATGCTACAGCCACTGGGGTAGCACTGCATGACATCACTAGGGTAGGCAAAGGCACACACAAGACAGTCACTGAGGGAAAGCACAAGGGTGATTAGTTGACTTTTTGATGTAATATTGGATGCATATATGGATAATGTTGGATTGGAAAATTTACTTTGTGGTGGCTTGTATTTTAACATTGTGGCCAAGAGGATGCTGTGATGGTCAGTAACAGAGGGAAGGTAAGGTGTGGGACAAATGTTGAAAGGGGAATTGGGGTTGTGTTCACTGGTAGTGCAGGCAGATAATTCAAACCTAGATAACCCGGCCAGAAAGGGGCTGTGTTGTTTCCTTCCTTCTTCCTCCTCTTCTCCTTCCTCTGCCCTCTGCAAGCAGCTTGTCCCTTTTGCTGCCTCTGCTCCATCTCCATAACCTTCCAGAGATGTGGGGGAACATAGGATCTAATGAGAAGGAGGAACTGAATGAAATCAGTATTTGTAGGGAAATGGTGTTCGGGAAATTGACGGGATTGAAGGCCGATAAATCCCCAGGGCCTGATAATCTACATCCTAGGGTACTTAAGGAAGTAGCCCTAGAAATAGTAGATGCATTGCTGATCATCTTCCAAAATTCGATAGACTCTGGAACAGTTCCCATGGATTGGAGGGTAGCTAATGTAACCCCACTATTTAAAAAAGGTGGTAAAGAGAAAACAGGGAATTATAGCCTGACATCAATAGTGGGGAAAATGCTAGAGTCCATTATAAAAGATGTAATAGCAGAGCACTTGGAAAACAGTGACAGGATCGAACAAAGTCAACATGGATTTACAAAAGGTAAATTGTGCTTGACTAATCTATTGGAATTTTTTGAGGATGTAACTGGTCGAATAGATAAGGGAGAACCAGTGGATGTGGTGTATTTGGACTTTCAGAAGGCTTTCGATAAGGTCCCGCATAAGAGATTAGCGTGCAAAGTTAAAGCACATGGGATTGGGGGTAAGGTACTGATTTGGATAGAGAACTGGTTGGCAGACAGGAAGCAAAGAGTTGGAATAAACGGGTCTTTTTCCGAGTGGCAGGCAGTGACTAGTGGGGTACCGCAGGGATCGGTGCTAGGACCCTAGTTATTCACAATATATATTAATAATGATCTAGACGAGAGAACTAGATGTAATATCTCTAAGTTTGCAGACGACACAAAGCTGGGTGGGCGTGTGTGCTGTGAGGAGGATGCAGAGAAACTCCAGGATGATTTGGACAGGTTGGGTGATTGGGCAGAAGCATGGCAGATGCAGTATAATGTGGATAAATGCGAGGTTATCCACTTTGGTGGCAAAAACAGGAAGGCAGATTATTATCTGAATGGCAATAGATTGGGACAAGGGGAAGTGCAATGAGACCTGGGTGTCCTTGTGCACCAGTCGCTGAAGGTAAGCATGCAGGTGCAGCAGGCGGTTAAGAAGGCAAATGGTATGTTGGCCTTCATAGCGAGAGGATTCGAGTACAGGAGCAAGGATGTCTTGCTGCAGTTGTGCAGGGCCTTGGTGAGACCACACCTTGAGTATTGTGTGCAGTTTTGGTCGCCTTATCTGAGGAAGGATGTTCTTGCCATGGAGGGAGTGCAGTGAAGATTCACCAGATTGATACCTGGGATGGCAGGAATGACGTATGAAGAGAGATTGGGTCGATTGGGCTTGTATTCGCTAGAGTTTAGAAGAATGAGAGGGGATCTCATTGAAACTTATAAAATTCTAACAGGACTAGATGCAGGAAGGATGTTCCCGATGGCGGGGGAGTCCAGAACCAGGGATCACAGTCTAAGGATAAGGGGTAAGCCATTTAGGACTGAGTTGAGGAGGAATTTCTTCATCCAGAGAGTGATGAACCTGTGGAATTCTCTACCACAGAAGGCAGTTGAGGCCAATTCATTAAATATATTCAAGAAGGAGTTAGATATATTTCTTAAGGCTAAAGGGATCAAGGGATATGGGGAGAAAGCAGGGACAGGGTACTGAATTTGGATGATCAGCCATGATCTCATTAAATGGCGGAACAGGCTCGAGGGGCCAAATGGCCTACTCCTGCTCCTATCTTCTATGTTTCTATGTTTCAATGGGATGCTGCAGCCCAAGGGGGACTGCAACTAGAGCCCCCAGGACTGGGAGGAAGTGGTGTTCTCAGAGGCCTTCCTTTAAGTGCCAAAGCCTTGCAAACATCCAGCAGCACTCCCTGCACACTTTAAGAACTTTTTTAATGTATTGCACCAAGCCACTACTCCAATAAAATGTAAAGAAACCAGTCCAAAAGCTGCCTGAAAGTTGTGTGTGTCCCTTTAAGAAGTGCTGGCAGCATCTCTGTTGTACTGCTGCACACATGTTCTTCTATGCATGGTTTGGAGAGGGCATTATTAAGAGCGACGACATCCAAAATCACAGATTGTGGATCAATTCAGGCGATGCAGTGCTGAATGGATAGCAATATTTGACAATGTTCAGGATGTTTGTGATTGTATGGGTTACCCTGGTCAATTAAACAATTAACACTTTAGATAGCAAAACATAGGTAGAAAAAGTGTTGAGGTCCTTCAGGCAGAGTTTCAGGAGCTAGGAAAAAGGTTAAAAAAAAATGACCTCAAAGGTAGTAATCTTAGGATTACTTCTAGTGCCACATGCTTTTGAGTATAGAAATATGAAGAAAGCGCAGGTAAATGCGTGGCTGGAGAAATGGTGCAGGAGGGACAGTTTCAGATTCTTGGGGCATTGGGACTGGTTCTGGGGAAGGGGCACCTGTACAAGATGGACAGTTTGCACCTGAACAGAGCTGGGACCAATGTTCTCGCTGAGAGATTAACTAGTGCTTTTGGGGAGGTTTAAACTAGTTTGAGAGGGAGCAGAACCAGAAAATAGCAGAAAGCAACAGAAATGAGATCAGAGGACAGAGATATAAACAGCAGTAAAATTGGAAATTTCCCCAAAATTGCAGGGACCAGATTGAAGAAAATAGCAAAAGTGACGAAGGAGGTATTAAATTGTATGTACGTCAACATCTGTAGTGTAACTAATAAGGTTGGTGAGCTGCAGGCACAAATTGCTACATGGGATTACGATGTGGTTGCATTAATAGAGACATGGCTCAAACAAGGCCAGGAATGGGTTCTTAATATTCCTGGTTACCAAGTAATCAGGAATGATAGAGAAGGAAAAGGAGGGGAGCGTGGTAGTATTGATTAAGAATGATGTTACAGTAAAAAGGTTATACTAGATGGTTCTAGGACTGAATCTATTTGGCTTAAGTTGAGGAACAGAGGAGGAGCTGTTACATTGCTGGGAGTTTTTTTATAAAGCTCCAAACAGTGAGATGGAGATAGATGAGCAGATTTGTTGTCAAATTTCAAAGGTGTGTAAGAAAAATAAAGTAGTAATATTAGGAGACCTTAATTATCCTAATATAGACTGGGAAAAACATAGTGCTCAGGGTAAGGAAGGAGAGGAATTTCTGATGTGTACAGGAGAACTTTCGCGATCAATATGTCTCCAATCCAACAAAGAAAGAAGCAGTGTTGGATCTGGTTCTGGGAAATTAAGTAGGGCAAGTGGAGTGTATTATAGTAGATCATCATCTAGTTAATAGTGACCACAACATAATTGGTTTAGAGTAATTAGGGAAAGAGACCAGAAAATATCGAAGGTAAAAATGCTCAACTGGGGAAGAGCTCATTTCTGTGATTTAATAAGGAACCTAGCACAGCTAGATTGGGAAAAGGTGATTGCAGGGTAAAGCAGTAACGGAGCAATGGGGGGCATTCAGGGAAGAGATAGTTCAGGTACAAACTAGGCAGATTCCTTTGAAGGGAAAAGATAGAGCATCCAAAGCTAATGCGCCCTGGTGACAAAGGAAATAAAAGTTAAAATAAAACAGAAAGAGGAGGCTTATGACAAATGTCATGAGCAAGATTCAGTTAATAACCAGGAAGATTACCGGAGGGAATTGAAAAAGTTAATACGGGAGGCAAAGAGAGGTTACGAGGAAAGATTAGAAGGCAACATTAAATGGAACCGTAAAACATTTTATAAACAAAGTGGAAGCTGGAGAAAGAGTTGGGCCTATTGAGGACCCAAAGAGAAATCTTCATGTAGAGGCTAAAGTATTAAATGAATATTTTGCATCTGTCTTCACAGAGGAAGCAGATGATGTGAAGGTTACACTAATAGAGGAGAGGGAAGGTACAGACAGGGTAGTAACAGATAGAGAAAACATACTAAAAAGATTAGCATTACTGAAAGTTGGTAAATCACCTAGTCCAGATGAAATGCATCCTAGGTTGCTAAAAGAAGCAAAGGTAGAAATAGCAGAGACATTTGTCACAATCTTTCAGTCCTTACTGGATAAAGGAGTAGAGCCAGAGGACTGGAGGGTTGCTAAAGTTATACCACTATTCAAGAAAGGGGAAAGGGATAAACCAGGAAACTACAGGGCAGTCAGCCTGACATCGGTGGTGGGGAAGTTATTAGAAACCATTATCAGGGACAAGATAAACTTTCATTTGGAAAGGCATGGGTTAATCAAGGAGAGCCAGCATGGATTTGTTAATGGTAAATCTTGTCTGACTAACTTCATTGAATGAGGTAACAGAGAAGATTGATCAAGGTAGTACAGTAGATGTTGTATATATGGACTTTCGGAAGGCATTTGACAAAGTGCCACACAGGAGGCTTATTAAGAAGATGGAAGCCCATGGAATTAAGGGGAAAGTGGATACAAAATTGGCTCAGTGGCAGGAAGCAGCGGATGGTGGTGGATGGATGTTTTTCAGACTGGGAGGTGGTTTGCAGTGGTGTTCCTCAGGGTCAGTTTTGGATCCATTACTCTTTTCAATTTTTATAAACGACCTAGACTCAGGTGCAGGGAGCAGCATTATAAAGCTTGCAGATGATATGAAACTTGGCAAAGTACAGTAATAGATCATGATGAGGATAGTTATAGTCTTCAGGATGACATAGGTGAAATGGGCAGAAGCCTGGCAGATGGAGTTCAATGCGGAGAAGTGTGAAGTGATGCACTTTGGGAGGACTAATATGGAAAGACAGTATACTATAAATGGCACAATTCTGAAAAGTGTAGATCAGCAGAGAGACTTTGGTGTCCAAATACACAAATCCTTAAAGGTGGCAGTGCAAGTTGATAAAGTGGTTAAAAAAGCATATGGGTTACTTGGGTTTATGATTAGAGGAATAGAATTTAATAGCAAAGAGATCATGCCAAAACTTTATAAATCACTGGTTAGGCCTCAGCTGGAGTATTGTGAACACTTCTGGGCAACACACTTCAGGAAAGATGTAAAGGCCTTAGAAAGGGTACAGAGGAGGTGTAGCAGGCTGTTACCAAGGATGAAAGACTTCAGTTATGAGAAGAGGTTGGGAAAGTTAGGACTGTTCTCTTTAGAACAGAGAAGGTTAAGAGGTGACCTAATAGAGGTTTTCAGGATGATGAGAGGTTTTGATAGAGTGGATAGAGAAAAACTATTCCCTCTGGTGAGTGGGTCAATAACCAAAGGTCACAGATTTAAAATCATTGGCAAAAGATCTAGAGGGGAGATGAGAAGAATTTTTTTCACTCGCAGTGTTGTCAGGATCTGGAAAGCTCTACCTGAAAAGGTGGTGGAAGCTAATTCCATAAATAATTTTAAAAAGGGAGTTGGACAGGTACTTGAAGCTAATTCCATAAATAATTTTAAAAGGGAGTTGGACAGGTACTTGAGGATGAGGAACTTACCGGGTTACGGACAAAAAGCAGGACTAAGTGTGACTGCTCTTTCAAAGAGCCCGCACAGGCACGACGGACCGAATGGCCTCCTGTGCTGTGAGTTTCAATGATTCTATGATTCTAGATAATCCACTGTTGCTGCAGAAACTCACACCTTCTGGAACCCCTTGCAGCCAACCTGCTTGGTCCAAGCTATGAACTTTCTGTTGAAGAATATTTGGTGTAACCTTGAGTATTAACCGTTTAAATCCTGTTTCTAGCAATAAAAAATATAAGTAAAAAATCCAACACAGGCAAAAAACTCCACTAAACTAGTGACAAGCCATTTCCCCATATAGCATGGCATATGAACTTACTCCTTACTCTCCTGGTTGCTGAGAGGGGTGTCGAAGGTGATCCCAGTGCAACACTTCTTTAGCGACTGTCTATTTTGTGGAACTTTTCTTTGGGATTGGTGAGGTTTGCAAGTCTGCGCTGGGCGTTTCTGTTAATGAATAGAAATAGAGATTAACAGAAATCTAATTTAGATGTCTGAAGGCAGTGCTACTATATTATACACCACATAGGCTCTGCCAAATGGGTTTCTTCAGCTCTCACCTTGAGTAGATATCTCGTTTTGTTTTCTTTCTCTCTCTTACTTCAGTGCTTCTTAGTACATTTATTTATTCCTATCGTTACTATAATATTGTCCTTGAATTTCCTTGCTGTCTGTCGTGCTGTTACAGTGAATGAAAATAACACCATTCACCAGCAGGAGTAGCACGGGTTCATTTGCCTATGAAGTGGCATTAGTTGTTTCATAATAACATTGCAAAGTTGTTGTGGGCAGTGACTCCAGGAAATTTCAGTGCAAAAGACAGCACTCTTCACCAGAGCACTTGGGAGGCTGCAGATATTCTTTCCTTGACCCCTTTTTATTTGATCCACCCAGGGCATCTCCCACCGTCAGCTGGAGTGCTCTTTGCCAGATGCCTGACCAGTCACAGGCCAGCAGTGCCCAGGGGGCACCATGAGAGCGCAGAAAGTCGCTGAAGGGCTGTGCATTTTTCACACAAACAGCCATGGATGGCAAAAGGGGTAAGGGACAACATTAAACTAAAAGAAAAGCATACAAAAATGCAAAAAATAGTATCTGGGAGCGATACAAAGAACAACAAAAGGTGACAAAACAGATAGTAACGGCTATAAAAAGGGAGTATGCAAAGAAACTTGCAAGGGATATCAAAATCAACACAAAAACGTTACAATTATTTAAGAAAAAGAGGGTGGTCGGGAGCAATGTGGGCCCCTAGAAAACTGGGAGAGAGCAGAGGCGCGACCGGCGGCAGTTAAAAGCGGCGGCAGCGAACGAGGCCCGACCAGAGAGCTTGGACCTGGGAGAGAGCAGAGGCGCGACCGGCGGCAGTTAAAAGCGGCGGCAGCGAACGAGGCATACCAATTCAACAGCAGAGGAGAGAGGTAAAAAGTAATCCAAGTGTGACGTCACCAGGAAGCAGGTAAGTGATTGGTTGGTGAGTATTTCTTTTATTACAAGATTAAATTCTGCGGTTTATATTTTCTTGGGTCTCTGTGGTGTAGTGGGGACAGTTGGTAAATAAGCGCCCTAGAGTACATCTTTAACTGGTGGTATAGAATTAATTTAAATTAATTAAAGGGGTAAGTCATGCCAGGAGAGCCCAGCCCCGTGTTATGCTCCTCTTGCTCTATGTGGGAATTCAGGGACGCTGCCAGTGTCCCTGATGACCACGTGTGCCAGAAATGCATCCAGCTGCAGCTACTAACGGGCTGTATTGAGGCGCTGGAGCTGCAGATGGATGGGTTGTGGAGCATTCACGATGCTGAGAGGGTCGTGGATTACACGTATGATGAGTTGGTCACGCCGCAGGGTAGGGCTGCTCAGGCAGAAGGGAAATGGGTGACCACCAGGCGGAGCAGTAGAAGCAGGCAGGTAGTGCAGGGGACCCCTGTGGTCATCCCCCTTTCAAACAGGTATACCAATTTGGATACTGTTGAGGGGGATGACTCACCAGAGGAAGGCAGCAGCAGCCAACTTCCTGGCACCGGGGTGCTTCTGCTGCTCAGGAAGGGAGGAAAAAGAGTGGGAGAGCAATAGTGGTAGGGGATTCTATCATAAGGGGAACAGATAGACGGTTCTGTGGCCGTAGACGTGACTCCAGGATGGTTTGTTGCCTCCCTGGTGCCAGGGTCAAGGATGTCACTGAACAGCTGCAGGGCATTCTGAAGGGGGAGGGTGAACAGGCAGAGGTCGTAGTTCACATTGGGACCAACGACATAGGTAGGAAGAGGGATGAGGTCCTGCAACAAGAATTTAGGGAGCTAGGTAGCAGATTAAAGAGCAGGACCTCAAAGGTTGTAATCTCTGGATTACTCCCGGTGCCACGTGCTAGTGAGTATAGGAATAGGAGGATAGAGCAGATGAATGCGTGGCTAAAGAGTTGGTGCAGGAGGGAGGGCTTTAGTTTCCTGGATCACTGGGCCTGCTTCTGGGGAAGGTGGGACTTGTACAAGTCGGACGGGTTGCACCTGAACCAGAGCGGGACAAATATCCTTGCGGGGAGGTTTGCTAGCACTGTTCGGGGGGGTTTAAACTAAAATGGCAGGGGTTGGGAACCTGAGCAGGGAGACAGAGGAAAGGAAAACAGGGATAAAAGCAAAAGATAGGAAGGAAAAAAACAAAAGTGGCAGTCACAGAAATCAACGGTTTAAATCAAACGTGGCCACAGTAAATAATAATTCTAATAGGTCTAAGAGCGTTAAAAAAACAAGCCTGAAGGCTTTGTGTCTTAATGCGAGGAGCATTTGTAATAAGGTGGATGAATTGGCTGCGCAAATAGAGGTAAACGAATACGATTTGGTTGGGATTACAGAAACGTGGCTCAAGGATGGCCAAGACTGGGAACTCAACATCCAGGGGTATTCGATATTCAGGAAAGATAGGCAAAAAGGAAAGGGAGGTGGGGTAGCATTACTGGTTAAAGAAGGGATTAATACAATTGTAAAGAAGGATATTAGCTCTGATGATGTGGAATCTGTATGGGTAGAATTGAGAAATACTAAGGAGAAAAAAACATTAGTGGGAGTGGTATATAGACCTCCAAACAGTAAGGTGGAGGTTGGGGATGGCATTAAAAGGGAAATTAAAGAAGCGTGCAATAAGGGCACAGCAGTCATCATGGGTGACTTTAATCTACATATAGATTGGGTCAACCAAATTAGTAACAATACTGTGGAGGAGGAATTCCTGGAGTGTTTACGGGATGGTTTCCTGGACCAATATGTCGAGGAACCAACCAGAGATCAGGCCATCTTAGACTGGGTATTATGCAATGAGAAAGGATTAATTAGCAATCTTGTTGTACGAGGCCCCTTGGGTCGGAGCGATCATAATATGATCGAATTCTTCATTAAGATGGAGAATGAAGTAGTTGACTCAGAGGCTAGGGTCCTCAATTTAAATAAAGGAAACTACGATGGTCTGAGGAGCGAGTTGGGTAGGATTGAGTGGGGAATGGCGCTCAAAGGGTTGACGGTGGATAGGCAATGGCAAACATTCAAAGACCGAATGGATGAGCTACAGAATTTGTTCATCCCAGTTTGGCATAAAAATAAAACAAAAAAGGTGACTCAACCGTGGCTAACAAGGGAAATTAGGGATAGCATAAGATCCAAGGAGAGGACATATAAATTGGCTAGAAAAAGCAATAATCCTGAGGATTGGGAGCAGTTTAGGAGTCAACAAAGGAGGACAAAGGGATTAATTAAGAAAAGGAAAATAGAATATGAGAGTAAGCTTGCAGGGAACATAAAAACTGACTGTAAAAGCTTTTATAGATATGTGAAGAGAAAAAGATTGGTGAAGTCAAGCGTAGGTCCCTTACAGTCAGAATCAGGGGAATTTATAATAGGAAACAAGGAAATGGCAGACCAACTAAATACATACTTTGGTTCTGTCTTCACAAAGGAGGACACAAGTAATCTCCCAGAGATGCAAGGGAACATAGGGTCTGATGAAAGAGAGGAACTGAAAGAAATCGGTATTTGTAGGAAAATGGTGTTAGGAAAATTGATGGGACTGAAGGCCGATAAATCCCCAGGGCCTGATGGTCTACATCCCAGGGTACTTAAGGAAGTGGCCCTAGAGATAGTAGATGCATTACTGGTCATCTTCCAGAACTCGATAGACTCTGGAATGGTACCCATGGATTGGAGGGTAGCTAATGTTACCCCACTATTCAAAAAAGGTGGTAGAGAAAAAGCGGGGAATTATAGACCGGTAAGCCTGACATCGGTAGTGGGGAAAATGCTAGAGTCTATTATAAAAGATGTAATAGCAGAGCACTTGGAAAGCAGTGACAGGATCGGACAAAGTCAACATGGATTTACAAAAGGTAAATCATGCTTGACTAATCTACTGGAATTTTTTGAGGATGTAACTGGTAAAATAGATAAGGGAGAACCAGTGGATGTGGTGTATTTGGACTTTCAGAAGGCTTTTGATAAGGTCCCACAGAAGAGATTAGCGTGCAAAATTAAGGCACATGGGGTTGGGGGCAAGGTATTGACTTGGATAGAGAACTGGTTGGCGGACAGAAAGCAAAGAGTTGGAATAAACGGGTCATTTTCCGAGTGGCAGGCAGTGACTAGTGGGGTACCGCAAGGATCGGTCCTAGGACCACAGCTGTTCACAATATATATTAATGATCTGGACGAGGGAATTGGATGTAATATCTCCAAATTTGCAGACGACACAAAGCTGGGCGGGAGGGTAAGCTGCGAGGAGGATGTCGGGAAACTCCAGTACGATATGGACAGGTTGGGTGATTGGGCAGAAACATGGCAAATGCACTATAATGTGGATAAATGTGAGATTATCCACTTTGGTGGCAAAAACAGGAAGGCAGATTATTATTTGAATGGCAATAGATTGGGAGAAGGGGAAGTGCAAAGAGACCTGGGTGTCCTTGTGCACCAGTCGCTGAAGGTAAGCATGCAGGTGCAGCAGGCGGTTAAGAAGGCAAGTGGTATGTTGGCCTTCGTAGCAAGAGGGTTCGAGTACAGGAACAAGGATGTCTTGCTACAGTTGTACAGGGCCTTGGTGAGACCGCACCTTGAGTATTGTGTGCAGTTTTGGTCACCTTACCTGAGGAAGGACGTTCTTGCCATGGAGGGAGTGCAGCGAAGATTCACCAGGCTGATACCTGGGATGGCAGGAATGACGTATGAGGAGAGATTGTGTCGATTGGGCTTATACTCACTGGAGTTTAGAAGATTGAGAGGGGATCTCATCGAAACCTATAAAATTCTGTCAGGTCTGGACAGACTAGATGCAGGAAGGATGTTTCTGATGGCCGGGGAGTCCAGAACCAGGGGTCATAGTCTAAGGATAAGGGGTAAGCCATTTAGGACTGAAATGAGGAATTTCTTCACCCAGAGAGTGGTGAACCTGTGGAATTCTCTGCCACAGAGGGCGGTGGAGGCTAGTTCATTAAATATATTCAAGAAAGAGTTGGATATATTTCTTGAGGCTAAAGGGATCAAGGGATATGGGGAAAAGGCAGGGACAGGGTACTGAATTTGGATGATCAGCCATGATCACATTGAATGGCGGAGCAGGCTCGAAGGGCCGAATGGCCTACTCCTGCTCCTATCTTCTATGTTTCTATGTTTCTATGATAATGGTGATATTGTAAATGAAAATACGGAAATGGCAGACATATTGAATAATTACTTTGCATCAGTATTTACAGTAGAGGAACAGGATTGCATGCCTGACATCCCTTCAAAACTAATATTGAATCAGGGACGGGGACTCACCAAAATTAACGTAAGCCAAATAACAGTAATGAAGAAAATAATGACACCAAAGAGTAACAAATCCCCAGGACCAGATGGTTTCCATCCCAGGGTTTTAAAGGAAGTAGGTGAGGACATTGCAGATGTCCTAACTATAATCTTCCAAAGTTCTCTCGATTCAGGAACCGTTCCTTCAGATTGGAAAATTGCACATCACTCACTATTTAAGAAAGGTGAGAGAGGGAAACCAGGGAATTATAGACCAGTTAGCCTAACAAATGTTATCAGGAAATTACTAGAGTGAACATTTTCAGCTGATCAGAGAGAGCCAGCGTGGATTTGTAAAGGTAGGTCATGCCTGACAAACCTGATTGAAGTTTTTGAAGAGGTGACTAAAGCAGTGGACAGGGGAATGTCTATGGATGTTATTTATATGAACTTCCAGAAGGTGTTCAATAAAGTCCCTCATAAGAGACTGTGATAAAAATGATAACTTCCGGGAAGTTATGTCATCACTTCCTGTGAACTATGAACTATGAACTGTGTACATACCTCACTTCCTGTCATATGTCACTTCCTGTTGGACTGGTATAAATACTGGTCTGTTCAGTATTGTAAGAGGCTTCTACCAGAGGCATGGTAAAGACCTCTCTTGTGTATATAGTGTGTTTATAAGTTACTTAAAGCTTAATTTAAAGTTACTTGATGGTAAGTCTCCTTTTTCTTACATCAATTTAAGTAACTTAATATTTACACTGACAAATACTAGACCTTCAGACAAACTCGGAAGTTAAGGATCCAGGGAACCACCCATCATGGAGAAAATCCTTAGACCTATTCGTCTGGACTTGGACCCGAATACACCAGCAGCTGGCAGGGTATGGAAGCATTGGTATCGTACTTTTGAGAATTTTCTGGATGAATGTAAAGCGGATGCTCCTGCTAAATTGAAGATACTTGTCAATTATGTGACCCCAAAAGTGTTCGAATATGTTGATGACTGGGATAATTACGAAGAGGTGATTCGGGCACTTAAGAAACTGTATGCGAAGACCCCAAATGAGGTCTATGCTAGACATCTACTGGCCACAGCCCGACAAGGGCCAGGGGAATCAATTGACGAATTCCTGCAAGAACTTCGCAGGCTCAGCGTAGATTGTAACTTTCAGGCAGCCTCAGCTGAGCTGTACCGCCAAGAAATGATTCGTGATGCTTTCATCTGCGGGATTGCCTCTCCATTTATACGCCAGCGTCTACTAGAAAGTAAAACACTTGAGCTACAAAAAGCTTTTGACCTAGCTTGTTCACTGGATTTGGCAAAGAGAAATGCAGACCTCTATCAGCTGCCCAGATCTCGATCTGCTGCTGTAGCTGCAACCAGACAATTCAAGCGGTCTCAGGTGAACCCTATCATGGGGGAATCTAATTCTGATAATTCTGATGAAGAAGAGGAGGACGACCCCACTTTAGCAGCCTCTTGGCAATCTAGGAAGGAATGCTTCTTTTGTGGAGATGCTTTTCACCCTAGGAAAACCTGCCCTGCTCGCAATGCAATCTGCAGTTATTGCGGGAAAAAAGGACACTGCTAAAGTTTGCCTATCAAGGGCCTCTACGAGGGCCAATCCAGCTAAGGCCTACCGAACTGCCCCAATTAGGGCCTATCAAGATGCTCCAGCTAGGACCTATCAAGCTTCCTCTCGAGCTCTCTCCCGAAGAAGCACACTGAGAGTTTTAGCCACTCTCTGTGCAACGACACCAATTACAGCTGCTTGCCCCAGAACCTGTCTCATGCAGCCACAAAAATTTCAATTAAAGGGCATACCTTAGATGCCTTAATTGACTCAGGAAGTACTGATAGTTTCATTAAGGAACAGATTGTTGCGAAATTGAAACTACATGTCTTCCCATCGGACCAGGCAATTGCGATGGCCCAGTCATCACTTAATACCAGAATCTCCGGCTTTTGTGTTGTTGATATGACACTTCATGGTCGTATGTATCCCTCCACCCGACTTTCGGTGCTCAAGGACTTATGTAGTGATCTCCTCTTAGGGCTGGACTTCCAAAAACAGCATAAGAAACTCACCATTGAGTTTGGTGGATCCAAACCCGGACTTACTATTTCTAATATACCGTCTAAATTACCATTTTGTGCATTATCAGCAGCTTCACTTGATGAACCCTCATTATTTGCCAGTATTCCGCCTCAATGCCAAACGATAATAACGAAATCGCGGCGCTTTAATCAGGAAGACCAATCTTTTATTGCGGCTGAAATCTCTCGACTTCTAGCAGAGGATATCATTGAACCATGTTCGTCGCCCTGGCGGGCTCAAGTCGTCATTGTCAAGAACCCTCTAATACCACACAAACAGCGACTATGCATCGATTATTCGCAAACCATCAATCAATATACCGACTTGGACGCCTACCCATTGCCACGCATTGATGATATGGTTAATAAACTGGCCGAATACAAAGTGTTCTCAACTTACGATTTAAAAAGTGCCTATCATCAGTTACCCTTGAAGGTCTCAGATAAGCAGTACACAGCCTTTGAGGCTAATGGACGGCTGTACCAATTTCGTCGCCTCCCATTCGGGGTTACTAATGGAGTGGCTGTCTTTCAACGGGCAATGGATGGCCTGGTTAAGCAGGAAAACCTAAGGGACACTTTTCCCTATCTTGATAACATTACCATTGCAGGTCACGATCAACAGGAACACGACGCCAACCTCCAAAAATTTCGGGATGCCCTCCATCACCGTAATTTGACCCTGAATGAATCCAAATCTGTTGAGTCGCAACCAACCATCAACATCCTTGGCTACTGCGTAGGCAATGGTATCATTAAGCCAGACCCAGAAAGACTTCGCCCGCTCCAAGAGCTCCCGTCACCTAAGAATCCGGCTTCTTTACGTCGGGCTCTCGGTCTGTTTGCATACTACGCTGAATGGATTCCTCATTTTTCGGACAAAATCCAACCCTTGCTGCATGCTAGATCATTTCCACTGGGAACAGCGGCTGTTGCAGCCTTTAACCTTCTCAAAAAACAGTTGGAGAAAGCGGCTCTTCACTCCATCGATGAGAATCTCCCTTTCGTGGTTGAATGTGATGCCTCGGAGGTGGCGATCTCGGCTACTCTGAATCAGGAAGGTCGTCCTGTAGCATTTATGTCCAGGACCTTACAAGGTGCCGAGCTACATTATCCTCCGGTTGAGAAAGAAGCCACAGCCATCATAGAGGCAGTACGGAAGTGGAACCATTTTCTAGCTCGCCAGCACTTTACATTGATCACGGACCAACGATCAGTCGCCTTCATGCTCGATAATCGAAAACGAACCAAAATTAAGAATAATAAAATACAACTTTGGAGGATGGAACTGGCCTCTTTTGGTTATACCATTCTCTATCGGCCTGGCAAGGAGAATGTGGCCCCGGACACCCTCACACGGGCATTCTGCTCCACTATGTCATCCTCCACTCTCATGGATGTCCACAATGGTTTGTGTCATCCTGGCGTTACGCGCATGCTACATTTCGTACGATCACGGAATCTCCCTTTTTCCACTGGAGATGTAAAGAAAATATGCTCAGAATGCCGGCTTTGTGCGGAATTAAAACCTCAGTTCTTCCGCCCCTCAGATGGTATACTCATACATGCAACCCAACCGATGCAACGACTTAGCATCGATTTTAAGGGCCCAGTGCCCTCTTCAACTCGGAACACATATTTGCTCACCATGATCGACGAATATTCACGTTTTCCGTTTGCCTTCCCCTGCTCCAATATGCTGGCGTCCACAGTAATCTGCTGCCTTGAGCAGGTATTTTCTCTCTGTGGCATGCCGGCTTATATTCACTCAGATCGGGGTCCATCCTTTATGTCAAGGGAACTCAAGGACTACCTCTCAGAACGGGGAATTGCTACAAGCAAAACAACACCATACCATCCCATCGGAAATGGGCAGGTAGAGAGGTATAACGGTATCATCTGGAATTCCGTACGTCTCGCTTTAAGATCTCGGGGCCTACCAGACCAGCAATGGGAAACAGTGCTTCCGGATGCATTGCACTCTATACGGTCCCTGCTTTCTACAGCCACAAATACTACACCTCATGAGCGGTTCTTTGGATTCCAGCGTCGCTCATCTCATGGGACATCACTCCCGTCATGGCTAACTACTCCTGGACCTGTATTACTCCGAAGATACGTTCGGACGTCTAAAAATGACCCTCTTGTAGACGAGGTCGAACTAACCGATGCCAACCCCACCTATGCAAACATACGATATTCCGACGGCCGAGAATCTACCGTATCATTACGGGATCTGGCTCCCTGCCCACCAGGACCTAGTGGGACATCGGGTGATGGCATTTCACCAGGAAACTCTTGGGACCTATCGGGTACCCCTCTCCAGGATCCTGATCGGACACCAACTAGCTTGGTGCCGGTAGAACCCCGTGCTCAAGGTTGCGACCCTCCCAGTACCGCGCATGAAAGTACTGATCCGCCACAGACCAGCTCTGCACCTCCCTCTGAACAGAGGCAGTCCGACTTTGAACCTATTGGGGCTCGTACTCGAAGCCATGATCTCCCCGACCCTTCACAGGGCAATCCAGGCCACACAGACTCTGACCAATGGCCAACCGCATGTAAGCGGACCAGCGACCCTCTACGACGGGAATCCAAACGGGTGCGACTCTTCCTTGTTCGGCGGCTGCGGACCAAAAGGTAGACCACAGCCTCCTAATCCTGCAGGAGGGAAGAATGTGATAAAAATGATAACTTCCGGGAAGTTATGTCATCACTTCCTGTGAACTATGAACTATGAACTGTGTACATACCTCACTTCCTGTCATATGTCACTTCCTGTTGGACTGGTATAAATACTGGTCTGTTCAGTATTGTAAGAGGCTTCTACCAGAGGCATGGTAAAGACCTCTCTTGTGTATATAGTGTGTTTATAAGTTACTTAAAGCTTAATTTAAAGTTACTTGATGGTAAGTCTCCTTTTTCTTACATCAGAGACTATTAGTTAAAGTTGAAACTCATGGAATTGAAGGCAAATTATTGACCAGGTTAGGAAATTGGTTGAGCGGCAGGAGACAAAGTGTAGGGATAACAGGCAAGATTTTTTTTTAAATTAATTTAAGGGATGTGAGTGTCGCTGGCAAGGCCAGCATTTATTGCCCATCCCTAATTGCCCTCGAGAAGGTGGTGGTGAGCTGCCTTCTTGAACCGCTGCAGTCCGTGTGGTGAAGGTACTTCCTTCTCCTTCCTCCTCTTCTGCTTCATCCTCTTCTGTTTCTTTCTCTTCCGCGCCTTTTCTTCCCTCTGCAAGTGGCTGCTATAAATCTAAAATAAAAGCAGAAAAAGACCCACAATCTCACCCTGGCAGCCCGTAGCATTGCCAGACACACTCAACCTTCCACCCTCTTTTCCATCTCTTCTTGATCCTGAGGGGGGTCATGTTCACTCCTTCTCACCTTCTGCCACCCTTCCCTGCAGATGCACCGTGGCCACAGGGGCCTCCAATGGCAGAAGAAGACTATGAGGAAGAGGAGGTGGTGAACTGGAGCCTCAGCAATAGAGCAGAAAATAATCATTCTAGAGGAGGAATGGAGCAGACAGCAAGCCATGGCACAGAGCAAGCAGATTGATTCAATCTCATCTATCTCATTTCTAACCCGCCCAGCTTGTCACCTCTCTCCCAGGCATCAGCCCATGGAGTTCCACCCAGGGAAATGTATATAGTGAGGCTCAGGATGTGTCACTGGCAGAATCTACCAGCGTGGAGGTGGGCAAGGATGTACCTTCTTCCCAGAGTCATGGGACCTAAAGCTCATGGGTTCTCACCAAAAATTAAGGACGCTTGAGGAACTTTGTTCGTATCTGCAGGCTCGGAAGACAATCGTCCGGATCGCAGTTGTGCTGTTAAAGCAGGAAATTGTCATGCATAGGGCAGCCAGGTGATTGGTGCTCTTACGAAAATGAGCCATATTTGGCTTTGGTGGGCAGATACTTAAAGCTGACAAAAATATCGAGGCCGTTTATGTCTAGTGCAGTAGCGGTGCACAAGCGGCAAAATGCGCTGAAAGGCAAATTTCCTCAAACTTTTTGGTGCTAAAATGGTGTAAATACGGTGTTAATGTTGAAGATTATGAGGAATTTCAACCCCATTACTTCCTATAATCTTCCTAATATCACTCCCAAACCCACAAACTTTACCACCTAGAAAGACAAGTGCCGCAGGTGCACAGGAACACCATCACTGCCAAGTTCCACTCCAAGTCAAACATCATCCTGACTTGGACATATATCACTGTTCCTTCATCGTCGCTGGGTAAAATCCTGGAACTCCCTCCCTAACAGCACTGTGGGAGTACCTTCAGCACACGGACTGCAGCGTTTCAAGAAGAAGGCTCACTACCACCTTCTCAAGGTCAACTAGTGATGGTCAATAAAAGCTGGCTTTGCTAGTAATATCTGTTGTGTATGTACCTTTAAGAGAAGAACTGATTCTATACTGCAGTACCGGCAGTGACCACCCATGTATATAAAGCCATAGCAGGCTTCTGTACTTCAGTCTTAAGTTACCCTCTGTTCAGTAAATACCTGTTATTATTGTTCTCCTGCAGTCCGTGTATTATTGATACTCGGACACTACACTGGCGACGAACAGGTTCGAACTCACCTGCAGTACTGCATCACCTCACGGGGATCTTTCCCTGAGAAGAAGCTTCTTGGAGGTCGAAGTCAGAGCAACGGGCGTCGACCGCGGGCAACCGCCCAAGGATCCATCGGAGTTCGGAGAGTTGCAGGAGAGGCTGTGGAGAGCTGGGCTTGGCTCCCCAGTCAAGGTGTTCCAGCAAATCGTGCTGGTAGCAGGTAGTGCGCTGACCCTTCCGGACTGCAGCGGGCTCGAGCTCGATCGAGCAGCTCTGCAAAGGGGCCGTGCAGCGTCGTCGGGAGGAAAAGAGAGAGAGGGTGGAGCGCACAGGGCGCGGTCGGTGCTCAACAACCGGGCAGCGTAGCGAAAATAAAACAAGGGGAAGGAAAAGTGAGACGCGCCGAAGCCGCGGGTCGCCGCCATTACCCTGCAGAACGCTAGGAGCAGCGTGGCAGCAAGGGGAAGAAGGAAAAGCGCGGGAGGCGCCATTTTAAATCACCCAAGATGCCGAAAAGTGGCAGTATCACTGCTTTCGACAACGAGGTAGAAGACTGGACCACGTATGTGGAAAGAATTGAAGTGTACTGCAAGGCAAATGAGGTGGCCGATGGAAAGAAGGCATCGGTATTATTAAATTTGATGGGCGCGAGAACGTACGGCCTATTGCGGAATTTAATTACCCCAGCTAAACCAATGGAGAAAAGTTTTGAAGAGATTGTTAATATCTTACAGGAACACCTAAACCCTACACCACTGCTGATAGCAGAAAGATTCAAGTTCCATAAAAGAAACCAGCACAAAGATGAGAGCAATGCTGACTATCTTACGGAACTACGCAAGTTATCGAAGCACTGCCAGTTCGGAGCAGGACTGGCAGACACCTTAAGGGATAAGTTTGTCTGCGGGCTCCAGAGTGAAGGAACCCAGAAACGACTACTTTCGGAAAAGGACCTGACGCTAGAACAGGCTTTCAGTGTGGCAGTATCCTACGAAGCAGCAGCACGGGGAGCTGCGGAAATACAACAGAAACCACAAGAATACAGCGCTAACGAAATGGCGTATGGAGCAGAAAAATGCTATCGCTGCGGCAGAACAACCCATGATCAGAAGGACTGCTGGTTTAAGGACAAATTATGCAGGCAATGTGGGAAAATGGGACACATAGCAAGAGTCTGCAGGTCGGGAAAGAAAACTAACACTACAAGAACTACTAAGGAAAAGTACAAGAAAGTAAAGAAATTGACAGACAGTCGTTCGGAAGATCAGGAGAGTGATAAGGACTCCGGGAGCAGGAGACTAAGTTGTCTAAAGTTACACAACGTGATCGCAAAGGAGGATCACCGAACCATTTGGGTCACCCTCATGATAGCAGGGTCCCCAGTAAAGATGGAATTGGACACAGGATCAGCCCTAACTGTCATGAATCGACGAGACTATGAGCGGCTATTCTCACACATACCCTTGAAGGACACGTCCATTGTATTGAAGACATACACGGGGCAAAAAGTCTACCCCAGAGGAAAAATAAGGGTGCCAGTTGAATACAACGGCAAGGAAACACAGAAACTGTATCTATATATACTACAAGATGGAGGACCACCATTATTGGGACGTGAATGGATCCAAAAAATACAATTGGATTGGCATTCCATTCAGGCGCTAACTGTGACTGACAAAAAGGATGATGACGTCACACCTGGATGACTGTCAAAAATTCTAACTGACGCGAAAGAGGTGTTCCAACAAGGACTTGGGGCCTAGAAATTCACTATGGCCCCGTCAGCTGGCTAGCGCCCAAAAGTTAGCGCTGGGCGCGGAGCCATTTGCGACCGTCAGATATTCACTTTTTGCGCCCCAAGTCGGAACCGGGCGCTATTCCAGGGTGTGCCCGCCCCCACTTGGGGCGCTGAAACTGAATTTCAGCGCTCTAGGCACCGCTGCGCCACCCGCTGCGGTGCAGCAGGCTGCGGTACTGCAGGCCTCCTCCTTCTCTTAAGGTGGAGGTGCCTGCAACGGGGAGATCGCCGCTGGATTGTGCCGGCAAATGAGCCCGGCACCACGGAGAAGTGCCGGGCTCGCGGAAAGCAGCCGGCAATGCCGCGGGGGGGGGGTGGTGGAGGAGGCCGGGGAAGGAGGTGCGGGCAGGCGGCCGCCAAAAAAGCGGCCGGCCGCACCTCCACCTTTATGCGCCCCACTAAGGCTGCAGTAAGGCCCTGGTCTCCGGATGTTAGTAGCGGCCGCCACGGAGGAGGCGGCGGCAACTGAATATGGGCGTCGGGCCGGCATCGGGGCGGAAACGGGGCACTGCGCACACCGATGATGTCATCGGTGCCGGCGCAGCGCTACCGGCTACCGCCGCCATTACCGCCGAGCTCAATATCAGCGCAACCTCCTCTACTGGCGCAGAAGCCCTCTTTAGGCGGTAACTGGGCGCAAAGCTTGCAGCGCCTTACTGAATTTCTAGGCCTGGGACTCTAAAAGGAGTAACGGCAACGATAAAAATCGAAGATAACGCAAACCCAAATTTTTTTTTAAGGCCAGACTGGTACCTTACGCGATCCGCCCAGCCGTTGAAGCAGAGCTGGAGAGTCTGGAGCGTTCGGGTGTGCTGTCCAAGGTGGACTGGAGCAAGTGGGCCACACCCATCGTTCCTGTAATGAAGAAATCATTGAGCAGCAAGCCTGGGGAGCCGAAGAAGGTTCGCATCTGTGGGGACTTCAAGGTAACTGTGAACCCAGTCCTGCACACAGTACAATATCCACTTCCATGGATAGAAGATATTTTCGCCTCACTATCTGGAGGGAAACGCTTTACAAAGATTGATCTGGCCCAAGCGTATCTACAAATGGAGGTGGAAGAAGCATCTAGGAAATACCTCACGATAAACACTCACAAAGGCCTTTACCAGTACAATCGACTGGTATTCGGGGTAGCATCAGCCCCGGCTATTTGGCAGAGGGCGATGGAACAAGTCCTGCAAGGGATCCCGGGGACCCAGTGTTATTTGGACGACATCATGGTTACGGGCGAAAATGAGTGAACACCTTGCCAACCTGGAGCAGGTGCTCACTAGATTACAGGAATATGGGCTACGAGCCAACCGCCCCAAATGCGAGTTCTTCAGGAGACAAATCTCGTATTGTGGCCACATGATTGATGAGGAAGGGTTGCATAAGTCACCAGACAAGATTGAGGCTGTAGTCAAGGCTCCAGCACCGGAAAATGTGTCGCAACTGAGGTCGTTCCTCGGGTTGGTGAACTACTACCATAAGTTCTTGCCGAATTTATCTACAATTCTGCACCCACTGAACGGCCTGCTGCAAACTGGAGTAACATGGAAATGAAGTGATGAGTGTAAGCGTGCCTTTCAGAAATGTAAATGCCTAATCACTTCAAAAGAAGTATTGGCCCACTACAATCCAACACTACCGATTCGGTTAGCATGTGATGCGTCTCCCTACGGCATCGGAGCGGTGCTGTCACACAAATTCCTTGACGGTTCAGAGAGGCCAATAGCCTTTGCGTCGCGCTCGTTAACCTCAGCCGAGCGTAACTACGCCCAGATTGACAGGGAGGCCCTCAGCCTGGTGTGGGGGGTGAAGAAGTTCAATCACTATCTGCACGGGCAGAAATTCACCCTACTGACTGATCATCAGCCCCTGGTCTCCATTTTTAACCCAAAGAAGGGCGTTCCGGTGATGACGGCGCAACGGCTGCAAAGAAGGTCACTTTTTCTAGGGGCACATCAGTACGACATAGAGTACAAGGGTACGAAACAGCATGGAAACGCTGATGAGCTGTCGCGCCTACCGTTGCCTACGGTAGAGGAAGAACCTGCAGTGGACCCTGTTAAGATATTCCATGCGACCATAGTCGAATGTCTACCTGTTACAAACTCAAGTATAGAGAAGGAAACGCGAAATGACCCAACACTCTCTCGGGTCTATGATTTGACAGTGAAGGGATGGCCAGCACATGGCGACTCACTGTTGCCAGCATTCTCGCCAAAGAGAGAACAGCTGTCAGTGTGCCGGGGGACCTTGATGTGTGGATCCCGAGTGGTAATTCCACCCAAGTTGAGAGATAGAGTGCTCAATGAGCTTCATGAGGGTCATCTGGGAGGGGTAAAAATGAAGAGCCTAGCCAGGGCGTTTGTGTGGTGGCCGGGAATCGATAAAGAAATCGAGGATATGACCAAGAGATGCACAGGATGCCAGAAGGTCCAAAACGCTCCACCACAGGCCCCGCTACATCCATGGGAGTGGCCCTCATCTCCATGGCAACGGGTACACATTGACTTTGCTGGTCCATTTATGGACTCAATGTTCCTAATCGCTGTGGACGCCCATTCGAAATGGCCAGAGGTCATCAAAATGTCCTCCACCACCACGGAGAAAACTATTGCAGTCCAACGGACCATCTTCGCCAGGAATGGCTTGCCAGAACAGATTTGCTCCGACAATGGGCCACAGTTTGTGTCCGAGGATTTCCGGAGGTTTCTGAGGAATAATGGGGTGAAACATTACACATCTGCCCCATATCATCCAGCCACAAATGGATTAGCTGAGAGGTTTGTTCAGACCTTGAAAAAGGCAATAAAGGCAATGTATAACGACGACATACCACTACAACACAAGGTGGATAATTTCTTGTTTGCTTACCGGAATGCGACACATGCAGTCACCAACCAAGCTCCAGCCATAATGTTCTTCAACCGAAGGCTAAGATGTCACCTGGATTTGCTCAAACCAAACATAAGACGAGATGTTGAGGATAAGCAATTCCAGCACATAAATGAGAAGCCAACCAGGAGCTTCAAGATAGGGCAACCAGTCTTGGCCCGCGACTACCGAACAGAAAAATGGCAGCCAGGAACGATATGCACACAGCAGGGACCACTAATGTACACAGTGGACGTTGGAGAGAGCATCGTGAGACGCCATGCTGACCAGATTCTAGAGTCACAGGAACAAGCCAAACCCATACCACGAGCAGGTGCACCTGGTAATCAACCCAAAGTACAGATTGCGTCTACCTCAGAAGCAGTGGTATTGGAAGCTGACGAACCAACCAATGACAATGAGCCAGAATCAACTCCGCCGCAAGAACAGGATACTCGAGAAAGGCGCTATCCAGTCAGGATCAGGAAGCCTCCTCAAAGACTGAACTTATAAATGATTATTTCAGTTAACGTATATAGTACAGAGAAAATTGTAATTGTAATTAGTTATTATTTAGTTGTTAAATGAATGTTATGGACTGTTTATCTAAAAGGGGAGGAATTGTTGTGTATGTACCTTTAAGAGAAGAACTGATTCTATACTGCAGTACCGGCAGTGACCACCCCTGTATATAAAGCCATAGCAGGCTTCTGTACTTCAGTCTTAAGACCCTCTGTTCAGGGCAGCGGGCGGTCGAGGGGGTCGTCCAGCCGGATTGCCTGCCTCTCTTCCGCGGCCATGTTCGCGCCCGGGTGGCCCTGGAGATGGAGCACGCGGTGTCCGCCGGCGCGCTTGAGTATTTCCGTGACCGGTGGGCGCCGCGGGGACTGGAGTGCATTATCAACCCGGAAAACAAAATTTTAATTTGATTTGTTAAGTTTTAGTTGAACTTTTGTTTATTTACAGTTCAATTGGTTTTTTTTGGGGGGTCCAAACAAAAAGAGTACCCTCTGTTCAGTAAATACCTGTTATTATTGTTCTCCTGCAGTCCGTGTAGTATTGATACTCGGACACTACAATATCCACACCCGAGAATAAATATTTTTTAAAGTCTTCTCTTTTCCTTCAAGCATTTCTATTACCATTTGACTTCTGCATTCAAGGGTTCCTCTTATACTAGGATCCAGCTCACCTCTATGGGCAGTGTCAATGTTGCTCTGGTTCAAGGAGGTACAGAGGTAGTGTGGATGGGACTCCCCTCCCATGCATCGATTTAGGACATTTTCTCCACTGTGCCAATCTGTCCAAGATAAACAACTTACATGTGGATGAGATCCATAGGATATAAATATCACCAGAGACTCTGGGATTTGAGCCTATTTCCTCCTGTGCCTGACCTCATATGAGTATGAGAGTGCATGAATGAGAGGCATAATAAGGCCCGGCTTGAGGCTGTGTTCTAAAAATGCTCAGAAAATAATCCAAATAACTTTGGTACAAAACTGTAGAGCACCAATGCATTTGCCACTGCTAGCGTATTATGAGTGCCTACAGTGCCCAATCTCAAGCATACTGCGATGGGCAGATAGTGAATAGAGTCTATAGCCTCAGAATTCCTCTGTTGTGGAAGGGCAAAGTCAAGATTTGTGTCTTTATGGGTCCAAGAATTTCAGACTTGGACAATTTATACCATGGTTCCGCTGGAGAAATGCCCCGGCCGAAACATTGTGCAGTTTAATCAAATTAAGGGACCTCCCACTAAGCTTGTGAACTTTAGCAGGGTCAGCACCGGAAGTCACGGGTGGGTGCATCCGAGCGCTTATGCCAGGATGTTAGGCCTATGGGTTTCTGGGCCTAATGGGCTAGAAATTCAGCTCCTTTGTGCCTGCTGTTAGTGTCTCCGGGGTGGGGGGCACCTACAGGGCGCAAAGGGCTAATCGCCCGGGGTGGGGCAAAAAAAGCGTCTCCTGAGAAATTTGCCAGGCGTTGCTGAGGCGCTACCTGATAGCGCTGCGCCCCCGCCAATAGCTATAATGTTATTTTTTATGACTTATATCATTTATTATTTAAATTATAAAAACTTTTGAGATGACAACTTTATATCTGAAACGTTCACTAATACTGCTATATACTTAAACTCAAAGAAAGGCGCCAAAATACAAGTTTGCTCAGGTGCCACTTTCACTAAGGATTACTGGATAGCAGCCAGCACCTGTAAAACTATATATCCTGTCAAGATGTCAATGGATTCCAATTTACAATGGCACCATTCTAGAGTGGAACTTTTGCCTGTCTTGAGATCTTTTCCCTGAGCCTGTTGAAAGCTGAAGGGTCAGCTAATTTAAGTAGGCAGAGATGTGCAGGCTGTATAAATTCTGCCTGCAAAACCTCAGATACACTGGAAAGGCAGAAAATGCAGTGCAGGCAGTGAAGAGGGCAGGCTGGAAAATGCCTGGTGTTTCAGCCGGTTAAAAAACTTGTTGGTGCTTAAAGCAGCAATGGCAGCACTGGAGGAAGCAAGCAACGCGGGCAAGAAGGATAGTAGCCAGATCGAAGAATCAGGTGGCAAACTTCAGGGAGGTGGACCTGAATAACCTTGTAGCAGAGATAGGAAGCAGAAGGCACAATCTGTTTGTTGGCCCACCAAGCATGTAGTACACATTTTGTAAAGGAAGGTGGCTGCGGCAGTGAGTTCCTCCTCCTTGTACACAGGACTTCTTTGAAGTGCAAGAAGCAGTTTAACTACCTCACCAGAGCAGCCAAGGTAAGCTATCTGCTGCTCCCTGACCTTTCCTTGCAGTGGCTTTGCTCGTGTGGCACTTCTTCCTTCATTACCCTCACAGTGCCAAAGGAGTCAGAGGTGAATGTGGGATCTAACAGTGGGGAGTGGAGGCTTTGCAGAAGTCAACCCCTGATTCCTCAGCCTGCAGAATCAGATCTGTGGGTTCCCGCTCTAAAAAGAAGGATGTTGGATGAGCATCAAATGGAGGCACTGAGGACCATCTCAGAGGCCCTGAGATGGATGGCATCCTCAGTGCCAACATCCAAGATGGATACAACTCAATGCAGCATTACTTGGATCAGGTGTGGAACCATGAATATCCATAGAGAACCCCATGGTATGACTGAAGGTGGGAAGGAAAAGATGCCTCGGCCTGAAATTGCTGAAAGGCAGCTTGCAGAATCCTTTCTTAGTTGTACAGTTGAGAAAAGATTTTTCTAATCACTTCAGTTAAAGCTGACGGTTTAGACAAGGTTCATGGATGTTCAAAAGCCTGGTTTGACAAGTCATGCAGGTGATTTACCTTCTACAACAGACTTAACTTAAGCCAGGTGCAATTCTGACCTAAACGGTGGGATTTCTAGGACAGCAGCCTTTTTCCTCATTATGCTGTTATTTGCACACTTGCACAATTTAGAGTATGCACATCCTCGGCCAGCAGCCAATTTTAGTGAAATTTCGTGTATATTTTAGAATGGGTGCGGTTCTGCATATCTGACTTATGCTTCAAATTCTGGCCCTCTGTGTCAGAACTGCACCAAATAAATCTCAGAATTTCATCCCAATGTCTGTATGAAAGAGGAATAGAAGAAAAATTGGTGGAGAAATTCGAGGGACAAAGCAAAGAAAGAAGTTTGCATCTATATCACTTTTTTCTTGACCACTTGATTCCAGCCTTCCTTGGCAGTGGGAATAAGACCATCTTTGGTATTTGGGCCACCACCCCCTCATATGAGCAGTTTCAAACTGGGAGGTTAGGCAGGATGTCCATTGTAAATAGTAAAGTTGAAAAATAATTGTTTGATAAAGTTTTTAAAAATTACTTCTAGAAATTGCTGAACTCTGTAACCACAATGCGATACTAACCTCCTTTGGAGTGCAATGTATCTTGGCAGGATTTGGCAGTGTCATAGCAATTGAGCCTACTTCTGGTCTCAGCTGACGATCTTCCCAATCTTTCAGTACAATGCCAGCTTGTCCCATGGGAAATCCTTGGTTAATACAGTACCTCGGACCCCTGTAATTGTTTGAAACAAAAATAAAAATGAAAAGTTCAATTTCATAAGAATATATTTGTAGGGCTTCTAATAATCATTTAGGTGGCAATTCATTTTTTTAAAAATATCTCTATTGCATGATTTGACTGGAGCTTGTTTGAGCTGGAATATCATAGCCATACTCCAGTAGCTTCAACAGCAGGGAAAAAGAACACTCAAAAGGCTTTTTCCAAAAGCATGATTCACGCCAATCAGTACTGATGATAATTGCCATATAATTTATTTTAAATGTTTCATTTTGCTTTGCTTAAAAGTATACACCTGTCAGAATTGTAGGCATTCTAGTCCTGTCATAATCATGGGGAAACCATTTTGTAATCGGCACACAAAGCTTCTTTAGTGTAGTTTTCAGTTAATACATTTCACGGCACACAATATATTGTTTAGATGTAAATAAATACACATTAAACACATTGACCTGCATTGACCAGGCTTGTGCCTGTACTCACCAATACAGAAGCAGAGGCGACACTATATTTGACTGAATCTTACACAGGTTTTCCACAGTCCACTGTGAGATAAATGACAGACCCAGCCTTGCACGTGTCTCTGCATTCAGGCAGTATTCACCACCGCTAAACAAGTACCGATTCCGTACCTTGTTCAGGTAGCTTTAAACCAAAGAACAAGAAAAATAATCAATACTTTGTATAGAACAAAGCAAAACTAAAAAATAGATTGGAGAATGATTTGAACAAATAGTATCCACGATAAAGAATGATAAACATGAAATAGTACAAATCGAGATTAATTAATAATGGATCCTAATCAAATCTAATTTGAATGTCTTTCGGTGAATTTTGTTTTATTGGAAATAGATTGGAGTGGACCAATCAGAAAAATAATCAATAATTTCTCAGGAACTGTAGGCTTACAAAGATTGGCACAGTTGTAAACCCAGTGAAATGATACTTTACTTCAGGCAGTCACTCTACCTTCCTGCCAAAAATACATCACGGCTAGACAAAAACATTTTGGGAAGAAACTGCCCATCAATTCTCATCTTCCCTGGCCAACCTGCTGTTGGGTACCACATCAGCAAAGTAATAGAGCAGAACAGCAATAAGAAGAGCCCCAGAGCCTGCAGTAAAACAAACACAGGGAAATATTTGAAAAAATGATGTCATGGTCAACCCAATGGGAGGAATGGTGGAGCCCGAGGAATTTAAGCTACGTGTTTAATTTATTATCCACACTCTAATTTTAAATATAAACCAATCTATCAACTTTAAATAAGTAATTAAATAAATACAGAGTAATTAATTACAAATTAATCTGTAATCAAACTAAATCCATCTACTAATTATAACCTAGACTACAAGTGATTCTATTAGTTCTAGAAATAAATAATTGCTAACAATAAATAAATAAATAAATAAATGAATGAATAAATATTAGAAATGGCAACACAGGCAGTGTGTCAGGAGTGCAGTATGCGGAGATTTGTGGCAGCGAGACTGTCTTGGATGATCACACCTGTAGGAAATGTCTCTGCCTTGAAACACTCTAACTCAAAGTCATTGGCTGGAGTGCGAGCTAGAGACCCTCTGACACATAAGGCATAGTTTACTGTAGAGCACAGTCACATCTCATAGTAAAACACAGGTGCGGGAAAGGGAGTTTGTGACTGTCAGTTAGCAAGGTAGGGGGAACCTAAGGGAGGCAGACAAGGAGGTACAGTAGTCACTGGTCCTATCCAACAAGTACCATGTACTTGCTATCTGTGGGGATAAGGATGCAGGCTGTAGGGAGGATGGCCAGAATGCTAACCATAGCACTGTGGAGCAGGAGGCAGTCCAAAAGGGGAGAGCAAAATAAATAATTAGAGGGATAGATAGCATCCTCTGCAGTTGTAACTGAGAGTCAAGGAGGGTGTGTAGCCTACCTGGGCTGCATCTGAACCGGAATGGGACCATGGTCCTAGCGGAATAGAGCTGTGGATAAGACTTTAAACTAGTAAGATGGGCGGAGGCATCCGGTAGAAATAGCAGTAGCCTCAAGATAAAAGAAATATGAGATGAGAGTAAAGGTCAGACCAAGGAAAGGATTAGTGTTGGCATAAACGATCAGGGAACACAAAGTTATAGAACATAAGCATAAAATAAGTTAAAAATAAAGCAAGAAGCGCGATTAATAAAAACAAATTAAATTGTCTGTACAGCAATATACACAGCATTCAAAACAAAACAGGGGAACTGAAGGCAATAATTCGTAGAGAGGAACCAGAAGTAGTAGGGAAAACTGAAACATGGCTGTATAAAGAACAGGATTAGCAGTTAAATATTGCCAGATATAATGTATTTTAAAAGGATAGGGATGGAAGAAGGGGGTAGGGTAGCTCTGCTAATTAGATATAACACAATGGCAGTAGAAAAAAAGGACATAACTAACAGTAAGATAGAAACAGAATCCAAATGCATTGAGATAAAGGATAAGACGAATAGCAGAGATGCATTTAAGGGGAAGATATTTAAGTACTTGAGGGAGAAAGGCATAGAAGGATATGTTGATAGTGTGAGATGAAGTAAGGTGGGAAGAGGCTTGTGTGGAGCATAAACACCAACATAGACCAGTTGGGCCGAATGGCCTGTTTCTGTGCTGTAAAATTCTATTTAATACTTGTATAATTTCAGCTGTATAAATTCATTTACAGAAAAATGACCAGTTTTAGGGAGCCATCAGGTCCGTTCAGTTGCAAAAGCACACAGTTTAATAGAAATGTAAAGTAAGTGAGCTCCCCCAATGGCCTAGTCGGTAAAGGTTCCAGTCACTGCACTACTAGACTATCAAAAACAGAAGGTCCCAAGTTCAATTCCCAGTCTGTGCTGAGTTAGCTGATCATGCAGGAGTTAGAGCACTATACAGGAAACTCTTTCGTATCCGGCACCGACGGGACCGGGATGGTGCCGGTTGATTAAAAATTCCGGATAACGGAGAGGTATATCTACCGAGCCTATTTTTAACAAACAAACAATAAAAAAATCAAGAAATGTGCAGTATATTTGGGTACTCACAGAATGTTGTGTTAAATGGATGGTGGAAGATGCTTGATTAAGTATAGCACTGCCAGTTGAGGGTAATCCATAACTCGGATCAGAAGAGACTACCGGCAGCGCAGGAGAGTCCGACCCCTGTTATTGAGGTGTTCGGATCGGAAGAGACTTCCGACAGTGCCAAGAAGCCGAGTAGTGGCAGTTTGGAGAACTACCCCCACTGACTAACTCGGCCACTGCGGGAGACTCGGACTCGGCAACATTTCCGGTTGTTGAGGTGCTGTTTTCGGAGTATGAATTTTGCCGGTTATTAGAGAATTCCGGATATTTAGGTGCCGTTTAAACGAGAGTTTCCTGTAATTGGCCTATAATATACCGCTGACCTACAGTGGTGAAAAATTAGCCAAGGTTACTGTTCCTGATTGCTATCTAGCAATCCTTAATGAAAGATTAATAGTGCTCTTGTGTGTGGACATCATATGAAGACAGGATCAGGGTTAGCTATGATGTCCCTATGCTAGATATCGGGCATCTCTGATGCCACCCAAAGGCAGCCAGCACCTCTTAACGGGCAGGTGCACTCTAGCTGCAGAACAAAGGGAATACTTATAAAAATTGAAATGGCTTCAACAAGGTTCTCTGTTGCTGCCTTGGAGGCCTTGGTGCAGGCAGTGGACAGGAAGATGGACATCCTCTTCCCTCCCAGAATCAACTGGGAAGAGGTCGCAGAGCATATCAATGCTAGGAGCTTAACACCCAGGGCATGGCTACAATTCCGGAAAAAATTCAATGACCTCACTAGAGTTGTCATGCTAAGAATACTGCTCTATTACTTTCTGCTCATACCTACACCCTCACTACTCATAAGGCCTCCCTTTCCCCATGGTGAGCAGTTCTTCCTGCTGGTTAGCACCATGTGTTGCTGGGCGAGTTCAGTACGTGCCGAGTCATGTGCTGGGGCATACCAAAATCGAAAACAGGTCCCCCAAGATGGGTGAATTGCTTGGATGGATGCAGCTGCAACACCACTCAAGAATTTTGACACCATCCAGGACAAAGCAGTCCACTTGATCAACAGCCCATCCACCACCTTAAACATCTACTCCTACCTCCACTGGCGCACCATGGCTGCAGTGTATTCTATCTACAGGATGCAATGCAGCAACTTGCCAAAGATTCTTTGACAGCTCCTCCCAAACCATTGACCTCCACCACCTAGAAGGACAAGGGCAGCAGATGCATGGGAACTCCAAATCACACACCAACTAGACTTGGACGTATATCACCATTCCTTCATCATCGCTGGGTCAAAATCCTGGAACTCCCTATCTAACAGCATTATGGGAGTATCTTCACCACACAGACTCCAGTGGTTCAAGAAGAAGGCTCACCACCATCTTCTCAAGGGCAACTAGCAATGGGCAATAAATGCTGGCCTTGCTAGTGACGCCCATATCCCAAGAATGAAAATTAAAAGAAGCGCAGAACACTAATGTACATAACATATTTAACTCTTTAAATAACCTGGACGTGCACTCGGCAACCAGTGGAGTTGCCTATACCATTATGGTAGGAAGCGCATTTCTGGCTTGTAATGAGTGCCAATGATGCGTGACAAATTGAAAGTTTAAGAGGCCGAGAAACCGGCACTGCATGGCCGAATTTCTAGGCCACTGAGGAGAAAAATGTGTTTAAAAAAAACATGTCTGGACATTGGGTAAGGGTAGAATGGAGCTGTTCAGTAATACCATCCACAGTCAATCAAATTACATGACAATGCTCATTATCCAGGTTATCACACATGGAGAGCAAGGTACCATGGGGTGGCCAGCAACAGTAAGACTGCACTGAGTTGGACCCTTCAGGAGTGATGGGCAGAAAATTGGAGGGAAGAGAGAAATTGTAAAAGAAAAAGTGAAGGACTTGAAGAGTCTGGACAATGATAAACGTTACATGCTATGAAGATTACATCTACAATATTCCCAAGTACAAACAGTCACTAGAAGCAATCAGAATAAGGACCATCGTCAGCAGCCATTTATCAGCTGTCATCAGTATATGGAGGTTCAGTCAAGCCAGGGTATGTCATCATTCATACCTGTGCAGTTTGGTACCTTTTTTCACAAAATTAGTAGCACATGGGACAGAGTTTACTCTTAATGACGACAAGACTCAATTTCAATTTGATGGTTGCAAGGCACCTGGGAATCTGACCCCAATTACTACATGAGAGATGACATCAGCTTCCAATTGACCCTGTGCTTGCTAATTGTAAAATTGGATGGTGGATCACTGTTACCTGCTCCTTATGGTTTGCCCTTTCCAAACCCCAATTTGTAGCTCGCTGGAGCTTTTACTCAAGAAGAAGGAACTTACATTTTGTCTTCAGGATGTCCTAAAGTGCTCCACAACAAAGTAATTACCTTTGAAGTGCAGTCACTATTGTTATGAAAGCAAATGTGGCAATCAATTTGCACACATCATGGTCCCACAAAAGGCAAATAAGATGTGTGACCAGTTAATCTGTGTTTGTGATGTTTATGAGAAAAGAATGTTGGCTAGGCACTGGGAGAACTCCCTGCCATTAAAATAGTGTTGTGAGATCCTTAATATCCAACTAAACAGTCAGACAGGACCTCAGTTTAACGTTGCATCCAAATGATGGCGACTCCAACAACTCCTTCAGAACTGCACTGAAGTCTCAGCCTAGATTCTGTAATCAACCTTCTGACATAAGCACCTTGGGATGTTTTGCTACGTTAAAGGCGCTATACAAATGCAAGTTATTGTTGTTGATAAAGGGAGAATGCTACCAATTGAGTTAAGCTGACACGTGACTCAAAGTCTAAAACAAAAGCTAAACTCTTGCATGATTAATATCGCATGTAAAGTTTACATAAAAAGTATTGAGGTTTGCATTTCAGTTGAGAGCTGTTATACAGAAACAATTGGTCCCCATTTTCAAAAATCTGATCTCTAAGTTTGTAAGACAAATCTTGGACTAACCTTTGCTTCTTTTTGGCATCCTTGATAACCTTTAATCTTTCAATATCCATCCACAGCCACCAGTATTTCTCACCAGCTGTTCCCTGAAGAAACTTCTTGAATTTTTCAATGTCCTTTCTACTCTTGAAATTATAACTGTGACGTGGTGTCACGTAGCAGAAAGCTCCGATATCATCTTCCTCATCAGAAGAATCCTTGCCCATACTGTCGGAAAAACCTTTTGTACTATCACTCGCTGCAGACGATCGCTCTACATTCAGCTGAGCAGTTGGAGAAACATGAGACTTTGGTGCTGTGTGAGTATCAATCTTTGTATTACTGTCCAACTGAGGTTTTGTTTCATCAGGCATAGAAGGGAGGTTGGTCGCTGTACTTTGGGTTGTTGTTTTATCGTCGATGTTGACCTGCTCTTCATGGGTTGTTGTTTTATCATCGATGTTGACCTGCTCTTCATGGGTTGTTGTTTTATCGTCGGTGCTGACCTGCTCTTCATGGGTTGTTGTTTTATCGTCGGTGCTGACCTGCTCTTCATGGGTTGTTGTTTTATCATCGATGCTGACCTGCTCTTCATGGGTTGTTGTTTTATCATCGATGCTGACCTGCTCGTCATGGGTTGTTGTTTTATCATCGATGCTGACCTGTTCTTCGTCCTTTTCTTTTTCTTCTAGGTAATCTTCAGTTTTACTCTCTGATTTCACTGCAAGGAAAACTGCTCTTGGTGTCTGCAAAGGGTACTCGTGGATGAATTCAAATAATTTGTCATCCACAACTTTTGGTTTGGAAAGACCCGAGCTGCAACTACCTTGTTCATTGTCGCTATTTAGTCGGCGTGACTGCCGTTTGCTACTGTGAAATCCATCCAGCAGCTTTCGAGCTTCAACACTGAACTTAACTTTATCCAACAGTGAAATACCTAGAGCAATTCAATATTAAGAAATGTAAATCATAGAATCATAGAACACTACAGCACAGAAGGAGGCCATGCGACCCATCGTGCCTGTGCCGGCTTTTTGAAAGAGCTATCTAATTCGTCCCACTCCCCTGCACGTTCTCCATATCCCTGCAACATTTTTCTTTTCAAGTATTTATCTAATTCCCTTTTAAAAGGTATTATTGAATCTGCTTCCACCCTTTCAAGCAGTGCATTCCAGATCATAACTTGCTGTGTAAAGAAATGTTTCCTCTTGTCGCCTCTGGTTCTTTTGCCAATCACCTTAAATCTGTGTCCTCTGATTAGCAACCCTTCAGCCACTGGAAAGTTTCTCCTTATTAACTCTATCAAAACCCTTCATGATTTTGAACACCTCTATCAAATCTCTTAGCGTTCTCTGCTCTAAGGAGAACAATCCCAACTTCTCTAGTCTCCCCACTTTCATAGGAAAAGGGCAAGGATTCAGTGGCAAAGTCATGGTATGTGACACATTCCCATTTCTCTCTATATTCCATTTAGAAACTGCTAGCCCCAACAGGTCAAGACAACATGGGACGTATTCTCCACTAATCTTGGCAGTTGGGCTGGAGTCACAGGCAACCCTGAAATTCAAGCCTTATATCATCGGGTTTGGAAACAGGTGTTCTACTATTTGAAAGAACTGAAGTCATGCTTTTTGTACCAGCCACACAATACATTCACAGGGGTCTGAAGAGGGAGGGGGTAGAAAATGTTTTCAAAATGTATAACTAGTAATTCATTCAGGCAATATATAATTTGCCAATTTGTACACAAAGATCCTGGAATAAGTGAACGGGGCTAATAAACAAATCATATGTCATCAAATTGTATGACATTTCTAGCCAATAATGTGTCAGCCAGTGGCTCAGTGGGTAGCACTCTTGCCTCTGAGTCAGAAGGTTGTAGTTTCAAGTCCCACTCCAGTGACTTGAGCACAAAAATCTGGGCTGACTCTCTTCTATGGCACTATTTCGAAGAAGAGCAGGGGAGTTATCCCCAGTGTCCTGGCCAATATTTATCCTTCAATCGACATCACAAAAATAGATTATCTGGTCATTATCACCTTGCTGTTTGTGAGAGCTTGCTGTACGCAGATTGGCTGCTGCATTTCCTACATCACAACAGTGACTACACTTCAAAAAGTACTTCACTGGCTGCAAAACGCGTTGGGACGTCTGGTGGTTGTGAAAGGCGCTATATAAATGCATGTCTTTCTTTTATTTTTATAACTACATAATAACATATAGGCCCAGTAATTTGGGTCCCAACGCGTGAGTAAGCACCGTGTACTCACGCATGGGCCCGATGGAAGTGCCGGTTTTCAGCACGCACAGTATTTTTTTTTTTTTTTTTCTTCAAAAATTTGAATAATTGTTTAAATTAGTTTTTTACAGTTATTAATAGTTAATTTAATTAGTGGGATTTTTTAAAAACTTTTATTTGAAGTTTAAGTACTGTTTTGGGCGCCTGGAGTTTTCATGAGTTTGACAGTTCTTACTATCAACCTCATGAATGAACTTTTGCAACCTCCGATTGGTTGCCCAGTGCTCACGTGATCCCAGCCGGCTCATCAAACTAACTACGCCGCTGGATCACGCAAGCACAGCGCGCCGGGAGCTGAACCGGGCCACTGACAGGAAATCCATGCAGGGCCAGGCTTCAACTGTCGGCGCGCTATGTAAGTGTAGGTCGGGGGCTTGCACCCGCGGGAAGCCCCCGACACCAATTTCTGGGCCATTGTCATTTATACAAATGTAATATATTTCTAAAAATAAAATAACAATATATGGTAACTTTTTAACAAAACATTTCTTTTGGTTAATATTTTTAGAAATACAAATTTTACTTTATCTTTGAGAAACAAACTCACAGATATCATTGCAAAGAATGGCTATAATTTACCTATCTGCAGTGTTTTTACATTTTCAGTAAAGAACTATTACTTCATCAATATTTATTATGCAATGGTTGTTGAAATATCAAGTGATCATGGTGCACTGGTGAAGTAAATAATGCCACCTAGGCCCTTTGCATATGTAAATAAGGGAACCAAACGCCAGTTTGAGGGCCCCTTTGCAAAATAGGTCTGCCTATTTAAAAGAAAACATAGTCTACCTGCAGCCGAATCAGTGGTGCTTAAAGGCACTGTGGAGGCCGCCACCAAACAGGTAAATTTGTTTAAAAAGTACTTGCCTGAATGTGGAGCCGGAAAGAGCACTCCCGGCTCCACTGCAGCACCAAAGACCATTGCCGGCTCCCCTTGGTCTCCTCCCAATCACCCCCACCTCCCGATCACCCCCAACCCCTCCCTCCCAATCGGCACCTGCCTCCTGATGAATGGGACTTGGTGCGAGTTAGGATATGGGCAGCAGAGTTTTGGATGAGCACAAGTTTATGTAAGGTGGAAGAAGGGAGGCCGGCCAGAAGAACATTGGAATAGTCAAGTCTAGAGGTAACAAAGGCATGGATGAGGATTTCAGCAGCAAGTGAGCTGAGGCAGGGTCGGAGTCAGGCGATGTTACAGAGGTGGAAGTAGGCTGTCTTGGTGATGGAGCAGATATGTGGTCGGAAGCTCATCTCGGGGCCAAACACAACACCAAGGTTGCGAACGGTCTGGCTCCGCTTCAGGCTGTTGCCAGCGATGGAATCGGTGGTCAGGGAATGGAGTTTGTGGTGGGGAACCGAAGACAATGGCTTTGCTCTTCCCAATATTTACCATGCATTAAGAGCCATATTCCTCTAGATGTTGAGCTTAACAAAAAAGTACATGTGAGTAAATAGGGGAGCAAGAATTGAAAGCAGTCTTGGAACTTCTTTCCATCTTTACTCTTGTTCTCATAGTCATTTAGTCTTGCTCTCATGCTAAAATATGTCAACAGAAATTAGCCAAAAGGAAAGCATGTTATTCGTCATGAGAAAGTTAATTGAAGGAACGTACGAATGATAATTGAGTTCTGAACCCCAGGCCTGACTTGGAATTAGTTCTACAAAAGAGCAAGATTTCAAAATGTCAGAATAGTTAGCACTTATTGTTGTGTAAAAATAATCTAAATCTTTTGCTGATCAACAAAATATGATATTGCTGTGGAGAATTGTGGGTAAAATGTTTTCTCTATTTTTGAGGAGTGGATATGTATGGCACTCTATAGTTGGGTCGGGGAATATTTTGGCAGTCGCACTGTTTAAATGGTAATTTAGTTACTTAAGAATTTTTTTTTAAAACATTGGCCCAGAAATTCGGGTCTCCACGGGTGAGTACGCACGGGGTACTCACCCGTAAACCCAATGGAAGTGCCGGTTTCGTGCATGCACTGCGCATGCGCGGGAAACCGGCACTTCTGTTCCCCTGAAAGAAGGGGTTAAGAGGTGGAACGCGTGCGCAGGAGAGGCAGCGCGTGCACATCGAACTTGCGCTTTTTTTCCAGGTTTTCCCGGGAAGGTAAGTCTCCAGAAGTTAGATATGTAAAAAGCAGTCGCAAGGCCTGCTTTTTACAAGGTAAGTGGTGAATTAATTAAAATTAAAACATTTTTTCCACAGGTTTATTATTTTTAAATACTTTAAAGAAAGGTAAGTTTAATTTTAGCCCTGTTAGAAAATAAAATTACTTTTTTCAAAAATTTAAATTATTGTTTAAAATAGTTATTTCATGTAATTTATAGTTTATTTTAAAAATGTGATGTTTTTTTAAAAATTTATTTGAAGATTTAGTGATGTTTTGGGGCATATAGTATTTATAGGTTTGACAGGTCTTCCTGTCAAACTTAGGAATGAAGCATTCCCTGCTACCATTGGCTCTCCATGGTCCACGTGATCCCAGGGGACGCATCGAACTAACTGCGCCCCCGGGATACACAAGCACTGCGCGCCGGCAGTTGGAGGAGGCCCAGGATCGCAATTCCACGGGGACCCACAGCTCAACGGCCGGCGCGGTAAGTAAGTGCAGGTCGGGGGCTTGCACCTGCGGGAAGCCCCCGACCCGAATTTCTGGGCCATTATTATAACATGCCATTCCTAAAAACGAGTTCATGTTTCACTAAATCACCTGCAGGAATATTACATCACCCACCATTTTGGATGGCATTCATTAAATTCTATGGTATGTGATACAGAAAACTATAATCCTAAGTGTCTTACCAGAAATGCCGCTTTCTACGGCCGTCATAGAAGTTGCAGGAGGAGTTGCAGAAGTTGTAGTTGTCCCAATGCTGATCACAGCGTCGCCTTTAGGCTGGATGATAATCAACGGCACTTCTTCCTCTGCCTCTGTGTACAATGCTTCAGTTTGGGTAACAGAAGGCTAGGAAGGCAAATTTGTTACTTGCGATAATTATTTGGAACGTTATACGCAAAAGCAAGTTTATAGTTGGTTGTGCATTTAGTTAATAATACACTCATCTAAGCTAATAGCAGGAACTCAATAGAGCTATGAACAACATGAACATGAACATGGCCATTAAAGGATAGTCAGGATAATACCACAGGTAACGATAGAGAGATGGCAGAAAGATTAAATAATTATTTTGTATCAGTTTTTACCAGGCAGGTAGAACAGGTGGACACACCATTGGATGATGAGTTTAGTAATAAGATAAGGGCATTTAAAATAAAAAAGGGCATATATTAAATAAATTAATCAAACTCAAAGAGGATAAAACCTCTGGTCCATGCATTTCAATAGAATCTAGGGAAGAGATAGCAGAGACATTGCTACGCATATTTAATAATTCGTTAGAAAAAGGTGTAGTGCCAGAGGACTGGCGGATAGCTAAAGTAATACCTATATTTAAGAAGGGGGATAGAACATGTCCAGGGAATTATAGACCAGTCAGCTTAACATCAGTGGTAGGAAAAATAATGGAATCTCTACTAAAGGAGAAAATAGAAGACCGTCTAGAAACCAACAATATAATAATGAATAATCAACATGGATTTCAAAAGGGAAAGTTTTGCTTGACCAACCTGATTGAATTTTTTGAAGAGGTAACAGAAAGAGTAGACAATGGTAATGCAGTAGATGTCATTTATCTGGATTTTCAAAAAGCCTTCGATAAGGTACCCCATAATAGACCGATAAACAAGGTCAGAGAATGCGGAGTCAGGGGACAAGTAGCAGAATGGATTGCTGGCTGTCTTCAGGACAGAAAGCAGAGAGTAGGAGTAAAGGGTAGCTATTCACAGTGGCAGAAGCTGGGTAGTGGTGTTCCACAAGGATCAGTGCTGGGACCACTGCTGTTCACAATTTACATTAACGATTTAGACTTAGGAATGAAAAACACAATTTCTAAATTTGCGGATGACACCAGATTAGGGGGGATAGTCAATACTGAGGAGGACTGCAACAAATTACAGGAGGCCATTAATAAACTTGCAGAATGGGCATATAATTGTCAAATGAAGTTCAACACAGATAAATGTGAGGTATTACATTTTGGTAGGAAGAATAGGGAGGTCACTTATCACTTGGAGGGTGCGAGTCTAGGTGGGGTAGAGGAACAAAGGGATCCAGGAGTACAAATACACAAATCACTAAAAGTTGCGACACAGGTTAGCAAGGCCATAAAAAAAGCAAACCAAGCACTAGGGTTTATTTCTAGAGGGATAGAATTGAAAAATAGGGAAGTTATGCTAAACCTGTATTGAACCTTGGTTAGACCACACTTAGAGTACTGCGTAAAATGCTGGTCGCCATATTATAAAAAGTATATAGGGGCACTGGAGAGGGTGCAGAGAAGATTTACAAGGATGATACCAGAAATGCGAGGGTATACATATTAGGCTGTGTCTCTTTTCTCTTGAAAAAAGGCCAAGGGGTGACCTAATAGAGGTCTTTAAAATTATGAAAAAGTTTGATAGAGTGGATACAGAGAGAACTTGTGGGGAAGAGCATAACTAGAGGTCATCAATATAAGATAGTCACCAAGAAATCCAATAGGGAATTCAGAAGAAACTTCTTTACCCAGAGAGTGGTGAGAATGTGGAACTCGCTGCCACAGGGAATGGATGAAGCGAATAGTATGGATGCATTTAAGGGGAGGCTAGACAAGCATATGAAGGAAAAAGGAATAGAGGGTTATGCTGATAGATTTAGATGAGGAAAGATGGGAAGAGGCTCGTGTGGAGCATAAACGTCGGCATGGACTGGTTGGGCCGAATGGCCTGTTTCTGTGCCGTATATCCTATGTAATCCTATGTTATGAGGATCTGTACCTTTGCTTTCTGCTTATGAATGCTGAGAAGTATTGACACTCTACCCAATAATAAGTCCTTCACACCAGCCCCCACTTAGGAGACTTTCCATTTCTTTTCTCCTTCCTATCTGTCCACTTACAATGACTCCTCTTGAACCTCAAGAAAATCTATTCTTGGTGTTTATTATAAGTCATTAACCCTGGGGAAGATGTGAACTGCTTCATACAATGACATTGCCATCAATGTAATAGGATATAAACTTATCCAGATGGTCATACACCATATTATGTAGATAACCACCATAAGGATTCAAAGAATAGCCTATGCTACATGGGAATGTATAATTCATTGTGGCCCCGAATTTCTTCAGGGCCAGTAGAGTTCCTGGGGCGCAATTTGGCAGTGAGGAACTGGGGTGGGGACCTAGTGAAGCTGGGTTTCCATCCCAAGGATCATCAACATTGAATTCCTGCTGGGGGCAAGTGTGGGGAGACAATAGGAGACAGGACAGATGGAATGGTGTAACCCATTGGATAAACTGCAGCTCTCACTTCCTATTGACCAATTGTACCATATGCTGGCATGATACCATCGTCCAGTACCATGGAGGGCTGTAATATGCAAGGACAGTGGAGTTTAGGGTGTGTTTTTTGAGAAGGGGTTATGACAGTGGTTTTGAAAAGGAGGGGGACAGTACCTGAACAGAAGAAATGTCACCCAGCATGGAGACCAGGAAGGTAAGTTGAGTGGTCAGCACTTTAGTGGCAATGGGGGTCAAGTGCACAGGAAGTGGGTCTCATGGATGAGATGAGCTTGGAAAGGGCATGAGGGAAGATGGAAGAGAAACTAAAGAAAGACGGGGGTTCCAGGGCTAGCCAGGGGGAGCCTGGGGGAGGTTTGATTTGGTGGGCAAGTGGAAGGGGAGGAAGCAGCAGAGGCAGCTGAACAGATGGCTCAATCCAAGTAACAAAGAAGACTATGAGCTTCTCGCACTTGTTGTTGGAGGTGAGGGTGGAGGCTGCAGGGGAGAGGGATTTAGGAAGGTGGTTGGTAATGGAGGAAAAAACCTAGGGATTATCTTTGCTCCAAAGGATGATCCTGGAGTAGTGGGGAGTTTTGGCAGAGGAGAGTGAAGCCTGATGGCACTTGATGTGGTTCAGCCAGATCTGCTGATGGATGGCTAAACCAGTTGTAGGTCACGGGGCCAATCTCACCGATGCCATAATTTGTAAAGTGGTGCTGCTGCCTTACTTCAGTGCAGTACTAATGGAGTGCTTCACTGTTGCAAATGCCGTCTTTTGGATGAGGGGTTAAACCGAAGTCCTGTCTATCCTCTCGGGTGGATGTAAAAGATCCCATGGCACTAATCGAGGAACAGTACGGGTATATTCCTTATGCCCTGACCAACATTTATCCCTCAAGCAACACCACTAAAATAGATCATCTGGTCATTTACCTCATTTCTGTTAGTGGGACCTTGCTGTGCACAAATTGGCTGCTGTGTTTCCTGCATTACAACAATGACTACAATTCAAAAGTATTGCATTGACTGTGAAGTGCTTTTTGATGTTGAGGTTATGAAAGGCTCTAAATAAATGCAAATTCTTTCTTTGTGCATCAGTCAAGCAGCTTTCCAACACACCATTTGGCTCCCCCACCCAGCGGGCACCTAGGGTGCATTGACACTGGTTAGGAGACCCATTGGTTATAATTAAAGTCCTTGAATCTGCCCTGCCCCAGAAACTCCAGCAGGGTCAGTCTCTCACTCTCCAAGTGGATCACAATTCCTGATTTCTCACAGTTATGGTGGTGGAACAGAATCACAGATATTCAGGGCCTATGTATTCCTCCACCATATATGTGCGTGATAGCTAATCAATCTATATGCATAATTGACCACCACTACTTTGAAAATCCAAAATATGCATGCATTTTAAATTAGACCCATCTCGTGAAAATCTAGATTTTATGGCAAGTGTCAAAATTAAACTATATACGTGGGAAAAATTGGGTTGCTTTGCGCCTCCCATTAGCGCCCCCGGGGGGTGCTAATGGGGTGCAACGCCCTTAGCGCCCGGGCGCAGTGCCGCTAACACCTCCCACAAAATTCAGCGAAAGGCCAGCAGCGGCAGTAGCTGGTAGCGCCCCACGGCGCTCCGTCTCCGGTGTTGATGTCATCACTGTGCGCAGCGCCACCGCTTATGCCCCAGCTGCAAATTTCGGTCACGGCCCCGACCTACCGCTGGACGATATGTCCGACAGGATCAGGGCGCCGTTTCTGAAACCGCGGTGGAGCAAATTAAAGGGCAGGTGCCGGGCGGCTTTTTTTTTTGGCCGCCTGCTAGCACCTGCCCCCTTCTGCTTTTTTATGCGGGGTGCCGGCTGCAATCGGTCAGTCCGGCACTCCTCGAGTGCCGGGCTGTTTTCTCGGCACCCCGCTGCCCAGTGGTCCAGCAGGGCCCCAGTACGCACAGCGCTAGGCCCCTCCGCTTTAATTAGGGGAGGGAGGCCTGCAATGCCGCGGTGCTACATGCCAACGCGCATGGCACGGTTGCATGTAGCGACACGATATTCAATGGTAGCGCCCCAGGAAGAAGGGGGGAGTGCTTCCAGTAATGCCTCACTTCCTGCTTGGGGCGCTACCGCTGAATTTACGGTGCAGGGGCACTAACATTTTCAGGGCGCTAAAAGTAGTGCCTCGGCGAAGTTAGCGCCCCAAAGGGAGCGCCACCAAATCTTTCCCCCTACATTTTTGTTGTATTTTCTCTGTTATTATGCTATAAGTGTAAGATTAAACATCAATTCAAAGACAGTGCCACTGTTGTATCACTAGCTTAGCAGCACAGGAAGGCATAAAGATATCACTGGCAAACTTGCCTCCCTGTACACTGACACCAGATCACTTTGCTCTTCATGGCCGATAGACAACTCTTCCATGGTAGCTTCAACCTTGTCCATAATTTTAGGCGTGGGGTTTTCTTCTATTTCAATAACCCATGGGCAGTATGCAGGATCTATTTGTGGCATGCCGGGTCCAGTGAAACAGCTGTCTAACTGAGACAGCAACTTTGCAAGCCTGTAATTGATAATAGGAACAAAGCCTCGGTCAGGCAGATGATATTTATATGATTAATAACACGATTCCTTTCTTTTTTAGATATTAAACATCAACGCACTACTTTGTGTAACACTACGCAGTCACAATTTCTCTCTTTAGAGTACAAGTATGAATAACACCTGAAATTAAATTCAGTGATGTACAGCAGACTGCAGGAGATAACAAGATATTAAATTGTATTGATGTTTGTAATGGCCTCTGTAAGAGCTGTGATATACTGTGTAGTACTTCATGATGTATAAATATTTATTCATTCTAAAAGAATAAAGACAACATTTTAAAGCTGTTCGAAGTTTCTTATCCAGTTTGAGAGGAGCATGTTGAAGGAGTTTTCTGCTGCTGTTTACTGACACACAAGTGTCTAGAGTATGTTCTCGAACTCTGCATTGTATTATTATAGTTGAAATTGTTTACACAATCGGTTCACAATATTCAAAGCTGTTTGAAATGTGTTGCCCTGTTGTTGCAGGGATCAAGCTGCTTTGTTACCAGAGTGTATAATTAAGGATAGGGTGACTGAATACCTTGAAAATTTTCAGCTGATCAGAGAGAGCCAGCATGAATTTGTAAAGGGTAGGTCATGCCTACCTGATTGGATCTTTTGAAGTGGTGACTAAAGTGGACAGGGGAATGTCTGTAGATGTTATCTATATGGACTTCCAGAAGGCATTCAATAAAGTCCCTCATAAGAGGCTGTTAGTTAAAGTTGAAGCTCATGGAATTGAAGGCAAATTATTGACCAGGTTAGGAAACTGGCTGAGCAGCAGGAGACAGAGAGTAGGGATAATGGGCAGGTACTCTAATTGGTAGGATGTGACTAGTGGAATCTGTGTTGGGGCCTCAACTATTCACAATATTTATTAACAACTTAGATGATGGAATAGAGAGCCACATATCCAAGTTTGCCGATGACACAAAGATAGGCAGCATTATAAGCCGTGTAGATGGAAGCATAAAATTGCAAAGAGATATTATTAGATTAAGTGAACCGGCAAAACTGTGGCAAATGGGTTTCAATGTAGGCAAGTGTGAGGTCATCCGCTTTGGATGTAAAAAGGAAAGATCAGTGTACTTTCTAAATGGTGAAAAGCTAAAAACAGTGGAGGTCCAAAGAGACTTAGGGGTCCAGGTACATAGATCATTATAATGTTATGGACAGGTATAGAAAATAATCAAAAATGCTAATGGAACGCTGGCCTTTATATCTAGAGGACTAGAATATAACGGGGTAGAAGTTATGCTACAGCTATACAAAGCCTTGGTGAGACCACACCTGGAGTACTGTGAGCAGTTCTGGGCACCACACCTTAGGAAGGATATATTGGCCTTGGAGGGAGTGCAGCGTAGATTTACCAGAATGATACCTGGACTCCAATGGTTAAATTACGAGGAGAGATTACAAAAAATAGGGTTGTATTCCCTGGAATTTTAAAGGTTAAGAGGTGATTTCATTGGAATTTTCAAGATATCAAGGGGAACTGATAGGGTAGATAGGGAGAAACTATTTCTGCTGGTTGGGGAGTCTAGGATTATGGGACATAGCCTAAAAATTAGAGCCAGACCTTTTAGGAGTGAAGTTAGAAAACACTTCTACACACAAAGTGTGGTAGAAGTTTGGAACTCTCTTCCACAAATGGCATTGATGTTAAGTCAATTGTTAATTTTAAATCTGAGATTGATAGATTTTTGCTAACCAAAGATATTAAGGGATATGGGGCAAAGGCGGATATATGGGCCCCGATTTTCTGCCAGCCATTGGGCGGCTTTCCAGGCGGCCAGAGGCCGAAAATCGCCGAAAAAGCGGGTCGCGACCCCCCCCACCTGATTCCCCGCCCCGTCCGACTTTCAGACTGCCGTTTCTCCGCGACCCACTTCAGTCCCGGCCGTCACTGGCGGGACTGGCCGTCGAAACACAAATCACCAATTATTACCTTGTTTAAGTAGATTTTAAGGGGCCGTTGTGATTTTGGGGCTTTCCCCACGTGAAACACGCCTGCGGGGAACCCCGCTGATGAGACCTGGCGTGAAAACAGTTGGCTTGCTTGCTTGCAGCTGCAGGTCAATGAGGACTGAAGAGATTTAAACAGGCAGCATTTGCAGGCTGCAGGACCTTGTTGATGAAGGCTTGGGGGAACTTTTTGAAGGCTTAGGCACAGCTGCAGAAAGTTGGAGCCTCACACACTTCTCCAGTGTGAGCTCCTGGGAAGCCCCTCTCACCACCCTAACTCAGCGCCTCCTCAACGGAGGCATCTGCCAGAAGCATGGGAGGCCTTTGGTACCTTCCCTTCCTGGCATTAGAGGATCTCCAACAGCAGAGGAGGCTGGAGCAACTCCAGCAACAGCATCACCAGCAACTTCAGCAGGAGCGGCAGGCTGCGGCTCGCCCACCTGAGGCAGCACAGGCCAGAAGGGGTCAGCGCATGGAAGGCCATCGGCACAGGAGATACCCCCCAAACAGGGTGTACAGACACTGGGTCAGCTACCTCAACATGACTGAGCAGCAGTGCCAGAGGCGGCTCCGACTTTCGCGAGAGGACGTGACTGACATCTGCGCAATGCTGCGGCAAGACCTGGAGCCCAGAGCAACGGGTCCACACTACTTGCCAGTGGCCATCAAAGTCACCACCGCACTCAACTTTTATGCCTCAGGCTCATTCCAGGGATCAGCAGCAGACATCAGCGGCATCTCCCAGGCTGCCGCACACACATGCATCACGCAGGTAACCAATGCCCTCTTTGCATTGCGCACAATCACATCCATTTCACCAGGGATCGCGCAAGTGTGAGGGCGCGAGCGCGTGGATTCGCTCAGCTGGCAGACTTTCCAAGGGTGCAGGGCGTCATTGACTGCACACATGTGGCCCTTAGGGCACCCCACCACAATCCAGGAGTTTTTGTCAACCGCAAGGGCTTCCACTCCCTTAACTTTCAGCTGATGTGTGACCACAAGAAGGTGATTTTGCATGTTTGTGCCAGGTTCCCTGGCAGCTGCCATGATGCCTTCATACTGTGCCAGTCTACTGTGCCTCCGCTATTCATTCCGCCAAACGAACTTCAAGGATGGCTTCTTGGAGACAAGGGATATGCCCTGCACTCTTGGCTAATGACGCCCTTGAGGAGACCAGCCAGCGAAGCTGAGGAGCGCTACAACTCCAGCCACATTACCACCAGATGCATTAATGAGCAAACCATCAGATTGCTGAAGATGCGCTTCAGATGCCTCGATAGATCAGGTGGAGCCCTACAGTACTCATCAGTCAGGGTCTCCAAAATCGTTGTGGTATGCTGTGTGCTTCACAACATGGCATAGCGTCGTGGCTTGCCGATTCCACAGGCCCAAGAGGCTCCTCACAGAGCTGCCTCGGATGAGGATGATGCTGAGGAGGAGGAGGACGACAGAAACGAGCATCCTGTAGAGGCCCACCAACCAGCGGCACCAGTGCGCGAGAACATTGCTGGGCGGAATGCAAGGAACGCACTCATCCTGGGCAGATTTGCGTAGCCTGGAACATCAAACACTGCAGCCTCACTGCTTCTGAATTGACCATGGACAGTGGCCCATGCCTGCACTTTCCAACAACTTTGACCAGCTTGCAGTCATCTGCAAGTTATCCTAAGGCCTCTATGTGACATCCCCATTCGCCAAATGACAAACGCCATAACTGCAGCAGCTGGCACCAGATTTTTTATGTACAGGAAAATGATGGCATTAAAACTATTTACAAGACTGGATAGTGGAATAGTTATGTGAATGTGAGCATAGAGAGGGAATGGGTAAGGGTGCATGGATGTGACTGTGAAGTGGGATGTGGAAGAAGAGATTGCTGAAGCTGAGTGCTGTTGGGGAAAGGCAATGGGGATCAGGTTGAGGGTGATGGAAACTTCATACTTGCTTTCCCTGTGCGGTGAAGGTCATGGAAGTGCTTCCTGCACTGCAGCCAGGTGCGACAGGTGATACCCAGAGAGTTTACCTCTGCTGCTACCTCCATCCAGGCAGCCGTGGACTCTTTGGGAGGCCTCTTCCTCCCTGAGCGAGGGTAGAGGATCTCCCTGTGGGCCCTTACCCCATCCACCAAGGTCTGCAATGACGTCTCGTCGAATTTGGCCGCAGCTCGGCCTCTGCCGCTGGCAGCAGCTGGTGCAGGCTCCTCTGCCATTGTGCAAGAGTGGTTGAGAAGCCTGCAGAGGTGGAGAAGCTTGCTGGACACTTTGAAAGCACCACGAATGATGACATCATACTGTGGGGCTTTCTGACACGAATTGGACAATTAGCAAGGCTGCCCACATGCTGGGAATTAATTGGCCACTTGAGGGAAAATTGCGTGGAGTTGGCTGACACATTTTTGTGTGTGTCAGAAACCCCACATTCGGGGAAACCCGACCATTTCCCACACAAGCCAAAAATCGGGCCCATGGAGTTAGGTCACAGATCAGCCATAATCTCATTGAAAGGCATAACAGGCTCGAGGGGCTAAATGGCCTCCTGCGGTTCCTATGTTCCTATATTCTTCTGCTTTAAAGATTAATGGGAAGGACATTGTGAATAAATTAGTGTACTTTATTGCATGTGTGAAGAATAATTGAGTGATGCATTGATTTGATTATAATACAAACTATTTCATTTCTGGGATTGATTCATAAACTTTAATTAGCATTCTCCTTGCCCTTATCACCATGTTGTTAATTTTATGTAATCAATGTCAGTGATCTTATGTGCCTGGGTGAGAGCCATTTCTAAGAGTTCTAGAGAAGGGGAGGAGACAGGGTATTTTCTTTTCATTTTGATGGAAAAGTGGATGTGGTCAGTGTTAGGTTTTGGGCGGACTTCAGGTGGGAGATGAGCGGTGTAATCACGTTGCTCGCCTGAACTCCCTGCCAAGGGACTGGAGCCATTCTGAGGGCCGGGTCTCATTTATATTAGATGGGTGAGCAGTGAACACTAATCCAGCGCTCACAGGCAGCTCGCCGGATGCGGGGAGGGAAGGGGGGAGTCAGGAATTCTGGCAGCTCCAATGCAGAGTCGAGTCAAAGTGGTATTCTTTGTTGGGGGGGGGGGGGGGGGGGAGGGGTAATTGTGGGGGAGCGCACCGGCAGTGGGCCAGAATTTTTATCTGGGGCCAGGAGGAGAATTTTAAGGACTGGCCTCTGGTTAAACCATTCAACAACTGGTACCAAAGGTACACACTCTGCCTGTTGGTACCTAAAGATTGCATCAAGGTCCCAAACATCACAGGACCCCAATTAGCATATTTAAACGTGGCTCCAGCTTGAAACAGGCGGGCACCAGGGCCGCCAATGGAGGAAAAGGATGGTGGATGGGAATGGAGCAGAAATGGAGCAGTGCTTCTTAAAATAAATTATTTTAAATTAGGTTTGTTTTTTTTAAAAAGAAAATCGCAATTCCGGGAAACCAACCAGCGCCAGCAATGGTCCCAGTCACATTGCTCCCACACGGACATCCACATATTGATGGACATCCAGTGCGGACACTTCTTAGTTGCAACGTGGCAATGTTTGACATCAAGCCCTACTAAAGTTTTACTGTACGTCAATTGGGCCACAAAAAACACCCACCCATTCCACTCCGAATGTACATAGTGGCCACCTGTAAATTACAGCCAATCCAGCCTTTGGCTAAAGCAGCAGTCAGGTTCCACTATACAGGAAACTTTTTTTTATCCGGCACGGACAGGACCGACGTGGCACCGGTTCATCAAAAATTCCGGATAACCGAACGCTATAGTAAAAGATACGGAGCTGAGAGCTCCGTATAAAGCAACAAACCCTTAGCAACAGCTTCAAAACAATGGCCACAAGTTGCAAGCATCTCTGTAGCTTAGCAACAGCTGCAGCCACACCCTTGCACAGCAACAAATGGAGGAAGGCACGTAATAAAAGTTACCTGAACCTACTCCTGAATTTTGCCGGTTAACCGAGATTTCCGGTTATTTAGATGCCGGTAAATCGAAAGTTTCCTGTAGTAGGTTTGATAGCCTGTAAATAGATCTTAAAATGCTGGATAAAGGGTGTTAAGCGTGCACCTGTTAAGTTGTCTTATTAAGTTTGCACATTTTAACACTTTCGGTTATTTTTAGTTGGCAGCAACACTGATACTTTCAGTCATTAAATTTTGTTGAAAACTCTGCCGGGGGTAAGGTCTGTGTGCTAAGCATAATGAGACTGCAAGCCCATTCTTTGTAAACAAGTTTATGTTTTTGACTCTGTTTCTCTCTCCACGGATGTTGCCTGGCCTGCTGAGTTTTTCCAGCGTTTTCTGTTGTTATTTCGGATTTCCAGCATCCGCAGTATTTTGCTATCATTATGCTTTTATTCCAGAATTTATCTTTCTCCACTGTTTTCTCCAAGCAATATCTGTACAGAATTAGTTGGTTGTCAGTACTGAAGGAGTTTTAAAATGTCAAACAGCTGTCCCAATAAACCCTACATGCATTGAAGAAAGGTCAGAAAATAAACACAGTTTTAGTAATGGCTTGCTGGATAAGCACAACGGCCAGCTGAGTGCTCAGCCAGAAGGGCTGGGACGTGCTGAAGTTCCGCCTTCAGTTTGTAATGAGATAACTGATCTCAAGTGAGACAATGGTAGTTGACCTCAACATAGTAGACTAGAGAAAGAAACAAAATCAGGGTTCCCACTTCTGACTGCTATATTGCGACCCCTGTTGTAAAGTGTGCACATGTGCACGTGTGCGCCTGTGCACACTCCACCTGATAACGACAAAATTGGAATAGGGTCTGCCGTTCCCCGCTGTTGAACGGCTCATCAATACTCCATCCCTATGCTCACATGTTAAGAAAGGCTTTTTTTTTTTTTTAAGCGAGATACTGGAGTGCTGTGACATCCATGGGACTGTGTCGGTGCCTTCAAGAGAAGAGAGGGCAAAAGTAATGGACAAAAGTAGAGGTGAAAAAGGAAAATAGGACCAAGACACAAGAAGGAGCTGCAAAAACTTTTTAAAATGTTAGGATTCCCATATCTTCACAGCCATCATTCCCAACTTGAGATCCTAATCCCAGGTGTGCCTCATGGCAAAGAGCCAAATGGAAGCCAGGTGCTTTCCTATTGGGAGGAAGGAAAAATCTAAAGGAAAAGTGATTCTCCGGTCACTTTTGCACACCTCCTAATGGCTGGTTAGAAAGTGCCCTTGGCAGATGCCCTGGAGCATTACTCTAGCTTTACCTGCGACAGGGAAGATGTGGTGCACACAATTTTCATGGTAGTTTTCTGTACACCTATGCAAGCTAATTGATATATACTAAGCAATACATTGATGCATTACTCACTGCAACAAAGTGTACATTACTTCAAGCTTGTTGAGAACATGTTTATCATTGTGTAAGGTAAATATTAGCACAACAATCAGTCATAGAAAAGGATGCGGAGCGTTCACCTGTACTCAAAGTAACAGTCACTCATAAGGAATGCTGGGAGTCTCTCGTTTTTTATCCAGCCAACACCCTGCTCCGGATCGAGGCACTAAAATTGAAAACATAATATAAGCTCAGATTGGTTTACTTTATTACATTACAGTTCTTCTAAACAAAGAGTCACAGATATTTGAAAGATCTGAGCAGATTATTCGCCCAGGAAGGTGTGTGAAGAAATGCACACTCTGGTGGTGCACAATTCTCATGGTTATATTTAGTCGACCTTAAACTGCCAGACAGTCTCTGAGGAGCGGAGTGCCACAGCAAAGAACTTTTTATGACGAACAGTGGACTTTCACAATTTTTCCACAATTTCAGTACTTTTAAAAACCACATTACATTTAAATCTGTTATGGCTGAAGCAGTCCCCAAATTTGAACTTAACCCTTGAACTGCTGCTTTGTGTGCCAGACCAGAGGCATGGTCCAGACTTAGTACCATTCAGAACTCCTGAATGGTACTAATAGGCTGATTTTCCAGTGGTGAGCCTCGGTTTGCCAGCTCAGCATATTGGGTCATCGCTGGTAGCATGAACTCGCAACATTACCTCCTAGCACTCAATCTGAACAGCTGGGGGGGGGGGGGGGGGGGAAGAGGTGAAATTTAAACCTACTCACCCGGCGGAAACCGGAGAGGTGGGCTGTTAAAATGCCCTGGGTTACCCACTTGCCACAAGGATCCCACTGTTTCCGATTTTAACAGACGCTTCTGGACAGGCAGCTATGCCGCCCATCCAAAGCCAGCTGAATTTGCATATGCTAATCAGGGTCAGATGATGTCTTTGGGCCCCGACAGTGATTTAACCTTCGGCCTGAGAGAAGAAGCCACGATGGTTATCCCACCAGGTGAAGGTCAGCGTGCAGAGGATCATAAAGCTAAACAGGCCTCCTTCAGGTAAGTTTTTTTTACTTTCCTTTGCAGGGTCAGGAGGAGCAAGAGTCCATTCTGGGCGGGAAGTGGACCGGCGACATGTTACTGAGACCCGGCGGTTAAAATCGCCGTGGCCTCATACTGTCGCGGATGGGCAGGAAGCTAACTGAAGCCAGTGGTTTTCCATCAGAAGCCCGATGGTAGTTAAAGTCCTTCCCGCTGGGAATCTTTTTAAAAACTCTTACTGATTGAGTGAAGCAATTACAGTAATTAGCAAACCATCATTTCGCCTCTAGGCTTGAATCCAGACAAGAGAAAACAAAATGAGACCATTTGGCCCATCTTTTGCTCGAGCAACCCAAAACTAACCCCACTGACTGCAATCCAAAATAACCCCACTGACCTGCTGTCTCCCCATTGCCTTGTATCTTCCTCTACTTTAAATATTTAACCAACTTTCCCTTAAAAGATGCAATGATCTCTTTCTCAACCACTACCTGTAGCAAAGCATTCCATGCTCCAACAATACAACAATTTCACCATAACCTCTCACCTTACTCTCTTAGTGACAATTTTTATATGACAACTCCTCATTACTGACACTTCAACCAGAGGAAACTGTCTTTCCCTATTCACTATTAAAACTTCACAATCTTAGAAATCAATTAAATCGATATTGTTAAGTCCGTGAATGATTGAGACATGGACCAGCAGGAGTGAAAACAAACAAGTCTTTACTGGTGGAAGTCAATAGTGAAACTAACAAACAGAGGCTCTCTAGCGCCTTTTATACAGGGATGGTCACTGCCGGTACTGCAGTCTGAGACCAGTTATTCTCTTAAAGGTACATACACAACAATTCCTCCCCTTTTAGATAAACAGTACATAACATTCATTTAACAACTAAATGATAACTAATTACAATCACAATTACAGTTGCCAGATACATTGGTTAAGTTTAAGCAATTATAAGTTCAGTCTTTGAGGAAGCTTCCTGATTCTGTCTGGATAACGCCTCTTTGGGGTATCAGGTTCTTCTGGCAATGTTGAGTCGGGATCAATGTCGTTGTTTGGTTCATCTGCTTCCAATATTACCGGTTCTGCGGTAGCTGCAATTGGAACGTCAATTTCATTACCAGGTGTATCAGATCGTGGTGTGGAGTTGACGTTTTCCAGTGACTCTAGAATCTGGTCAGCATGGCGTCTTACAATGCTCTCCCCAACGTCCACGGTATACATGAGAGGTCCTTGTCGTGTACAAATCGTTCCTGGCTGCCATTTCTCAGTGCGGTAGTCCCGGGCCAAAACTGGTTGACCTATCTTAAAACTCCTGGTCGGCCTTTCATTCATATTCTGAAACTGCCTGTTCTCCACATCTCTTCGGACGTTTGGCTTAACCAAATCCAAGCGGCATCGTAGTCTTCGATTGAAGAACATCATGGCTGGAGTTTGGTTGGTAACCGCATGTGTCGCATTCCGGTAGGCAAACAAGAAGTTGTCCACCTTGTGTTGTAGCGGTATATCTTCATTACACATTGCCTTGATAGCCTTCTTGAATGTTTGGACAAACCTCTCGGCCAATCCATTAGTGGCTGGATGATATGGGGCAGATGTGTAATGCTTAACACCATTGTTCTTTAAGAACCTCCGGAATTCTTCAGACACAAACTGTGGTCCATTGTCAGAGCAAATCTGTTCAGGCAGCCCATTCCTGGCGAATATGGTTCGTAAGACTGTGATAGTTTTTTCCGTGGTGGTTGAGGACATTTTTATTACCTCTGGCCACTTTGAATGTGCATCCACCGCAATTAAAAACATCGAGTCCATGAAGGGACCAGCAAAATCAATGTGCACCCTTTGCCATGGAGATGAGGGCCACTCCCATGGATGCAGAGGAGCTTGTGGTGGGGCGTTTTGGACCTTCTGGCATCCTGCACAGCTCTTGGTCATCTCTTCAATTTCTCTATCGATTCCCGGCCACCACACAAACGCTCTGGCTAAGTTCTTCATTTTTACCCCACCCAGATGACCCTCATGAAGCTCATTGAGCACTCTATCCGTCAACTTAGGTGGAATTACTACTCTGGATCCACACATCAAGGTTCCTCTGCACACTGACAGCTGTTCTCTTCTCGGCGAGAATGCTGGCAGCAGTGGTTCGCCATGTGCTGGCCATCCCTTCACCGTTAAATCATAGACCCGTGATAGTGTCGGGTCATCCCGTGTTTCCTTCTCTATGTTTGCATTCGTCACAGGGAGACATTCGACTATGGTCGAGTGGAATAACTCCATTGGATCCACTGCAAGGTCTTCTTCTTCCACCGTCGGCAACGGTAGACGTGACAATCCATCAGCATTTCCATGCTGTTTAGTTCCTTTGTACTCGATGTCATATTGGTGTGCCCCTAGGAAAAGGGACCATCTCTGCAGCCGTTGTGCTGTCATTATCGGTACGCCCTTCTGAGGGTTGAAAATGGAGACAAGGGGTTGATGATCGGTTAGTAGAGTAAATTTTTGACCGTGCAGGTAGTGATTGAACTTCTTCACCCCCCACACTAGGCTGAGGGCCTCTCTGTCAATCTGGGCGTAGTTACGCTCGGCAGAAGTTAACGAGCGTGACGCAAAAGCTATCGGCCTCTCTAACCCATCAAGGAATTTATGTGACAGTACCGCCCCAATGCCGTAGGGAGACGCATCATACGCCAGCCTGATTGGCAGTGCTGGGTTGTAGTGAGCCAAAACTTCCCTTGAAGTGATTAAGTCCTTACTCTTCTGAAAAGCACGCTTACAATCATCGCTCCATTTCCATGCTACCCCCATTCGTAGCAGGGCGTTCAGTGGGTGCAGAATCGTCGACAAATTCGGCAAAAACTTATGATAGTAATTCACCAATCCGAGGAATGACCTCAGTTGCGACACATTTTCAGGCGCTGGGGCCTTAACAACCGCTTCAATTTTGTCAGGGGACTTATGTAACCCCTCTTCATCAATCACGTGGCCACAATACGATATCTGTTTCTTAAAAAATTCGCACTTGGGGCAGTTGGCACGCAGCCCATGTTCCCGTAGTCTAGTGAGCACCTGTTCTAGGTTGTTAAGGTGTTCACTGTCATCTTCACCTGTTACAAGGATGTCGTCCAAGTAACACTGAGTCCCCGGAATCCCTTGCAGGACTTGTTCCATCGCTCTTTGCCATATCGCCGGAGCCGATGCTACTCCGAATACCAATCGATGATACTGGTAAAGACCTTTGTGAGTGTTTATCGTGAGATACTTCCTAGAGGACTCTTCAACTTCCATCTGCAAATATGCTTGTGCTAGGTCAATTTTTGTAAAACGCTTCCCTCCAGACAGTGAGGCGAAGATGTCTTCTATCCTTGGAAGAGGATATTGTACTGTGTGAAGGACTGGGTTCACCATCACCTTGAAATCCCCACAGATGCGAATCTTCCTTGGCTCTCCGGACCTATTGCTTAACGTTTTCTTCATGACAGGAACGATGGGTGTCGCCCACTCGCTCCAGTCGACCTTAGACAACACACCCGCCTTCTCCAGATTCTCCAGCTCTGCCTCGACGGCTGGGCGAATTGCATATGGTACCGGTCTTGCTTGGAAAAACTTGGGAACTGCATTCTCTTCTATTTTTATCGAGGCGGTTACGCCTTTAAGCGTGCCCAGTTCTTGTTGAAATACCTCTTTGGCGTTAGCTAAGATTGTTGACAATCGTCCAGGAGTGACGTCTTCATCTTTTTTACTGTCCACCGTCATTGCATGAATGGAATGCCAATCCAAATTTATCTTCCTGATCCATTCCCGTCCCAATAACGGTGGTCCACCATTTGGCAGTATGTAGAGATACAATTTCCGTATTTTCTTGCCATTGTATTCGACAGGCACCCTTATTTTTCCTCTGGGGTATACTTTTTGCCCCGTATACGTCGTCAAGACGATGGATGTCTCTCTCAAGGGTATGTGTGAAAATAGCCGCTCGTAGTCTCGTCGATTCATGACGGTTAGCGCTGATCCTGTATCCAATTCCATTTTAACTTGGGACCCTGCTATCGTGAGGTTGACCCAAATGGTTCGGTGATCCTCTTTTGCGATTACATTGTGAAGTTTGAGACAGCTTAGCCTCCTGTTTCCAGATTCACTATCGCTCATCTGGTCTTCGGAACTACTGTCCGTCATCTTTTGTACTTTCTTGTACGATTCCTTAGTAGCCTTTTTGTTGTCGCTGGTCTTCTTCCCAGACCTGCAAACTCGTGCAATGTGTCCAATCTTCCCGCATTGTCTGCATATTTTGTCTTTGGACCAGCAGTCCTTCTGGTCATGGTTAGTTCTGCCGCAGCGATAACATTTTTCAAATCCCCGTGTCATTTCGTGGGTGCCGTATTCCTGTGGTTTTTGTTGAATTTCTGCAGCTCCCCTGGCTGCTGCTTCATACTATACTGCCACGCTGAAAGCCTTATCCAGCGTCAGCTCTTTTTCTGAGAGTAACTTCTTCTGTGTTCCTTCACTCAGGAGTCCACAGACAAATTTGTCCCGTAGGGTATCTGCCAGTCCTGCTCCAAACTGGCAGTGCTTTGATAGCTTGCGTAGTTCCGTAAGATACTCAGCATTGCTCTCATCTTTGTGCTGAGTTCTCCTGTGGAATTTAAATCTTTCTGCTATCAACAGCGGTGCAGGGTTTAAGTGTTCCTGTAGGACAGCAACAATTTCGTTAAAACGCTTCGCCTTCGGTTTGGCTGGAGTAATCAGGTCCCGCAATAGGCCGTACGTTCTAGCGCCCATTAAGTTTAGCAATATCGATGCCTTTTTCCCCTCCGCTATTTCATTTGCCTCGAAATATGCCTCGACTCTTTCCACATACGTGGTTCAGTCCTCTAATGTATTATCAAAAGCAGTGATACAGCCAGTCTTCGGCATCTTGCAAATCTAAAATGGCGCCTACCGCGCTTTGCCTTCTTCCCCGATTTAACAAAATGGCGTCTCCCGCGCTTTGCCTTCTTCCCCGCTGTTGTTAGCGCTGCTTTCCACGGTTTCTTGCGTGTTAAATATTGATTCTTTTTCTTATATTATTTTCCCGTCGTGGAGCGGACCCTCTGGGACACTTCCCTCCCTCTTCTTAGGTCCGAACGCTGCCCGGCTTCGAAGCACCTGTGTGCTCCACCCTCTCTCTCTCTCTTTGCTTCCCGACTCGCTGCCCGGCCCCATTGAAAAGCCACCCGATCGAGCTTCAGCCCGCCGCAGCCCAGGAAGGATCAGAGCACTACCTGCCACCAGCCCGATTAGCTGGGAAACCACAGACCGAGGAACCCAGCCTGGCTCTGGAAAGTCTCTCCTGCAAGTTTTCAAACCGATGATTGACGGTCGACACCCGTTTCTCGAATTTCTTTGGACTCTATTTTTTTTTTCTTTCTTCTGGCTCCGACCTTGAACAACGTCGTCTGAGGTGCTGCCGAGTTGCAGGTAAGTTCGTTTCTTACTCGTCACCAGTGTTAAGTCCGTGAATGATTGAGACACGGACCAGCAGGAGTGAAAACAAACAAGTCTTTACTGGTGGAAGTCAATAGTGAAACTAACAAACAGAGGCTCACTAGCGCCTTTTATACAGGGGTGGTCACTGCCGGTACTGCAGTCTGAGACCAGTTATTCTCTTAAAGGTACATGCACAACAGATGTAACCTCACTCATCTCTGCCACAGCCTCCGCCCATCTGCTGTTGAAAGCCTCAACCATGCCTGTGTCATCTCCAGGCTCAACTATTCCAATGCTCTCATGGCTATCGCCCATCCTCCATCCAACTCTGTAAACCTTAGCTCACCAAAAATTCTGCTGTTTGTATCCTGTCCCATACCAAGTTCCTGTTCTCGCTGGCCTACAATGGCTTCCAGTTCTCCAATGCTCAAGTTTAAAATTCTCATCCATGTTTAAATCCCTTCATGGTCATGCCGCTCCCTATCTCTGTAATTTCCTCCAACACTACAACCCCTTTGAACTCTGTGTTCCTCCGACTCTGGCCTCTTGTGCAACCCCGCCCCCTCTTCCTCTCATCGTTGGCAGCTGTGCCCTCAGCCACCTAGGCCCCATGCTCTGGAATTCCCCCTCTATCCTATCTGCCTTTCCACCTCCCACTCCTCCTTTAAGACCTTCCTTAAAACCCACTTTTTTTTTTTTTTAAACCAAACTTTTGATCATCCTTCTTTGGTTCAGCATCCTTTGTTTTTGATTACACCACTGTGAAGCACTATTGGATTTTTTTTTACATCATAGGAACTTTAAAACTTTGGTGGGGGGTGTAAAACGGGCAATATTGAATCAGCCGCCTGTTATACAACCCGCATGATTTTCCTTTCTACTGACTTCAATGGAAAGAAACTCTGCGGGGCATATAACAGGTGGCCGACATGATATTGGCCGCTTTACACCTACGCTGAAGTGTATATAAATGCAAGTTAATTTTATATTCTGACTGCTGCTTCTGATGAAGGGCAACGCCCAAGATCTGTACTTATCTTTCTCTTTAAAACGTGGCACATTTACAGCAATTTCTGTTTTTAATTGAGATTTCTGCTGTCACAGGTTTTTCTTTTTATTCTTGGCAGAAGTCCCCAGAGGCATAATGGCAATGTGAATCACCGACCTACCTTTACAATGAAGTTGTTTTCAAATTTCAGATCCAGAGCAGTGACTTTTTGTTCAAACTGAGGATATTTTCTTTCGGATTTGGTCACATTGTAGATGGGGTCCACAGGTGTATGAGCACGCACCAAACCTTTTAACTGCCTCCGCAGATTTTTCTTGGCATCGTCAACTATTTCAAATTCCCCTGTTTCCTTGTTAAACTGAATTGGCATTGGAAAATTCTGCGAAACAAAAAGTAAAGGCAGATTTAATACAGAGAAACAGAACAATTATTTTCCTACAAATAGGTTGCCAACTCACCAGGATTGCCCTGGCGTCTCCAGGAATTAAAGGTTAATCTTCTGGGCACGCCTGCACACAACCCCGGAGAAAAATCATTGGGGCATTAAAAAAAAACCTGTGTTTATTGCATTTTCTTTGATCACTTTTGTTTATTAGATTATTAAAATATTGGAGATGGGAAAAAGGCTGTTTGACTGAGTGAGGCCGTTGGAGGCAGACGGTCAAGTGATGAAACCGCCAGGAATAAATCCAACCAGAGTTGGCAACCCTACCTCCAAAGTTTGGGGCACATTCATTCGTTCCTCTTTCTGGTTCTTTGGCAAAAAAAGTTAAAAAGACTATTTTATAGCTGTTATGTTAAACACATGTCAAAACCTCTCAGATGTATATCTTGAGGCACTGCAAATCTTTATAAGAACATAAGGAAAAAGACAGCATGCTCATAAAGCCTCGTACTTCCACAGACATGTACAACCTGCTCTTTGAGGAAGTAACGTATAGGGTGGATAAAGGGGAACCAGTGGACGTAGTGTATTTAAACTTCCAAAAGGCATTTGACAAGGTGCCACACAAAAGATTATTGCTTAAGATAAAAAATCACGGGATTGGGGGTAATATTCTGGCATGGATAGAGGATTGGCTATCTAACAGAAGGCAGAGAGTTGGGATAAATGGTTCATTCTCAGACTGGCAATCAGTAACTAGTGGTGTTCCGCAGGGGTCAGTGCTGGGTCCCCAACTCTTTACAATCTATATTAACGATTTGGAGGAGGGGACCGAGTGTAACATATCAAAGTTTGCAGATGATACTAAGATGGGAGGGAAAGTAGTGAGTGAGGAGGACATAAAAAACCTGCAAGGGGACATCGACAGGCTAAGTAAGTGGGCAGAGATTTGGCAGATGGAATACAATACTGGAAAGTGTGAGGTTATGCACTTTGGCAGGAAAAAATCGTAGAGCAAGTTATTATCTTAATGGCAAGAAACTGGAAAGTACTGAAGTACAAAGGGATCTGGGGGTCCTGGTGCACGAAACTCAGAAGGTTAGTATGCAGGTGCAGCAAGTGATTAAGAAGGCCAATGGAATGTTGGCTTTCATTGCTAGGGGGATAGAATATAAAAATAGGGAGGTATTGCTTCAGTTGTACAAGGTATTGGCGAGACCACACCTGGAATACTGCATACAGTTTTGGTGTCCATACTTAAGAAAGGACATACTTGCTCTCGAGTCAGTACAAAGAAGGTTCACTCGGTTAATCCCGGGGATGAGGGGATGGACATATGAGGAGAGGTTGAGTAGATTGGGACTCTACTCATTGGAGTTCAGAAGAATGAGAGGCGATCTTATTGACACATATAAGATTGTGAAGGGGTTGGATCGGGTGGATGCGGGGAGGATGTTCCCGATGATGGGTGAAACTAGAACTAGGGGGCATAGTCTTAGAATAAGGGGCTGCTCTTTCAAAACTGAGATGAGGAGGAACTACTTCACTCAGAGGGTGGTAGGTCCATGGAATATGCTGCCCCAAAAAGCTGTAGAAGCTACATCATTACATAAATTTAAAACAGAAATAGACAGTTTCCTAGAAGTAAAGGGAATTAAGGGTTACGGGGAGCGGGCAGGAATTTGGACATGAGTCTAGGTTCGGATCGGTCATGGCCCTGTGGGTAGCGGAGCGGGCCCAGGGGCCGTGTAGCCTGATCCTGCTCCTATTTCATGTGTCTAATTCTGTTAGATTCAGGAGATGGTTCTGTGATAGTGGATTGGCGGTTAGGATCAGATCAGCCATGATCTTATTGAATGGCGGAGCAGGCTCGAGGGGCCGATTGGCCTACTCCTGCTCCTAATTCTTATGTTCTTATGTTCAGAGGGAATGATCCACATCAGTACTCCCTGCTCTCCAAAGGTAGTCTAATAAAGCTCCATCCCTGCCTCGCCACAATTCAAATCCTGGCTAGCCGCCCTCCACAGACCACAACCCCAGTCCCCAGCAGCACAGGAAGCATTTGTTCATTTCGTGCTATCCCTATCCCTATTGCCTCCAATCTCAATCCGAACCAGATATTTAACCAATTCTTTTAAAGGAGTTAACTAACTTTGATGAGATTCTGTTCCAGTAAATCCACTGCTAATTTCTCTCTCGGCTTGTTAATGGGGTGCCAAAAGTTAGAGAATTCAAGATGTAATAGTTATACTTGGGAGAAATTAATAACCTTTTTTTAAAAATTAGAATTAGATTTTTATGCAGAGCAGCTGGGTTCCAGCTAACCATTTCAATCTGGATTATTGCCTCTAGCTAACTCCCAACCCACTCTAGCCTGAAGCCAATTCTCTCACTCCAGACTCTAACCTCCAGCTAAATTTCACTGCAGATTATATCCTCTAGTTAACTCAGTCAAGACTCTAGACTCCAGCTAAGTCTCTCACTTCAGACTCTATCCTCCAGCTAACTCTTCAAATTCTTAGGCCTGGATTTTACTCTGCTATCACACCACAAATTTGGTGCGATAGCAGAGGAAACAGCAAGGAAAATCAGGTGACAAGGGTTACTTACTTCTCCCTGCCTGAGCATGATCATCTTCCTCCCCCCCCCAACCGCCACCAATCCACCGCCCCCCCCCACCCCTCCCCCCACTCCACTAAAGCCGAAAACACTGGTGGCAACCCTTTACCTACCTGCTACGTTTAAATGTGTTCCTGGCCCATTTCTTTCCATTTGCCCCTCTTACCATCACTCCCTGAGACCATCTGGTAAAAGGTGGTGGTATATTTGGGGTAGTGGTGTAAATGGTCCCAATTGTTGTCAATGGAGATCGCCTCTCCTTCCAATCCCTTATGAGGCCATCACTGGAAGACTTGCTTCAGTTTTTGGAGCTTTGAGGTCCCTTTAATGTTTCCTCCTGCTGCAGCACCCCCTCAAAATTCCTGGGGGCTACTGGACAGCTCTCGCTTGCTGGCATGGATCCCACCAAAAGCCTGCTGTGAATGCATAATAACCCCCAACCTAGGAAACTGGATGGGGTCATAGCAAGAAATAACAACAGAAAATGCTGGAAAAACTCAGCAGGCCAGGCAGCATCCGTGGAGAGAGAAATAGAGTCAACATTTCAGGTCGAAACCCTTTGTTAAGACTGGTAATCGTACTGGGGTCATAGCAAGGTTGGGTAGTGGGCTGAAGTCCCATCCTGTTTCTGTTGGAAGGGAAACCCTAAAGTGCACAGGATGAGATTAAAATACTTAATCCAACTAAATTCATTTTCTATAGTTCAGGTCTCAAAGGTCAGCCATTCACACAATAGTTTTTTTTATCTCAAGGTAGATATACCATGGAATGGCAATGGGATTAGAACACATCAGTGTTAAGAAGATACTAACAGTGAAATGAAACATTGGGCCGTATTTTCTGATCGGAGGTTACCCGCGTGCGGAGGCCTCCGATCTGTAAAAAAAATCTATGGACTTACCTGAGGGCTCCCGAGGTGCATATAGTTCAGATGCTGGGCCTCTTCAACTCCAAGTGCGCAGGGCCCACATATCCCAGGGGCGCATGTGGTTCACAAGCATCCCTGGGATCACGTGGGCCATGGGGAGCCAATCAAAGAAGGGAATCTCCCTTCATACACTTGACAGATAGACCTGTCAAATATATAAGAACATAATAAGAAGTAGGAGCAGGAGTAGGCCATACGGCCCCTCGGGCCTGCTCCGCCATTCAATAGGATCATGGCTGAACCGAACCTAGACTCACGTCAACTTCCCTGCCCGCTTCCTGTAACCCCTAATTCCCTTATCAGCTAGGAAAGTGTCTATCTCCGTTTTAAATTTATTTAATGTCTCCGAGGTAGCAAATTCCATAGATTTACTACCCTCTGAGTGAAGAAGTTTCTCCTCATCTCAGTTTTGAAAGGGCAGCCCCTTATTCTAAGACTATGCCCCCTAGTTCTAGTCTCACCCATCAGTGGAAACATCCTCACCGCATCCACCCAATCAAGCCCCCTCACAATCTTATATGTTTCGATAAGATCGCCTCTCATTCTTCTGAATTCCAATGAGTAGAGGCCCAACCTACTCAACCTTTCCTCATAAGTCAACCCCCTCATCTCCGGAATCAACCGAGTGAACCATCTCTGAACTGCCTCGAGAGCAAGTATATCTTTTCTTAAATATGGAAACCAAAACTGTACGCAGTATTCCAGGTGTGGCCTCACCAGTACCCTGTATAACTGAAGCAAGACTTCCCTGCTTTTATACTCCATCCCCCTTGCAATAAAAGCCAAGATTCCATTGGCCTTCCTGATCACCTGCTGTTTCATGCACCAGGACCCCCAGATCCCTTTGTACTGTAGCACTTTGCAGTTTCTCTCCATTTAGATAATAACTTGCTCTTTGATTTTTTCTGCCAAAGTGCATAACCTCACACTTTCCAACATTATATTGCACCTGCCAAATCTCTGCCCACTCACTTAGCCTGTCTATGTCCTTTTGCAGGTTTTTTATGTCCTCCTCGCTCGCTGCTTTCCCTCCCATCTTTGTATCATCGGCAAACTTGGATACGTTGCACTCGGTCCCTTCCTCCAAATTGTTAATATAGATTGTAAAGAGTTGGGGTCCCAGCACTGACCCCTGCGGAACACCACTAGTCACTGATTGCCAACCCGAGAATGAACCATTTATCCCAACTCTCTGCCTTCTGTTAGATAGCCAATCTTCCACCCATGCCAGTATATTACCCCCAATCCCGTGATTTTTTATCTTGTGCAGTAATCTTTTGTGTGGCACCTTGTCAAATGCCTTTTGGAAGTCCAAATACACCACATCCACTGGTTCCCCTTTATCCACCCTGTTTGTTACATCCTCAAAGTATGAATGGAGATCACCCCAAAAACACTGTAAAACATTAAATAACTTTTTTTAAATCACATTTTTAAAATGAGTTGAAATTACAATAAATTAAATACTTTAAACAAAAATTAAATTTTTTGAAAAAAATAATTAAAGTTCTTTACGGGGCTAAAAATAAACTTACCTTTTTTTTTTAAAAAGTACTTTTAAATGATAAATGAGTGAAAAAATTATGCTGGTAAAAGCAGGCCTTGTGCCTGATTTTACCAGGCGTAAGATTTCTAAGGGTTTTCTGCGGGCGGAGGTTCTGCAGAAAGCGGAACTCTCCCCCTGCAGAGGCCCTTCTCCAGGGTAGGTGTCCGATCTGTCAGGAGCATTCTTGACAGATTGGAAATACCGGTTTTCAGCGCGTGCGCTTGGCATGTCTGAACCCGGCATTTCCGATGTCCTTATGCGTGTGTACACAGCTCGTAAACACCCGTAGGGATCGGAAAATACGGGCCAATATTTTTGTTGTATTGCTGTTCTCATAATCAAGGTTTCCCCTAACGTTGCAAAAGTGGGATCCCTACACACTTTGAATTCAATGCTCTTCTTTGCCACACACATGGTTAGTAGTTCCAGAACTAGTGATACAGAGGCCTGGACTAATAATCCAGAGAACAGGAGTTCAAATCCTACTACGGCAGTTTGAGAATTTGAATTCAGTTAAAAATTTCTGGAGAAAAAAAAAGTTAGTATCAGTAAAAAGTGATCACAAAACTATTGGATTGTCGTAATAACCCAACTGGTTCACTAATGGCCTTTAGGGAATGAAACCTGCTGTCCTTACTCGATCTGGCCTATATGTGACTCTAATCCCACATCAATGTGGTTGACTCTTGACTGCCCTCAGAAGTGGCCCAGCAAGCCACTTGGTTGTATCAAACTGCTTATAGCAACTAGGGCTGGGCAATAAGCGCTGGCCTGGCCAGCGATGACCCACATCCCAAGACTGAATTCAAAAAAGTACTACAGAAAATGTATTAAAAAACCAGAAAATGCTAGAAATAGGCAGCAGGTCAGTCAACATCTATCAAGAGTTATGGCATTTTGGGTGTATCCTTCAATAAACTTATAAAACTAGGTAACACCCTCAGTTTATCATCATTCCACACTTACTCACATTAAAAACATTCCAGTACAGAATCTTGTATCCAGTAATGGTTTTGGAGACTCAATTCATAGCTAAGTGAATTCCTCCCATCTCAGACAGGTACTAACAGGAGGTGCCAAACTGCAGCAACATCTTTCTCCATAGAAAAGGAGGAGGAAATCAGAAGACAAATACATTTGGGCTACTATACTGGCTAGCAGCAGGGTAGCGTTGGTTGAAGCCACAGAGCCAATGGCCCACTTGTTTTCTGGCCTGGGTGACGCTTTCTAGTGCAAGGAAAAAAACACAATAATGGAGGGCGATGGGTTTATTGAATTATTGCAGTGTCTGTAAGGTGAGAGGAAAAGTTTATTAAGTTAGTTCTTCGTGAGTGAATTCCTCATAAGTCTTTTCAGCGATACAGCAGCGATATTATTCTGTGCTGGCTTCAAAGGATTAGTTGCACAGCTTTAATACATGAAAAAATCAGCTGTACATTTTTGTTATTAGAGACACCATAGAAACAATCTCAAGTTGGCATTATAGCCTTGACTCAGATACATTATTTTTATCTTCATAGCCACAATTGTAAATATTTATAGCAAGCAGTAGTTAAGCACAACTTAGTATCTATACAAAGTTACTTTCTTTAATAAGCACAGGAACCACTATTGTATAGCTCAACTGGGCACTTTCAGTATTCTGTAAGATACAAATAAACCTGTGTTGTAACCATGGATGGGCTGGCAGGTCACACATTATTTAGTTGTTTAGAACTAGAAGTGAACAATGCTGTTGGCACTCATGCTTGACCCGATTTTAGAAAAATCACACTGTTGCCAAAGTACTCTCTACTGGGGAGTGTTAATGTGACCGAGGAAGGGAAGTTCCTGTCACTACTATTTATAGCAGTCGGAGCTCCTGCAAATTCATTCGAACTATAGATTACTTTTCCACAATTCAGAAAAGGTGGGATTCAAACGTAAACTGAAAAAAAAAATAAACAAAGACAGATCCTTTTTTTGAACCTGTATTCGAATTGAAAATTAGTCCATTCTTCGAGGGGTTATAAGTAGATGGAATTTGGAGGCACAGGAAAGTTGGAGATACACAGTACATCTCATCAGCTCCTCACCTTTTCCACAGGAACACACCCACATAGACAATGTTTACCCACAGCAAAGTTTCCCTTACCTAGTTAGCACCCTCCACACTAGTGGCAGAAACCTTCCTGCTTATCATGTTCTCTCGGTGTACTTACTCCACAAGGTGGACAAGGGGAGTCTCACTGTTTCACTGTGTGTGGGGAGTGGTGGAGGGCAGGACTTTGCCACCTACCTTTACTGTGACGATAAAATTCATAGGTTTGATTAATAATAAAGTTTATTATGGAGTCATACATGGCTCAGTGATTCCAGAACAGTTCCGCAATTTCTGCCGGGTTACTGCAACCAATACCTGCTACTCCCTGTTCTCATTATCACGTCCCTGAAACAGTCAGTGGCAAACAATTCCTTTTGGAAAAAACACAGTTCGGTTGTATACAATTTTGGCTGCTGGAAACAAAATAAAACTGACCACTACTGTGAGTGAACCCATTCAGCATTAAACCAAGATTTAGTTGTCCTTTATAGAAGTTGGTTTCATATGCATCTTGCGCCAACTGCAGATTTGCTTGTCCTACTTGTACAAGACCAGAAATACTGAAGTAGCTAATCCAGGAGTATCCAAGCTTTTTGCCTTTGTGAGTTACTGATGTACACACCATGGAGACTCACAGGTCACTTATAAAGTTTAAATCATTATTTCCATTAATTTGCAAATATCTCAAGCTGTGGATACTAACAAATATATGTGTTACAGTGGTTGCCACAGAAATGTTCTTAGCACTGTTGACTTGTTGGCAGATAAATCCTAAATCAGGAGACCTATATAAAAATAATTAAAGTTTTTTACGGGGCTAAAAATAAACTTACCTTTTTTTTAAAAAACACCAACAATCTTTACCTACCAACACTCACACCAACATCTCACGCCTTGCACACAATGACAGCTATTCAACTATGGCTGGCGCAAGGGTCATTAGTTGTTGGAATGATTGTGATATATGTGATATGTTTATACATAAATTTATTCATGGAGTTTGCAATATTTTGTGGTCTGTCTCATTTCAACTTTATGCCCAGGAGGACGCTGTGATATGGCATGACAGAGGGATGGCATGATGGGCATGTGGTGAGCAAAAGGGATCTGGGGTTTAAGTCATCCTGGTGTGAGGCTGGAGGTCTGTTTGGAGGAGGTGGCAGAGTTCTGTGTCCACCACCTTGGTGATGCAGGGCCCTCTAATACACTGCTCCTCGCTTCATTGAAAGTAGCAGAAGTGCTGTCGGAATAGTCTCAGAGGGTAAGGCCTCCTGTTGAGAGCCCTGGTGGCCCTCCTCCTCTCTCTGGCCACATGTTCCAGTCTTTCTCACTCCCTCCGCTGTAGATCCTGGAGGGCGAGGTCAACTGCCAGTACAGCCCCCATTAATGTAACCAAGTCTAGCACTTTGATATGTTGTCAGAATAAATGTTACTAATTTTTAGTAGCCACAACACACCTGAAACTAAAAAACCTTCAAATGACTGAATTAAACTGTTGCATAGTCTCAAACTGACAAGCAAGCAGTGAAACAGCACTAACCTGAGAGTTGCGACTCAATACTAAAGATCCCTTTAAGTAGCGGCCCTGGAGCCGGCATCCACCTGCTTGACGCCTCCTCTCCCTGTCGCTGTTGGGGCGAGGTGCTAAGGTAGGGGGCGAAAATGAATTTGGCAGATTGGGCGCCCAGTGCACGCTCACTGACGTCACGCACTGCCTGGCATTGAAGTCCCCGGCAGTAACGGTCAGCGGCGGTGCTACGGGGAGCTGGATTTGGCGTGCGTCGCTGGATTCGCCTCGCCCCGGCGCTACTGCATCAGCACCCCGTTAGCGCCCCTGCCAGGCGTTAAGTGGAGGCGCTAACCAACTGAATTATTTATTTTGCCAAAATTACAATTGTTTCCTCGGAACTTATTAAAGTAGCTTATTTTGCACCTTTTGTGGCCCACTGGGTGGATCATGATGCATGGATACTCTGCTCCGTAAAACCTGGCGGTCAAGAGAAAGAGGCAAGTCTAAAATTATTTTTGTAGAGCCAGGAGGAGCAAGAGTGTTCCTCCCAAAAAATGTGGGCCGCTGCCACCCCGGACTCCTCTCCCCCTCCCGTCCGCAATCAGTCCCTCCAGATCTACCATTTCTGCCAGTTGCTGAAGGGTCCGAGCCGTCCAATATTGCACCAGCCCAAAGCCAGTGAGCTGCAGCAGGACACCCATTTGGGGTGTGCAGCTCTCCGGCAGCATGTTCATGAGGCCCAGGTCTTGAAATGACTCTGGATTCCCGGCGGATGGATCAGGCAGCTGGCCGGCAGTTTAAATCTACCCCAATATCCGTTTGAATGCCAGAGGGTAAAATTCCCAGGCGGCGTGATCTCTTCACCTGATACTGAAGTTTCAAAACATCGCTCATACGTTAGAATTCCCATGAGGAAAACGTGCCTATTATTTTTTTTTTTAAAAGGGAGGCATAAAATAAAAGTGTACTTTTTTTAAAACTTTATATTTATCCCAACATACAGTAATACACAGTGGAGGATCGTGAAGTACACAGTTTATTCCAACAAATTAGTTTTTTTGTGGAGTAAGGCACTTTGAAATTTCTATATTCAGTCCTTCAAGTTTTGTAACCATACGAATGCCCAAAAAGGTTCACAGAAAGCACATTTAAAGTTTTAGACCTGTCCGCTTATGTACGGACACAGAAAAAAACATGCTTTTAGTGATGATTCAAGTGGAGAATCAGCAAGTTTGGGAGAAAAGGATATCAGATATGTGTCTTATTTTGTATTTTTCTCTTGGATTTTAGTATTCGAAAAGTCAATCAATTCCTTCACTGATCACTTGGAAAACCCAGCAGCTTTTACATGTGATAGTATTTTCTGAATACCGATTGGTGGATTGAGGATCAAGTGTTGCATTTATGTAAATAATAATGTATTTAAAAAATCTATACTATAATGGCTCAGCAAGATCTATTATGGACATTTCCCTACATCAATCACAGTGCTTTTGCTGGAGGGCCACTGCACCATAAGATAAGAGAGACAGATATTATTGCTGCAGATGAAGTGGATTTCCTTTAATATCAGAAATCAGTCCTGTACTTAATCTCATACTAAAATGACTAACTAGCATTGAGCCAACTGTAACAAATCCTAGAACCTATCCAGTTTTAATTCACAAGTATTTCTACATGTTTTCTTTTTATATGAATCTGTAGCTTAGCCTCGGCACTGGAATGTTGGAAAAGGGGGCAGTGGTTGTTGCGTTAAATTAAGATTTATGTTGTCTTAGCTTTAAAATCTGGACCAAATGAAATGCACAACTCAGTCAGATTAAGTCAAATCTTGTTTGGTCGGGCTTTTGCTTGTTGAAGTTATTTACATTCGCAAGTTCCTTTTGTTTCTGCTGTGTCACTACAAGAAGTAAATCAAAATGAAACAGCTTTGATTAATTCCGAGGGATGTATTTTTATCTCCCAGTTCTGTTTGTGGGACCTTGCTGTGCGCAGATTGGCTGCCACGTTTCCTACACTATAACAGTGATTACACTTCAAAAAGTACTTCATTGGCTGTAAAGTGTTTTGGGACGTCCTGAGGTCGTGAAAAGCGCTATATAAATGCAAGTTAGTAGTATAAATAAAACGAGGTATATCACCAGGCTAGAGTCCCATGTTCTGCAATTTCCAATTTCACTGTGTTGAGGCTAGTAGAGGCCCCCAGGAGGATCATTTCTCACATATAGCTTTCCGTCATGGCTTCATTTTCAAACATTGCTAATGCGAATACCTGTCCTTTTATTGCTTTATAATCAATGGAGTAAGGTTAAGTTAAGGATGTATTTGATATGTTTATTTCCTGATTTATTCTTGAACTAAGTTCGGGTTCCAGTGAGGCAGAACCCTATTTATATTGCTTGACTTCAGTTCAGCTGGAAAGTTGACGGCCCTGTTTAGGAGAGAGCTCTGTGTACATCTAAATACATCTCCCAAAAGTTAGAACTTTAAATGTTTATGGAACGGGTAGCGGAGAATCTCTGCTCTCTCCATTAAGTTCAGGTAGGCTTGCAAATTGTCCACTTTGCAAACCAGGTTTGATACTGCACTGGATTTACTCCCTATGTGGTGCCAAACCAAAGCTGTATGAAAGCACCCCTCCAAGGGATTCTTATTGCACTTTGTTCAGGTTGAGCCCTGCCTCTGGTCTTACACTGCAAATGTATTCTTCAGTATGAAGTGAAAATGACTTTACATCGGAAACTTGCTGTGTAAATGTACCCGAAGATCCTGCACAGAAAAGTATAATTTTGTAAAAACTACAGCAAACCTGCAAAAACGGCACGTATTATTGCAAGACAAAAGTAATAGGATCCAAATAACCACATTCTGCAACTACAATGTATTCAAAGGGGGTTGATCTGCTTACGTAACATTCTTATTTGGAGTAAAGGAATCCTTTATACCTCATGATGATGATGACATCTATGACAATCAGCACAAATTAGAGAGAATTATACTATTACTACTACAGTGAAATTACAGACACCTTAGGGACAGGCATCAGCTGTCCTTTTTTTGCAGGAGTCCTTATTTTCCAAAATGGTCATTGTATATATTGTTAAGATGCTAAGAATCACCTTCCCACACACCAGCATTCAGCTCAGTTCACTTAACAGTTTTGCAGTCTAAATTCCTGTTTCATCTCAAACTGCTCTGACTTGGAGCAGAATGTAACTTCAGTAACGAATTGCGTTTCTCAGTTCTACTTACCAACATTAGGGCAGTCACAGGACAGAAAAAAGGGGAAGTGTGATGACTGGTTGTGCCGGTATATTGAAGCTTCCAAAGGCAAGTCTTAGAATGGATCGATAACATTTGGGCGGGAAAACACAACAGGTCACATTATGGGTAGGAGTGAAACTGCAGTTTTCTGGTTGAGCAGTGAGCCTGCAGGAAGACTGACTGACAACTGGCCTGTCCATCGCTCTATAGAGCAGCAGAGACAGATAGATCCGGGACAGCCATCCACCTTCACTTCCCGAAGCCAAAATTCCTCAAGGAAGCGGATCCACCATCAGAAGCCAAGAGAAAGAAGACGATGGTAGGGTCAGGGGCTGAAAGAATGTAGGGACGCTGGGGCAGGGAAGGACGGCCCCTCTCGCTGTTCGCATGTGCTTTCTTTGATTCGGGAGCCTGGTGAGGTAGGTCAGCATGAGGCAGCCGCGGGTTTTGTGAAAGAAACGGCTTTTGCCGAATGGGGAGTTCTTTACCTAGCATCCGTAGCGGCAGAGAAACCGCTCTATCCCTGGGAAAGAGCCGTGCAAGCATTCTGGACCCATAGCTGGGTAAAGAGCTCCCCATTCTACAAAACCCGTTGCCACCTCACGTTGACTTGCGTGTCCCGCGTTTTAAGTTGTAAAAGAGCTTGGTGCTTTGAAGGCTGTCCGTAGTTTGTAATTTGCGAGTGCCTGTGGTTTCAAAGTGCCTCTTGCATATTTTACCACGCAAGTTATTTGCGTCTCTGAATAGGTGTCCGTGTTTTCGCAGGGGTCTGTTTTTTGGGAGTGTTCGTTTATACAGGTTTCACTGTATTTAATCACGAAACCACTTACCAGTAGACTGAGAAATACATTGAAATAATCCACCAATAGATCGTCTGTTACCAAGCAGTCGTCCTAGAAGTGGAAAAAATAAGAATTAGTAAAAGAAAGCCGGCGTGTGATTCACTTCATCATTTTTCCTACTCTTTTCAAATATGGTAGTGTCTTGTACTATGGACCATGGCTCTTCATATAGGTTTCCCAATTTAAAAAAGAATGGACAGCTATGAAAGGCTGAATGCTCCTTTTAAAAAGTAATATTCCTTAGAGGGAGGTAATTTTTTTTGCGCATCACGCTGTGGGCTATCAGCGCCGGGAAATTGAACTGTTTCCCACTTTCTGAATCCAGGCAGCACACCTACTAAAAATGGAATACAGAGAAGATTAGCATTAATATCAAGCACCCTTCGATATAGCACGTGTTAAAAGCTGTGCCAGATTTAGCAATTATCCCTAACCTCAGAAGAACATTCTCTGATGCATCATTGATTAATACTGATTCGCAATAAAAATGCCACAAAGTTAAGACTGTCCATCGCACCAGCAGCAGAAATCAGGGCAACATTCTTCTAAACTTTAAATATTTCTAATGCCTTTCTGGCAACCTTTTATTGATAATAAAATGTCTCCTGTAGACTTAGATGATCATAGGATCAGAGAATCATACAACACAGAAGAAGGCTTATAAAGTTAATAAAGCATATAGGATCCTGGGCTTTAGAAGTAGATGCAGAGTACAAAAGCTAGGAAGTTATGCTGAACCTATATAAAACACTAGTTCGGCTCCAGCTGGAGTATTGTGCCCAATTCTGGGCACTACACTTTAGGAAGGATGTGAAGTCTTTGGAGAGGCTACAGAAGAGATTTACTAGAATGGTTCCAGGGATGAAGGATTACAGTTATGTGGATGGACTGGAGAAGCTGGGGTTATTCTCCTTGGAGCAGAGAAGGCTAAGAGGAGAGGTGTTCAAAATCATGAAGGGTTTAGATAGAGTGAATAAAGAGAAACTGTTTCCAATGGCTGAAGGGTCGATAACGAGAGGGGACAGATTTAAGGTGATTGGCAAGAGAACCAGAGGCGATATGAGGACATCTTTTTTACTCAACGAGTGGTTAGGATATGAAATGCTCTGCCCGATAGGGTGGTGGATACAGATGCAATAGCAGCCTTCAAAAAGGGAATTAGATAAATACTTGCAGGAGAAAAAATTACAGGGATATGAGGAAAGAGCGGAGGAGTGGGACTAACTGGATTGCTCTTCGAAAAGAACCGGCGCAAACACAATGGGCCGAATGGCCTCCTTCTGTGTTGTAATATTCTATGATTTTTTTAATTAATTCATGGGATGTGAGCATTGCTGGCAAGGCCAGCATTCAATACCCATCCCTAATTGCCCTTGAGGTGGTGGTGAGCCACCTTCTTGAACCACTGCAGTCCATGTGGTGAAGGTTCTCCCACAGTGCAGTTAGGGAGGGAGTTCCATCCTCCTCCTGACTTGTGCCTTGTAGATGGTGGAAAGGCTTTGGGGAAGTCAGGAGGTGAGACACTCGCCGCACAATACCCAGCCTCTGACCTGCTCTTGTTGCCACAGTATTTATGTGGCTGGTCCAGTTAAGTTTCTGGTCAATGGTGACCCCCAGGGTGTTGATGGTGGGGGATTTGGCAATGGTAATGTCATTGAATGTCAAGGGGCGATGGTTAGACTCGTGCTTGTTGGAGATAGTCATTGCCTGGCACTTGTGTGGCGCGAATGTTACTTGCCACTTATCAGCCCAAGTCTGAGTGTCATTCAGGTCTTGCTGCATGCGGGCATGGACTGCTTCATTATCTGAGGAGTTGCGAATAGCATTGAACACTGTGCAGTCAGTCATCAGCGAACATCCCCACTTCTGACCTTATGATGGAGGGAAGGTCATTGATAAAGCAGCTGAAGATGGTTGGGCCTAGGACACTGCCCTGAGGAACTCCTGCAGCGATGTCCTGGGACTGTAATGATTGACCTCCAACAGCCATAACCATCTTCCTTTGTGCTAGGTATGACTCCAGCCAGTAGAGTGTCCCCCCCGGCCCCGATTCCCATTGACTTCAGTTTTACTAGGGCTCCTTGATGCCACACTCGGTCAAATGCTGCCCTGATGTCAAGGGCAGTCACTTTCGTCTCCCCATCTGGAATTCAGCTCTTTTGTCCATGTTTGGACCAAGGCTGTAATGAGGGCTGGAGCCGAGTGCTCCTGGCGGAACCCAAACTGAGCATCAGTGAGCAGCTTATTGGTAAGTGTCGCTTGATAGCACTGTCGATGACACCTTCCACAACTTTGCTGATGATTGAGAGTAGACTGATGGGACAGTAATTGGACAGATTGGATTTGTCCTGCTTTTTGTGGACAGGACATACCTGGGCAGTTTTCCACATTGTCGGATAGATGCCAGGGTTGTAGCTGTACTGGAACAGCTTGGCTAGAGGCACGGCTAGTTCTGGAGCACAAGTCTTCAGGACGACAGCCGGGATGTTGTCGGGGCCCATAGCCTTTGCTGTATTCAGTGCGCTCAGCTGTTTCTTGATATCACATGGAGTGAAGTGAATTGGCTGAAGACTGGCTTCTATGATGGTGGGGACCTCAAGAGGAGATCGATATTGATCATCTATTCAGCACTTCTGGCTGAAGATGTTTGCAAACGCTTCAGCCTTGTCTTTTGCACTCACGTGCTGGGCTCCACCATCATTGAGGATGGGGATATTCATTGAGCCTCCTCCTCCCGTTAGTTATTTCATTGTCTACCACCATTCACGACTGAATGTGGCAGGACTGCAGAGCTTTGATCTGATCCGTTGATTGTGGGATCACCTCGCTCTGTCTAACATGCTGCTTCCGCTGTTTAGCATGCATGTAGTCCTGTGTTGCAGGTACCCCTACTGCTGCTCCTGGCATGCTCTTCTGCACTCCTTATTGAACCAGGCTTGGTCCCCTGGCTTGGTGGTAATGATAGAGTGAGGGATATGCTGGGCCATGAGGTTACAGATTGTGATGGAATATAATGCAACAACAACATCAACTTGTATTTATATAGTGCCTTTAACATAGTAAAATGTCCCAAGGCACTTCACAGGAGTATTATAAGACAAAAAAAATTCTGCTGCTGCTGATGGTCCACAGCACTTCATGGATGCCCAGTTTTGAGCTGCTAGATCTGTTCTGAATCTATGCCATTTAGCATGGTGGTAGTGCCACATAACACGATGTGAATGGATAATTACTAGCCCTAGCCCTTTTCTGGCATATTCCCCAGACATTCACCTTCAACTAAAGTTAGAAACAGCCGAATCCTATAAGATGCTTAATTGGGTCTAAAGGTCCAGACTATCTCTCCCTAAAGGAAAGGAATGACTTGAAGATGTTACTGTCCTCCAGATAGCACTTTTAATAAGTTTAACTAGACTGTAACCTTCCGGATATTATGAGAGTCCAGAATACTCCCCCAGAATTCTGTAACTCCTCACCAAAGGTTGTACAGTGATTGAGTTCGCGAGTTTGATACAGAAGTACTCTGTGAGACAATTCTAAAAATATATATATTTATTAAAGTACCGACATGTAGTTAACAGCTGGTGATTTCAGTCGCAACATTAACAGTTCAAAATACAAATAGCTTACAATTCTTATTCTCAAATCTTAACTTTGTTACATTTTTACATTTCTAAGTCTTATTTCTAATCCAGGATATCCACCAAAATCAAATAAAAGTACCTTTTGAGCCCAGAGACTCAGAGTTAAAAACTTACAAAGCCTGCCTCTGAAGAGTGAGAATCGCTTGCCCCTTTTAGTGACTTCTGGCTTCCTATCTGAAAGTTCTATTTTTTATACTCTTTTTGCAGTGGTATATCCTTTGAAGTTTTCAGCTGATGTAAGCTAATTATCTCTAGTCATTTCCCTGTTGATTTCTTTCTTATTCTTACTGTCAATTCAGCTGTTAGCTTGCAGAATTCTGTCTGCTATGTAGGTGTTCAAAGCTTATCATAAAAAACGGTTATAACAGATGTATTTATTTGATGCCATTCTTACGAAGGCCTTCTATTCATTTCTTAAATCACCTTAGCTGGTTGTAAGCAGACGTCGCGTCTCCTAGTTATTCCAAGTTCAACACAAACACAATGTGATTGCTTGGTGCATCTATTGATATCATATCTACAAAGTCTTCTGTTGGTATCTTTTACAACATGTAAATTAAAAACACTTCAACTAGGGTGTTCTATGCATTTCTTAGCTACTTCAATTGGTTGTATTAAGAATTATGTCTCCTGTCTTTCATTTGATGTGATATTTATGAAGGCATATGGTTCTTTAATGTTCTGAGTTTCTGTTCGAAGTGTTAGTTTTATGACACCTTAAACTGGGTATAGCTATTGGCCCAGAAATGTGGGTCTCCACGGGTGAGTACGCATGGGGTACTCACCCATAGGCCCAACAGAAGTGCCGGTTTCGTGCATGCACTGCGCATGCGCGGGAAACCGGAACTTCTGTTCCCTTAAAGGAAGGGATTCAGTGGTCGAACGCGTACACCGGAGAGGCAGCGCGTGCGCATGGAACTTACGTTTTTTTTGCAGGTTTCTCCGGGAGGCTAAGTCTCCAGGAGTTACACATGTAAAAAGCAGGCGCAAGGCCTGCTTTTAACAAGGTAAGTGGTGAATTAATTAAAATTTAAAAAAAATTTCCACAGGTTTATTATTTTTAAATACTTTAAAGAAAGGTAAATTTATTTTTAGCCCCGTTAGAAAGTGTAATTAATTTTTTCAAAAATTTAAATTATTGTTTAAAATAGTTATTTTATGTAATTTGTAGTTATTTTTAAAATGTGATTTAAAAAAAAAAATTATTTGAAGTTTTAGTGATGTTTTGGGGCTTATAGTATTTATAGTTTTGACAGCTCTTCCTGTCAATTTTATGAATGAAGCATTCCCTGCTACCATTGGCTCTCCATGGCCCACATGATCCCAGGGGACACATCAAACTAACTGCGCCCCAGGGATATGCAAGCACTGCGCGCCAGCAGTTGGAGGAGGCCCAGGATCGGAATCCCACGCGGGCCCACAGCACAACGGCTGGCGCGCTAAGTAAGTGCAGGTCGGAGGCTTGCACCCGCAGGAAGCCTCCGACCCGAATTTCTGGGCCATTGTGTTTTTTCCAAACTGCAGACTTCTTGGAAACTCCAACCCTTTGCTTCAATAGGGCCATTGTTTCAGTATTTACAACCAATTCCCATTTCAAAAGCTTGTATGGTGCTTACAGCTTTGTGTTAACAACTGATCTTATATCAAAAGCCTATATTCTGTTTACAGCTTGTGTCGTTGAGGCTTTTAGATTTTTAAACCCAGTTTTCATGTTTTAATAAAGTCAGAATTCTGTTCCTAGGATGGTGTATTTCTTGGAATATGGCTATTTCCTTTACAGATGGAGTGTGTCCTCAGTGTGAAGATGGAACTTCATTTCCACAAGGACTGTGCAGTGGTCACTGCTCCCAATGCTGTTATGGACAGATGCATCTGCGACAGGTAGATTGGTGAGGATGAGGTCAAATATGTTTTTCCCTCATGTTGGTTCTCTCACCACCTGCCACAGGCCCAATCTGGCAGCTATGTTCTTCGGGACTCGGCCAGCTCGGTCAGTAGTGGTGCTACCGAGCCACTCTTGGTGATGGACATTGAAGTCCCCCACCCAGAGTACATTCTGTGCCCTTGCTACTCTCAGTGCTTCTTCCAAGTGGTGTTCAACAGCTGAGGGAGGGCGGTAGGTGGTAATCAGCAGGAGATTTCCTTGTCCATGCTTGACCTGAAGCCAAGAGACTTCATGGTGTCTGGAGTCAATGTTGAGGACTCCCAGGGCCACTCCCTCTCGACTGTATACTACTGTGCCGCCACCTCTGGTGGGTCTGTCCTGCTGGTGGGACAGGACATACACAGGGATGATGATGGAGGAGTCTGGGACATTGGCTGAAAGGTATGAATCTGTGAGTATGACTGTCAGGCTGTTGCTTGACTAGTCTGTGGGACAGCTCTCCCAATTCTATGATTCTATAAGGCCATTCAGTCCATTGTGCCTGTGCCAGCTCTTTGAAAAAACTATCCAATTAGTCCCAATCCCCTGCTCTTTCCCCATAGCCCTGCAAATATTTCCTTTTCAAGTGTATATCCAAATCCCTTTTGAAAGTTACAATTGAATCTGCTTCCTCCACTCTTTCAGGCAGTGTATTCCACATCATAACAACTCGGGGTAGATTTTTGTCTTCACTGGTAGGTGTGTAATCTAGCAGGGCAGGGCAGCTCACCCACCCTTTATAGTACCTGATTTTCATGCCATTGATTGCAATTCATCCTGCCATCCTACTCTCACTGCTGCCACCGGAGTGTCTGGGCCGCTCTCGCTGTATAGACTCTGGAACAGTTCCCATGGATTGGAGGATAGCTAATGTAACCCCACTATTTAAAAAGGGTGGTACAGAGAAAATGGGGAATTATATAAGCCTGACATCGGTAGTGGGGAAAAAGCTCGAGTCCATTATAAAAGATGTAATAGCAGAGCACTTGGAAAACAGTGACAGGATCGGACAAAGTCAACATAGATTTACAAAAGGTAAATCATACTTGACTAATCTACTGGAATTTTTTGAGGATGTAACTAGTAGAATAGATAAGGGAGAACCAGTGGATGTGGTGTATTTGGACTTTCAGAAGGCTTTTGATAAGGTCCCGCATATGAGATTAGCGTGTAAAGTTAAAGCACATGGGATTGGGGTTAAGGTACTGTCTTGGATAGAAAACTGGTTGGCAGACAGGAATCAAAGAGTTGGAATAAACAGGTCTTTTTCCGAGTGGCAGGCAGTGACTAGTGGGGTACCGCAGGGATCGTTACTAGGACCCCAGCTATTCACAATATATAAATGATCTAGACGAGGGAACTAGATGTAATATCTCCAAGTTTGCAGATGACACAAAGCTGGGTGGGCGTGTGTGCTATGAGGAGGATGTCGTGAAACTCCAGTATGATTTGGACAGGTTGGGTGATTATACAGCATTTGCCATGCATCTGCCCAATGTGGATAAATGCGAGGTTATCCACTTCGGTGGCAAAAACAGGAAGACAGATTATTATCTGAACGGCAATAGATTGGGCGAAGGGGAAGTGCAACGAGACCTGGGTGTCCTTGTGCACCAGTCGCTGAAGGTAAGCATGCAGGTACAGCAGGCAGTTAAGAAGGCAAATGGTGTGTTGGCCTTCATAGTGAGAGGATTTGAGTACAGGAGCAAGGATGTCTTGCTGCAGTTGTACAGGGGCTTGGTGAGACCACATCTTGAGTATTGTGTGCAGTTTTGGTCACCTTATCTGAGGAAGGATGTTCTTGCCATGGAGAGAGTGCAGCGAAGATTCACCAGGCTGATACCTGGGATGGCAGGAATGATGTATGAGGAGAGATTGTGTCGATTGGGCTTATACTCACTGGAGTTTAGAAGAATGAGAGGGGATCTCATTGAAACTTATAAAATTCTAACAGGACTAGACAGACTAGATGCAGGAAGGATGTTCCCGATGGTGGGGGAGTCCAGAACCAGTGGTCACAGTCTAAGGATAAGGGGTAAGCCATTTAGGACTGAGATTAGGAATTTCTTCACCCAGAGAGTGGTGAACCTGTGGAATTCTCTGCCACACAGGGCAGTTGAGGCCAATTCATTTAAATATATTCAAGAAGGAGTTGGATATATTTCTTGAGGCTAAAGGGGTATGGGGAGAAAGCAGGGACAGGATACTGAATTTGGATGATCAGCCATGATCTCATTAAATGGTGGAGCGGGCTCGGGGGGCCGAATGGCCTACTCCTGCTCCTATCTTCTATGTTTCTATTACCACCCAGCTGGTGAAGATGAAAATCTACTCCAGTGGCTTCAGGAACAGAAGGTGCTGCTAAATCTGCTTGCAAGGATTTCCCCACAATTACATACTATTGTATATATACACCCTTATTTTGTCCACTTATTAATAATCTTTCTACTTACGCTTTTTGACCCTTGGGTCATTCGTTTCAGAATGCCCACTCCCCTGGGCTACTGGTAAATGATCTAATTGTGCACTTTTTGTTTCTAGGCACTTTAGTCTTTGCCATGGTTCGTATCTTAATTGGCTGGAAAACTGGTCTTTGGAACTGGTTTTCAGCTAATCAAGGGCTAAAGATTATTTATGTGAGACCCAATTATAGAATGGATGGCAGGATGTTTGGGGCACGTAAAAATGGGTAAGTTTGGGGAAAACAAAGAAATAATGTAAAGTAAATGATAAAATAAATAGTAATTGTAAATACAATATAAAAGTTAAAATAGTAAATATTAAATGAACAAATAGGGAAATAGAGAATACAGGCAGAGAGAGGATTTCATTTAGAATGTTTTAAGTCTATGTTGTAGCGAGAGTCAAAGTGGTGCAGTGGGTTAGAAATAGCCTTTCATTTTTGAGACATAGATTCAATCCAGCCCAGATTGATAAAAATGGAAGTTTCCCCTTTCCTTTGGCTGTAAGCCCTGTGCAAAAGGAGTTTAGACAGTCTAGACGTGGTTCCCTGTGAGTGCAGGCCTGCCTTAGATGCCTTCCCCTAACTTGGTATTAATTAGCAATCTTTCTCAGAGAGCTCACAAGATTAGGTAGTGCGGTAGATGGAAATGCTGCTCTTGAGGTTGGGGCTAAGGTACATTGTGGTGGCAGAGTGCCGGGAGATTTACCTTCCAGCTAGTTGTATTTGAAATGGAAATGACTACTCTTGATAAGCGCAAAGTTCACCTGTTCCAAAAAGTCTATATTAATATTGCAATGATACGACAGCAATAAAGTTATTCCTGATACTTCAGTAGCATTATCACTACAGGTGGTCTCCGTCTTCCTGGCCTAAGGAAAAGAACATCAGCTAGGGTTCCTGCTTCCAGCTGCTATCCGGTGACACTTGCCGGAAGCACGTGTGTGTATGAAAATTGGGTGAAGACAAGATTGGATTATACTGAATGCTGATAAGACATAATGGGGTAGAAATTGGTATGCGTTGTGTCCATTTTGTAACAATTTAACAGTGGGACGCAATGCGCCCAATCTGCACAGGTGTTGGTCCCACAGCTAAGTTTGTGGGGGCCTTTTTTTAGGCGTCCACAATAGGCATTAGGCACCTTAAATATGTAAATTAGAGTCTAACAGCTATTGAAGGACCCTATCCAGAAACTGTGCTTACACCTTCCCTTGGTCCCACCATTGGTGGCTGAACGCTCCCTCCCCTCTGGAATTACTTCCATAAAACCCTCCACCTCTCTATCTCCCTCTCCTCCTTTAAAACCCTTATTAAAACCTACCTCTGTAATAGCTTTTGGTCACCTCTCCTAATATTACATAGGATTACATAGGATATAGAGCACAGAAACAGGCCATTCGGCCCAACCAGTCCATGCCGACGTTTATGCTCCACTCGAGCCTCTTCCCATCTTTCCTCATAGCCCTCTATTCCCTTCTCCCTCATATACTTGTCTAGCTTCCCCTTAAATGCATCTATACTATTCGCTTCAACCACTCCCAGTGGTAGCGAGTTCCACATTCTCACCACTCTTTGGGTAAGGAAGTTCCTTCTGAATTCTCTATTGGATTTCTTGGTGACTATCTTATATTGATGGCCTCTAGTTATGCTCTTTCCCACAAGTGGAAACATTCTCTCTGTACCCACTCTATCAAAACCTTTCATAATTTTAAAGACCTCTATTAGGTCACCCTTCTCTTTTCAAGCCTGTTCAGCCTGTCCATCCTTTCCTGATGGGGATATTACAAGGATGATACCAGAAATACCTTTCTTTGGCTGGGCTATATTTTTTCCATTACTTCTCTGTAAAACATTTGGAACGCTTTTCTACAATAAAGGCGCTATATAAATACAAGTTGTTGAATATTGATAAATGTCTAGCTCGGATTTATACTTTTGTTTCAAGTAAAAATACGAGAGTCCTTATCGTCACTTAATCTAGCTGTCACCATAATAACTATAGGGTAATACATCTGATTCCATGGGTTCAGGGTAAGGAATAAGCTCTCTCATGTCTGTCACAGTGTCACATTTTGTTTTTACAGTTTGTCTATATTTACAAACTTTGTATCATCATTAACTAGAAACTCCCAATAAGACTAGGCTTGCCAGACTGATTCCTGATTTGCAATGCTGAGATATATTAGAGGTCACTCTAGAATTCACCAACATATAACTATGTACTACTTCTGTTCCTATGTACTGTGTCCTTTCCGTTTTCGCGTTCGGATCCACGTCATGTGGTCTGTCAAATACGTAGGAGTAAATATAATAATTGGAATTCGCACTTTTTTTAAAGCTATTTTTATGCTATTGCTTTACAACTAGATCAAAATGATGAATCACTGAAATTCACTCTGTCCATATGCGCAACTCAAATTCTGTTCCCTTAACTGTTAAAAATGGTGCAAGAATGGTTAATCGAATGAACAGCCATTAGCGAAATGCACCTGCAAAGCCAAAATATGCTGCTTTACATTTTGTATTTCTTTAACGCTCTTTAATTATAAACAAGCAGCTTCAAAACAGATTTAAATTAGCAATGAATAATGTATTTTTCCCTCTTCGTCGTAACAAGCATGTTGATACTTAGTCAATTTTAATTTTCCACTAACCAGCATGAAACTATAAACCTAAATAATAGGAAAAGAATGTGAACTTTACAATGAAACGCTTCCACTATATTAGCAGCAGCGGACAGAAACCATTCTTTCCGGGGCCACTCTCTAGGTCACCATCCAGAGACAAACACAAAGAAGCTCGTTGCAGTGCCTGTAAGCGGACTCTCGAATGACAAATAAACAGGGAACACATCACTCAACATGTCATTTCACCCTCACCCAACACGTCATTTCACCCTCACTCAACAATTCATTTCACCCTCACTCAACACGTCATTTCACCCTCACTCAACACGTCATTTCACCCTCACTCAACACGTCATTTCACCCTCACTCAACATGTCATTTCACCCTCACTCAACACGTCATTTCACTCTCACTCAATACACGTCATTTCACCCTCACTCAATACACGTCATTTCACCCTCACTCAATACACGTCATTTCACCCTCACAACACGTCATTTCACCCTCACTCAACACACATCATTTCACCCTCACTAAACACATGTCATTTCACCCTCACTAAACATGTCATTTCACCCTCACTCAACACGTCATTCCACCCTCACTCAACACACATCATTTCACCCTCACTCAACACACATCATTTCACCCTCACTAAACACATGTCATTTCACCCTCACTAAACATGTCATTTCACCCTCACTCAACACACGTCATTTCACCCTCACTCAACACGTCATTCCACCCTCACTCAACACACATCGTTTCACCCTCACTCAACACACGTCATTTCACCCTCACTAAACATGTCATTTCACCCTCACTCAACACGTCATTTCACCCTCACTCAATACACGTCATTTCACCCTCACTCAACACGTCATTTCACCCTCACTCAATACACGTCATTTCACCCTCACTCAATACACGTCATTTCACCCTCACAACACGTCATTTCACCCTCACTCAACACATGTCATTTCACCCTCACTAAACATGTCATTTCACCCTCACTCAACACACGTCATTTCACCCTCACTCAACACGTCATTCCACCCTCACTCAACACACATCGTTTCACCCTCACTCAACACACGTCATTTCACCCTCACTAAACACGTCATTTCACTCTCACTCAACACGTCATTTCACCCTCACTCAATACACGTCATTTCACCCTCACTCAACACGTCATTTCACCCTCACTCAACACACGTCATTTCACCCTCACTCAACACACGTCATTTCACCCTCACTCAACACGTCATTCCACCCTCACTCAACACACGTCATTTCACCCTCACTCAACGCGTCATTTCACCCTCACTCAACACGTCATTTCACCCTCACTCAGCACGTCATTTCACCCTCACTCAGCACGTCATTTCACCCTCACTCAACACGTCATTTCACCCTCACTCAATACATGTCATTTCAACCTCACTCAACACATGTCATTTCAACCTCACTCAACACACGTCATTTCACCCTCACTCAACACATGTACTTACAAAGTCATCCGCTGCTATTTTAGGAGGTTCTGGAAAACAAAGAATTCCAAGGTAAGGTTTGTATTATGATGTCCACATAACCTCTCTAGTCAATTAAATTACATTGATAAACATCTTCAGGTAATACAAGTTAGTAACAAATACTAGGAGTGCCTAATAAAATGCCTTTACTCAGAAATCAAATCAATTTCATTCCTGAACTGTACCCCTCCCCTTACACATTATCCCTAGAGTTTGTGAAACGTATGTCGCGCATCAATCACTTCAAATACTACAAGACTACATTTTGCTTGACGCACCGACTAAGACCATTAAAATAAAAGATTACATTTCTCCGTTTCAGAGTTACAAATACAGGCTTGTGTTGTATAAACTTTGGTTCTTCGACATTCATTCAATCAAACTCTTCAGCTCATATTGAAATATACATGAAATAGACTGCTGTGCAGACCGCGGTATTCAGAGATCAAAACCCACAAATCTGTGCCCACATACCAGTCGTCAATTTGGCCGGTGATGTGTTTCCCTGCTCCATTGGCACAGTCCCGGGTTTCAGAACAAATTCAGGCACAAGGCGACCTTCCGATCGAGATGAGATGACTTGGGCCCTGGCTGGAAATTCCCCAGCGGAAAAATTTCCGAGTCAGCGAGAGACGATTTCAGCTTCTAGATGCTGCCTCTCGGAGCCTTTTGGGATATCGGTCGGTGCAGTTGGCTCAGCTAAGACGCACGGTGAGTAATTACCTGCTGAGCAATTTTCAGGAAAAGGGATAGGCAGACAACCGAGAGAGCAGGTAGTGTGGTGCTGGACGTGTGAGTTGCTGCTTTGTGCCGATCTGGGTTGCTATGGAGGTGCAGACAAAAGCTTCAGGCATGAACTGAACAAACAAGACTCCCGCAATCCATGTCCTTTCACTTAGATACAAAACTTCCCTAGTTCTCGGCTTACTTGATTACTTTAACAGATACTTGGTCGGATTAAGAAAACACAAATGTTCAATCTATTTGCTACATGCCAGTGAATTCTGCGTTAGGGACGCGCGTCATTGTCACTCCACTGTTATTAAGACTGTCGCTCAATTCTGATGAAAGATCATTGACCTGAAACGTTAACTCTGTTTCCCTCTCCACAGACGCTGCCCGCACTACTGAATATTGTTGTTCTTAGATCAAGTGAGAGCATCAGCTAGCAGCCAAACGTCATAAAGCAGCATTTCACAATCCAGCAAAGTGAGCTTTTGCAGATCGTGTTGGTTTAAAGAGAGGGGAGGGAGTGGGGCTTAAACAAAAAATAACCATAAGTAGACATTTATGCAATCGAAATATTCCCGTGAATCAAATTTAGACTTTTCGTATGTAGCGTTCTTTTTTTAAGTCGCAACATTGCCGTCCATTTTTCTTTGAGTTCTGAAGCCTGCAGATTTATGATAACAAAAGTACCGAAGGGCGTTAGATATATAGGGCCACAAAGATAGTGAAATATGTTACAAGGAAGTGCCAGGTAGCGCCACCTGATGTTCCGAATGTGGTACCGTATGGGATCATATCCAGTAGACAAAGCACATCAGACGTAAGAAAAATCAGGGTTGGAAACTACTGTCTCTTGTACATTCACTCTCCTATCAAGGTATCTAATTATATTTGGAGTGTTTGGCCTCCATTATCTTGTTTGGTAGGCTATTCCAACTTAATCTATTTTGAAAGAAAGACTTCATTTATATAGCACCTTTCACGGCCACCAGACGCCCCAAAGCGCTTTACAGCCAATGAAGTACTTTTTAGAAATCTACTTTTCACTAATTTCCATTTATGTGCTCTGCTCTTGCTTTCCTGATGCGCTTTGAATAAGACCCTGGATTTATCATATCTAGATCATCTAATATTTTATATATTTATTTGTAGTCCCTCCTTAACCAACATTTTTCTAGAGCACAAAGCTTAAACTTCTCTAGTCTGTCCTCATAGCTCAACCTTTCAAACTTGGGGCGTTGTTGTTCTTATCAGTAGTAGTTTTCATGTACAATGCAACTGCCCAGTTTCATAACCCATCTAAATCCTTTTGCAAATCTTAGGGTGGATCTATCTATTATTTTACCAATTATTGATATTAGGCTACAAGGCAGTTATTCCCTGGGTCAGTTCTATCACCCTTTTTAATTAGGGGTACTACTTTTTCCTCCTTGCAGCCCTAAAGAATCGCAGGAGTGCTTGGTGATTCTTCAGTGACGATAGCCAATGCCCCACAAATTTCTTCTCTAGGCTCTTCCAGCAGCTCAGACTGTATATACTATCTGGCCCAAGACTAAATCCCTCCCTAATTTATCAAGTGCATCTGAAATACACACAAGAGGGTAAGGTAGCATAGTGGTTATGTTACTGGACTAGTAATCCTGGACTAATGGTCCGGAGATGAGAGTTCAAATCCCACGGTAGCTGGGGGAATTTAAATTCAGTTAATTAAATAAATCAGGAATTAAAAAGCTAGTATCAGTAATGGTGACGGTGAAACTACCAACTTGTCATAAAAACCCAATTGGTTCACTAATGTCCTTTAGGGAAAGAAACCTGCCATCCTTACCTGGTCTGGCCTACATGTGTCTCTGTATCCACTCTATTAAAACCTCTCATAATTTTAAAGACCTCTATTAGATCACGCTTCAGCCTTTTTTCAAGAGAAAAGAGACCCAGCCTGTTCATCCTTTCCTGATATGTATACCCTTGCATTTCTGGTATCATCCTTGTAAATCTTCTCTGCACCCTCTCCAGTGCCTTTACAATATGGTGACCAGAACTGCACGCAGTACTCTACATGTGTTCTAACCAAGGTTGGATACAGGTTTAGCATAACTTCCCTACTTTATAATTCTATCCCTCTAGAAATAAACCCTCGTGTTTGGTATGCTTTTTTTTTTTATGGCTTTGCTAACCTGTGTCGCAACTTTTAGTGATTTGTGTATTTGTACTCCGAGATCCCGGTGTTCCTCTACCTCACCTACACTTGCACCCTCCAAGTGATGTGACCTCCCTATTCTTCCTACCAAAATGTAATACTTCACATTTATCTGTGTTGAACTTCATTTGCCATTCTGCAAGTTTATTAATGTCCTCCTGTAATTTGTTGCAGTCCTCCTCAGTATTTACCATCTGCCCCCCCCCCCTTCCTCTCCACCACCAATTTGGTATCATCTGCAAATTTAGAAAGTGTTTTTGATTCCAAAGTCTAAATTGTTAATGTAAATTGTGAACAGCAGTGGTCCCAGCAGTGATCCTTGTGGAACACCACTACCCACCTTCTGCTACTACGAATAGTTACCTTTTACTCCCACTCCCTGCTTTCTGTCTTGAAGCCAGCTAGCAATCCATTCTGCTACTTGTTCCCTGACTCCGCATTCTCTGACCTGTAAGTATACACAGACCCTTAATTTTGGTATATATTAAAATGCTTTGCCAGGCCAAAAGGTTTTTTTTTTGAAGTGAAATAAAGTTGCAACAGACTGTCTTTCATTGATAAGTGGACATAGAATGTGCTTTACTAAAAGGCAGCAAATATTTGGGAGCAAATGTGCTTTCAAAAGGAACTGTTGTGTTTGCAAGCTGCTTTGTGTTGGAGATATGTCAAGAGCTGGGTGTCGGATAGTAGATACTGACAACAAATGATTGTGACTGCAGGGGGTTGTCATGGACAACAGAGATAAACAAACCCCCTTAGATTAGCAAACTTCGTGTCTGCAACAAAACAGGCCACAAGGTTGTAGAACAAATTTTGGTGGCTAAAGGGGCGGAGTCAAACCTTTGGAGTTCTGAAATACAGGATGCAACGTAACACGTGAAATGTGACCAAGTGGTTTACTACCACTTTTGTAAACTTCTGAGTGAATGAACAATTATGGGCTTTGATAAAGGCAGCTAACGGATAACCACACAGGATGTGAGAGTGTGAAAGTTCGACAGCTCAAACAACTTAGGCCGAACATTAAAAGGAACACCTCACAATCTCTGAATGTTTGATTTACTGAAAAGGCAAGGAAAACTATAAAAAAGTGACTAAAAATATCAGCACCGCAGTTGGAAGGAGGGGCCTGGCTGATCAGCTCAACTTGAAGAGCTGCTGCAGTCGAAAGGAAGCAGCCTACAATCAATGCTGGACTGATCATCTGTGGGTGGTTGTAGGTATGATTTCTTGTAACATTATTGGTGTACTGCTCAAATAGTGGTTGGGGTTTTGAATCTGTCTTAGCAACAATAAAAGGTTAAAGGCAGAACCCATGTGTCTGGTGTAATTTCTCATAAGTCTCAAGTCCAAACTCTATAAACTGTTGGACAGGGCAAGGGGTAATTTCACACATCCTAGACTTTATTCATCAGACTATTATGGGATACGTTTTGAAAATCTAGATAAATGACATCTACTACATCACCATTGTCTACTCTTACCTCTTCAAAAAATTCAATATGGTTGGTCAAGCAAGATTTTCCCTTTTGAAATCCATGCTGACTATTCATTATTGTACTTTTAATTTCTAGGTATTCTTCTATTCTCTCCTTTAGTAGGGATTCCATTATTTTTCCAATCACCGGTTAAGCTGACTGGTCTTCAATTCCCTGGACATGTTCTATCCCCCTTCTTAAATATAGGTATTACGTTAGCTGTCCGCCAGTCCTCTGGCACTACAGCTTTTTCTAACAAATCATTAAATTTGTGTAGTAATGCCTCTGCTATCTCTTCCCTAGATTCTTTTAAAATGTATGGATGCAATCCATCCAGACCAGGGGTTTTATCCTCTTTGAGTTTGATTAGTTTATTTCATATATTCCCTTTTTTATTTTAAATACACTTCTCTCATTACTCATATCATCCAATGTCATGTCCACCTGTTCTATCTCGCTGGTAAATACCAAAGCGAAATAATGATTTAATATTTCTGCCATCCCCCTACCCTTACCTGTGGTATTGTCTTGACTATCCCTTAATGGCCCGATTCCCATCCTTTGAAGAAGGGTTTCAACCCGACACGTCAACTCAAATTTCTCTCCACGGATGTTGCCTGACCTGCTGAGTTTTTCCAGCATTCTCTGTTGTTATTTTCAACCTTTTTATTGATGTGCCTGTAAAATATTTTACTATTTTGTTTTATGCTCCTTGATAATTTAATTTCATAGTTTCTCTTTGCCTTCCTAATTGTTTTTTTGACTTCTCTCCTAATCCCTTCGTATTCTCTCTTATCATGCACTCCTCTGCTGTCTATTTACTTAATGTATGCCTCTTTCCTTACCCTCAATAGTTCCCTTATGTCTTTATTCATTCATGCAGTCTCATTAGTGTTTAGTTCGTTCTTTCCTTTTAGTGGAATATATTTTTCCTGCTCTCTGTTGAACACCATTTTAAATGTTTCCCATTGTCATTCTACATCGTTGTTTGCCAATATTGTTGCCCATTTTATCTTCCCAAGTTCTATTCTCAGCCCCACAAAATCAGCTTTTCTCCAATCTATTAACCTGGTTTTTGTCATACTTATGTCCTTCTCTATTATTATCCATCCAGAAAACCCCAACGCCCCCTCATTACCAATCCAATTGTTCCTTAAATGGTTCCAGGGTTTTTACCTCCATTCCATGTAAACAACGTCTCTTTAGGGATTTCTCTCAGGTTTAAATTTGTGAAGAGCAAATTTAAACCTAAGTCCCCTTGTCCTAGTTTCAGTTTATTTCAAAGCAATATTACAAATTTAGCTTTTCTATTCCATTAATTATCCCATATACCTGTACAAGATCACCTCTCTGATGCTTCCTTTAAAAAATAAAAAAAAGTGAGGGAATATTGGAATTTGCTTCAAACATTAAATTGGAGCAGGGCATCATAAACCGTGACATGGATTGTAGAAGACTGGAGGAGACCACAGATAGGCTAGTAGGATGAACAGACAAGTGGCAAATGCAGTCCAATGTAGACAAATGTGAAGTAATACCAGTTGGAATTAAAAAGAGGGAAAATAGATGCACCTTAAATGATCAAATTTTAAGTGGAGCACAGGGACCTTGGGCAGATACGTAGATTAAAAGTAGCAGTACAACCAGATAAGGCGGCAAATTAATTCACCGTTTTGTACCGAGAGGTATAGAATACAAAAGCAAGAAAGTAAAGAACTTTATAAGACCCCAGTTAGGCTGCAGTTGGGATTATATGCACACTTTAGGTACCCTACTAAGTTTTACTACTTTTAAAAGGTGCTATATAATTCAATATGGTTGGTCAAGCAAGATTTTCCCTTTTGAAATCCATGCTGACTATAAAAGTGAAGGAACAGGTGCAGTGCAGATTTTCTAGGACGTTACTTGGGATAAGTTAGTATTGATGAGAATCTTTGGAATGTAGGACTTTTCAGTAGAAGACTAATGGATGACCTGCTGCACGTTTTTAAGATTATGAAGGCATGATGAAAATGCTGTCTTTTGCCTAGCATGGTGGTAGCGGTCACTTTAAAACTGTGTGTGCAAGAGTTGAGTAGCCCAGTACTGCTATGTTAATATAAGGCTGCAACAGGTGTCAGCCATGGCTCAGTGGTAGCACTTTTGCCTCAGAGTCAAAAAGTTGTGTGTTCGAATCTCACTCCAGGGACTTGAGCACAAAATCTAGGCCGATACTGTTTGAAGTGCCATTTTTTTTTTTTTTTTTTTTTTTTTTTTTTTTTATAAAGAGGAGTTGTTAAACTGAGGCCCCATCTGCTTGCTCAGGTGGATGTCAAAGGTCCCATAGAACTATTTCAAAGAGCAGGGGAGTTCTCCCCGGTGCCCTGGCTAATATTTACTCCTCAACCAATCATAGAATGGTTACAGCATGGAAAAAGGCCATTCGGCCAGTCGAGCCCATGCCGGATCTCTGCAAGAGCACTTCAGCTAGTCCCACTCTCCCGCAGCTCTGCAATTATTTTTCTTTCAGGTACTTATCCAACTCCCTTTTGAAAGCCACGATTGAGCCTGCCGCCACCACCCTTTCAGGCAGTGCATTCCAGATCCTAACCGCTCGTTGCGTAAAAAAGTTTTTTCGCAGGTCGCCTTTGGTTCTTTTGCCAATCAATCAATCACTTTACATAGAAACATAGAAGATAGGAGCAGGAGTAGGCCATTCGGCCCTTGGAGCCTGCTCCGCCATTCAATGAGATCATGGCTGATCATCCAAATTCAGTACCCTGTCCCTGCCTTCTCCCCATATCCCTTGATCCCTTTAGCCTCAAGAAATATATCCAACTCTTTCTTGAATATATTTAATGAACTGGCCTCCACCGCCCTCTGTGGCAGAGAATTCCACAGGTTCACCACTCTCTGGGTGAAGAAATTCCTCCTCATTTCAGTCCTAAATGGCTTATCCCTTATCTTTAGACTATGACCCCTGGTTCTGGACTCCCCGGCCATCCGAAACATCCTTCCTGCATCTAGTCTGTCCAGACCTGACAGAATTTTATAGGTTTCGATGAGATCCCCTCTCAATCTTCTAAACTCCAGTGAGTATAAGCCCAATCGACACAATCTCTCCTCATACGTCATTCCTGCCATCCCAGGTATCAGCCTGGTGAATCTTCGCTGCACTCCCACGTCCTTCTTCAGGTAAGGTGACCAAAACTGCACACAATACTCAAGGTGCGGTCTCACCAAGGCCCTGTACAACTGTAGCAAGACATCCTTGTTCCTGTACTCGAACCCTCTTGCTACGAAGGCCAACATACCATTTGCCTTCTTAACCGTCTGCTGCACCTGTATGCTTACCTTCAGCGACTGGTGCACAAGAACACCCAGGTCTCTTTGCACTTCCCCTTCTCCCAATCTATTGCCATTCAAATAATAATCTGCCTTCCTGTTTTTGCCACCAAAGTGGATAACCTCACATTTATCCACATTATAGTGCATTTGCCATGTTTCTGCTCAATCACCCAACCTGTCCAAATCGTACTGGAGTTTCACGACATCCTCCTCACAGCTTACTCTCCCACCCAGCATTGTGTCGTCTGCAAATTTGGAGATATTACATCCAATTCCCTCGTCCAGATCATTAATATATATTGTGAACAGCTGTGGTCCTAGGACCGATCCTTGCGGTACCCCACTAGTCACTGCCTGCCACTCGGAAAACGACCTGTTTATTCCAACTCTTTGCTTTCTGTCCGCCAACCAGTTCTCTATCCAAGTCAATACTGTTAAGTCTGTGTGTTATAGTGAGAATTACTACACAGACCACAAGAGTAAATTCAACAGGTCTTTACTGGTTGGAGGTCGGACTAAACTGAATACAATATTATTACACTGTGCTTATATACCGGTGTGGTCACCACCGGTATTACGTATACAGCAGCCAAAGAAAGTAGTACCTTTCTTAAGGTGGACCAGGCTTAAGTTCTCTTAAGGTGGAACAGGTTACATACACCACAATCCTCCCTTTTTAGCTTAACAGTCATATCCCCAAATAAACATAACATATATACATATATAACTTCAGGTATAACAGTTCAAAGGTTCAGTCTCTCAGGAGGCTTTCTGATTCGGCTTGGATAACGCCTTTCAGTGGTCTCTGATTCTTGTTGTTGAGGTGCCTCCTCTAGTTGGTTGCCAATGTATTGGGTGTCATCATCATCAAATACATTCTCGGCTGAGGTAGATGCTTCAGGTTCATGAACGTCTTCCACAGCTGTCTCTGTCACAACCATGGGTTCGACCCTTGCTCTCGACTCTACCAGTTGATCCGCATGACGCCTTATCACATTATGACCAATATCTACGATGTACATCAGAGGTCCTTGTCTGGCCCGGATTGTTCCGGACTGCCATTTGTCATTTCCATAGCCCCTTGCCATCACTGGTTGTCCTACGTCGAAAATTCCAGTGGTCTTGCTGTTAATATGCCGAAACTGTTTGTTTTCCACTTCCCTCCGCACATTTGGTTTTAACAAGTCCAACTTGGACCGCAACCTCCTGTTATAAAACATCATAGCAGGACTTTGGTTAGTCACGGCATGATCGGCGTTTCTATATGACATCAGGAACTTATTGACCTTGTGTTGCAGCGGAATCTGATTATCATTCATGGCCTTAATAGCCTTTTTAAATGTCTGGACAAATCTTTCAGCCAACCCGTTTGTCGCCGGATGACATGGGGCAGAGGTATAATGTTTAACTCCATTCTTCTTTAAGAATTGTTGGAATTCTTCCGATACAAACTGTGGTCCGTTGTCCGAACAGATCTGTTCTGGCAATCCGTTCCTTGCGAATATTGTTCTTAACACCGCAATTGTCTTTTCTGAAGTAATGGTATTCATCTTGATGACTTCTGGCCATTTGGAATGTGCGTCCACCGCGACTAGGAACATGGAGTCCATGAATGGACCAGCAAAGTCAATGTGTACGCGTTGCCATGGGGCTGAAGGCCATTCCCATGGGTGTAGCGGTGCTATCGGAGGTGCATTTTGCACTTTTTGACACCTAGCGCAGCTTTTCGTTAACTCCTCAATCTGTTGGTCAATACCCGGCCACCATACGTAAGCCCTAGCAAGACTTTTCATTTTAACTCCCCCCAGATGACCTTCATGTAGTTCTTTTAAAACTCTTTCCCTTAACTTGGGAGGAATAATCACTCTTGTCCCGTACATCAAAGTACCATGGCAGACGGACAGCTGGTCTCGCCTTGCCGAGAATGCCGGTAACAGAGGATCACCCCGTGTTGGCCATCCTTTCACTGTCACCTCGTAGACTCTGGACAGTGTCGGGTCGTTCCTGGTTTCTCTTTCAATACTTGCGTTGGTGACAGGTAAACACTCGATAATGGTCGAATGAAATAACTCAACAGGGTCAACTTCCGTCGTGTCTTCATCTTCAGGTAGTGGCAGGCGCGACAGGCCATCAGCATTGCCATGCTGTTTCGTACCTTTGAATTCTATCTGATATTGATGTGCCCCTAAGAAAAGAGACCATCTCTGGAGACACTGTGCTGTCATCACCGAAACACCCTTCTTAGGGTTAAAAATGGACACCAACGGTTGATGGTCCGTCAGAAGTGTGAATTTTTGGCCCTGTAGGTAATGATTGAACTTCTTCACTCCCCATACAAGGCTAAGGGCCTCCCTATCGATCTGCGCATAGCTGCGCTCAGCGGAGGTCAATGATCTGGATGCAAACGCGACTGGCCTTTCCGTGCCATTTGGCAATTTATGAGAGAGTACTGCCCCAATACTATATGGAGAAGCATCACAAGCCAACCGAATAGGCAGTGTCGGGTTGAAGTGAGCCAACACTTCCTCCGAGGTGATCAATTCTTTGCTTTTGCGAAATGCCTTCTTACAGTTTTCGCCCCAGTCCCATGGTACCCCTTTCTGTAAAAGAGCATTCAACGGATGCAGCACCGTGGATAGATTTGGCAGAAATTTATGGTAGTAGTTAATTAATCCTAGAAACGACCTCAACTGAGAGACATTCTCCGGAGCGGGAGCCTTTACAACCACCGCTATCTTGTCAGGAGACTTATGAAGCCCCTCCCGGTCAATGACATGACCACAGTACGAGATCCGCTTCTGGAAGAACTCACATTTCTGCCGATTTACCCTAAGTCCATACTCTTTCAGTCTGTTGAGCACCAGTTCCAAGTTAGCGAGATGCTGTTCATCACCATCACCTGTGATCAGAATGTCGTCCAGGTAACATTGTGTGCCTGGAATTCCCTGTAATACCTGCTCCATGGCCCTCTGCCAAATTGCTGGAGCTGATGCCACACCAAAAACCAGCCTATTGTACCGGTACAACCCTCGATGCGTGTTGATCGTGAGGTATTGGCGTGACTCTTCTTCAACCTCCATCTGCAAGTACGCCTGCGCCAGGTCTATCTTGGTGAAGTGTTTCCCGCCAGACAGTGAAGCGAAAATATCCTCAATCCGTGGAAGCGGATACTGCACCGTGTGAAGCACCGGATTAACGGTGATCTTGAAATCTCCACAGATGCGAACCTTCCCTGGATCTCCTGGCTTATTGTTCGCAGGACGTTTCATAACGGGAACAATGGGCGTAGCCCACTCACTCCAATCTACTTTAGACAGTACCCCTGAACGTTCTAGTGCTTCCAGCTCCGCTTCAACCGCAGGTCGTATTGCATAGGGTACCGGTCTGGCTTTAAAAAATTTTGGTTGTGCATGTTCATCAATCTTGATGTTTGCCGTAATTCCTCTGTGTTCCCAGTCCCGGCTGGAACACCTCTTTAGCCTCATCCAATATTCTGGACAATCGTTTAGGTTTGACAGCTGTTTCCCCGGAATCTACCGTTAGTGCTTTCAAGGAGTGCCAGTCCATATTCATTTTCCTAATCCACTCCCATCCTAGTAGTGGTGGACCTCCTTCAGGTAGCATATATAAGTCCATTACTTGGCTTCCTTCGCCCTTGTGGACCACTTCTACCTCTATTTTTCCGATGGGGTACACTCTTTGCCCCGTGTACGTTTTCAATATAATCTCCGTATCCTGTAAGGGAATATGTTGGAATAACCTTCTGTAATCTTTCTTATTCATGACCGTCAATGCCGATCCAGTGTCCAATTCCATTTTTACTTGGACTCCTGCTATCTTAAGAGTGACCCAAATTGTCTGGAGGTCTGTATCCTTACCAACGTTGTGTATTCTTAAGCTATCCAGTTCATTACTGCTAGCATCTGAATCTGACTTCTGTTCAGTCAAACTGTTCTTTGTCACCTTGTGTACCTTTGCATATTTTCCTTGCGGTGACTTTTTATTGCTGGTCTTCTTTCCTGACTGGCATACTTTAGCTATGTGGCCAAACCTGCCACACGTTCTGCATTCTTGGTTTTTAAACCAACACTGGTTCTGATCGTGCGTTGTCTTTCCACAACGATAACATTTGACAGAACTCAAACCCAATTTGTTTGTACCGAGTTCCGGTGGCCGTAGCTGCATTACTGCCGTGCCTCTCGCTGCGGCCTCGTGTGCTGCTGCCATAGTGACCGCCTTCTCGAGAGACAGCTCATTCTCCTCGGGCAGTCGCCTTTGTGTATCCTGTTTAAATAAACCACACACAAATCTATCTCGAAGTGCCTCTGTCAGTCCCGTTCCAAACTGACAATATTTTGCTAGCTTACGTAATTCCATCAAATATTCAGCATTGCTTTCATTTTGCCGCTGTCTTCTATCGTAAAATTTAAATCGTTCCGCTAGCATCAGCGGCGTGGGGCTGAGATGATTTTTTAGGACAGTAACAATCTGTTCGAATGTCTTATCCGCCGGTTCATCTGGTGATAACAGGTGTTTCAATTGCCCGTATGTCTTCGCACCCATTAAGTTTAGTAATGTTAGTGCTTTATCTGTCTCAGGAATTTTATTTGCCTTACAATAGTTTTGTATGCGTTCTACATACATAGCCCAGTCTTCTATATCACTGTCGAAGGCATTAATGTTCCCATGTTTAGGCATCGTAGCAATTTATCGTATTTTTAATGTTATCTAAGATGGCGGCTTCCCGCTCTTGCCGTCGTCCTCCGCCCACAAAATGGCGGTTTTCCCGCGCTTGGCGGTCTTCACCCGTCCCCCGACGCTGTCTCCGCTTCACCGCGGCTCTCGCGCCTTCAGTTTCCCCAGACGCTGCGCCTTTAGCCCGAATGCGGCCCCTATCTCCGGTCGCGATCGATGTCCCGCGCTGCGCCTCTCGCTCGAAAGCGGCCCGGCCCTTATCTCTGGTCGCGATCGACCTCACCGCCCTTATTCCTCCGTCTTCCCAGCCCCGTCTGTACAGCCAACGTGGTTGACTTTCTGTCGCGTCGCTGCCCGGCTTACTCACCACGAGGTAGTAGAAGAAGCTGACAGTCGCTGATGGAGGCTTCGAGGTCAGGATGTCTTCTGCACTCCGGTTGCTCGATGCCTGCCGCTCGACGTGTCTTCCCGTAGGTGATGAGGGTGGAAACCTCTCTTCGACGTCCTGTCTGTGGACGAAGTCGCCGTGGAAATTACTGCAGCAGGGTAAGAATCGGACTCGTCGCCACTGTTAAGTCTGTGTGTTATAGTGAGAATTACTACACAGACCACAAGAGTAAATTCAACAGGTCTTTACTGGTTGGAGGTCGGACTAAACTGAATACAATATTATTACACTGTGCTTATATACCGGTGTGGTCACCACCGGTATTACGTATACAGCAGCCAAAGAAAGTAGTACCTTTCTTAAGGTGGACCAGGCTTAAGTTCTCTTAAGGTGGAACAGGTTACATACACCACAAATACCTTGCCCCCAATCCCATGTGCCTTAATTTTGCACACTAATCTCTTCTGTGGGACCTTATCGAAAGCCTTCTGAAAGTCCAAATACACCACATCCACTGGTTCTCCCTTCTGTGTCCTCTGGTTCTCGACCCTTCCACCAATGGGAACAGTTTCTCTCCATCTCCTCTGTCTAGACCCCTCATGATTTTGAACACCTCTATCAGATCTCCTCTCAATCTTCTCTGCTCCAAGGAGAAGAACCCCAGCTTCTCCAGTCTATCCACATAACTGAAGTCGCTCATCCCTGGAATCATTCTTGTAAATCTTTTCTGCACCCTCTAAGGCCTTCACATCCTTCCTAAAGTGCACATCAGAAACAGATTATCTGGTCATTATCACATTGTTTGTGGGAGCTTGCTGTCAGCAAATTGGCTGGTGCGTTTACTACATTACAACAGTGACTACACTTTCAAAAGTGCTTTAGGACGTCGTGAGATTGTGAAAGGTGCTACATAAATGCAAGTCTTTCATTTTTCTTCTGGTCTCCCTGCTAACAGAACTGAGGGAGTCAACACATAATTTTCAAAGATATATAGACTTTGGAGTGACTGATAGCGGAGGGAAGTATCTAAACTACACATTCTCTTATTTTTTTTCCCTGAGATATGAAAGCGACAGTTTTCTTTAAGCAATGCCAGTTGCAGTTGGAAAATCTCAAAACAAAACCAGAAAACAGATTGAAAAATAACTGTCAAATGTTGATATGCCTGAAAGACTGAGAAATACTATGTATATTTATAGTTCGTTACAACAGATCAGATTAGATACTGCAAATATTTAGATTCACCACTTGTTTCAGGAGTTCAATAGGTTGTTTTCATATTTAAAGTTGAAAAGGTTGGATAATTGCTTGAAAATGAAGAACATTAAAAGGGCATGAGGAGCGTGGTTTAGACTAGACGACCTATGGAGGAAAACATCAGTGTAGAGTTAGAATCATAGGAAAGTACAGCACAGGAGGCCAATTGGCCCATCGAGTCTAACATTTCTTAACAATAAAACTCTCAACTCTATACAAAATAAATTGTCCCCTTCCGTGGCATACATGCAAGTAATCTATGAAGTTTAATGCTAAAAGTGAACACAAGATGAAAATATATCATCTCCCATTTCTTTCAGAAGCTTCCCTTCAACATCAGAATAGTTCTTGAAGCTCAACAAATGCACTTAGCCTAGGCGACCGCTTGCTCACTGATGAAACATACTTTAACAGTATGGTGTGCCTAACTTCCTGGAGCTATAGCCACATGACATTTGAAGTATGGCAGAAGATTGAAATAGTTCAGTACCTGATTTTCCAACTGGTTAAAATACCAAAAATATTCTGCTGCTACACACACACCATTCTATAGTGTTTCCACACCTAAAAAACCCTCAGAGGACCAAATTAGTACTTGATCCCACGAGCCCCATGATGCCCTTCAGTTTTGTTGCATCTGCATCCCAACACTTCATGACTTTCCTCAAGTCTTTGCTTTAGTCTTACGTCCCAGTCCTTGCCTGAAATCTCCACTTCCTCTGGATCCTGAGTCTAGCCTCTGTGCTTTCAGTACCAACTTGGCTCTCTCTTCCAGCCATTGACAAGGCTCTACTGGAGTAGCATTCCCTGCTGCCGTGTGGGAGTGGGGCCTGCTCTCACCCAAGAAACTGAAAATATAAAAGAGTAGTCAGCCCAGATTTCAGAAGGGAAGGTCATGCTTGAACAACCTTATTGAATTCTTTGAAGTAGTAACAGAGTAGACTTGGGTAATGTAGTAGATGTAATTTATTTAGATTTTCAAAAGGCCTTCGCTAAGGCATAGTAAACTCATGACCAAGGTCAGAACATGGAGTAAGGGGACATGTAGCAGAAAGGATAACAAGCTGGCTATGAAACATAAAACAGAGTAGGGGTTAAAAAGATAGTCATACTGGCAAAAGGTGGTAACTGGTGTTCCACAAGGATCGGGGCTGGAACCACTGTTGTTCATCATTTACATAAATAATTTGGAGTTGAGAATCGGAAGTACAATTTCAAAATTTGTGGATGACAGCAAATTGGGAGGTATAGTTAAACAGAGGAAGACTGCGACAAAATAGAAGATGATGACGACGACGACGACATTAATAAACTTGCAGAGTGGTTGTGTAATTGGCAAATTAACTTCAATATGGACAAGTGAGGAGGTGGTACATTTTGGTAGGAAGAATAAGGAGTTTCATACAGATGAATTTATTATGCTTCAAACATTTGAGCAGTTTTTTCAAACCAAAATAAATTAGGGTTTCTTTGCAAAGCTATTTCTTAGACTGGTAGAATAATATGCTGATTGAGGATGAAGAAAAGTAACAAGCCCTGATTTACATATCTTTCTAAAATTTAAACATCGCTTGGGCTTTCCTCATTTGTACAGCTTACCTGACTCACTTATGAAAATGTCAGTTAAGTGGAGAACAAGTTTACTTCTTCTAACCAATCATGCGCCATATCATGGCTGCTCTCCAATTGTTTTAAATTTGGAAGCCACTGCATTACCATATTATTTCCAACTTTCCCGACCAATTAGGTTGAGCAGGTGTGACAACTCCATTTAAAAAGGGACACTCCAAACATGACATTTGATGTATTCTGGAGTTGGGAGTAGAACAAATTGACAGAATGGAGTCCAGAGATTCAAAGGCTGTGCCTTGTTTTAGTGACTGCTCCCTGGAGAAGTCTGCCAGTGAAACCAAGAAGGCACGGCTAGAGGCTGCTCACGGGGTCAGTAGCAGGAGTGGTGCCACGCTCCTGAATTCAATTCCAAAAATGATTTAATAACCTAAGCAAGGTAGGAAAGTTATGTAGTGGCATAATGTATCCCCCCCCCGCAACCACCCCCCACCACCCACCCACCCCACCCCCAACCCACCCCACCCCCCACAACCCCCCACCCCCCACACACCCCCCCCCCCCCCCCACCCCTCTACCTTCTCAAGCCTACTCCAGTACCTTACACCAACATACCTTGCAAGTGCACCCAGCCACCCATCACTCTTGGTCAAGGTACTTTCTCACAGCCCCGTCTGTCCATCCACCATTGACACTCAACCTCATCTTTGTGCAAGTTATGCCTCTTCCTCACAAATCCTCAGCAAATGCTTTCCATCCATCATTCAACACCGGCCATTACTCTCACTCATGGGTCTCTTTTCCTGCAAGGAGGGAGAAAGCACAGAACACAAGGGAGAGGCAGAGAACCAGAGGTGGCCCTCCAACCATCTTGCAATGACAGCTGCAGAGGAAGTGGCATTGGACATCAGTAAAGTGTGTGTGTGTGCTTGGCCAGCAAAGATGGGAGCCTCCCGCTGCAGGTGCTTTGGCCGCATCATGTTCCACCCTCTCCTGCTTGGAACCATCTGAAGAGGGTCTATGCTCTGCACCTTGTTCCTCCTGCAAGTCCAAATTCACTGCTGTGTAATGTTAAGCAGAGTGCAGCACACAACCACCATTCTGGAGACCCTGGTTAGTGCGTTCTGAAGGACACCTGAAGCACATCTTCAGCATGCCAATGGCTTGCTCAATGACACATCTGGTGGTCATATGGCTTTCACTATATTGCTCCTGGGCTTCATTTATTTGGTTCCTCACTGGTGTCAGCCACGTTTCAAGTGGGCTTCCCTTGTCTCTAAGCAGCCACCAGCAACTCTGCTTCAGTTTGCCAAGAGATTAGGAAGGGTGGGCTGCCGCTCCCTTGCGTTCTGTGCTCTCCTCTTTCCCTCCTTGCAGACGAGACCTATGCCTGGGAATCTTGCGCACACATCTTTTGTGGTTGCACATAGCTACACATTGGAGCTGAAAGCCCTTGGAAGTTGTTGAATACTCCTGGGTGATCTGGGGGTGCCTTAATTGCCACATGCGTGCAGTCAATGATGCCCTGCACCCGAGAAGCCAGCTAGAGCTGCAAACTCCAGCACCCGCTCACTGACAGGTATCAATGTTGGCAAAGTTGACAATTGCCTGCCCTGGCAAACATGCCATCAGTCACCTGTTTTATGCATTTGTGGGCCACCAATGGAGATCCTGCAAATGTCTCTGGCAGAGCCCTGAAAAGACCCAGAGGCAAAGACATTGAGCGTGGTGGTGACTTTGGCAGCCACTGAGAAAGCGAGTGTGTCCACTTGGCAGGTCTTGTTCCAGCAGGCTGCAAATGTTGGCCACCACCTGACGTGACACCCTTAGCCTTCAGAGACACTGGCGTTCTGATATGTTGAGGAAACTGATCCTCTGCCTGTACACCAGCGTTGGGGGTATGGCCTCCTGTGAGCTGCAGCTCTCTGCTCATTCCTTCTCCTGTGGCGCGGCCGGTCTGTGAGGAGCAGGCTGTTGATGCTGCTGGTTATCTTGGTCCTCATCGGAGGTCCAAAGTAAAACAGCATAAATGCCACCTACGCTGATCTGATCGATTTCTACTCTGGAGCGGTGATCGGATATACAAACCTCCAAAGTTGCGAAAGTCACCTCTCAGCGCAAGTACTGTGAACAAAGCCTTTCATACAATCAGGCAAGAAAGCAGCTGTGACATTTCCCCATCATGTCTTCAGTCCCCTCAATTGCTGCTATGTTCTCTCCTTGCTTTTACTAGCAAGTTCCAGGAAGCATGGGAAATTCCAAAAGCCATGTTAATATTGCTGTAATTAACATTGAAATTGACAACCCACTTCACCAGAGGGGGTTGCTCACACATAGCTTAATTCACTGCAGTTAAATGCGGAAGTCAGTGTTATTATGTTCATAAATAAATAGACATTATCATTATGAACAGCTAGCTTGAGCTAGTCACTTTATTCAGCCATGTGGACTTCGTGTGCAGGCATCCAGCTTGACTACTGCCTTGTGGGTAACCTAGTGCATCATGGGTAGCCCACTCATATACATACAGCTCCACCTAGTGTACCATTCTAGGATGACATGTTACTGATCATTACAAGCAGGTTGGAGCCAGCTTGCCGATGTGCTGTCAATTTCAACGCTTGTAACTCCTGTTCCTGCAAGTTAAAATTCACCTCAACATTTCAGGTCAATGACCTTTCATCAGAACCTTGGATTATATGTTCACCCTTGTGTATATAGTGTTTAAAAAAAATAATAAAACCCAGGATATGGAGGAACAGGTCACAGGTACTTGCACAGCAGCAGCATGGAGAGCTGTCTAGAGGTCTAGCAGGAACAGACTGTTATGAGGGTAATGACATATGGGAGGTGTGGAAGGGTGTTAGGATTGGAGGTTCTGCGGGTGAGAAGTAATGTGACAGGATGTCAGCGTGTCAGATGGGAGTTCTCAGTTGCAGTAGTGCTCGGATAGGATAGTGGAAGTAGTGGAAGCTGGGGGTGTACGGAGGTCAAGGGATCGGAAAAATAAAAGCCTAGCAAGTAGAAGCACTGGGTAGGTGATCCTAGACTGGGAACAGTGTAGAGGGTAACCGAGCTACCGCTGAGAAAGGCACAAGAAGAGTTCTGCCAGGAGCAGGTCAGCAGATTTGATACTTGGGGGCAAAGGGAAAAAGCAGAGTGGCAAAAGGCATTAGGAAAGGGAGAGAAAGGAAGTCACAGATGCTTAGAGTTTGGGTGGGGAGTGGGGTTGAGAGGAGGAGGTAGGGGAAGGGGGGGGGGGGGGGGGGGGGGAAAGAGAAAGTGCAAAAAAAGGCCAAGAATACTTCCCCAGATGTTCAAGGCAAAAAAAAAAGTCTTGCCCAGCAGTGAGCTGGAGAGCCTACAATTCAAAAAGACTGAATTGTGCTAGCTGGAGAACTCTCCATTTCTTACAAGGGCTGGTAGTAAACAGCGCTGGGGAGCACTCAAATTAGAAAGTGTAGTGATATAGTTTCGACGGACAGGAATGACAGGACACCTATGCATACGCCACTCATATTTGTAAATGTGGAAGGCAACTACATTTTGTAGAAGAGAAAAGCTTTCACAAAAACAAAACTGCACCATTTGAAGGCAGTGAAGAAAATGCATTCACATCATGTAAACAAAAAGTTTATTAAGCATGTAATAGATTAAAATCCACTTAAAAAAACACTAATTTATAGATACATTTATAAAAACTATATACACATTCAAAACTATCAGGAATCTACACATACCTGCTGCCTTGAATTTGGGGACAGCCAACAATTTTTACAGTTCTTCATAAACATCTGAAACAATGGAGGAAAATTAGATTTCAAAGTCTGTGGTCTCCATTTATTCAGTGTCCAAATCAACTAGAATGTTTTTTGAAAAAGGGAATGGGGAGGAGCAAGAGGGGGAAAAAATGTTGCAAGTTTTCTACCCCCTTCATTTAGTCTTCCAAGACAGCAAGAAACTGGAAACATTGGGCTAGTGGATTGTTGACACTCTGGTTTTTAATCCTAGGATCATTGATCTTGGATTGCCTTATTTAACTGTGTTCAAGAAATCTTAACGATTTTGAAATCAGGTTTTCTATCACATCTTTGAGTGTTACTAATGGTACAGCACAGGGTTATTCTGAAGACCCAAGAGGAAGAAAAAAACCCAAGATTATTGGCTAAAATCAGATGTGCAATTTAAAACCAACAGAAAAGGGGAAATTTCACCCACCCCTGCCCCATTAGCTAGCTAGCTTTGTACAAATTGAAAAATATCAGGTAGTTTTCAAAGAATCTTTCTGAAATGTTTCTATACAGATGCACAAGCTAATAAAGCCAAGAGGTTGGTGGGGCAGGGGGAAGGCTTAAATGGTAAAAGGCTCAAATGGTTTCATATATACACACACAAGTTTACAATCTCCTTAAATTCCGCTTGCTTTGAGCACTTCCTGGTGGTCCATCCTTATTGCCCAAACGTTTGGCAGACCTGCCGCCACATTCCTTGGAACCGTGGAAAACACAAAAGCACTGCGTGCAGAAGTCAAACGCACAACCTTCTCGACTGCAGAGGCCTCGTTTCTTCATTGGATTGTACCTGGCAGGCGACTGGCACCGTGGGCATGGTTTTAGAGCCTCGTCATTAAACAGTGTTTTGGCAACCTGGTGGTGAGAATATATATTTAAGACACTTCATTTTCTTGGGGCACAATTGCAGAGCAGAAGCTGTCTAGTATCGCACCCTGAAGCATAAGCAAGCCCTGTGGCCATCACAGTCAAGCGCAATACAGTCACTTCTAACAGGAGGTTAACAAGTGTAGCAGTAACAGATGCCATAGCAGATTTTTTCTCCATAGCTTAGAAACACAGCAATTGTAATAATATTGACCCAGAAACAGTCTTTCCGCATTTGGAGAAGAATTGCACGGCAGTGCACTGTATAGCTAACCTATGTAATAGGCCTTCACAGTGATTAGTAGTTTACAGGAAATAAACTGCTTGCATCACCAGCTATACAACTGGCACTTGGGTTTATTTTCAACAAACTACTGGCTCCTGACATCACAGGTGCTCCAAAGCAGGCCAGAGTCAAAGTACTCAAGTCTAAACTGAAATACACATGGTGTTACATTTCTACTTGCTTAGCAACTGACTTTTGCAGTGTTGTCTAGATGTTGACAGGTTACAGAAAGCTCCAAGGGGTTTCCTTCTACTTACTTTTAAAAACTCCTCTCGTTTACTAGTTGACCTAGAAACATTGCTCCATCCACCAAGAGTGACTTCTTGCAGAGAGGGAGGAGTTGGGGTGAAGGCAACCCTTGCTTGTGCCTGAACAGGTTTCAAAGCAGAACGACTTGGGAGATTACGTCTGGTTTCAGCATCTGCGGCCCAAGGAAAGCTATCCTGTTGAACAAAATTTATTCAATTTCGTATCCCAGGTCAATGGTGATAAAAGTCCATTTCAAAACATGCAAGTTTTCTATTAGTTAAAATCAAACCCTTCAGGAAATGTATAGATTTAGATTTTTGTTATTTCAATGTAGAAATTTCACAGGGGATGGCTAGCTGATTCAGACAGCTGGTGTTGCAAGAGTGGGAAAATGCCAAGCTCCGACTTATTGCATATCTAATCTCCAATTCTGACTAGGATGTTGAGAGTGATGCCAAGCAGACACCAAGTGCTTCAATTGCTCACATTTCTCACTATTTAGCTCAAGACCAGTTAAAGTCTGGAATATGTCAAATACCTGCCCTTTCCGCTAGGGAAAATGGCAGCCAGTAACAGGGTGCCCGGGGGATTGGGGGGGGTGGTTGGGAAGAAGACAGCAGAGAAAAAGTTCAAATTCATATCTTAAATCTTATTCATTTAACTATTAAATTTTATTTTAAAAAAACAGTAAAACTGACCTGAATGCTTCAATAAGTCACCAATGCTAATTCCAACTAGGACTAATCACTAACGAGCAAGGTAGAGGAATGAAAAACCAAGGAATCCAATTTCCATCAAGTTCTAGAATGTATTTTACCCACCTGGTACAGACCAAGTCATCAGAAAGGATCAAAGCTCAGTTGACAGTGTACAGACAGACATCATAGAATGATTCAGCACAGGAGGCCATTCAGCCCATCGTGCGCACTGGCTCTTTGGTAGAGCTATCCAATTAATCAGACTCCCCTGCTCTTTCCTCATAGTGCTGTAATTCTTCCCCCCCACACCCCGCTTCAAATATTTAATCAAATTCTGTTATGAATGCTACAACTGAATCTGCTTCCACCACCTCAGACAGTGCATTCCAGATCATAACCAAGAGAGTTACCAGGTCACCGCTGGTTCTTTTGCCAATCAACTTATATCTGTCCTCTGGTTACTGACCCTTCTGCCACTGGAAACAGTTTCTCCTTATTTAATCTATCAAAATTCTTCAGGATTTTGAACACCTCTATCAAATCTCCTCTTACTCTTCTCCGCTCCAAGAACAAGCCCAACTTCTCCACATAACTAAACTCACTCATCCCTGGAACCATTCTAGTAAATCTCTTCTGCACCCTCGCCAAGATCTTGACATCCTTCCTGAGGTGTGGTGCACAGAATTAGACAATACTTCAGCTGAGGCTTAACCAGTCTTTTATAAAGCTTTAGCAATAACTTTTTCTTTTCTACTCTATTTATATAACTAAGAATCCGACTCAGGTATTAGCCCATACTCTACAAATGCCAATTAATTTTGTCTCGGGATTATCATCTAAAAGTTTCCCCACCACAGACATTGGGCTTGTAGTTGCCGGGTTTAACTTTTATAAATAGAGGTGCAACATTTGCAATCCTCCAGTTGTCTGGCACCACCCTCGTATCCAAGGAGGATTTGAAAACTGTGGCCACAGCCTATGCAATTTCCATCTTTACTTCCTTCAGTAACTTGGGAGGAGTCCGATCTGGACTTGGGACTTTTCTACTTTGAGGATTGCCAATCTTTTAAGTACCTCTTATTTTTAATCCTATCCAATATCACTACTGTCTCATCCTTTACTGCTACATTGCATCGGTCTTCAAGTACTCATTTAGTACTTCAACTATGCCCTCCACCTCCACAAAATCTCCCAATTAGCCCTGCCCTGTCACTATTTCTGTTCATAAAAGACTCCTTAGTTCCCTTTTATGCAAGCTGCCAACCTAGTCTCATACTCTTTGCCCTCTTATTCCCTTCAAGATCTTCTCTGTACTTTCTATAATCAGCTTGGTTCTCTATTGTATTATGAACCATACAATTATCAAAGCCTCCTTTTTATCTCTATTTTTAGTCATCCAGGGCCTCCTTTTTTCTGTCTCATTTTAACCTCCAATTAGTCATCCAGGGAGCTCTAGCTTTGGATGTCCTTCCCCCCCCCCCCACTCCCTCATGAGAATGTGTCCACTCTGTACCCAAACCACCTCTTCTTTGAAGGCCTCCCAAGGATAACTAGAGCATTCTCAATTTTGCAAACTCTGCAAGTTTAGATTAAATAATTCTACAATTGTTGAGACCAGGAACTAATTGTTGTCTTGGAAAGTCAGCCAGTGACTAGAATTTGCCAATCTGAATCATTTATGGCACAGTTTTATTGTTAAATGTGCATTTGGCTTTCAAATGCAATATGTGATCAAAAATAAAGATACTGTTCAATCAGATTTAAATATACAAATATAGTCTGCACACTTTCATCTTGTGTTCACAGCAAAAAAAGGCCATTTCCATAAACAGACCAATTCTCATGCGCTTATACCTGCTGTGTTCGAGATAATGTGCCCAGGATTAACAATTACTCAGAATCGGTCAACCAAGCTCGCATGGGGTGCCTACCATCTTCTGTCTTCTCCAAAAGGCAAAATATACAACACTATCAAACCAAGGGCTAAAACATAGATTTACAAAAAAAAGGTAAGACATGGCAGGTTAATTAAAGCACAATATTAAAGATATAAATCAAAATACCCTTTTTAGAACATTTAAAAAAAGACAGAACTCTTCGATGAAATGGTCTTTCATAAGCCTTCATGATGTAAAGTTGTTTGTAGAATAATGGACATTAGATCACTAGATAGAACTAAAAAAATAGAAGTCACTAATATATATTTCAGACCAAAGGGGCTGGTGACAGATTGGTCAACCAAAACCAGTGACACAATTGTGCATATTATTTCCACAGAATAACTGATGAGCAGGTTGCCCATTTATCCTGGGCCTATGAATACTTTGAGCAAGGACAATTTAATTAGCATCCAAGCCAAAGCCTCTGTATCATGATTCAATGTCCAGATAAAACTAACCTTAGACCCAAAGTTAAATTAATTTCCAGGCATCCATTTTGAAATTTGGTACAGTAGGACAGGTTCCATCTTAATTTAGTTGCTCAAAACTTAGTATGTTGGTTGGGGGGGGGGGGGGGGGGGGGGGGAGGAGAAAGAGAGCAAGAGCAAGAGAAAAGAATTACTACAGCTATGATGGCTTGAGAAAATTAGTGAGGCTTTAAAGTGGTCAAATCCAAATTACTGCTTTCCTTGGATAAATTAGTTAGCTCACTTAGTAGAAAATTACAAAAGGAAAGCAAAAGTAGTGCTCTGCAGTCAAAAATTGAGGGGGTGGGGCAGGGGAGGGGGAAAAAAAATGTAGATCTATTGATCTGGGCGCCAGCAGGTTGAAATAACCAATGGGATCCAACCCCTCAATCCACTTCAACAAGAGTTTAGAAACCAGCGAGAGAGCAGAAAAGAGATTCCCTCCTCTTACCAAAACCCTCCCTGGGGGCAAGTTGTTCATCTTCCCAACCAATTGTTGCTACTTCAACTTCCTTATCTTGATCTCTAGAACTTTATGGGCTGGATTTTGCAGTAGGAATAACGGGCGAGGCTCAGTGCTCACCGTTATTATGGAGTAAACTGGACAGCAACCTCCGGAGTACACACATGCACAGTTAAACGCAGAAATCAGGAAGTGGTTGTCCGATTTGCCCTGTTCCTGCACAAGCTTTGCTACATCAGTATCTCGCAGAGATTTAGCATTAAAACACATGAAGGGTGTGAAGTTGCTGTACTTACCCGCTAGACATGCCAGAAAAAGTATGGGGTTGTCCACTAAAGTGTAAATGAAATTTTAACAGTGTGATAATCGTTCATTACTGCCAAGCAACCCCTCTGGTACTGAAAATTTACTTTTACAAGTATGGAGTTTCATTCCTTCTGATTTTAATTATTGTTGTAGATTTTAAATTAAAATTTTACCATTTCTCAGTCTCTCTCTCAATCCTATCTTTCTTTCTTTCCCTCTCTTGTTTTCTGTCCATGACTTTACATTGAATTAAATATTCTAACTTATGCATGCCTCAGCAAGGATTCTTCAATTGGATTGGTTGAAGACACATGCTGTTGCCTGCCTTGTTCACACATGCCACAGATCCCCCGTAGAGGGAAGACATGCTGTTCTGGACTCCCAATGACCGCAAATTGCCGCTCAAAAACCAATTAAATGTCTCTGGGCAGCTGCAAGTGTAATGAACGGTGAGCACAGTTTGTTTGCCGCTGACTGCAAAATCCAGGCCATTAATCTTTTGGTTAAGCACAGTCCATCAACTGTTGACTTTTCCTTGTCCGAAATCATTATTCTGGTCAAATTTCACATTTAGTGACGACTCAGTTTCCTCTCTCCTACTGATCAATTCAGTAATAGAGCCCTATACTACTCCGAATAGCCTTGAAACAACTCAAGTTACACACATCTTGGATTAAATTAATTCATACTTGCCTACTGCAGAATACCCATTAAAAAAAGACAAAAATCCCTAAACAGGTCCCAGCTCATTTGGTAATGCAAAGCTAACCCCCCCCTTGTTTTCCCCATTACAAACCATCTCCACCAATAATTGTTACTTCCAGGCTCACCTATTCTAATGCAATGATGGCCAGCCTCCAGAGAATGCTCATCTAAAATTCAGCTGCCCAAATCCAAACTTGCACCAAGTCCCACTTTGGGGGACTGGTCCTGCAATTTACAATTCTCGTTCAAAATAAAAAACGCTCATGACCTCCCCACTTCTCCATCCCCACAACTCAGATCTCTGCATTCCTCCAACTCTGGTCTCTTGTGCATTCTCACTCCCTTCATCCTACCATTGGCTCCAAGTTGTGGAATTCCCCCTCTGCCCCTCCTTTCTCCTCGAAGACCCTTGTTAAAACCTCGATCATGGCATTAGAGTTTCCTCAAAATTATTCTGCGTTGTATTCAGACACATCCTTTGGCACTCTCCACCCACCATATCAAACACAAGGGTTCCCTATGGTGCTGTCCTCTGATGAAATATATACCTTCATCACCCCGTGTTTTACCTGCTTTGTATTGTGTGTACCGCCCCCTTTTTCCTATTGTGTGTATTGGCTACGCCCCGGTCTCTTGCCATATAAAGGTCTCAAGAGCTGTATGAGTCATTCTAGCAGGCGAACCCGATGTGTAAAGACCTGCAAAGTTCTTAGTGATTAAAAGCCTTTAGTTGAATCTTTAAACTCCTTGTCTTTGAGTTATCGATGGCACATCAATTTTAATCACTAAAACAACAAGATGGATCGACTCCTGAAACCAGAGCGCTTGGATCTGGACCCCCATGCCTCAGACGCAGCCAGCCACACAGCTCGGACACTGGTTCCAATGCTTCGAATTTTTCATTGCAAACTCATCCACCGCCATAGCAACCGCCACCGGAGACGTGAAACTGGGAATCCTGCGAAACTGAGTGAGCCATCGGGTCTCCCCTCTCATCCAAGACGCCACCAGCTACGGGGATGCCTGCACCATTCTGAAGGCCCACTACGTGCGGCCAATAAACGAGGTGTACGCCAGGCATCTTCTGACTACTCGCACGCAGCGGCATGGTGAGTCACTAGAGGACTTTATGCTAAGCCTAAAAGTACTGGGCAGAGACTGTAACTGTAAGGCCGTGTCTGCCACCGTGTACACGGAGGAGCTGATCCAAGACTCCTTTATTGCGGGCCTCAGCTCAAATTACATTCGGCAGAAGCTGTTTGAAAAGGAGGGACTGGACTTAAAACAGGCTATGGGTATAGCGCGATCGCTGGATATGGCCCAGAGGAACTCCGAATCCTGTTCCCCAGGCCACGCGGCCCACTCCGCCTCGTGCGCGCCGCCATCTTGGAAGCCATCTTCACCTCCCAGGTCTCAGGCCAGCCCAGCACCGTCGGAGCCCCAGCCCCCACCCAGGAGCCCCACTACTGCCGCGATGCATCGGGGCCCGAAATGCTACTTCTGCGGCCAGGACAAACACTCCAGGCATCTGTGCCCAGCGAAGGGCACCACCTGTTTTAAATGCGGGAAGAAAGGACATTTCAGCAAAGTCTGCAGAGGGAACCCCGCCTCCAACTCCACCACCGCCGCGTGCGCGCCGTGGGAGCGGCCATCTTATCCACCCTCATGGAGTCCACCATCTTGCCCCGACTACACGGACCTCCAGGACCCACTGGTGGCCTCGATCACAGTGGATCAATCCAGGCCGCATCCGTTGTCTAAGTCGATGATGGACATAGAGGTAAACGGGAACAAGGTTAAATGCTTGATTGACTGCGGGAGCACCGAAAGCTTTATTCATCCTAGCCTGGTAAAACGACTTTCACTAACGATAGTCCCCACACAGGGCAAAATCGCCATGGCTGATAAGACTCATACCTCAAAAATCACAGGTTTCTGCGCGGTTATGCTGTCGGTAAAAGGCACTGATTACAGAGATTTTAAACTATTGATAATGCCAGATCTCTGAGCGTGATCTTGGGTCTGGACTTCCAGTGCCACCACCAAAGTATCACGCTTACCTACGGTGGGTCCCAGCCGCCCCTCAGTGTGCGGTCTGGCTACCCTGAAGGTCAGGCCCCCCCCTCTCTGTTCGCCAACCTCGCACCCAACTGTCGACCCATAGCGACCAAGAGTAGGTGGTACAGCTGGGAGGATAGACGGTTCATTGCGTCGGAAGTAGAAAGACTCAAGCGGGAGGGTATCATCGAATGCAGTACCAGCCCGTGGCGCGCCCAGGTAGTAGTAGTTAAGGGTAGCGAAAAGAAGCGGATGGTGATAGATTATAGCCAGACGGTTAATCTATACACCCAGCTAGACGCCTACCCTCTGCCCCGCATAGCGGATATGGTTAACCAAATCGCGCAATACCGGGTGTTTTCGACGATCGACCTAAAATCGGCATACCACCAGCTCCCCATTAGGCTGGAGGACCGTCCATACACCGCCTTCGAGGCGAACGGACGCCTCTACCACTTCCTCAGAATCACCTTTAGGGTAACGAATGGGGTCTCGGTCTTCCAGCGGGAGATGGACCACATGGTCGATGAGAACCAGTTAACAGCCACCTACCCATACCTAGGCAACGTCACCATCTGCGGCCACGACCAGCAAGACCACGACTCGAACCTCGCGAGATTTCTGAAAACCACCTTCAGACTCAATCTCACCTACAACGAGGATAAGTGTGTCTTTAGCACCACGCGCCTCTGTATCCTGGGCTGCGTGGTGGAAAACGGGGAAATCGGTCCGGACCCCGACCGATTGCGCCCCCTATGGGAGCTACCCCTACCAAACACTCCCAAGGCCCTAAAAAGGTGCCTGGGGTTCTTCTCCTATTACGCCCAATGGGTCCCCAATTATTCAGACAAGGGCCGTCCCCTCATGAAATCAACGTCCTTCCCGCTCACGGCCGAGGCCCACGCCGCCTTCAACAGCATTAAACATGACATTGAGAAGGCCGCGCTGCGGGCAGTGGACGAAAACATCCTTTTCCAGGTCGAAAGCGATGCGTCCGACTTCGCCTTAGCAGCCACCCTCAACCAGGATGGGTGGCCCGTAGCCTTTTTCTCAAGAACCCTCCAAGGGCCCGAGATCAGGCACTCCTCGGTAGAGAAGGAGGCCCAGGCCATAGTGGAAGCAGTGCGGCACTGGAGGCACTACCTAGCCGGCAAACGCTTCACCCTGCTTACCGACCAGCGGTCAGTAGCCTTCATGTTTAACACCAGAGGGGGAAGATCAAGAACGACAAAATTCTCAGGTGGCAGATCGAACTCTCCACATTTGAGTATGACTTAATATATAGGCCGGGGGCCCTCAACGAATCCCCCGACGCCCTATCACGAGGGATGTGTGCCACCATCCAGGGGGACAGGCTACAGGGCCTCCACAATGGCCTCTGCCACCCGGGGGTCACCCGGCTATTCCACCTTATAAAATCCCGTAACCTGCCCTATTCTATTGAGGAGGTCCGGTCTATGACCAGGGTCTGCCGCACCTGTGCGGCATGCAAGCCCCGTTTTTACAGGCCCGACCGAGCCCACCTGATCAAAGCTACACGGCCATTCGAGCGCCTGAGCTTAGATTTCAAGGGACCACTCCCCTCCACCGACTGCAATGTGTACTTTCTCAACATTGTGGACGAGTACTCCCACTTCCCATTCACCTACCCCTGCCCAGACATGACCAGTGCCACGGTCATCAAGTGCCTCGGCAACCTGTTTTGCACGTTCGGCATGCCCAACTACATCCACACTGACAGGGGGGGGGGAATCGTTCATGAGCGACGAACTGCGCCAATACCTGCTGTCGAAGGGGATAGCCACGAGTCGGACCACTAGTTATAATCCCCGGGGTAATGGGCAAGTGGAGAGGGAGAACGTGACAGTGTTAAGGTGACCGCCTTCCACACTAAGGTCTAAAGGCCTCCCCACCTCCCGCTGGCAAGAGGTCCTCCCAGACGTGCTCCACTCGATAAGGTCGCTACTGTGTACTGCTACTAACGCCACTCCTCACGAGAAGATGTTTGTTTTTCCCCGCAAATCAACCTCAGGAGTGTCCCTACCCTCGTGGCTCTCCACCCCAGGGACCGTCCTATTACGAAAGCATGTGAGGGGCCACAAAACGGATCCACTCGTGGAGGCAGTACACCTACTCCACGCAAACCCACAGTATGCGTACGTCAAGCACGCCGACGGGCGCGAGGACACCGTGTCCATAAAGGACCTCGCCTCGGCAGGAAGCGACGACAACGCATCACTACCACCCCCAGAAGAACCGCTTACCACCCCCAGAAGTACCTGCAACACTCCCAACACATGGGTATGCCAAGGAGGGCACCACGGACTCCCGGTCAGAACCCGAGGTACTGTTGCGACGTTCAGGAAGGACTATCACACCCCCAGACAGACTAAATCTGTAGAAGGGGTGAATGTGATGAAATATATACCTTCATCACCCCCTGTGTTTTACCTGCTTTGTATTGGGCATGTACCGCCCCCTTTTTCCTATTGTGTGTATTGGCTACGCCCCGGTCTCTTGCCATATAAAGGTCTCAAGAGCTGTATGAGTCATTCTAGCAGGCGAACCCAATGTGTAAAGACCTGCAAAGTTCTTAGTGATTAAAAGCCTTTAGTTGAATCTTTAAACTCCTTGTCTTTGAGTTATCGATGGCACATCACTCTCTACTCCATGTGAAAGACCTCCACCCATTATCCAAGCTCACGTACTCTTGATTAATGTGGAATTAATTTGTCAGATTGGTTCAGAAACCACACTACTTCACAGCCTCCCATCAGCTCAGTGAAACAGCCGATTACCTCGTTATACTGAATTTCTGTGGAACAATTAAGATTTTCAACTTCAGAGACTGTTCATTCATGTCTCCTGCAAGTCTAACCAGCAGCTTTCAACTGACTGATAACATTCTCAGCCTGACTACCTCCTTAAGCCACGTGAAATCAAATCTCATTTCTAAAGCTATCTGCAAGAAGCTTGGTTTCATCTTTCTTGCCAAGCACTTTTCACACCTATCCAAGAAGTGAATGCTGCTTCCATTTAGGAATGGTGGAGGGGGTGTGGGAAAAGAATTATATAAAAAAACTCCAACACCTCTCTCGCACTCAACAGGGTGCAAGGAAATGCTGGTAGTTGGTGGATAAGTGACCCCATTTTGATGTACAGTTCTTTTTTCCCCTGCCCCACCTGTATCCTAGCATTTTTATGGTAGAGATTTCTGGTATATAAACAATTCCAAGTCAGAAGGATGATGCCCTGCCACTAGAGGCCAAAGATCTTTGCTCATCAGGTCCACAAAGGCAGAGTCCTTAAAATTGGTCAGAAGATGTAGTATTTGATGAGCTGTATGCCACTGTATTAAAACATCACTCGACTGAGCCCAAATAAGTTGAAAATATACTTAAGTGCCGTGTAAAGTTTGCCTAATCTCACCATAATATTGTCAAGATTACCAACTCAGCATCCAGAGGGTGAGGCGGTCAAATTCTGGACACCACCATATAACTCAGCTTGTTGTCTTGAACAAAAGCTAACAACATTTACTGAAAATTGGATCCTCAATAAAAATTACCCGGGTTTCAAAAAAAACTGAAAGCCACATTTACAGCATGTAGGTCATCTGCTATTAAACTGAAGCGCACACAGATTATTTTTCCTCCAAGCTAGCTTTATAAAGCGAGGGCCCAAAAAAGTGAAAACATACCACTCTGAGGATTCGAATTTCATCCAGGTACCGCTTCCACTTGAGACACGTCGTCTGATCTTGCTTGACAATTTTCTTCCAGACTTTGCTCACCTTCCTTATTCTGACACGAATACAAGCATTTTATTTGCAAAACAAAGAAAGGGAAAAACCTAAATACACGTCAGGTTTAACTTACACTGCACATCCCACAGCATAGGCAGATGACATTTAAAGCCAGGAGCCAAAGTCCAGCACTTTCAGACAGAGAGTCAAGATAGCAGTCATACATTTCCATACCCATTCCATCAGTCTGGATGCACAAATTCTGGACACCATATCCAAGTACTTTAATATGATGAAGGTTCCTGCCTCTATCAGCCTTTCAGGCAGCAAGTTCCAGACCCCACCACCCTCTGGGTTAAAAAAGTTCTCCTCAACTCCTGGTATACAATAGCCATGCACATCCGTTTGCACAGAGCAGGATTAAACGGAGTGGACTTGAACAGTGTTTTATTTGGGAATGGAGAAGAGGGGGAAGGAATTGCTGCTTTTTGCCTACTGCTTTGTGTTATAGGTAGACATTTAATTTCAGTACCCTTAACCCTCAAGTAAGTAGTCAAGAAACTACACTGTAAACTAAGTTATTTAATTAAATATTTGTATTTAGGTAAAACAAGGTCATAATGATGGCAGTGCAGGTGGTGTGCCGCAATTGCTGAATGTGGGAGTTTGTGGAGAGCATGGTGATCCCCGACAACCACTTTTGCAGTAAGTGCTGGCATCTTGAGGAACTTCAGCTCAGAGTTTTTGAGCTGGAGTCTGAGGTGCAGACATTGTGGGGCATCAGGGATGGGGAGTGTTACCTGGACACTTTGATTCAGGAGGCAGTCACACCCCTTAGGTTAGGTAGTGGTACAGGTCTGGTTAGTGGTCAGGGACAGGAGGGTGTGACTGCAACTCAGGCAGGTAAGGAGACCTCGGGTGCAGCGTTGGAGGAGCCTCAGCCTTTACCCTTGTTCAACAGGTATGAGGTTCTTGCTGCCTGTGTGTATGAGGGAAAAGCCTGCAGGATGGAGGAGCAAGCTGACCATAGTGCAGGAGGTCATTCCGGGGGGGGGGGAAAAAGAGAGAGAAAGAGAAAGTGAAAGGGAATGTAGTTGTGGCATGGGGACAGTATAGTCAGGGGGATAGATACTGTTCTCTGCAGCCACAACCAAGTGTTCCGAAGGTTGTGTTGCCTGCATGGTGCCAGGGTTAAAGACATCTCGGTGCAGCTGAAGAAGAACTTGGAGAGGGAGGAGGACGATCCAGTTGACGTGGTCCATGTAGGAACAAACGACATAGATAGAACCAAGAATGAGGTTCTGCTGAGGGAGTATGATCTAAATTAAAAAGCAGAACCTCAAAAAAGGGTAATCTCTGGATTGTTACCTGAGCCACACGCAAATTGGCATAGGGACAAACAGATTAGAGGTTTAAATGTGTGGCTCAAAGAGTGGTGTGGGAGGAAGGGGTTTCAGTTCATGGGGTACTGGCACAAGAGGGAGCTGTTCCGTTGGGACAGGCTCCACTTAAACCGGGCTGAGACCAGTGTCCTGGCAAACCGAATAACTAGGGCAGTAGACAGGGCTTTAAACTAACGAAGGGGAGTGGGAGGATTCAGGAAAGAATAAATTTAAAAGCAGCGAGAGAAATGTCAAGGCTCTAGAGTTTTGGGTAAAAATAAGCAGAGTGGGTCAGGTAGGGACAGAGAAAGTAACAAAGGTAATAAGGCATCAGTGATTAAGGTGACATCAGGGAAAGAGACATAAGTCAAAGCTAAAAGCACTATATCTGAATGCGCGAAGCATTCGCAACAAAATGCATTAATAGCGCAGATAAAAAACAGGCTTGATCTAATAGCCATAAGAGAGACTTGGTTGCAAAGTAGCCAAGGTTGGGAACTAAATATTACAGGAAACTTAACTTTTAGAAGAGATAGGCAAAATGGAAAAAGAGGGGTAGCCCTGATAATAAAGGATGAGATAAAGACAGTAGCGAGAAAAGAACTTAACTCCGAAAATTGTTTGGGTACAGCCAAGGAACAGCAAGGGGCAGAAAACATTGGTGGGAGGTGTTTATAGGCCCCCAAGCTGTAGTTGTAATGTAGGGCAGAGTATAAATCAGGAAATTGGAGGGGCATGTAACAAGGGTAATACAATAATCATGGGGGACTTTAATCTGCATATAGACTGGGCAAACTAAATTTGTGGAGGACAAATTCATGGAATGTATGCAAGATAGTTTTCTAGATCAGTATGTTGAGGAACCAACTAGGGGACAGGCTATTTTAGATCTAGTATTGTGCAACGAGAAAGGGGCCTTTAGCGAAGAGTGACCATATGATAGAATTTTATCTTGAGTTTGAAAGTGATTTAGTTAAATCCAAAACTAGGGTCTTAAATCTAAACAAAGCAAACTACGTAGGTATGAGGGGAGAGTTAAGGTAGATTGGGAAACTACATTAAAAGGTATGATGGTAGACAAGCAATGGCTAGCATTTAAAGAATCAAGACATAATTTACAACAAATATACATTCCTTTCAGGCACAGAAACCCCACCAGGAAAACTGGTCCAACTGTAGTTAACGAGAAGTTACAGATAGTTTTAGATCAAAGGAATAGACTTATAATGTTGCCAAATAGTAAGCCTGAGGATTGGGAGGATTTTAGAATTCAGCAAAGGAGGACCAATAAATTGATAAAGGGAAAATAAAATGAGAGCAAACTAGCGAGACATAAAAACAGATTGTAAAAGCTTCTATAGGTATGTAAAAGGGAAAAAGATTAGCAAAAGTAAATGTGGGTCCCTTACAGGCTGAGACAGGAGAAAAGACAGGGAACCAGTGGATGTAGTGTATTTGGACTTCCAAAAGGCATTTGACAAGGTTCCACACAAAAGATTACTGATCAAGATAAAAAAAAAATCACAGTATTGGGGGTAATATACTGGCATGGGTGGAAGATTGGCTATCTAACAGAAAACAAAGAGTTGGGATAAATGGTTCGTTCTCGGGCTGGCAATCAGTAACTAGTGGTGTTCCGCAGGGGTCAGTGCTGGGACCCCAACTCTTTACAATCTATATTAATGATTTGGAGGAAGGGACCGAGTGCAACATATCCAAGTTTGCCAACGATACAAAGATGGGAGGGAAAGCAGTGAGTGAGGAGGACATAAAAAACCTGCAAAAGGACAGACAGGCTAAGTGAGTGGGCAGAGATTTGGCAGATGGAATATAATATTGGAAAGTGTGAGGTTATGCACTCTGGCAGAAAAAATCAAAGAGCAAGTTATTATCTAAATGGAGAGAAACTGCAAAGTGCTACAGTACAAAGGGATCTGGGGGTCCTGGTGCATGAAACACAAAAAGTTAGTATGCAGGTGATCAGGAAGGCCAATGGAATCTTGGCTTTTATTGCAAGGGGGATGGAGTATAAAAACAGGGAAGTCTTGCTGCAGTTGTACAGGGTATTGGTGAGGCCACACCTGGAATATTGCGTGCAGTTTTGGTTTCCATATTTAAGAAAAGATATACTTGCTCTCGAGGCGGTTCAGAGAAGGTTCACTCGGTTGATTCCGGAGATGAGGGGGTTGACGTATGAGGAAAGGTTGAATAGGTTGGGCCTCTACTCATTGGAGTTCAGAAGAATGAGGCGATCTTATTGAAACATATAAAATTGTGAGGGGGATTGATCGGGTGGATGTGGCGAGGATGTTTCCACTGATGGGCGAGACTAGAACTAGGGGGCATAATCTTAGAATAAGGGGCTGCCCTTTCAAAACTGAGATGAGGAGAAACTTCTTCACTCAGAGGGTAGTAAATCTATGGCATTTGCTACCCCAGAGAGCTGTGGAAGCTGCAACATTAAATAAATTTAAAACGGAGATAGACAGTTTCCTAGCAGATAAGGGAATTCGGGGTTACAGGGAGGGCAGGGAAGTGGACGCGAGTCTAGATTCGGATCAGCCATGATCCTATTGAATGGCGGAGCAGGCCCGAGGGGCCGTATGGCCTGCTCCATGTTCTTCTTATAATGGGGAATAAGGAAATGGCAGAAAAATTAAACAAACACTTAGGGCTGGATTTTCATTCAGCAGTCGGGAAGGAGGTGGGACTACAACTTTCGGGTTATAGTCCCGCCTCCATCGACGTCTGGCCAAGCCACGCGATTTTCCCTCGATTGACCTTGTGGAGTCTGCCCAGCGGGCTCAGCAGGCCAATTAAGGGCCACCCAGCAACAGGTGACATCACAGACTGAAATTTCATCTGTCAGGACGTGCTGACAGATGAAACATCAGTGTTTCACAGCTGTTTGAAGCTGTCAAACACTGACAGTCTGAGTTCTAACCTGAGTCCTTCTACGCAGACTCAGTTAGAACTCTTACCGGCACTAAAAGCTGAAGGCTGTCACTTTTGACAGATCGCAGCCATTCTGCTTTCAGTGCCGGCTGAGTGATGGACTCCCGAAGCCTAGAGGAAGAAAGGCTGTTAAGGCAAGTACAGGTAATTTAAACTTCTTTGCACACTTCAGACACACCAAACACAGTTACCTTTGCACTCATGCGCCCATCACTCACCTGAACACAGACATCGCGACCCCTCCAAGTCCTTCAACCCGACGGCCCACCTGCTCTAACCTGGCATGGTTTGGAACCGTCGGGAAACCCACACGACACCCCTCAAAATAGGGATTAGGCTAAAAACTGCCTGTTAACTACCTGTTAACAGGCAGTTAATTGGCACTAATCCCTTCCCACCTCAGGTCGGCGGGTCCCAGTGCGGGGTGGGTACCCGCCTCCTTTGAAACTTACGTGGAGGCGGGTTTTGGGCAGGGTGGTGTCGGGACCCCCGAAATCGGGATTTTTGCTCCGCGCGTGCCTAAAAGCCCGCTTCACGGCACACTGAAAATCTAGCCCTTTGTGTCTGTCTTCATGGAAGAAGACACAAAAAAATTCCCAGAAAGTGGAGAACCAAACTGAAAGAAATTAGTATTAGCAAAAAAAGGTACTGGAGAAATTAATGGGACTGAAAGCCGATAAATCCGCTGGACCTGATGGCCTACATCCTAGGGTTTTGAAAGAGGTGGCTATAGAGATAGTGGATGCATTGGTTGCCATTTTCCAAAATTCCTGATTCTAGAACGTTTCCCACGGATTGGAAGGTAGCAAATGTAACCCCACTATTTAAGAAAGGAGGGAAGAGAGAAAACAGGGAACTACAGACCGGTTAGCCTGACATCAGTAGTAGGGAAAATGCTAGAATCTATTATTAAGAATGTGGTAACAGGGCACTTAGAAAATAATAATAGGATCGGGCAGAGTCAACATGGGTTTATGAAAGGGAAATTGTGTTTGACAAATTTATTAGAGTTTTGAGGATGTAACTAGCAGAATAGATAAGGGGGAACCAGTGGATGTGGTGTATTTGGATTTTCAGAAGGCATTCGATAAGGTGCCACACGAGATTACTAAACAAAATTAGGGTTGAAGTGATTGGGGGAAATATACTAGCATGGATTGAGGATTGGTTAACAGACAGAAAACAGTAGGAATAAACGGGTCATTTTCAGGTTGGCAGGCTGTAACTAGTGGGGTATCGCAAGGATCAGTGCTTGGGCCTCAGCTATTCACAATCTAGATCACTGATTTGGATGAGGGGACCAAATGTAATATATCCAAGTTTGCTGATGATACAAAGCTGGGTGGGAATGAAAATTGAGGAGAATGCAAGGAGGCTTCACAGGGATATAGACAGGCTACGCGAGTGGGCAAGAACATGGCAAATGGAATATAATGTGGAGAAATGTGAAGTTATCCACTTTGGTAGAAAAAAAAGTTTTTTTTTTTTTTTTTTTTTTAAATGGAGAGATTGGGAAATGTTGGTGTTCAGAGGGACCTGGGTGTCCTTGTACACAAATCACTGAAAGTTAACATGCAGGTACAGCAAGCAATTAGGAAAGCAAATGGTATGTTGGCCTTTATTACAAGAGGATTTGAGTATAAGAGTAAAGACGTCTTACTGCAATTATATAGGACCCTGGTGAGACCACACCTGGAGTATGGTGTACAGTTTTGGTCTCCTTACCAAAGAAAGGGTATACTCATCAGAGGCAGTGCAACAAAGATTCACCAGACTGATTCCTGGGATGGAGGGATTGTCCTATGAGGAGAGATTGAGTAGACTAGACCTATATTCTCTGGAGTTTAGAAGAATGAGAGGTGATCTCATTGAAACATACAAAATTCTTAAAGGGCTTGACAGAGTAGATGCAGGGAGGATGTTTCCCCTGGCTGGGAGTCTAGAACCAGGGGTCACCATCTCAGAATAAGGGGTCGGCCATTTAAGTCTGAGATGAGGAGAAATTTCTTCACTCAAAGGGTGGTGAATCTTTGGAATTTTCTACCCCAGAGGGCTGTGGAGGCTCAGTCGTTGAGTATATTCAAGATAGAGAGAGATCGATAGATTTTTGAATATTGAGATCAAAGGATGTGGGGATAGTGCAGGAAAGTGGAGATGAGGTAGAAGATCAGCCATGAAACAATGTGTCTAATTAAAACCTTTAAAATGTAAGATGTACTAAAGATAGTGTAGATGGTGAGGTTACTGAAAATAAAAAAAGGCACAAGAGACCGATTATTCCAAGGTTACGATAATTTGCAGAAAGTTTAGTGTACATCCAAGTTCGTTAAAAAAACTAAAATGCACTGTATTTTTTTGGGCAGGAGTGGGAAGCAGAGGAATCTAGCACATCTGGCTACCAATATAAAGAATTGGAGAAGCCTTTGTTTGCATATTACCAATCTTACCTGCAGATATCTTCTACAGTTAAGTGGCACAAAATGAGAGAGAGAATATGTGTCAAATATCTGTTAAACAGTTCTTTCAGAATATCCACTTTTTCTAAACCCATTTTTCTGCCAATGAGTCTAATTAGTGAGGGCATCGATTCAGCCAATGCCTGGTCCTCAGAAAGACTCCGATCCTGCACAGTGGTATCTCCTGGCCTTTTCCTTTTCCTCATGCACATTTCCTGCACCAACTGTAAAGCAGGGGTGCGAGACAAATCCTCAAACTTTAGTAGAGATTCCTCACAGGTTTTGTCCTCAAAGACCAACTCATCCTCTTTAATGGGAGATCTTAGGTTGCAATCTGATCCCATTAGAAGAGCTCCTCTGTTTTCATCTTCTGCCTCAGACTGGGAATCTCGCTCATTGAGAGTGGATAACCGCTTGGTTCTTTCCAAATTTCTTTGAGACTTTTTACAATCTAGCATCTTGGGGGTTTTCTTCTGGTTTTGCACCAATTCCTGGAAGGAACATTCATTGTTTGAAAAGGAATCAGATTTTTCCAAACCAACTGAATTATAGCCACTGTCCTCAGTTGTTGAGATATCCAGTTTGCCATGTGAAGGGGTCCTGGATGATGACCTACCCTCAGACAAGTTTACATTGAAGTTCACTACAAAGCTGCCCACTGGAGTAAGAAACTGGTCGCCTCCAGGTACTTTAGGCTTTCCATGGCTAGATGGGGTTTCAAAGGGCTCTGCCGAAGTGCATTCATCATAGTCTTCAGAGCAAGAGAAACCACTCAAGTCAAGCTTACTGTATATAGTGGATTGATCAAGGGTTACACATTCAGCAGGTATTAGCTGATTCTTACCCTTTAAGTCATCTATTGTGGAGGTCCGCTGCTGTGCAAACAAATACCTTTTAGTTCTACATGAAGTGCCACTTTCCTCACTGTTTAAAGTGCTGGTTACCAAAGGTTCAAAGTTCAAGTCTCCAGGAGAGTCCAGTGAGCTATCTGAACAGAAAGAGTCCTTATAACATATTCTGGTACAAGACCATTCTACCGTACCAGCTTCAGTAGATTGAAGAAGAGTTTTGCACAATTCCACACTGCCACTGGAGGCTAGGTGCGACTCAAGAAGTCTCCGCCGTAATGTAATGGTCTTGCCAGTTATCCGAGGTGTTTCAAATTGAATTGGTGAAATGGAGTTGGTCCTTTTCTCAAACTTTTTTCTTTCAACTGAAAAGGATGATGGTCGACCAATACGGAACTGTCTTTCTTTGCACACTACAGGAGACATATTAACAGTAAGTGAATCAAGCTCTCCAATAGTTCCACTGGAATAATTAGCTGAATGAGTTGTGCTTTCTGCTTCATTATATCCACTGTCTTGTCTTAATGACTTATGCCCAAAGGATTTAAAGCTTTCTTCAGGATTGGCCCCTTGTTGCTCAGTGGCAGTTGACAGATCACAAGAATGCCTCAGTAAACTCAACATCTTGACACAAAGGACAACACAACTAAGTCTTCTAGTCCTGGAACAGAAACACAAATGGCTACATTATATTTAAAATGAAGAATCAAATAGATCATTTGAATTTCTGAGTCAAGCCAGAAATTCATTTATAATTCTTGAATTTTCCCAATTTTAGATCATCACTGGTCTACAGTAAATGTAGAAATGTAGATTGTCAGCCAGAAATATGGTCATCCTATTCTTTGTATTTGGCAGTGGCATTTTGCTAAAACTTTGCTCCTAGCCATTCCCTCACATCTGACTGTATGGCTTGGAGAAACAGGTTTAATTTTTTAATTGCATTTATATTTTTCAATCAGTTAATTGGCATCTCATATGGTATCTTTATCAAACAGTCTGGAATGAGACCTTATGCACTTCAAGATTACCAGACAGGCTACTAAATTTTAGAGGCAGAGGTCATTGCAGAGGACTGAAGACTCTCCCTCTCTTTCCTCCACACACCCCTTTTCCTCCTCTACTCCATCAGTAAGTGTGCCAGCTAGTTTTTAAATAATGGATTTATGTAAAATGTTATAAAGGAAAAGCACCTAAATTAACAAAAACTCTCCTATGTAAAAGATGAATGAGGGAAGAAAATTTGATTCTTACATACAAGTCACATCTATAGTACACCACACATTAAAAAAACTTCTAAATCCTCATTGTAGTTTTGGACTTGAGGCATAAATGTGGCAGAGATCAGCTCCATATTTTGGAACAAATGTGGTGATTCAAGAGAGAAAAAGGAACACCGTTGGGAAACAGCCAAAAAGGACATGGATGAACTACATGGAGAAAACCGAAAGAAAAAAAGTATTCTTTTTAATTCTGCACAAGGAGCTGGCTCAATATGTTCATTCTCCCACCAAAGTTTAATTGAATGCAAAAGTGAGCATCTTATAAAAAAAAAAAAAAGTTTTAAAATATTCATCCAGCTCCTTTTGGTGGCAATATCATAATGAAGGGAGAACCTGCCTCTTAAACAACCTCAAGAGAGCTATAATTTGTACCTTTGAATCCCAAGACTGAGTTGACCATTTGGGAATCAAAAGGTCTGAACCTACACCAATGGGTTTGGTGATTTTAACAATCAAGGGAAGTCCTATCAGATATCAATGCACATCTTCTGTTGCAATTACTTCATGAACACATTTTCACAAATACAAAAATCTGTATATATTTCACCCCTCCCCTACTGTAACACTGTCCCTTTAGGGAAATGAAAACTCAGTTGTTTGGTCAAGATTATGTATTACATATGGCAAGATTAGGAAGAGGAGATGGCATGCACTTTCTACATACACTAAGGCAATCTTTCAGAATTGCCATTTTATAGAGACAGACAGATTTTTCCCTTCTACCATGTCCCAAGACTCTTCTGCTCCTCGCCTAGGGTAATAAGATGTACTGTACCAATAGTCAGAGATCAGTTAACATCACAACCCTTAGATCCTCGTCTACATGGACACTGGCAGGACACCAGTGCATTTACTCGCTACTGTTAAACAATCAAAATTGTTGAGGGGGGGGGGGGGGGGAGAAAGAGTAATAGTATATCCCAACACATCTAAAGCTCTAAAAAAAAAGGAAAAACACGCATGGTCGTCGTTTAAATTGTTCCCTAAAAGGTTTAAGCGTTCCTTACAGATTTCCTGTGAAATGCAGCAAGTACAGAATACTCCCCATACCAACACCAGTTCGTTTTCCCCACAGGAGTGCAATACTCCTTTACTCAGGATAGAACGGCACCCAGCCACCTCCTACAAAGACAAGCAAAAAAGGTGAAATAAAAATACCATGGTACACTCAACATGGGAACTGAATTTTAAAACGACTTTCTAATTCTATTAAAAAAGGGTCACCTTTCAGAATTGTACAGTCGCTCCATGTATTCCCTTCCGTGGAAAGCACACCGTGTGTACATACGCACAGTTAGCTGTGGCTGATGACAAACGCTGAGGATTAAATTCATTACACTGGGGTCCGGTGTAGTGCGCGGCCGAGGGAGAGCTGCTGGAAGAGATGCACTCGCAATAGCAACGTGTCGAGCGCGCTCTGCCCGGCCCATCGTCTTGGGAACCAGATGCTGCCTCCACGCGAAGCCCTCTTTGCAGGTTCCCTCGTTTTGATTTGAATTTTGCGCCACTACGATCCAAGCCAGCCGTTTGCGTTTGCCCGCTAAACCAGCTTTAAATGACCGCCAAAAAAAAAAGCCCAGACAGGGACAGACGCGCACAAACTACCTTCCCCGGGACAGACTGCAGCTTACAGAGCGCAGAGAACCAGATAGAATTTTTTTTTAAATTTTTTTAAAAAGGGACTGGCCGTGGCGGTCTGCACACTTAATCTCTGTGTACAGCTTTTTAAAATTATTAGTGGCGATTGTACGAGGCGATCAATATCGTTGACGTCAGTTTCGCACACACAAAACGCCGAACAACCGCCTCCAAGTAAGCTACCTTGAGAGACTTCGCTTTTTACCTTGGAGACACCCTGGGAATTTTGACAGACTATAAAGACGAAATATATGCCGGCAAAATTCGTATGATCCCCAAAATGCTGTATATTTATTACACAAGATTAAATTTCATTTTTGAGGACTACTTTGCTATTGGAATTGTGTCACCAGTTGGTCACCGATGCTTTCGCTCTCTTATTACAATGTCAACAAGAAGCCAAGTTGTTTTGGTCTGCTGGGGCGTTCTTTTTGCAGCGTTAGTCCAGTGCAATGTTTGTAGGGGGTCAACAGTTCCGCGCTGGTAGCCAGCGCACCTGAAAAACACTGGTTTTGCAGCATTACTATGTCCAGGCAATTATTATCTTGTGTTTCGAATCACTAGAAGATCCGGCAAGAGTCAGTGTTTCGCAGAGCTCCATCTCCCCCCCCCCCCCCCCCCCCGCCTCCCCCCCCCCCCAAAACTCGAGTGATGTGAACTAGTGAGAATACAAGATACTAAAAGGCAGAAAAGGCAATTTCCTCCCACAAGCCCAGATCTTTAATCGGGGATGTCAACCCTACCTATTCATCATATTCCCAAATCCTGTTGCCAGAAGCACACCTAGTTGTCTGGAACCCATTTATCCTATTCGCTTGATTTTTTTTGGTAATTTATTATTCTATATTTTGATTACTCTTTGTGAAATAGTTCAGTCTCCAGAGAGCTTGGTGAGGAAAGAGCTGGGTGAAAACCCGATCGAGTTGGCCACCCTGCAGCCAGTGGGAGAACTCGGGAGGATAGCAAGTGGGTGGCCATCCGAGTGGGTAGGAAGAGGCAGGCAGTGCAGATTCCTCCAGGAGTGTGGTGCTCACACCGGTTTTCAGTACTGAATACCGGAAAGGGTGACAACACCTCGGAGTGCAGTGTAGAGCACATCCATGGCGGCGGCGGGGGCAAATGACTGCAAGAGTGTTAAAATGCAGTGGTCGTAGGGGATTAGATAGTCAGGATAGACAGACGTTGCTACAACTGCTACGAGTCCCACCTGCTGTGGCCGCTTCCCTGGTGCCAGGGTAGAGGACATCACTAAACAAGTGCAGAACATTCTGCGGGGGAGGGGAAAAAAGGAGACAGCTACAAGTCGTGGTTCATGTCGGAACCAATGACACAGGAACGGGAACAGTCGAGGTCCCACAGAATAAGTTTCAGGAGCGAGGGAGGAAGTTAAAGAGCAGGACCTCAAAGGGTAGTAATCGCTAGATTACTCCCAGTACCACGTGCTAGTGAGTATAGGAACAGCAAGATAAAGCAGGTCCACCTGCGGCTGTAGAAATGGTGCAGGAGGGAGGGTTTCAGATTCCTGGGGCATTGGGACAAGTTCTGGGACAGGTGGATGGATTGCACCTCAACAAGGCTGGGACCAATGTCCTTGCGGGGAGGATAACTTTTGTTCTGGGGGGGGGGGGGGGGGGAAGAAAGGAGGGGGGAAAGAATTAAAAAAAAAAAAAAAAAAATATTTGGCTGGCACCAGGATCAAGCATTAGAAAAAGGAGCAGAGAAGTGCCGAGAGGACTGGGAGAGACAAACAGCATTAGAATAAAGAGTTCAGAAATAGGAGGGATCAGATGGGTGAAATGCAAAACAGACAAAGGCAGGTTTGGAGTGCAATGCATGGAGAGTTAGAAATAAAGTTTGGTAAGCTGTAGGCACAAGAAGCCACATGGAACAATGATAGTGGCAATAGAAAAACAATGTGAGCAGGAATAGGCCCTTCGTGCCTGCTCTGCCATTCAATATCATGGCTGATCCTCTCTCAATACCATATTCCCACTCTCTCCCCATACCCCTTGATGCCTTTTGTGTCTAGAAATCTATCTCCTTAAATATATTCAGTGACTTGTCCTCCACATGCTTCTGTGGTAGAGAATTCCACAGGTTCACCACCCTCTGAGTGAAGACATTTCTCCTCATCTCAGTCCTAAATGTCCTACCCCGTATCCTGAGACACTGACCCCTCGTTCTAGACCCCCCACCCCCCCCCCCCCAAAGCCAGGGGAAACATCCTCCCTGCATCCAGTCTGTCTAGCCTGGTCAGAATTTTATACGTTTCAATGAGATCCCCTCTCGTTCTTCTAAACTCTAGTGAATACAGGCCTAGTCAACCCAATCTCTCCTCAAGACAGTCCTGCCATCCAGTCTGGTGAACCTTCACTGCACTCCCTCTATGGCAAGTATATCCTTGCTTGGGTAAGAAGAGCAAAACTGCACACAATACTCCAGGTGTGGTCTCACCAAGCCCTGTATAACTGTAGTAAGACATCCTTGCTCCTGTACTCAAATCCTCTTGCAATGAAGGCCAACATACCATTTGCCTTCCTAGCTGCACCTGCATGTTTCCTTTCAGTGACTGGTGCACAAGGACACCCAGGTCCCTTTGTACATCAACATTTCCCAATCAATCACCATTTAAATAATACTCTGCCTTTGTTTTTCCTACCGAAGTGGATAACTTCACATTTATCCACGTTATACTGCATCTGCCATTATTTGCCCACTCAATTTGTCTAAATCGCCTTGAAGCCTCTTTGCATCCTCCTCACAACTCACAATCCCACCTAGTTTCGTGTCGTCAGCAATCTTGGAAATATTATATTTGTTTCCCTCATCCAAATCATTGATATATATATAGTGAATAGCTGGGGCCCAAGCACTGATCCCTGCGGTACCCTACTAGTCACCACCTGCCACCCTGAAAAAGACCCATTTAGTCCTACTCACTGTTTCCTGTCTGTTAACCAATTTTCAATCCATGCCAGTATATTACCCCCAATCCCATGCGCTTTAATTTTGCACACTAACCTCTTATGTGGGACTTTATCAAAGGCCTTCTGAAAATCCAAATACACCACATCCACTGGTTCTCCCTTATCTATTCTACCAGTTACATCCTCAAAACTCCAGTAGGTTTGTCAAACACGATTTCCCTTTCATAAATCCATGTTGACTTTGTCTAATCCCTGATGTGCCTCAATAATCCCGAGACTCGATGTTGGCGGAACAAAACAAGGCTTTTATTAACTTAGAAGATAACACGCAGTGGAGAGAGGTATCTTCCATCTGGAGCTCTGCAGTACTGGATATGAGGCCAGACTGAGCTGGCTTACATAGAGGCCAGGTATGGGCGGAGCCCTACACACAACACATTCCAATATACAATACAATGGTGAGGAGAAACCTGAAACCAACCACAGTCACAGGCAATACAATGGTGAGGGGAAACCTGAAACCAACCACAGTCACAGGCAGTGATGAATGGAATATTTCATCACAATCCCGTTGATATTTTCTAAGTGTCCTGTTATCACATCATTTATAACAGACTCTAGTATTTTCCCTACTACTGATGTTAAGCTAACTGGTCTGCAGTTCCCCATTTTCTCGCTCCTTTTTTAAATAGTGGTGTTACATTTGCCACCCTCCAATCTGCAGAAACTGTTCCAAAATTCTATAGAATTTTGGAAGATGACAACCAATGCATCCACTATTTCCACGGCTACCTCTTTTAGTTCTCTGGGATGCAGATCATCAGGCCCTGGGGAATTATCAGCTTTCAGTCCCATTAATTTCTCCAGCGCTATTTCTTTACTAATACTAATTTCCTTTAATTCCTCCTTCTCACTAGACCCTTGTTTCCCTAGCATTTCTTAGAAGTTATTTGTGTCCTCTTCCGTGAAGACAGAACCAAAGTATTTGTTTAATTGCTCTGCCATTTCCTTGTTCCCCATTATAAATTCTCCTGTTTCTGACTAAGGGACCTACATTTGTCTTCACTAATCTTTTTCTTTTTACAATAACTGAGACCTGGCTCAAACAAGGAGGATTTGGAACTTAATATTGCTGTATTCAAGAAAGAGAAGGATGGGGGAAAAAAGAGCGGCAGTAGTGATCAAAGATACAGCATTGGAAAGCAATGTTGCACTTGAGGGATCAAAGATAGAATCTATTTGGTTAGAATGAAGGAAGAGGAGCTATTAAACTGCTGGGCATTATAGGCCACCAAATAGTGGTAGGAAGATAGAGGAGCAGATTTGCAGTAAAATTGCAGAAAGGTGCAAGAACTTTAGAGTAGTAATAATGGGGGACTTCAATTATCCTAATCTAGACTGAGAAAATAGCAGTGTAAAAGAGCAAAGAGGGGCAGGAATTTCTGAAATGTGTACAAGAGAACTTTCTTGATCAGTAATTTCCAGCCTACCAAGGAAGGAAGCAGTGCTGGATCTAGTTTTAGGGAATGAAGTGGAGCATGTTTTAGAGAGCATTTGGGAGTAGCGATCACAATATCTGGTTTAGTGTAGTTATGGAAAAGCACAAGGAACAATCAAACGTAAAAATACTCAACTGGAGGAGGGCTAATTTCAGTGAGCTGTAAAGGGATCTGGCCTAGGTGGATTGGAATCAAAGATTGGCAGGTACAACAGTAAATGAGCAATGGGAGGCCTACAAAGAGGAAACAGCTCAGGTACAGACTAGACAGATTCCCACAAGGGGAAAGGAAGGGCATCCAAAGCTAGAGCTCCCTGGATGACTAAAAAAGGTTAAAATGAAACAGAAAGGAGGCTTTTGATAAATGTAGAGAACCAAGTTGAATACAGAAAGTAGAGGACTGCAACAGACAATAAGAGGGACAGAGAGTGTATGAGAATAGATTAACAGGTAACACAAGAGAACACAAAAAGGTCTTTTTTAAACAAAGAGTCAAAAGGGTGGGGCTGATTCAGGACCAAAAGGAGATCTTGGAAGCAGAGGGCATGCCTGAGGTACTAATGCATACTTTGCATCTGTCTTCACTAAAAAGGATGCTGTCAATGTCAGCAATGGAGTATAGAAATTGAATAGGATAAAAACAGATAGAGGAGATATTTAAAAAGTCAGGAGCACTAGAGTAGAAAAGTCACCCGGTCCAGAAGGATTGCATCCTAGGTTGCGGAGGAAAGGAAGGGTTGAAATTGTGGAGGCCCTGGCTATAATCTTCCAATCCCCTTTGACATGGAGTTGATGCCAGAGAACTGGAGCATTGCCAACATTACACACCTGCTCAAAAAAGAGGGGGATAAACCCAGCAACTACAGGCCAATAAGGCTAATGTCAGTGGTGGGGAAACTTTTAGAGCCAATAATCCAGGAAAAAGTTAATGGGCACTTGGAATAATATGGGTTAATAAGTGAAACTTAGCACATATTTGTTAAAGGCAAATAATGTTTGACTAACTTGATTGGAGTTCTATACTGAAGTAACAGAGGGTAATGGTTGATGTGTACATGGCCTTTCAAACAAGGGGTTTGACAAAGTACCACATAATAGACTTGCTAGCAAAATTAAAGCCCATGGGATTAAAGTGGCAGTGGCATGGATAGAACTATTGCTCTTTGATATACATTAATGACCTACATTTGGGTATTACAGGACATATTTTCAAAGTTTGTAAATGACAAAACACAGAATAGTAAACCATGAGGAGGATAGCAACAAGACTTCAGGGAGGACATTGAAATGGGGAGACACATGGCAGATGACATTTAATACAGAAAAGTGTGAAGTGATGCATTTTGGTAGGAAGAATGAGAGGGGAGGCAATATAAACTAAAAAGTACAATTTTAAAGGGGATGCAGGAAAACAAACCAGCAAAAAATATAAAAATGGATTGTAAAAGCTTCTATAGGTATGTGAAAAGGAAAAGACTGGTGAAGGTAAATGTAGGTCCTTTACAGTCAGAGACAGGAGAATTTATGATGGGGGAAATGAGAAAATGGCAGAGAAATTAAATAAATAAACTTTGTTTCTGTCTTCACAGAGAAAGACACAAAAAACCTCCCAGAAATACGAGAAAACCAAGGGTGTGGCGAGAATGAGGACCTTAAAGAAATTAGTAAAAAAAAAAAAAAAAAAATGTACTAGCAAAATTAATGGAACTAAGTCGATAAATCTCAAGGACTGGATGCCTACATACTAGGGTTTTGAAAGAGGTGGCCATTGGGATAGTGGACACATTGGTTGTCATCTTCCAAAATTCTATAGATTCTGGAACGGTTCCTGCAGATTGGAGGATAGCAAATGTAACCCTGCTATTTAAGAAAGGAGGGAGAGAAAACAGGGAACTACAGACATGTTAGCCTCACTCCAGTAGTTGGGAAAATGCTGGAATCTATTATAAAGGATGCAGTAACTGGGCACTTAGAAACTAATACAGGAAACTTTGGTTTATCCGGAGGTTGTATGTCCGGAAACCTCGATCTACTGGCAGAAATCAGGAGCCGTTTAGTTAGGTTTTTTTTTCTTCTCGTGGCTTTTTCCACCCCCCCCCCCCCCCCCCCACAGTCAGGCTCTGGAAAGTCTCTCTGAAGCTCAGCTACAGAGACGCTTCCAAGGTACAGGCCGACTGTTTAGAAGCTGTTGCTAAGCAACAGTGTTTGTTGTCAGATACGGAGATGAAAACCTCCGTATGCTTCAACATTAACGCTGGTATGTCCGGCTGTTTTGATAGATCGGCAACAGCTCGGTCCCGTCGGTGCCGGATATAACAAAGTTTCCTGTAGCAAGATTGGGCAGAGTCAACATGGATTTATGAAAGGGAAATTCTGTTTGACAAACCTATTGAAGTTCTTGGAGGATGTAACTAGTGGAGTAGACAAAGGGGAACCGGTAGATGTGGTATATCTGGATTTTCAGAAGGCCTTCAATAAAAGGTCCCACACAAGAGGTTGGTGAACAAAATTAGGGCACATGGAATTGGGGGTAATATACTAGCATGGATTGAGAATTGACTAACAAACAGAAAACAAAGTAGGGATAAACGGGTCTTTTTCAGGATGGCAGGCTGCGACTAGTGGGACACCACAAGGATCGGTGCTTGGGCCCCAGCTAGTCACAATCTATATCAATGATTTGGATGAGGGGACTAAATGTAACATTTCCAAATTTGCTGATGATACAAAGCTAGGTGGCAGTGTCAGTTGTGAAGAGGATGTGAAGAGGTTTCAAGGGGATCTCGACAGGCTCAGTGAATGGGCGAGAACATGGCAGATGGAATATAATGTGGATAAATGTGAAGTTATCCACTTTGATAAAAAAAACAAAGGCAGTGTATTTCCTAAATGGTGAAAGATTAGGGAATGCAGATGCTCAAAGGGACCTGGGTGTCCTTGTACACGAGTCACAAAGTGAATGTGCAGGTGCAGCAAGCCATTACAAGAGGATTTGAGTACAGGAGTAAAGAAGTCTTACTCCAATTATATAGGGCCTTGGTGAGACCACACCTGGAGTACTGTGTACAATTTTGGTCTCCTTACCCAACAAAGGATATACTTGCCATAGAGAGAGTGCAACGAAGGTTCACGAGATTGATTCCTGGGATGGCGGGACTGTCGTATGAAAAGAGATTGAGTAAACTAGGCCTGTATTCTCTTGAATTCAGAAGAATGAGAGGGAATCTCATTGAAGCATACAAAATTATTATAAGGCTCGATAGGGTGGATGCTGGGAGAATGTTTTCCTTGGCTGGGAAGTCTAGAACCAGGGGCCACAGCCTCAAGGTAAAGGGTAGGCCATTCAGGACTGAGATAAGAAGAAATTTCTTCAGAGGGTGGTGAATCTTTGGAATTCTCTACCTCAGAGGGCTGTGGAGGCTCAGTCATTGGGTACATTCAAAACAGAAGTCGATAGATTTCTGACTAGTAAAGGCATCAAGGGATATGGCCGGTGAATGGAGTTGAGGCAGATCAGCCATGATCTCATTGAATGGTGGAGCAGGCTCGAAGGGCCGAATGGCCTACTCCTGCTCCTATTTGTGTTCTTAGAGACACCTCGGGATGTATGGACACAAATGATGGCAGGACAAGTTGAGAAGGCTGTTAAAAAGCCAAACGGGATCCTTGGCTTTATAAGTAGAGGAACGGAGTACTAAAGCAAGGAATTTATGCTAAATCTTTATAACACACCAGTTAGGCCTCAGCTGGAGTATGGTGTCCAATTCTAGGCACCATACTTTAGGAAAGATGTCAAAGCCTTGAAGAGGGTTCAGAGGAGACTTACTAGAATGGTACCAGGACTTCAGTTATGTAGAGAGACTGGGTTTGCTCTCCTTAGAGCAGAGAAGGTTAAGGGGAGAGGAGCGAGAGCATCACCACTAGAACCACTTTTTAATGACTCAATCACATGATTATATTGAGACGTCAGGATTTCATATTTCCGGAATCATTCTCTTAAAACCAAATGGCTTCCTTTTTGGCTGTATCGTTCTATGATGTTGCAGCTTAATATTGAACAATTAAACATGACTACAGATGCACAGTTATTGTTTAAAACAAGATACTGAAGCAAAAACAAACTAGTCGTATTACAATTATCAAAACCGAGTTTACAAATTAAAAAACAGGTGAACAGTCAGAGAAACACACATCGACCTACCGTACACAGAATGGTCAAACACTACAAGGGCCACAGTGACTAACTTTTTTTTTTCCCTCTTAATTCATGGTCACTGTGCCATTTATGGTTTGTTTGGCATTACAACACCTCTACTGCCAACAATGCGGAGAATCACTAGGAACAGCTCTCTGAATGGTGGTAGTATTTGTAACCAGACATGCAACAAACCAAGTCATCTCCAACATTCCAACACCCTCCTATGCATGTTCCTATATAAGCTGCAACTCAGCCAAAACTTTAGACCTGCATCTCATTCGAACAAGTCCCACATCACCCATCAGCTCTTCCCCATAGGGGATGTTCAACAGATTTCAAAAGCCACATTTAAATATTTCAATGGCTTCACCTCATCTACCACAGTAACCTCTTCCAGTCTCAAGTCCTAGCTACAGTACATGTACATTCAACACTGATGCAAATTTTTTTGCTCACACACACACACACACCATACCTTCATCCTCCACAACTAGAGTCCCTCTCCAATTATTGAGCAATCCTAGCCTTTCAACTATTTTTTGCATTTCGTATGCTTAGGAGGAAATAAGGACTTTTATACAATTGCTAGCCCCATCCCCCACCATGTTATTTTGGCCCTTTTCATCTCTTCCCCTAAATTTTCTACATGCTTTATTATTTTTATTACTATTGTTAGGCCTGGTTTTATCATTCAGTTTCAAGTTTGTTTAAGTTTAATCTATTACCATGGAACTATCACTTTATAGGAATAATAAATTAATTTTGTATTCTTGGCATCTCATACATGGTGGTGTGCTTGGTAACTTTTCTGAACAGTTAATTCTGGCCATATCTCTTCATATTGAATTGAACTTGCCCTTTTCTGGTCCAGCACCCTTATCTTTGACTCATCCATTATTCTTTTCTAATTCTACACTGAACCAATTATGCTGTAGTTCATGGCTACCCTCCAAATCCTTTGTGTATAACCATGGCTGTATCGCTCATTACAGATCCCCCATGGTGCAAATCCCATGTAGTAAATTTAAAAAGCATTACCAGCAAATCAGTGGGGGCCCTTGTAAATGCAGATTACATTAAAACACAAGACACAAGACTAGCTAAAAAGGGAAGCACCCATTGTTCAATGTATTTCCCAATTTTAGGAGAAGGTTTTTACTGCCATCACAGGGACCCTGAAATAGGGTCTCCCTTGATGCTACACAGCTCCAGTGACAAGTTGTAGGGAACATACCCACACATCCCAGGAGGAGCTCCTTTGCCAACAGCACTGGAACAAGACGTCAGATGAGTCAATGCTATTGTAAATCTGCCCAACCCTAGAAATCCATGCTGCAGAGGGTGCAAGATCTGCATTCCCAGCCTAGACCATGGTATCCCAGAGACAGGGCATCCTTGGAGCAAGCCTCAGGCTGGTTTGAACACACACCTCTTGCTATCTCCAAGAGAGCTGCTTTGGGATGCTCCATGTAAAGGTGACATCATTGGAATAGTTTAGCAGGCAGCAAAACCCTACTCAAGGGTCTTCAAGACAAGAAAATTGAGTTAATAAAAAAGACATTTTCTTTTATGAACATAAAGTACTTCCTAGGTTTCCCTTTATGCATGCAGCTGTGCTTCAAGGGAATGCTGCCATCTGATAATTTATCCTTACAAGGTCAAATAACTTTTGCTCCCAACTCCTCCTCTTATAAAAGAGTGACATGTTGGCATACAGTTCACAGGCACTGGTACCCCTTCAAATATGCCACTATCACTCACCTTCCAAGTACACAATAGCCAACTGGGCAAGATCACAGGGACTGCCAGTGAAAAATGAAACCCAACATGTCCAGTTGCAGAGCTGATAAGCATCCAATCAGATTTCATAGAATCAAAAGCTAGTGCAGTGTATAGATATAAAAAAACTCAAATCTTTTATTCCCTTGGAAGAATGCAATACTTTTACCCAAAGTCATGGAAGGTTACATAGTCCCATGTAAAAAAGATACCAAGTACCAGCCCAAGAATCATTCAACTGAAGACATGATATGTTATGCAAAGGAGCTCTACCTCTGAGCAAAAAAAGGGCGTGGAAAGGCAATCTAAAGGAGAAATTCTGGAAATGTATTATCCAAATAAAAAAGGAGATTTTTATAAACCAAAAAAAAGTTACCAAAACATATGGAGTGGTATGATCTAGGTGAAGCCAAGCATTCTACAGTGGAATCACTAAACGTTGAGGCTAAAGTGACCTTGGGAAAGTCAGTAAAATTGAATCTTCTAAATATTTCAAAATAGGGATCTTACAACAAAAATTGGCCCTAAACTCTCTGCATTTATGTTACTAAGAAAGTACTGCAGGCTGCTTTTTGTAGTCAACAGCTGCATTATCCATACTAAAATAAAAACAGCCACAATTTATTAATTGCCAAAATGACATAGTCCAAAGCAAGTGTGGTGCTTGGGTCAGGATGCACATATTTCTTTTTTGAATTGTGTCAGGTAGGCATTTGACATGCAGAAATTCATCATCCCATTGAAGAGCCTCAAAATCAAGCGACAAAGAAATCTACACCTGTAGAATTTTTGCTTGCCCGATACAGGGTGCAAGGTCGTGCCCATAGGGATGCACCCCACTTACTAAGTCCAGAGACCTTTGGTGCAGGTTAGCAAATACAAGGTTAGACCACTTCCTCCTATTCTGTTGTCTAATCAACCCTTAAAATTATAATGTAAACTTAACTATTTTTTAAGTTTGGACATGCAATCCTAAATTTAGATGTGAATCTAGAATATTCTGATAGTATTGGGTATGCCCAACAAAACCCTACAAGACCTTCTTCACCTAGGCTGATGGGTAATCTGTAACAGCAGAAAAAAATCCCAGCCCCCCAGTGACAGGTCTCTCCTCTGCATTTCATTAAAGAGATAGACTGCCAATCACCACAATACATTGGAGTAGTGCAGGTCTGCCTGGCTCAGGTATCAGATTGTCAAGTCTGTTAGAGGGTTGACTTGGTTATAAATTTCTATTACCAGATGAGTCACTTTAGAACTCCTTCTACTTCTACCTTCTCCAAGATGATAGTCAATCATTCTTTCTGGAGTGATGAGCTAACTTACCTTCATCTACATCGTGTGGAGATGCCAGTGTTGGACTGGGGTGGACAAATGTAAGAAGTCACACAACACCAGGTTATAGTCTATATTTCTTGAGGAGGCTGAAGGGATGTAATCTGTCACCCCCGATCCTCTCTAACTTCTACCGCTGCACTATAGAGAGCATCCTGACAAACTGTATCACGGTATGGTACGGCAGCTGTAGCTCCCATGACCGGAAAGCCCTGCAGCGGGTAGTCAAAACTGCCCAACGCATTACCGGCACCCAGCTACCGACCATAGAACATATATATCAGAAACGCTGCCTACGGAGGGCACGGTCCATCATCAAAGACCCTACCCACCCCAGCCACAATCTGTTCGCCCTCCTACCATCTGGAAGACGCTACAGATGCACTCGCACCCGTACGTCGAGATTTAGGAACAGCTTCTTTCCCAGGGCTGTCATCCTACTGAACTCCACAAATAAACACTAAAGCCTGCACATCTGCCGATGCACTTTATTATGGTCATATTTATGCTAATATACATGTACAAATGTATGTTGAAATGTTTAAGTGTCCAAATCCAAATTGTACACTCTCGGGAGCCGCAAGCCTACATTTCGTTGTACTGCACTTGTGCACTAACAATGACAATAAAAGTTGATTTGATTTTGAACAGTTTTATTTGAAATCACAAGCTTTCGGAGCGCTGCTCCTTCGTCAGGTGAAGTCGCTTCACCTGACGAAGGAGCAGCGCTCCTAAAGCTTGTGATTTCAAATAAAACTGTTGGACTATAACCTGGTGTTGTGTGACTTCTTACATTCATCTGCATCAGCCTTGTAAATCAAGTCAAAAGAAATTACCATGGGAGGTTTTTTTAAAAATATATTTTAAACCCTTTTTAAAAAAAAGACAGTAAAGTTACAACATGGAAATAGACCAGTCAATCCATGCCAGCATTTACCATCCACACAAGCAGACCTACAAATTGAAAACTCTGCTACGCATATCCTAAATTCCACCAAGTCCCGTTCACCCATCACTCGACCTACATTGGCTACCGGTCCGCCTAGGCCTTAAACTCTGGAATTCCCTCTCTAAACCCCTCTGCCTCTGTCCCTCTCGCCTCACTTAAGACACTCCTTAAAACCTACCTCTTTGACCAAGCTTTTGATCATCAGCCCTAATTTCTCCTTATGTGGTTTGGTGTCAAATGTTGTTTGATAACACTCCTGTGAAGCACCTTGGGATATTTTACTACGTTAAATGCGCTATATAAATGCAAGTTGTTGTTCCCATATGCCTTCATTCACCTATCCCCCATATCTTGAATGTTTCTGCCTCAGCCACTAACCCCGGAAGTGAATTCCACAGCATCACAACAGAACAGAAAATCCCAAGAGGGGTTTAATTAACAAATGCAACATCCATTTAAATTATGTTACGTTCCACTGTCAGGCTCGGTAAATACTTAAGCTTTACAATTTTGAGTGAGTTTTAAATGGAGCCTCGGGTCATGGTAAGTAACAAAATCTATTAAGAATTATTTTGGTGTATCGGAACTACTACTTTAACCAGTTTTTTTCCTTTGCAAAGAACTAAAAGTACCAGGCTCAAATTTGGTTTTCGCCAAGGTCACGCAATGTTTTCCTTACAACCAAGATGTGCGCGCACAAAAGTAGAACCCACTGCACATAAATTGGACAGTGGTGGAGCTCACAGCTACTCCCCCATTTCCTACTGGCAAGAGAAAAAAAAGTTAATCAAGAATGGCTGTCATTTTTTTTTTTTTTTTTTTTTTTAGTGCTGTTCTCTTCCCCTAGAGTCCAACCATTTCGCCACCCAATGGGTCGAAGGAGGTATTAATTATTTCCCCACTTACTCAGCATTGAAATTACGATTTTTAAAAAGGTGGAAAAAACAATTAAAAAAGACTGTGGGCCCAATGCTGCAGGTACAGCTGGGGGAAGAGGCAGCAGTGTGTGTGTGACAGACAGGCCAGTGAAAGGGAGCCCGGTATTGTCAGGGGGGACGGGATGAACCTTCTCTCCTCTCGCCCCTTTAAACCATGAAGCGGAGATACTTACACAACTGATGCAGGAGGAACATGCGGCAACTTCCTGGCCACTCCTTTTAAAAATGTATAAAGCCCCTGCGGTTAACCCGCTCCTACATGTTTTCTCTCTCTGTGACCGGCTTTCCTTCTCCTCAAATTACCATCGCTGACAACACACTCCGCGTTCGAATTTCGTATCCAAACCCCTTATTTGTCACTCAGCGCAGCCAATCAGCAAGCGCCTTACTCTCCACCCTCCCCGAAGATTGCCGAGCGATCCTCAGGTCGCTTGTCAGAGGAGGCTCGTCGAGATAGGTCGCTCGGCGGTTGCCGCTGGAGGCTCGCGGACTGGCACCGAAATAACGACCAACAGACAGCAGGCAGTGAGCAGCTCCTGGCACTCGCCTCGGGTTAGGGCCCGGCTGCTGGTGGTTAGGCCACAGGCCTGGGCACTGGTGGCGTTGTGTGCTCTGTGTGTGTTTTGGTCGCATGCGATGTAATGAGGCTGGGATTAAAGAGTTCTTCAGCTGGTGGTGGAGGGGAACTTTTGTCACCTGCAGTTCAGTGAAGTCATAGAGTTATAACGGCACATAAGGCCATTCGGCCCATCAAGTCCATGCCGGCTCTCTGTAGAGCAATCCAGTCAGTTCCATTCCCCTGCTCTATCCCCATAGCCCTGCAAGTTTATTTCCCTCAAGTGCCTATCCAGTCTCCCCTTGAAAGCATTGAGTGTCTCTGCTTCCACCACTTCCGTCGGCAGCGAATTCCAGGTCCTCACCACTCGTTGCGTAAAAAAGTTTTTCCTCGCACCCCCCCCCCCCCCCGTATCTCTTGCCCAAAACCTTAAATCTGTGTCCCCTAGTCCTTGTACCATCAACTAGTGGGAACAGCCTTTCACCGTCTAGCCTATCCAAACCCATCATAATCTTGTACACCTCTATCAAATCACCCCTCAACCTCCTTTGCGCTAATGAAAACAAATCCAGCTTCTCCAACCTGTCCTTGTAGCGAAGATCCCCCATCCACTGAACCATTCTGGTAAATCTCCTCTGCACCCTCTCAAGGGCCTTCACATCCTTCCTAAAGTGTGGTGACCAGAACTGGATGCAATACTCCAGTTGTGGCCTACCCAGCGCTTTATAAAGGTTCAGCATAACTTCTCTACTTTTGTACTCAATATCTCTATTTATGAAGCCCAAGATCCCATATGCTTTGCTAACCACTCTCTCAATATGTCCTGCCACCTTCAGGGACCTATGCACATTAACTCCCAGGTCCCTCTGTCCCTGCACACTCTTAAAACTGTGCCATTAAGTGTATATTGCCTCTCCCTGTTCCTTCTGCCAAACACACTTCTCTGTATTAAATTCCATCAGCCACTTGTCTGCCCATTCTGCTAACCTTTCTGTGTCCTGTTGCAGTTGATTAGTATCATCTTCACTGTTCGCCACACCCCCAAGTTTGGTGTTATCGGCAGATTTAGAAATTCTACTTTGTATTCCAATATCCAGGTCATTTATATATATCAAAAAGGCAGTGGCCCCAGCACTGACCCTTGGGGAACACCACTGTCTACCATCCTCCAGTCTGAAAAACAGCTATTTACCACAACTCACTTTTCTTTTATCCTTAAGCCAATTCCTTATCCAAGTATATTTACTTTGTGTCAGCCAGTGGCTCAGTTGGTAGCACCCTTGCCTCTGAGTCAAGAAGGTTGTGGGTTCAAGTCCCACTCCATAGACCTGAGCACAAAAATCTAGGCTGACACTCCAGTGCAGTGCTGTGGAAAAGCTGCACTGTCTGCGGTGCCGTCTTTCAGATGAGATGTTAAACCCTTTTTAGATTATACCCAGGACAATTGATTGACGCAACCCCCCCCCCCTTTGATTGTACCATCTTAATCTTGTCTGTTTCTGCAAATCTAGAGTGCTTAATTTGAATGGTCCATCACACAAGGAAATATCCTCATTCTGTTCGATGTTCAACCATTATCACACAAAGGTGTTTTGATGGGGAAAATTTCCGGGCTTATCAGCATGCTGAAAGGTTGGCGAATGATTTTGATATTAACATCTCCAAAGGATGAGGGAACCGACCCAGACTCGGTAGAGCCATGGTCGTTACCTGTTGTGTTGATTTGTAAGTCTTATTAACAGCCTGACCACAGGAGTTCAATGGACGGGACAGTCAGTTAAATTTAAACAAACACATGTCATTGTGTGATCTGATTACTCCAGCTACTTCCTTGGTTAGCATATTCATAAAGTCAATCAATCGTGTCTGTGTCTCTGTATGAATAATTTCCTCCTGCATTCCGTTCGGCTCACAGCTTTTTAAAAGTTAATTTAAAAGTCCCGTTGGCTCCTCGAGGCATGCTGCAATACGAAGCTTGGTCAAATTCTTATGATTGGTCAATTTACAAAACTGCCTTTACAGTACAGCTGCTTAACTCTTTAATGTCGGTTTACTTTAAGTTAAGTGCGTTCTTGCTGCAGGACTGGCTATAGCTGGAGAGCACTTTGGGACTTCCTGAGGTCGTGAAAGGCGCTATAGAAATGCAAGTCTTTTATATCAGTTTCTTGTCAAATGACGCAGATACAGTTCAAAATGGTTTTTTTAATTGGGTAGATGTGCTTTTTAGTGGCTTGGAATTATTATCTGTTTTCATCTGTCAGCTGTGGCTCAGTGGGTAGCACACTTGCCTCTGAGTCAGAAAGTTGTAGGTTCAAGTCCCACTCCAGGGACTTGAACACCTAAAGCTAGGCTGACACTCCAGTGCTGCACTGTCGGAGGTGCCGCACTGTCGGAGGTGCCGTCTTTCGGATGAGATGTTAAACCGAGGCCCCGCTTGCTCTCTCAGGTGGGCGTAAAAGATCCCAAGGTGCTATTTTGAAGAAAAGCAGGGGAGTTACCCCCGGTGTCCTGGCCAATATTTATCCCTCGACCAACAGATTATCTGGTCATTATCGCATTGCTGTTTGTGGGAGCTTGCTGTGCGCAAATTGGCTGCTGCATTTCCCACATTACAACAGTGACTACACTCCAAAAGTACTTCATTGGCTGTAAAGCACTTTGAGACGTCCGGTGGTCATGAAAGGCGCTATATAAATACAAGTCTTTCTTTCATTTAGGAATTTTGAACCAGCACATGAAAAATTCTTAGTAGCAATGCTTCATTAAAATCTCACTAGACACTCAATCTTTTAAAGCATTGGACACTGTGGAGGTTTTTTATGATTGTTTGTTTAGCACAGACTGGATGCCCTGTAAGTTAAGGTACCCCAAAATGCTATTTTATTATTTTTGTTTTTCTAACACACTGAAGTCAACTGAGAGAATCCCTGGGTTCTTGGCTAAGTTGCTGTGTAAGAGGAGTCCTGGAGCTATTATTTGTCCGAAGTGCAACATTTAAAGTATGAAATTGATGCAGCTGGGGGACTGGGTAGCCCAGTAAATTAAGTTGCAACTCTGGGATGTGACTGACGGGATCAAAAACACTTGTCTGAAAACTCTGGAGCACAGGATAGAAAGGCATTAAGTGCATGAGATATCTCTAACCTTCAAATGTCATTAGGCATGGTGTCAGCTTGTGAAGATACCCAGTTTTATTTCTCTCCTTCATCAATCCTAAGTTTCTTGTTACACGCTTCCATTACCTGTGTAACGTTAAGGCCTGGACAACCTGAAATTTCCTCTCGTATCATCTTATCTGAAGCCATTCTCTTCAGCTCCCACCAGCACTTGTGTGCCTCTGGCATTGATTCCATTAATCTTGATTAGGGTTGCAAAGGGGTGGAAAGTTTCCGGGAAATTTCCGGAAATTTTCCACGGGAAGTTTAGCTTGGGAATTTTGCCCAAAAAAGCACATGCTAGCATAATATTGTTTTTTTTGTATTTCTTTTTTTTCCACAGGTCCTCTCTTAAAATTACTAACAGAGATGGAATCTTAATTATTAAGGAATTTCTTAATCAATATATGTTTATCTTCTTACTTGGCTTGTTTTAATAATTACAAGTTTTGTGTGTGACTGTGAACAAATGTGTCCTGATTGGTTGGATGAGTGGATGAGCGATTAGCTCCCTCTATTTGTAATATTTGCATATCGAATTGTGATTGGCCTGCAGGCATCTGTAAGACTGCTATAGTTTTTTTAAGATCCAGGTTAGGGGTCCTGAGGGAAGTCATTTTGTTTTCTGCTGATGTTGTGATGATGCAGTAAGTAAATCAGACTTTATACCAGTTACTTGTTGAACTCTGTTGTCCTTCAATTTAAAATATACAAAATAATACACTATTGGTGATGTAGCGTCGTGTGTGTACAGGTCATGCTTCCATCACATGGAGCATCAGCAAAAATGTACTCACCCTGTTGCAATCGTGCTGATCGACCGCAGTTCGACACAGAGATGAATGCCCTTTATTTCTCTGCATAGAACAATGCCACGTTTACCGTCGGATGTGTGGAAGCATTTTATCCCAGGCATTAAAGATGGAAAGACTGTGTACATGTGCAAACACTGTAGAAAGCCATATGTAAAGAATGCCACAAAGATGCAGCAGCATTTATCCAAATGCAACAACTTCACTCATATTACGTCTATTGGGTGCGCAGCTCATGGGCTTAACCTGCTCCTCAAGGACATCATGGGTTTGAGAACCATGGAAGCATTGTACAAGAGAGCCAAGCAAGTTGTTAAGTATGTCAGGGGAAAACAGGTAGTTGCAGCAACCTACAACTCCAAGCAAATGACAAAGAACAAGAACACCACACTGAAGCTGCCCAACAACACTAGATGGGGTGGTGTTGTCATAATGTACAACAGCCTTCTGGAGGGTAAGGAGTCGCTGCAAGAAATGGCAATATCCCAGTCTGGGGATATGGAAACCACCATCAAGAAAATACTGCTGGATGATGTGTTTTGGGAGAGAGTGGTTAGCAGCCTTAAACTACTCTCACCAGTAGCATCTGCAATTGCTCAGATTGAAGGAGATGACGCTGTCTTGTCAGATGTTCTCAGGCTTTTTACTGATTTAAAAGAACAAATCAGCATTGCCCTACCCACATCCCTGCTGCTCAAAGCAGAGGAGAAGGCAATTGTTCAATTCATACAGACGCGTCAAGAATTTTGTGTCAAGCCGATTCATGCTGCAGCATACATGCTGGACCCAAAGCATATTGGGAGACCAATACTTTCTGGAGAACAGAACAGCGCTTACAGTGTGATTTCTACCCTCTCACACCATCTCAATCTGGATGTGGGCAAAGTTCTGGGAAGTCTGGCAAAGTTCTCTACCAAGCAAGGTCTTTGGAATGGGGATGGGATATGGGAATCATGCAAGCATATCAGTGCACATACCTGGTGGAAGGGACTTTGTGCATCTGAGGCCCTGTCACCTATTGCATCGGTGACACTCCAAATCCCACCTTCATCAGCGGCCTCTGAACGAAACTGGTCACTTTTTGGGAATATGCATACAAAGGTGCGCAACAGGCTGACTAACAAGAGAGTGGAGAAACTGGTGGCTATCCGGGCGAACCTACAACTTATTGAGCCAGATACAGAAGTGTCCACCACACAGCTAGACACTGACATAGAGGAGGAAATGGACACGTCAGAGTCAGAGAATCAGGAGGAGCAATGAGGAGTAGAAGACTCAGAAGACTCATGAGTAGAAGACTCAAAGGGACAAAATAAGGACAAATTACAAGCTAAATAAGCTGACGCTCTTTTTATTTTATTTTAGATGGGTCTTTTTTGTGGGGGTTCAATAAAGTTCAAAATTATAACCTAAATAAAGTTTTGAAAGCCTGTTTTTATTTGTATGGAACAGTATGTCTATTTTGACGACAAAGATAATATAAGGGTCAGAGACAAAAACCATCAGTGTGCAAAAAAACTCAAAATTCCCATAAATTCCCAAAATTCCCATGGAAAGTTTCCTCTTTTAAAAATTCCCAGAATTTTGCAACCCTAATCTTGATAGTCCCTACAGGCTAAGTCTGGAAGTGTGGACTGCACTCCTATTTCTTCCCCTATTAATGTGGAAGCTCTATCCACACCTTTACCACCACAAACCTCGATGTCTTTAATACCTCTCATGTTGGCTTCTCTGTCTTCACTTTCAACAGATTACAACTCATTCAGAATAGGGTGGCCAATGTGCTTACCCACAGAAAATCCCACTCTCCCAGCATTCCTGTCATTGCTAAACTCCACTGGTTTCATGAGCTGTATTGAATTGACTTCCAGATCCTCATCCTCACTTTTACGTTCCTGCTTTGGCCCAGGTTACCTCAGCGATCTCCAGCCATATATCCCTGCAGACCATCCTCTGCTCCTTCACGGTGGCATAGTGGTTAGCACTGTTGCCTCACAGCGCCAGGGACCCGGGTTCAAATCCGGCCCCGGGTGACTGTCTGTGTGGAGTTTGCACATTCTCCCCGTGTTTGCGGGTTAGGTTGATGGGCCATGATAAAAAAAATTGGCCCTTAGTGTTAGGGGGAATTAAATACATGGGGTTACGGGGTTACGGGGATAGGGCTTGGGTGGGATGGCTGTCGGTGTAGGGACTGGGTGCTAGGGTTTGGATGATCAGCCATGATCTCGTTGAATGGCGGAGCAGGCTCGAAGGGCCGAATGGCCTACTTCTATGTTTATGTTTCTCCACTGCAACCATTCTGTCATTACTGGATGTCTTTTAGCCAATACACTCCTGTCCACTGGCACTCCCTCCTAAATCCCTCCACTTACCTGTCACTCTCCCTGCTATCAAAGACCTCTGATAACCTTTCTCTTGGACTGGGCTTTTTTTTTCCTTTTTCCTTTTTTCTTCCTGCTCAGCATCTGCTAGTTTTCTGAGAGGGCTTTCTGTATGTGAAGACTGCTATAGAAATGTAAGTTGTCTGATAAACAATACAGTCAATTGAAGTTAATGAAATGACTATCTAATCGCTGTGACTGTCTGAACACTATAATCATCTATTGCTAATCTGACAAGAAACAACATTGTACCTCACAAATTAATGGAAATCAGTGCCTCTATTAAAGTACTATATGTCAGCACACTGAATCTCTCATACTGTACTTGATTTGAGATTGGGCTGCTGATTCATTGTACTTATCGGCTCCAAAAAGTGCCCATTTATTACAACAAATGAAAGTACACCTTGCTATAGTGAAACGGAATTTCCAGCTGGTGGGAGCAGTAAGACCTGGTTATTGCTAGATGATTTTTGTCACGTAATTATTTCCCCCCTCAAAATAAGAGGACTGAAAGAATGCTTCAGATAAGTCTAAAATACACAAATTGTTGCTTCTGCTGATCTGCCACCCAGACATTTCCAGATTAGTGTTATTGTGGTCATATTCCCACTAAAGCACATTATCTGCATATATTGCATGCCTTTCAACTGTTACACATCAATGTAGTGTGGCCACCAGCAGGATATGTTTTCTTTTTAAATAAGTTCACTTGTGTCTTGGATATCTGCTGACATCTGTAGCCATCAATGGCTAGCTAAAATGCCAGCTGTAATATCAAAGTTTGCTCGTAGATAATAACACATTTAAACTTGTGTTGTGTCACTGTGATGGGAAATAAAATTGGATGTTAGGTTTACCAATCAGAGTTTGTGTTTTTGTATTTAATGAGTTAGCTGACAAACTTCAAATCTGACATTTTTACAACTGGTTAATTCTATAGGAAATAATGAACAATGCTCGGATATTTAGAAAACCTGAGGAGAAACTCACTTAAACTAACTTAGCAAAAACTTCAGTGCACTATGATTATTTACATTTGTTTGGTTGTCTTTCAGTTTAAACCGAACATCTGATAGAAATGGATATCCAAAAGGACTTGCAGCCTCCAAAACAACAACCCATGGTCTATATTTGTGGAGGTAATAATTTCAACAACTGGGACCACAATTGACATATTTAATTTTGAATAACAAAATTATATTAGTCTGTTACTTCTTGGAACTTTAGTCAATTTTATGGTCAGATGAATCTGGTGTTTTGTTTATTTACTTTATGCACCACGAGAGCTCTTGCAAAATCTAGAAGCTTTAAATGGTTTAAGGTTGAAGCGAAGACTCACCTTGAATATCATATGAAATGCTCCAGCTTTAAAACAATGTCTATTTGTTATATGGAGCTCTCTTCCAATATTTAATCCCTAGTACTGACTCAGCTTTGTTTTTTCTTCATATATTATCAGATTACAAAAGCATTTCTCCAAGACATACAAGTTGCTTTTGTTTCCAAGTAATTAGTGCAGCAACGGGCACACTGCAGAAAATGCTGGTGTGTGACTCAACTCTTTGTACTATATTATTCAGCACCATTGTTGAGGTTCCTCTCAAGGATACATCTCATCGCCAGGCATGTTTGGAGACATGTAAAGTTCTGCCAGTAAAAACTGGCAGATTGTTTTGTTTGGGTTTATGTCCCACTTGCAAGTTTGCATTCTTGCTCACTAGTTTTCCCCTCACCTAACACAGCTGTCCTCTGAATCTATCATGTTAAAATAAAAATAAAGAGGGCACTACTCTGGAGTGGCAGGACACAGGCTTACATCTCTAAATTGCCAGTCTCATCCAACAACTGTGGGCAGATACTGAGCAGGGAATGCTGTTTCACTTTTGGAAGGGGAGTATGGGTGGCGGGGGGGGGTGCAGGTGAGAGAAGGTGAGTTGTTGTCAGAAATAACAACAGAAAATGCTGGAAAAACTCAGCAGGCCAGGCAACATCCGTGGAGAGAAATTAGAGTCGACGTTTCGGGTCAAACCCTTTTTCAAAACTGGAAAGGAAATGAAATAGATCGAAAGGCAGGGCTGGGGAGGGAACAAAAGCAGTGAATAGACATTAAGAGGTATTCAAAACGAGACGAGATGGTGATAGGACTAGTAAAGAGACAAAAGACGGCTCAGATTAGGTGTGAAATATACTGGCAGAATGAGAGACAGCTGCCATGTAAAAAAAAGAGGAAAGGGGGGTGGGAGGGAAAACCCCCAGGTTGGTTTGAGCACCTTTTAGTAACTGGCTTAAGAACAGCATAGACAGCAACTGGGGAACAGATTGTTATAGTTGATATGCCTGCTATAAAGGCAGGAACAGGAAACGTTAGGGTACAACCCTCGCCAAAGTTTGCACAAGTAACGGATGAATATTTAATTTTATCATGGTAGTTCCCGAAATTATTAACATTGGGTGGAGAAGAAAAAGCTTATTAGAAACATAGAAAAATGGAGCAGGAGTAGGCCATTCGGCCCTTCGAGCCTGCTCCACCATTCAATATGATCATGGCTGATCCTCTAACTCAATACCATATTCCCGCTCTCTCCCCATACCCCTTGATGGCTTTTGTGTCTAGAAATCTATCTATCTCCTTCTTAAATATATTCAGTGACTTGACCTCCACATGCTTCTGTGGTAGAGAATTCCACAAGTTCACCACCCTCTGAGTGAAGAAATTTCTCCTCATCTCAGTCCTAAATGTCCTACCCCATATTCTGAGACTGTGACCCCTTGTTCTAGACCCCCCCAGCCAGGGAAAACATCCTCCCTGCATCCAGTCCGTCTAGCCCTGTCAGAATTTTATATGTTTCAATGAGATCCCCTCTCATTCTTCTGCCTTGTTGCCTTCAGTATCAGTGGAAATACGCTGCAGTATAAATTGATGTTGAATTACTTTATAGCACTGTTGCTGATGATAGCCCTGATTTTAGTGGCAGAGCTGTAAAGGAAATGCAATGGTACTGCTGCAGTTGGAAGTACTGGAACTTGCCTAAACAAGCCAGCATAGCTATTTCCTGATCGCTGTCCTGCACAGACCTTGCCCATCCATCAGGGAAGGTCTGGTGGTAGGAACTGTGGAATGTTTCCAGTGCTGTGGAATCCATCCTGCAATAATAAGCACTCAATGCCTAGGATATTAAGAACTACTTCTAGAACATAGAACTTTTTCAGCATACCATTGGACAGCTAACACGCTGAATACTTGTTTTCCAAACATTTGATTTTATGACATTATTAGGAAAAAAGACGCCCTATATTGAAAATAGTTAGAAGAATTTGTTAGATTTTGTAGAATTTATTTGGGTGTTTCTTCAGAGGAAATTTAATGAAATCTGAGCCATCGATTCCAACCACAACACCCAGAATATATCCAATTATTATGGAAACCTGAAGCTAGTTATCCTGCACATAAAACTTGCGTCCTGGCTGTTATGTGCAAGAAAAAAAATATTGATCCTATCGCTGTAATAAATCAAAGCTGTATGTAATGTGTCAGTGTTTCATTAGTTCAGATGTTTGTGGCTGCACTTTTATAAATTATAATAGACATTTTTGAACAGTATGTTGGTGTAGATGCTGCACATGATGATCTATATTATAAGTGCTCACTATTAATGTGACAGCTTCAAAAATAGTGTCCATTTTGTAAAGTCAATAAATTATGTTACATTTTCACTTGGTTTGTAATGGTAGCCAGTTTGATGTTTTGTTTGATGAGTTGTTTACAATCAGAACTTTCCTTTTAAGAAGCTGCATTTGTTACATGATCCTGATGGCAATTTCTAAGAAAGCTTCATTCTTGAGCTTTAGAGGCCTTTGCATGCTTGTTGTGTCAAGTAGTCTTACTTAATCCCCTTCTTAGGCAGTCCCTCGGAACCAAGGATGACGCTTCCACATTAAAAATGAGTTCGCAGGTGACTGATGAGTCCAATGCGGGACCTACAGTCTCTGTCACAGGTGGGGCAGACGGTGGTTGAAGGGGCGGGTGGGTGGGGTGCTTGGGCTGACATGCGCTCCTTGCGCTGCCTGCACTTGGCTTCCGCTTGCTCCCGGCGAAGAGACTCGAGGAGTTTGGCGCCTTCCTGGATGCTTCTCCTCCACTTTGTGCGGTCTTGGGCCAGGGATTCCCAGGTGTCGGTGGGGATGTTACACTTCTTCAAGGAGGCTTTGAGGGTGTCCTTGAAGCATTTCCTCTGCCCGCCTGGGGCTCTCTTGCCGTGCCGGAGCTCCAAGTAGAGCGCTTGTTTTGGGAGTCTCGTATCGGGCATGCAGACAATGTGACCAGTCCATCGGAGCTGATCGAGCGTGGTCAAAGCTTCGATGCTGGGGATGTTGGCCTGAGCGAGAACACTGACGTTGCTGCGCCTATCCTGCCAATGGGTTTGCAGGATCTTGCGGAGGCAGCGTTGGTGGTACCTCTCCAGTGCTTTGAGGTGCCTGCTGTACATGGTCCATGTCTCTGAGGCATACAGCAGGGCGGGTATCACTGCTGCTCTGTAGACCATGAGCTTAGTGCCAGATTTGAGGTCCTGGTCTTCAAACACTCTCTTCCTCAGGCGACTGAAGGCTGCACTGGCACACTGAAGGCGGTGTTGGACTTCGTCATCGACGTCTGCCCTTGTTGACAGTAGGCTCCCGAGGTATGGAAAGTGGTCCACGTTGTCCAAGGCCTTGTCGTGGATTTTGATAATCGGGGGGCGGTACTGTGTGGCGGGGGCAGGTTGGTAGAGGACCTTTGTCTTATGGATGTTTAGTGTAAGGCCCATGCTCTTGTACTCTTCAGTGAAGGTGTTGACGATGGTTTGGAGTTCGACCGCCGAGTGAGCACAGACACAAGCATCATCTGCATACTGTAATTCGACGACAGAGGATGGGACGACCTTGGATCTGGACTGGAGGCAACGGAGGTTGAACAGTTTCCCGTTTGTTCTGTAAATTATCTCCACTCCAGTGGGGAGCTTACTGAGGGTGAGATGGAGCATTGCAGCAAGGAAGATCGAGAAGAGCGTTGGTGCGATGACACAGCCTTGCATGACCCCGGTTCGTACGTGAATTGGGTCTGTGGTGGAACCGTTGGTCAGGATCACGGCTTGCATGTCATTGTGAAGCAGGCGGAGGATGGTGACAAACTATTGAGGGCAGCCGAATTTGAGGAGGACACTCCATAATCCCTCACGGTTGACAGTGTCGAAGGCCTTTGTGAGATCAAAGAAGGCCATGTACAGCAGTTGGTGCTGTTCCCTGCATTTCTCTTGTAATTGACGTGCAGTGAAGACCATGTCCATTGTGCCCCTTAGTGGGCGGAATCCGCATTGCGACTCTGGGAGGAGCTCTTCGGCCACTGGGAGAAGGCGATTGAGGAGGATTCTTGCGATGACTTTCCCTGTGGCAGAGAGCAGGGAAACTCCTCTGTAATTACCGCAATCGGATCTGTCACCTTTCTTGAAGATGGTCACAATTACGGCGTCTCTGAGATCCCCTGGCATGCTCTCCTCCTTCCAGATAAGAGAAATGAGTTCATGAATTCAAGCCAGTAGTGCTTCTCCGCTGTGCTTTAGTGCCTCGGTGGGGATTCCATCTGCTCCTGAGGCCTTGTAAGCGCTCACCATTAATGTGACAGCTTCAATAATAGTGTCCATTTTGTAAGGTCAATAAATTATGTTACATTTTCACTTGGTTTGTAATGGAAGCCAGTTTGATGTTTTGTTTGATGAGTTGTTTACAATCAGAACTTTCATTTTAAGAAGCTGCATTTGTTACATGATCCTGATGGCAATTTCTAAGAAAGCTTCATTCTTGAGCTTTAGAGGCCTTTGCATGCTTGTTGTGTCGAGTAGTCTTACTTAATACCTGAGTTCTGAATGGCACCAATACAAGTGAATAGATTTGCCAATATAAACTGGAATGAATTAAGGTCTAATTGCCAAATGTCCAATCGATTCCTCCAGCTGACGTAACTTTTTTCAAAAAGTAAGTACTCAAGCAACATTTAACAGACATGTGCATTTGTCTTAAATAAAATGATTCTGGCATCAATTTAACTGTGTGTGAATTTGATTACTGAGCCATTATTTATTTATTTATTACAGAATGTCATACTGAAAATGAAATTAAAGCCAGAGATCCTATCCGATGCCGAGAATGCGGTTACAGAATAATGTACAAGAAGAGAACAAAGAGACGTATCCTTGAGCAACACGGCGTACAACTATTTAATGGTGCCTTAATGTTCTGCTTATTTTGCAAACTATATGGAGCACATATGGTGATCCAGGCTGGACCTGTCTTTATTATTAGAATCTTTCCCCTTACGCAGATAGCCCCTCCCTCCCGGAACCACGATAGGGTTCCCCTTGTCCTCACCTTTCACCCCACCAGCCTCCACATTCAACGGATCATCCTCCGCCATTTCCGCCACCTCCAGCGTGACCCCACCACCAAACGCATCTTCCCCTCACCTCCCCTTTCAGCATTCCGTAGGGATCGCTCCCTCCGCGACACCCTAGTCCACTCCTCTACCACCCCCAGCACCCCTTCCCCTTTGCCCGGCACCTTCCCGTGCAAGCGCAAGAGATGCAACACATGCCCTTATACCTCCCCCCTTCCCACTGTCCAGGGCCCCAAACACCCCTTCCAGGTGAAACAGCGATTTACTTGTACTTTCTGCAATTTAATATACTGTATTCGCTGCTCACAATGTGGTCTCCTCTACATTGGGGAGACCAAATGCAGATTGGGTGACCGCTTTGCGGAACACCTCCGTTCAGTCCATAAGGGGTCCCCAAGCTCCTGGTGGCCTGTCACTTTAATTCACCGCCTCATTCCCACTCGGACCTCACCGTCCTCGGGCTCTTGCATTGTTCCACGGAAGCTCAGCGTAAGCTCGAGGAACAGGACCTCATTCTTCGATCAGGCACTCTACAGCTCTCTGGACTCAACATAGAGTTCAACAATTTCAGATCATAACCTCGGCCCCTATCACATATATATATATATTTTTTTTTTCCCCTCCCACTGGCAACTGTTCTTTATTCTGCCAGCGCAATTCACACTCCATCTAGAGCCATCCTTTATTCCTTAATCTGGCCCATTACCACCTCCTCTTGCCTTGAATATCTCTTAATGTCTCTCAATGTCTCTTAATCTCTCCTGCTTTCTATCCTATCACTGACCTTCCCTTTTGTTCTTTCATCCCCTCCCCCTTTCCCCAGCCCCTAAACTTGCTTTAAAATCTATTCCTTTTCCTGCTTTTTTCCAGTTCTGATGAAGGGTCTTCGACCTGAAACGTTAACTCTGTTTCTCTCTCCACGGATGCTGAGTTTTTCCAGCGTTTTCTGTTATTATTTCGGATTTCCAGCATCCGCAGTATTTTGCTATTGTATTGTAGTTTTGTTAATGATGCCTGAGTTTAGGCTTCTTAGATTGCGGAATTGTGATAGTGTATTAATACTATTGAAACAATTGATAACCACTACATTGTAGTTTATGCACTACTTGTCTATTTACCTTTGTACCGTCATGCATTTTTTATAATGTTTACAAATGCCCATTATTCCCTACTTAGGAACAGTTTCACTAATGGGCACAGGATGCTGGTGCAGGAAATGTAAATATTGCACTTAGCATTAGTGCAGTGGAAAGTGATCCTCTGAGTTTAAGGATATGTAACATTGTTGTAACAGGGCAGAGAGAGCTTTACACTGTAGCAAACTCCCTATATTTGATACACATCATGATATATTGATGTTCAATACCAGGTGTGAAAAAGTATTCAATTTCCCAGAACTGCAGTCTTGCCTTGGGCTCAAAATTTACCACACACCAAAAAACTTTGAACCACAAACTTTAACAATATTGAGACATACTTGTACTGTGTGTGATGCATATAAGACTTATTGAAGCCTTTTTAATTTACAGTAATAAGGTTGCAGTAGTTGAAGTTACAGTAGCAGATAATCTGAGGAGCCCAACAGTGCACAGATAGTGGGAACTTGAGTGCACGCCATCGCCAGCCAGATTATGACAAATTCATCTCCTTAGTAGCCTGTATTGAGCTTGCCTGTCTCATTTGGATGTGTTTCATTGCTACAAGAACAACTCCTCATGTAAAAGAATGTGGGAAAGGTGGACACCAAGCATGAAGTAAAGGAACATAAGAAATAGGAGCAGGAGTAGGCCAATCGGCCCCTCGAGCCTGCTCCGCCATTCAATAAGATCATGGCTGATCTGATCCTAACTGCCAATCTACTATCACAGAACCATCTCCTGAATCTAACAGAATTAGACACACGAAATAGGAGCAGGATCAGGCTACACGGCCCCTGGGCCCGCTCCGCTACCCACAGGGCCATGTCCGATACGAACCTAGACTCATGTCCAAATTCCTGCCCGCTCCCCGTAACCTTTAATTCCCTTTACTTCTAGGAAACTGTCTATTTCTGTTTTAAATTTATGTAATGATGTAGCTTCTACAGCTTTTTGGGGCAGCATATTCCATGGACCTACCACCCTCTGAGTGAAGTAGTTCCTCCTCATCTCAGTTTTGAAAGAGCAGCCCCTTATTCTAAGACTATGCCCCCTAGTTCTAGTTTCACCCATCATCGGGAACATCCTCCCCGCATCCACCCGATCCAACCCCTTCACAATCTTATATGTTTCAATAAGATCGCCTCTCATTCTTCTGAACTCCAATGAGTAGAGTCCCAATCTACTCAACCTCTCCTCATATGTCCATCCCCTCATCCCCGGGATTAACCGAGTGAACCTTCTTTGTACTGACTCGAGAGCAAGTATGTCTTTTCTTAAGTATGGACACCAAAACTGTATGCAGTATTCCAGGTGCGGTCTCACCAATACCTTGTACAACTGAAGCAATACCTCCCTATTTTTATATTCTATCCCCCTAGCAATGAAAGCCAACATTCCATTGGCCTTCTTAATCACTTGCTGCACCTGCATACTAACCTTTTGAGTTTCGTGCACCAGGACCCCCAGATCCCTTTGTACTTCAGTACTTTCCAGTTTCCTGCCATTAAGATAATAACTTGCTCTACGATTTTTCCTGCCAAAGTGCATAACCTCACACTTTCCAGTATTGTATTCCATCTGCCAAATCTCTGCCCACTTACTTAGCCTGTCTATGTCCCCTTGCAGGTTTTTTATGTCCTCCTCACTCACTACTTTCCCTCCCATCTTAGTATCATCTGCAAACTTTGATATGTTACACTCGGTCCCCTCCTCCAAATCGTTAATATAGATTGTAAAGAATTGGGGACCCAGCACTGACCCCTGCGGAACACCACTAGTTACTGATTGCCAGTCTGAGAATGAACCATTTATCCCAACTCTCTGCCTTCTGTTAGATAGCCAATCCTCGATCCATGCCAGAATATTACCCTCAATCCCGTGATTTTTTATCTTAAGCAATAATCTTTTGTGTGGCACCTTGTCAAATGCCTTTTGGAAGTCTAAATACACTACGTCCACTGGTTCCCCTTTATCCACCCTATATGTTACTTCCTCAAAGAACTCCAGCAAATTTGTCAAACATGACTTCCGCTTCATAAAACCATGCTGACTTTGTCCTATTAAATTATGATTATCCAAATGTCCTGTTACTGTCTCTTTAATAATGGACTCCAAAATGTTACCTACCACAGATGTTAGGCTAACCGGTCTATAGTTTCCAGCCTTCTGTCTACTGCCCTTTTTAAATAAGGGTGTTACATTAGCAGTTTTCCAGTCTGCCGGGACCTTTGCTGAGTCCAGGGAGTTTTGGAAAATTATTACCAATGCATCCACAATCCCTACCGCCACTTTCCTCAAGACCCTAGGATGTAAGCCATCAGGTCCAGGTGATTTATCCGCCTTGAGTCCCATTATTTTACCGAGTACCACTTCCTTAGTGATTTTGATCGTGTTTAGCTCCTCCCCCCCCCCCCTATATCCCCCTGTTTGTCCAGTGTTGGGATATTCTTAGTGTCCTCTACTGTAAAGACTGATACAAAATATTCATTCAGTGTTTTTGCCATCTCCATATTTCCCACCATTAATTTCCCGGTCTCATCCTCTAAGGGATCAACATTTACTTTAGCCACCCTTTTTCTTTTTATATAACTATAAAAACTCTTACGATCTGTTTTTATATTTTTTGCTAATTTACTTTCATAATCTATCTTCCCTTTCTTAATCTTTTTGTTATTTTTTGCTGTCTTTTAAAGTTTTCCCAATCCTCTATCCTCCCACTAGATTTGGCTACCTTATATGCCCTTGTTTTTAGTCGAATACTATCCTTAATTTCTTTACTTAGCCACGGATGGCTGTCTTTTCTTTTACACCCTTTTCTTCTCAGTGGAATATATATTTTTTGGAAGTTGTAAAATAACTCCTTAAATGTACACCACTGATCATGTATCGTCTTACCCTTTAATCTATTTTCCCAATCCACTCTACTCAATTCCGCTTTCATACCTTCATAGTCTCCTTTATTCAAGCTTAGCATGCTTGTTTGAGATCCAACCTTCTCACCCTCTAATTGAATATGGAATTCAACCATGTTATGGTCACTCATTCCAAGGGGATCCTTTACTAGGACATTTTTAATTAATCCTGTCTCGTTACACAGGACCAGATCTAAGGTTGCTTGCCCCCTGGTCGGTTCAGTTACATACTGCTCAAGAAACCCATCCCTAATACACTCAATGAACTCATCCTCAAGGCAGCCCTGCCCAATTTGATTTGTCCAATTAATATGATAGTTAAAATCCCCCATAATTATAGATGTTCCCTTATTACAAGCCTCAACTATTTCCTGATTGATACTCCGTCCAACAGAGTTGCAACTGTTCGGAGGCCTATAGACTACGCCCACTAGTGTTTTTTTCCCCTTATGATTCCTTACCTCCACCCAAACTGTTTCATTATCCTGATCTTTTGACCCAATATCATTTCTCTGTATTACAGTGATTCCTTCCTTTATTAACATAGCCACCCCACCTCCCCTTCCTTCCTGCCTGTCCTTCCTGATCGTTAAATAACCTGGTATGTTTAATTCCCAGGCATTGTCACCCTGTAGCCATGTTTCTGTAATGGCCACAAGATCATACCCATATGTAGTTATTTGTGCCATTAACTCGTCTATTTTGTTACGAATGCTACGTGCATTCAGATAGAGAACTTTAGGTTGGCAGGGGAGGAGACTGAGACAGAAGGTATGGGGTCAGCTTTGGCTCCATGGTAGCACTCTTGCCTTTGAGGCATAAGGCAGTTCAAACCCATTCCGGAGATTAGAGCACAAAATCTAGGCTGACACTTTATGACAATGCTGAGGAAGTGCTGTACTATAAAAGAAAAAAAGAAAGACTTGCATTTATATAGCGCCTTTCACGACCACTGGACGTCTCAAAGTGCTTTACAGCCAATGAAGCGTAGTCACTGTTGTAGGAAATACGGCAGCCAAAGATGCACACAGCAAGCTCCCACAAACAGCAATGTGATAATGACCAGATAATCTGTTTTTGTTATACTGATTGAGGGATAAATATTGGCCAGACTATCTGAGATGCCATCCTTTGGATGAGACATTATATCTGCTCAAGTGGACATAAAAGATCCCGTGGGATTATTTGAAGATGAGAAGAGGAGTTCTCCTAATGTCTTGGCCAACATTTAACCAACACCATTAAAAACAGATTATCTGGTTATTTATCTCATGGCTGTTTGTGGGTCCTTGTTGTGTGCAAGGAGGGGACCAAAGAAGGAGCTGTTGGCACACCAGAGGTGATGGTGATGGTACAGGAGGAGAAATTCTTTGAAGAGATAAAATGGCAGCAGTGGGACGTGTAGGACTAGACGATGAGAGGGTGTACCATGGATGAAGACTGTGGAATAGAGGTAATGGTGGAGAAAGGGGCAGTCAGGAGGGTAGTGAAGAGTTCAAGAAAGGAGATCAAGCTGTATTTGCATTCACACAGAATGTTGTTGGTGACATTGACCAGTCTAGTTTGCTGTGTTGGGCTAACTGGGAGTCAAATTGGAGGGACTCAAACAGCAAGTGGCTGGAGAGTTGCCTGTGTAATTAGTTGGCATTAATGGCTTCAAGAACCTTGAAAAACGGGTGAATTGGGGATGGAGTGGTAGTTTGCAAGTTAGAAGGTATGAAGGTGGCTTTTTAAAGAAAGGATGATGGTGATTGTGGGTGAAAATGTCACGAGCATGGGGCTTTTGAAGGAAATGTTGGATGGTCAGGAGCTGGTTGCAAGGAGGTTGAGGGAATTAGTAATGGTCTGCATGGAGGAAATTAATGATGGCTGGACTGGAGATGGGAAGAAGCTGCACAGTGTAGAGATGGGGGACTGGGGGCAGAGTAAGAATAAGTGGGGAGGAAGCAGACGCAGCCAGTCAGTTGACCTTGATTTTAGAAATGCATTTGGGGATGGAGAGTGGGGAATGGAGGTTGAAGGAGGTAGTTTGTTGTGGTGAAGGGGATTAATAGAAACGTTTAGATTTGGGGAGAGAGAGAGAGAAAGCTGGAGGTAGTCATGCTAGATCTTGCAGTGGATAACCAGGCCAGTCATACACCTCTTGTATTTTAGTCTTCAGCCATAGACCTGAGACCAAAGAGATGGCTGTTGTACCAACAACAACAACAAAAACTTGTATTTATATAGCGCCTTTAATGTAAAACGTCCTATGGCGCTTCACAGGAGTATTAAAAGACAAAAAGTTTGACATCGAGCCACATAAGGAGAAATTAGGGCAGGTGACCAAAAGCTTGGTCAAAGACGTCAGTTTTAAGAACATAAGAACATAAGAAATAGGAGCAGGAGTAGGCCATACGGCCCCTCGGGCCTGCTCCGCCATTCAATAGGATCATGGCTGATCTGAATCTAGACTCACGTCCACTTCCCTGCCCTCTCCCCGTAACCCCTAATTCCCTTATCTGCTAGGAAAATGTCTATCTCCATTTTAAATTTATTTAATGTTGCAGCTTCCACAGCTCTCTGGGGTAGCAAATTCCATAGATTTACTACCCTCTGAGTGAAGAAGTTTCTCCTCATCTCAGTTTTGAAAGGGCAGCCCCTTATTCTAAGATTATGCCTCCTAGTTCTAGTCTCACCCATCAGTGGAAACATCCTCACCGCATCCACCCGATCAAGCCCCCTCACAATCTTATATGTTTCGATAAGATCGCCTCTCATTCTTCTGAACTCCAATGAGTAGAGTCCCAACCTACTCAACCTTTCCTCATACGTTTAGGGAGGGAATTCCAGAGCTTAGGGCCTAGGCAACAGAAGGCACAGCCACCAATGGTTGTGTGATTATAATCAAGGATGCTCAAGAGGGCAGAATTAGAGGAGCACAGATATCTCGGGGGGGGGGGGTTGTGGGGCTGAAGGAGATTACAGAGGTAGGGAGGGGCGAGGCCATGGAGGGATTTGAAAACAAGGATGAGAATTTTGAAATCAAGGTGTTGCTTAACCGGGAGCCAATGTAGGTCATTGAGCACAGGGGTGATGGGTGAACGAGAATTGGTGCGAGTTAGGACATGGGCAGCCGAGTTTTGGATCACCTCAAGTTTACGTAGGGTAGAATGTGGGAGGCCAGCCAGGAGTGCGTTGGAATAGTCAAGTCTAGAGTTAACAAAGGCATTAATGAGGGTTTCAGCAGCGGATGAGCTGAGGCAAGGGCGGAGACGTGCGATGTTACGGAGGTGGAAATAGGCGTTCTTGTGCTGTGGATATGGGGTCAGAAGCTCATTTCAGGGTCAAATATGAAACCAAGGTTGCGAACAGTGTGGTTTAGCCTCAGACAGATGTTAGGGAGAGGGATGGAGTCAGTGGCTAGGGAACAGAGTTTGTGGTGGGGACCGAAAACAATGGCTTCGGTCTTCCCAATATTTAATTGGAGAAAATTTCTGCTCATCCAGAACTGGATGTCGGACAAGCAGTCTGACAATTTAGAGACCGTGGAGGGGTCGAGTGAAACATAGAAACATAGAAGATAGGAGCAGGAGTAGGCCATTCGGCCCCTCGAGCCTGCTCCGCCATTCAATGAGATCATGGCTGATCATCCAAACCTTAGCACCCGGTTCCTACACCGACAGCCATCCCACCCAAGCCCTATCCCCGTAACCCCACGTATTTAATCGCCCCTAACACTAAGGGTCAATTTTTATCATGGACAATCAACCTAACCCGCACATCTTTGGACTGTAGAGAGAAGTGGTAGTGAGGTAGAGCTGGGCGTCGTCAGTGTACATGCGGAAACTGACGCTGTGCTTTCAGATGATGTCGCCAAGGGGCAACATGTAGATGAGAAATAGGAGGGGGCCAAGGATAGATCCTTGGGGGACACCAGAGGTAATGATGCGGGAGCGGGAAGAGAAGCCGTTGCAGGTGATTCTCTGGCTACAATTAGATAGATAAGAATGGAATCAGGTGAGTGCAGTCCCACCCAGCTGGATGACGGTGGAGAGGCGTTGGAGAAGGATGGAGTGGTCAACCGTGTCAAAGGCTGCAGACAAGTCAAGAAGGACAAGGAGGGATAGTTTACCTTTGTCACAGTCACAAAGGATGTAATTTGTGACTTTGATGAGAGCTGTTTCGGTACTGTGGCAAGGGCAGAAACCTGATTGGAGGGATTCAAACATGGAATTGCGGGAAAGATGGGCATGGATTTGGGAGGTGCCAACACGTTCAAGGACTTTGGAGAGGAAAGGGAGGTTGGAGATAGGGCAGTAGTTTGCAAGGACAGAGGGCTCAAGGGTTGTTTTTTTGAGGAGAGGGGTGATGATGGCAGATTTGAGGGAGAGGGGGACAGTACCAGAGGAGAGAGAACCGTTAACGATGTCAGCTAACATGGGAGCCAGAAAAGGAAGTTGGGTGGTCAGCAGTTTGGTGGGAATAGGGTCGAGGGAGCAGGAAGTGGGGCTCATGGACAAGATGAGCACAGAGAGGTCATGAGGGGAGATCGGGGAGAAACTGGAGGAAGATGTGAGTTCAGGGCTAGGGCAGGAGGGAACCTTAGAGGAATTTGGTCCGGTGGGCTAGGAGAAGGAAGGGAAGTGGCAGAGGCACCTGAACAGATGGTCTCAATCTTAGAGACAAAGAAGTCCATGAGCTCCTCATACTTGTTGGAGGTGAGGGTGGAGGAGACAGGGGAGAGGGGTTTAAGAAGACTGTTAGCAGTAGAGAATAGGAGCTGGGGTTTATCTTTGCATTCTGGAATAGTGAGCAATTTTGGCAGACAAGAGCAGGACCCGATAATGCTTTATGTGGTCCAGCCAGATCTGGCGGTGAATGGCTAAACCAGTTGTCCGCCATATCCATTCAAGTCTGCATCCCTTGGACTTAAGGGAGTGAAGACGAGGGCCGTACCAGGGGGAGCGGCCAGGGTGAGAGAAAGTAATTGTTTTAATAGGGTCTAGTGCATCAAAAGTGGTGGTGAGGGTGTGGTTGAGCAGGTCGGTAGCTGCAGAAATGTCATGGTGAATGGAGGGCCAAAGGCTGGACAGTTGAGATTTCATAAGTGCAGTTGGGGGAGAGTTTTTTCCAGGGGCGGACACGGAAGGAAGTAGGGCTGGAGGTGAGGTGGGTGATGTGGGTGGAGAGCGATACGAGGAAGTGGTCAGAGATGGCCTTGTCTGCAATTGACATGATGGGAGTAACGAGGCCATGAGAGATGGCAAGGTCGAGGGAGTGGCCGGGGAAATGGATTGGGGAGTTTACATGGAGGGAGAGATTATAGGAGGCTAGTGAACTCAGAGGAGAGAGAGCATGATGAATTGAGATGGAGGTTCAAATCACCGAGGATGAGAAGTCGTTCGGTGCTGAGGGAGGAGAGCTGTGCAGATATCTCGGTAATAAATTTCTTATGGTACTTGGGTGGGCGGTAGAGAACAAGAATTTTAAATGAGAGGTGAGAGGGGTGGAATAAGGTGAAATGTTCAAAGGAGGAGAAAGTGCTGGAGGAGTAGGGGGACAGACTAAGGTGTGATTTGGTGAAGAGAGCCACACCTCCACCATAGCGGTCTGAGCAGGGTAAGTAGTGAAAGGTATAGCCAGGCGGGGAGGCTTCATTTCAGGGTAAGGTGCCATCACTCCTCAGCCAAGTTTCCGTCAGGGCCATGATGTCAATGCAATCATCCACGATAAGCTCATGAATGCCAAGCGCCTTGTTCGCAAATTAATGGACATTCTGGAGGGGGATGGGGAGAGGGTCGGTGATGGCTGACCCACTGCCAGCGTCCACAGGGTCAGCGCTGGGGGGCATGTTGGATGGGGAGGAGATTGGCAAGATTTGCCCCCAGTAGGCAGGATGGTCGGCGAGAGAGTGGGATGGGACAGTTGGGGTTTCTGCTCGTAAGGCGGCAGCGACGAGTGCCTTGATGGGGCCTTCGTAGGATGCCAAGAGAGGCACAGAGGGAAGCTGTAGGCTTATCTCAGAACATAAGAATTAAGAGCAGGAGTAGGCCATCCGGCCCCTCGAGCCTGCACCGCCATTCAATAAGATCATGGCTGATCATTGACCTCAACTCCACTTTCCCGCCTGATGTCCATATCCTTTGATTCCCCTAGAGTCCAAAAATCTATCTATCTCAGCGTTGAATATACTCAGCATTCACGGCCCTCTGGGGCAGAGAATTCCAAAGATTCACAACCATCTGAGTGAAGAAATTCCTCCTCATCCCGGTCTTAAATGACCTACCCCTTATCCTGAGACTATGCCCCCTAGTTCTAGACACTCCAGTCGGAAACAACCTCTCAGCGTCTGCCCTGTCAATCCCCTTCAGAATCTTGTATGTTTCAATGAGATCACCTCTCATTCTTCTAAACTCCAGAGAGTATAGGCCCATTCTACACAATCTCTCATCATAGGACAGCCCTCTCATCCCAGGAATCAATCTAGTGAACCTTCATTGCACCGCCTCCAAGGCAGGTATATCCTTCCTTAGATAAGGAGACCAAGGGCAGGATTTTCATTCAGGAGTCGGGTTAGAGGCGGGACTACAACTTTCGGGTTGTAGTCCCGCCTCCATCGAGATGCGGCTAATCCACGTGATTTTAACTTGATTGACCTTGTTGAGCCCGCCCGCCCAGTACCAAGGCCCTGTACAATTGTAGCAAGACTTCCTTATTCTTATACTCCAACCCCCTTGCAATAAAGGCCAATATGCCATTTGCCTTCCTTATTGCTTGCTGTACCTGCATGCTAGTTTTCTGTGTTTCTTGCACGAGGACACCCAAATCTCTCTGAACACCAACATTTGAAAGTTTCTCACCATTTAAAAAATATTCTGTTTTTCTATTCTTTCTACCAAAGTGAATAACCTCACATTTCCCTACATTATACTCCATCCGCCACCTTACTGCCCACTCACTTAGTCTATCTATATCCCTTTGCAGACTCTGTGTTCTCCTCACAGCTCACTGTCCTACCTAGCTTTGTATCATCAGCAAACTTGGATACATTACACTCGGTCCCTTCATCTGGGTCATTAATATAGATTGTAAATAGCTGAGGCCCCAACACTGATCCTTGCGGCACCCCATTAGTTACAGCCTGCCAACCTGAAAATGATCCGTTTATCCCTACTCTCTGTTTTCTGTCCGTTAACCAATCCTCTACCCATGCTACTATATTACCCCCTCCCCATGAGCCCTAATCTTCTGCAATAACCTTTTATGTAGCACTTTATCGAATGCCTTCTGGAAATCCAAATATACTACAGCCACTGGTTCCCCTTTATCTACCCTGCTAGTTACATCCTCAAAAAACTCTAATAAATTTGTCAAACACGATTTCCCTTTCACAAAATCATGTTGACTCTGCCTAATCATGTTATGATTTTCTAAGTGACTTGATACCACTTCCTTAACAATAGATTCCGGCATTTTTCCGACGACTGATGTCAGGCTAACTGGCCTGTAGTTCCTTGTTTTTTCTCTCCCTCCTTTCTTGAAAAGCGGTGTTACATTTACGACCTTCGAATCCGCTGGGACCATTCTAGAATCTCGGGAATTTTGGAAGATCAAAACCAATGCATCCACTATCTCTTCAGCCACCTCTTTTAGAACCCTAGGATGTAGGCCGTCTGGTCCAGGGGATTTGTTGGCTTTTAGTCCCATTAGTTTCTCTAGTACTTTTTCTCTACTTATATTAATTACATTAAGTTCTTCACCCTCATTAGACTCTTGGTTCTCCACCATTTTTGGTATGCCTAAGAGGGAGTCAAGCCTGAGACGGCGGCTGGAGAGTAGGAAGGATTAGGGTAGGGATTTGGAAGGGTAGAGTATCCGAGAGAGGCGAGATGAAAGGAGGCATGATGACAGGTAAGAGTGGTCAGGGAGAGATAGAGAGAAAAGGAAAAGCGGGGTGAAAAGTATTGAATGGCTCGGGTCCGGAGCAGCAGCCAAAGTACACACGCGAATGGACACGGGAAAAGCTCAGGTTACAAAGACCTGTTTAAATGTAGTAATTAATGGAATACATATTTCCTGATAGGAGGGAATAGGTTGGAGACAATAGTAGGGAGACCAGAGTCAAAGTCAGAGCTCCCATGGAGGGACAAAGCTGACGTAAGCAGGGTGGAGCCGGCACGGAGCATCGATGAACTGCTGTCCAGAAAGGTGAGTGAAGTCCAGAAGCTATTTGATGGGTAGAGAGTTCGAGGATGGAGGTTGTTGCCGTAGGAATGAGTGTCGGTAGCGGTGCAGAAAGATGATGGCAAAATTGACGCAAGTTGGAGGTCACCGTAGATCAAAGCGGCGGAGAAAAAATAAAACCACAAGCCAGCGACCAGCATAGCTGAAAACCGGTAGAACGAGTCACCGGACAGCAAGTGGAGCAGCAGCTGCTACGTAGAAGCCAGCAGAGCTAAAAAAAACTAGTAGAACCAGTTCAGCAGAGACACAGCTGCAGTTTAAAGGTCTTTTAGCAGCAGAGATAGAGACACAGCAGGTAAGTCTTACAATGTAATCCAGTGCAGAAACGTAGTGTAATGCAGTGTAGTAGTTCAAAGCAGAAACGTCATCTAGATGTCCAGGAGATTGGAAACCAATTTGACAAAAGAATTCCGCAGCATAAGACTTGATGTGAAATAACAACAGAAAATGCTGGAAAAACTCAGCAGGCCAGGCAACATCCGTGGAGAGAAAATAGAGTCGACATTTCGGGTCTAACCCTTTTGCCAACTTGAAGTGACTTGCAGCACTCTAGTCGACGAAGTCCTGTTTATGAGGAATCCAGTGATGGAGGTCAGGTTTCAGCAGAGCTCCGGCAGTTGAAAGAGCTCAATGAGAACAAAGACATGCCGGGGGATGGGCAGTGGACTCTGCAGGGGTAGCTTTAAAACTTGTAGTTTGAACTTGTAGTTTGGGCTGAAATGCCTTGACTATCAGAGGCAGGGTATCTTAAGCAATGGAAGAAAGGAGATTGGAGGAAGAAAGGGCAAAAAATGGCAATGGATGACCGTTGAAGTAAAGAGCAGCTCAGAAAAGAGCTGCCAACCCAGGAGCCATCTTGAACCAGGAGGAGATATGATGATTGGAGACTATCCAGGCTCTGTGGGGATGAAGAAAGATGGAAGTAAGGTAATTATTAAATGAATCGATGGAGACACTCATATCAGTATGGGTGGTAGGACAGAGGAGAGGTAATTAGAGAAGGTTCTGGTGAGAGATTTAGGGGTAGTCTTTCTCAGATGCACAAGAAAAGGATGATGGGAATAGAGGTGAGAAGGGGGATCTGTATGGAGAAAGATGAAGAAATGATTAAACATACTCCTTGTCAAGCAGCTAAATGGAACATCACTTGACAATGAGCTATTCTATCTTGGGGAAGAAAGACACATGGCATGGTTCAGCTTCCCTTTCCCCCAGTTCACTTCTTTTCTATTGCATGCGGATCAGAATATCAATGGCAGTTTGAATGAAGAAAGGGGGAAAAAATGAATGGTACAACAAAGTTAAAACACAACATTTGAAATAAAAATTTGGTGTGGTTTGAAAAGCTTTTGAAGAAGAATTATTTTGAAATTTTAAAGATATGCACACACATGCATTTTATAAGTTGTTGCAACAGTCAGTTAAGAAACTCAGTATCCATTTATGTTAAAACAAATTGGTGACTGAATATCTAATTTTTCCAAATTAACTGTAATCTAGCTGGGAGCTTGGGACAGCAGATGGTGTTTAAATTCACCAGTTCTGGAACACCGTAGAGATCCAGGGTTGTTTATGATGTGCTGTAACTAAAGAAAGCTGTATGACTGTTTTTAAGTAACTGTAGTTTCATAATTCACATTTTTTCCTTAACCTGAACCTTCACAGTGGTTGTTTTTGATGCCAGGTGAAGCTCAAAGTTGCTTTTAAACTTGCACCTCAGAAGAGTTTGCTGCATCACAAGTTTTTGCTACCAAGTCTTGTTTCCTTCAAAATCCTACATGTAGATTTCACCAGCTAGAAAGGCTGCTTGATTTTCTCTATTAACATTAAACATTTAAAATATTTCTTTTATGTTTCACATCCCTGCAGTATGTGCCAGACCAGTTTTGTTTTATTTGATGAAAATAAATATTTTATGTAGTTGATATTTTTCCGTTTCATTGGTGCAGCAATTTATTGCGTTTCCATTCAATTTGAGTGTTTGCAATATAAAAATATTATTGCTTTCCTCTCATTGCATTAACGATCAAATCTTGATTGTAAAATCTTGCTGCTTCGCTTGTTAAAATCAAATTTGTTCAATAATTGACCTCACTGCTTCACTCGTCAGGATGCTCCCGCTGATTCTGCCGCTTCTGTCAGACTCAACGCATCACAGTTTAATAATGCACTAAAGGAAATAATAACTACTTTACATCAACATAATAGTATCAGTGCATGACAAGTGTGGCACCATCCAAAAACCAGATAATTGTTCAAGAGAGGGTGAACCAAGATTGATTGTTTTGATCTCTGATTCCAAGGTAGAAGTTGGATAAATTGATGGACTAAAGAAAGGATATTGCAGATGATCAGGTTCTCCTTAAACGATATTTTCATTTTCTTTTAATCTCCTGGTATGATTCAAGAACTTGCAGCAATAAATACCTTTTTACATAAAGGATTTTTTGTAGTGACTAAGTTGTGTCTAACTTTTGTTACTATGATGTGATGAGATAAACCAGACATAGCGATCGAGAGCTCTCATGATGTAGCTCAAGTATGTAATTAGCTTTCAAATCACTAGGGAGAAGAGTTCGATTTCTCTGCAGGTAATGTCAAGCACATGGAACATTTTCAATCTGCATCTAACGTATTTACTCCTAAATTGGATAATATTGGTGGCTTAGTCTTTTAATTGGATTTTTTTCATCCTATGTTGCAGCTTTTGTCATGCTCATGGCCTACATTGCAGATAAATCATCTTATCAAATTTCAATAATCTAAAAATAATAGATTGAGAAAGGTTGCATTTAAGAGTCTGGCAGTGTGAATTTGGAACTCCTGATAAATGGATTGTGTAGTGTAAAATTGGTTATTTGTTTACAGTAGTTGAATACACTGTTCGGAGAGGTATTGTTTCACTAACTGAAATGACAACCACAAAGCGGGGTAATGGTTAAATAAACCTGTTGAATAAGCATCATTCAACAGTTTTAATAAACTTCAGAAAGATTGGAGCAGTGCACATCAGGGCATGTGTAAATACTACATTATCCAATTCAGATCACAAGGGGGTCCTAATGTGACACCTGGAATATGCTATCATATAATATTGGTCAGTAGGGATACACTTCTGAAAGTAATAAAAATATTGCATTACATATATAATTTCCTTATGTTTCAACGTTTACTGATGGTTGCCAATGTTATGCTGAAGCTTCTGTTGCTAGACTGGCAGCTTGTATTCACTTATCTCGATTATACCTATAATAAGTGTTCTGGCTTGTATATCCCTTTTACATTGTTATTATGTATGGTTTAAAATCTAAGGCCTAGAAATTCATTGTAGCCACTTTTGGGGCGTTAAAGTCGGGCGGCTGCTAAAGTTTGCGCCCGCCGCCAAATCGAGGCCACTTCTGCGATATTCATGAGCTTCGCCCTAAGAGTTTGCTCGAGCGCTAAAACTGGTGCTGGACGCCTCTCTTTAGGCGCTAAGCCGGAGGTGCTGAGCGAGAGCGCCCAGGCCGGGCGCAGCGCAGGTGCGGCCATCTCGTGATTGACAGCAGACACCCTGGCGCTCTTAAGGGGGAAGGGTCGGCTTTGTCTGCTGCCACGCCCTGGATAGTGGAGCCCTCCAGCTAGGCCTGAACACTGCTGCTGGACCCAAATAGCGCCTGAAGCCATGCAGAGGGCCCGTGAACGAGCGCAGCGCTTCTCAGAGCGTGATCTGAGTGTGCTGGTTGGTGGTGTGGAGAAGAGGCGCCATATTTTGTACCCGGACAATGGCAGGAGGGCGCCGCTCCGCGCCTACCGGAGAGCCTGGAGGCATGTCGCCAGCAAGGTGTCAGCCAACAGTGAGGTCCCCAGGACCGGTGTCCAATGCCGCAAAAAGTTTAATGACCTCACGCGGATTGTCAGGGTGAGTACCCTTTCCAGTGACCTCCTCATCCTTGCATGTGCACCTCACATTATGGGCAAAGGGACCTGAAAGCCCTAATGGCCAGCCCTCATCCAGCAGCTATGGGACAGGCATGAACATCAATTGCACATTCTGCACTTAACACACTGGCCAAGCTATTCCACCATGGGAGGCAGTGCACACAAGATCAGGGCGACACACTGGCCAGGCTATTCCACCATGGGAGGCAGTGCACACAAGATCAGGGCGACACACTGGCCAGGCTATTCCACCATGGGAGGCAGTGCACACAAGATCAGGGCAACACACTGGCCAGGCTATTCCACCATGGGAGGCAGTGCACACAAGATCAGGGCGACACACTGTACTTAGAGGCCGTCCTTTCTCTTGCAGGCCAAGCTGGCTAATAATCGGAAGAGCCGGACTGTGACCGGGGGAGGCCGACCCCAGATCCAGCCGCTCACCGAGCTTCAACATCGCGTGGAGCGCATCATGGGTGCCCGGGTGATTGGCCCTGTTGCATGTGGAGATGCTGACCCTGTTCTGGGCACCAATGGTAAGGACATCCACGTTTGGACCTCTCTCGTCCCACTTGCGCATCAGATCTACATCCTTTGCCACTGTCCGACCAATGCGCTGAATGCCACCACTCATGCATCCCTCGCTGACGGCCTCTCCTCACTCTAAAGCTACTCTTGTGCCTTCCTGGTTTCAGATGGTGAGGAGGAGGTCCCTGAACTTGCCAGTGACAGCCCCTCAGAGGAGGAGGAGGAGCAAGAGGAAGGCGGCCCATCAGGGGAACCCTCAGCCGTGGCAACCCATGCCAATGTAGGGGACACGTCTTCCCTGGAGGGGAGCGTCGCGGAAGTGTCGGAGGGGAGGGGAGCTCATGGGACCTGCGGCCTGCAGAAACGCGGGAGGGGGGTGCCAGGTCGACGGCCTTCTCCCCAGAGGGGGGAAGGGTCGGAGGGGAGTCCAATTGCTGGGCCCAGCGCCCTCCAGCAACACAGGAAGGGTCGGCCAGCTCGGCGGCCTTCTCCCCAGAGGGAGAGTCCGGCCTCCAGTCCGGAGGTGGTCTTCGCCGAGGAGATGGAACGCCTCGAGGACTTGTCCGCGGACTCGGAGCGCCGGCACACGGAGCTCATGGGGGTAGTGGCACGGTTGCCTGAGGCCATCGAGTCCCTCTCTCAGAGTGTCACCGACGTCAGGGCCTCACAGGCCACCAGTCGGGCGGAATTCGGGGCAGCTCAGGCAGCGAGTGGCCAGGTGATCAGTGGTGCCGTGCAGTCACTGGGTGCTCTGATGCGGTCACTGAACAGGTCAACACGGGCACTCACTGCTGCCACACTCGCTGTGTCAGCCAGGCATCGCCAGGGCACCCGGCGCGCTGCAGCAGCACAGCGGTCTGTCCCTCGGCAGATTGGTGCGCATGCTGCAGTGCTGGCCCGGGCGAGTGCCAGTGTCTCAGGCGACCAGCGAGCGCCTGCCATCCGCCAGCTTGCCCCCATTCCTCCAGCCGCCACTGCCACTCCCCCAGTGGAGCTGGCAGGAGCTGCTGCAGCGACTGATGCTGGCCAGCCACAGCTGCAGCATTCAACAGCCGCCCGCTCGACGGCCAGACCACGACTAGGCCGACCCCCAAGGGCATCTGCCGTCACGACATGTGCCCCTCTGGAGCCTGCCCCCAGCCTTGCAGCAGCCAATGGCCTTACTTTGAGGAGGAGCAGCAGGGCGGGCAGGGGCCACACAAAGATGGCCAAGGCATCGACCTAGCGGGCCAAAAAGTCGAATGTGTGGCCAGTTGTGTTTGTTTTTTGAGGCCGAGAATTGGATGTTTGTTTTTTGAAGGCCGAGGATGTGATGTTTGTTTTTTACGAAGTCCGAGGATGACGGCCATTTTAGTTGCACTGTTTTGTTAATCCTCTCCAGGTTGTGGGAGCGAGTAATGTGTTTGAGTGTTTTTTGGGGGTTTCGTCTGTTTTTGGTTTTCATGTGGGAGGGGCCCTGAGTTTGTACAATAAAGCATTTTATTTATTAACATTGTCCATGTTTGATCTTTGAAGTGTTTGTTGCCTTAACCGGCTGAGGGCTTGCGGAGCGGCTGCAATCATGTTCTTTCATTGGCACAAGCCATTCCCTGACAGGGGGCCTAGAAGTGACATTCAATAAGCCGCCGACGGGCGGCCCTTGGACCTTGTGCCTCCCTCCTGGGCTGGTACTCCTCGTCCTCCTCCTCCTCATGCTCCTCCTGCTCCTCCTCCTGAGGTGGGGGTCCAACATGAGGTGGCAGTGCCTGAGTCCTGCGGATAGCCAGGTTGTGCAGCATGCAGCAAACGACGACGAATTGGGAGACTCGGTCCTGCGAATACTGGAGGGCTCCCCCGGAGCGATCGAGACAGCGGAACCGTTGCTTGAGGACGCCGATTGTTTGTTCTATGATGTTCCTAGTCACTTGATGGCTCTCGTTGTATGCCTCTTCAGCAGGGGTTGTGGGCGCGTGGAGCGGGGTCATGAGCCAGGTACACAAAGGATAGCCTTTGTCCCCGATAAGCCATCCTCTTGGGGGAGGCTGTGCCTGGAACATGTCAGCCACAGTTGTCTGTCGCAGGATAAAGGCATCGTGGCTGCTGCCTGGAAAGCGGGCATTGACAGCTAGGATGCGCTGCCTGTGGTCACACACCAGCTGTACGTTGAGGGAATGGTAGCCCTTCCGGTTGCGGTAATCCTCGGCATGCTCCAGAGGTGCCCGCAAAGCCACATGCGTGCAGTCAATGGCGCCCTGCACCATGGGGAAGCCCACTATTCATGAAAATCCCACTGCACGCTGCTGCTGCTTGTCCAGGGTCATGGGGAAGGAGATGAATTGATGTCTCCTTCTGAAAAGGGCTTCGGTCACCTGGCGGATGCAGCAATGCACGGCGAACTGGGAGATGTTAGCGATGTCCCCAGCAGCGGATTGGAAGGAGCCGGTGGCATAGAAGTTGAGAGCCACCGTCACCTTCACTGCCACCGACAGAGACGTCCTGCGCATCAGCTGTGGCTGTAGATCTCTCTGAAGCAGCTGGCAGATGTCTGCAACCACCTCCCTTCTGAATTGCAGCCTCCTTACACACATCGCGGCAGACATGGTCTGATAGGAGGACTGCTGGCGGTATACCCTGGGTGGGTAAGGCCTCAGTTGGCAACGCCTGTTGCCCCCTCTGCGTCTAGCCAGGGCTGCCACTCTCTCACGGCGTCTGTAAGCCCTTCTGGCATAAGGCTGAAAGTCAGCGTTGGCACCCAATGCAGCCCCCATTATATGCTGGGAAACAATGAGCTCTCAATGAAGGCAAAGATAATTGCTAAGCTCTGGCCTGAGCCAAAAATACCTGTCCTAGGGTTGGTCCAAACCAGTAAGCTCTCCTCCTTGGTCTCTCTCCAAAAAACCGTTGCACAAGAGTGAATGCTGCAAAATGACTGCCCTTTATAGTGCAGGGTAAGTGCCCTTTAATTAGCGCTCCCCGCGGCCCGCCTTGGCTGTGTACCGTTCCACTTCACAGTCGTTCGGGCCGCCCGGCGCACAATGGGGCGGCGCGAGTGAAGTTCCGGTTCGGGGCGCACAAAGGGCGTTGCACTAGTAAATGACGTCATGATCTGCGCGCGCAGCAGGGCGCGCGCTAAGACTTTGCGCCGGCGCTAAATGTGTACTGAAGTTGGGGCGAGGCGCAGATCGCGCTGCGCCCGGGCGCTAAGCACCTAGCGCTCGAGATCTACTCCTCCTAAGGCGCTAACGGCTGGCACGCCCAACTGAATTTCTAGGCCTAAATTTTTAATGTAGAATATACTCCACCCTATGTGTTTTTCCTATGACAGGAATCTTCACAAATATAGTTCCAGTGTTAATAGTTGCTATGAAGTTTACTGTGCTACAACAACAACTTGCATTTCTATAGTGCTTTTAACACAGAAGAATGTACTAAGGTTCTTCACAGAGGTGCAATCAAAAAAATGGACACCAAGGCAAAGAAGATGTTAGAAGGGGTGACCAAAAGCTTAGTCAAATAGGTAGGTTTTGAGGATGGTCTTAAAGGAGAACAGGGAGTTGGGTGGGTTAGTGAGGGAATTCCAGAGCGCGGGGCCTCAACATCGTAAGGCACGGCCGCCAATGGTGGGTTAGGGAGAGGATGCACAAGAGGCTAGAGTCGGGAACGGAGAGTTCAGGGGAGGCGGATTGGAGGAGGTTAGAGCTGGAGAGGGGCGAGGCCATGAAGAGATTTAAACATGAGGATGAGAATTTTAAATTTGAGATGTTGGACTGGGAGCCAATGCAGGTCAGCGAGGACAGGGGTGAGGGTAAGTGGGACTTGTGAGACGGGATATGAGCAGCAACATTTTGGATGAGCTAAAGTTTACGGAGGATGGAAGACCAGCCAGGAGAGCAGTGGAATAGTCAAGTCTGTGGGTGACAACGGCATGGGGAGAGTTTCAGCAGCAGATGGGCTGAGGTAGGAGCAGAGGTTGGCAGTGTTATGGAGGTGGAACTAGGTGGTCATTTTGAACAAGACTATATGAGATTGTAAGTTTGCTCGGTGTCGAATAGGATGGCATGGTTGCAAAGAGCCTGGTGAAATCTCACACAGTGGACAGGGATGGAACTGGTGGCAAGAGTACAATGTTTGGGGCAGGGGCTGTAGACGATAGTTTCAGTCTTCCAGTGTTTAGCTGGGAGAAATTGCAGCTCATCAAAGACTGGATGTTGGACAAGCAGTCTTAGAACCCAGAGGCAATGGAGAGATTAAGAGAGTAACTGAGTATCATTTGGAAGTTGTCTTTGGCTGATGTCATCCAGAGACGTTGTGTAGATGAGGAAGGGGGGACCAAGCCTACATCCTTCTGATACTCTGGAGATAATGGTGGAAAGAGAAACCAATGCTGGAGATGCTCTGGCTATGCTCGGATAGGTAAGAGGGGAACCAAACAAGGGCAGTCCCATTGAGCTGGACAATAGTGGAGTCATTGGAGGATGGTGTAGTCACTGTTTGATGCGCTATCAATTCTAATAAAAGGCTAGGCAGAGTTCAGAACAACAGGCTTTTATTAACTACTGAATTGCACTTCAGACAGATCAGGACTATGCCTCTAGCGGACGACCGAATGCCAGGAGCTGCCATGCGGCCGCTCTTATACTCGGTAGCCCAGGGGCGGAGTCAGCTGAGGCATAGTCAGGCACAACAGTGAAACAAGAGTGAACGACAACAACAACAGTGAACACAGTGAACTACAGTGGTTTACCACACTGTTCATAGGCTGCAGAGAAGCCTAAGAGGGCTAATGGGCCACAGTCACGAAGGATATAATTTGTGACTGCTGAGGGCCATTCAGTGCTGCGACAGTGGTGGAAACCTGAATGGAGAGATTCAAACATGGAGTTGTGGGGAAGATGGGTATAGATTTGGGATGCAACAACATTCAAGGACTTTGGAGGTTGTCTCTTCAACATTTAATCTCTCCTGCCTTCCACCCTAACACAGACCGTTCCTTTTATTCTTTCTTCCCCTCGCCCTTTCCCTGCCTCTGCACCTACTTAAAACCTGTTACATCTCTAACTTTTTCCAGTTCTGATGAAGGACCACAGACCTGAAACGTTAACTCTGTTTCTCTCTCCACAGATACTGCCTGGCCTGCTGAGTGTTTCCAGCATTTTCTGTTATTTCAGATTTCCAACATCCGCAGTACTTTGCTATTGTATTAATGTTTTAGTGATGTTGTTTGGGGGATACATATTGGCCAGGACACCAGGAGAACGCCCCTGATTTTCTTCGGCATAGTACCATGGATCTTTTATGTCCACCTGAGATGGTAAATGGGTAAATGGGGCCTCAGTGTAGCATCTCATCCGAAAGACAGCACCTCCGACAGTGCAGCGCTCCCTCACTGCTGCACTGGAGTGTCAGCCTAGATTATGTGCTGAAGCCTCTGGCGTGGGGCTTGATCCCACAATCTTCTAACTCAGGCGAAAGTGCTACCATTGAGCCAAGGTTGGCATTTATAGTGACAATAGTGGAAAGTGCAAGACTCATGCTAATTCTGAAGTAGCCTGAATCTAATTGTTTTGGAGTTCTGGAACCAGGTACTTAAAATATTTCCCACACTTCTGCTCTCACCCCTTCCCCTTCCTCCCGGAACCATGATAGGGTTCCCCTTGTCCTCACTTTTCACCCCACCAGCCTCCACATTCAATGGATCATCCTCCGCCATTTCCGCCACCTCCAGCGTGATCGCACCGCCAAACACATCTTCCCCTCACCTCCCCTTTCAGCATTCCGAAGGGACCGCTCCCTCTGTGACACCCTGGTCCACTCCTCTATCACCCCCAACACCCCTTCCCCTTCACACCTTCCCGTGCAAGGGCAGGAGATGCAACATATGCCCTTATACCTCCTCTCTTTCCACTGTCCAGGGCCCCAAACACTCCTTCCAGGTGAAACACCGATTTACTTGTACTTCTTGCAATTTAGTATACTATATTCGCTGCTCACAATGCGGTCTCCTCTACACTGGGGAGACCAAACGCAGATTGCGTAACCGCTTTGCGGAACACCTCCTTTCAGTCCGTAAGGGTGACCCCGAGCTTCTGGTCGCCTGTCACTTTAATTCTCTGCTCCACTCCCACTCAGACCTTACCGTCCTCAGCCTCTTACACTGTTCCAATGAAGCTCAACGTAAGCTCGAGGAACAGCACCTCATCTTTTGATTAGATACTTTACAGCCTTCTGGACTCAACATCGAGTTCAACAATTTCAGACCATAACCTCTGCCTCTACTTTTTTTCCCATTTTTTTTTTCTTTCTCTCACATGGCAGCTGTCTTTCATTCTGCCAGTGCCATTCGGGTCCCCACGGGTGAGTACGCGCTGTGTACTCACCCGTAAGGCCAACGGAAGTGCCGGTTTCACGCATGCACTGCGCATGCGCTGGAAACCGGAACTTCCGTTCCCTTGAAGGAAGGGGTTTGGAGGTCAAACATGTGCGCCGTTGAGGCAGCGCGTAGACCTGGAACTTCCGATTTTTTTACAGGTTTCTCCGTGCGGGTAAGTCTCTAGCAGCTGCGCGTGGAAAAAGCAGGCGCAAGGCCTGCTTTTAACAAGGTAAGAGGTTAATTAAGTAAAATTAAAACATTTCTTCCACAGGTTTATCATTTTAAAATACTTTAAAGAAAGGTAAGTTTATTTTTAGCCCTGTTAAAAACCTTAATTAATTTTTTCAAAAATTTACATTTTTGTTTAAAATAGTTAATTTATGCAATTTATAGTTATTTTTAAAATGTGATGTTTTAAAAAAAAATTATTTGAAATTTTACTTAGGTTTTGGGGCCGATCTCTATTCACAGATTTGACAGGTCTTCCTGTCAAATCTATGAATGGAGATTCCCTGCTCCGATTGGCTCCCCATGGCCTATGTGATCCCAGGGGATGCTGCGAACTAACTGCGCCCCTGGGATACGCGAGCACTGCACACCGGCAGCTGGAGGAGGCCCAGGATCGGAATCCCACGCGGGCCCACAGCACAACTTACACCCGCGGGAAGCCCCCCGGACCCGAATTTCTGGCCCTTCATCTAGAGCCATCTTTTGTTTCTTAACTTGTCCCATTACCATCTCCTTGCCTTGCACCGTCATCCCTTTTGTCTCTTAATCTGTCCTGCCTTCCATCCTATCACAGACCTTCCCTTTTGTCCTTTCCTCCCCTCCCCCCTTTCCCTGCCCCTGCTCTTGCTTAAAAACCTGTTCCATCTCCAGCTTTTTCCAGTTCTGACGAAGGGTCATTGACCTGAAACGTTAACTCTGTTTCTCGCTCCACAGATGCTGCCTGACCTCCTGAGTATTTCCAACATTTTCTGTTTTTACTTAAAATAAACACACTGGTTGTCATTTTTTGAAGAAGTTACAAAGTTGGTGGATGAGGGAAATCCAGTAGACATTATCTACTTAGATTTCCAAAAAGCTTTTGATAAGATATTGCACAAGAGGCTTCTCTATAAGATTGAAGCCTCCGGTATTAGTGGTAATATATTGAGCTGGATTCAGAACTGGCTGGCAGGACGTAGACAAAAAGTAGTTACAGATGGATTTGGATCTGTTTGGAGACCGATCACCAGTGGTGTCCCGCAGGGTCAGTGTTGGGACCGTTGCTCTTTACTATTTTTATTAACGACCTGGATGTAGGTGTTGGGGCACAATCTGCAAATGATACCAAGATCTGTGCAAGTGTTGGAACTGTAGATGATGCTCGTCTGCTTCAGGCAGATCTTAATGTGTTGGGAGATTGAGCTCAAGACTGGAAAATGATGTATAACTTCGATAAGTGCAGTGTTATGCATGTGGGCAGGGCAAATGCTCAACATTCATACACCCTTCGGGGAAAGGCATTAAAGATGGTGGAGATAGAAAGACATTTGGGCATTCTAGTGCATACATCCTTAAAGGTACATGAGCAATGCCGTGAAGCAGTAGCTAGAGCAAATAGGTTGTTGGGGTGTATCCATAGGACATTTGAGTACAAGACAAGGCATACTGTATTGTCCTTGTGCAAGACCTTAGTTAGGCCGCACTTGTAATACTGGGTCCAGTTTTGGTCTCCTCACATGGTGAGTGATATTGAGGCTTTGGAGAGGGTGCAGAGCAGGGCCACTAGACTAATTCCCAGTCTAAAGCATCTTAGTTATCAAGCTAGGCTAAAAGAGCTGAGACTCTACACCTTTGAGAAGTGTAAACTTTGGGGGGATCTGATTGAGGTTTATTAGATAATGAAGGGAATAGATTGTGTTCCAGCTATTTTATTTCAGTTTATTTCAATTAAATAAGTTAGGCAGGACCATGGGTCACAAATTTAAGTTGTATAAGGCTAGATCTAGGTTAGATGTCAGGAGGTGGTTCTTTTCCCAGAGAATAGTGGACCTCAGGAACAGGCTACCGTCTCGTGTGGTGGACGCGAACTCACTGAATTCCTTCAAGCGAGAGCTGGGCCTGTTTCTGGCTGGGGCGGAGATCTCCTGGACTAGTTTTGATCGCCTAGGTGGGTCGGAGAGGAATTTCCCAGATTTTTTTCCCCCCAAATTGGCCTGGGTTTTTTATCTGTTTCTTTGCCTCTCCCAGGAGATCACATGGTTTCGGATGGGGTGGAGAGTATATATTGTGATACACAAGGTATCGCAATTGTGTGGGACAGGCTCGATGGACCAGATGGTCTTTACCTCTGTCATTGTTTGTATGTATAATAGAACAAAGAAATGAAATGGGGCAGGAAAATCAACGAGGTAAAATCCACATTTTGAGTCTGAATAGGAAGATTGGATGAACCTCATAAAGGACTCCTATTTCCTTCAAGAATAAATCTTGTTAACGAATTGCACCAAATTAACATTACATTTTATAGAAACAAACAAAAAGTGTCTTTTTTTCAGTTTTCCAGTATCTATGCTGTTTCATCTTATATTCCATCTTAAGGGTTCGCAAAGTATGAATCATAGAATGATACAGCACAGAAGGAGACTGTTGTGTCTGTGTCTAATAGCAGGAGAAACGGTACAACAGGTGTTTACTCAACGTGGCTCACAATGGAACTGCCTGTACAGATTACTACTCAGTGCTATATACAGGTGTGGTCACTGCCAGTACTACAGTATACATGAGCTGTAAAAAGTAGTTCCCCCCTTAAAGGTATATACATTACAATTCCTCCCCTTTTAGATTAATAGTACCATAACACTCATTTAACAATTAAATATCAAACTAATTACAATTAACACTTTTAACATGCAACATTAGCTGAAAATAGTCTATTTATATATTCAGTCTTTGGGGAGGCTTCCTGATCCTTTCTGGATAGCGCCTTTCCCAAGTGTTTTGCTCTTGGTGCGCAGGCGATTCTGGCCCCCTGTCATCGGTTGGTTCATCAGCTTCCGATGCTACTGTTTCTGGGGTAGATGCGACCTGTACGTCGGGTTCATCACCAGGTACGTATGGGCGAGGCATGGGGTTGACTTGTTCCTGTGACTCTAGGATCTGGTCAGCATGGCGTCTCACGATGCTCTCCCCAACGTCCACTGTGTACATTAGTGGGCCCTGCCGTGTGCATATCGTTCCTGGCTGCCATTTTTCTGTTCGGTAGTCGCGGGCCAAGACTGGTTGCCCTACATTGAAGCTCCTTGTTGGCTTCTCATGGATGTGCTGGAATTGCTTACTCTCAACATCTCTTCGTACGTTTGGTCTGAGCAAATCCAGGCGAGATCTTAACCTTCGGTTAAAGAACATCATGGCTGGGGCCTGGTTGGTGACTGCATGTGTCGCATTCCGGTAGGCGAACAGGAAATTGTCCACCTTGTGCTGCAGCGGAATGTTGTCATTGTACATAGCCTTTATTGCCTTCTTAAAGGTTTGTACGAACCTCTCAGCCAATCCATTTGTGGCTGGATGAAACGGGGCGGATGTGTAATGCCTTACCCCATTCTTTTTCAAGAACCTCCGGAACTCTTCGGACACAAACTGTGGTCCGTTGTCAGAGCAAATCTGTTCTGGCAAGCCATTCCTGGCAAAAATGGTCCGTAGGACTGCAATAGTTTTCTCCGTGGTGGTGGAGGACATTTTGATGACCTCAGGCCATTTCGAGTGCGCATCCACGGCTATTAAAAACATTGAGTCCATGAATGGACCAGCAAAATCAATATGCACCCGTTGCCATGGAGATGAGGGCCACTCCCATGGGTATAGAGGGGCCTGTGGAGGTGCATTTTGGACTCTCTGGCATCCTGAGCAGCTCTTGGTCAGGTCCTCGATTTGTTTATCGATTCCCAGCCACCACACATAAGCCCTGGCTAGGCTTTTCATTTTTACCCCTCCCAGATGACCCTCATGAAGCTCATTGAGCACTCTATCCCTTAACTTGGGTGGAATTACCACTCGGGATCCACACATCAAGGTCCCCCGGCACACTGACAGCTGTTCTCTCCTTGTTGAGAATGCTGGCAACAGTGAGTCGCCATGTGCTGGCCATCCCTTCACCGTCAAATCATATACCCGAGACAGTGTCGGGTCATTTCGGGTTTCCTTTTCGATACAAGCGTTAGTTACTGGTAGGTATTCAACTATAGTCGAATGGAATATTTTGACAGGATCCACTGCTGGTGCTTCCTCTGTGGTAGGCAGTGGCAGGCGTGATAGCCCATCAGCATTTCCATGCTGTTTCGTGCCCTTATATTCAATCTCATAGTGGTGCGTCCCTAGTAAAAGTGACCATCTTTGTAGTCGTTGCGCAGTCATCACCGGAACGCCCTTCTTCGGATTAAAAATGGAGACAAGAGGCTGGTGATCAGTCAGCAAGGTGAATTTCTGCCCGTGCAGATAGTGATTGAACTTTTTCACTCCCCACACTAGGCTGAGGGCCTCCCTGTCAATCTGGGCGTAGTTACGCTCGGCTGAGGTTAGTGATCGTGACGCAAAGGCTATTGGCCTCTCTGAGCCGTCCGAGAATTTGTGCGACAGCACCGCTCCAATGCTGTAGGGTGACACATCACATGCCAACCGAATTGGTAATGCCGGGTTGTAATGGGCCAATACCTCTTTCGATGTGATTAGTGTTTTGCTCTTCTGGAAAGCTCGTCTACATTCGTCACTCCACTTCCATGGCACCCCAGTTTGCAGTAGGGTGTTCAGTGGGTGTAGTATTGTAGACAAATTTGGCAAGAACTTATGGTAGTAGTTTACCAGCCCGAGGAACGACCTCAGTTGTGACACATTTTCCGGTGCTGGAGCTTTGATTACTGCCTCAATCTTCTCTGGGGACTTATGTAACCCCTCTTTATCGATAACGTGGCCACAATACGAGATCTGTTTTCTAAAAAATTCGCATTTGGGGCGGTTAGCTCGGAGCCCATATTCCTGCACTCTAGTGAGCACCTGCTCCAGGTTGGCAAGGTGATCACTGTCATTTTCGCCCGTGACCAGGATGTCGTCCAAATAACACTGGGTCCCTGGGATCCCTTGCAGGACTTGTTCCATTGCCCTCTGCCAAATAGCCGGAGCTGATGCTACCCCGAATACCAGCCGGTTGTATTGGTAGAGACCTTTATGGGTGTTGATTGTGAGGTATTTTTTTGATGCTTCTTCTACCTCCATTTGCAGATACGCCTGGGCCAGATCAATCTTAATGAAGCGTTTCTCACCAGATAGCGAGGCAAAAATATCTTCAATCCGCGGAAGTGGATATTGTACGGTGTGAAGGACCGGGTTCACTGTTACCTTAAAGTCCCCACAGATGCGAACCTTCCTTGGTTCCCCAGGCGTGCTGCTCAACGACTTTTTCATCACAGGGACGATGGGTGTAGCCCACTCGCTCCAGTCTACCTTGGACAGTACACCTGAATGTTGCAGACTCTCCAGCTCTGCTTCGACGGCTGGGTGGATCGCATAAGGTACCGGTCTTTTTTTGGGCTTGCGTTTTCTTCAATTTTAATCATCGCTGTCATGCCTTTTAGTGTCCCGAGTCCTTGCTGGAACATTTCTTTCGTGTCAGTTAGGATCTTTGACAGTCGCCCAGGTGTGACGTCGTCATCCTTTTTGTCAACCACAGTCAGTGCCTGTATGGAATGCCAATCCAGTTGTATTTTCCGGATCCATTCACGTCCCAGTAATGGTGGTCCTCCATCTTGCAATACATACAGGTCTAGTTTTGGTGTTTCCTTACCGTTATATATAACGGTCACCCTTATTTTTCCTTTGGGGTAGACTTTTTGCCCCGTGTACGTCTTCAAAATAATTTTTGTGTCTCTCAAGGGCATGTGTGAGAATAGCCGCTCGTAGTTAGGGCTGATCCTGTGTCCAATTCCATCTTTACCTGGACTGCTGCTATCTTGAGAGTGACCCAAATGGTTCGGTGATCCTCCGTTGTGATCACATTATGTAGTTTCAGACAACTCAGTTCCCTGCTTTCGGAGTCGTTATCACTCTTTTGTTCATCTGAACTATTCTCCGTCATCTTATGTACCTTCTTGTACTTTTCTTTGGTAGGTTTCTTATTGCTGGTTTTCTTTCCCGACCTGCAGACTCGTGCTATGTGTCCTACTTTTCCACACTGTCTGCACACTTTGTCTTTGAACCAGCAATCATTCTGGTCGTGTGTTGTTCTGCCGCAGCGATAGCACTTCTCTGTTCCATATGACATTTCATTTGTGCATTATTCTAGCGGTCTCTGTTGTATCTCTGCAGCGCCCCGTGCTGCTGCTTCATATGATACCACAATGCTGAAAGCCTTTTCCAGCGTAAGGTCCTTTTCAGATAAAAGCCGTTTCTGGGTTCCTTCACTTTGAAGCCCACACACAAACTTGTCCCTTAAGGTATCTGCCAGTCCCGCTCCAAACTGGCAGTGTTTCGATAGTTTGCGCAGTTCTATTAAATAATCAGCATTGCTTTCATCCTTATGCTGGTTCCGTTTGTGAAACTTGAATCTTTCTGCTATCAGCAGCGGTGTGGGGTTTAAATGTTCCTGTAGTATCGTTACTATGTCTTCAAAACTCTTTTCCATTGGCTTCGTTGGGGCTACTAGATTTCGTAATAAACCATACGTCTTTGCACCCATTAAATTTAACAATACCGACGCTTTCTTGTTATCTGACACCTCATTTGCCTTTCAGTGCACCTCTATTCATTCGACATATGTAGTCCAATCTTCGACGTGTCAAATGCGGTGATACTGCCACTCTTCGGCATTTTGGGTGTGGTTTAAAATGGCGTCTCTCAATGGCTTATAATGGCGTCTCCCGTGCTTTCCTTCCTCCCCCGCTGCTGCCAACGCTGCTCCCGGCGGCTGTCGTGGCAATGGCGGTGCCCTGTAGGTTTCGCGCGCTTCTCCTGCGCTGCTGCCAACGCCGCTCTCGGCGGTCCTCATGGCAATGGCGGCGCCTCGTGGGTTTCTGCGCGTCTCTTTCTCCCTCTCTTCGACGCTGCTCGGCCCCTGAACACCGGCTGCGCCCTGTGCGCTCTGCCCTCTCTCTCTCTCTCCCCCGTCGACGCTGCTCGGCCCTTTGCTGTGCCGCTCGGTCGGGCTCTAGCCCGCCGCTGTCCGGGAAGGGTCTGCGCACTACCTGTTGCCAGCCCGTTTTGCTGGACCACCTCGACTGGAAAGCCAAGCCTGGCTCTCGACAGCCTCCCCCGCAATTCTCGAGTCTCTGCTGGATGACTGGGCGGTTGCCCGTGGTCGACGCCCGAGTCTCTGGCCTTGACCTCCAATCCACTGATCTCCAGGAACGAATCCCCGGGAGGTGGTGCAGAGTTGCAGGTAGGTTCGAACTTGCCTTGTCGCCAATGTTGTGTCTGTGTATAATAAGACACAGACTGCAGGAGAAACGGTACAACGTGGCTCACAGTGGAACTGCCTGTACAGATTACTACTCAGTGCTATATACAGGTGTGGTCACTGCTGGTACTACAGTATACATGAGCTGTAAAAAGTAGTTCCCCCCTTAAAGGTATATACATTACAGAGGCCATTCGGTCCATCGTGCCTGTGCTGGCTCTTTGGGAAGAGCTTCACAATTAGACCCAACTCAACAACAATAACTTGTATTTATATAGCACCTTTAACGTAGTAAAATGTGCCAAGGTGCTTCATAAGACAAAAACATTTGACATTGAGCCATATAAGGAGAAATTAGGGCAAGTGACCAAAAGTTTGATCAAAGAGGTAGGTTTTAAGGAGTGTCTTAAAGGAGGGTAGAGAGGTGGCAAGGTTTAGAGGGGAATTTCAGAGCTTAGAGCCTAGGCAGCTGAAGGCATGGCCACCATGATTGATTGAATATAATCAGGGATGCTCATGAGGGCAGAATTAAAGGAGTGCAGATATCTCAGGGGTTTGTGGGGCTGGAGGAGATTGCAGAGATAGGGAGGGGGCGCGGCCGTGGAGGGATTTGAAAACAAGGATGAGAATTTTCAATATTTCCTGATAGCCGCAGCAAGAATCTAGCGCCTTCAAGCACAGGAGAAAAGCCGTGGTCAAAATATGGTGAGTGGGTGGGATATTTGGAACAGAAGCCAGCGTGCGAGTTTCAAACTTGGCGGCGGCTCGGCGAGGGAGGCGCTGCGATTGGGTGAGGCGAAGCGAAGGCAGCGCTGCGATTGGGTGAGTTGAGGTGAGGCGAGGGAGGCGTTGCGATTGGGCGGGCGAGGTGAGGGAGGTGCTGCGATTGGGCGGGCGGATGAAGCGAGGGAGGCGCTGCGATTGGGCAGGCGGGCGAGGCGATGGAGGCGCTGCGATTGGGCGGACGAGGCGAGGGAGCGCTGTAATTGGGCGGGCGGGCGAGGCGAGGGAGGCGCTACGATTGGGCGGGCGGGGCGAGGGAGGCGCGATTGGGTGGGCGAGGCGAGGGAGGCACTGCAATTGGGTGGGCGAGACGAGGGAGGCACTGCGATTGGGCGGGCGATGGAGGCGCTGCGATTGGGCGGGCGAGGGAGGCGCTGCGATTGGGCGGGCGAGGCGAGGGAGGCGCTGCGATTGGGCGGGCGAGACGAGGGGGGCGCTGCGATTGGGCGGGCGGGCGAGGCGAGGGAGGCGCTGCGATTGGGCGGGCCGGCGGGTTTCCGGTCGCTTGGGTTGCCGGGTGAGAGCGCTGGCTGTGTTGGGAGTCGGTGCGCGAGCTTTGGCTGTGGGAACTTGGCCGGCTAGTCCTCCAGCGACAAAGCCCACAACCGGCCTGCTGCTGTTGCTGCTCCTCCTCGGGTGTCCGACTGAGTGAGAGCGTTTTACATTTTAAAAAAGCGAATAATTTTATTCGATCTCCCCGTGTTAGGCTGTTGCTTTGGCGGTTTCCATGGCAACGCGTGGCGCGCGGAGACGAGCTGTTTTCTTTTTTAAACTTTTTTTGGGGGGTTCTTCGCAGGAACTATGTAAAACAAATCGAGAGGTCTCGTTGGTAACTAAACGATCTGAAAGTGTGTAAATCCTGTTTTGTCCACCATTAGTGCATGCAGAAGAGAGTTATGTTTGTGGTTTTCCGCAAACTAATGTTTACAAAATGGCAGCTAAGACATCAATTCCCCGCACGTAAAACCCACAACTGGCGCACAGTAACATGTAAATTACAGCATAGAAGGAGTCCTTTCAGCCCAGTGCACCTGTATCAGTGCCAGGTCGTCCACTGGAGTTACCTCCTCCAATTCCTCATCCTTGCGACCTTTCATTTTGGATAGTGAAATTTGTATACAACCCACAATCCGATTTGCACTTTTGTGACCCTTAGCTGCACTTTTTAATGATCTGTGTATTTGCACCCCTAGATCTCGCTGTTCTTCTGCTCTGTTAATCTTACTGTTTAAGGTATGTTTTCTTTCGCTGTTCTTTATTGTCTAATATGTATAATTAACATTATTGTAAACTGAACTGCAACTGTCCCCTATCTTGCCCACTCTGTTTAGCTGCGTGTCATCCTACTGTCACAACAACAACTTGCATTTTAATAGCCCCTTTGACACAGTAAAACATCCCAAGGCGCTTCACAGTAGCGTTATCAAACAAAATTTGACACCGAGCCACATAAGGAGATATTAGGGCAGATGACTAAAAGCTTGGTTAAAGAGGTAGGTTTCAAGGAGTGTCTTAAAGGAAGAGAGAGGGATGGAGAGGTTTAGGGAGGGAATTGCAGAGCTTAGGGCCTCGGCAGCTGAAGGCATGGGCACCAATGGTTGAGCGATTTAAAATCAAGCATGCACAAGATGCCAGAATTGGGGGAGCGCAGAGATCTCGTAGGGATGGAGGAGATTACAGGGATAGGGAGGGGTGAGGACATGGAGGAACTTGAAAACAAGGATGAGAATTTTAAAATTGAGGTGTTGCTCAGCCAGTAGCCAGTGTAGGTCAGCGAGCACAGGGGTGATGGGTAAGTGGGACTTGGTGCGAGTTAGGATACAGGTAGCAGAGTTTTGGATGAGCTCGAGTTTATGGAGTCACCTGTATACTTCAGCTTGCCATGCCCCCTAATTTGGTGGTATCAGCAAATGTTGATATTCTTGTGTCTTAATTACAAATCATTTATATAAATGAAGTTCCAGCACAGATTCCTGGGCTATATCTTGACAGTGAAAAATATTGAAGCGTTGATACGGTTTATGCTATGCGATGGCTAGATTTTTATATATATGTCGCTGTCCAAAATAAAAAGATAATGCCTGGAATTTGCTGTGGGTTATAGCAGTGAACTAACAGCGTTCGCTATTATTACCCCTTTGAAACTGACTGAAACTTCAGGATATAGTGCATGCGGATCTAAACTCTGACACTGGCTGCGTTGTGAATCTCCCCCGACTCCCAATAGCTGGCAATCGGTGTAATCCGTGAAATCAGTGAAACTGACGAAAACTTGGGTATTTCCACAGTAATACCGCTGTTAAATACCCCATTAAAAGTTGGGCCTTGTTGGATTAGGTGTAACTGGGGTTTTAACAGTGTATTGACTGCTAAACAAACATTATGGCCCTGAAAAACTAATTTAAATTTTCTCCATAATGATGACAATTACAGTTTTTAAGCAAATAAATATATTTTTTAAAAGTTTGTTACATTTATTTCAGGTTTACCTTTTCCCCATGTGAGAGCCCCAATCTTAGTTTTGCTCTGTGTAACATTTTTTAAAAGTCTGAATAAAAGCAACTTCTTCACTTCCTGGTTCCCTGTTGGTGAGAATTATGCATATTGATTGGCTGCTTAGACAGCTTGTTGACATCACAGCAGCTCGCACTAGGGATTCCCCACTAGTCTACACTGATCTCACTTGCACGTCGAGAAAGGCAAACTTCTCGCCACAGAGATTGCAAAATCTTTGTGGGCAGCTTTCTTCAGGGCCAGCAGTGAACACACATTCCGGGCCACGATCATAGCATATAAGATCCTGCATCAATGTGACATAGTTATTGTAACTGGAAAAGGCAGTTACTTTTTTTAAAATCCAAAATTAATTAATGTTTGTATGATCCAAACAGACAAATGATCAGAACAATATTAGTTGAAATCTTCGATAGCGCTAAGGAACTGCAGTGTAGCAGAAGCTATATTTTATGTGATATCTAACCTCGTGGTTTATTTGCAGTCTTTTTATAAAAAAAAAAAATTGCCACAGTCATTTAGTTCCTGAAATCTATGATTCATCAATGGCTCGGATTTTGTGGTAAAAGTAACGGTGAGGCTAACGGCGCTCACTTATTAAAGGGTAAATCGGACAGCAACTTCTGGTGACCGCACACGCACAATTAAACATGGAAATCAGGAAGTTGCCCTGCTATTCCAGAAGCTTCGCTATACCGAGAGACTCTGCAGTGAAACACATGAAACAGCATGAAGTTGCTGTACTTGCGTGATACATACCCACTAAACACGGCAGAAAAATTTAGGGCTTGTCCTTTCCAGTGTAAGTACATTTTTAATGGCATGATAAGTCTTAATTACTGTCAAACAACCTCTCTAGCACTGAAAATTAACTTTTACAATTGTGGACTGTCATTCCAGATTGTAATTATTGTTGGAGATTTCTAAAAACAAATAAAAGTAAATAATTTTTTTAACTTTTTCTTTCTGTCTCTTTTATCTTCCTCTTAATCCCATCTTTTTTTCCCCTCTCTTTATTTCGCTTTCTCATATGGCATTGAATGAACTATTCTAACTGACATTTCCTGGTTCAGACTCTGCGCTGCTCATTAAGTATTATTTAATGATTGGTTAAGGAGATACACAGTTGCTTGCCCTGTTCACACAGGTCCCAGATCCCTTGTAGAGGGTGCCACGGCGAAATGGATTTCTAATCACTGCAAAAGCCCATAGTAAGTCTGTGAGCAAGTGTAAGTGTAATGAACGGCTAGCGCCGTGGGTTCACCACTGAGCAAAATCTGGGCCACCGGGCCATTGTATACAATTCAGCCTCTCGTGTTGAATATAAGTAACTGCATTCCCCCATTTATACCATATTAAAAATCTTACATCACAAAAGTATGACAACAGGAAGCACTTCCTGTCTAAACAAAAATTAATTCTTTTAGTCACACTTTTGTGCCAGCCTTTCGCATTATAAATTCTTATGTCCACGTTTAGAATGGAAACTGCCACGGTAAACCTGTTTCACTGTAATTACACTCTGCTGCCAGTGGTGGTGATGTAGCTGCTCATTTTGCATTACATGGACCCTCAGCAGGTATTGCAGAGAAGCTTCTATGCTATGACCATCTTTTTCTGCTTTCCAAATTACTTTGTTTCATTGCTTAACTATAAATAATAAATCCAAATATTTTATGAAACAAAGGACAGAATGTATGATTTTAAAATAGGGACTAAATTACATCTGTTTATCCCAGTCCACTTATCCCCTGCCCGCTAACCCTGCTTCACCTGAAGACTACACTTGGTCTTGACTCCCCATGTGCGAGGTCAACTTGTATTTTTTATTACTCTAGCAATGCATACACGTAATAGCTGTTGCATAATCAACGGGCTGTGTATCAAAAAACGTGTTTTTGGAATCACTAAGTTTTCCAAACAACGATTTATAATTTTAGAAATGCTTACTTTACCTTTATTACCTAAAATGTGTAGTGAACAAGTTAGATGATGGGACTTGGCAGTACACTGAAAATTACACCTCCTGTGTTGATTACACGAGAGTAAATACTTTGGGTCTAGCACCTGAGATAACATTTTCTTTCAAAATCAGACAGTTAATCAGGCTGTGCAATTTCAATGCTATACTTAATTTATTTCCTGATATTTAGAAAAGCAATAACATTCTTGCCCATTTCTTTAATAGGTAAGTAGTTGGCAAGCCACTTGAGAAGTGCAAAATGAGTGCTATTGCAGGTGAGGCCTGATTGGCCAGATTTTTGCTGGCAAGGCTGAAGAAATCTTATGGTGTAGACCAAACTCACCCAGCAGAAACTGAAGTTAACTTATACAAATGCTAAATGCTATCATTTAAAATAAAAGTGGCAAGATTAACATCCTGATTTCTAAAAGTTTAAATTGACAGTCAAATTTCAACAGAACAGCATTTCAAAATATTCGTGGGGGGTTTTACTCTCGCATCGACTGCACACGAAGTCAGTCACTGTGGCATCAGAAGAGGATTCAGGAAAAAGACTGTCAGCTTTATCATTCGGATATCGCAGCGCTAAGAACTATGCATTTATGGGGAAGCTAGATAAGTACAAGAGAGAAACGAATAGAAGGATATCCTGATAGGGTTAGATGGAGTAGGGTGGCAGGAGGCTCGTGTGGAGCATAAACACCAGCACAGACCAGTTGGACCGAATGGCCTGTTTCTGTGCTGTATAAATTCTATGTAACAATAGTTTGACCTTTCCTAAATGCCTGCCATTTAAGCCATTAGCAGTCTCTCCAAGAAAATCTTTACCTCCTTTTTCCAAGAGTAAATTTAAATGCTTCTCTACAACTTTAAAATTGTCTTTCTTGAAATTAACATTTTCCTATGACATTATATTACAAGCACATTCAGTGGCTTTTTTGATATACAAGGTTTTAACTGACAACTTATTCTTTATCAACAGAGGGACTGTTGAATGAAAAAAAACTCACTAAATTCACCAGACATACACTTGTGTCGTGTGAAGCCTATAATAAGCGAGATTAAGTATGCTTTATCTACCATAATTACAACATTACCTGAATAATGTTGCCTTTTAGTCAATACTGGTTGTTGCATATTTGGTAAAGTTGTGAGTATACTCAACAAATTAATGCATATTTGCTGTACTGGTGAAGTGCTTGTCTCTTCCACATACAAAGGGCCTCTTCTGCAGCTGCGAGCCAATTTCCATTAAAATGGATAGGGCATGTTCTGGTAAGCAGTCCACTCTGGGTAGGGACATCCGCCATTCGGGCCCAGAATCACAGAACGGATCCTATTTACAGGAAACTCTTTTTTATCCGGCACCAACGGGACCGGCGTGGTGCCGGTTTATCAAAAAGTCCGGATTACAGAGGTATAGTAAAAGGTACAAGAGCTCCGTACACAGCAACAAATCCAGGCTTCCCTGTTGCTTAGCAACAGGTGCAGGAACCCGGCCACAAGATCCAGGAACGGCCACTAATATGAATTAAAACTTACCTGAACCTACTCCTGAATTTTGCCGGTTAACAGAGATTTCCGGCTATTTAGGTGCCGGTAAATCGAGAGTTCCCTGTAGATTGGGCCAGTGAGAATCTCGTTTGGAACAATACCAATGTAACTTCTCCGGAAGTGCGGCAGGATGGGGGTGAACAGCAGAGTGGCTGCAAGCGGTGGTGCTCTGAATTATCTGTATGCACGAACTGCCCATACAACAAACTTTTCTCCTGGGTTGCCAGCAGCAACACCCGGGAAACAAATAGTCGATTCTGGGAGATTCCCGAACAAAGCGGGAGGTTTGGTAATCCTAGGCAAGCCCAGAATGGGAAGAATGCTCAATCCCAGCTCACTTTAATAGCAGCCTTCCAGTGTTGATGCACTGGATACATTACCCACGCAGATTTACATAGGAATGGAAGTAGACCATTTAGGCCCTTGAGCCGGTTCTGCCATTCAGTACCTCAACCCCATTTACCTACCATTGCTCCATATCCCTTGACATCCTTATCCGACAAACATTATCGATCTCGGTCTAAAAATTTCAACTGGCCCAGCATCCACAACATTTTGGGGGGGAGAGTTCTAGACTTTTACCTTTTATGTGAAGAAGTGCTTCCTGATTTTACTCCTCAATGGCCTAGCTCTAATTTTAAGATTATGCCCTTTTTGTTCTGGATTTCCCACCAGTTTCTCTGTGTCTACCCTATTGAATCCCTTTATCATTTTAAACGCCTGAATTAGAGCACCTTCTAAACTCAAGGGAATACAAACCAAGTTTATGCAATCTGCCCTCATCATTTAACCCTTTAATTAAGCTATAATATAATTCCGGTGAATCTGTGCTGTACCCACTCCAAGGCCTATATCCTTCCTAAGGTTTGGTGCCCAAAACTGAACGCAGTGCTCAAGATAGGGTCAACCATGGTTCTGTACAACTAAAGCATCACTTCCTCACTTTTTTAAGTTCAAACCCCCTTGAGATGAAGGCCAACATTCCATTAACCTTTTTGATTATTTTTTTTTGTACCTGTGCCCTAGCTTTTAGTAATTTTGTACATGGACACCTAAACCCCTTTGCGCCTCCACAGCTCCTAGTCTCTCACCGTTAAGAAAACATTATAATTTAATTTGTCTTTTCTCAGATCCAAAGTTGATAACCTCACACTTCCCTACATTGAACTCCATCTGCCATAGTTTTGCCCACACATAGTCTATGTCCCTTTGTAACTTCCAGCTCCCATCCACAGGACTTACTATGCCTCCTAATTTAGTATCATCTGCAAATTTGAATATACAGCTTTCTATTCCTTCATGCAAGTCATTGATATATATGGTGAAAAGCTGAGGCCCCAGTACAGATCTCTCAGGAACACCACTGGTCACATCCTGCCAATTGAGAACGGACCCTTTATCCTTATTCTCTCTCTTGTACCTCCCAACCAGTTTCCTACAGCTGATAGACCTGTAATTGCGGATCTTCAAGAACTGTGTTTTGACCTGCGTGGATGTTAACATTTTATCCCTCTCTCGCACACTAAGTCTCTCTCGCACACATGCACACCCGAGTTTTAAAGGAGTGGCGTATTTTTTTGATATTGAAAATCTACTACCAATTTTACAAATAAAAATGTGATTTTTAAAGTGAAGCAGCATTCCTGCCAGGGCTTGAGTCTTCTCTTTAGATAAAGAGTGGGAACAGTGGCTTCACTTCATACACATTTTGTAGGAATAGTTATAATCATCTCTTACTTCTACTGTTGTATTGTTCGTGGCCTGAAAATAGCTTATCAGTAATAATTTTACCAAAAACTGTAGGTTTGTAAAATCTTGCAGTGTTTGGATAAGTCCATGAATCTCACTATAATAGTGTAATACTGTAATACATTTTTTGTTATTTGAAGAGGTTCCCTGGATTAGTACTTGAAATTTAAGGTATTCAAAGAAAGTCATAACTCAAGTATTTGAAGAGGTCTCGCAGGAATATATTATAGTTGTGATTCTTTGCGATTGTGCAAGTTGGATGACCAGAGGCACTCTTAAGTTCTATAGCAGGGGTGTTCAAACTATAGCCTGTGATCCAGATCCAGCCTACAAGCTTCAGCCATCCAGCCCATGTGCATGAAGCCGTTAGCTGCTCCCCATTATCAGTGCATTTCCAGGCTGAACTCACCCCCAACTCCTCACTGTTTCCCTTAGTGCCACTGCCGATTCCTATCTCTCCTACTCCACCAAGTGATTGAACACGATTGCACACTATGACAGGAGTTCTCACAATGTCATGAATTCTTGACCGTAGTGTGTAGCAGCATTGGATCGCTTGTAGGAACAGCACCAGCAGAAAGTAGAAAATGGCTGAGAGGAGGAAGAATTGGGAACTTTACTGAGAATAGGAGAGTTCCAGTATAAAATTGAAGGGCAAGTGGAGACAAACATACCATCAGGAAAACACTATGAAATTGGAGAGGAGCAACAGTGGCAGCATGAAATTGGAAGGAGGAATAAATGCAAAAGCTTCAAAAGGATATAAAAAGGATACAAAACCATTGACCATCCTAAGCAGTTTCCCAGCGTTTAGTATACAGCTTTTATATGGAACCCGTAAGCAACTGAGTGCTTCACAAAGAGAAAAGGTTGGGATGCCCCTGATCTTTAGGTTTTGTTTTTAAAAATGAATCCGAGAGTACATAAGTGCTAAGCTAAAGTATTTTAAGTACGTATCACTTCTCATTTAGTTTCAACAAACCATCTGTTCACTTTTTCGTGACCTGCAATTGTGACCACAAATGCACTTCCATTATGTAAACTTTCAAAGAATTGCACAAAATATAAACAGTAGATTTGGTGTTCATAGGGCAACAAAAGATGGATGAATGACTTTCTGGCACTCTTTCCAGCCATGAGCACAGAACCAGTTTGCCCTTTGTGGAGCCATGGAACCACCAAGACATACAAACTTCCAATTGAACACTTGGACTACAGCTTCATAGAGAAGTGTACCGATGTGAAGTATCTGGAAAAAATTTTGATAGTGCTAAGGTACACACATTATAAATATCTCACTTCTGTGACATGATGCACAATGTTGCCAGTTATGTATTAATTGACATTTCCAAGAAATGGAAGACGATTCCAGATTTCAAAATAAATTTTCTTTTGAATATCTGGAAAGATTTTCTATAAATTTATAAAGATAGATATTATCAAGCAAATTTAGTGCAGAAACCAAAAAAAGTATTTTTCTAAAACAATGGTGTATTATAGTATAGAAACATGGTTGCAGTTTTCAGAAATTTAATTAAAGTTACTACAATATGATACTAAGTTTTCTTGGTTTCAGTTGAAATGATAAAAATTTAATCCACAGTGCAATATGCTGCTAAATCTACAAAGCCTTTTGTGTATTGAAAATATTGAATGTTTTCATTTGTTGTCTCGTGCATCTTCAATTGCAAATCAATGAACCTATCGCATTTGGTATCATAGATGCAAAATACTGTGTTCTTTTAAAAGAAAAATGGACACTCCAAGCTAGGCTATGAGGAGTCCCAGGAACTCTAACTTTCAAGTAGTATTAGTATCTAGCATTCTTCACTTTCAGCCATTACAACACACCTGCACTCAAAACTGTCAGGTCAGTTGTCTATCATTCTAGGCAATACTTGTATAATAGATATCATTTGGAGAAAGATATGAATAATTAAGATTTAAATACTGGAATGATGGAATTGATAGACAAACATGGTTAGAAAGAGATTTTAATTTTTAAAAGATTTTACTTTTATGGATTTTTATGACACTAACTTGATGATGTCGTGCTGTGACAAGTAATTAATATCTTGAGAGAAAATGCACCTGAGCAGTCTAAATCCAGTCAGGCTCCTGTTTCATGGGAAGCTGTATAAACATAGTTCTATTTGGTTTTATCTCTCCTATAATGGTACCTGTGCAATTTGCACAGTAATTTACCGCTTCATTTTATTTAGGCTTGCATGAATAAAGAATTCTAATTTTCCTTATTTTCGTTACATATCAAGAAGGTTTGATTATATGATTGTAGAATTTGTTAGGAAATTGTGATAAATTACTTATCACTTGTGGACCATTTTCCACATTGCATGGATAATCAGTTGATAATTTTATTTTGTCTTTGTCTCTTATGTACTAACATGATTTTGTAGTAGTCAGTTTAGTTTCTGTTCAGGCCATCACTATTACTACTACCTTTGTGTACAATGTTCAAGGTCAGGCGAGGAGGGATATTACCCTGATCTTATAACATTTTGTGAGAAGATGATTCTAAAGCTGGATCCTAAAAGTCGAGCTCTTCGTAAAAACAACCCACCAGCAACTGCTGCTAGCTTCACTAAAGAAGAATGGCAAGACATCACCAGTGATCTGAAGGTATACACTGTCTTTTAAATGAATAGCAAATAAACATTTCATAGAGGCTGGATGTGGAACTAAAAACACTCTTACTAGAATTTAACAAAAATTGTTTACTGTGATCACTTTGCTGGCGAGTCGCTTTCAAAAGAACCATTTATTTTCTCCTTGTATAAAGCTCATGTTTAGTGTGATCCCCTTGGACCTCAAAAATGTGGAATTCCTTACCACCCTCCAGCTTCTGCAATCTGCAGGCTCGCATTTGTCTAATCATTACTGATTTACTTCATCTTCCGCCCTACTCGTTTCAACATTCGTGGTGTCCTGTACTGTGGAGCCTTGTCCTTTACCTACATTTAAAATTTTTTAGAAATGGGTTAGTGGTGTAAACAGCCATCACACAACTTACACCTGTGCATATACTTTTTGTATATGGAAGACAAAATCAAGATATTATAGAATAATAGAATAGTACAGCACAGAAGGAGGCCAGTCAGCCCCCCTATTGAGTCGCGCCGGTTCTTTTCAAAGAGCAACCCAGTTAGTCCCACTCCCCTGCTCTTTAACCATATCCCTGCAATTTTTTCTCCTTCAAGCATTTATTTAATTATTTTCAGAAGGCTACGATTGAATCTGTTTCCACCACCCTATCAGCCAGTGCATTTCAAATCCTAACCACTCATTGCGTAAACAAGTTTTTCCTCATGTTGCCTCTGGTTCTTTTGCCAATCACCTTAAATCTGTCCCCTCTCATTATTGACCCTTCAGCCATTGGAAACTGTTGCTCTTTATTTACTTATCTAAATCCTTCATGATTTTGAACACCTCTATCAAGTCTCCTCTTAGACTTCTCTGCTCCAAGGAGGACAACCCCAGCTTCTCCAGTATATCCCTGTAACTAATCCCTCATCGCTGGAACCATTCTAGTAAATCTCTTCTGCACCCTCTCTAAAGCCTTCACATCCTTCCTAAAGTGTAGTGCCCAGAATTGGACACAATACTCCAGCTGGAGCCGAACTAGTGTTTTATATACGTTTAGCCTAACTTCCTGGCTTTTGTACTCCCTGCATCTATTTCTAAAGCCCAGGATCCCATATGCTCTGACGAAAGGTCTTCAACCTGAAATGTTAACTCTGTTTCTCTCTCCACGGATGCTGCCTGGCCTGCTGTATTTTTCCAGCGTTTTCTGTTGTTATTTCAGATTTTCAGCATCCGCAGTATTTTGCTATTGCTTTATTAACTGCTTTGTTAACCTGTCCTGCCACCTTCAAAGATTTGTGCACCAACACCCCCAGGTCTCTCTGTTCTTGTACCCCTTTAAAATTGTACCACGTGGTGTGCATTATCTCCCCTTATTCTTCCTACCAAAATGTATCACCTCACACTTCTCTGTGTTGAATTTCGTCTGCCATGTGTCCACCCATTCCACTAGCCTGTCTATTTTCTTGAAGTCTATTAACTATCTTCCTCACTGTTTACTACACTTCCAAGTTTCGTGTCATCTGCAAATATCGAAATTGTGCCCTGTAGCTCCAAGTCATTAATATATATGAAAAACAGCAATGGTCCTAGTACTGAACCTTGGGGAACTCCACTGTGTACCTCCCTTCAGTCCGAAAAACAGCCATTTACAACTCTGTTTTCTATCCCTTAGCCAATTTTGTATCCATGTTGCTACTGCCCCTTTTATCCCATGGGCTTCAATTTTGCTAACAAGCCTAGTATATGGTACTTTATCAAACACCTTTTGAAAGTTCATATACACAACATCAACTGCACTGCCCTCATCCACCTTCTGTTACTTCATCAAAAAACTCAATCAAGTTAGTCAAACACGATTGCCCTTAACAAATCTGTGCTGGCTCACCTTTATTAGTCCATGCTTGTCCAAGTGGCTGTTAATTTTCTCCCGGATTATTGTTTCTAAAAGCTTCCCCACCACCGACATTAAACTGACTGGCTCTACTTCTTTAGTAAACAAGTTCTTAAAATGCAGGTAAAGTAAGTATTTGAATTTATGGTTTACTATGAACTCACTGAATACTTAAAACCTCCTGTCTTGGTTACAAAATAACTATTATTACTGTTGCTAGTGTTATCTGAGATGATCACACTTTAGTAGCTTCTTCTGTACAGTATTAAAATTGGCACCCATGATAAGCAAGATATATTTAACAATGCCACATCTACTGTCAGTTATGTCCTTACGTAATTATTTGTTAGGACTTGAAGAAGCATAGTTGCCACAGGGTAAGTTTATTGGATCCCTGAATAAAATACTTGAGTTTGAATAGATGTTGGTTAATCTATTTAGGGAATTGCTATCCTTTTTAGGGTTCCTGTCAGAGGGTAAAAAAAAAGCCCTTCTTGATCGACGGGAGGGGGGTAGGGAGGGAGGGTGGTGGTGTACCACAGATGAAACAAGAAAACATGCTGGCCCTGTCCTAGAGATGGCTGTAAACTGATTAGCATCCCCTCCGTACCAAGAAGGATCACAAAGGATTAGGAGACAACTGTGGTGGAAAACATGAGAGGTATATTTTTAGTGATCAATAGAATAAAACAGTGCTACTAATCGCCCCCATGTAGCTTTTATGAACAAATATTACTCCGATGGATCTCGAGAGATTTTTCAAAGCAAGTTGCTAAAGTGTCTGTGTTGGGAAGCAGGGAGCTGGTTGAGAGCACAGGCTTTACCAGAGACAAAATACTCAGCCCCACCAACTACCATAGGGCTTTTTAAACAGTTTACAATACTGCACTCACTGGGAATTTGAACAGAGCAATGCTGTGCTTACATGTACTTTAACAAGAGGAGCGCTAAACTATCGAAAAGCAACAACACAGCGCTCAGCTGTATATTTAATTCTCTCATCAAAAATCTCAATCTAATTGTTTGAATGTATCATAGGAACAATTGTAGGCCATTCAGCCCCTCGAGCCCGTTCTGCCATTCAATGAGATTATAGCGTCAGCTGTGGCTCAGTTGGTAGCACACTCGCCTTTGAGTCAGATGGTTGTGGATTCAAGTTCCACTCCAGGGACTTGCACACATAAAGCTAGGCTGACACTCCAGTGCAGTGCTGAGGGAATGCTGCACTGTTGGAGTTGCCGTCTTTCGGATGAGACGTTAAACCGAGTCCCCGTCTGCGCTCTCGGGTGGACGTAAAAGATCCCATGGCACTAGTTCGAAGAAGAGTAGGGGAGTTATCCCCGGTGTCCTGTCCAATATTTCTCCCTCAACCAACACAAGAAAACAAAACAGATTATCTGGTCATTTTCACATTGCTGTTTGTGGGAGCTTTACGTGTGCAAATTGGCTGCTGCATTTCCCACATTACGACAGTGACTCCACTTCAAAAAGTGCTTCATCGGCTGTAAAGCGCTTTGAGACGTCCAGTGGTCGTGAAAGGCGCTATATAAATGTAAGTCTTTCTTTCTTTATGGCTGATTTGTATCTTAACTCCAGCCACCTGCCTTTTTATACCCTTGTCTAGCAAAAATCTATTGATCTCCGATTTAACATTATTAATTGAGCTAGTAGCTACTGCTTTTTGTGGGAGTGTGTTCCACGCTTCTACCACCCTTTGCGTGAAGAAGTGTTTCTAACTTCTCTCCTAAATGGTCTGGCTCTGATTTTAAGGCTATGTCCCCTTGGCCAAGACTCCCTCATCAGTGGAAACAGTTTCTCTCTATCTAATCTATCAATTCCTTTCAAAATCCTAAAAACCTCAATCAAATCACCTCTTAACCGTCTATATTCCAGGGACTAAAAACCTAGTTTATGTAATCTCTCCTCATAATCTAACCCTTGGAGCCCTGGTAACATTCTGGTGACTCTGCAATGCACTCCTTCCAAGGCCAATATAGCCCTTCTAAGGTGCCCAGAACTGTACACAGTACTCCAGATGTGGTCTAACCAGGGCTTTGTACAGCTGTAGCAAAACTTCCCCCCCTTTATATTCTAGCCCTCTAGTTATAAAGGCTAACATTCCATTAACCTTTTTGATCATTGTAACTACAAAGGTCAGAATGAACCAAGAAATTAATTTAGATATGATTTTCAATACAACATATAGAAGCAGACGCACCACACAATTTTTAAAACTTCAACTGTTGTCTAAGCTTTGTTTCTGATCTCAAAACTCAGAGGTTGATTATTATGCACATAAGTGGATTCTTTGGTCATAGTGCTGTAGATCTATAAATCAGCCTTTCAAAATCTGAAAATGGCCGTATCCGTGAATCAGTTTGTACAAATTTGCTCATCTATTTAATTTCCTAGTTTCCCACTCTGAAGCTGAATTAGCATCATCGGTTGCAATTTGACTGCATAATGGGGGCCTGATATAAAATGGCTGTTGAGCTACTTGAAACATGAGAGTTGGCCAGATTTAGAATCATGGGGCCCCGATATTTACGGGGAGGCGGGAAATGAGCCAAGGAGTGTGGTTGCGGGGGGAGGGGTGGAATACCTGGAAAACCCAGGAAGGCAGAGGACCTGCTGTTATCATTTTTTATTACTCCATTTCCAGCCCGGCAGTCAGCCAGAATGACAGGCAGTTGGGGACAGACCCCGGCAACCGGGAAGGATCAGAGTTTAGTGGTGGAAGGTGGGTCGGACTGGCAATTGGAAGGGAAGGGAAGGGGGACCAGGAGAGATCGTGGGGCGGAAGGGTCGGGATTGTGGGGTTGAGGGGAGGGGCTGCGGGGTGACCCAATCGCGGCAGAAGATTTGTTTGAGGGGCTGTGGAGGACAGTCCTACTCACAAGCACTGCTATAAAAAGCAGATACCAGCTGCTCCCGGTGTTGCAGCCTTGTTTCCCGAGCCCTGGGAAACCTGCCTGGCCCATATTAAATTTAATTCAGATTCACAACCTGCACCGTGAGAGCCTGATTTAAATATTATAATGAGGTGTTCTGCCGACCGAGAGCGGGACGCAGACATGTCACACAACTCGCAGCCGCACGCGGTGGGTTGGGGACGCATTGCGCAATTTTTTATTTTTAACCACCCGCCCCCCCCCCCCCCCCAAACCCACTCTCACCCATCGTGGGAGTTTTAATGTTCTCTCCATAGAATCATAACATTTTATAGCACAAAAAGAGGCCACTTAGCCTGTCAAAGCATTGCTCAATCTCTGAAAGATCTATCCACTTAATGATCCACTTAGTCTTGTTTCCCTGCCTTTTCCCCATACCTTTTTAATTTTTTCTTTTTCAAATATTTATCTACTTCCCTTTTAAAAGCCATCATGGATTCTGCTTCCATCATCGTGGTACAGCAGTCCATGTCTAAAAGGATAATTCTCATAACCTCTCCCTTTGTTGTTTTGGTGAAGATCTTAAATTTATGCCCCCTAGTTACCAACCCATTAACCTGTGGAAATAGTTCTTCCCTATCTATCTTATCAAAATATCTCAATTTTGACCAGCTCTATCAGCCTCCTTTTAAAATTTTTGTCCTGATGTATAGAGCTCTAAACTCTCTGGTCTCTCCTCATAACTAAAGCCACTCATCCTTGGTGTCATCATAGTGAATCTATTCAGCAACCCTCTGTAGCTTTGACATTCTTTCTAAAGTAAGATCCCGAAATTTGAACACTATATTCTAACTGTAGCTTAATCAAAAAAAATTTATGGTAAGGCTAACAAAATCCTATTGCATGAACTCACCCAGCAAAATATTGAAGTGATTAACATTTTTATTAACTACTATTAACCTTTTTTTGTTAAAGTCCGAAAGTGCATTACAGCCAGTAATGTACTGTTGTGATGTAGGAAACGCGGCAACTAAATTGCACATAGCAAGCTCCCAAAAACAGCAATATGATAATGACCAGATAATCTGTTTTTTAATGATGTTGGTTGAGGGATAAATGTTGGCCAGGACTCACCTGCTCTTCTTCAAAATAGTGCCATGGGATCTTTTAGGCCCACCTAAGAGGGCAAAGGGGGCCTCGGTTTAATGTCTCATCTGAAAGACGGCACCTCCGACAGTTTAGCACTCCTTCAGTACTGCACTGGAGTGTCAGCCTAGAGTTTGTGCTCAAGTTCCTGGAGTGGGACTGGAACCCACAACATTCTGACTGAGGCGAGGGTGCTACTAACTGGACCATGGCTGACAGAAACATCCTGATTTCTGAAAGCAGAAAACATCCAACATTGTATGAAAGTTCAAGTCATCCTAACTTTAAAAGACATTGAGGATTTGGAGATAGTTCAGTGAATAACAACAAGAATGATTCTTGGATATAGGCTTTAGCTTGTGAGGAGAAACTTACAGAACTGAGTTTGTGTTCATTTGAGAAAAGATTGAGGAGGCGCATCATCCCAGTGCTTAAAATACTTAGAAGCATAGATGATGAAGATCTACACAGGCTATTTGACCTGGACTGTGAATTAGAGGGTACAGATTTAAAATTCACACCTTCAAACAAAACTACATAGTAGGAATACCCCCCCACACACCTTACAGAGCAGTGGATACATGAACAGATTCCCAGCAGAAACAATTGATGATGTGGCAATTAATTCCTTCAGAAAAGAGCCGTGAACAAGATTAAATTTGAAAATGATGCAGTAGGTATAAACTGAGATGGTTTCCTGGAGTATAGTGGTTTCTGTGATGCTGAGGCAGGAGGGATTTTCTCTGTGGAGGGCATCTAGCCTAGGTGAATAGTAAAAATGTGGGAATGATTGAAGCTTTGTTTTTTGGAGATCAGGAAGTATTTGTGGAATACTTTCCATCAGAAGGAAAAATAGACTGGTGTGGAGCCCATAGTTGGGTTTATTTCACATGGCGTGCAGAAGAAGCTGACCTGATGAATCAGATAGCCTTTCTCTTTTGTACTTGTTTCGATTAGTGGTAGGCCAGAGGATTGGGAAATTTTTAGAAACCAGCAAAGGATGACTAAAAAAAAATAAAGAGGGAGAAGATAGATTATGAGAGCAACCTAGCAAGAAATATAAAAAAAGACAGTAAGAGCTTCTACAGGTATATAAAAAGGAAGAGAGTAGCTAAAGTAAACGTTGGTCCCTTAGAGGATGAGACTGGGGAATTATAATGGGAAATGGAAATGGCAGAGACTGTGAACAAATATTTTGTATCTGTCTTCATGGTAGAAGACATTAAAAGCATCCCAATAATAGTAGATAATCAAGGGGCAAAAGGGAGGGAGGAACTTAAAACTATCACTAGAGAAAAAGTACTTGGCAAACTAGTGGGACTAAAGGCTGACAAGTCCCCTGAACCTGATGGTCTGCATCCTAAGGTCTTAAAAGAAGTGGCTGCAGAGATAGTGGATGCATTGGTTGTAATCTACCAAAATTCCCTGGTTCCTGGAAAGGTCCCAGCAGATTAGAAAACCGCAAATGTAACACCTCTATTCAAGAAAGGAGGGAGACAGAAAGCAGGAAACTATAGGCCAGTTAGCCTAACATCTGTCATTGGGAAAATGCTGGAATCCATTATTAAGGAAGTAATAGCAGTACATTTAGAAAATCATAATACAATCAAGCAGAGTCAGCATGGTTTTATGAAAGGGAAATTATGTTTGACAAATTTACTAGAGTTGTTTGAGGATGTAACGAGTAGGGTGGATCAAGGGGAACCAGTAGATGTAGTGTATTTGGATTTCCAGAAGGTATTCGATAAGGTGTCACATGAAAGGATCCTGCACAAGATAAGAGCTCAAGGTGTTGGGGGTAATATATTAGCATGGATAGAGGATTGGCTAACTAACAGAAAACAGAGTCAGGATAAATGGGTCATTTTCAGGTTGGCAAATTGTAACTAGTGGGGTGCCACAGGGATCAGTGCTGGGACCGCAACTATTTACAATCTATATTAATGACTTGAATGAAGGGACCGAGCGTACTATTGCCAAATTTGTTGACGATACAAAGATATGTGGGAAAGCAAGTTGTGAGGAGGACACAAAGGCCCCGAATTTAATAGAGCTCAGAGGGCAGGTTTGGGGGTGAGTCAGTAGTGAAAATCGGAAAAATTGACACTGGGTTGCAAACCCCCTCCATCCTACCTCCATGCTACTTTGGCAAGTGTCAGGCCAGCGGCACCTGACCTGACACCAAACGGCGGGAGAGGCACTTAAGGCAGTTAACAGCTTGTTAACTGCCTGGATAATCTTATTTTAACTGCCTGTTTGGATTTTGCAGCTTTTTCTACGTGCTGCCCGCTGTCAGAAAAACACGCCAGCTGCATTGTGCTGGGTTTAGCGAGGACCTGAATTGTTGACTGCTGCTTGAACAGCTTAAAAGCGGTCCTGCAATCTCTCATACTTTCAGATGTCACAGCTTTGAGGTTTGGGACACATTTTGCAGCTCCACTAATCTTGAGTGTTCAAGCTGAAATCTATCTGCAGTGTGACCTCCTTGGAAAACGCTCTGGCCACTTTGTCTGAGCGCAAACAACCTCCATTCCTCGACAGATATATACCAGTGGTATGGGAACCATTGATATCCTCTCATCCTGGTCGTCGGATTCGGATTAAGAGCAGCCGCGGCAGCAGCACAACAGCAGCAGTGCCAATCTTCTCAGCCACCTGATGATGCAGAGGGCGTCAGTGCAGGCTTGCACCTCACTGCAGGAGAAACCCCCAACACAGGATTTACAGGCTGAAGATGAGTTTCCTCAACATGAGTGAGCAGCAGTGCCAAAGGAGGCGAGACGTAATCGCTGACATCTGCGCAATGCTGCACCAACACCTGGAGCCCAGAGGAGCGTGTGGACACTCCTTACCTGTGGCTGTCAAAGTCACCACCGGACTAGAGTTCTTTGCTTTGGGCTCCTTCCAGGGATCAGCTGCAGACATCAGCGGCATCTCCCAGTCGGCCACACATGCCTGCATCATGCAGGTTACCAATGCCCTCTTTGCAAAGTCGCATAATTACATCCATTTCTCCACGGATGAAGCAAGTGTGACCGTGCGTGCGTTTGGCTTTGCAAATATGGCAGGCTTCCCAAGGGTGCAGGGCATCGTAGACCGCACACGTGGCCATTAGGGCACCCCATCACAACCCAGCTGTATTTGTCAACCGCAAGGGTCTCCACTCCCTTAATGTCCAGCTGGTGTGTAACCACAGGAAGATCATCATGCATGTTTGTGCAAAGTACCCTGGCAGTTGCCATGACTCCTTCATCCTGTGGCAGTCTACTGTGCCTCAGCTCTTCAATCCACCAACACAACTTTCCGGTTGGCTACTTGGCGACAAGGGCTATCCCTGAAAAAGTGACTCTTGACACCGATGAGGCCATCAAACGAGGCTGAGGAGCGGTACAATCTGAGCCACATTTCCACCAGAAGCATCATAGAGCAAACCATCGGCTTGCTCAAAAAGCGATTCCGATGCCTTGATCGATCTGGTGGAGCCCTGCAGTATGCACCAGCCAGGGTGTCCAGAATCATCGTTGTCTGCTGCACAAGTGGCTTGGCACTGCCTGAGGCACAAGTGGCTTGGCACTGCCTGAGGAACAAGTTGCTCAGTGCACAGCCTCCTAAGACGAGGAGGAGGAGGGCATGCCTTGCGGGGCCCGATTTGGCCAATGCAGCAGCACGCGACCACATTGCTGGCCGTCGGGCAAGGGATGCACTCACCTGTGCTAGATTCGCGTAAGCTTACGATTCAACCCCAGGTGGCTGGCATATGGCTATGAATGTGTGGACGACCTTCTTAACACGCCACACATCATCTCTCCAATAAACGGTGCTTTCCTATTACCCACCACCATCATTACAAATGCAAGTCGCCCTGAGCCTTCACTGTGCAACTTCCATTTCTCAGAGCACATAGGCCAAAACTTCAACTCTTAGCCATCACTTTTGTTTAATCACATCACAATAAGGATGACAATCCATACTTTCCTACACAACAAAACACCCAAGTGACTACCCTTGTGACTATTTGTGTGTTAACTTCCTCTTGCGCATGCTTCTACGTGGTGCTTCCCTTGTGGCTTCAGCAGAGGTAGAGGCACCTTGCTCACTTTGATGCTGCGCCTGCTTAGATGCCTTTGGCGGGTGTCTTCTGGGTTTGGGAGCCTGGGAGGGCTCCTCCACAGTCTGCTCTTCCTGCGGCTGTGCAGGGGCTGAGACGGCCATCTCAGTTGGGTGAGGAATCTGGGGCTTTGACCGAAGGCTCCGCAGTGGCATGGTTGTGTGAGCGCTTGGAGAGGAACCCACACTTCCTTGTTGTCTGCTACCAACATCCCTCTCATGGGTCACCCGCACTTCAGTGCTAGCAAGTGGCTGGGGAGCTCCTTGCTGCACATCAGTGGGGCCATGAGGACCCGCCTCTGTACTGACAATCCTCATAACGGGGACGACCATGTACCTCTAGTGTCACCCCTCAATAGATGCCCATCTATTTAGAAGAGTCACCATGTTCTCCTGAGTCTGGCAACTCATCTCCATGGAAGTTGCCACCCTCTCCATGGTGGCACGTTCATGCGCCATTGCCTCCACAAAGGCAGTGCTCATGTTTGAGATGGACACCTCCAGTCTCTGCACACTTGCAGTTACCATGAATGCAAACCCTGTCAGAGACTCCTGCACTTGTTCCTGGAGTTCCAGCACTGCTCTCTTTCTGGATGTCCCCAGAGGCATAAAGTCTATATGTATCTGAGCAGAGCTAGGAGCGTACTGTGATTTTCGACGTGGACTCTCCACTGCTGTCGCTGTTTTCACCATCTGCTGATGCTCACTTGTGAGCTGTGATACATCAGGTGACAACACTATATGTCGCGAAGGACCCGCCGAGGTGTGTGTTTCTGATCTGGTGCTGGGTGTGCTGAGTCATGGTGATGCTGCTCCCTCAGAGGCTGCAGGTTCCTCAGGAGTCGTCCGGCTCTTCCTCCTGGACAGTGGGGAGGGGAGCTCTCGATGGTCCTGTGGGAGAGTAAAGGCATGAGTTAGACATCTGATTTTTAGGTAGCGGACACATCCTATTGTGCAGATGATCCAAAGTCAATCACTATGAACATCATATGCCATTGCAGTCAATCATGAAATCTAAATGAGGGTTGAACATCTATTCTGTCACCAGCTTCTTCTGCTGTGCCTATCTCTCCGTCCTTCACTTCCAGCTCCTCGCCACCTCCCACGATCTCGTGAGCAGCCTCCTCAGCACTTGTCAGTGTCGCCAGGGATGTTTGCCTCCTCCTGTTGACGCTCTCTACCTCTTTATTTTTGTCTATCTTTTCCTGCAAGGAGGGACTGTGAAGAATCTATAACAGAAGCTTAGAGGGAGACCAAGATTGAGTGAGGTGCCACAAGGAAGCTGCCTCCATATGCGTTGTTAGTTGTTGTCATTGCATAACAGTGAGAGCGAGTGTGAGGGGTGCATAGGCAGGATGGTGAAGTGATTCTGTACATGGAGAGAGAGGGATAGGTAAGGGTGCAAGGAAAGTAAGGGTAAGGTGGCATGTGGAGGAGGAGCCTGACAAAGCAGAGTGTTGGTGATGAGAAGGGAGGCAGAGTAAGTGAAGGTAAGTGTGATGTGATACTCACTTTTGATGAGCGCAGAAGATCATTAAACTGTTTTCGGCACTGGACCCAGGTGCGTGAACATAAGGACCTAGCGCTTACCTCCTCGGCAATGTGCAGCCAGGTTGCCTTTGTTTGCTGAGGAGGCTTCCTCCAGCCATCGGGAGGGAACAGCATCTCCCTGCGCCCTCTTACTCCCTCCACAAGAGCTTGGAGGGAGTCCTCATCAAACAGTGGAGCAGCCTTGGCTTTGGCAGCGGTCACTGTAACCTGGGCCCATTCACACAGCAGCAGAAAGGAAATGAGAAGTTGAGGCTACATGGGCCCCTTAAAAACAACTGCAGCAATGATTGGAAAGTATGACATCATCAGTGGACACAACAGACCCGCTCCCACTCATTGGGCTGGGCAGCGCGCACGGCTGGCCTAATGAGGCTACTTAAACTAAAATTGTAAATCGGGAGCGGCTGAAACTGGCAGCGGGACCGGAACCTGCCCACCAGGCAACCTGCCTCCTCCATTAAATTCGCGGCCAAAGAGTCTGCAAAAGGATATAGATAGGTTTAGTGAGTGGGCAAAAATTTGGCAGGTGGAGTATAATGTGGCAAAATGTGAGGTTATCTACTTTGGTCGGAAGAATAAAAAAGCAAAATATTATTTAAATGTTGAGAGACTACAGAATGCTGTGGTACAGAGGGATCTGCATGTCCTCGTACATGAAACACAAAAAGTCAGCATGAAGGTACAGCAAGTATAGCAAAATACTGCGGATGCTGGAAATCTGAAATAACAACAAAAAATGCTGGAAATACTCAGCAGGCCAGGCAGCATTCGTGGAGAGAGAAACAGTTAACGTTTCAGGTCTGGGACCCTTTATCAGAACTGGAAAAAGCTGGAGAAGTAACAGATATTAAGCAGGTGCAGAGACAGGGGGGTGTTAGGAAGGGAGGAAGGAATTGAAAGAACATCCTGTACTTTTGTAAGAGGCAGGAAAGATAAAATGTTGCAAATGGGAGTGGCAAAAATCATAAAGCATGAAAAATGGGGGCAGGGATAATTATCTGAAATTGTTGAACTCGATGTTGAGTCCGGCAGATGAGGTGCTGTTCCTCGAGCTTACGTTGAGCTTCATTGGAACAATGTAATAGGCCGAGGACAGAGAGATCAGAGCGGGAGTGAAGCGGTGAATTAAAGTGATAGGCGACCGGAAGCTCCGGGTCACCCTTACGGACTGAACGGAGGTGTTCCGCAAAGCGGTCGCCCAATCTGCGTTTGGTCTCCCCAATGTAGAGGAGACCGCATCGTGAGCAGCGAATACAGTATACTAAATTGCAAGAAGTACAAGTAAATCGGTGTTTGGGGCCCTGGACAGTGGGAAGGGAGGAGGTAAAAAGGGCATGTGTTGCATCTCCTGCGCTTGCACGGGAAGGTGCCAGGTGAAGGAGAAGGGCTGTTGGGGGTGATTGAGGAGTGGACCAGGGTGTCGCAGAGGGAGCGGTCCTTTCGGAATGCTGAAAGGGGAGGTGAGGGGAAGATGTGTTTGGTGGTGGGATCACGTTGGAGGTGGCGGAAATGACGGAGGATGATCTGTTGAATGTGGAGGCTGGTGGGGTGAAAGGTGAGGACAAGGGGAACCCTATCGTGGTTCTGGGAGGGAGGGGAAGTGGCGAGAGCAGAAGTGCGGGAAATGGAACGGACAGCAAGTAATTAGGAAGGCAAATGGAATGTTGGCCTTTATTACAAGGGGGTGGAGTATAAAAGTAGGGAAGTCTTGCTACAACTGTACAGGGCGTTGATGAGACCGCACCTGGAGTATTGCGTACAATTTTGGTCTCCTTATTTAAGGACGGATATACTTGCATTGGAGGCAGTTCAGAGAAGGTTCACTAGGTTGATTCCTGAGTTGAAGGGATTGTCTTATGAGGAAAGGTTGAGCAGGTTGGGCCTATACTCATTGGAGTTTAGAAGAATGAGAGGGGATCTTATTGAAACATAAGATTCTGAGGAGGCTTGACAGGGTAGATGCTGAGAGGATGTTTCCCCTCGTGGGGGAATCTAGAACTAGGGGGATGGTTTCAGAAGAAGGGGTCGCCCATTTAAAATGGAGATGAGGAGGAGTTTCTTCTCTTAGAGGGTCGCGAATCTTTGGAATTCTCTACCCCAGAAAGCTGTGGAGGCAGAGTCATTAAATATATTCAAGGCGGAGATGGCCAGATTTTTGAGCAACAGTGGAGTCGAGGGTTATCTGGAGCGGGCAGGAAAGTGGAGTTGAGGCCAAGATCAGATCAGCCATTGAATGGCGGAGCAGGCTCGAGGAGCTGAATGGCCTACTCCTGCTCCTATTTCTTATGTTATGTGTTATCAGTGTTTGTTGTATGTGGAGATTGTTATTAAAGGTTGTCCCTTCCTCTGAACAGATCATAACTGTAAAACTCCCATATCTTGAGTTCATAACAAGTTTTTGTGTTAGAGAAAAGAAAGGCCAAGAAATTCAATATCAGTAAAAACCTGCTGGTGCCACCACGGGCTGGTGTTAACAGCTGCTGAAAATGGTGGCACTGGTGGCTAATTAACATTAGCCCAGCGCTAAACTTAGTGTGCAACGCCATTCTGGTGGCGTTAGTCCCAGCAGGAGGCCTCAATGTAGCGTGGCCGTAGCGTTATTGCAGCAAGAACAGTCTTCTCTTAAAGTGAGGCTGTCATTTCAGAAAGCAATTCAGTCTCTTAAAGAGGAACTGCCTTCTGAAATGAAAAAAATAAAAATAATGTAAAAATAGGCAGGTTTTTACCCTTGCAGCTCAGCTGCCTTCTGAAAAAAAAATAACATTAAAAAGAATTTCCAAATGGAGTCTTAGCTCTTAAAGCTGAATTGCCTTCCACACCTTAAAAAAAAATGGGAAAAGTGCTTCAGCACAAATGCAAATGGCTCAGCAAGGCAGGGAAGGGGCACTCAGAGTCTCGCACGCAGCACTCCAGCTTTGTGCAGGGGCTCAACACTGCAAGACAGGCCCTCTACCCACAAGGGCCAGGAGGACCTCCAGAAAGGACGATATGGGACCAAATCACCGAGGCCATCACTGCCAGCAGTGTCGCCCCCCCACCACCTGGCTCCAGTGCCCAAAGAAGCTTCATGACCTCAGACCCGTGGTCAACGTCAGTGAATGCATCTTCAAAAGCCGTCACCTACCAACTGCACTACTAGCCTCACACACTTCTTAATACACAACCCACCCCCGCCCCCATTGCTCACCTACCAACAATCTGTACCAATCACGAGGCACATGTTTTATTCCTAGCTTCACCTCGCCCCCTTGAGGGAGACAGTGCTGGCCATTCCTGTCAGGGGCATTGCTGAGCCCTTGGTCAGCGACAGGGCTGAAAGGATACAAGATGCTGGTATCCTCATACGTTATCCTCCTCGCATGCGCCTCTTACTTTCCCACCCTCCCCTCACCACAACTCCACCCTTGTGCCTTCTTCATTTCACACACCCAGTAAATGCAACCTGGCCGATCACTGGTTGACCAAGAAGAGGGCGAGGAGAGTGAAGAAAAAGAAGAAACACTGTCACTCGATTTCACACTCCCAGCCCCCAGCTCCTTGAGGTCGACCTGCAAGGACATTTGCAGGGCCCCCCACTGAAAGTCTGTAGCCTTCCACCAGCCTTGCTGCAGCCACTGGGGTAGCATTGCGGGACATAAGTAGGATAGGCAAAGGCACACACAAGATAGTCACTAAGGGAATGCATAAGGCTGATAAGTTGATTTCTTGATGTCATTTGGATGGATAGATATATAGGCCTAGAAATTCAGTTGTTAGCGCCAGCCGCTAGCGCCTTAGGAGGAGGAGAAGTGGGGCGCTAAGCGGTTAGCGCCCGGGCGCGGTGCGAGCTACGCCTGGCGAACTTCCGTCAAGATTTAGCGGCGGCGCAAAACAGCAGCGCCCGTTCAGATGCATGCGCAGATCCTGACGTCATTTCATGGTGCAACGCCCTTGGTGCGCCCCGATCCGGAACTTCAGTGGTGCCGCCCTTCTGTGCGCCTGGCGCCCCCAGCGACTGGTAGAGGGGAACGGTTCCCAGTCACTGTGGGGTGCGGGGGGCGCTATTTAAAGGGGACTCCTCCTGCATTATAAGTGGCAGCCATTTTGTGCCAATCCTGTGTGAGAGACAGATATTTGGAGAGAGACAAAGGGAGAGAGCTTTCTGCTTTGACTCAGCGCTCGCACAGGTACTTCTGGCTTCAGGCCAGAGCTTTGCACTTGGATTTAACTTTCAGTGCCATAGCCTAGAAGCGCCACATATAATGGGGGCTGCAATGGGTGGAAACGTTGGCTTTCTGCATTGCATTCAAAGGGCTCAGACTCTGTGAGAGAGTGCCAATCATGGCCAGACGGAGAAGGGCCAACAGGCGTCGGCACAGGAGGCCTTACCCACCCAGGCTATACCGCCAGCAGTTCTCATATCTGAACATGTCTGAGGAGCAGTGTGTTCGGAGGCTGCGATTCAGAAGGGAGGTGGTCACTGGGATCTGCCACCTGCTTCGCAGAGATCTGCAGCCACAGCTGAGGAGCAGGACGTCTCTGTCGGTGGCCGTGAAGGTGACGGTGGCTCTCAACTTCTATGCCACCGGCTCCTTCCAATCCGCTACTGGGGACATTGCCAACATCCAGTTCGCGGTACATTGCTGCATCCGCCAGGTGACCAATGCCCTTTTCAGAAGGACACGTCAGTACATCTCCTTCCCCATGACCCTGGACAAGCAGCAAGAGCATGCAATGGGATTTGGAAGAATATAGGGCTTCCCCATGGTCCAGGGCGCCATTGACTGCACGCATGTGGCTTTGCGGGCACCTCTACAGAATGCCGAGGATTACCGCAACCGGAAGGGCTACCATTCGCTCAACGTCCAGTTGGTGTGTGACCACAGGCAGCTCATACTAGCTGTCAATGCCCGCTTTCCAGGCAGCAGCCACGATGCCTTCATCCTGCGCCAGACTTCTGTGGCAGACATTTTCGAAGCCCAGGCTCACCCACAAGGATGGCTTCTCATGGACAAGGGCTATCCTTTGTGCACCTGGCTGATGACCCCGCTCCGTGCGCCCAGCACCCCTGCTGAAGAGCGATACAGTGACAGCCATCAAGCTACCAGGAACATCATTGAGCACACAATCGGCGTGCTTAAGCAATGGTTCCGCTGTCTGGATCGTTCCGGGGGAGCCCTACAGTACTCGCCTGAGCAAGTCTCCCATTTCGTTGTAGTATGCTGCACAACCTGGCTATCCTCAGGACTCGGCCACTGCCAGCAGACATTGGCGGACCACCGGAGGAGGAGGAGGAGCACCAAGATGGCAGGGAGGCACAAAGTGCAAGGGCTGTCCATCGGCGGCTTATTGCAACTCGGTTCTAGGCCCCCTCTCAGGGAATGGCTTGTGCCAATGAAAGAACATGAGCCGCTCTGCAAACCCTCAGCCGGTCAAGGCAACAAATAGTTCAAATTGCAAACATGGACAATGTGAATGAAGAAAATTTTTTATTGTGCAAACTCTGTGCCCTTCCCGCATGACAAACTAATCCAGATAAACCCCCCAAAAAACAGTCAGACACATAACTGGCTCTCTCAACCTTCAGAAAATGAAAAAAAGTTAAACAAAAATGACTGTGATCCTCGGCCTTCATATAAAAAACAAACACAACATTCCCGGCCCTCATATAAAAAACAAGCACAACAGTCTCGGCCTTCATATATAAAAAAAACATTCTCGGCCTTCATATATAAACACAACATTTGGCCACACCTTCTACTTTTTCCCCTGCGAGGGTGATCCGCCTCGCTTCGGCGAGTGGCCCCTTCCAGCCCTGCAGCTCCTCCTCAATAGGACCCCAGTGGCTGCAGCAAGGCTGGGGGAAGGCTGCTGAGGGTCAGATGGTGAGACGGCAGATGCCCTTGGTGGACGGCCTGGACCAACTCTGGGCCTGGAGGGCCCGGCTGCTGACTGCTCCAACTCTGCTTGGGAGGCAGCAGTCTGTCCTACGGGTGGTGGCAGCTGCAGTGGAGGAGTGACAGTGTTGGCAGCAGGAATGCTGCCAACCTGACAGAGCACAGGCACTCCCTGGTCGGCTGATACACTGGCACTCGCACGGGCCAGCACTGCAGTATGCACAGCAATCTGCTGAAGCACAGGCTGCTGCAGTGCGGCAAGGGCTCCGGCGATGCCTGGCTGATCCAGCGAGGGTGGCAGCAGTTAGTGCCCATGTGGCCCTGATCTGTGTCTGCATCAGACCAGCCAGTGAATGCACAGCACGACTGAGCACTTGGCTAGAAGCCGCCTGTGATGCAGCGAAGTCCTGCTGACTCCTAGTCTGTGCTGCCCCGAATTCCTGAACACTCCTTGCCAGTGACTCTGGAGTCAGGCATCCTTGCCACTGCAGCCATGAGCTCAGTGTGCCTGCGCTCAGCCTCGGCGCCCATTTCACCAAGGAGCCGCACCTCCTCTGCGCTCACCGTAGCAGGTCTGGAGGCTGCACTCACCCTCCGGGGAGAAGGCCGCCGAGCTTCCCCACCCCTCCCGCGTTGCTGCAGCCTGCTGGGCCCCGAAGCTTCACTCTCCTCAGACCCTTCCCCCCTGCTCCCCTCCAGGGAAGACGTGTCCCCATCATGGCCATGGGCTGCCTCGGCTGAGGGTGGCACTGATGGGCCGGCTTCCTCCTCTTCCTCCTCCTCGAATTCAGAATCACTGACAGTGGCAGCTTGAGGGGCCGCCTCCTCACCTGGCGAATCAGCATCTGAAAGCAGGGAGGCACAAGAGTTGCTTTAGAGTGAGGACAGGGCGGCAGCAGCGAGGGAGGCATGAGTGCTGCTATGCACTGCATTGGTTCAAGAGTGGCAAAGGATGCTGGTGTGAGGCACAAGTGGAAAGAGAGAGGTCAAAAAGGTGATGACCTTACCATTGCTGTCCAGAACAGAGTTGGCATCTCCACTGGCAATGGGGCCAATCAGCCGGCCTACCATAATGCGCTCCACACGCTGCTCTAGGTCGCTGAGCTCTTTCAGGTCAGGACAGCCTCCCCCGGTCCGTAGCTGCTGCCTGCGATTGTGGGCCAGCTTGCCCTGCAAGAGAAAGGACGGGCTCTAAGTACAGTGTCAAACCTGATCTTGCCTGCACTGCCTCTCATGGTGGAATAGCCCTGACAGTGTCAAGCCCTGATCTTGCCTGCACTGCCTCCCATGGTGGAATAGCCCTGACAGTGTCAAGCCCTCATCTTGCCTGCACTGCCTCCCATGGTGGAAAAGCCCTGACAGTGTCAAGGCCTGATCTTGCCTGCACTGCCTCCCATGGTGGAATAGCCCTGACAGTGTCAAACCCTCATCTTGCCTGCACTGCCTCCCATGGTGGAATAGCCCTGACAATGTCAAGCCCTGATCTTGCCTGCACTGCCTCCCATGGTGGAATAGCCCTGACGGTGTCAAGCCCTGATCTTGCCTGCACTGCCTCCCATGGTGGAATAGCCCTGACAGTGTCAAGCCCTCATCTTGCCTGCACTGTCTCCCATGGTGGAATAGCCTTGACAGTGTGTAACGTGCTGAATGTGCAAGTGGTTTTCATGAGAGTCCCATAGCTCTTAGATGAGGGCTGGGCATTGGGGCTTTCAGGTCCCTTTGGCCAGAAACTTAGGTGCACATGCAGGGATGAAGAGGATAGTGGAAAGGGTACTCACCCTGACAACCCGAGTGAGGTCGTTGAACTTTTTTCTGCATTGAACTGGAGTCCTGGCAACCATGCTGTTGGTGGTCACCCTGTTTGCCACCTTCCTCCAGGCTTTTTGGTACTCGCTGGGAAGCGGCCTCCTCCCACTGTCAGGGAAGAGGACAGGTCGCCTGCGCTCCACCGCGCCAACCAGTAGCCTCAGGGCACCCTCGCTGAAGCGCTCCGCTCGCTCCCTAGCCTTCTCCATTGTCCTGGGCGTTGAACCAGCAATGGTCAGGCCTTGCTTCAGGGCTGCAGTGTGCAGGGCGTGGCAGCCAAACAAATCGACCCTCCCCCTTTAAGAGCTGACCGACACCAGCGTATCTGCCTTCAATCAGCAACTCGCCACACCTGCGCTGCGCCCACCCTCGGTGTTAGTGCCTCGGCTCGCCGGCTTAGCGCCTTATGATAGTCATGCATCGCCTGCTTTAGAGTAGCAGCAACCTCTTGGGGCGATGCAACTCAATTTCGGCGAAGGTGGCGCTAAGTTGCGCCGGGCGCTAAATTTAGTGAACGCCCTGCTGTAGCGCCCCAAACGTGGCGATACTGAATTTCTAGGCCATAAAGTTGGATTGGAAAGTATGCTTTGTAGTGGCTTTTATTTCAGCATTGTGGCCAAGAGGGCGCTGTGATGGTCAGTAACCGAGGAAAGGTAAGGTGTAGGACAAATGTTGAAAAGGGAATTGGGGTTGTGGTCACTGATACCGCAGGTGGATGATTGCATCCCGGCCAGAAAGGGGTTGTCTGGGTTGTATCCTTCTGCATCTTCCTCTTCTCTCTTTGAGTGGATGCTGTAAATTTGAAATAAAAACAGAAAATGCTGGAAATAATCAGCAGGTCAGGCAGCATCTCGACCTGAGACGTGAACTCTGTTTCTCCACGGATACTGCCTGACTTGCTGAGTATTTCCGGCATTTTCTGCCTTCTCAGAGGCCTTCCTTTACCATCCGAGGCCTTGCAATCATCCAGCAGCATTCCCTGCTTACTTTAAAAAAAACATTTAACATGTATTGCACCAAACCACTACTTAAATAAAAATTTAAAAATCCAGTCCAAAAGCTTAAATGCAAACTTACTTGAAAGATATATGTGTTCCTTTAAGAAGTGCTGACGTCTGTCAGTCTGCTGAAAGCTCGCTTTTCAGACCAGACTTAGGACCCAGCGCTAAACTCAGCGCTAAGGTCGAAGTTCGCAGAGCGTAACGCGAAGTTGGCGTGATGTCACACTCTACATTTGCATCTCCAGGGCCAGCGCCGCCGCCCTCATGAAATGGCGGCTGCTGAGTCCTGCGCCAAAGAAGGGCGTTAGAGTGGCGGCTGCCATTTTTTGCCAGGATAGTGATGCAAATGGGTGGCAGTAAGGTAGGGAATTTCTCCCTCAAAGTATCTAAAATGCCCTGCGTGTAACTCTGCTCTCGTAATATGTTTTTGTGAGTTTCGCAATAGTATAATAATTAAAACTTCACTGACGTTCTGGTTATCTGCTTCTGCATTTGTTTGTTAGTGTGATACTGTCTTGTGTGTTGTGAATTTTGGTTCTGGATTGTTCTCTGAAAATATAATAAAGTAGAATTGTGGGGAGCATAGTGTGGTTCAGGGCAATGGAGCATCAACACATTGCGCAACAGAATGATAAGATGGGCTTACAGCATGATTCTCCATATAGTGAGCTCACTATCTGTTTGTAATCATGAGGAAACTAGATGCTCTCCAGAGGGAAGGAAGGGGAATTGGAGGGGGTGTCATCCCAAGCTGCTCTTCACTTTCTTGGCTAACTATAGAGCAGAATTGGCAGAGGTCTCGGAGCAGGCTTCCAGTCCATCATCGTGGCTCAGTAAAGTGTATGGTAGAGTGAGCCTCCAGGAAGGAACTGGAAACATAATAGAATTCTGTGGAGAAAATTAGTAAGGGCTCTGATTTATTAATAACTTTTAAAAAAATTAAAGAATTAGCACCTTGATGCGCTATCAATTCTAATAAAAGGCTGAGCAGAGTTCAGAATGACAGGCTTTTATTAACTACTGAATTGCACTTCAAACAGATCAGGACTATGCCTCTAGTGGACGACCGAATGCCAGAGAGCTGCCATGCGGCCGTCCTTATACCAGGTAGCCAAGGGCGGAGTCAGCTGAGGCATAGTCAGGCATAACAGTGAAACAAGAGTGAACGACAACAACAATAGTGAACACAGTGAACGACAGTGGTTTACCACATTCACCCCTCGTTTAAAATTAAGTCCGGCGGGGTGAAGTGTATCAAAAGTTCGAGTAGGCGAGTCTGTCGGGCGGCCTCATTTGCCGTCGAGATCTTCGTGGCGACGGTTGCGATGGTACAGATTCCAACGACGTGTCTTGAACGGGGTCGAGCACCGGCGTATCGTCCCCTTTGGTGTTGGGTGGGCGAGTGGACTCCGGCTGGTCCTGGGGTCGCGGCATGCCGTCTACTGGGGTGGAATGGACAGGGGTGAGAATTGGGTCTACTGAATTTTGGGCCGTGTCAAAGGGGGTCGTGGTGGAGGGCAATGGTGACGGGTCAGTGGACCCCGAGGGTGCCAGATCTCTAATGGAGACTGTATCCTCCCGCCCGTCCGAGTATGCCACGTAGGCGTACTGGGGGTTGGCATGGAGGAGGTGAACCTTCTCTACCAGGGGAGCCGTTTTGTGGGACCTTACATGCTTCCTCAGCAGGACGGGCCCTGGGGACGTCAGCCAGTGTGGTAGTGAGGTACCGGATGTGGACCTCCGGGGAAAAACGAACATTCGCTCATGGGGGGTGGCGTTGGTGGCAGTACACAGCAGTGACCGGATGGAGTGGAGCGCATCAGGTAGGACATCCTGCCAACGGGAGGTCAGAAGGCCCCTAGATTTTAAGGCTAGGAGGGCCGCCTTCCAGACCGTCGCGTTCTCTCTTTCAACCTGTCCGTTCCCCCGGGGGTTGTAGCTGGTGGTCCGGCTTGAGGCAATACCTCTCGTGAGCAGGTACTGACGGAGTTCGTCGCTCATGAAGGACGAGCCCCGGTCGCTATGAATATAGCTGGGAAAACCGAACAGAGCAAAGAGGTTGTGCAGGCATTTAATGACCATAGCGGTGGTCATGTCCGGGCAGGGGATGGCGAAAGGGAAACGAGAGTACGCATCAACTATGTTGAGGAAGTACACATTACGGTCAGAGGAGGGGAGGGGCCCTTTAAAGTCGACACTCAGGCGCTCAAAAGGGCGGGTGGCCTTGATCAGGTTTGCTCTGTCAGGCATATAGAAGCGCGGCTTGCACTCTGCACAGACTGGGCAGCTCCTGGTCATGGTCCTGACCTCCTCGATGGAGTAAGGCAGGTTGCGGCCCTTAATGAAATGGAAGAACCTGGTGACCCCCGGGTGGCAGAGGTCGTTGTGGAGGCCCCGTAGTCTATCGATCTGCGCGGTGGCGCATGTGCCTCGCGATAGAGCATCTGAGGGTTCGTTGAGTTTCCCAGGCCGGTACAAGATGTCGTAATTGTAGGTGGAAAGTTCAATTCTCCACCTCAAAATCTTGTCATTTTTGATTTTGCCCCTCTGCTTGTTGTTGAACATGAAAGCGACTGAACGTTGGTCAGTAAGCAGGGTAAATCGTTTTCCAGCCAGGTAGTGCCGCCAGTGGCGCACCGCCTCCACAATGGCCTGGGCTTCTTTTTCCACAGAGGAGTGTCTGAGTTCGGAGCCCTGGAGGGTTCGTGAAAAAAAGGCCATGGGTCTTCCCGCCTGGTTAAGGGTAGCGGCCAGGGCAAAGTCGGATGCATCGCTCTCCACCTGGAAGGGGATGGACTCGTCTACCGAGTGCATGGTGGCCTTGGCAATGTCATCTTTCATACGGTGAAAGGCTGAGCGGGCCTCCGCCGTCAGGGGGAAGGAAGTGGACTTGATAAGTGGACGGGCTTTGTCCGCATAATGAGGGACCCACTGGGCATAATAGGAAAAGAAGCCCAGGCACCTTTTGAGGGCCTTGAGACAGTGGGGCAGGGGAAGTTCCATCAATGGGCGCATCCGGTCAGGGTCAGGACCGATGACTCCGTGTTCCACCACGCAACCAAGGATAGCGAGGCGGGCTGTGCGGAATATGCACTTTTCCTTGTTGTACGTGAGGTTTAGGAGTTGGGCCGTGCGAAGGAACTTATCAAGATTGGCGTCATGGTCCTGCAGGTCATGGCCGCAGATGGTCACGTTGTCCAGGTAGGGAAACGTGGCCTGTAACGCATTCTCATCGACCATCCGGTCCATCTCCCTCTGGAAGACGGAGACACCGTTGGTGACGCCAAAAGGAACCCTGAGGAAGTGAAAAAGACGGCCGTTTGCCTCGAAAGCTGTGTACTGGCGGTCCTCAGGGCGGATAGGGATTTGGTGGTATGCTGCCTTGAGGTCAATGGTCGAGAAAACGCGATATTGCGCTATCTTATTAACCATGTCGGCTATGCGGGGGAGAGGGTATGCGTCCAACTGGGTGTACTTGTTGATAGTCTGGCTGTAGTCGATGACCAGGCGCTGCTTGTTGCCGGTCTTAACGACTACCACCTGAGCTCACCAGGGGCTGGTACTATCCTCAATAATCCCCTCTTTCAGGAGCCGCGTCACCTCAGATCTTATGAAGGATCTGTCCCCGGTGCTGTATCGCCTGCTCTTTGTGGCGATAGGCTTGCAGTCGCGGGTGAGGTTAGCGAACAGCGGGGGGGGGGTGATTTTGAGGGTGGAGAGACTACAGGTGGGGCGCGGCGGGCAATTTTAAAAACTGCTGGTTACAGACAGTGAGCGGGGGAAGAGGTCCACCGTATGTCAAGGTGACACCCTTAAAGTGACAATGAAAGTCCAACCCCAGCAGAACGGCAGCGCAGAGATGTGGCAGGACGAATAGCTTTACATTTTTATAAACGGAGCCCTTCACCGAGAGGGTCACTACGCAGTAGCCGCCAACGTCTGCTGAGTGAGATTTTGAGGCCATGGCGATCCGATGGCGCGTTGGCCGGACCGGGAGGGAATAATGCCGTACCGTATCGGGGTGTATGAAGCTCTCCGTGCTCCCGGAATCAAAAAGGCAAGTTGTGGCGCGGCCATTTACCTGGATGTCCATCGTGGACCTGGCTAGCTGATGGGGTCTGGATTGATCCAGCGTAATGGAGGCCGCTGTGGAGTCGGGAGCGTCGCTGTAGAACCCCGGTGAGGCGGTGGGTGAGTCGGGGGCCCGTTGGCAAAATGGCGGACAAAATGGCGGCGTCGGAGAAGAAGGACAAAATGGCGGCGCCCATGACGATCCCGATCCCCACGAGGCTGGAGGAAGGCAAGATGGCCGCTCCCACGAATCGCACGCGGCGCTGCTGGAGGTAGGGGTCTTCTGACTTCTGCAGACGCCAGCGTAGTGTCCCTTCTTACCGCAGGCAGAGCAGACCGCGTTTTTCGCCGGGCAGCGCGCCCTGGGGTGTTTGGTTTGGCCACAGAAATAACTTTTCTGGCTCGGGCGGGACATCGCTGCAGCAGTTGGGGCCGGGGCGGCGCTGCGTCCCAAGATGGCGGCGGCTGCGACATCCACGAGGCGGCCGCGCGGTCCGGGGAGTAGGCCTCCATGTTCCGATGGGCTACGTCCAACGAAAGGGTGAGTGAAATCGCCGCCTTCAGGTCGAGCTCGCTACTTTCCAGCAGTCGCTGCTGTGTGTGAGTGGACCTGAGGCCCGCAACGAGGGCGTCCCGGATGAGCTCCTCCGTATGTTCCGTGGCTGATACTTGCTTGCATTCGCAGGCTCGGCCGAGTTCCTTCAGCGCCCGTATGTATGCTTCTGTGGGTTCCCCAGGCTGTTGTTTGCGAGACCCCAGGAGATGTCTTGCGTAAACATAGTTGACCGGGCGTGCATATTGCTCCTTCAAAATGTCGATAGCCCCCTGGTAGCTCGTAGCGTCCCGGATAAGGGCAAAAGCTCGGTGGTTTACTTTAGAATTCAGCACCCTGAGCTTGGCGACGGTCTCGCCAGATGCAGCCAGAAAGGACTCAAAACAGTTCAGCCAGTGCGAGAACTTAGCAGTCGAGTCCGGTTCTTGCGGGTCGAGTTCCAGGCACTTGATCTTAAGTATCTGCAGCATCGTTATTATCTTTTTTTTGTCAGTAGTTAATAAAATTGATGCGCTATCAATTCTAATAAAAGGCTGAGCAGAGTTCAGAACGACAGGCTTTTATTAACTACTGAATTGCACTTCAAACAGATCAGGACTATGCCTCTAGTGGACAACCGAATGCCAGAGAGCTGCCATGCGGCCGTCCTTATACCAGGTAGCCAAGGGCGGAGTCAGCTGAGGCATAGTCAGGCATAACGGTGAAACAAGAGTGAACGACAACAACAACAATAGTGAACACAGTGAGCGACAGTGGTTTACCACACACCTTAAGTCAGAATATCAAAAAGTGCTAATGCTACATATTTGAACATAAAATTGTCTAGTGTGATAAGTTACAGTTTTACTTAGTAAGTTGGTGTTTTCAGGTAACGTGTGTAATGTGAATAAATAACTGAATGAAGTACTAAAGTGTTAAAACTGAAGTGTTCAATCACATTTCATCTTTAGGAATTTTACAGTTACAATTTTATAAGACACATGTTTTATTCTAATATTTCTCCCTGTAGATTGATGCAAGCAAGATCCACTATTGTTTTCTTTTCTCATTTTGTTTTGGCTAGAGTTGGACAGATGAAATGAAACAAAAGGAAAATGAAGAAAAATGCAGAAAAACAGCAGCTGGATGTTTCAATCCAGAAAACTGTGCACCTGTCCGTGATGTTAACACTTCAATTTATTCCCACCAGGTAATAGGGGAAATTTTTATAAATTTACGTTCTTTCTTCTGCACCTTCTTCAGCTCCATTTTCTCCTCAAAAAGGCTGTTCTCTGGGATAATTTTTTTTGTTGCAGCTAATGTAAAAGCCACTTTGTAATCATCACGCTTCTGTCTGGTTTCTCCTACTCATTATTCATACATGAAGATTCTGATCTCTCTAGTGCAATCAAATGTGGAGATCAGGCACTTGTCTAATAAAAAAAAATAGCTTCATCTATTGCCGGAGTCCACTCTGTTTATAGTATTTCCAATTGATATGGTTCAATTGAAATTCACTGTGGTTTGATTCAATCAGAATTTTAGTTGGTTAAATATTTGATGAAATAGAAGTTCAAAATAAATTTATGCTTTGTTCGTACTATTTGGAAAGAAAACCTAAATCAGAAATATATTCCAGATATAAACAACATAAGAAGTAGACCTTAAATTGATGGATGTTGTTGTTGGACCCGTCCAGGTTGTGGATGGAGAGGCTGTGTGTGGAGTTTTTCATCTGGTTTTTCGGGTGGGTGGTGGGGAGAAATTTTATATCCAGCACAATAAGATAGCCAGTCAGAACTCACTTGAAATAAGTGAATTTGTCAGGCTTAATTCCAGTAATTGAACCACATAACCTATGTAGATGACAGGTGGCAAACAGTAGAAAAATGGCATCAAGCATAAACAGTTTAGAAATTGAAATTTTCCAGTGTTTCACTGAAAATATTTGTGAAGCTTCTTGTGACTCAAGTGAGCAAATCCACCATACAACATGGTATAGAGGCGTAAAGATCAGGAATGTTCCAGGTTCAGTCCCTAGTCAGTGCCCTCAGTTGATCTCCGCTAGGGCTGAGGTACTGCAGTTGGCCTCAGTGTCCCTGGGCTAGGGAGAAGAAGAAAACAATCCTGTGCCCTCCCCATGTTCCATGCTAGAGAGTGCACATATTCCAGTATTAGTCATTGCCTTCAGTTAGCACATGGGATATGATGTAGCTGGACTTCAGTGAAACACATGTTTTTGTTTCCATATTTGACAGTTGTATTGTTTATTTCACAGAATGGCCTTGGTGAAAAAAAATCAAGAGAAAAGAAAAGAGCTATCCCCAGAGATTACAAAGCATGGGATAAGTATGTTTTTAAGAGCATTTGTTTAATAATTGGGCATAAAAATGATTGACATTGGTAGCTAATATCACTGAGCATATTCTGAGGAACTGATTAAAAAAAATTGTTACATCAGGGACATTTATTTGTGTGATGACTGTTAAGTCTGTGTGTTATATTGAGAATTAATACACAGACCACAAGAGTAAAAATTAACAGGTCTTTACTAGTCGAAGGTCAGGGCGGAACTGCCCAATAAATCATTACACAGCACTTATATACTGGTGTGGTCACCACCGGTATTACAGTATACAGCAGCCAAGATAAAGTAGTGCAACTCTTAAAATAGTTCTCTTAAAGGTGGAACGGTTCTCTTAAAGGTGGAACGGTTACATACACTACAATGACAATAACTGAAACTGTTCACCAGTCGTAAATAATTTTCTTACCATCATATTATTAGAGTTTTTTGAGGATGTAACTAGCAGGGTAGATAAAGGGGAACCAGTGGATGTAGTATATTTGGATTTCCAAAAGGCATTCGATAAGGTGCCACATAAAAGGTTATTACACAAGATAAGGGCTCATGGGGTTGGGGGTAATATAGTAGCATGGGTAGAGGATTGGTTAATGGACAGAAGACAGAGATTAGGGATAATCGGGTTGGCAGGCTGTAACTAGTGGGGTGCCACAAGGATCAGTGCTGGGGCCTCAGCTATTTATAATCTATATTAATGACCTAGATGAAGGGACCGAGTGCAATGTATCCAAGTTTGCTGATGATAGGTGGGAACAGTAAGCTGTGAGGAGAAGAGTCTGCAAAGAGATATAGATAGACTAAGTGAGTGAGCAGTAAGGTGGCAGATGGAGTATAATGTAGGGAAGTGTGAGGTTATTCACTTTGGTAGGAAGAATAGAAAAACAGAATATTTTTTAAATGGTGAGAAACTTTCAAATGTTGGTGTTCAGAGAGATTTGGGAGTTCTCGTGCAAGAAACACAGAAAGCTAGCATGCAGGTACACAGCAAGCAATAAGGAAAGCAAATGGCATGTTGGCCTTTATTGCAAGGGGGTTGGAGTATAAGAGTAAGGAAGTCTTGCTACAATTGTACAGGGCCTTGGTGAGACCACACCTGGAGTACTGTGCACAGTTTTGGTCTCCTTATCTAAGGAAGGATATACTTGCCTTGGAGGCGGTGCAATGAAGGTTCACTAGATTGATTCCTGGGATGAGAGGGCTGTCCTATGATGAGAGATTGTGTAGAATGGGCCTGTACTCTCTGGAGTTTAGAAGAATGAGAGGTGATCTCATTGAAACCTACAAGATTCTGAAGGGGATTGACAGGGTAGATGCTGAGAGGTTGTTCCCCTGGCTGGAGTGTCTAGAACTAGGGGCATATTCTCAGGATAAGGGGTAGGCCATTTAAAACTGAGATGAGGAGGAATTTCTTCACTGAGGGTTGTGAATCTTTGGAATTCTCTGCCCCAGAGGGCTGTGGATGCTGAGTCACTGAGTATATTCAAAGCTGAGATAGATAGATTTTTGGACTTCAGGGGAATCGAGGGATATGGAGATCGGGCGGGAATGTGGAGTTGAGGTCGATGATCAGCCATGATCTTATTGAATGGCGGAGCAGGCTCGAGGGGCCGTATGGCCTACTCCTGCTCTTATTTCTTGTGTTCTTATACTATCATGTATTTTGAAATGAGGCAAAGTAACATGATGGGCCAAAAAATATTATTGTGAGTAACTGATCTAGGACCTGTGAGTGCTTTTGATTCATACTTGAACAGTATTTGAACTGGTACATGTATACTATTCTGTTTTCTGAAGGGCTAATAAGATTATGCCGAAGTTAAATTTAAGAGGCAATTTACGTTGTTCTAAATTTTGATCTCAGATTTGATGTGGAAAAAGAATGTGCCAAAATTGATGAAGGCCAGCAAGAAATTAAATCCAAAACTATCTTCAATGATGTCATTTCTGGAATAGGGAAGGAAATTAACACAACAGGTAATTATGCTTGAACCATGGAAAATCATGTACTTTCGTGCTAGTCTATATAGTTAAAAATCTTGTCACTTATCTTTGCTCCTCATCTTCAAAGAGATATAGGGAGGCAGTTCAGAAGCAGGAATTAAGAGTGGGAAGCTGAGACTTTACACAAGGATTTGTAGCTGCAAGATGGGAGGGGAAGGTGCAGCAGAACCACCTCGAGGCAGTAAACCTGTCATTACATTGTGACAGGCAAATGTTGACAATTCTTCCATTACAAATATTGCCATAGGAATTTTGCATTATAAATGTCATAAAAAGCATTACACAAAAATTTTGTAACAAATAACTAAAGGATGTGATGTTAATCCTATTCTTAATGTGTGTTAGCATTGTCAGTCATTTACTGGAGACTTCACCAGAGCTAACTTCATGCTTTAACTGGTTTGGGTGTAATTTTTTTTTCCTTAGGCATGACTGACCGAGAAAAGATACTTTTAGCTGATCGAGAAAAGGACAAGGGGAATGAAGCTTTCCGAGCTGGGGACCACAAGGAGGCTTTGCTTTACTACACCAGGTACTTTCACATATGCTTAATTTTTGAAATATTTGAAAGACTGTGCAGGCAGAGCGGGAATGGGTGACCATCAGACAAACGAGGAGGACCAGGCAGCTAGTGCAGTAGTCCCCTGAGTGCATCTCGCTCTGCAACCAGTACTGGTGAGGGCGATGGTTCCTCTGGGGAGTACAGCCAGAGCTAAGTCCATGGCCCCATGGGTGGTTCAGCTGTTAAGTAGGGGGAGGAGTAAGATCTGGAAGGCAATTGTGGTAGGGGATTCGATAATTAGGGGAACAGACAGGTGTTTCTGCAGCCGCAGATGTGATTCCAGGATGGTATGTTGCCTCCCTGGTACCAGGGCCAAGAATGTAACTCAGCAGTCTGAGGGGGGAAGGTGAACAGCCAGAGGTCGTGGTCCATATCGGTACCAACGACATGGGTAGAAAGAGGGATGAGGTCCAGCAGGCAGATTTTATGGAGCTAGGAAAGAGATTAACAAGCAGGACCTCAAAGGTAGTAATCTCTGAAATACTCCCTGTGCCACGAGCTAGTGAGTATAGAAATAGGAGGATAGAGCAGATGAATGCGTGGCTGGAGAGATGGTGCAGAAGGGAAGGCTTCAGATTCCTGGGACATTGAGACCAGTTCTGGGGGAGGTGGGACCTGTACAGGCTGGACGGGTTGCACCTCAACAGAGCCGGAACCACTGTCCTCGTGGTTGGGGGGGGTTTAAACTAATTTGGCAGGGGGATGGGCACCAGGATGTAGCATTAGAAAGGAGAAACAAAGTGCACAAAGGATGGGGAGAGACAGATAGCACTAGAGTAAGAAATAGTACAGTATTAGGTGAGGTCAGACTAAGAGAGAATACAAGAAGGTCTAAGATAGGTTTACAGTGCATGTGTAATTGCACAAAGCATGGTAAATAAGGTTGGTGAGCTGCAGGCGCAAATAGCCACATGGGAATATGATGTCGTGGCGATAACGGAGACCTGGCTCAAAAAAGGGCAGGATTGAGTTTTAAATATTCCTGGATATAAGGGGGGAGAAATTCAGTTGTTAGCGCCAGCCGTTAGCGCCTTAAGAGGGCGATAAGTGGGGCGCGAAGCGGCTAGCGCCCGGGCGCGGCGAGACCTGCGCCTCTCGCGACATTGAGCGGACATTTAGTGGCGTCGCAAAACCGCAACGCCCGCTCAGCTGAGCGCGCAGATCCTGACGTCATTTCATGGTGCAACGCCCTTGGTGCGCCCCGAACCGGAAATTCAGTGGCGCCCCCCTCCTTTCCGCCTGGCGCTCCCAGCGACTGGTTGACTGGAACGGTTCCCAGTCACTGTGGGGCTGGGGGGGTGCTATTTAAAAGGGGCTCTTCCTGGCTTCTTAGTGGTAGCCATTTTTGGACCACTCCTTCTGTGAGAGAGAGAGAGATTTGCAGAGAGACAAAGGGAGAGAGCTTTCTGCATTGAGTCAGCGCTCGCACAGGTACTTCTGGCTTCGGCCCAGAACTTGGCAGTTGGATTGATTTTTCAGTGCCATAGCCTTGAGTGGCCACATATTATGGGGGCTGCAATGGGTGGAAACGTTGGGTTTCTCCATTGCATTGAGAGGGCTCAGAGACGCCGAGAGAGAGTGCCAATCATGGCCAGACAGAGGAGGGCCAACAGGCATCGGCACAGGAGACCTTACCCTCCCAGGGTATTCCGCCAGCAGTTCTCCTACCTCAACATGTCTGAGGAGCAGTGTATTCGGAGGCTTCGATTCATAGAAACATCGAAGATAGGAGCAGGAGTAGGCCATTCGGCCCTTCGAGCCTGCTCCGCCATTCAACGAGATCATGGCTGATCATCCAAACCCTAGCACCCGGTCCCTACACCGACAGCCATCCCACCCAAGCCCTATCCCCGTAACCCCGTAACCCCACGTATTTAATCCCCCCTAACACCAATTTTTATCATGGCCAATCCACCTAACCTGCACATCTTTGGACTGTGGGAGGAAACCGGAGCACCCGGAGGAAACCCACGCAAACACGGGGAGAATGTGCAAACTCCACACAGACAGTCACCCGAGGCCGGATTTGAACCCGGGTCCCTGGCGCTGTGAGGCAACAGTGCTAACCACTATGCCACCGTGCTGCCCGTTTCAGCAGGGAGGTGGTCACTGAGCTCTGCCACCTGCTTCAGCCAGATCTGCAGCCTCAGCTGAGGAGCAGGACGTCTCTGTCGGTGGCAGTGAAGGTGACAGTGGGTCTCAACATTCTATGCCACCGGCTCCTTCCAATCCGCTACTGGGGACATTGCCAATGTCTCCCAGTTCGCGGTGCATTGCTGCATCCGCCAAGTCACGAATGCCCTCTTCAAAAGGAGACGTCAGTACATTTCCTTCCCCATGACCCTGGACAAGCAGCGAGAGCGCGCAATGGGATTTGCAAGAATAGATGGCTTCCCCATGGTCCAGGGCGCCATTGACTGCACGCATGTGGCTTTGCGGGCGCCTCGAGAATGCCGAGGATTACTGCAACCGGAAGGGGTTCCATTCGTTGAACGTGCAGTTGGTGTGTGACCACAGACAGCTGATACTAGCTGTCAATGCCCGCTTTCCAGGCAGCAGCCACGACACCTTCATCCTGCACCAGACTTCTGTGGCAGACCTTTTCGAAGCCCCGGCTCACCCAGGAGGCTGGCTTCTCGGGGACAAGGGCTATCCTCTGTGCACCTGGCTGATGACCCCGCTCCGTGCGCCCAGCACCCCTGCTGATGAACGATACAATGACAGCCATTAAGCGACCAGGAACATCATTGAGCACACAATCGGCGTGCTAAAGCAACGGTTCCGCTGTCTGGACCATTCCGGGGGAGCCCTTGAGTACTCGCCTGAGCGAGTCTCCCATTTTGTTGTAGTGTGCTGCATGCTGCATAACCTGGCAATCCTCAGGACTCAGCCACTGCCAGCAGACATTGGAGCACCAGCAGAGGAGGAGGAGGAGCACCAAGACGGGAGGGAGGCACAAAGTGCAAGGGCCGTCCGTCAGCGGCTTATTGCAAGTCGGTTCTAGGCCCCCTCTCAGGGAATGGCTTGTGCCATTGAAAGAACATGAATGGAACGGCTCCGCAAACCCTGAGCCGGTCAACGCAACAAATAGTTCAAAGAGCAAACATCCACAATCTGAATAAAGACAATTCTTTATTTAACAAACTGTGTGCCCTTCCCGCATGACAAAGTAATACAGAGAAACCCCAAAAAAAGCAGTCAGACACATAACTGGCTCTCACAACCTGGAGACAATGAACAAAACAGTAACCAAAAAATGACCACGATCCTCGGCCTTCAATAAAACATTTAACAGCATTTTGCCACACATCCTACTTTTTGCCCTTCAAGGGTGATCTGCTTTGCTTGCGAGATTGGCCCCTTCCCACCCTGCAGCTCCTCCGCAATGGGACCCCAGTGGCTGCAGCAAGGCTGGGGGAAGGCTGCTGAGTGTCAGAAACTGAGTCGGCAGATGCCCTTGGGGGACGGCCTGGACCAGCCCTGGGCCTTGAGGGCCCGGCTGCTGACTGCTCCAACTCTGCATGAGCGGCAGCAGTCTGTCCTACAGGTGGTGGCCGCTGCAGTGGAGGAGTGACAGTGTTGGCAGCAGGAATGCTGCCATCCTGACAGAGGACAGGCACTCCCTGGTCGGACGACACACTGGCACTCCCACGGGGCAGCACTGCAGCATGCAGAGCAATCTGTTGAAGCACAGACTGCTGGCCTACGGCGCGGCGAGGGCCCCGGCGATTCGTGCCCGATGCAGCGAGGGTGGCAGCTGTCAGTGCTCGTGTGGCCTCAATCTGTGTCTGCATCAGACCAGCCACTGACTGCATTGCACCACTAAGCACTTGCGTGGAAGCCGCCTGTGCTGCACCGAAGTCCTGGACACTCCTTGCCAGTGACTCAATGCATTCGGGCATCCTTGCCACTGCAGCCATGAGCTCAGTGTGCCTCTGCTCCGCCTGGGCGCCCATTTCAGCGAGGAGCCGCACCTCTTCTGCGCTCACTGTAGCAGGACTGGAGGCCAGACTCTCCCTCCGGGGAGAAGGCTGCCAAGCTTCCCTACTCCCCCCCCCCCCCGTGTTGCTGCAGCCCGCTGGGCCCCGGAGCTTCACCCTCAGACCCGTCCCCCCCCCCCCCCCGCTCCCCTCCAGGGAAGACGTGTCCCCATTATGGCCATGGGCTGCCTCGGCTGAGGGTGGCACTGACGGTCCGGCTTCCTCTTCCTCATCGCCTTCAGAATCACTTAGTGGCAGCTTGAGTGCCTGCCTCCTCACCTGGCGATTCACCATCTGAAAGCAGGGAGGTACAAGAGTTGCTTTAGCGTGAGGACAGGGCGGCAGCGAGGGAGGCATGAGTGCTGCAATGCACTGTATTGGTTCGATAGTGGCAAAGGATGCTGGTGTGAGGCACAAGTGGAAGGAGAGAGGTCAAAAGGTGATGACCTTACCATTGCTGTCCAGAATGGGGTCGGCATCTCCAGTGGCGACGGGGCCAATCATCCGGCCTGCCATAATGCGCTGGACTCGCTGCTCCAGATCGCTGAGGTCTTTAAGGTGAGGCCGGCCTCCCCCCGGTCCGTTGCTGCTGCCTCCTATTATGGGCCAGCTTGCCCTGCAAGAGAAAGGACGGGCTTTGAGTTACAGTGTGAAGCCCTGATCTTGGCTTCACTGCCTCCCATGGTCGAATAGCCCTTACAGTATGTGAAGTGGTGAATGTGCGTGTGAGTTTCATGAAATGCCCATAGGTGTTGGATGAGGGCTGGGCATTGGGGCTTTCAGGACCCTTTGGCCATAAAGTGAGGTGTACATGCAGGGATGAAGAGGATACTGAAAAGGGTACTCACCCTGACAACCCAAGTGAGGTCGTTGACCTACTTCCTGCATTGCACAGGGGTCCTAGGTACCATGCTGCTGGAGGTCACTCTGTGAGCCACCTCCCTCCAAGCTTTGCGGTAGTCGGTGAGCAGCGGCCTCCTGCCACTGTCCAGAAACAGGATAGATCGCCACTGCGCCAACCAGAACCTGCAGGGCCCCCTCAGTGAACCGCTGCGCTCGCTCCCTGGTCCTCTCCATGGTCCAAGGCGTTAGAATGTGGCAGCAGGTCTGTCCAGGCCAAGAATCAGGGCTCCAATGTGCAGGGTGTGGCTGCAATCCAAGGTCGACCCTCCCCCTTGAAGAGCTGACCGGCGCCAGCGTGTCTGCCTGCAATCGCTAACTGACTGCACCTGCGCTGCGCCTGCCCTCGGTGATAGCGCCTCGCTTCTCCGGCTTAGCGCCTTAGGACAGTCGTGCAGCGCCTGTTTTAGCGCTCCAAGCACCTCTTGGGGCGAAGCAGTTCAATTTAGCTGAAGGTGGCGATAATTTGCGCCGGGCGCTAAATTTCGCGCCCGCTCGACTATAACGCCCCAAACGTGGCGATACTGAATTTCTAGGCCAAGGTGTTCAGGAAAGATAGGGAAGGAAAGAAAGGAAGATGGGGTGGCAGTATTGTTTAAGGAGAAAATTACAGTGCTGGAGAGGGAGGATGTCCTGAAGGGGTCAAGGACAGAATCTGTTTGGTTAGAGTTAAGAAATAATAAGAGGTGCCATTACACTACTAGGTGTATTCTATAGGCCACCAACTAGTGGGAAGGATATAGAGGAGCAAATTTGCAGGGAAATTACAGAGAGGGGCAAGAACTATAGAATAGTAATAATGGGGGATTTCAGTTACCTAATATAGACTGGGATAGCAATAGTGTAAAAGACAGAGAGGGGCAAGATTTTCTGAAGTGTGTTCAGGAGAACTTAATCAGTACGTTTCCGGCTAAACGAGGAAGGAGGCATTATTGGATCTGGTTCTGGGGAATGAGGTGGGTCAAGTGGAGCAAGTGTCAGTAGGGGAACATTTAGGGAACAGTGATCATAGTATCATAAGATTTAGATTAGCTATGGAAAAGGACAGGGAACAATCTAGAGTAAAAATACTTTATTGGAGGAAGGCAAATTTCAGTGGGTTGAGAACCGATCTGGCCCGGGTAAATTGGCATCAAAGATTGGCAGGCAAAACTGTAATCGAACAATGGGCTGCCTTTAAAGAGGAGATGGTTCGGGTATAGTCGATGTACAATCCCACGAGGGGGAAAGGTAGGGCAACTAAAGCCAGAGCTCCCTGGATGACGAAAGAGACAGAGTAAGATGAAGCAGAAAAAGAGCGCGTATGACACGTCAGGTTGAGAATACAAGTGAGAATCAGGCTGAATATAGAAAGTTCAGAGGGGAAGTGAAAAAGCAAATAAGAGGGGCAAAGAGAGAGCTTGAGAATAGATTGGCAGCTAACATAAAAGGAAATTCAAAAGTCTTCTATAGGCATATTTAAATAATAAACGGGTAGTGCCTTTATTTATAAAGCCAAGGAGCCCATATACTTTTTTAAAAGCCTCTACTTATCTTGTCACCTTCAAAGAAGGGCCACAGACCTGAACCGTTAACTCTGTTTCTCTCCATGGATGCTGCCTGACCTGCTGAGTGTTTCCAGCATTTTCTGTTATTTCTCCTAACTACCTCACTCTCTTAATGATAATTTTAAATTAATGACCCTTTATTACTAACTTCCCACCCAGAGGAAATAATCTTTCCCTGTTCATAAATTTAAAACCTCTATTAAATCTCCTCTTATCCGTCTCTGCTCTAGTGGAAAGGGTCACGGTATCCCTTCTCTAGTCATAAATATAGTTTCGTATCATCCTGGTGAGCCTACATTGTACGTTGTCTATGGCTTTAATGTCCTTAAAAATATTGGTGTCCAAGACTACACCGAGTGCTCCAACTGTGGCCTAGCCCATGTCATGTAAAATTGAACATTATCTCTTTGCTTTTATACTCCATATCCCCATTTGTAAAAGCACAAATGCTATGGTCTTTTAACAGCTTTATCTACCTGCATTTGCAGTTTCAAATAATTATTTATTTGCACCCAGATCGCTCTGTTTCTTCTCACCCTTAAGACTTCACATTACAGTTTACACTTGTACTCTCTTTTTTCTCCCAAAATACAATACCTTGTATTTCATAGCATTAAATTTCATCTGCCACCTTTTTGTCCATTCTGATAACCTGCCTATGTCTTCCTGAAGTATTTTATAGTCCTCTCATGGCTTCTCAAACCACCTCCTTTTATATTATCAAATTTTGATATTGTGCTCCCAACACCCAAGTCCAAATCATAGTTATATACACAAGTGGACTCAAAACTTAACTTTCTGTGGTGAGTTTAATTCATATCTACAGCTCACTTCACACCATTCAATGCATTTCTAAGGTGAGGTAGACAGCGAGTGCCATTTTTGCAAAGCTAATGATGGAGCTGCGCAATGCGTACAGCAACTTTTGGATTTCCGTGTTTAATCGCCTGAAGTTGCTGCAGCATTTACGCAGAAATAACGGCAGATACCATTCGCCTCACCATTATTTTGACAACAAATTATAGCTAATGTAATGCTTCCATTGTATTATTCTAAAGTAGAAGAGTTTTTTTTGCCCTCTCTCGGAGGTGTATGCTCATCTGTTGTTGTTTTATTCCTCTTTCCCCCTCCCTACCATCCCCTCAACCCAGGAGTATATCAGTGATGCCAAATGTGTCTGCGTTTAACAACAGAGCTCAAGCAGAAATTAAGCTTCAGAACTGGCAGAACGCTCTTAATGATGCTGAAAAAGTGTTGAAATTAGACCCTGGCAATTTGAAAGGTGAGTAATTGCACAATGCTGCTACAGTATTGAATTTATGCTGTTGTGGGAGACTACAGTCTCCCGCGTAAAGAATTAGGCAACACAGCGAGCTACAAGAAATAGGTCTTTACTCCAACTCTCTCAATACAGTACTGAATTCGTACAGCCCGCGAACCTGTGATGACTCACGGATTGGTCACCTGCTGGAACCTGATTGGTTTTCCTTCTCTCAGCAGCAGGCAAGTCTGAACATGCCTTATTCCTCTCAGCTTGCAACTGTCTTGCGGGGGGAGGGGAATACAGCAGTTAAAAGGGGATTATACAGGTTTATCTACATACACACAGTGTTTCCCCAATGTGGCAACGCCACATACGCCCCCCCAGAATCCTCGTTAACTGTAAAAGTCAGTCTCTGCGGAGGTTTGACCAAACGGCCGTAGCGGCTGTAGTAGCCATCTGGCGTGTGAGGAGGGCTGTCTGGGAGGTCTGCCGGTGGGCTGGCTGGACGGGCTGCCGGCGAAGGTGGGGCGGCGGCCAGGAAGTAAGGTTCTGGTGTGTCTTGGTCCTCTTGTGGGGCCGCTGCCAACGCGGGAGGTCTGCCCCGCCGTGGGGGGAGAGCCGGACGAAACGGGAAGCTGAGATCCCGGTGCGCCGGTTTGAGGTGGTCTACTGAAATAAGGTCTGGCTTCCCGCCGACGCCGATAAGAAAAGCTTTGTCCCCCGTCTCCAATACTGAGACGGGGCCGGTGTATGGTGCCTGCAGCAGGCCTCTGTGCGCGTCCCGGTGCACGAAGACGAACTCCGCATGTCGTAAGTCTCGAGGCACATAGGACGGCTGCGGGCCGTGTTGCGAAGTGGGCACTGGACGGAATTGCTGGGCCGCGTCCTGGTGCAGGGAAAGCTGTCTGGCGGCCGACCACGGCTCTGTTGTCGGGGAGGAAGTCGCCTGGTACTCTGAGCGGTTGGCCGTAGACCATCTCGGCCGCGGAGGCGCAGAGGTCCTCTTTGGGCGCGGTGCGCAATCCCAGGAGGACCCAGGGTAGTTTGTCAATCCAGCTGGTGTCGGCCAGGCTGGCGCGGAGGGAGGCTTTCAAGGAACGATGAAAGCGCTCGCAGAGCCCGTTGGCCTGCGGGTGGTAGGCTGTTGTCCTGTGCAACTTGGTGCCGAGGCCGGCGGTGATGGCATTCCACAAGTGGGAGGTGAACTGGGGGCCTCTGTCCGAGGATATGTCGGTCGGCATGTCGAGACGAATGCTCGCGCGACGTCGGTCGTGGTGGTGGAGGCGAGGGGAACCGCCTCGGGCCATCTGGTGGTGCGGTCGACGATCGTGAGCAGGTGTGTGAAACCGTGCGACGGCGGCAAGGGGCCTACCAGATCGATGTGGACGTGGTCGAAACGCCTCTCGGGCACCGGGAAACACTCCAATGGCGCCTTGGTGTGCTGCTGGACCTTAGCGCGCTGACACGCCACGCATGTGTTGGTCCAGTCTCTCACATCCTTCTGGAGTCCAGGCCAGACGAACTTGGCGGACATGAGTTTCTGAGACGCACGCATCCCTGGATGTGAGAGGCCGTGGATGATGTTGAAAACTCGTTTGCGCCAGGCGGATGGGACGACCGGCCTAGGCGAGGGGACTGAGACGTCGCACAGGAGGGTTGTGCCGGCTGCGTGGAAGTGGATGTCGGCCAGAGTGAGGCTGGTGGTTGACGTCCTGAGGGCCTGGATCTCCGCGTCGGCGGCCTGGTCTCTCGCCATGCTGGCGTAATCGACGCCCAGGTGCACTGCGTGGAGCGAGTGTCTTTTGAGAGGCAGTCGGCCACCAAATTGTCCTTGCCGGCGACGTGGCGGATGTCCGTGGTGAACTCCGAGATGAAGTTGAGTTGGCGCTGTTGGCGCGCGGACCAGGGTTCGGTTACTTTGGCCATGGCGAAAGTGAGCGGCTTGTGGTCCACGAATGCGGTGAACGGCCGGCCTTCCAGGAGGAAACGGAAGTGCCGGATTGCCAGGAACAAAGCCAGGAGCTCTCTGTCGAACGTGCTGTAGGCCTGCTCGTTCTTGCACAGCTGTCGGCTGAAAAATGCCAGTGGCTGCCACGCGCCTTCGACCCACTGTTGCTGGACAGCGCTGACGGCGTAATCCGAGGCGTCCGTGGTGAGGGCGGTCTTGGCGCCCGGGATGGGGTGGGCCAGTAGTGTGGCGTTGGCCAAGGCGCTTTTGGTCTGGTGGAAGGCTGTCGCCATCTCGCTGGACCAGGTGAGTTGCTCTTTGCCCGTTTTGCCCCTGGTGGCTTCGTAGAGGGGGCGCATGAGTGAGGCGGCCTTGGGCACGAAACGGTGATAGAAATTGACCATCCCCAAAAATTCCTGCAGCGCCTTGACCGAGGTGGGCTGGGGAAAGTCCGCCACCGCCTGCACCTTGGAAGGTAGGGGAATGGCTCCCCTTGGCGAGATTCTGTGGCCGAGAAAGTCAATTTGGGCTGCTCCGAACTGGCATTTGGCCGGGTTGACGATTAGCCCGTGTTGGCTGAGGCGCTGGAAAAGCGAGCGCAAATGCGCGATGTGCTCGGCCTTGCTGGTGCTGGCCACGAGGATATCGTCCAGATAGACGAACAGGAAGCTCGGGTCCAGTAGGACGGAATCCATGAGCCGTTGGAAGGCCTGTGCGGCGTTCTTGAGCCCGAAGGGCATGCGCAGGAACTCGAACAGTCCGAAGGGGGTTATGACGTCTGCGTGGTGGACGGGGACCTGATGGTAGCCGCGAATCAGGTCGACCTTGGAAAAGATGGACTTTCCTGCTAGGTGCGCCGAGAAGCCTTGGATGTGCGGAATGGGGTATCTATCAGGCGTGGTGGCGTCGTTGAGCCGTCTGTAGTCGCCGCAGGGGCGCCAGCCACCGCCCGGCTTGGGCACAATGTGGAGGGGGGACGACCAGGGGCTGTTCGAGCGGCGGATGATGCCCAGTTTCTCCATCGTGGCGAATTCTTCCTTGGCCACCGCCATCTTGGCTGGGTCCAGGCGTCTGGCTCGGGCGAACACTGGTGGTCCCGTAGTGGCGATGTGGTGCTCGACACCATGCTTGGCTGCCGCGGCTGAGAAGGTCGGTTGTGTGAGCCTCGGGAAATCTGTGAGTAGGCGGGCGTAGTCGTCATCCGCCAGGGCAGAGCAGGACCCGACGAGGGCCGGGCTGTTGCTCTGCTGGCAGGCTAGTGAAGCGAAAGTTGCTGCGTCGATCAGGCGCCTGTCGCGGACGTCGACCAGGAGTCCGTGGGCGCAAAGAAAATCGGCGCCCAGCAAGGGATGTGCCACCGAGGCCGTCACGAAATCCCACGTAAATCGCTGGCCGTTGAAACAAACCTCGGCCCGTCGCTTTCCAAAAGTAGCGATGGCTGCGCCATTTGCCGCCACGAGGGGTGGGCCGCTGCAGCCTGCCTGGATGTCGAGCTGGGAGGCAGGAATTATGCTGCATTGGGCTCCAGTGTCGCAAAAGAATCTGCGCCCTGAAAGGGAGTCGGTTATGTACAGCAGTTTACCTGCGGTGCCGATGGCCATCGTGGCGGCGGGGGTGCGGTCGAGCGGGCCTAGACGGCGGCGCGGGGCTGGCGCGTTGGGCCGGGCGGCCATCTTGGTTTGATCGAAAGAGCAGGGTGCTCTGCAGCGTTGGGCCTTGTGGCCGAAACGCGCGTGGTAGTAGCATAGTTCTGTGGCCTGGCGTGGCGGCGCGCGCTCGGTGGTGTCGGGGAGCCTCGCGGCTGCACAGCCGAGTTGGGCGACGGCGAAGACTTTGTCCGCGGCGGCTGCCAGTTGTACGCAGTCCGTGATCGGGGACCCCGCGAGGGCAGTCTGTACCTGCTGAGGAAGCAGGCTGAGGAAAAGGGCCCGAAACAAGAAGCACTGCGGTTCAGAGCCCAGGAGCGCAAGCATCCGGCTCATCAACTGGGTCGGGGTAGAGTCGCCGAGGCCTGGTAGTGAAAGAAGCCTGCGGGCCCTCTCCTCCCCGGACAGGCCGTAAGCCTGCAGCAAGCGGCCCTTAATGGTTGAGTACTTGCCGGTCTGTGGTGGGTTCCCCAGCAGGTCGAGAACTTCGGCGGCGTTGGAGCTTGCTAGTGCTGAGACTACGTGGAGGTACCTTTCTTCATCGTCTTGAACCCTGCGAAGGGTGAATTGGGCCTCCGTGTGCGCGAACCAAGCCGGTGCTTGGTGTTCCCAGAAGGTGGGGAGCTTCAAGGACACGGCGCCGGCCGACATCGGGCTGCTGCTGGTTGCCGTCGGGTCGTTGCTAGCCTCTGTAGTGCTACGTGAGTCGGGGGCTTCGGCCGCCGACATTCGGGGTCACCAATGTGGGAGACTACGGTCTCCCGCGTAAAGAATTAGGCAACACAGCGAGCTACAAGAAATAGGTCTTTACTCCAACTCTCACAATACAGTACTGAATTCGTACAGCCCGCGAACCTGTGATGACTCACGGATTGGTCACCTGCTGGAACCTGATTGGTTTTCCTTCTCTCAGCAGCAGGCAAGTCTGAACATGCCTTATTCCTCTCAGCTTGCAACTGTCTTGCGGGGGGAGGGGAATACAGCAGTTAAAAGGGGATTATACAGGTTTATCTACATACACACAGTGTTTCCCTGTACTCCGTTGTATTCATCGAGACTGAATCCAGAAGCACAGTAAAGTAATATGGAGTGCCTTCGCTTTACTGGCACTAACTAATTTAGTTAAAGGTGATCTTTAAGGTTCTTGTGCTCAGCATCAGCGAGTAACTTTTGATATAGATTTTCATCGTTTCCCAAATTGAAAGATACTTTTTGTGTTATTTTGAAATACTAATACATACTGTAAAGTTGTGCTAACTTGTTGAGTTGCTGATTCTGGCTTATGCCCGCTTTCCATTGCTTTTCCCATTTTGTTCTTGCTTTCCTAGCTTTTCTATTCTTTCCTCTGCCTTTTGCTTTTTCTTGAAACCTCTGATGACTTCTCGTGTTTTTTGCATCCTCTTTCACTTTCTACTCTCATAGGAATATAGGAAGTACTAGACGAATAAAACCAAGGTCCATCTAGTTCGCCTTCTACCATCCTGGTAATCACATGATACATTGATAATGGAGTTGTTGACCAGTCACAGCAATCAAGCTCTCTTAATTAGTCTACAACAGATCCAGACATGACACGAGGAAAACCCCAGTGGTGGAGAACTTTGGAATCCAAAGTCACCTGTCCCTCTCAAGCATGCTACACTTGTAGTGTATGTACCTTAAGGGGAGAACTACTTTTTACAGCTCCTGTATACTGTAGTACCGGCAGTGACCACACCTGTATATAAACCCTGAGTAGGGATCTGTACTGTTAGTTTTAGAGTAACCCTCATCCAGTAAACACCTGTTGTTTGTTATCTGCAGTCTCTGCCTATTTATTGAAGGACACCATACATCAAGATACACGGATTTAACATTGGCGACGAGTGGATTCAAACCTACCTGCAACTCTGCATCACCTCCCAGGGATTCGCTCCTGGAGAACAGTGAAAGAAGGCGGGCGAGTCCAGAAATACGGGCGTCGACCATCCAGAGAAGACTTGAGCATCGCAGAGGAGGCTGTTGAGAGCTGGGCTTGGTTCTCCAGTCACGACGATCCAGCGCAACGGGCTGGCAACAGGTACGACGCAGACCCTTCCTGGACAGCGGCGGCTGGAGCCGACCGACGGCACAGAAAAAGGCCGAGCAGCGTCAACGGGGTAAGAGAGAGGGTAAAGCGCACAGGGCATAGCCGGGGTTGAAAACCGAGCGGCGTCGACGAGAAAAAAAAAAAAAAGACAGAGAGGGTAAAGCGCACAGGGCGCAGCCAGGGTTCAGGATCGAGCGGCGTCAACGAGAGAGGCGCGCAGGAAAACGCGCAGAGCGCAGCCAGTGTTCAAGGGCCGAACAGCGTCCGCGGAGAAGAAAGGAAAGCGTGGGAGACGCCACCTGAGCCGCAGCGGAGAAGAAGGGAGAGCGCGGGAGACGCCATTTTGTTTTTTAGCTGCAGCGGAGAAGGGAGAGCGCGGAAAGAAAGGGAGAGCGCGGGAGACGCCATTTTGTTTGAGCCGCAGCGGAGAAGAAGGGAGAGCGCAGGAGACGCCATTTTTTTTTAGCCACAGCGGAGAAGGGAGAGCGCGGGAGACGCCATTTTGTTTGAGCCGCAGTGGAGAAGAAGGGAGAGCGCGGGAGACGCCATTTTGAGCCAGTCTAACCACACCCAGGGATGCCGAAGAGTGGCAGTGTCACAGCGTTCGACAAGTCGAAGATTGGACGACATATGTCGAACGCATAGAAGTGTACTGCAAGGCGAATGAAGTGCCAGATGACAGGAAAGCGCTGGTATTGTTGAATTCAATGGGTGCAAAAATGTATGGCTTGCTGCGAAACCTAGTAACCCCAGAGAAGCCAGCGGAAAAGGATTTTGAAAACATAGTGTCAATACTACAGGACCACTTAGACCCCACACCACTGCTGATAGCGGAAAGATTTAAGTTTCACAAAAGGAACCAGCATAAAGATGAAAGTAATGCTGAGTTGTTAATGGAACTGCGCAAGCTATCGAAACACTGCCAGTTTGGAATGAGACTAGCAGATACTTTAAGGGACAAGTTTGTGTGTGGGCTTCAAAGTGAAGGAACCCAGAAACGGCTTCTATCAGAAAAGGATCTTACGCTGGACAAGGCTTTCAGCATGGCAGTATCACACGAAGCAGCAGCACAGGGCGCTGCGGAGATACAACGGAGACCGCAAGAATATGGCACAAATGAAATGTCATACGGAACAGTGAAGTGCTATCGCTGCGGCAGAACAACACACGACCATAAGGATTGCTGGTTCAAGGACCAAGTGTGCAGGCAGTGTGGAAAAGTAGGACACATAGCAAGAGTCTGCAGGTCGGAAAAGAAAACCAGCAGCAAGAAATCCCCACAGGAGAAGTACAAGAAGGTACATAAGGTGACGGAGAGTAGTTCAGATGAACTGAAGAGTGATACAGACTCTGGAAGCAAGGAGCTGGGTTGTCTGAAACTACATAATGTGATCAAAACGGAGGATCACCAAACTATCTGGGTCACGCTCAAGATAGCCGGAGTCCAAGTGAAAATGGAATTGGACACAGGATCAGCCCTAACAGTCATAAACTGAAGGGACTACAAGCGGCTATTCTCACATATACCCTTGAGAGATACGGAGATTGTCTTGAAGACGTACACGGGGCAAAAAGTCTACCCCAAAGGAAAAATAAGGGTGAACGTTATATATAACGGCAAGGAAACACCAAAAATGGACCTATATGTATTGCCAGATGGAGGACCACCACTACTAGGGCGTGAATGGATCCGGAAGATACAGCTAGATTGGCATTCCATACAAGCACTGACTGTAGATGCCAAAAAGGATGACGACGTCACACCTGGACGACTGTCAAAAATGCTAACTGACGCACAAGAAATGTTCCAGGAGGGACTCGGAACACTAAAAGGCATAACAGCGACAATCAAAATAGAGGAAAATGCAAGCCCAAAGTTTTTTAAGACCTTATGCGATCTGCCCAGCCGTCGAAGCAGAGCTGGAAGGTTTGGAACGTTCAGGAGTACTGTCCAAAGTGGACTGGAGCGAGTGGGCTACACCCATTGTTCCTGTAATGAAGAGGTCATTGAGTAATACGCCTGGGGAACCAAAGAAGGTTCGCATCTGTGGGGACTTTAAGGTGACAGTGAACCCAGTCCTTCACACTGTACAATATCCGCTTCCGCGGATTGAAGATATTTTCGCCTCGCTATCTGGAGGGAAACACTTCACTAAGATTGATCTGGCCCAGGCGTACCTGCAAATGGAGGTAGAAGAAGCCTCGAAACAGTACCTCACGATCAACACTCATAAAGGTCTCTACCAATACAACCGGCTGGTGTTTGGGGTAGCATCAGCTCCGGCTATTTGGCAAAGGGCAATGGATCAAGTCCTGCAAGGGATTCCAGGGACCCAGTGTTATTTGGACGACATCCTGGTCACGGGCGAAAATGACAGTGATCACTTCGCCAACCTGGAGCAGGTGCTCACTAGATTGAAGGAATATGGGCTCCGAGCTAATCGCCACAAATGCGAGTTTTTCCAGAAGCAGATCTCGTATTGTGGCCACGTTATTGATGAAGAGGGGTTACATAAGTCCCCTGAAAAGATTGAGGCAGTAATCAAGGCTCCAGCACCGGAAAATGTGTCACAACTGAGGTCGTTCCTCGGGCTGGTGAACTGCTACCATAAGTTCTTGCCGAATTTGTCTACAGTACTACACCCACTGAACACCCTACTGCAAACGGGGGTAACATGGAAGTGGAATGACTAATGTAAACGAGCTTTCCAGAAGTGCAAAGAATTGATCACATCAAAAGAGGTGTTGGCTCATTTCAACCCAGCACTACCAATTCGGTTGGCGTGTGATGCATCACCCTATGGCATTGGAGCGGTGCTGTCGCACAAATTCCCGGACGGCTCGGAGAGGCCAGTAGCCTTTGCGTCTCGGTCACTAACCTCAGCCGAGCGTAACTACGCCCAGATTGACAGGGAGGCCCTCAGCCTAGTGTGGGGAGTGAAAAAGTTCAACCACTATCTGCACGGGCAGAAGTTCACCTTGCTGACTGACCACCAACCACTTGTCTCCATCTTTAATCCAAAGAAGGGCGTTCCGGTGATGACTGCGCAACGGCTACAAAGATGGTCCCTTTTTCTAGGGGCGAACCAATATGAAATCGAGTGTAAGGGCACGAAACAGCATGGAAACGCTGATGGGCTATCACGCCTGCCACTGCCTACTGCGGTGGAAGCACCAGCAGTGGACCCTGTCGAAATATTTTATTCGACTATAATTGAACGCTTGCCAGTAACTAATGCTGATATAGAGAAGGAGACCCGAAATGACCCGACACTGTCTCGGGTATATGACTTGACGGTGAAGGGATGGCCAACACATGGCGACTCACTGTTGCCAGCATTCTCATCCAGAAGAGAACAGCTGTCAGTATGCCAGGGGACAGTGATGTGTGGATCCCGAGTGGTAATTCCACCCAAGTTAAGGGAGAGAGTGCTCAATGAGCTTCACGAAGGCCATCTGGGAGGGGTGAAAATGAAAAGCCTTGCTAGGGCTTATGTGTGGTGGCTGGGGATCGATCAGCAAATCGAGGACCTGACAAAGAGCTGCTCAGGATGCCAGAAGATCCAAAATGCACCACCACATGCTCCTCTACACCCATGGGAGTGGCCCTCATCTCCATGGCAACGGGTGCATATTGATTTTGCTGGTCCATTCAGGGACTCAATGTTTTTAATAGCCGTGGATGCGCACTCGAAATGGCCGGAGGTGATCAAAATGTCCTCCACCACCACGGAGAAAACTATTGCAGTCCTACGGACCATATTTGCCAGGAACGGCTTGCCAGAGCAGATTTGCTCTGATAACGGACCACAGTTTGTGTCCGAAGAGTTTCGAAGATTTATGAAAAGGAATGGGGTAAGGCATTACACATCCGCTCCGTATCATCCAGCCACAAATGGATTGGCTGAGAGGTTCGTACAAACCTTTAAAAAAGCAGTAAGGGCCATGTGCAATGACGACATTCCACTGCAGCATAAGGTGGACAATTTCCTGTTAGCCTACAGAAATGCGACACATGCAGTCACCAACCAGACCCCGGCCATGATGTTCTTTAACCGAAGGTTGCGATCTCGTCTGGATTTGCTCAGACCAAATGTACGAAGAGATGTTGAGAATAAGCAATTCCAGCACATCAATGAGAAGCCAACAAGGAGCTTCAATGTAGGGCAACCAGTCTTGGCCCGCGACTACCGAACAGAGAAATGGCAACCAGGAACAATATGCACACGGCAGGGGCCACTAATGTACACAGTGGATGTTGGGGAGAACATTGTGAGACACCATGTCGACCAGATCCTAGAGTCACAGGAACGAGTCAACCCCAGGTCTCGCGTACCTGGTGATGAACCCAACATACAGGTAGCATCTACCCCAGAAACAGTAGCATCGGAAGCTGATGAACCAACTGACGACAGGGGGCCAGAATTGCCTCCGCACCAAGAGCAAGACACTCAGGAAAGGCGCTATCCAGAAAGGATCAGGAAGCCGCCCCAAAGACTGAATTTATAAATGGACTATTTTCAGTTAATGTTGCATGTTAAAAGTGTTAATTGTTAAATGAATGTTATGGTACTGTTAATCTAAAAGGGGAGGAATTATAGTGTATGTACCTTTAAGGGGAGAACTACTTTTTACAGCTCCTGTATACTGTAGTACCGGCAGTGACCACACCTGTATATAAACCCTGCTAGGGATCTGTACTGTTAGTTTTAGAGTAACCCTCATCCAGTAAACACCTGTTGTTTGTTATCTGCAGTCTCTGTCTATTTATTGAAGGACACCATACATCAAGATACACGGATTTAACAACACTCACCACGTCGTGTATCAAATTACTCATATACTGTATCCCAAAATGTTACTTTCTGAAAGAAATCTATCTGATTTGCATTTGAATGAATCAAAACGAAGTACTTCCACCATCTCCCTATTGAGCTGTTCCATAGATTGACCACTCGCTCACTGAAATATTGTTTCTAAAGATTAGTTTTGCATTTACCTCCCTTCAAACTCAGGCTGTGTCCTCTGGTTCTAGTATTCTGGACTACTTGTGAAATAGCTTGTCATGGCTGACATTATCTCATTCTGTCTGGGTGAATTCCAGAGTCCTGCTGTAATTTATAGTATGTGTGCAGGCCAGTAATTTATGTGCCAGGAAAAAAACCAGCATTACTGTCTACAGGACACTGAGACCAGATGAGTTTACTCCAGCAAAGACTTCAGACAGCCATTAGCAAAGACTTCAGACAGCCATTTGCAAAGTCTGAACCTGGGTCACATTTTTACTGAGGCAAACATGGCTGCCAGCTGTTGGTAACATTATCCTACAGCGTTGTAACATCATATCCATATAACAGAAAATCACTTATCTTTACATCAACTTGCATTTACATAGCTCCTTTAATGTAGTAATACGTCCCAAGTTGCTCACCGGAGTGTAATCAGTCAAAAAGTGACACCAAGCCAAAGGAGATATTAGGATAGGTGACTAAAAGCTTGGTCAAAGAGATAGGTTTTAAGAAGTGTCATAAAGGAGGAGAGAGATGGAGAAGCAGAGAAGTTTAGGGAGGGAATTCCAGAACTTAGGGTCTGAAGGCATGACAGCCAATGGTGGGGTAAAGGCACTGGGCTGCGACAATAGCTGTGTCTTTTGGCTCAGTGGATTTAAGAGTGATACTTGGCCAGTGCTACCCAACAAGAGTTTTCGTTGATACTCTGGGCTGAGTGTGGTAAATGGAATCAATGGGGAAGCTGCTTGGAACTAGTCCACGAGCGAGAGGATGGTTCCAGATGGCAGTGAATAGCTGACAACTACTGAATTCGCCATCAAGGGTTACCAGTCTCTGAAGATGGGCATAGCACATGTGCTGACTGGGGTGACTGAGATGAGGGCCTCCTTGTAGATTCTTAATACAGCTTGCAATCTGCCACTTTATAGCTTGGCGACTGCCACATGGACATTATGATGCTGAGTGCTCACAGGTAGATCTAGAGGATGAAATGAACTCTCCACACATGGGGTATAGATATCTTCATTCATAAAGGCTCCTGTAAAGTGCAGGGTAGTATGTAGCAAGGAGGTTTCATGGCTGCCTTCTGTGGATACAGAGCACTTAAGGGGAATGTAACCAGAATATAAGTGTATTTTCTTTAAATAACTGAAGATTGTTGCAATTTCTAAAGAAAATGTCTCCAGTGCTGCATCAGTTCAATAGAATAAATGTGAAACCTTTATGAAGTAAGTTGTGATGGTAACTTTGGGCATGTCCTAAACAATATGTTTAGAGATAGTTGGTAAGGTATCTTTTTTCAATGTGAAATAAACATGAATGATAAGAATGATAAATTATAGCCTGAAGGATTTTATTGTGACATTTTAACAATGGTTATTGATGTTGTGCTAATTGCATTGTTTTACAGCACATCTACGTTGTGCCACTGTTCATAAACAGTTGGGTAACTATCAAGCAGCAACAGATGACTTGAAGAAAGTGTTGCAAGCTGAACCAGACAATCCCATAGCAAAGGTAAGAACTTGAGAAAGCACAAAATAGAAGGAATGCAACATAACTAGACTTGCTAGTAAATTGGAGATGTATAAACTGGCATACTAGAAGAAATTGTATATAATAGCATTGGTATAGGTATAAATTAGTTAGGAAGGGAGGAATTTCCCCCCCCCAATTTGTTAAACTAAATAAACAACAACAACTTGTATTTATACAGCACCTTTAACGTTATAAAATGTCCCAAGGCGCTTCACAGGAGTGTTATCAAACAAAATTTGACACAAAGCCACATAAGGAGCTATTAGGGTAGATGAGAGGCAGGTTTTAAGGAGGAAAGAGAGGTTTAGGGAGGGAATTCCAGAGCTTAGGGCCTCGGCAGCTGAAGGCACTGCTGCCAATGGTGGAGTGATTAAAATCGGGGATGCTCGAGGCCAGAATTGGAGGAGCGCAGATATCACGGAGGGTTGTAGGACTGGAGGAGATTGCAGAGATGGGGGGGGTAGGGTAGAGGTCATGGAGGGATTTGAAAACAAGGATGAGAATTTTAAAATCGAGGCATTGCTTAACCAGGAGCCAATGTAGGTCAGCGAGCACAGGGGTGATGGGTGAACGGGACTTGGTGCGAGTTAGGACATGGGCAGAAGAGTTTTGGATGACCTCAAGTTTACGGAGGGTAGAAAGTAGGAGGCCGGCCAGGAATGCATTGGAATAATCAAGTCTAGAGATAACAAAGGTATGGATGAGGGTTTCAGCAGCAGATGAGCTGAGGCAGGGGCGGAGTCGGGCAATTTTACGAAGGTGGAAATAGGCGGCCTTAGTGATGGCACGGATATGTGGTCGGAAGCTCATCTCTGGGTCAAATGTGAGACAAAGGTTGCAAACAGTCTGGTTCAGTCTCAGACAGTTGCCAGGGAGAGGGATCGAGTTGGTGACTAGGGAATGGAGTTTGTGACGGGGACAGAAGACAATGGCTTCGATCTCCCCAATATTTATCTCTTCACCTCTTAACTAGACTTGCTAGTAAATTGGAGATGTATAAACTGGCATACTAGAAGAAATTGTATATAATAATAGTGTTGGTATAGGTATAAATTAGTTAGGAAATAGTCAGGAAGGATTTTTTTTTTCCAATTTGTTAAACTAAATAAACAACAACAACTTGTATTTATACAGCACCTTTAACGTTATAAAATGTCCCAGGGCGCTTCACAGGAGTGTTATCAAACAAAATTTGACACAAAGCCACATCTTCACTGTGGTGTATGTAACCTGTTCCACCTTAAGAGAACTTAAGCCTGTTCCACCTTAAGAGATGTACTACTTTCTCTGGCTGCTGTATACGTAATACCGGTGGTGACCACCGGTTTATAAGTACTGTGTAGTGATATTGCTGTTAGTATAGCCCTGACCTCCAACTAGTAAAGACCTGTTGAAACGTTATTCTTGTAGTCTGTGTCAGTAATTAATCTTAAATACAACTAGAACACACAGACTTAACAGTGGCGACGAGTCCGATTCTTACCCTGCGGCAGTTTATATCCATGGCGGCTTCGTCCACAAAACGGGCGTCGAAGAGAGACATCCACCCTCATCACCCTGCTGGAAGACACGTCGCGCGGCAGGCATCGAGAACCCGGAGTGCAGAAGATATCCTGAACTCGAAGCCTCCATCAGCGGCAGTCAGCTATCTTCCTTCTACCTCGGTGGTGGGTAAGCCGGTCAGCGATGCGAGCAGAAAGTCGGCCGCGTTGGCTGTACAGACGGGGAGGGAAGACGGAGGAATAAGGACGGTGAGATCGATCGCGACCGGAGATAAGGGCCGGGCCGCATTCGGGCCAAAAGGCGCAGCGCGGGGACATCGATCGCGGCTGGTGATAAGGGCCGGGCCGCATTCGGGCCAAAAAGGCGCAGCGTCTGGGGCGACTGAAGGCGCGAGAGCCGCGGTGAAGGCGAACGCAGCCGGTGCTAATAACCAGGCTGCAAGAAGGGCTGCGAGGCGCGACATCGGGGAAGCGCGAATGCCCGAGGGAGCCGCGGTGAAGCGGAGACAGCGTCGGGGGAGTTACTAACCGCTGGGAAAGGGGAGCAGCAGCGGCACGCCAAACGCCATTGCAGCCAGCGGGTGAAGAAGGCGAGCGCGGGAAAGACCGCCAAGCGCGGGAAACCGCCATTTTGTAGGCGGAGGACGAAGACGAGCGGGAAGCCGCCATCTTGGAAAAAAAGGGAAATCACTAAAAAAAAAAAAAAATTGCAAAGATGCCTAAACATGGGAACATTAATACCTTTGATAGCAACATCGAAGATTGGGCCACGTATGTAGAACGCATACAAAATTATTGTAAAGCAAATAAAATCCCAGATGATGAGAAAGCACTAACTTTATTAAACTTAATGGGTGCGAAGACATACGGGCAATTGAAACACCTTTTATCACCAGATGAACCGGCGGAGAAGACGTTCGAGGAGATTGTTACTGTCCTGAGAAATCATCTAAACCCCACGCCGCTGATGCTAGCGGAACGATTTAAATTTTACAGCAGAAAGCAGCTGAAAGATGAAAGCAATGCTGAATATTTAATGGAATTGCGTAAGCTAGCAAAGTACTGTCAGTTTGGAACGGGACTAACAGATGCGCTAAGAGATAAATTTGTGTGTGGATTATTAAAAGAAGATACACAAAAGCGACTGCTCGAGGAGAATGAGCTGATGCTTGAGAAAGCGGTCACTATGGCAGCATCACATGAAGCCGCAGCGAGAGGCATGGCAGTAATGCAGCTACGGTCACCGGAACTCAGTACAAATCAATTGGTTTTGAGTACTGTAAAATGTTATCGTTGTGGAAAGACAACGCATAATCAGAATCAGTGTTGGTTTAAAAACCAAGAATGCAGAACGTGTGGCAGGCTTGGCCACATAGCTAAAGTATGCCGGTCAGGAAAGAAGACCAGCAACAAAAAGTCACCGCAAGGAAAATACATAAAGGTACACAAGGTGACAAAGAACAGTTCGAACGAACAGAAGTCAGATTCAGACGCCAGCAGTAATGAACTGGGTAGCTTAAGAGTACACAACGTTGGTAAGGACGCAGATCTCCAGACAATTTGGGTCACTCTTCAGATAGCAGGAGTCCAAGTAAAGATGGAATTGGACACTGGATCGGCATTGACGATCATGAATAAGAAAGATTACAAAAGGTTATTCCAACATATTCCCCTACGGGATACGGAGATTATATTGAAAACATACACGGGGCAAAGAGTGTACCCCATCGGAAAGATAGAGGTAAAAGTGGTCCATAAGGGCAAAGAAAGCCAAGTAATGGACTTATATGTGCTACCTGAAGGAGGTCCACCACTACTGGGACGGGAGTGGATTAGGAAAATGAATATGGACTGGCACTCCTTAAAGGCACTAACGGTAGATTCCGGGGAAACAGATGTCAAACCTAAACGATTGTCCAGAATATTGGATGATGCTAAAGAGGTGTTCCAGCAGGGACTGGGAACACTGAGAGGAATTACGGCAAACATCAAGATTGATGAACATGCACACCCAAAACTTTTCAAAGCCAGACCGGTACCCTATGCAATACGACCTGCTGTAGAAGCGGAACTGGAAGCGCTAGAACGTTCAGGTGTACTGTCTAAGGTAGATTGGAGTGAGTGGGCTACGCCCATTGTTCCCGTTATGAAACGTCCTTCGAGCAACAAGCCAGGAGAACCAGGGAAGGTTCGCATCTGTGGAGACTTCAAGATCACCGTTAATCCGGTGCTTCACACGGTGCAGTATCCGCTTCCGCGGATTGAGGATATTTTTGCTTCGTTGTCTGGCGGGAAACACTTCACCAAGATAGACCTGGCGTAGGCGTACTTGCAGATGGAGGTTGAAGAAGAGTCACGCCAGTACCTCACGATCAACACGCATAGAGGTTTGTACCGGTATAATAGGCTGGTTTTTGGAGTGGCATCGGCTCCAGCAATTTGGCAGAGGGCCATGGAGCAGGTATTACAGGGAATTCCAGGCACACAATGTTACCTGGACGATATTCTGATTACAGGAGATGGTGATGAAGAACACCTCGCAAACTTGGAACTGGTGCTCAACAGACTGAAAGAGTATGGACTTAGAGTTAATCGGCAGAAATGTGAGTTCTTTCAGAAGCGGATCGCGTACTGTGGTCATGTCATTGACCGGGAGGGGCTCCATAAGTCTCCTGACAAGATAGAGGCAATTGTAAAGGCTCCCGCTCCGGATAATGTCTCTCAGTTGAGGTCGTTTCTAGGATTGATTATTACCATAAGTTTCTACCGAATCTATCCACGGTACTGCACCCGCTGAACGCTCTTTTACAGAAGGGGGTACCATGGGAACGGAGCGAAAACTGTAAGAAGGCATTTCGCAAAAGCAAAGAATTGATCACCTCAGAGGAAGTGTTGGCTCACTTCAACCCGACACTGCCTATTCGGTTGGCTTGTGATGCTTCTCCATATGGTATTGGGGCAGTACTCTCACACAAGTTGCCAAATGGCACGGAAAGGCCAGTCGCGTTTGCATCCAGATCATTGACCTCCGCTGAGCGCAACTATGCGCAGATCGATAGGGAGGCTCTCAGCCTTGTATGGGGAGTGAAGAAGTTTAATCATTACCTGCAGGGCCAAAAATTCACACTTCTGACAGACCATCAGCCGTTGGTATCCATTTTTAACCCTAAGAAGGGTGTTTCGGTGATGACAGCAGAGACTCCAGAGATGGTCCCTTTTCCTAGGGGCACATCAATATCAAATAGAATTCAAAGGTACAAAGCAGCATGGCAATGCTGATGGACTGTCGCGCCTGCCACTACCTGAAGAAGAGACGACGAAAGTTGACCCTGTTGAGTTATTTCATTCGACCACCATCGAGTGTTTACCAGTCACCAATGCAAGTATTGAAAGAGAAACCAGGAACGACCCGACACTGTCCCGAGTCTACGAGGTGACAGTGAAGGGATGGCCAACACATGGTGATCCTCTGTTACCGGCATTCTCGGCAAGGCGAGACCAGCTGTCCGTCTGCCATAGTACTTTGATGTACGGGACAAGAGTGATTATTCCTCCCAAGTTAAGGGAAAGAGTTCTAAAGGAACTGCATGAAGGTCATCTGGGGGGAGTTAAGATGAAAAGTCTTGCTAGGGCTTATGTATGGTGGCCGGGTATTGACCAACAGATAGAGGAGTTGACGAAAAGCTGCGCTGGGTGCCAAAAAGTGCAAAATGCACCTCCGATCGCACCGCTACACCCATGGGAATGGCCTTCAGCCCCATGGCAACGCGTACATATTGACTTTGCTGGTCCATTCATGGACTCCATGTTCCTAATTGCGGTGGACGCACATTCCAAATGGCCAGAAGTGATCAAGATGAATACCACTACTTCAGAAAAGACAATTGCGGTGTTAAGAACAATATTCGCAAGGAACGGATTGCCAGAACAGATATGTTCGGACAACGGACCACAGTTCGTGTCGGAAGAATTCCAAAAATTCTTAAAGAAGAATGGGGTGAAACATTATACCTCTGCCCCATATCATCCGGTGACAAACGGGTTGGCCGAGAGATTTGTCCAAACATTCAAAAAGGCAATAAAGGCCATGAACGATGATCCGCTACAACACAAGGTGGACAATTTCCTAATGGCATATCGAAACGCCGCTCATGCAGTAACTAACCAAAGTCCTGCCATGATGTTTTATAACAGGAGGTTGCGGTCCAGGTTGGACTTGTTAAAACCAAATGTGCGGAGGGAAGTGGAAAACAAACAGTTCCGGCATATTAATAACAAGACCACTCGAAGTTTCGACGTAGGACAACCAGTGTTGGCAAGGGACTATGGAAACGAAAAATGGCAGTCCGGAACAATTCGGGCCAGACAAGGACCTCTGATGTACACAGTAGATATTGGTAACAATGTGATAAGGCGTCATGCGGATCAACTGGTAGAATCGAGAGCAAGGGTCGAACCCATGATTGCGACAGAGACAACTGTGGAAGACGTTAATGAACCTGAAGCATCTACCTCGGCAGGGAATGTACCTGATGATGACGTCCAATACATAGGAAACCAACTAGAGGAGTCACCTCAGCAACAAGAATCAGAGACCACTGAAAGGCGTTATCCAACCCGAATCAGAAGGCCTCCTGAGAGACTGAACCTTTGAACTGTTTATACCTGAAGTTATATATGTTATTATGTTATGTTAAATGGGGATATGACTGTTAAGCTAAAAAGGGAGGATTGTGGTGTATGTAACCTGTTCCACCTTAAGAGAACTTAAGCCTGGTCCACCTTAAGAGATGTACTACTTTCTCTGGCTGCTGTATACGTAATACCAGTGGTGACCACCGGTATATAAGTACTGTGTAGTGATATTGCTGTTAGTATAGCCCTGACCTCCAACTAGTAAAGACCTGTTGAAACGTTATTCTTGTAGTCTGTGTCAGTAATTAATCTTAAATACAACTAGAACACACAGACTTAACATTCACATCCTCAGATTTGGTATCTTCGGTATTTTAAAACATTGGTCTTTAAATTGAGCATCCTGGACCTGAGGGGGTGTGCAAGAAGATTTCTGTCCCTTCCTTTGTCCTCAGATTGTGTTGATTTACCAAGACTTAATGCTGCAACAGATTGTAATTGGAAAAGAATGAGCAAGCGGGAACAAAAAGACTAGGGGTAATTGCACAGCAACACTATAGTGAATGGTGAACTGCAATCCATGCTAATGTTAGAATTTCACAAACCGGAGTTGACCTTCCATTTTCCTCAAGTAATGGTGAGGCATGTAAATCTCCATTTGACTGTGGGCAGTGTCATGAATTTTCTAATTTAAACTGCTAGCTAGTTTAAGTAAAACAAATAAATGATTTGCTGCACTCTTGGCATACTTTTATCATCTACTAAAATAAAAACATTGTAGTTTGATTCAATGTGATTAACTATCCTACAAAATGTTCCTTTTCAGAATTTGCTTCAGGAAGTTGAACAGAAGCTGAAAGATGCGCAGCCTCTTGTGAAAACACAGAAAAAAGGAAAAAGGATGCTTATCAAAGAGGTAGAGGGCTCTGATGATGAGAAGGAAAGAGAATATGATAATAGGAATAAAGGTGGGAATGACCATCAGATTCTTATAAAGACAAATCTGATTTTTGTTTACCATTTTCTTACCATATATCCATTGTACACCAACCTTAGGAAAACCAAATTTAGCAGCTCTAAAACTCCTAACATCAGATGCTTTTTATTATTGACTGGAAAGATAATCAGATTTTCTAGACTGCTCAATGTTTGATCATTGAGCAAAAAGGCGAACTGTTGAAAAATGGACCGAGATGCTCAAACAGTTGGGATGCTTGTCTTGTTGCTTTTGTATCTTCACACTCTTCCCTTGGAGAATATTTTGAAGTAGTGGAAGGTTTTTCAGGCTGATTAACAGTCTGATAGGCCACTCCTTCCATTGCCGTAACCATCATTGCCAGCTGCAGTTAGCCGTATACAGCTGGAGGGTTTTATGGGCTCCCAAAACCCATACAATGGGGGGGGGGGGGCGGTGGAGCGACCCACTGGACGGCCGGGACTGTCTGGGACGGAGTTTGGCTACCACTAAGCCAAAGACTTGCTCCTAGACTGCTTTTGAACAATAGATATGCTTTTATAAAACATCCTTAACAGCTAAAATAGGAAAACATGCAGACTATAATTAAGAGTAGCCAGGAAATATGAATAAATCGTGCATATTTGGAAAAGATGGTAGCAGCATTGTTCAGCTTCACAATCTTTTATTTTTGAAAAGTCAGCTACTTTTCTACACAACTACTTTCAATGTATTTCTTTGATCACTGGATTTGCACAATGTAAACTTTATAGTTTTGATTTATTCTGTATATAGTTTGTCAAGATTATAAATGATTGTTTGAGAAGATTACTGTGTGGTGCTGTTGTGCAAAGAAGTGCTGCTGTGTGACCGGGACCTGGATTAACATGAGCAACAGCTTCCATTTACATAAAGAAAGACAGACTTCCATTTAAATAGTGCCTGATCATGTCCTCAGGACATCACAATGCACTCCACTGCCAGTAAAGTTCTTTTGAAGTGCGGTTACTGTTATGTAGGGAAATGAGGCAACCAGTTTACACACAGCAAGGTCCCACAAACAGTCATTAATATGAATGACTAGTTAATCTGTTTTTGGTGGTGTTGACTGCAAGAATGTTAGCCAGGACGCTAGGAGAACTCCCTGCCTTTTTTTCAAATAGTGCCGTGGGATCTTTTGCATCCACGCCAAGACAACTCATCTGAAATATGGCATCTTTGACAATGCAGCACTCAAACCAGTGCTGCATTGAAGAGTCAGACTAAACTACATGCTCAAATCTTGAAATGGCGCTTGAACCCATAACCCGCTGACTCAAACACGCGAATGCTACTAATAGAGCAGGCTAACATTATATACTGCTCCCTATCTACAGGAAGACCTCTCAAAATGCTTGTCAGTTGCAAGGACAGTAATACAGTGGGCAATGAGCATAGGAAAAGGGGAAGAAAAGAGAACCTTGTATGAGGAGCCAAAGGCATGGCCAAAAGGAGAGTATTGTGGAGGTTTTTGAATGGAGGTGGCCAGGCAGAGGGAAGTGGGTAGAAAAATAAAACGGAATCCTCTTAAATATTAAGTCCAGTTCCAGGCTGTTGGGCAAGGCTTTGCCTAGAGCTGTGACTCTTGTTAGCTGAATGCAGCTGGTGCATTCTGAGCATTTCAGTGTATCCAGTTTGCCATGGTAAATTATTACTATTTAGTAGTTCAACTGTTGAATATTTTTCTTTAGCTTCTAGCAGTTTATTTCTCCGTTGCTTTCAAGATGATATGAAGAAAAGGTGGAGGACAAATTTCAAACTTTCTTATTCAGGTAAATTAAGAAAGGCTCAGAGTGAGAGAGGAAGAGGAACATTTTGAGAGGCTATATTGATTACATACCTATTGTAGCTTTTACTTTGTGTTCTATGAATGCATAGTGAGTATAGGAATAGTAGAATAAGACAGGTTAACATGTAGCTGTAGAAATGGTGCAGGAAGGACATTGGGACCAGTTCTGGGGCAGGAGGGACCTGTTCAAGGTGGACAGGTTGCACCTCAACAGAGCTGGGACCAACATCCTCATGGGGAGGTTAACTAGTGATATGGGGGAGGGTTTAAATTAATTTGGCAGGGAGTGGGCACCAGGATGGAGAGGAGAAACAAAGTGCACAGAGGACTGGGGGAGACAAATAGCACAAGAGTAAAGAACAGTTCAGAAATAGGAGGGATCAGAAAGGGGGGAAATGTGAGGCAGTCAAAGATGGGTTTGGAGTGCAAGTGCATAAATGCACGTAGCATGGTAAATAAGGTTGGTGAGCTGCATGCACAAGTCATCACATGGGACTATGATATCTTGGCAATAACAGAGACTTGAATCAAAGAAAGGGAGGATTGGGAACTTTATATTCCTGGCTACAAGGTAATCCGAATAGATAGGGAAGGAAAAAAAGGAGTGGGGTGGCAGTATTGATCAAAGAAACTATTATAGCACTGGAGAGGGATGATGTAGTTGAGGGGTCAATATTGGAATCTATTTGGTTAGAATGAAGGAACATGATTGTGTCTATTTTGCAACACCAGATTTCTGATTGGTCCCCTTGGAGGACAAGACCAGATTACTAATTGGTCCCCTTGGAGGACCCAACAGTTTATCTGGAATGCATAATTTGATCCTGCCTGCTGGAGAGTAATCAAGATCTCTGCAATGTATAATTTGATCCAGCCATTGTCAAAGGCAGGCGCCAGAGCTCTCAGGGCTAACACTACTGCCTTCAGAGAACAGACAGGGCTCACCCTCCCAAGTTAGGAGCACTCACACTGCTGAGTTCAGATAGGAAAGGGTGAGGCCATGGAAGGATTTTAACATGAGGATGAGAATTTTAAAATCAAGGTGTTGGTGGACAATGTTTCCCCCTAATTTTTTTTGGGGTGCGCAGTCCCTTTAACGGGCTGCGCGGCTCATTCAAAATTTTGCACATGTGCAAAATCTCCCATTCAAAAGCCAGTAAGCGGCCTGCACGGGATCTCCAGACAGCTTAGCGTCGCAGGAACGTTGTTGGTGGACCATGAGCCAATGTAAGCCAACAAGCACACGGGTGATTGGTGAATGGACTTGCTGCGTGTTAGGATACAGAGTTTTGGATGAGCTCGAGTTCATTGAGGGTGGAAGTTCGGAGGCTGGCCAGGAGAACATTGGAATAGTTGAGTCCGGCAAATAACACATAAATGTAACGTTATGCATGTTGTAGGACCAACACGGAATATGCACTCATTTAAAATTCAATTATTTATTGCCCATCCCTAGTTGCCCTTGAGAGGGTGGTAGTGAGCTGCTGCCTTGAACCGGGGAGGGAGGGGGGGTGGGGTGAGGAGAGGGAGAATGTGTTGCAGGTGTAAAGGGGGTGGGATGGAAGAACATGATCCAGGCCTAACAGAGGGCAGGAGAACATAATCCATCTTCCACCTGGATCACGTGCTTGCTCTCATCGCCCCCTCCTTTTCCTCACTGTTCTCCTTCCCCAACAAGTTCCGGACTTACTCCCCTTGACTTCCTGACTTTCTCCCCCCCGAGTTCCTGACCTCCCTCTCTCCCCCCCCCCACCCCCTCCCGAGTTAGCGAGGGGGAGTAGATAGAGGATTAAAGAGTTGAGTGACAGTGGAGCAAGGGGTGGAGACAGGATTTCAGCTGTTAGTTCAAAGGGAAAGCGGTACAAGTAATGATGGGAGTGAGGGAGTTGTTGGAAGGGGAAAGGATAATGAGTTAACAAAGGGGTTAGGGGACTTGATGAGAGCGATGGAGTGAGGGCAAGAATGAGTGGTTGAGGAAAGAAGTTTGAGGGCTGCCGGCCACATTTTCCCTGTAACACTTACAGGCTCCTTGGTAGTCCCTTTATCCATTAGGCCATGCCATACACCACCTGCCACCCGAAATGGTTAGTAAGAGAGAAACAGAAGAGAACAAAAAAAGAGAAACAGCAATGCAAAGAACAGAGGCAGGTAAGACAAAGATGATATTTTCTGATTATCCATATGCAGCACCACGAAAGAGGCACATGTGTGTATAATATGCATACGTACCATGTATGTGTAAGTGCATGCATCACATGTCTAGTGGATAATGCAATGATACCAGCTGCTATTTAATTTCTCCCCACAGGGTGGCACTGTTGCCACTAAAAACAATATTGCAAGAACGACCGTTATTGCTTGATTCTGAGGTGGTGTTATAATCTGGGTGGGCAATTATTTGGGCCGGAGGGCCACTTAACAAATTTTGGTGAGCTGTCAAGGGCTGCACACCAATGTTCCCCCTAAGGTGCGCGGTCGAGCACCAATCACGAGGTCCCGCGCATGCCGCTCACCAGCTCCTGTTGCTGGAAGAGATTTTTGCTTTCCCAAATTATTTGCAGAGAGCCCGTGACTCCTATTTTGAAGTCTAGCAGCAATACCAACCAGTTACTGAATGGCAAAACTGGATTTGCCAGGAGTAAGTGATGCCATTTAAAACTTTACTTGTTCACTTTTTTTTAAGTTCATGTTATCATTGCAAAATATTTTGGGGTCTCAGAGCATGTAGTTTTTTAAAAACATTTCTCCTTTTTGCAATTTTTCCTCTATGTTTGCATGAGCTAACTTTATCGAGGGCTCCTCACTCTGCTCTAAAGAAAAAATACAAGAAATCTAAGCATGAAGAAGTTGGGCTTCTCCTTGTGTGTTTTTTTAAAATTTGTTCCTGGGATGTGGGCGTCGCTGGCAAGGCCAGCATTTCTTGCCCATCCCTAGTTGCTCTCGAGAAGGTGGTGCTGAGCTGCCTTCTTGAACCGCTGCAGTCCATGTGTTGAAGGTACTCCCACAGTGCTGTTAGGGAGGGAGTCCCAGGATTTTGACCCAGTGACAATGAAGGAACGGCGATATATTCCAAGTCAGGATGGTGGGGAACTTGGAGATAATGGTGTTCCCTTGCGCCTGCTGCCTTTGTCCTTCTAGGTGGTAGAGGATGCGGGTTTGTGAGGTGCTGTTGAAGAAACCTTGGAGAGTTGCTGCAGTGCATCTTGTAGATGACACACACTGCAGCCACATGCGCTGCTGGTGGAGGGAGTGAATGTTTAAGATGGTGGATGGGGTGCAAATCAAGTGGGCTGCTTTGTTCTGGATGGTGTCGATCTTGAGTGTTGTTGGAGCTGCACTCATCCAGGCAAGAGGAGAGTATTCCATCACACTCCTGACTTGTGCCTTGTAGATGGTGGAAAGGCTCTAGGGAGTCAGGAGGTGAGACACTCGCTGCAGAATACCCAGCCTCTGACCTGCTCTTGTAGCTACGTATTTATGTGGCTGGTCCAGTTAAGTTTCTGGTCAATGGTGACCCCCCCAGGATGTTGATGGTGGGGGATTCGGCAATGGTAATGCCATTGAATGTCAAGAGTCAAGGTTAGACTATCGCTTGTTGGAGGTAGTCATTGCCCGGCACTTGTGTGGCGGGAATGTTACTTGCCACTTACCAGCCTAAGCCTGAATGTCGTCCAGGTCTTGCTGCATGCAGGCACGGACTGCTTCATTATCTGAGGAATTACAAATGGAACTGAACATGAACACTGCAATCATCAGCGAACATCCCCACTTTTGGCCATATGATGGAGCAGCTGAAGATGGTTGGGCCTATGACACTGCCCCGAGGAACTCCTGCAGTGATGTCCTGGGGCTGAGATGATTGACCTCCAGCAACCACAACCATCTTCCTTTGTACTAGGTATGACTCCAGCCAGTGGAGAGCTTTCCCCCCCGATTCCCATTGACTTCAATTTTATTAGGGCTTCTTGATGCCACACTCGGTCAAATGCTGCCTTGATGTCTAGGGCAGTCACTCTCACCTCACCGCTGGAATTCAGCTCTTTTGTCCATGTTTGGACCAAGGCTGTAATGAGGTCTGGAGCCGAGTGGTCCTGGTAGAACCCAAACTGAGCATCGGTGAGCAGATTATTGGTGAATAAGTGCCACTTGATGGCACTGTTGTCGTTGACACCTTCCATCACTTTGCTGATGATTGAGAGCAGACTGATGGGGCGGTAATTGGCCGGATTAGATTTGTCCTGCTTTTCTTTGTAGACAGGACATACCTGGGCAATTTTCCACATTGTTGGGCAGATGCCAGTGTTGTAGCTGTACTGGAACAGCTTGGCTAGAGGTGTGGCTAGTTCTGGAGCACAAGTCTTCAGCACGACAACTAGAGTGAAAATGAAAGCGAGTGAGAATGTTTTTGGGAAGGGGGGGGAACATAAATGGTTCAAACTGGGACAGGTTTAACTGTGGAGCAGTGTTATCTTAAGCCAGTGGATGGGTTTATTTATTATCGTATAAACAGGCTCTTAATTTGACCTCATTAAATGTCAATCTGCGCTCTTTTTGACCATATCGACAAAGTTTGATGAGGAATTATTGCTCTTTCTGAAGCATGGTGGATTACTTGCAAATAATTTGTTTTATAACTTGAGCAAATCGTATAGACCACAAAGATCAATAGTGGAAGGGGAGAAAATACCTTTTTTTTTAAATGGAAAAAAAAGAGGGGATGGGTTTCACCTTCTGAAACTTTTTATACACGTCAAATAAATTTCAACCACAACTGACAAGAAAAATCTTTTTTTTTCTACTTGTGAGCTGATGCCTGAGCTCTTGCTCGGCCTGGCAGTGCACTTGATTTGTTACAAAGGGATGGTCAGAATTGGTTGCGGTTAAATAAGCAATGGGGATAAAAGTGGATTTCATTTCTCGCGTGACTGACTTTGAGTTGCGCACAGCCATCAAGAGGCAAAAACAAAGACCCAGCAAGAGATCGGTTTCGGGGCGGGGCTGCGCTGCCGTCGGTAAAAGACCCTCATCCGGGGGGGGCCATGGCCCAATCCGCGACTCCCCTGTCCACCTCAGCCACCGGTCTCCGTAACTTACCTCCCGTCTCGAAAGCCCACTGCTTAACTGCCCTACTGCCTTGGTGACAATGATCCACCTCCTGACGTTAGTGGGGCGGGGTCAGGCTTGGGGTCAGGTGCGGCGGACGTTCAGCCTTGAAGCCAGGCCTTGCGGGCCAGATAGATGCACTGGCGGGCTGGATACGTCCTGCAGGCCGTATTTTTCCCGCCACTGTGTTATAACCTATCTTAGCCTATTGGAAAATAAACATATCTGAGAGACATAACATTCCCTCCAAATAACTAGTAGACAAGGCTACTGAAGATTCAGTAATAAAATAGTAAAGAATGTATATATAATGTGCACTTCCAGGACAAGTTAACCTTTATTAGACTTTTTTTCAGTGATGCCTATATTTCCCTCTCCACTATAACACTATATCATGCCGAGGTAAATTTACCTATATGTGCACTCTGTATATAATATTGACCTTTGGGTGTCAGCTTGGCTCAGTGGTACCACTCAACTCTGACAGAGTTCAAACCCAACTGGGATGACATTTCAATGTAGTACTGAGGGAGTGCTGCATTGTCAGAGGTACTGTCCTTAGGATGAGAGTAAACAGGCTCTTCTGCCAGTTCTCCTCATCTCCTAGCCAACACCCCTAAAACAGCACTACCAAATTCAGATTATCTGTTCATTTATCTTATTTGCTAATTGCTGTGTACTTAATGGCTGCTGTGTTTGCCTACAGAACAACAGCGACTAGAATTTTAAAAATTAATTAATCGACTATGAAGAAATTTCTGTGTCCTGAGGACGTGAAAGGGCCATACTTGCCTGTCAGTCCTCCTGACACTAGATGGTTCATCCAAAAATTCCATTTCTGACACTTGTCTTTTTAATTTATTTTTGCTTCTTCAGGTTGTCAGCTTTATTTTTTTTAACTTTTGAGGAGGGGGAGCAGAAAAGGGGGAAATATTAAAATTACCTCTATCTTTTTCTCTTTCAACAACCCACTGAATCATTGTAATCTCCCCCTGCATCTGATGCTGCTCTCCTCCTCTCACCCCAGCCTTCTAACTCATCCCTACACTTTCCCATCCAATCTCCTTCCTCACTCCCCTCCCCTGCCGTCCTCTCTCCCCTCCCCCGCCGTTCTCATTCCTCACTCCCCACCCCCTCAATGTTCCCTCTTATTTTTTATTTGGTGCGCGACCCATTCACAGTTTTGCACATAACTTTTCATTGAAAAAGCCAGTCCTCGGCTGTGCGGGGCCAGCAGAGAGGTGCACAGCTGCACACATTGTATGGAATGTCGCTCCCCCTCCTTCCTCACTCCTCACTCCCCTCCCCCTCACTCCTCTCCCTCTCACTCTTCACACCCCTCACCCTCGCTCTTCACCCCCCTCCTGGTTCCCTTCCCTCCCCTCCTCCTTCCCTCCCTCCAGGTTACTCACAGCTTTACTTTCACAACAAAACGTCACAACGAATCTCTAGATCCCAGACTACCCATTAGCATGCCACAGGCGATCAGCTCGTTTTACTTTAAAACATTTCAACTATAGGCCCAAGTTCTGTTTCTCCAAGTTGTCATTTTCAAGGCAAAAATTAGCTTTCAGAGAATGTGGCAACACAGTATCACAGGTTGTGGCCACTAAGCAAGCACTGTTACAGCTTTACTTTTAAACAAGGAGGCAAACTGTAGTAAAAGGGAGTCGGAGCCGTGGCTCAGTTGGTGCACCCTCGCCTCTGAGTCAGAAGGTTGTGGGTTCAAGTCCCACTCCAGAGACTTGAGCACAAAAATCTAGACTGACACTCCAGTGCAGTGCTGAGGGAATGCTGCACTGTCGGAGGTGCTGTCTTTCGGATGAGACGTTAAACCGAGGCCCCGTCTGTTCTCTCAGGTGGACGTAAAAGATCCCATGGCACTATTTCCAAGAAGAGCAGGGGAGTTATCCCCGGTGTCCTGGCCAATATTTATCCTTCAACCAACATAACTAAAACAGATTATCTGGTCATTATTACATTGCTGTTTGTGGGAGCTTGCTGTGTGCAAATTGGCTGCCGCGTTTCCTACATTACATAAGTGACTACACTTCAAAAGTACTTAATTGGCTGTAAACTGCTTTGGGATGTCCGATGGTCGTGAAAGGCGCTATTATAAATGCAAGCCTTTTTTTCATAAAGCCAGCACTTTACAACTGAAGCTCTTTTATGAAAGTGTTTTAAATTTGTTAATGCTTCTGTTGGTAAGTACTCTGTATATTATGGAATTAAGCCGTATGAGCCAGGAAACCATATGAATGCAACCTTGGTGTCATATTTGACCCTGAAATGAGCTTCCGACCACATGGCCACAGCATAACTGAAACCGCCTATTTCCATCTCCGTAACATCACCCATCTCCGCCCTTGCCTCAGCTCATCCGCTCCTGAAACCCTCATCCATGCCTTTGTTACCTCTAGACTTGACTATTCCAATGCACTCCTGGCTGGCCTCCCACATTCTACCCTACGTAAACTTGAGGTGATCCAAAACTCGGCTGCCCGTGTCCTGACTCGCACCAAGTCTCGTTCACCCATCACCCCTGTGCTCGCTGACCTACACTGGCTCCAGGTTATGCAACACCTCGACTTCAAAATTCTCATTCTTGTTTTCAAATCCCTCCATCGCCTCGCCCCTCCCTATCTCTAATCTCCTTCAGCCCCACAACCCCCTGAGATATCTGCGCTCCTCTAATTCTGCCCTCTTGAGCATCCCTGATTATAATCGCTCAACCATTGGTGGCCGTGCCTTCTGTTGTATAGAAACATAGAAAAATGGGAGCAGGGGCAGGCATTCGGCCCTTCAAGCCTGCTCCGCCATTCAATATGATCATGGCTGATCCTCTATCTCAATACCATATTCCCGCTCTCTCCCCATACCCCTTGATGCCTTTTGTGTCTAGAAATCTATCTATCTCCTTCTTAAGTATATTCAGTGACTTGGCCTCCACATGCTTCTGTGGTAGAGAATTCCTACTCTGAGTGAAGAAATTTCTCATCTCAGTCCTAAATGTCCTACCCCATATCCTGAGACACTGACCCCTCGTTCTAGACCCCTCAGCCAGGGGAAACATCCTCCCTGCATCTAGTCTGTAGCCCTGTCAGAATTTTATATGTTTCAATGAGATCCCCTCTCATTCTTCTAAACTCTAGTGAATACAGGCCTAGTCGACCCAATCTGTCCTCATATGACAGCCCTGCCATTCCAGGAATCAGTCTGGTGAACCTTCACTGCACTCCCTCTATGGCAAGTATATCCTTTCTTAGGTAAGGAGACCAAAACTGCACACAATACTCCAGGTGTGGTCTCACCAAGGCCCTGTACAACTGTAGCAAGACATCCTTGCTCCTGTACTCAAATCCTCTTGCAATGAAGACCAACATACCATTTGCCTTCCTAACTGCTTGCTGCACCTGCATGTTTGCTTTCAGTGACTGGTGTACAAGGACACCCAGGTCCCTTTTGTACATCAGCATTTCCCAATCTATCACCATTTAAATAATACTCTACCTTTCTGTTTTTCCTACCGAAGTGGATAACTTCATATTTATCCACGTTATACTGCATCTGCCATGTATTTGCCCACTCACTCAACTTGTCTAAATCACCTTGAAGCCTCTTTGCATCCTCCTCACAACTCACAATCCTACCTAGTTTTGTGTCATCAGCAAACTTGGAAATATTACATTTGGTTCCCTCATCCAAATCATTGATATATATTGTGAATAGCTGGGGCCCAAGCACTGATCCCTGCAGTACCCCACTAGTCACCTCCTGCCACCCCAAAAAAGACCCATTTATTCCTACTCTCTGTTTCCTGTCTGTTAACCAATTTTCAATCCATGCCAGTATATTACCCCCAACCCCATGTGCTTTAATTTTGCACACCAACCTTTTATGTGGGACTTTATTAAAGGCCTTCTGAAAATCCAAATACATCACATCCACTGGTTCTCCCTTATCTATTCTACCAGTTACATTCTCAAAAAAACTCCAGTAGGTTTGTCAAACACGGTTTCCCTTTCATAAATCCATGCTGACTTTGTCTAATCCTGTTGATATTTTCTAAGTGTCCTGTTATCACTTCATTTATAATTGACTCTAGCATTTTCCCTACTACAGGTAGACTATCCTTTATCCGAAAACCTTGGGACCAGCCGAGTTTCGGATAAAGGAGAATTTCGGATTTCGGAAGGGGGGTCGGCGGGGGGTCGTGCGCACGACTTACGCTGACGCTCAGCGTAAGTCAGTCGGGGTCGGGGCCGGCGGGGTCCGCGGGGGGGTCGGGGCCGGCGGGGTCGGCGGTTGTCGGGGCCGGCGGGGTCCGCGGGGGGGTCGGCGGTTGTCGGGGCTGGCGGGGTCGGCGGTTGTCGGGGCGGGGGGGATCGGTGGTTGTCGGGGCCGGCGGGGTCGGCGGGGGGGATCGGCGGTTGTCGGGGCCGGCGGGGTCCGCGGGGGGGTCGGCGGTTGTCGGGGCTGGCGGGGTTGGCGGTTGTCGGGGCCGGCGGGGTCCGCGGGGGGGGTCGGCGGGGGGTCGTGCGCACGACTTACCCTTTATCCGAACTTCCGAAACCGGAACCCTCTAAAAACCGAAGGTTTTTTCGTTCGTACGCACGACTTACACTGAACGAAAAAACCTTCGGTTTTTAGAGGGTTTTGGTTTTCGGAAGTCCAGATAAAGGGTAGTCTACCTGTACTGATGTTCGGCTAACCGGTCTGTAGTTCCCTGTTTTCTCTCTTCCCTCCTTTTTTAAATAGTGGTGTTACATTTGCCACCCTCCAATCTGCAGGAACTGTTCCATAATCTATAGAATTTTGGAAGGTGACAACCAATGCATCCACTATTTCCATGGCTACCTCTTTTAGTACTCTGGGATGCAGATTATCAGGCCCTGGGGATTTATCAGCTTTCAGTCCCATTAATTTCTCCAGCACTATTTCTTTACTAATACTAATTTCCTTTAATTCCTCCTTCTCACTAGACCCTTGGTTCCCTAGCATTTCTGGGAAGTTATTTGTGTCCTCTTCCGTGAAGACAGAACCAAAGTATTTGTTTAATTGCTCTGCCATTTCCTTGTTCCCCATTATAGGTTCTTCCATTTCTAACTGTAAGGGACCTACATTTGCCTAGGCCCTAAGCTCTGGAATTCCCTGCCTAAACCTCTCTGCCTCTCTACCTCTCGCTCCTCCTTGAAAACATTCCTTAAAACCTACCTCTTTGACCAAGCTTTTGGTCACCTGCCCTAATTTCTCCTTTTGTCTTATAATTTCCTGTGAAGCGCCTTGGGATGATTTACTACGTTAAGGCAATATATAAATACAAGTTGTTGTTGAAAGCCTCAACTTCAATTGCTGACCTGTGGTGAACTACCTATCTGTGCTGTGGCAGTGATAGGGTCAGTGCAATTGGTCTTGGTGTCCCTGGGCTAGCAGGGGAAATATCAGCCACAATTCTTCAGGTCCTTATTGCTACCATCAACAGCTGCTGGAAAGTTTGAACATGTGGACATTTGGCGAGGACAGCAGAGGACTCAGCTGTGCTTACACCCACTTTCTGGGCTTGAACATGGAGAAGAGCTATTTGGAATATCACAGGGCAGGCAGTCCTTGTGAAATCACATACCAGCAACAGTGGGTCCCTTCAGGACAGAAGGGGAGAGAATGGGGTGGGGGAGGAGAGGGGAAGAAGAGGTTAACAATAAATATTTCACTTTTAATTATTGGTTTTCATGATATAATAAAGTAAACGTATTGGTAAGCCTAAATAAAGTTTGTTATAGTACAGTATTAAAAGCAAAGTTTGAAGGGATAGTGTCAGTTAATGTTGCTTTCGTTGCCCAAAACCAGAAGCCCAAAATGTCATTACAGCTCTGGTTCTCAGACATGTGATCTTGCCAAATGATTTTAAACATATGTAAATTGGCCTGTACTGAATTTTTCCCACACAGGCTTTTTGTCTGGATTAAATTGTTTGATAATTTTACTATTTCCTGTTGCTTTACTTAACCCTTGAAGAGCACAGTACCTTTCTAAAACAAAATCAAAAATATCTCCAGATATCATTTTGGTTTATTTCCAGAGTACCCTGAATTTGGATACATCCATGCTTTTATAGACCTACAGTTCCTACATTCCTCTTTATAATATTCTGCATTCGAACGCAACTGAAAATACTTTTTGCAGATGTTGTCTGGAAGAAAAAGTGTTTTAGTAGTCAAAGGGTTAATGATACTAGATAATGCACTGGCTGACGATCTTGCAGATGTTGCAGAGGCACTTCACCCTTCTTAGGGTTAACTTGCAGGATTTTTTTTATAATGCACTCAGTTGACTCACTATTTGTAAAGCAAATTGCTCTCTTCCTATGCTGATAAAGAGGGAAGTACTGCTTTACCAGTTAATGATATGTGACTCTATTCATGACCTTCTTTCACAGATTAACTGGTTGCAAATGTTGCTGAAGATCTCATACTTTTGCTATTGTTTTCATTATGAAATGTTATGTTGTTGCCACATTAAGCTTTTGATGCAATTTCCTTACCTCCCCCTTCTTAAAGACTGCAGTAGTTCTTTCCACTGATGCGATCTAGCCTGTAATATGTGAACTTCCTTATAGATTCTAGTACGCCAGTGAGTGGAGAGACATCAAACGCAACTGTAATGGGGAATGCACAGAAAAAGTGTTCCCACAGACGAGAAAGTCAAACTAATGAAAGGAACTTGACTAAAGAGAAGGATACTGTCAGTGCTGCAGCACGGGAAAACACTAAAAAAAACAGTGACGGTAATTTAACAGCATTGAGCAAAACTGAACAAAATAAATATGGGCATGAAACTAAAAGTGAAAATGCCAAGAATGTTACAATTCCGGTGGCAAGAAAAAGTCAAGATCCTCCGAGAATTGATTCCAGTCAGATGCTTCCACCTGGGTCAAGTTCAGAGACAGAGAAAGGAGAGAACAACCCTTGGGCCCTGCTCCCTGCTGTAGCAAAGCTGAAGAGTGAAGGAAATGAGCTGTTCAAGAATGGACAGTTTGATGATGCGATGATGAAATACACTAAAGCCATTACAGAGCTCTTTGAATCAGGTATGACGGTGGCCTTCTAGCATATTGATTACTGCATACTGTATACACATATGCATTCATCCTCTGTGTTTGAGATTGTGATACAGGACCTTTTGGCTAAAAATGTCTCCATGCTTGTGGTGTTCTAAAAACATAAATTTGTTTTAAAATTCTATTTTATATACATGGTGTAAATAGAAAGAATTGGGATGCTAAAGGAAAAGTATGAACAAAATAGTTACTCTTAAGGCAGATCATAAATTCACTTGTAGAGGTATTTATTGTATCTCATTGCTGGCCATGACATGTCCTCTGTACACTATGCAAAAACAGCTCATCAGCTGAGAAGTAGTGTTAAACCAAATTGATGTAAAACCCTTGTGACAGTGGGAACTTTTATTCTAGGAGTTTAGATGTTCAAATACGTCAATTTTTGTTTTGTCTAAACATCTATCATCAGGGATCTGTATGTAGTACAGTAAATCTGGCTTAAAAGAGGGCAAGATCAGATTCAACTATGCTGGCTCCCATTATCAAATAGCTTACTGACATGCACATGCAACCATACCCCAGCAAAAGTCACTATATTCAGGTAAGGAGAAATAAGAGAGGAAATAAACGCTGTTTTGTGTTGCTTCTTTTTCTAAGGATTGGACTGCCCAGCAGAACTGAGCATTTTGCATTCAAATCGAGCAGCGTGCTACCTGAAGGACGGATATTGCAATGAGTGTATTAAGGATTGTACTAGGTGAGCATAATGTTGTTTATGGTGGTTTTTGTCATAGATTGAATCATGTTTTCAAGATAGTACAGCAATGTGCCAGATATAAAAATTAAACGGCACAATATGTTGGTGTAATAGGGCACAGTTCATTCATAGGGGTAAACTTAATTTTGAAATGAATAGACAGGAAATCTTGTATTGTGTGCATTGACCTCCATACTCAAGTTTCCAATATGTGCTCCCCTTGCATAAAGCTGTGCACCGGAAGCACTAACTTGTAAAATTGAAGAAACATTTGTCCCAGGCGCCAGCAACATCAACAGTGTGACTCACTGGGAGTATCTCACCTGTCTGCATTTCTGGCCAATGAATTATGCATAGCACAAAAAGTGGAGACTAAAAAAAGTGTAGAAAATATATAAATTTGGGCAATTATTTCTTAAGTTAGGGGCTAGATGAAAAATTGGTTTAGCTCCGCGTTGTGCAATAAAAATCGCTGATGAGCCACAAGTGCGGCTACGGCGACACCGTTTCAGCCACATTCATAGAAAAAGCCTTACAGACAATACAGGTAAATGTACTTCACATGTATATTTTCTTAACAAATATCTACCACCATTCAATGCAAAACTTTGTAGACTTTTACACTCACTAAAGTTTGGAATCTGCCATGGATTTATCAGACACAACACATCTTCGTATGAGCGGTACTTTGACTTCATCAGTGATTGCTGAGAATGTTGACTTGGACAACAAGACGTGCCAGACTCACCCCTGCTGCATATCCAGAATGTGGTTAGATGCTGCTTGCCCTTTGCCATGACGTGCCCTGTTGGAGCTGCTGTTATTGGTTGGAGTTACTTCTGGCATGAAGCGGTTATTCCAATTTATTGAGCTGACCACGATGACATCTCCCCTCTCCATACAATGTTACTGGTGTTTCTATGGTGCTGAGTCGGGCGTTTCACCCATGTTACACACCATTTTAGCAGATAACCAATAAGCAGTAACCAAGAAAGTAAAGCACTCACACTGTTGCCTCACAGCGCCAGGGACCCGGGTTCGAATCCGGCCTCGGGTGACTGTGTGGAGTTTGCACATTCTCCCCGTGTTTGCGTGGGTTTCCTCCGGGTGCTCCGGTTTCCTCCCACAGTCCAAAGATGTGCGGGTTAGGTTGATTGGCTATGATAAATTGACCCTTAGTGTTAGGGGGATTAAATACGTGGGGTTACGGGGATAGGGTGGGATATGTGTTGGTGTAGGGGTTACGGGGATCGGGTGGGATATGTGTCGGTGCAGGCTCGATGGGCCGAAATGGCCTCTATCTGCACTGTGAGGTTTCTGTGATTTCTGTGATTTCTGAAACAGGCGAGGAAGTTGGGTATGTATGAGCTATAAGTTTCCAAAGCTTGTTCGTTTTATTGATACTACCAGTAGAAAATGTTGCACCTTGATTCAACAAAGCAGGAAGGAACTGCAGGATGAAACTGTCTGAGGCTGAACTAGACCGATTGCAATCTTGGTGTCGTATTTGGCCCCGAGATGAGCTTCTGACCATATATCTGCTCCATCACCAAGACCGTCAACTTCCACCTCCGTAACATCACCCGCCTTCGCCCCTGCCTCAACTCATCTGCTGAACCCTCATCCTTGCCTTTGTTACCTCTAGACTCGACTATTCGAGTGCACTCCTGGCTGGCCTCCCATTTTCTACCCTACTTGTGCACATCTAAAAATCCACTGCCCATACCCTAACTCACACCAAGTCCCAGTCACCCATCACCCCTGTGCTCGCTGACCTACATTGACTCCTGGTCTAGCAACGCCTTGATTGTAAAGTTTTCAGCCTTGTTTTCAAATTCCTCCATGGCCTCACCCCTCCTTATCTCTGTATCCTCCTCCAGCCCTACAACCCTGCTAGAACTCTGCGCTCCTCAAATTCTGACCTCTTGTGCATCCCCAATTTTAATTGCTCCAACATTAGCGGCCATGCCTTCAGCTGCCTAGGCGCTAAGTTGTGGAATTCCCTCCCTAAACACCTCCACCTCTGTCTCTCTTCCTTTAAAATGCTCCTTAAAATTTACCTCTTTGACCAAGCTTTTGGTCATCTGACCTAATATCTCCTTATGTGGTGTAGTGTCAGACTTTGTTTGATAAAGTTCCTGTGAAGCGCCTTGGGATGTTTTACGCTCTATATAACTGCAGGTTGTTGTTGTTGTTGTTGTTGATGGAACAAATCAAGTAACTATAGGGCAATGAGTTTAATAGAAACATAGAAGATAGAAGCAGGAGTAGGCCATTCGGCCCCTCGAGCCTGCTCCGCCATTCAATGAGATCATGGCTGATCATCCAAACTCAGTACCCTGTCCCTGCCTTCTCCCCAAATCCCTTGATCCCTTTAGCCTTAAGAAATATATCTAACTCCTTTCTTGAATATATTTAATGAATTGGCCTCAACTGCCTTGTGTGGTAGAGGACGTCATCAAACCTGGGAGCAGGCCTAGGTCTCTCGCTGGTCATTCTGCCTCCAGGTCCCTCTAACATGAAAGGCCAAAAGGTTGGCAGTCTGCAGAAGAAGCAAGGCTTGTTGCAGACCTTAAATGCAGCAGCAATGATGACATAATCGGAGGCGACTTTCAGGCTGGAAAAACTCATTTGCCATGGGTTCCCACACGTTGGAACTCAATTGGCCAATTAAGTTAAAATCGCATCAATCTCCCACATCGATTTAGATTCGGGTGGATAACACAAAATGTGGATTACACGACCCCAGCCTGCCCCTGAATTAAAATCCAGCCCCTCGTTTCAGGTCAAAGAGATGTCACTAGTGGGAACATTTCAAGAATCCATAATCAGCGACAGAGTAAGTGAGCACTTGATAAAGTCTAAAATCATGAGGGAGAGGCAGCATGGTTTACTGAAAGTCAGATTATGTCTAACTAACTCTTTGATAGTCACTGAGGTGGTAGATAGAGGGGGACACGTTGGGAGTTTGCAGGCAGAAATTTGGGATAAAAGGCACACTGACAAATTGGCAGGCATTGACGAGTGATATCCCCCAGGGATTAGTGCTGTGGAACCAGCAATTCTTCATATACATAAATGACCAGGTTTTGGGTTTTGAAGGGAGTATGTTCAAGTTTACAAATGATACTAAGTGAACTGTGAAGAAGGGGGCAGAAAATTACAGAAGAACGTAAATAAATTAAGCAAGTGGGCTAAATGGCGACGAGGTGCAGTTTATTTTGGGTAATTGCTAGGGGGTAATGAATTAAAGTATTTAGGGTGCAGGTATATGACATTAAAAGCTAGCTCGTCACCCCCAAGCTTGCCTACTCTAATGCTCCTCCTTACTGGCGTCCCATCTCCCATCCTTCATAAACCTCAACCTGTCTCAAATTCTGCTGCATGTTCCCTTTCCCAAACGAAGTCTTGTTTGTCCATCATCCCTCTTATCCCTCTTAGACCTACACTGTCTCCCTGTCCCCCAAACACATTGTCCTAGAATGTGCTCCCTCCCCCCCAGCTTCCGCTGCAGAACCTTCAGGCACCCGAGTCCTAGTCTTTGGGACTCCCTCCCTAACCATCTCCTCTGCCTCATATCTCTTCCTCTACTTTCAGATACCTCCTCAAGACCTATGTCTTTGACCAAGCTTTTGGATAACCCTCCTAATCTTTCCTTTCCTGTCTTGGCTTCCCTTTTCCTTATGCCTATTTATGAATTGCCTTGGGATGTTTCTTTACATTAACAGTGCGATATAAATGCAAGTTGTTATATTAGATGCATGGTAGTGATTTTTGACACTTTAGATTGTATGAGCGAGCTGATGGTCAAAACATAACGTGGATTGCTTGGGACCTGTAGTTCTCGAGGTTAGTTTCAGAGCCTAGTATCATTCTGACCTAATGTGGCCACTTTGGTATTTGAAAATAAGAACTATGCTGCAAGCTCTGCTGCACTGGAGAATTGATATCTCTGCCCCATGTGTATTTTGCACCATGATTTATTGTTTGCAAACAACAGCCTTCTAAAGCAAAATAATTTTGAAAAACTGGCACTGGCTTAAAATTGGTGTGTTACCCGGTGAAGTGCTTTCAGGAGACAAAGAATAGTAAGAGGCTAGTATGAAATCATATTTTATATTGCCTTTAATTTCAGAATGTTTAGAGAAAAGCTCACATAGTCTGCAAAGTCCCACAAAACATCTTAACATGTTCCTTAATTCAGATTGAATTCAAAATCTATTTTATGGAAATAAATTGTTTTTACCAAAACAGAGTACCTTATGTTTGTAATGAAGTACAGTATTTACTGGTTACTCATGGACAAAATGCTACGGTTGCAGACTGCAATGTAGAAAAATATCTGACTAACACAGCACTTCCCTGATCTGCTGCAGCTGCAACGTTGGACACGACACAGGGCAAGTTAGCAGTGTATTGTGCAATATGATATAGTGCAGTGCCCTCTGATTGGACCTTTTTATAAAGTGGACTTGAAACTAAAAGCAGTTAGCGTGTTGTTTGGTATAGCATCACATCTAATTATTTCCTTGGATCTCAGGGCCTGGATATTCCTCCAGCACACCACCCATTTTCAGGTGATGCCAGCAGGGAAAGTTGGCAAGAAGGCCTACCACCAAATCGGCACCCTCAGAAATGTTCCTCCTTCCCTCCCCCCTCCCTCCACTAGCAGGGATCTTGACTGTCTGCATTTCAATGATGCAGAGAGGGCAGGGCTTGGAAAACTAGCCAATCTTCTTGCTGCAGTACCACCAACCCATAGCTAGATTGGTACTGGGCTAGCAGTACACTGACTTTGACACTGGCTCTGCTCCTTTGAGGTGGTACAGCGAGTGCCCCGCTGCAGCACCAGAGGATTTTCCTTTGTTGCAGTGGCAGGGCTTCCTCTGCAGAGTGGTGTAGCCTCTAGCAGCCATCTATCCTGAAGGAGAATCCAGGCCGAGATATCTATAATATTAAACATATTGGTCCAGAATTTGTTGCAGCGGGGCATCTTGCGGTGTACCCTGTTAGTTAGACTTTTTCCCCTCACCCTTCAGCGCGAGGTGTTTTTGCCCTATAAATTGCTGGAAGTGCGAGCTGATAACCGGGGCATCTGGGATCTTGGTGAACGACAGGACCAACAGTCTATCTCCTTAACCAATTAGATTTATGGATTGAAAAAGAAACCGAGGGATGACGGAGAAGGCAATAGGGTGAATTAGAGTTAAATCAGGTACAGAAAGGGAAATAGAGAGGGAAAGAAATATTGGATTAAGAGAGAGAGAAAAAGAGACGGAAAGGAAAATTAATAAAAAATTAAAACATTTGAAATTTAAAAAACCTTTAACAACAATTTACTACCTGTAGAGACTCCGCAGTTTAAATTGTTCCCTTTCTGGGTCGATGAGATTGATTGGTATTGCAGGAACATAAATCTCCTCATTAAAAAGATACTTGCACTGTTCAGTATCAGCCCTAACATTCTGCAGTGAGTTTGTCAGTTAACAAAACAATTTCATGAAACTCACAGGGAGGTTGAGGACGAACTGCCATTTTCGCAAGGCTAGCGGAGGAACGCTGCAATTCATCCAGCAACTTGTGGCGATTCGCAATTTATGGGGTATCTCTTATCCACAAGTTACTGGACGATTTACAGATTAATAATGGCGACCGCCATTAAACTCGCCATTATTTTGGAAGTAAAATCTGTGCCAATACATTTTTTTCTTTGTACTAGGAGAAAAGACTACGATTGAACGTATTACTTTTCTGTGGGTTGAGATGCTTCTTTTAATGATAAACCAGAGTTGTTACCTTCAGGGAAATGTCAGAAGTAACATTCATTATCAGCAAGATTGACCTAAGTTTTAAAAACTCATTTAAACAGAAGGAGCTGTGTTTATTTTTAAGAGTGATCTACAGCAAAATATTTTTAAATCAAAGTGAGTGATTATTACTTCTAATGAGTGACATTTAACAGGCCTGAATAAGCACACACTGCTGTTTTACTATATTTAATGTGCATCGGGTTTTAAAAGAAAACTATTTACTTACAGACTAAGCCTCTGACGTATACAGAATTTAGACATTTTTCACTAGTGGTTGCTTTTATTCTGATGAGGATAAAGATTTACAAAGAATTCTTAAACATAGACCAGGCTTTCTCTTTTGGTAGAATTGGGACACATTTCCAGCTTGTCGGAACTTTCACCTGTCAGTAAGATGTGCCTCTGACCCCAGCCAATCTTCCACTCTCAAGATCTTTAACATATTTTTGACGGTCTCCTCAGCGTCTGCCTCGAGTAGGGACAGAGTTTTACTTCTTATTTGGTTGATTGAAAATTTTAACTAATTCAGTGAAATCCTTCACCTGAACTGTTTTTGTTTCATGTTGCTCTTTATGTATAAGCTAACTCACAGATGTAAAGTTTTATTGATTTTAAAAGCACAAAGCAAGATAATCGTGCAAAGCTAAATTTAGGCAAAAACATCCTGGAGACTTCTGCTCAGCATATAATTTTGCCTATGAAAGAGCTGCACTGATATTGTGCATCTATGGGGACAATTTTAACCCATCCCCGCCCGGCGGGAAAAGGGCAACCACGGTTAAAATCACCTCATAAACTTACTGGCTCATTCCCAATCGATTCATACCCGTCGCCACCCTAACTGGGTCCTTTTTTTTAGGTGGCCAAGACAGCCATCTGACTAGAGTGGGAGCCTCATTAATACATGGAATTCGGGGTCCTGTGATATGATTGGGAACCCAATGGCATTTTGTTTGCCGATTGAACGGGGCGCCCACTCAGTGAAACCTGGTCTGTTGGAAGAAGAGCCCCTATAAGTTTTATTAAACTTTCATTTGTGGGGCTGAGAGGAGGCAGATTGTCGTAGCTTTGGCAGGAGGCTGGGGAAAGGCCAGAAATTAAGCAGAAAGAAAGACTTGCATTGATATAACGCCTTTCATAACCACCGGACATCCCAAAGCGCTTTACAGCCAATTAAGTACTTTCTGAAGCGTAGTCACTGTTGTAATGTAGGAAACGCGGCAGCTAATTTGCGCACAGCAAGCTCCTACAAATAGCAATGTGATAATGACCAGACAATCTGTTTTAGTGATGTTGATTGAGGGACAAATACTGGCCAGGACACCGGGGATAACTCCCCTGCTCTTCTTCGAAATAGTGCCATGGGATCTTTTGCGTCCACCTGAGGGAGTAGACGGGGCCTCGGTTTAAAGTCACCTCTGACGGTGCAGCATCCCCTCAGCCCTGCACCGGAGTGTCAGCCTAGATTTTTGTGCTCAAGTCTCTGGAGTGGGACTTGAACTCAGGGGCAAGGGTGCTACCAACTGAACCACAGCTGACACCAAGTTGTGTCCATGTTTCTGGGATGGCCTTATGAGGGTGAAGCCTGCTGCTTAGAATCCTACCGTTATAAGGAGGTCAGGGCTAGGGAGACATGGGGGGTGATTTTCACTCAGAAATCGGGAAGGAGGCGGGACTACAACTTTCGGGGTTGTAGTCCCGCCTCTATCGGGATGCGGCCAATCCACGCGATTTTAACTTGATTGACCTTGTTGAGCCTGCCCAGCGGGCTCGGCAGGCCAATTAAGGGCCACCCGGCAACAGGTGACGTCACAGACTGAAATTTCATCTGTCAAGACGTTTTGACAGATGAAATATCAGTGTTTCACAGCTGTTTGAAGCTGTCAAACACTGACAGTCTTACTTCTAACCTGAGTCCTTCTACACAGACTCAGTTAGAAATCTCTCCGGCACAGAAAGCTGCAGGCTGTCACTTTTGACAGTTCGCAGCCGTTCTGCTTTCTGTGCCGGTTAGATGATGGACTCCCGAAACCTAGAGGAAGGAAGGCTAAAAAGGTAAGTACAGGTCATTTAAACTTCTTTACACACCAAACACACTTACCTTTGCACTCATGCACCCATCACTCACCTGAACACCGACATCTCGACCCCTCCAAGTCCTTCAACCTGACGGCCCGACGACTCTAACTTGGCGTGGTTTGGAGCCGTCGGGAATCCCACACTTCATTAACAGGCAGTTAATTGTCACTAATCCCTTCCCGCCTCGGGTAGGCGGGTCCCAGTGCGGGGCGGGTACCTGCCTCCTTTGAAACTTACATGGGGGGCGGGATGGTGTCAGGGCCCCCTAATTCGGGACTTTAACCCCCCGCACGCCTCCAATCCCGACTCCACGAGTCAGTTAAAATTGAGGCCATGGACTCTGAACATTGGGAGTTCCATGCCCAGGCCTTCACAGGCACCCAACATATGATCAGCGCAGCATACCAACTGATTCACTGGTAGTTGCGGTATCCAGCTGGAGGTTCAGGCCAGGACCTCCCAAGATTTGGCAATTTAACAAAAATTTAAAGGGGTTGCTATGACTTTTCTGACGTGGCAGTTACACTGAACTTTCCAGCTTCTTTCATATGTTGGGCGCCCCAGATTTCCCCCGACTATTAGGGAACCTGCTCCTGACCCCATAAAGTTTACAGAGATTCCCAGTGAGCACGATCCTAATGTAAGTGCCAGGGTTGCAGCCCCAGGGATTTTTGGGGCCCAAGTGTTTAACTCTGTTTTATTTCCTTTCTAATTACGTTACATACTTTCATTATTATGTAAAACATCTCTCCTCAAATTCAGTTTTGTGCCCCAATCCAATCGCATTCCATCAAAAATAATAATCCAATCACATTTTGGAAAAAAAACCTCCGAGATGTAGCTGCCATGACAGTTCATCATCACCTCAATATGTGTTGCTAAAATAAAATGTATAACTTCATTACTGCATAAAACATACACCAGAAGAAATTCACAAACATGCCTATAAACTTGGGCCTGCCCTCGCTTCCATAATAACCATAGCACACCCCACCAGTCTTGTGACTGTCCTGGGCTTTGTGTGTACCCGCTGCTCCCCCCCATATTTCACAATTGCTGCCCAGCCAACTGAGTCCCCACATTCAGAGACCTGATATTACGGCCCCAGTGAACACAAGCCAAATGTGCAAGAGCCTATTTCCAAAGTAAAATACTACAATTTCTACAAAGTACCTACTGCAATGTACTCTCTCCCACTCGCTGGAATCATTCCTGCTCGCTGGGGTGGGGGGGGGGTGGTAAAGGAGGGCGGTGAAAAGAATTGAGAGTAAAGGGAAAAGAAGTAAAAGAACGCCAAACAGGTGAAGGGTAAAGCAGAAGAGCAAAAAGAGGAAGGAGATAAAAATAAAATAAAAAGATTTTAGAGAGAGAGAAAAAAGAAAGTGAAAAGGAAAGGCAGGAGAGAAAGGGGGAGAAGTTCGGTATCGCCCCGTTTGGGGCGCAGTTATCGGCCGGGCGCTAAGTTTAGTGCCTGGCGCTAATTATCGCCTCTGACTGCAAACTTGGCTTCTATCACCCCTGGAGGTGATTGGAGTGCTAAATCAGGCGCTACACACCTCTCTTAAGGCACTAATGACGAGGAGCGAGGTGCTATCTCAGAGCGCTGACGAAGCTCATGTGATGTCAGTCAACAATGGAACACAGACACACTGGTGCCGGCCAGTTCTTAAAGGGGAGGGTCAATCTTGCTCTCCATCGACACCCTGCTCATTGCAGCCTTGAATCTCAGCCTGGAGAGACCTGTACATCAAATCTGCTGGAAAGAACAATAGAGAGGCTCAGGGAAAGAGCTCAGAGTGCAGCCCCCATAGTCTCTTCTAAATCGATGCAAGGAAGGTCAAATCAAAATGAACCTGCAAAGTGCTGCTCAGTACCCAAAACTCCTTCACACAGCGTTGAATCTCTCCAGAAGTGTTGTCTGTGTGTTGATAGAGACACTGAAGACAGGAGTTGGTTTCATAGGTGTTTACTAAACAAAGTCTGGAGGGGAACTAACTGATACAACACAATATACAGGCTTATATAGCCCGAGTGGCCATTACCGGCATTACAGTACACATGGGGCTCTTAAAGGCACATACACTACAATTCCTCCCCTTTTAGCCAACCAGTACATCATATTTTAAGTCATTATTAATTACATGTTACAAGAAAAATAATCTACACATTGCTGCAGTTAATTAATTATAAGTCAGTCTCTCTGGAGGCTTCCTGACTTGGTCCGGATAACGCCTCGGTGGTGTAGTAGTTTCTGGTGGTGTAGTAGGTTCTTTTGGCAAGGCTGATTCGGCTTGAATGCCAGTGTCGGGTTCATCGGGTTCCAGTATCACCGGATCGGAGGTAGATATGGGTATCTCTACTTCATCGTTAGGCGTATAGAGTTGTGGTGTAGGTTGTCCCTTTTCGGATGACTTTATGATTTGGTCAGCATGGCGCCTTATTATGCTTTCTCCCATGTCCACGGTATACATCAGCGGTCCTAGTCGTGTGCAGATAGTTCCAGGCTGCCATTTCTCGGTACGGTAGTCCCGGGCCAAAACTTGTTGACCTATCTGGAAGGTTCTAGTTGGCCTTTCATTCATGCCTTGAAATTGCTGGTTTTCCACGTCCCTTCTGATGTTGGGCTTGATCAAATCCAGCCGGCATCTTAGGCTTCTATTGAAGAACATCATGGCGGGAGTTTGGTTTGTAACCATATGTGTTGCATTCCTGTATGCGAACAAGAAGTTATCCACCTTGTGCTGAAGTTTTATGTCTTCATTACCCATGGCCTTTATGGCCTTCTTGAAGGTCTGGACAAACCTTTCAGCCAATCCATTGGTGGCGGGATGGTATGGGGCGGACGTGTAGTGCTTAACCCCATTGTTTTTTAAGAACTTCCTGAATTCTTTGGACACAAATTGCGGTCCATTATCAGAACAGATCTGTTCCGGCAGCCCATTCCTGGCAAATATGGTCCTTAATACTGTGGTGTTTTTTTCCGTGGTGGTGGAGGACATCTTTATTACCTCCGGCCACTTGGAGTGTGCATCAACCGCGATTAAGAACATTGAGTCCATAAATGGACCAGCAAAGTCGATGTGTACCCTTTGCCAGGGAGATGAGGGCCACTCCCATGAATGTAGAGGGGCTTGGGGTGGAGCGTTTTGGACCTTCTGGCATCCTAGGCAGCTCTTGGTCATTTCTTCGATGTCTCCATCGATACCTGGCCACCATACAAACGCCCTGGCTAGGTTCTTCATTTTCACTCCACCCAGATGCCCCTCGTGAAGCTCCTTTAGAACTTTATCCTGGAGTTTAGGTGGAATCACCACTCTGGATCCACACATCAAGGTTCCTCGGCACCCTGACAGCTGTTCTCTTCTTTGCAAGAATGCTGGCAACAGTGGTTCGCCATGTGCTGGCCATCCCTTCACTGTTAAATCGTAGACTCGTGAGAGAGTCGGGTCATTTCTAGTTTCCCTTTCAATGGCAGAATTTGTTACTGGTAGACATTCCACTATGGTAGAGTGGAAAATCTCCACTGGGTCTACGGTAGGTGCTTCTTCTACCGTTGGCAACGGTAGGCGCGATAACCCGTCAGCATTCCCATGCTGTTTTGATCCTTTGTATTCTATGTTGTATTGGTGAGCCCCTAGAAAAAGGGACCACCTCTGTAGCCTTTGCGCTGTCATAATGGGAACACCCTTTTTAGGGTTGAATATGGAGATGAGGGGTTGATGGTCAGTCAACAAGGTAAATTTTTGTCCGTGTAGGTAATGGTTGAATTTCTTCACTCCCCATACCAGGCTGAGTGCTTCCCTGTCGATTTGGGCATAGTTACGCTCAGCTGAGTTCAATGAGCGTGACACAAAAGCTATCGGCCGTTCCGAGCCATCAGGGAATTTATGCGATAATACTGCTCCTACGCCGTAAGGGGATGCATCGCACGCCAGTCTGATTGGCAGTGATGGGTTATAATGAGCCAAAACTTCTTTGGACGTGATTAAGTCTTTGCATTTATGGAAGGCATGTTTACAGTCTTCGCTCCATTTCCAAATTACTCCTGTTTGTAGCAGTTCATTAAGAGGGTGTAGAAGAGTTGATAAGTTCGGTAAAAATTTATGATAGTAATTTATTAATCCCAGGAACGACCTTAATTGTGAAACATTTTCAGGTGCTGGGGCTTTTATGACCGCTTCAATTTTTTCAGGTGACTTATGCAACCCTTCCTTATTAATTATGTGACCACAATATGATATTTGATTCTGGAAAAATTCGCACTTGGGGCGATTTGCTCGTAGGCCCCGTTCTCTCAGCCTAGTGAGCACCTGCTCCAAATTGGCAAGGTGCTCGTTGTCGTTTTCTCCTGTTACAAGGATGTCGTCTAGGTAGCATTGAGTCCCTGGAATCCCTTGGAGGACTTGCTCCATAGCTCTTTGCCAGATAGCTGGAGCGGATGCTACTCCGAAAACCAGTCGATTGTACTGGTACAGACCTTTGTGTGTATTTATCGTGAGATATTTTTTTAGAGGCCTCTTCAACCTCCATCTGTAGATATGCCTGTGCCAAGTCAATTTTGGTGAAACGTTTCCCTCCGGATAGTGAGGTGAAAATATCTTCTACCGTGTGAAGGACCGGGTTTACAGTCACCTTGAAGTCTCCACAGATGCAAATTTTTTCTCTGTTCTTCAGATTTATCATTATTCAATGCTTTCTTCATGACTGGAACGATGGGTGTTGCCCACTTGCTCCAATCTATTTTGGATAATACGCCTGCCTTTTCCAAATTCTCCAGCTCTGCCTCGACTGCTGGACGAATTGCATATGGCACCGGTCTTGCCTTAAAAAACTTGGGAATTGCTGCATCTTCCACTTTTATTGAGGCGGTGATGCCTTTCAAGGTTCCTAGTTTTTCTTGAAACACTTCTTTTCGTTGGCCAAGATGTCTTTTAATCGTTCAGGTATGGCGTCATCATCGTTTTTTTTCTTACTGGTCACCCGTCAGTGCCTGAATGGAGTGCCAGTCTAAACGTATTTTCCTGATCCATTCACGTCCCAACAGCAGTGGACCACCATCTTGTAGAATGTATAAATACAACTTTGGTATTTCCTTGCCAACAGGCACCCTTATTTTTCCTTTGGGGTATACTTTCTGCCCCGTATATGTTTTCAAGATAATGGATGTGTCTTTTAAAGGTATATGCGGAAATAGCCGCTCGTAATCCCGTCGATTTATGACGGTCAGAGCTGATCCTGTATCTAGCTCCATTTTAACTGGGGACCCTGCTATCGTGAGGGTAACCCAAATGGTCTGGTAATCATCTTTGGCAATTACATTATGTAATTTGAGATAGCTTAGTCTCTTGTTTTCGGAGTCGCTATCGCTCTTCTGGTCTTCGGAGCTACTGTCCGTCATCATTTGTACCTTTCTGTACTTTTCTTTATTGATTTTTTTTTTCCTGTCTGTGGATTTTTTTTGTCCAGATCGGCATACCCGTGCAATGTGTCCAATCTTTCCGCATTGCCTGCATGCTTTGTCCTTGAACCAGCAGTCCCTCTGGTCATGGGTGGATCTGCCGCAGCGATAACATCTCTCGAAACCCTGTGTCATTTCATGGGTGCCGAAGTCCTGTGTCTTTTGTTGTATCTCTGCAGCTCCTCTTGCGGCTGCTTCGTATGATACAGCCATACTGAAAGCCTTGTGCAGTGTTAAATCTTTTTCAGAAAGCAGCCTTTTCTGTGTTCCTTCACTTGAGACCGCAGACGAATTTGTCTCAAAGATAATCTGCTAGTCCTGCCCCGAATTGGCAGTGTTTTGATAGCTTTCTTAATTCGGTGAGGTAATCAGCGTTACTTTCATTCTTGTGTTGATTTCTCGAAGAATTTGAATCGTTCCGCTATCAGCAGCGGTGTTGGGTTTAAGTGCTCCTGTAGGGTATCAACAATTTCTTTAAAATTCTTGTCCTTTGGTTTGGCTGGAGTGATTAAATTTCGTAACAGCCCGTATGTCTTTGCGCCCATTAGATTTAGTAGTACTGAAGCTTTTTTTTCATCTTCTATTCCATTTGCGGTGCAATATAGCTCCACTCTTTCCACATATGTGGTCCAATCCTCTCTCTCGTTATCAAAAGCATCAATATTGCCAGACTTAGGCATCCTAGAAAAAAAATGGCGCTTCCCGCGCTTTTCTTTCTTTTCTGCAGAAAAGATATGGCGCTTCCCCGCCGCTGCTGCCGATGACAACGCTGTTTCCCGCGGTTTCTGTTCTTTTTATTTATTTATTTACAGTTGGAGACTCGTTCCCGCCGGACTCTCTCTCTAGGTCTGAACGCCGACCTGCTCGCAGCGCCGGCCGTCTCCCGAGTGCTCCCTCCCCGTCTGTTACTGCTTGCCTCCGCTTTCGCTGCTTGGCCCAGCTGTAGAGCCAGCCGCTGGAGCCCCAGCCCGACGCCCAGGAAGGATTATTGCAGTACCTGCCACCAGCTTGGCTAGCTGGTGAAACTACAGCTTTTTCTTTTTCTTGATTTTTCTTCAACTTTGGACGCCAGAGGAATCGATGTCCTTGAGGTGCTGCCGAATTGCAGGTAAGTCCGTTTCCAATTCGTCGCCACTGTTGTGTCTGTGTGTTGATAGAGACACTGAAGACAGGAGTTGGTTTCATAGGTGTTTACTAAACAAAGTCTGGAGGGGAACTAACTGATACAACACAATATACAGGCTTATATAGCCCGAGTGGCCATTACCGGCATTACAGTACACATGGGGCTCTTAAAGGCACATACACTACAAGAAGTCTCTCTCTCTCAGAATGCATGGTGCAAAAATGTCGCCGACAAAAAAAGGCAGGAAACGGTCGCCTTTAAATAGCGCTTCCCCAGTCCCTTCCCAACTGCAAAACGCTCTCCTCAACCTGTCGTTGCGAGCGGCAGGCGGTAAGGCAGGGGGCGCCACTCAATATCCGGTCCGGGGCATTACATGCTCGACTGACGTCACGATCTGCGGGCGCAGGAGATCGTGGTGGTAGTGTTTAGCGCCGCCGCAAAATGTCTGGTCAATTTCACGAGCGGTGCAAACATCGCCGCGCCTGGGTGCGAGTTGCTTTGCACCCTCTTAGGGCACTAACGGAGGCACAAAGCAACCGAATTTTTCCCCCAAAGCGTCTATTTTTTGCATTTACTGGTATCAAAGTATTTAGCTAGAGGGACTTTAAAGGCTATAACAATTTTTTGGTGCGTCTAGGCCTGACAATTGAAGCAGTGGGGCCAGCTGGGAAAAATTTGAGAACCACCAACAACCTTGATATGCGCAGGAGTCCTTCTCTGAAGAAGAAGCTCACAACCTTATTTACTTCAGGCAGAGACTGGAGGGAGATTGAGAAATGTGAATAGTTGATTAAAAATTCTTGAATTTAGTAGGTGAGAAATAAGGGGTGGGCGTTAGAGGTGCCAAAAAAAACCTGTTCTTTTTAATTTAATTGCATTGAAGCTGTGGATCCAGTGGCACAACAGCAGAAAGTTAGAGACAGACAGAGGCTGAGCAGATATGGAGAGATGGATTGAGCACACAAGATGAACACAGACTGAATGAGGGATTGACGGAGAAACAGAGAGAGGTAGGAAGAGAAAGTGCCATAGAAACTGCAGAAAAAGGGAAAAGGAAGGAAAGGAGAAGAAAAATAGTACATAAACTGCAGATATATCATTGGGGAGGGGAAAAAAAATTACAGAAACTGTAGAGAGGCAGACCGAGAAACATATCCAGAGAGGGAAGAAGATATAATAGACACTGTAGAAACAAGAAAAAGGGAAAGAAATGATCAAAACCACAACTGGAATAGAGAAATCAAAGAGAAAATATTACATAAACTGGAGGGGGGAAAAATATTACCAAAGGATAGATACAGAAATTATCCATGTTACTTGAATAATTTGTATTCCACAAGACATCATACATTTAGTCTGTATGTTTTGTCTTGATTAGTATAGTAATTTTGGGGGGCTTTTGGGTGACTTTTAATGACCATTGGGCTACAAATTTTATAAAGATCTGGCAACACTGATTTCAGTAGTGCGGCAACTGGAAGAGAGGAAAGATGAGAGAGACAGATAAAAGACGTTGAAGAGAGAGGGAGAGAGAAATTCACAGTAGTTGATGAGGAGAAATAGAGACCCCCTCTTGGAGTCCCTATTCATGATGGGACAGGGAGTGAGTGACCCTGTTGATCAAGGGCAAAGAGTGGAGCGAGAGAGAGAAACTGTTGCGAGGGGAAACATTTCTTGAGGAAGGGCATCTTTGGCTCTACTGGCTGTATGAGGGTCAGTTGCTGTTGGGACTTTATGGACCCACACCATCTTTCTCAACATGAGCAGCAACATGGGAGAGCCACAAGCAAAGAAAAATGGAATATTGCTGCCAAAAGCAGCCTGTAATGCTATAGCCTTCAAGTCCTGTAGCAACATTGGGTGATAATAGAACAGTGGTGTAGTGGTTATGTTACTGGACTAATAAACCTGAGGTCTGGACTAATGATCTGAGTTTAAATCCCACCATGGCAGCTGGGGAATTTAAATTCAATTCAATAAATCTGGAATTAAAATAAAAAGCTAGTATCAGCAATGTTGATCATGAAACTACCGGATTGTTGTAAAAACTCATCTGGTCCACTAATGTCCTTTAGGGAAGGAAATCTGCCGCCCTTACCTGGCCTGGCCTATGTGTGACTCCAGACCCACAGTAATGTGGTTGACTGCCCTCTGAAATGGCCCAGCAAGCCACTCAGTTGTTCAAGGACAATTAGGGATGGGCAATAAATGCTGGCCTTGCCAGTGACGCCCACATCCCGTGAACGAATATTAAAAAAATCATAGTCCTTCATCTTGCTGCCTCAAAATCACAGCCCTTGATCAGCTAACTATTATAAAAGTATATTCCTCATTTTTAAAAAAACACTTTGGTATATATTACATAAGCATGCAAGTATCTGGGAGTCAGTTACAAGTCTGTAATTCTGTGACCTTAGCTTCACTCTTGTGGTTTTTGGCATTATTTGAATCACAATGGATGTACTGCTTCGTAGCTTATTCTCAGATATGTCATTCTTGTGTTAAAAATAATTAGGTTATACAGTTATAGTTTATACTTTGCAATCTAGTTAAAGAATAATGTTCATAAAGACATATTACTTGTACTGGATTTCTTGTTTTCATTCTATTTATATTATTTAACACTGCAATTTTATTGAATACATAAATTAATTATTATTCCTGGTAGTTAATATGCTTATGGTCTGAAAAGTTGCAGGGATTTCAGTCTATAGCTCGTTGTCTGTATTTATTAACTGAATAATGTCACTAAATTGATCTGTATTACATTTTCCATTAGAAGTGTAAGTGATTGTTCTAAAATTAGATTGTCACTAGCTGTCAACTGTGGCTCAGTGGGTAGCACACACTCCTCTGAGTCAGAAGGTCGTGATTTCAAGTCTCCACTCCAAGGACTTGAGCACAAAATCTAGGCTGACACTCCAGTGCAGTACTGAGGGAGTGCTGCTCTGTCAGAGGTGCCATTTTTCAGATGAGACGTTAAATTGAGGCCCCGCCTGCCCTCTGGGGATGCGAAAGATGCAAGGGCACTATTTTGAAGACGAGCAGGGGAGTTCTCTTCAGTTTCCTGGACAATATTTATCTCTCAACCAAACATAGACTAACTGGTTATTATCACATTGCTGTTTGTGGGCCCTTGTCCCAGCCAACATGATTTGACAACATTTGAAAATTTAAAGATAACATGATAACGTGGCCGAGGCAATGAGTTAAGGTTCCAGTTTCTGCAGGGGTGTGTGTTTGAATCCCACCGTGGCGCTGCAAGCTTTATAATGTGGAACTTGATACCACAAGGAGTAGTTGAGGCGACTAGCATAGATGCATTTAAGGGGAGGTTAGATAAACACATGAGGGAGAAAGGATTAGAAGGATATGTTGATGAGGTTAGATGAAGAAGGTGGGAGGAGGCTCGTGTGGAGCATAAACACCGGCATGGATCTGTTGGCCTGTTTCTGTGCTGTAAATACTATGTAATAGTTTGATTTTTGTTTCCCTAGGGCTTTGGAGCTGCAGCCATTTTCTGTAAAACCTCTCTTGCGACGCGCCGTGGCCTATGAATCCCTAGAGCGATATCGCCAAGCTTATGTGGATTATAAAACTGTTCTTCAGGTGGATAATAGGATCCAGCTTGCAAATGACAGTGTCAACAGGTGAGGACAGTTACATTTACCTAGTGTAAAAGTTTTAGACAATTATTTTTTGTTAGGTGTATAGAAAATAAAAAGTAAATACTTTCTGTATACTTTTATAGTTTTTAAATACCCAACCCTTGACCCTACACAAGTTTTACTGTACTTTGCCTAAATATTTTGTTTGCACTTTCCTCATTCAAGAAAAATGAAGAGTCATCCTTACAAGGTGATAGTGTGTTGGTATATTTATATATTTAAATAACAAGCAGGCTTTTAAACTACATTGCCCTCATTCTTCTGCAATTTCCACGAGGTTTTATCTGATCTTTTACCATAACTTGGGCAGAAGATTGATGGAACCCTGGGAGAAATGGCAAAAACGCCTGTTTACTCTGTTTCCAGGATTTCTGCCTATCTGCTGCCAAAGTTACAGTGGGAGATAAAGAGAACCCTGTGGAAATTCAGAGCCGTTGTATTTAAGTCTAAATTATTTTAGCGGAACACTTAAATTTATTATGATGTTTGCAGTCCAGAACACACAGTTGTCGTGCCCACCATAATTGATTCAGAAAAGTAAAAGATGTCAGCAAAGTGGATTATCCAGTAGAATATAGTTTATTTGAAACTGCAATTATGAAAATAGTTACAGGGCTCAACCCGATGCTGGATTTGGGTAGTGCAGATTGGGTGACCGCTTTGCGGAACACCTCCGTTCAGTCCGTAAGGGTGACCCTGAGCTTCCGGTCGCCTGTCACTTTAATTCACCGCTTCACTCTCGCTCTGATCTCTCTCCTCGGCCTATTACATTGTTCCAATGAAGCTCAACGTAAGCTCGAGGAACAGCACCTCATCTTTCGATTAGGCACTTTACAGCCTTCCGGACTCAACATCGAGTTCAACAATTTCAGATAATTATCCCTGCCCCCATTTTTCATGCTGTATGATTTTTGCCACTCCCATTTGCAACATTTTATCTTTCCTGCCTCTTACAAAAGTACAGGATGTTCTTTCAATTCCTTCCTCCCCTCCTAAACCCCCCCCCCTGCTGTCTCTGCACCTGCTTAATATCTGTTACATCTTCAGCTTTTTCCAGTTCTGATGAAGGGTCCCAGACCTGAAACGTTAACTCTGTTTCTCTCTCCACGGATGCTGCCTGGCCTGCTGAGTATTTCCAGCATTTTCTGTTGTTATTTCAGATATCCTGTTGCAGCTCACTGATCGTGAGAGGGCAAGAAATCACCCAGCATTCTTGTTCCTGCTGGCCTGACAAAAATAAAAATGAAAAATTTCTTGGCCAAAATGTGTTTTTTTGAATGGTCTGCTATTTATACCTACTAGATGCAGTTGAAGTCCTACAACCAATGTAGGACCCTGACTGTCATATTTAAACAGCCTCCTGCCATAAACAGGCAGGCGTGCTGCTTGCCCATTTACAGCCTTGCCTAAAAATTGGATTGTGAGCTTTGGGCATCAATGGGGCGGCCAAGGTGCCCCAACCCCCCATTTTCAGGTGAGGAACAGATCGAAGGGGGTCCCTGTGACTTAAATAAGTGGCTGGAAGGAGGTTCGGGAGGGTCTCCTGGTCAGGGTAGGGGGAAAAGCCAGGGGCTGGGTTGGCCTGACCCTTTCCTGGACCGTGTCCATAATTTTGACTAGAAAAGGCAACATTGTAGCCCACAGCAACAGGAACAGCGCTGAGACAATCAACAGTGTAAACATTAAATCTGGAATAAACTGTACCAGAAATGAAAGCGAACAGTCGGCTGAAAGTGAGCCTTGCATGTAAAGATTGAACTTCTTTCAAATAATGAGGAAAAGCATAGCTACACTAGGTGAGCTAATATTGTTTCCTATTGAGTCTCCACATATAAATAGTATACCAAACTTTAATTATAAAGAACAGAAAAAGGAAGTACCATGAAACTGAAACACACATGTTATCAATTTGAGTTGATGCTTTGTCTGGTTTTCTTTTCCTCAGTCTATTCACAGATCTCTTTCTTTCTCTCTGTTTGTCTGTCTGTCTGTCTGTCTGTCTCTCTGGTCAGGCAAGTGCTAGAGATGCACTTGTTGTGGCGCTTATGCCCAACTGACCCATACAGATGAGTTGCCCTCCTACTGTGTGCAAACTCCAATAGGGTCAGCGCTGGACAATAGTCAGGTGTGATCCCAGGGTAAACATGGGAATTGCATGCCAAGGAATTTCAGGAGCACAGTCTGTCTTTCTCCCATGTGCACATGCATTCTCTCTCCTTTTTCGCACACTCTTGTTCTCTCCGTCTCTTGCCTGTTCTCTCTTGCTCACATGTGTATACACAGTCCATGATTTTTTCCAGATATTGTCAAATATGAATAGTTACTTTGGTACTATCCTCGGTTTGGTAGCCCAACACACGGGAATAATAGGAGGATTGTTGAGGAGAAAGTCTAGAGCTTTGACCTGTTTAAATCTGGTAGTTATTTTTTTCATGATCTGTCTGCAAGATTTCATTAGTTGTTGGCACCATAGGAATGCATTTAAAAAAATCATTGTGCGGTCACTTTTATCTTTATTTGTAGCTTGGGTTTATGTTGCAGGCTGACATGCTGTAAGAGACATTGATCTAAATTGTTTATTGTGGTGTTGCAACTTGTCTACTTTCAAGATCTAGTTGCAGATCTTTTAGACATGTATTTGACAAAGTCCTGGAAATAAGTAAGGGGTTGGTGGAGCAATGAGAAAACAAGACAAAACACATATGTACTTGATGAAATCAATGAGCATGCATCTATTATTAGGCTTGTGGTTAGAAAAGATTGCTTAGGCGAATATCAACTGCTGGCTGCCCTGTTTCCACTGGAAAAAGGGGCGTTGCGCAGTTGAAAGTTGGAAAAATCGTTGCCCATCCGACTGCCCGAGGCCTGTATGATGTGGTTTTTGAGGTGAGCCTGTAAAAGAACTGATGCGCTCTCTCCCAAAACAGGCAGGAGCCTTACTTAAGCCAAAAACACCTTCACAGATGTATCTGAGAATCTGAGAGCCCTTCCCCTGAGGCTGCTACTCATCAGATATCTTGCACTTTGTAGTAACCTGGGAGGTTATGAGTAACCTGATCCACCAGGTGGTGCTGTGGCAATTGGTCTCCTGAGTTAAGTCTGGTCTGTACTGGTGGTACTCTTTGTTTTTGCTGCCTCATGGCAGAAGCTTTTATGTGCAAGTGTTGATTAAACCATGTTACGGAGTTAACCTGTGTCCGTCTCCATCTATGGCCACCTCAAGATACCACATATGGCGACGAGAATAAAGGGCGGAAAAGTTTTGGTGGATCAGTCATAGTTATCGAGTATTCGGAAGAAGTGCTCGGGTTGGTTAGCAAACTAGTCGGAAAAGCACGAGGCTAGGCCGCGGGAGTCGAAGCGGAGTTTGATTTTTTGGCTGAAGTGACCGGACTCCAAGGATGGCAGGAACGGTAGGCTCTGTGGCACCTTTTGACAGCAAGTCGCAGTCTTGGGAGGAGTATTGTGAAATACTGAGCCATTTCTTTATGGCAAACGAGGTGGACAGTGCTGAAAAGAAAAGGGCCATTTTACTGAGTTGTGTGGGAGCGCAAACCTATACACTGATGAGGAATCTGCTGAGCCCGGAGCGGCCAGGAGAAAAATCTTTTGACGAGTTGGTGAGTCTACTAAAGAATCATTTCAATCCGAAACCTAGTGAAATAGTACAGAGATGGAAATTCAATTCGAGGATTAGGAGGCCGGAAGAAAGCGTTACTGAGTATGTGGAGGAGCTTCGGAAGCTCGCACAGGACTGTAATTTTGGAAATACGCTCGCAGTCATGTTAAGGGACAGACTAGTATGCGGAGTTAACGACGACAGTATACAGCAAAGGTTGCTGTCAGAAGAAGGATTAACGTTTGAGATGGCACTTAAAAAAGCACAAGCCATGGAGACGGCTAACAAGGACATTAAGGACTTAAACAGCATGAGCAAGGAGAAATGGAGTAAACCAGTGGGAGGAGCTGTTTTCAAGATGGAAGCTGGCGTGAAAAGTCCACCAGTCGGGGTTGGGGATTGCTACCGATGTGGCGGGACGAGCCATTATGCAAAGGACTGCAGGTTTGCAAAGGCAAAGTGCCACAATTGTGGAAAAATAGGGCACTTAAAGAAAGTCTGTGAAAGGGCAGTGAGTGAGAGAAGCAGTGCTAAAGGGGCAAAGCATGCTAAAGGGGAGAGGGAGAAGTATACAAAGCGGGCAAATTACATACAAGAGGAGGAAGCGTCTAGTGAGGAGGTTTTCACTATATACAGTATAGACACTTCAAGGTCCAACGTACCCCCTCTCACTCAGTATTTGATAGTGAACGGAGGTCAAGTAAAGTTTGAGATTGACACCGGATGTAGTGTAACCATAATGTCGCAGACTGAGTACGCCAAGCTATGGGGGGAAGCAAAAGTACCAGAGCTTGGTACATGCCCCATTAATTTCAAAACCTACACAGGACAGAAGGTGGACATTTTGGGGGCGGCCGAAGTACAAGTGGAACACAAAGGAGTCACCAAAGAGCTTACGGTGGTAGTGGTAGCAGGGTCAGGGCCAAACCTGTTAGGGAGAGGGTGGATCAGTGAGTTGAGTGTGGACTGGCAGGCAATGAATAAAATGGAGGACAGTACAGAGGCACTGCAAGAAGTGCTGATGAAGCATGAGTTAGTGTTCAAGGACGAACTGGGCACCTTAAGGGGAGCCACAGCCAAGATTCATGTAGCCAGTGATGCCACGCCTCGTTTCTTTAAACCAAGGTCGGTACCTTTTGCAATGAAAACCAAGGTTGAGGCGGAACTAGATCACCTGCTAAAGGACAAAGTAATAGAACCAGTGAAATTTTCAGACTGGGCGGCACCAATAGTCCCGGTATTGAAGCCCGACGGTAACGTAGGGGTGTGTGGTGACTATAAGTTAACAGTGAACAGAGTATCATCACTGGAACAGTACCCCATTCCGAGAATGGAGGACATGTTAACATCGCTCGCTGGGGGAGAAAGATTCAGCAAACTGGACATGAGTCATGCGTATCAGCAGATATTGCTAGATGAAGAATCAAAAAAGTGTGTCACGGTGAACACGCACAAGGGGCTGTTCACGTATGCCAAGTTACCATTTGGTGTCAGTTCTAGCCCAGCAATATTCCAACGGACTATGGAGGGCATTCTGCAGGGCATTCCAAAGGTGGCCGTGTACTTAGATGATATTCTGCTAACAGGAAGTGACGATCAGGATCACGTAAAAACACTGGACAAGTGCTACAGCGGCTGGAAGAGGCGGGGCTATGCCTGAAACGGAGTAAGTGTAGTTTCATGGAGAAGGAAGTTACATTCCTGGGACATCGGGTGGATGCCACAGGCCTCCGTCCATTACCAGGGAAAGTGCAGGATGCACCTACCTCAGTGACTGAACTGAAAGCCTATCTAGGGCTCCTGAATTATTATACCCGGTTTCTTCCAAACTTATCGATGCTGCTGGCACCCCTGCACAAACTGCTGAGAAAGGAGGAGCTATGGCGTTGGGGGCCAGAGCAAGTGAAAGCGTTTCAGCAGTCAAAGGAGCTACTTCAGTCCAGCAGGGTGTTAGTGCATTACGACGAGAAGAAGGAGCTGATAATGTCCTGCGACGCATCACCCTATGGAGTGGGCAGTAATACTAAGAGCCTATGAATATGTGATCACGTACAGAGCCGGCAAGGAAAACGGGAACGCTGATGCTCTCAGCCGCCTGCCCCTCTCAAAATCTCCTCGCAGTACTTCCCCTGAGGAGCACGTCCTGATGCTGGATCAGGAGATCAGTCCCCTGATGACTTCAGCGCAAATCCAGGGCTGGACAGCCAAGGACCCCGTCCTGTCAAGGGTCCGTGAGTATGTGTTGAAAGGCTGGCCAGATCACCGTGAGGGACCGGAGTTCGCGCCGTACAGACAGACAGCACGAGCTCAGTGTCCAAGATGGATGTGTGCTATGGGGAGCACGCATCATAGTCCCAGAGCGGGGACGCTCTACTTTGATGGAACAGTTGCATCAATCGCACTCAGGAATGACTAGAATGAAAGGAGCTACCTGTGGTGGCCTAACTTGGATGCTGAAATTGAGTCAAAGGTAAAGTCATGCACTATATGTCAGGAACAGAGAAAAGCACCTGCTGGGGCACCACTCCATCCCTGGGAGTGGCCCAGCCAACCCTGGAGGAGAATTCACAGACTATGTGGGACCTTTTATGGGCAAAATCAAATCAAATCAACTTTTATTGTCATTGTTAGTGCACAAGTGCAGTACAACGAAATGTAGGCTTGCGGCTCCTGAGAGTGTACATTTAGATTAAGACATTTAAACATTCAACATACATTTGGCTTGTAATACATTAACATAAACATAACCATAATAAAGTGCATTGGCAGATGTGCAGGCTTTAGAGTTTATTTGTGGAGTTCAGTAGGATGACAGCCCTGGGAAAGAAGCTGTTCCTAAATCTGGTCGTATGGGTGCGAATGCATCTGTAGCGTCTCCCAGATGGCAGGAGGGCGAACAGACTGTGGCTGGGGTGGGTAGGGTCTTTGATGATGGACCATGACCTCCGTAAACAGCGTTTCTGGTATATGTGCTCTATGGTCGGTAGCCGGGTGGTGGTAATGCGTTGGGCAGTTTTGACTACCCCCTGCAGGGCTTTCCGGTCATAGTAGCTACAGCTGCCATACCATACTGTGATACAGTTTGTCAGGATGCTCTCTATTGTGCAGCGGTAAAAGTTAGAGAGGATCAGGGGTGACAGGTTATATCCCTTCAGCCTCCTTAGGAAATATAGGCGCTGCTGGGCCTTCTTCACCAGAGAGGAGGTATTGAGGGACCAGGAGAGGTCTTCCGTGCTGTGGACTCCGAGGAACTTAAAGCTGTCCACCCTTTCCACCACAGCCCCATTGATGTGGATGGGGGTGTGACTTCCGCCTTTAGACTTCCTGAAGTCCACAATGATTTCTTTGGTTTTCTTGATGTTAAGGGCCAGGTTGTTATCGGTGCACCACTTCACGAGATGCTGGACCTCCTCCCTGTAGGCTGACTCATCGTTGTTGGTGATCTGGCCTACTACTGTGGTATCATCCACAAACTTGATGATGGTGTTGGAACCATGAACAGCCACACAGTCGTGGGTGAAGAGGGAGTAGAGGAGGGGGCTCAGCACACATCCTTGTGGGGCCCCCGTGTTCAGGGTCGGGGGGGGGGGGGGGGCGGGTGTGGTTACCTAATTTGACAGACTGGGGTCTGTTTGTTAGGAAGTCCAGGGTCCAGTTGCAGAGGGAAGTGTTCAGGCCAAGAGTTTGGAGTTTGGTGGCCAGCTTGTTGGGGACGATAGTGTTGAATGCTGAGCTGTAGTCTATGAACAGCATTCTGATGTAGGTCTCCTTACCATCTAAGTGATTCAGTGCCGAGTGTAGAGCAATTGTGATTGCATCCTCCGTTGATCTGTTTGCACGATAGGCAAACTGGTGTTGGTCAAGACAGGCGGGAACACTGGCTTTGATGTGAGCCAGGACCAGTCTCTCGAAACACTTCATTATGATGGGTGTGAGTGCGACAGGTCGATAGTCGTTCAGGCACGTCACAGCCGTTTGTTTTGGCACAGGAATAATGGTAGCGGTCTTGAAGCATGTAGGGACTACTGCCTGGGCCAATGACAGATTGAAGATGGCGGTGAAGACATCAGCCAGCTGATCAGCACATTCCTTGAGTACCCGTCCAGGGATGCTATCCAGTCCAGCAGCCTTTCGTGTGTTCACTCCGCGTAGAACACCCCTTACGTCGGAGGTCGACAGAGTGAGCACCTGGTCTTCCGGGGGTGGCAAGGCTTTGGTAGCCTGCTCCTTGTTGTCCCTGTCGAAGCGAGCGTAGAAGTTGTTAAGCTCCTCCGGAAGGGAGGCATCGCTAACCGGGGGGCTGGTGTTTTTGCCCTTTTAGTCAGTGATGGACTGGATGCCTTGCCACATGCGCCGGGGGTCCGAGTTGTTGTGGAAATGAACAGTGTCTGTTTCCTTTTGGCAGTCCTGATACCCTTTTTTAGGTTGGTCCTAGCTGCACTGTAAGCCGCCGCGTCGCCAGATTTAAATGCTGCGTCGCGTGCTTTCAACAGTGAGCGGACCTCTCCGTTCATCCAGGGTTTCTGGTTGGGGTATGTCCTGATATTTTTATGGGTCGTGACGACCTCGACGCAGCTGTTAATGTAGAATAGCACTGTGGATGCGTATTCCTCGATGTCATTATGGGCAAACATGCCCCAATCAGTGCGTTCGAAGCAATCCTGAAGCTCCGATACTGCCCCCTCTGGCCATACTTTCACTGATGTTCTCCCTCTTTTGATGAGCAGTTTGTATGCCGGGGCTAGAAACAGGGAGAGGTGGTCAGACTTCCCAAGGTGGGGGCAGGGAATGGCCTTATAAGCGTCTACAATGCTCGTGTAGACTTGATCCAGTGTGTTCTCCCCTCTTGTGGGGCAGGAAACATTCTGGTGGAATTTCGGTAGTACAGTTTTTAGGTTTATGTGATTGAAGTCCCCCGCGACGATAAAAGCTCCGTCTGGGTGCGCAGTTTGTTGTTCGCTGATGGCCCTGTTTTTGGTGCTGGTAGACGCTCACTCAAAGTGGATCGACGTTTATCCAGAAAGCTCTGCAACGACTGATGCTACACTGGATTGTCTCAGGAACAGCTTCAGCACGCATGGTATTCCAGAAATGATTGTATCCAACAATGCACAGTGTTTTGTTAGTGAAGAGAGCAAAGAATTCATGGTAAGGAATGGAATCACACATGTCACCTCGGCTCCATATCACCCAGCCTCAAATGGGTTAGCCGAGCGAGCCGTGCAGACTTTTAAGGAGCTCATGAGGAAGAGCTCAGGTGACACCATGGAGACCAAGCTCAATAGAGCCTTGTTTAGCTATCGTATAACACCCCAAGCTACCACGGGGCTTTCTCCGGCTGAGTTGATGATGGGGAGAAAGTTGCGGTGCACGTTAGACCTGATACACCCAGATCTCAAAAGCAAGGTTGAGACAAAACAAACAAACCAAAAAGCGTACCATGACAAACATACTAAAGCTCGCCATTTCGCCAAAGGGGACTCTGTGTACACCCGGAACTTCGGCTATGGACCTAAATGGATACCAGGACTAATCCAGGACATTACAGGACCTGTGTCATACTCCGTGTTACTAGGGGATGGTCGAGGGGTTTGTCGGCATGTGGATCAGCTTTTCAGCTGACAGCAGGGGGAACTGCCTCAGATGGAACAAAGGGCAGGAGAGGAGGTTGTTCCAGGACCCAGCACGGCTTATAAGGTGCCAGTGGACACTGGTACTGCCAGGCCACAGCAGGACAGAGTAAAACCAACATCCAATCTCAAGTGCGAGTGAATCTGAGAATCCACCACAAGTGGAATTAAGACGTTCACAAAGGATTCGCAAGCAACCAGAAAGACTTATACAAACCTGTTAAATTAGTCAGGGGTTAACCATGGTTAGAGCATACTGGTTAATTAAAACGTAGTACCTAGTAAGGGTTATTGTTTAAGAATTGCATACGACAATCTTAAGGGGGGAGGAGTGTAGTAACCTGGGAGGTTATGAGTAATCTGATCCACCAGGTGGTGCTGTGGCAATTGGCCTCCTGAGTTAAGTCTGGTCTGTACTGGTGATACTCTTTGTTTTTGCTGCCTCATGGCAGAAGCTTTTATGTGCAAGTGTTGATTAAACCATGTTACGGAGTTAACCTGTGTCCGTCTCCATCTATGGCCACCTCAAGATACCACACACTTGTCCTCCCTGCTGTTGAAAAATTGATGTAACCCGTAATTAATTTTACCCCTCCTAATGGCAGGACAGTATTCATGCTCCTAGCCTACCCTGCATTATTGATAAATACCCCAGGAGTGAAGTTCAGCAGGTTAGCAGTGAACAGGTGGAAGTCCCATCCCGCTACTAATGGGCACATTTCTGTACACAAGAACTGCCACGCAGTTGAGGAAGAGGTTCAATGACCTCACAAGGGCGGCCAAGGTAATTCAAGCCACTGCTGCCAATCTACAGCCACTACCCCTGCTGGAGGCTTCACCCACCTCCTTACCTCTCATACTTTTTCTCTGTCATCATCTGGGTTTCAGGAAAGCTCATGTATGCAATGGGGAACTTCTGCAAACACAATGTGTGATTAAATAGCACATTTCTGTACACAATTTGCACATTTCCCTAAACCTGCACATTTCTGTACACCATGCTTTTTTAAAAAAAAACAGCTAATTTTGGTAAAATATCAGAATTTCAAGGATGTTGAGCACAGTGTATCTGCGAACTCTACATTTTGGCCCCATGTGACCAATGTAATTATTGAAGCATGTGATTCAATATTTATTTTACTATTCCATGCAGAGTAAGGGCAGTGATTCACACCAAGTTTGTATTTAAAGTGATGTGTACAGAGGAAAGTAAAAACATGCATGTTGATATGACCCCATCCATTGTGCTTAGAGTTCATGACTTTTTGGCCTTAAAGGAAATTCTGCCTGAAATATTTATATAAATATCATGTAAAATGATTACTTTAGGAATGCCAAGATCCTCAGTGTCTTTGGCTGTATTAAAGAATATGCTGGGAAAATTGATCTGGCTGAAATCCCAAGACAGAGAAGCGTTGCATCTGGATAAAGTAAACAACTGCACTGGTTGCTTGACAATCAGCCAAACTCAAAAATAAATTTCTGATGGAGAAACTCTGAGGTCCAGCGTTTTCATCCCATCGGCAGGAGGCATTTTTGCAGATATGAAAATTATGATTCTTAAATGCATAACAATGTGGTTGGGAAATTCAAACAGTAAAGTAAATTTATACTGACAAATATAAAGTATTGCACACTGAGAAAGAAAGAATGCAACATTGGTATACAATGGATGGAATAGAATTAGCATAAGGGTATGTAAAAAGGGCTAGGAGTAATAGTAGATGTGTCACTTTCGATATCTTAGCTATGTGGCAAAGTGAATAAAATGTTGGGGTTATATTGCCAGGACACTGCTATACAATTTTTTTTATTCATTCATGGGACGTGGACGTCGCTGGCAGGGCCAGCATTTTCTGCCCATCCCTAATTGCCCTTGAGAAGGTAGTGATGAGCTGCCTTCTTGAACTGCTGCAGTCCGTGTGGTGAAAGTACTCCCACAGTGCTGTTAGGTAGGGAGTTCTAGGATTTTGTCCCAGCAACGATGAAGGAATAGCAATATATTTCCAAGTCAGGATGGTGTGTGACTTGAAGGGGAACTTGGAGGTGGTGGTGTTCCCATGTGCCTGCTGCCCTTGTCCTTTTAGGTGGTAGAGGTCGTTGGTTTGGGAGGTGCTATCGGAGAAGCTTTGGCAAGTTGCTGCAGTGCAACTTGTAGATGGTACACACTGCAGCCACGGTGCACCGGTGGTGGAGGGAGTGAATGTTTAAGGTGGTGGATGGGGTGCCAATTAAGCGGACTGCTTTGTCCTGGATGGTGTCGAGCTTCTTGAGTGTTGTTGGAGCTGCACTCATCCAGGCAAGTGGAGAGTATTCCATCACACTCCTGACTTGTGCCTTGTGGATGGTGGAAAGGCTTTGGGGAGTCAGAAGGTGAGTCCCTCGCTGCAGAATATCCAGCCTCTGACATGCTCTTGTAGCCACAGTATTTATGTGGCTGATCCAATTAAGTTTCTGATCAGTGGTGACCCCCAGGATGTTGATGATGGGGTATTCAATGATGGTAATGTCATTGAACGTTAAGGGGAGCTGGTTAGACTTTCTCTTGTTGGAGATGGTCATTGCCTGGCCATCAATTCTACAAGGGATATGCTAGGTTTTGCAATGCACTGGTCTCCTGTCGCATTGCTTATGGGTAATTCAGGACTTGTAGCATGGGAGCTGACCAGTGAATTGACTTGAGGGCAGTGTTACGGTTTTGTTGTTGGTCTGAGTTTTGGAGACAGTATGGTAGATTTTCAGGCTTATAGTAGAACTTAGCAATCCAAAACTGGGGAGAGTGAGTGAGCGGACCTGCGGGAGGAATGGAGTCGGAGAACGGGGATAAAGGCAGCGCGGAGCAGAGGCCTGGGAGTCTGAGTGAGCGAACTACCTGTGAGGGAGACAATCGGCAAGCGACACAACGAAGGAATGATGTCAGAATTCAAAGGTGTCGTTGGCCCAAGGGAGCTGAGAGGTGAGTATAGGGCATTTGTGGTAAGTTTTTTTTTTGTTCTGTTTTCAGTATATTTCTGCTAAGTAGTTCATTGCCTATCTAATAGAGGGAAGTGCTGATTGATGGGTAGCTGTTGAGTATTTCTTATTAAGTTTATTTCTGCTAAATTACCTCCATAGTCTGGTAAATAGAGGCATGGCAGGGCAGCTCAGTCCCATGATTTGCACATCCTGTGCCATGTGGGATATCCTGGACGCTTCATGCAGCCTGGATGACCACGTGTGCAGGAAGTGTTGCCAACTGCAGCAACTCGAGCTCCGGGTTTCGGCGCTGGAGTCACTACAGTGCATCCGCAAGGCTGAGAAATACTTGGAAAGCACGTTTCTAGAAGTGGACACCCTACAGCCTCAGAATGTGCAGGCAGAGACAGAATGGGTGTCCACCAGACACAGAAGAAGGGAGGGCAGGAATCCCCAGAGTGCATCTCGCTCGCTAACTGGTTCACAGTTCTGGAAACTGGTGGGGGTGATGGCTCCTCTGGGGATTGCAGCCAGAGCCAAGGCCACGACACCACAGGTGGCTCAGCTGCACAGGGGGGGAGGAAGAAGAGTGGAAGAACAATAGTGAAAGGGGATTCATTGGTTAGGGGAACAGATAAGCATTTCTGTGGATGCAGACGTGACTCCAGGATGGTTTGTTGCCTCCCTGGTGCCAGGGTCAAGGATGTCACTGAGCGGCTGCAGGACACTGAGGGGGGGATGGTGAACAGCCAGAGGTGGTTGTCCATATCGGTACCAATGACATAGGCAGAAAGAGAGATGAGGTCCTGCAGGCAGACTATAGGGAGCTAGGAGATTAAAAAGCAGGACCTCAAAGGTAGTAATCTCCGGAATACTCTGTGCCACGTGCTAGTGGGTACAAGAATAGGCGAGAGAGGAGGATAGAACACATGAATGCGTGGCTGGAGAGATGGTGCAGGAGGGAGGGCTTTAGATTCCTGAGGCATTGGGGCCATTTCTGGGGAAGGTGGGACCTGTACAAGCCAGACGGGTTACACCTCAACAGAGCCAGGACCAATATTCTTGCGGGGAGGTTTGCTAGTGCTGCTGGGGAGGGTTTAAACTAGCTTGGCAGGGGGATGGGCACCAGCATGTAGGAGTGGAGGGCAGGAATGGGGTGCATGGAAGAGTGAGTATGTTGGATGGTACTGGAGGCGGAAGTAGTACCATATTAGATAGGAGTAGACCAAGAAAAACTACGAAAAATTCAAAAATGGGTTTAGAATGCATGTACATAAACGTACAAAGTGTGGTGAATAAGGTTGGTGAGCTACAAGCACAATTAGCCATGTGGCAATAACGGAAACATGGCTTAAAAACGGTGAGGACTGGGCACTTCATATTCAAGGCTACAAGGTGTTCAGAAAAGATAGGGAAGGAAAAAAGGGAGGTGGGGTGGCAGTGCTGATTGAGGAAGACATTGTAGTGTTGGAAAGGGAGGATGTTCTTGAGGTGATAAGGACAGAATCCATTTGGTTAAAGTTGAGGAGCAAAAAGGGTATGATCACACTATTGTGGGTATTCTACAGGCCTCCAAATAGTGAGAGGGAGGTAGAGGAGCAAATCTGCAGGGAAATTGCAGAGACAAGCAAGAGCTATAGAGTAGTGATATTGGGGGACTTTAATTACCCAAATATTGATTGGGATAATGCTAGGGTAAAGGGAAAGGAGGGGGAGGAATTTCTGAAATGTGTTTAGGAGAATTTCCTTGAACAGTATGTTCTTGGCCCAACAAGGAAGGAGGCATTGCTGGATCTGGTGCTGGGGAATGAGGTGGGAGAACACTTTGGTACGAGTGATCATCGTATCATAAGATTTAGATTAGCAATGGAGAGGAGCAAGGAACAATCTAGAGTGGAACTTCTAAACTGGAATAGGGCTAACTTCAATGAGATGCGAAAGGATCTAGCCAGGGTAAAATGGAACCAAAGACTGACAGAAAAAACTGTAACGGAACAATGGGTGATCTTTAGGGAGGAGATGTTCCAAGTACAGGCTAGGTATATTCCAACAAGAGGGAAGGGTAAGGGAACCAAAGCAAGGGCTCCTTGGATGACGAGGGAGATTGAGAAGATGATGAAACAAAAAAAGAGGGCATTCTGAAGGGGGAGGGGGATCAGCCAGTTGTCGTGGTACATGTAGGTACCAACGATGTAGGTAAAAAGAGGGAGGAGGTCCTACAAGCTGAATTTAGGGAGTTAGGAGCTAAATTGAAAAGTAGGACCTCAAAGGTAGTAATCTCTGGATTGCTACCAGTGCCACGAGCTAATAAGTTTAGAGAGAATAAGATAGATAAGCTAAATACGTGGCTTGAGCAGTGGTGCAAGGGAGAGGGATTTAAATTCTTGAGGCATTGGAACCAGTTCTTGGGGAGGAGTGACCTGTACCAAGGGGACGGTCTACACCTGAACTGTGAGGGAGCCGATGTCCTCGGGGTAATATTTTCTAGGGCGGTTCGGGAGGATTTAAACTAATTTGGCAGGGGGATGGGAACCTAGGTAGTGGAAAAGAGGGAAGTCATATGAAGTCAGAAATAGATGGTAGAAAGGTGAGAAGCAATAAGCAAAGGAGAGAAACACAAAGGGCCAAACTAATTCATAATGAGAGTGTGAAAAAAGCAAGCCTGAAGGCTTTGTATCTTAATGCTAGAAGCATTAGGAACAAGGTGGATGAATTAGTTGTGGAAATAGAGGTAAACAAGTATGATTTGATTGGGATTACAGAAACGTGGCTGCAGGGTGGGCAAGGCTGGGAACTTAACATCCAGGGATATACAATATTTAGGAAGGATCGGCAAAAAGGTAGGGGAGGTGGGGTAGCATTGCTGGTAAAGGAGGGGATTAATGCAATGGAAAGGAAGGATATTAACTCGGATGAAACGGAATCTGTATGGGTAGAAATGAGAAATAGCAAGGGGAGGAAAACGTTAGTGGGTGTGATATATAGGCCTCCAAATAGTAATATGGAGGTGAGGGAAGGCATAAAAAGGGAAATTAGAGAAGCGTGCGATAAGAGCACAGCTGTCATCATGGGTGACTTTAATTTACATATTGATTGGACTACCCAAATTAGTAAAAATTCTGAGGAGGAGGAATTCCTGGAATGTTTTCGGGACGGTTATCTGGACCAATATGTCGAGGAGCCGACTCGAGATCAGGCCATTTTAGACTGGGTATTGTGCAATGAGAAGGGACTTATCAGCAATCTTCTTGTACGAGGCCCCTTGGGTCAGAGCGATCATAATATGATCGAGCTCTCAGTCGAGATGGAGAGTGAGGAAATTGAATCAGAGTCTAAGGTCCAGAACTTAAATAAAGGGAATTACGAGGGTATGAGACGGGAATTGGGTAAGATTGATTGGGTGGTGTTTCTGGGGGGATTGACAGTGGATAGACAATGGCAAGCATTCAAAGATAGAATGGAAGAATTCCAGAACATGTTTATACCGGTTTGGCATAAAAATAAACCTAAAAAGGTGACTCAACCGTGGATAACGAGGGAAATTAGGGACAGCATAAAATTAAAAAAAAGGGCATATCAACTGGCAAAAAAAAGCACCAGACCGGAAGATTGGGGGCAGTACAGGATACAGCAAAAGAGGACAAAGGGATTAATCAGGAAGGGGAAAATAGAATACGAAAGTAAACTTGCAGCAAACATAAAGACAGACTGCAAAAGCTTTTATCGGTATATCAGGAGGAAAAGACTGGTAAAATCCCAAGTCGGTCCCTTGCAGTCCGATTCGGGAGAATATATAATGGAGAATAAGGAAATGGCAGACCAATTAAATTCATACTTTGGTTCTGTATTCACAAAGGAGGACACAAATAACCTCCCAGGAATATCGGCAAACAAAGGGACTAATGAGAGGGAGGAGCTGACAGAAATTAGTATCTCTAGGGATATGGTGTTGGGTAAGTTGAGGGGACTGAAGGCCGACAAATCCCCGGGGCCTGATAAACTACATCCTAGGGTACTTAAGGAGGTGGCCCTGGAGATAGCAGATGCTCTAAGGATCATCTTCCGGAACTCCATTGACTCGGGAACAGTACCCGTGGATTGGAGGGTAGCTAATGTTACCCCAATATTTAAAAAGGGGGGTAGAGAGAAAGCAGGGAATTATAGACCAGTAAGCCTTACATCGGTTGTGGGCAAAATGCTAGAGTCCATTATTAAGGATAAAATAGCGGAGCACTTGACAAATGGGGAAAGGATCGGACAGAGTCAACATGGATTTACAAAGGGTAAATCGTGTTTGACTAATCTGTTGGAATTTTTTGAGGAAGTAACTGGTAAAATAGATGGGGGAGAGCCAGTGGATGTGGTGTACCTTGACTTCCAGAAAGCCTTCGATAAGGTTCCACACAAAAGATTATCATGCAAAATTAAGGCTCATGGAATTGGGGGCAAAGTATTAACGTGGATAGAGAACTGGCTGGCAGATAGAAAACAGAGAGTTGGAATAAACGGCTCGTTTTCGGAGTGGCAGGCAGTGACCAGCGGGGTGCCGCAAGGATCTGTCCTGGGACCCCAGCTGTTCACAATATATATAAATGATCTGGATCAGGGAATTGGATGCAATATTTCCAAATTCGCTGACGACACTAAACTAGGAGGAGGGGTGGGCTCTGATGAGGATGTCAGGAGGCTACAGTGCGATTTGGACAGGTTGGGGGAATGGGCGGATACGTGGCAGATGCACTATAATGTGGATAAATGCGAGGTTATCCACTTTGGGGGTAAAAACAGGAGGGTAGATTATTATCTAAATGGCAATAGATTGGGAGATGGGGAAGTGCAGAGGGACCTGGGTGTTCTTGTGCACCAGTCACTGAAGGAGAGCATGCAGGTGCAACAGGCGATTAAGAGGGCAAATGGTATGTTGGCCTTCATAGCAAGGGGGTTCGAGTATAGGAATAGGGATACCTTACTACAGCTGTACAAAGTGCTGGTGAGACCGCATCTGGAGTATTGTGTACAGTTTTGGTCGCCCCATCTGCGGAAGGATGTTCTTGCCATGGAAAGAGTGCAACGGCGATTCACCAGGCTGATACCTGGAATGGCGGGAATGACCTACGAAGAGAGATTAAATAGTTTGGGCTTGTACTCACTGGAGTTTAGAAGATTGAGAGGGGATCTCATCGAAACATATAAAATTATGGCAGGCCTGGACAGGCTGAATTCAGAGAGAATGTTTCCAATGGCCGGGGAGCACAGAACCAGGGGCCACAGTCTAAAAATAGCGGGCAAATCAGTTAAAACAGAGATGAGGAAGAATTTCTTCACTCAAAGAGTGGTGAGCCTGTGGAATTCCCTGCCACAGAGGGCTGTGAAGGCTAATTCAATAAATATTTTCAAGAGAGAATTGGATATATTTCTGAAGGCTAAGGGGATTAAGGGTTACGGAGAAAAGGCGGGGACGGGGTACTGAACTGGTAAGATCAGCTATGATCTCAGACGAAGATCAGCCATGATCTCATTGAATGGCGGAGCAGGCTCGAAGGGCCGAATGGCCTACTCCTGTTCCTATCTCTATGTTTCTATGTTTCTATGTAATGAATGCCAGGTGAATTCTTCAAGGGAGAACCAGACCAAATACAATAAGTTGAGAGGGGAAGTGAAGATGAAAATAAGATTGGCAAAGAGAGAATATGAGAGTAGAATGGCAGCTAACATAAAAGGGAACCCAAAAATCTTCTACCGGCATGTAAACAGTAAGCGGGTAGTAAGAGGCAGGGTGGGGCCTATTAGGTACAAAGAAGCTGATATATGCTTAGAGGCACAGGGCAAGGCTAGAATACTCAATGAGTACTTTGTATCTGTGTTTACCAAGGAGGTGGATGCTGACAAAATATCGGTAGAAGTGGAAAAGGTAGAAGCAATGGAAGGGGTGAAAATTGATACAGGATGTACTAGAAAGACTGGGTATGCTTAGAGTGGATAAGTTACCTGGTCCAGATGGCTTGCATCCCAGGTTGCTAAGGGAATTGGGGGAGAAAATAGCAGAAGGGCTTGCAATAATTTTCCAATCTTCCCTAGATGCGGGGGAGGTGCTTGAGGATTGGAAAATGGCAAATGTGCCACCATTGTTCAAGAAGGGGTGTAAGGACAATCCTCGTAACTACAGGCCGGTCAGTTTAACATCAGTGTTGGGTAAAGTTTTAGAAACAATAATCAAGGAAAAAATTAACGGGCACTCGGAGAGGTTTAAGCTAATTAAGGAGAGCCAACACGGATTTGTAAAAGGTAGATCGTGTTTGACTAATCTAACTGAATTTTTTGATGAAGGGAATGCAATGGATGTTGTCTACATGGATTTTCGGAAGGCGTTTGACAAAGTACCACATAGAAGGCTGGTTAACAAAATTGAGGCTCGTGGAATAGGTGGGTCAGTGGCAGCTTGGATAAGGAATTGACTTAAGAACAGAAAACAGCAAGTTGTGGTAAATGGCTGTTTTTCAGACTGGAGGATGGTAGACAGTGGTGTTCCCCAAGGGTCAGTGCTGGGGCCACTCCTTTTTCTGATGTATATAAATGACCTGGTTATTGGAATATAGAGTAGAATTTCTAAATTTGCCGATGACACCAAACTTGGGGGTGTGGCAAACGGTGATGATACCAATCGACTGCAACAGGACATAGAAAGGCTAGCAGAATGGGCAGACAAGTGGCTGATGGAATTTAATACAGAGAAGTGTGAGGTGATGCATTTTGGCAGAAGGAACAGGGAGAGGCAATATACACTTAATGGCACAGTTTTAAAGAGTGTGCAGGGACAGAGGGACCTGGGAGTTAATGTGCATAGGTCCCTGAAGGTGGCGGGACATATTGAGAGAGTGGTTAGCAAAGCATATGGGATCTTGGGCTTCATAAATAGAGGTATTGAGTACATAAGTAGAGAAGTTATGCTGAACCTTTATAAAGCACTGGTTAGGCCACAACTGGAGTATTGCATTCAATTCTGGTCACCACACTTTAGGAAGGATGTGAAGGCCCTTGAGAGGGTGCAGAGGAGATTTACCAGAATGGTTCAGTGGATGGGGGATCTTCGCTGCAAGGACAGGTTGGAGAAGCTGGATTTGTTTTAATTAGAGCAAAGGAGGTTGAGGGGTGATTTGATAGAGGTGTACAAGATTATGACGGGTTTGGATAGGCTAGATGGGGAAAGGCTGTTCCCACTAGTTGATGGTACTAGGACTAGGGGACACAGATTTAAAGTTTTGGGCAAGAGATACAGAGGGATATGAGGAAAAAAAATGTTACGCAGCGAGTGGTACTCGCTGCCGCTGGAAGTGGTGGAAGCAGAGAACTCATGGGCTCGATTTTTGCCAGCCCTGGGGAGGCAGGACTGCCAGGAAAATGGTAGAATTTGGGGGCGGGTGCCCAACTCGCGTCCATGCCATCTTGCCAGGAGGCGGGTAGCCGACCTGCGCCGGGTCCCGCCTTCTCGAGGCGGGAAGGGGATTAATGCCAAATAACAGGTAGTTAACAGGCAATTTTTTGGCTGATCCCTATTTTGAGCCCTGAAGTGTGGGCTTCCCGATGGCTCCAAACCTCGACAGGGTCAGCGAGACAGGCCGTCGGTCTGCGGGGGAACGGAGGGGCCAAGATGTCCGGTGTGTAGGTGAGTAACGGGTGCATATGTGCAAAGGTAAGTGTGTGAGGTGTATGTAAAAAGTGTTTTAATAAATTTTACTTACCTTTACTTCTTCCTGCAGGCATCCTCCCTTCAGGTCTCGGGAGTCCCTCAGATCATCGGCACAGAAAGCAGAATGGCTGCTGAACTGTCAAAAGCTGCAGCCTTCTGCTTTCTGGTCAGGAAGGCTTTCTAATTGAGTCTTGAGTAAAGGCACAACTTAGAAGACAGATTGTCAGTGTTTGACAGCTTCACAGAGCTGTCAAACGATGACATTTCATCTGTCAAAAGCTCTTGACAGATGAAACGGCACTCGCTGACGTCACCTGTAACTGGCTTTCCCTTAATTGGCCTGGTAAGCCCGTTGGGCGGCCTTAACAAGGTCAATCAAGGGAAAATAGCATGGGTTGGCCACAAGTCGATGGAGGCGGGACTAAAACCCAACAAGTGGGAGTCCCGCCTCCAAAAGCTCCCCATTGACAAAATCCAGCCCAATGTTTTCAAGGGGAGACTGGATAGGCACTTGAGGGAAATAAACTTGCAGGGCTATGGGGATAGAGTGGGGGAATGGAACTGACTGGATTGCTCTACAGAGAGCCAGCACAGACTCGATGGACCGAATGGCCTACTTCTGTGCCATTATGACTCTGACTCAGAATCAGTCATACCTTATCTCCATCCATTTCTCACATTGTATACATTTCCGTTGGGGAATGTGATGGTGCAGGAAGTTACTGCTGAAACAGGAGGCTCAATGGAGCAATTTCAGGCTGCACCCGAAGTACTCCGCACTCGCCCACACCAGAATCTAAACAGAGGCATGTATCGCCATTCTTCAAAGGAGCAGTGCCAGTGATTTACATGGCATGCCATGACAAAGTTATGCCATATGCGCCAAGCAAACCTGCAGCCAAACTGTTTCACAGGCACAGAACTGCAAGTGAATGTCAAGGTTACAATTGCCTTTAACTTTTATGCTTCTGGATCATTTCAGGATGTCACTGGGGACATCAACGCATAAACCAATCAGTTATCCACAGATGTGGGCAAAAAACCAATACCTGTTTGCTCTAGTGAGCAACTTCATCTTCCTCTTGGACAACCAACAGCAACTATGCAATTTTATAGACTGCATTCATATGGCCCATAATGCTTCTTAGCACAATGTCACTATCTGTGTGAATAGGAAAGGATTTCACTTTCTCAATATTCATCTTATTTGCAACCATCAGCAGTGCATTCTGAAGTCAGTGCTAATTTCCCAGGCAGTTGTTACAGTGCCTTTGCTTTAAGGCAGTCCACCATACCTTCAGCAGGTAATTGATTGGGCCAAACTGGAGGGGAAAGGCCTTTACTAGGCCCCCTCCCTCCATCAGGATATTTTGGGACCTTCCCGTCACAACCCCGGGGACGACCATCAATCTTCGCTTTGGCAGTCTTCGAGAGGGACGGACAGGAAGAAAATGAGCTGGGAACCTGGGCCCAGTCTCTTCACTAGCATTTATGTGCAGCAGGCAGTGAAGGGGTGCTGGTGGTAGTCCCTGCAGGTGGAGGGGGTAGGAAATATATTTTGCTCAACCAGTCTGTTAGCATTTACCCCTCCAAACGAGCAAATAATCCTCATCACATTTCCATATCCCCTCCCTCATTCCCTTTTCCTTCATACACCTAAGCCAATCTAATCCTGAATATTGACAAAGATTCTGCCTCAACAATCTCCTTCAACCACCAACTATGGAATTGAATTCCACAGTCTCACAACTGAGTGAGTGGGCAAATACATGGCAGATGCAGTATAACGTGGATAAATGTGAAGTTATCCACTTCGGTAGGAAAAACAGAAAGGTAGAGTATTATTTAAATGGTGCTAGATTGGGAAATGCTGATGCACAAAGGGATCTGGGTGTCCTTGTACACCAGTCATTGAAAGCAAACTTGCAGGTGCAGCAAGCAGTTAGGAAGGCAAATGTTATGTTGGCCTTTATTGCAAGAGGATTTGAATACAGGAGCAAGGATGTCTTACTACAGTTGTACAGGGCCTTGGTGAGACCACATTTGGAGTACTGTGTGCAGTTTTGGTCTCCTTACCTAAGAAAGAATATACTTGCCATAGAGGGAGTGCAGCGAAGGTACACCAGACTGATTCCTGGGATGGCAGGACTGTCGCATGAGGAGAGATTGGGTCGACTAGGCCTGTATTCACTAGAGTTTAGAAGAATGAGAGGGGATCTCATTGAAATGTATAACATTCTGACAGGGCTAGACAGACTGAATGCAGGGAGGATGTTTCCCCTGGCTGGGGGATCTAGAATGAGGGGTCACAGTCTCAGGATACGGGGTAGGACATTTAGGACTGAGATGAGGAGAAATTTCTTCACTCAGAGAGTGGTGAACCTGTGGAATTCTCTACCACAGAAGCATGTGGAGGCCAAGTCACTGAATATATTTAAGAAGGAGATAGATAGATTTTGAGACACAAAAGGCATCAAGGGGTATGGGGAGAGAGCGGGAATATGATATTGAGATAGAGGATCAGACATGATCATATTGAATGGCGGAGCAGGCTCGAAGGGCCGAATGGCCTACTCCTACTCCTATTTTTCTATGTTTCTAACTGTCTGTGTAAAGAAGTTTCTCCTGCCCTCTGTTCCACATCTCTTGCATTTAATCTTGTATATATGGTCCCATATTCTTCATCCCTTAAATAGTCAGCTTCTATCTACTCTGTCCCATCTTATTCTGTTATATTGCCCCATAATCTGCGTTGTGCTAACAAAAGTAAGTTAGGATGGAGAGACACTGGGTTGCCTCGCTGCCAGACTTACCCTCCTGCTTCTGCCACTATCCTGCCCAATTTGGGCTAGAATAGCGGAGGAAAATCAGGCATAAGTCTGAGAGTAGCTCTTTGGACATCAAGGCTCTCCTCAGCAGCCATGACTTATGACACCTCTGTGGAATGCAAATACACCAGCTGAATACAGATATAAATTGTGATGTAAGAAAAGGAGTCTTACACATCAAGTAACTTTAAGGTAAGCTTTAAGCAACTTACAAACACACTATATACAAGAGAGGTCTTTACCATGCCTCTGGTAGAAGCCTCTTACAATACTGAACAGTCCAGTATTTATACCAGTCCAACAGGAAGTGACATATGACAGGAAGTGAGGTATGTACACAGTTCATAGTTCACAGTTGACAGGAAGTGATGACATAACTTCCCGGAAGTTATTATTATCATCACATTCTTCCCTCCTGCAGGATTAGGAGGCTGTGGTCTACCTTTTGTTCCGCAGCCGCCGAACGAGGAAGAGTCGCACCCGTTTGGGTTCCCGTCGTAGAGGGTCGCTGGTCCGCTTACATGCGGTTGGCCATTGGTCAGAGTCTGTGTGGCCTGGATTACCCTGTGAAGGGTTGGGGAGATCATGGCTCCGTGTACGAGCCCCAATAGGTTCAAAGTCGGACTGCCTCTGTTCAGAGGGAAGTGCAGAGCTGGTCTGTGGCGGATCAGTACTTTCATGCGCGGTACTGGGAGGGTCGCAACTTTGAGTACGGGGGTTCTACTGGCACCAAGCTAGTTGGTGTCCGATCAGGATCCTGGAGAGGGGTACCCGATAGGTCCCAAGAGTTTCCTGGTGAAATGCCATCACCCGATGTCCCACTAGGTCCTGGTGGGCAGGGAGCCAGATCCCGTAATGATACGGTAGATTCTCGGCCGTCGGAATATTGTATGTTTGCATAGGTGGGGTTGGCATCGGTTAGTTCGACCTCGTCTACGAGAGGGTCATTTTTAGACGTCCGAATGTATCTTCGGAGTAATACAGGTCCAGGAGTAGTTAGCCACGACAGGAGTGATGTCCCATGAGATGAGCGACGCTGGAATCCAAAGAACCGCTCATGAGGTGTAGTATTTGTGGCTGTAGAAAGCAGGGACCGTATAGAGTGCAATGCATCCGGAAGCACTGTTTCCCATTGCTGGTCTGGTAGGCCCCGAGATCTTAAAGCGAGACGTATGGAATTCCAGATGATACCGTTATACCTCTCTACCTGCCCATTTCCGATGGGATGGTATGGTGTTGTTTTGCTTGTAGCAATTCCCCGTTCTGAGAGGTAGTCCTTGAGTTCCCTTGACATAAAGGATGGACCCCGATCTGAGTGAATATAAGCCGGCATGCCACAGAGAAAATACCTGCTCAAGGCAGCAGATTACTGTGGACGCCAGCATATTGGAGCAGGGGAAGGCAAACGGAAAACGTGAATATTCGTCGATCATGGTGAGCAAATATGTGTTCCGAGTTGAAGAGGGCACTGGGCCCTTAAAATCGATGCTAAGTCGTTGCATCGGTTGGGTTGCATGTATGAGTATACCATCTGAGGGGATGAAGAACGGAGGTTTTAATTCCGCACAAAGCCGGCATTCTGAGCATATTTTCTTTACATCTCCAGTGGAAAAAGGGAGATTCCGTGATCGTACGAAATGTAGCATGCGCGTAACGCCAGGATGACACAATCCATTGTGGACATCCATGAGAGTAGAGGATGACATAGTGGAGCAGAATGCCCGTGTGAGGGTGTCCGGGGCCACATTTTCCTTGCCAGGCCGATAGAGAATGGTATAATCAAAAGAGGCCAGTTCCATCCTCCAAAGTTGTATTTTATTATTCTTAATTTTGGTTCGTTTTCGATTATCGAGCATGAAGGCGACTGATCGTTGGTCCGTGATCAATGTAAAGTGCTAGCGAGCTAGAAAATGGTTCCACTTCCGTACTGCCTCTATGATGGCTGTGGCTTCTTTCTCAACCGGAGGATAATGTAGCTCGGCACCTTGTAAGGTCCTGGACATAAATGCTACAGGACGACCTTCCTGATTCAGAGTAGCCGAGATCGCCACCTCCGAGGCATCACATTCAACCACGAAAGGGAGATTCTCATCGATGGAGTGAAGAGCCGCTTTTTCCAACTGTTTTTTGAGAAGGTTAAAGGCTGCAACAGCCGCTGTTCCCAGTGGAAATGATCTAGCATGCAGCAAGGGTTGGATTTTGTCCGAAAAATGAGGAATCCATTTAGCGTAGTATGCAAACAGACCGAGAGCCCGATGTAAAGAAGCCGGATTCTTAGGTGACGGGAGCTCTTGGAGCGGGCGAAGTCTTTCTGGGTCTGGCTTAATGATACCATTGCCTACGCAGTAGCCAAGGATGTTGAGGGTCGGTTGCGACTCAACAGATTTGGATTCATTCAGGGTCAAATTACGGCGATGGAGGGCATCCCGAAATTTTTGGAGGTTGGCGTCGTGTTCCTGTTGATCGTGACCTGCAATGGTAATGTTATCAAGATAGGGAAAAGTGTCCCTTAGGTTTTCCTGCTTAACCAGGCCATCCATTGCCCATTGGAAGACAGCCACTCCATTAGTAACCCCGAATGGGAGGCGCCGAAATTGGTACAGCCGTCCATTAGCCTCAAAGGCCGTGTACTGCTTATCGGAGACCTTCAAGGGTACCTGATGATAGGCACTTTTTAAATCGTAAGTTGAGAACACTTTGTATTCGGCCAGTTTATTAACCATATCATCAATGCGTGGCAATGGGTAGGCGTCCAAGTCGGTATATTGATTGATGGTTTGCGAATAATCAATGCATAGTCGCTGTTTGTGAGGTTTTAGAGGGTTCTTGACAATGACGACTTGAGCCCGCCAGGGTGACGAACATGGTTCGACGATATCCTCTGCTAGAAGTCGAGAGATTTTAGCCTCAATAAAAGATTGGTCTTCCTGATTAAAGCGCCGCGATTTCGTTATTATTGGTTTGCATCGAGGCGGAATACTGGCAAATAATGAGGGTTCATCCAGTGAAGCTGCTGATAATGCACAAAACGGTAATTTAGACGGTATATTAGAAATAGTAAGACCAGGTTTGGATCCGCCGAACTCAATAGTGAGTTTCTTATGCTGTTTCTGGAAATCCAGCCCTAAGAGGAGATCACTACATAAGTCCTTGAGTACCGAAAGTCGGGTGGAGGGATACATGCGACCATTAAGTGTCATATCAACAATACAAAAGCCGGAGATTCTGGTATTCAGTGATGACTGAGCCATCGCAATTGCCTGGTCCGATGGGAAGACATGTAGTTTCAATTTCGCAACAATCTGTTCCTTAATGAAACTATCAGTACTTCCTGAGTCAATTAAGGCATCTAAGGTATGCCCTTTAATTGAAACTTTTGTAGCTGCATGAGACAGGTTCTGTGGGCAAGCAGCTGTAATTGGTGTCGTTGCACAGAGAGTGGCTAAAACTCTCGGTGTGCTTCTTCGGGAGAGAGCTCGAGAGGAAGCTTCATAGGTCCTAGCTGGAGCATCTTGATAGGCCCTAATTGGGGCAGTTCGGTAGGCCTTAGCTGGATTGGCCCTCGCAGAGGCCCTTGATAGGCAAACTTTAGCAAAGTGTCCTTTTTTTTGCAATAACTGCAGATTGCATTGCGAGCAGGGCAGGTTTTCCTAGGGTGAAAAGCATCTCCACAAAAGAAGCAGTCCCTCCTAGATTGCCAAGAGGCTGCTAAAGTGGGGTCATCCTCCTCTTCATCAGAATTATCAGAATTAGATTCCCCCATGATAGGGTTCACCTGAGACCGCTTGAATTGTCTGGTTGCAGTTACAGCAGCAGATCGAGATCTGGGCAGCTGATAGAGGTCTGCATTTCTCTTGGCCAAATCCAGAGAACAAGCTAGGTCAAAAGCTTTTTGTAGCTCAAGTGTTTTACTTTCTAGTAGACGCTGGCGTATAAATGGAGAGGCAATCCCGCAGATGAAAGCATCACGAATCATTTCTTCGCGGTACAGCTCAGCTGAGGCTGCCTGAAAGTTACAATCTATGCTGAGCCTGCGAAGTTCTATAAGGAATTCGTTAATCGATTCCCCTGGCCCTTGTTGGGCTGTGGCCAGTAGATGTCTAGCATAGACCTCATTTGGAGTCTTGGCATAAAGTTTCTTAAGTGCCCGAATCACCTCATCGTAATTATCCCATTCATCAACATATTCGAACACTTTTGGGGTCACATAGTTGATAAGTATCCTCAATCTAGTAGGAGCATCCGCTTCACATTCATCCAGAAAATTCTCAAAAGTACGGTACCAATGCTTCCATACCCTGCCAGCTGCTGGTGTATTCGGGTCCAAGTCCAGACGAATAGGTCTAAGGATTCTCTCCATGATGGGTGGTTCCCTGGATCCTTAACTCCGAGTTTGTCCGAAGGTCTAGTATTTGTGAGTGTAAATACTAAGTTGCTTAAATTGATGTAAGAAAAGGAGTCTTACACATCAAGTAACTTTAAGGTAAGCTTTAAGCAACTTACAAACACACTATATACAAGAGAGGTCTTTATCATGCCTCTGGTAGAAGCCTCTTACAATACTGAACAGTCCAGTATTTATACCAGTCCAACAGGAAGTGACATATGACAGGAAGTGAGGTATGTACACAGTTCATAGTTCACAGTTGACAGGAAGTGATGACATAACTTCCCGGAAGTTGTTATTATTATCACAAATTGCATACCAACTAATCACCGAGCACACCATTGCCATGTTGAAGCAGCACTTCAGGTGCTCAGATAGATCTGGGGGCGCACTGCTGTGCTGCCCAGCTACGATTTCAAGGATCGTGATAATCTGGTGCCCTGGAGAAGGAAAGCCCCCCAAGTGCAGCAAGGGGAGCAGCAGCACCCTGAAGAGCCTGCAGAGGAGAACCTATTCCCAACTGCTAGAACCATTCAACAATATGGCACCTTCTCTTAAGTAGGAAATGTAGCCACCTCATTAATCACCCTGTCTACATCTACCCTACAACCTCCACAAATTTTCCATGTAACTCACAAATATGCTGTCTGTGGCACCTGATGAAACATGCAGCAGACTTTTGCAAGAGCATTCCCCATGCACAGTTAAAATTCAGCACAACCAGGTTATTAATAAACAAATTAATATACGGTCATGTATCTAGGTTTTGCTTCCACAATGCTTCCCCTTGATAACTGTGTGATACATGTAGTCTTAAAACTAGCCTGTTGCTTCATATAGATTCTGTCTCAATATAGGGGTATGTGAGATGACTGGCTGCTCAGTGTGCATAGGTGAGGGTCACCTCTTGAAACTGAGATGACACCTCACCTCAGGGTAGCTGAGTCCCAAGATAAATCTGTTGCAGTATATGCCATTACCGCTTTTGTGTGGGCAGTCCAGGCTTATGTGCTTTCTAGAACTTATGCAAGCTTTGTAGGGGGCTGGAGGAGTGGTTTGAAGGCGTTGGCATCCTGAAAGATAGCAGCATCATCTATGACCATTCCAGCCATGCCTCTGCTACTAGGAACTGCCTCACCGTGGCCACTGATCGATGTGACTGCAGATCTAATTGCACCAATCAAATGCGTGAAGCCCTGCCTCGTTTGTTCTCTCGAGTCAATCTCCAAGCCTATCAAAGTTGGAAGGAAGAGCTTATTCCACTCGGGCCTCTGTGGCAGAAACCTAAACATTCATGGGTGGAACCCAAATTGCTTTAGGGCCTCTTGCACAGGCCAGGAATGCCATTGCAGCTGTCTGTGAAATTGACACATGCTCCACTCTGGGATAACTGTGATGTAAGGCTGCATACATGAAGCTCTAGGATGTTTCCAACCATGTCATCATCTAAGGCATGCTGCTTGGCATGGTCTCCAATGCCTACGCCAATGCTTGAGGCACAGAAAGGCATCTTGTTTCTAAAAACAGATCTCTAGATCCAAATACCCAGAAGCTGAGGCAGGACACAAGTTGGCACTGCGACCAGCAGGAATCTCTTCCTCTTCTGTAACCGCCACCAACTCCAACTCACTTGTGCTATATGTTTTACCCAGAGCATTCCCTTCTAGCTCATATTTCCTTCTAGATAAATTTCCCCCATGAAGCATGTGTCTGTAGCACATGTAAAGAAAAAAACGATTGCAACAATATCCTTATAAGCAGTCTTCACTTGTAGCTTTAATAGAAAGAGTGACATAGTAGAGAGCTTTAAGTATGTGCTTTGATGTCAGTAAGAGAATTAAGAATTGAGGAAGAGGAAGTTTAGAATAAACCCTGAACTGACTGGAAGCCTCCTCCTTCCCCATCTCCTACATCCTGGTGGCCTCCCTTCCCAGCATTTTGAGGTATTCTTCCTCATACGGAGTTAGAGAGCTAAAGTTAAGGGTCCTCCACTGTAACTGCTCTTTCTTGTTATGGATCAGTGTAAACAAAGGATTTTGGTTTTGGACGTGGAGTACTTAAAAGGAAACCAGGCAGGAACATTAGATGTAATTAACGTGAAATTAAAGACTGGGTTTATTATAAACATGCTTGAACAATAAAAAATGACTATAGAAGAAAGACAGCTGGAAAGCAAAACAGAAGGAGAGAACTTGCATTCATATAGTTCCTTGTCCCATCTCTCAATGTCCCAGAGCACTTCACATACAATAGATTACTTTCAAAGGCAATCGCTGTTGCTATGTAGGGGAACATGGCAGCCATTTTGTTCACAGCAAGGTCCAACAAACAGCAGTTAATGCCAGCTACTCTATTTATGGTGATGTTGGTTGAAGGAAGAACACTGGGTTGAAGGACATTGCAAGAACTTTCCTGCTTTTCTTCAGATAATGTGGTGGGATCTTTACTATCCACTTGAGCAGACAGATTGGGCTTTGGTTTAACATCTCATCCCGGATGAGTGCAGCTCCAACAACACTCAAGAAACTCAACACCATCCAAGACAAAGCAGCCCACTTGATTGGCACCCCATCCACAACCTTAAACATTCATTCCCTCCACCACCGACGTACCGTGGCTGCAGTGTACCATCTACAAGAAGCACTGCAGCACCTCGTCAAGGCTTCTTCAGCAGCACCTCCCAAACCCGCGACCTCTACCACCCAGAAGGACAAGGGCAGCAGGCACATGGGAACACCACCACCTCCAAGTTCCCCTCCACGTCACACACCATCCTGACTTGGAAGTATATCGTCGATCCTTCATCGTCGCTGGGTCAAAATCCTGGAACACCCTCCCTAACAGCAGTGTTTGGGAGTACCTTCACCACACGGACTGCAGTGGTTCAAGAAGGCAGCTCACCACCACCACCTTATGGGCAACTAGGGATGGGCAATAAATGCTGGCCTTGCCAGCGACGCCCACATCCCATGAATGAATTTTTTAAAAAGATTAATGGTGTGACATGCAGTTTTGGTCATCCTACCCCATAAAGGATTTGGCTGCATTAGAAAGGGTTTAGAGGAGATTGACCAGGATGATTCTAGGCCTTAGGTGCCTAAGTGATGAAGAAAAGTTCAAGTGACTAAAGTTTTTGTTGGGGAAAAACAGACTGAGGGGAGACAACATATTTTTTAAAAATAATAATCTAAAGTAAGCAAACTTTGATTTAGATAATGAACATAAGACTGGATGACACAAATACAAAATTCATAAGTTCAAACAAGGTTAAAGATTCAAATAATGCTTTTTTTGCTACAAGACCATGAACATATGAAATAGACTCCCAGATAAGATAGGTGATTGAGTCAATTGATCCCTTTAAAAGAGTTGGATTGATATCTGTTGAGAAGGGGGATTGAGAGTTAAACACATATTAGCAGCATTGCTTGATTTTCTTTTTCAACACGAAAGCCTTGTGGGGGGGGGGGGGGGGGGGGGGGTAATTTTAACACCCCAGCAGGGGCGAGGGAGGTTAAAAATTCAAAATCTGACACCCATCTCCAACACGCCCACTTTCATTTAGGTTGGGTGTTGGGCAAATAACCTGCTCTCCTGAAGCGGGTCCATCATTTAAATACTTCAATGAGGCTGCGTGCCCCAAATTTAACCACAGTTTTACATATATAGTCTGCGGGCCAGGTTTCTCGGGGCTCGGGAAACCCGGCGGCTGAAGGGAGGCGCAAAGTGCCGGATCCAGCAGGTAAGTGTCTTTATAGCAGTGCTTGTGGGCCAGGAGGAGTAGGAGTGCTTCCCCTCAACCCACCAAGCTAACCTGCTTCCTGCCCTGATGCTCTCTCCGGTCTGTGATCTTCTCGCTGGTGCCCCTCCCCCTAATGTTCTCCCCAGCCTCCGAGCCTCTGAATCTGGCTGACTTTCGGCCAGGAAACAGTGACAGATTTTAAATGCAGTCCTGCTGTTAAATTCAGCAGGACCTCCCTCCAGATTACAACCCCCGCTCCCTCCCCATAAATATCAGAACAGCTGATTTGTATCTGCAAAGGGTCTTGCCAGCAGAAGATTTGGTGGGGGCAGGGGACATTTGCTTGCCTCTTATTTTTTCAGAACCAGCAGTACATTAAAGAAATTCTGTGTGTTTATAGTGCCCTCTATTTTAAAGCGGCATGATGGAGTCGAGACCAGAATTTGGTTGTTGCAGGGGTAGGCGGGGTGGGGTGGGGTGAGAAGCCATGGAGGAGTGCAGTGAAAAAGATGTAGGAGAGTGCAGCAAATTACCTGAAGTCGTGGGAGAGTAGCAAGAAGCTGAGAGAGAACAGGGAGAAGATGTAGTAGTGTAAGGAGCAACCACAAGGGAGCAAGAAGAACAGCAAGTAGCTGCCTTTGAACCATAGACAGGAGAGCTGAGAGAACAGTGAGCATCTACCCGAGTGCCAGACCACTGCACTGCTCGTTCTGAAAAAACATGAAACAAGCAAATGTCTTCTCCACCAGCCCCCCACTTCTGCTGGCAAGACCCCTTCCTGATACAAATCAGCTATTGGAGCAAGAGAGGGAAAAAATGCATGCACTGCGTATGCCTGCCTCCGCCAATGCTTGGTATTAAGAATTTGCTCAATGTTGGTATTATTTATCCTCTATATAAGCATCAGGAACCATATTTCATGTTGCTACCTTTTGTATCATCAAATGATGGAAAATGATGTGCGGTCTCATGATGTGATTATGCATTCATTTATATGAGTCCACCTACAAATTGGCAAATGCTTCCTGGAGCCAGTGCATATCTGATTAGAAAATTGAGCAGAGATCTAGCATTTTGGATCTCTGCCCAATTGGGCAATCAGGTTTTCCCAATTTGCACTCAAAAATTGGGAAAGCCCAATTAGAAAATCTACACTAAAGAGTGTTTTCTAGAAATATCCTTTAGACTATTTAAAACAGTTTTCAGTAACCATGTGATTGCCTTTCTAGGATAACTAAGACACTAATAGAAGAAGATGGCACAAAATGGAGAGAAAAGCTGCCAGCAATCCCAGTAGTCCCTGTATCTGCGCAGCTACATAGATGGGAAGAAGATTCTATAACCACTGCTGCTGGAAACAAAACCCAGACTACTAATGAAAGGCAGTACAAATCTCCAGACTCCAGTAATGGCAAAGCGCACCAAGACCTAGGTATGAAACTGACTATTTGGCATCATTGCACATATTTTTGATTGATTATTGAAATCTTGATCTCATCACATATTGAAACTTGCATAGCTGGCAGGAGCAAGTATAACTCTCTCACCTGAAACAAAAGGTTCTGAGTCTTCGCCCATGTCAGCTTCAACCTTTCACTTGCAGTCAACTTGGATCAGTAGCAGCACACTCACTTCTGAACCCCACTGCAGGAGCTGCGCATGTAATCCAGGGCAACGCTTTAGTGCAGTGCCACAGGAATAATGCATTTTCGGAGGTGCCATCTTTTGGGCGAGTCTTTAAACAGAACTGCCCGTTCAGGTGGACATAAAAGATCTGGTTGCATTATTTGACGAAGGGCAGTGTCCTGGCCAATGTTTATCCCACAACCAACACCACCAAAATAGATTAACTTGTATTTTATTTCATTGTTGTTTATGGGACCTTGCTGTATGCAAATTGGCTGCCACATTTGTCTACAAAACAGTAATAACTACACTTAAAATGTAATTTCACAGAAATCACAGAAACCCCACAATGCAGATAGAGGCCATTTCGGCCCATCGAGCCTGCACCGACACATATCCCACCCGATCCCCGTAACCCCTACACCAACACATATCCCACCCTATCACCGTAACCCCATGTATTTAATCCCCCTAACACTAAGGGTCAATTTATCATAGCCAATCAACCTAACCCGCACATCTTTGGACTAATTTGTTGGTTATGACATCCTGAGAGCATGAAAGATGTTATATAAATGCAAGTTCTTTCTTTCTTAACCGGATATCTGGTACATAGAAGATACTGCAGTGCAACTTTTTAAAATTTAAAAACAACTTGCATTTATATAGCACTTTTACACTTCAGAGGCATAATCAGACAAAAATGGATGCTGAACCAGAGAAGGAGGTTTTAAGAGGGAAGCGAATGGTATGTTGGCCTTTATTACAAGAGGATTTGAGTATAAGAATAAAGACATCTTACTGCAGTTATATAGGGCCCTGGTGAGACCACACCTGGAGTATTGTGTACAGTTTTGGTCTCCTTACCGAAGGAAGGATATACTTGCCATAGAGTGCAACGAAAGTTCACCAGACTGGTTCCTGGGATGGAGGGATTGTCCTATGAGGAGAGATTGAGTAGACTAGGCCTTTATTCTCTAGAGTTTAGAAGAATTGAAACACACAAAATTCTTACAGGGCTTGACAGAGTAGATGCAGAGAGGATATTTCCCCTGGCTGGGGAATCTAGAACCAGGGGTCACAGTCTCAGAATAAGGGGTCGGCCATTTAGGACTGAGATGAGGAGAAATTTCTTCACTGAGGGTGGTGAATCTTTGGAATTCTCTACCCCAGAAGGCTGTGGAGGCTCATTCGTTGAGTATATTCAATACCAATATCGATAGATTTTTGGATATTAAGGGAATAAAGGGATATGGGGATAGTGCAGGAAAGTGGAGTTGAGGTAGAAGATCAGCCATGATCTTATTGAATGGCGGAGCAGGCTCAAGGGGCCAAATGGCCTACTCCTGCTCCTATTTCTTATATGTTCTTATAAGAGGTGTGATCAAAAGCTTGGTCAAAGAGGTGGGTTTTGAGAAGAGTCTTAAAGGAAAGGGAGGAGAGAGACCGTGTGGTCTCGGGAGGAAATTCTGAAGTGTGAGGTCTAGATAACTGAAATCATGGACACTAATAGGGAAAGGGAACACCTTAAAGTAAATTCTAGTAGCATTGTTCACAGCTGCTAATTCTTATTCTGTATATGCAAAATAATGTTTTGAACATTATGCATGCAAAGTAACAGTGCTGTGGGCATTGAGGCTCATAGTTTATTTTAAATGAATATTTTCAGATCCCTAACATTTTGAGAGGATACATTAAAATAACTACATATGAATTACTATTTAATACTCAACAACTGGACACTATTCTTAGGTTGTGCTAAGATCCCATTAACCTAGAACAAATACAGTACTGGCCCGGAATTTGTGGTCAGCGGCGAAGCAACGGCGATCACTGCTGACCTCTAAGAAAGCTGCCCACAAAGATCTAGCGATCACTGTGGCGTCAATTTAATCTCTCCCGACCTTACTTTGAATCTGGGGCCAAATGAAGCGAATCACCAGGGTCCAGCAACAGTGATTTCATCAAACTGGTTAAGCTGCCAATCACATTGAAGAATTCTCAGACAGCAAACCAGGAAGTAAAATGCACAGATTAGAATTTACTTTTAATAAATTTTACAGAGAACAAAATAAAGATTGGGACATACACATAGGATTAAGGTAGAAGCTGAAATATCATAAACAAACTTTAACCAAAAATTATTATATTAAACTTGTAATTATTAATGGAAAAATTTGACATTCCACAAATATAAAATTAATTTTCAGAGCCAGAACGGTTGTTTAGCAGTCAGTATGCCATTAAAAACCTAGTTACATCTCTTTCAACAAGATTTAACGTTTTCGTTTTTTTTAACACCGATATTCCATTGTAAAAGGGGAAGTTTTCGTTAGTTCAAGTGATTTGAATTGATTGCCAGCTCTGGGGAGTTCCACAACGCAACCTGTGGTAGAACAGGGAATGACTGATCACAACTTCAGGATTTCCCAATGTATTATGTTTATCTGCGCATGTGCTAAATCCTGAAGTTGCTAACCGTTTCGCCATCATTACCATTGCAAAATCCGCGCCAATGTATTGACCATGAGTTCCAAGTATTTGTAATACAGGAAACTCGTTTAAACGGCACCTAAATATCCGGAATTCTCTATTAACCGGCAAAATTCTCACTCTGAAAACAACACCTCAATAACCGGCAATGTTGCCGAGTCCGAGTCTCCCACGGTGGCCGAGTTAGTCAGTGGGGGTAGTTCTCCAAACTGCCACTACTCGGCTTCTTGGCGCCGTCGGAAGTCGGAACACCTCAAAACCCCTGTAACAGGAGTCTGACTCTCCCGCGCTGTCGGTAGTCTCTTCTGATCCGCCATTTTACAGGGGTACTGTGTGTCTCCCACGCTGCTGGTAGTCATTGCAGCATTGCATTATGGAAATCCCAAAAGTTGGTCCAAGCAAAAGGAAGAGAGTGGTGTTAACTTTAAAACAGAAAATCGACATATGCCAACGACTAGAAAGGGGAGAGAAGCGTATCAACATTATGAATGAATTCAAAATCGGTTCATCAACAATCTACGACATCAAATCACAGAAGGATAAGCTGCTCAAGTTTTATTCAAGCTCGGAGACATCTAAGAGTGTAGAGAAATGGCGTACGCTTCGTAAGCCTAAGCTTGAAGAGCTGGATACCGTGCTTTATGAGTGGTTTTCTCTTAAGCGTTCAGAGGGTGTTCCGATTTCCAGACCCATGCTAATCGAAAAAGCGAAGGATTTCTATGCAAAGATGGAGCTCACTGACGAGTGTGCTTTCTCTGAGGGATGGCTAACGTGCTTCAAGGTACGGCACGGGATACGACGACTCGATAGTTCTGGGGAGAAGAAATCAGCTGATCACGACGCCACAGAAGAATACTGCGATTGTTTCAATCGGATTGTGCAGCAACATGTTTTGTCGCCAGCACAGCTATACAATGCCGATGAAACTGGCTTATTTTGGAGGTTTTTGCCAGGATCAACGCTTGCTGGGGCTAGTGAGGCTAATGCTTCAGGTTACAAGAAAAATAAAGATTGTGTAACCGTGCTAACATGTGCGAACGCTGTTGGATCACACTGGGTTAACCTTCTTGTCATTGGGAAGTATAAAAATCCCCGTGCATTTAAAAATGTGAGGCACTTACCTGTTGAGTACAAAGCTCAAAGAAATGCTTGGATGGATAAGGAAATCTTTTCGAATTGGTTCCATCATATTTTTGTTCCATCTGTGAGGGAACATTTCCGTAGAATAGGAAAACCTGAAGATAACAAATGCATTTTATTGCTTGATAATTGTAGAGCCCATCCGCATGAATCCGAGTTGGTTTCGGGAAATATTTTCACCATTTATTTGCCACCAAATGTAACTTCTCTCATACAACCCATGGACCAGGGTGTTATCCAAAATCTCAAGTGTCATTACAAGAAAGACTTCCTACAGAAACTGATAAGCCAAGATGACAATATTCACGCATTTCAGAAGGAATACAATCTTAAAGATGCCATCTTTAATGCTGCATGTTCCTGGAACTTGGTGAAAGGTCACACTTTGAGACAAGCCTGGCACAAATTGTGACCTATACTGTTTGCTGAAGGTTCTTCTTCAGAGGAGGAATTTCATGGGTTCAATGTTCGTCCCAAGAGGAGTACAATAATGGAAATGGCTGGCATGGTGAAAAATGTAGGCCCAGCAAACCCTCTACGTAACCTCAGTGAAAGTGATATTGAGCAGTGGGTTGATGCAGATAGAGAAGTTGCTGTTGTGCATATGCTAAGTGATGATGAAATAATGGAGAATGTTTTGAATCTAAAGAAAGAAAAGGAAAGTGAGATGGAAAGTGAAGAGGATGAGATTTCTGAAGAGAAGAAGATTTCTTGGGCTAAAGCTGCAGAAGGATTTGCTTTATTCCTCAAATTTGCTGAAAGGCATCCTTGCTATTCTGCCCAAGAAGCTATGCACCTCCATATTCTGCATTCTACCTTTCTACAAAGAAGGCAAGAGTCCACTAAGCAAGCAGACATCTGGGACATGTTTAGGAAAGCTTCCAAAAGAGTTGAGGCAGTGGAAGTGCCTGAAGAATCTGTTGAAGTGCATGATCCTGATGACCCAGCTGACATGGATATTCCTGATGAACCAGTTGACTTGGAATAAGTGTACAGTCAACCACAGTACATTATACTGTACTGTACAGTCGTTTATAAGTTTTGTTTTACTGTTAAGTAATTAAAGAGTTATGGATTACCCTCAACTGGCAGTACTGTACTTAATCAAGCATCTTCCACCATCCATTTAACACAACATTCTGTAGGCGAGTACCCAATTACTGTATACTGCACATTTCTTGATTTTTTTCTTTTTCTTTCTTAAAAATAGCCTGGGTAGATAACCCTCTCCGTCATCCAGAAATTTTGATAAACCGGCAACACGTCGGTGCCGGATAAAAAAGAGTTTCCTGTACTGTGAAAGACCTTGATATGAATGTGTCGTTGCAGTACTCAAAATTCACCATTATTTCACTAGTGAGGGATCCTCTATGTAGCTCGTCAATAATGGTGATTATTGAGCAGTAGTTCATCATAGAACATGTGTGTATATAATGAACAGTACATGTACAGTAAACATTCTGATTGCTTTCTAAGGGACAGTCACATGTGCAGCATAGTACTTTAAGATTGTGAGCCTCTCAGATCATTCATACTTGAAGATTTGTTTTAAAAGTTCATGTTTTGTATGCAATTCTTATAGGTAAAAACATAGAAGAGCATTTTATTTCCTCGAAGCAGGAAGGGAACAGTTTTGTGAAAAAGACCCAGTACAAAGAAGCCATTGCAAAGTACAATGAATGCCTAAAACTGAAATCCAATGAATATACAATTTACACAAACAGGTAAGAAATATAGCCTCATACTCTAATCTATAAATAACTCTAACTTCCTAGTATATGGAAAGGACTTGTTTGAATGTAATCTGTATCTACGCCTTAGTTACAAGAAAGAAGCTCCCATGGTAGCTGACTCACCGGAGTGGCATGAAAACTTAACAAAACACACCCTGTCTATTTGAATTCTTTAAACTTCTATTTAGTCCTAAGTATCCTTTAGGTCCAATGATATGCATATTGAGTTTGAAGTGAGTCACAGCTGTGCCCCTCCAAGTGATTAATCCCTCTCATTCAAGTTCGTTTTTTCTCAAATGTTGACTTGAAGAACCATATGCTTATCATTAATGATTGCTTCCGTTGCTGTACTGTTCTTCACTTGTGTCAATATGGCACAAGTAATTCAAAGAGACATGTCCTCAAATTGCAAGGCCCTCCTGACAGCACAGAGCGTCATAGGGGTGCGTGCAGGTTATAAAATCAGGTCTGTAGGCCTGTGCACCATTTTTTTGCATTATAGAAACAGACCAGCTTTCATTTACAGTCTCAAAAGTTACGTTAATTGACCCCATGCCAAACTTCACATTCTTCTGGCGAGTTCCACCCTCAACACTCACCTCACCCATATAAAATATGGAATGTGACTTCAGCCCCTGGCCTGGACCGCTGAAGTTGGATTTGTAAAAGTTAGGTTTATGTTGGGAAAGTTGACAAACAGGTTTTTAAAAAAGAAAACATTGATGCCTAGTTGGATTTTTCTCCTTGCATTCATTTCTGTTGTGGTGGTGAAGATCATTTCGCATCTTCATTTTTATTTTACAACATTTTCATCCAATATTGTTGCTTGCGGCTGCAGCAAACCAAGTGCTCAGAACGGGAGTTTATTTTGGGGTTCCTATAACACTGCGCATTTTAGATGAGGAAGATGAGTTCATAAGAGGACACTAAAAGGAAGGGTGATGACACCTGAAGAACGGTGTACCCCAGGATCTGATTTACAGACATTGCTACCTGGGCATGTCGGACAAGACGTGTCATCGACACCTCCACTGCGCAATTTCTAAAATAGGAATGGCCTTTCTAGTAGGTGTGAATGTAACCACTAATTAATGCTAAGCATTAATGCCACCTGATCCTTCCAAGCCACCACTTGTGCCAAATCACGCATGTGACAGATGCAAGGAACACCACCTTCATCACTTTCACTATAGAAAGGGGGCATCAGGTGGACAGGGCACAAAACCCTTACCAGGTGCTAGGATTCCCATCTCTATCTATGATTTGTTTCATGAGTTTTATGCGCCAAGTGTAATACAGGAAACTTTGTGCTATCCGGCACCGACGGGACCGAGCTGTTGCCGTTCCCTCAAAACTGCCGGACACACCAGCATTTATGTTGAAGCATACGGAGCTTTTGTAGGATTCGCAAAATTGAACTTTATATTATAAAGGGTCGAATGGCAGAAGAGGCCATGATTTTAAAGACTGTTTTAAAAGAAGCCTAGGAAAAAGGGGCATTCAAAATGGCCACCAGACCCCGTGACCAACTTATTGGGACACTTTAAAATGGTTCCTGCTGTCCTCAGACAGCTTTGTGGATTCAGCCCACAGTAAGTTCTGGAAGCTGTTTCTGAGAGAACGAAACCAGACACCCACATATACATATAGATTGGATGCAGATCCAGTCAAGATCGGCCTGTAGATAAAGGCCATCTAAATGTTTAACCAGACAAAAGGGAACAGTTTCATATTCATGAGAAGAGCATCAAGGACCCGTTAAGGACATCACCAGGACATTAAAAACAATGAAGGTCATTCCAGACCAGAGATGGCCCGTTACCGGCCATCCAAGAACAGTTTAAAATATAATAACTACCCCGCTGTGCTCCCAGCCCGCCAAAATTAAAACAAAAGACTAACCCGATTTGGCGCGAGATAGGGGCTTCTGATGAGAAGTATATCTGGGAACCCAGAGGTAGAACGAAAATGGGAGGAAGCCATAGACGGAGCGGCCATCGTGGAAAGAAGCCATCGAGGAAAGCCATCGTGGTGCTACCATCATCGCTAGAAGAAGGAGAAGAAGACTGTTCGAGCTGGCGTCCCGCCCCAGGGAAAAACATCGGGAGATCATCGACCAATCCCGGGCCGTTGACGAAACGAGAGGCCATCGACCCACACCGGCTCGGGAGAAGAGACAATTAAAAAACTACAGAAAAGATGATGGGGGCCAGCCCGAGGCTCCTCTGACCAGGGTCGAGCAAACGATCCCCGACCCCGCCGACATCCATCCAGACCAGCCGATGTCCAGCCATCCCCGACCCCCACCTCAGGAGAGAGGTGTGGCGCAGTTCGCTGGGGCTCCACCAACCACGTGGAGACGGGACGCCTGAAAGAATCAAACGCAGACCTGTTTCAAAACCTTACACTTCCTAGTCGGATTGGTGAGCATGTTTCTGGCCCTTCATAATCAGATCTAGATAGGTTTAAGGGGGTGGACATTTAAGGGTATAATTAACATGAGTTGTCCCTCGATGTTCTGTGTGTTTTCCCCATTTCATGATGATCTTTGTAGAATATAATATGCCTATATTTGCCTTAGTTAGTACTGTGTCGTTATGATTTGTTTGTGCTTTCCCCTCCCATGTACCCTCTTGTTTTGCTTGCATTTTGATTTGTTTTACATTATGCAATGAAATTCCATTTCGTTTCATCAAACTTGGTCTACAAGAGTTTTCTCTACATTGTAGTTCCTGCCCCAAAGTCCAGAGTACAGAATCTAAGGGGCGAGTGGGTCGAACCACTCACGGTTTTACTGTGCAAGAGAGAGAGGCCTCTAGAGAGAGAAACCTCTGCGATCTAAAACCCCTTACACTTTTCATCTCCGTATCTGACAACAAACACTGTTGCTTAGCAACAGCTTCTAAACAGTCGGCCCGTACCTTGGAAGCGTCTCTGTAGCTTAGCAACAGCTTCAGAGAGACTTTCCAGAGCCTGACTGTTGGAAAAAAAAAAGCCACGAGAAGAAAAAAAACATAACAAAACGGCTCCTGATTTGTGCCGGTGGCTCGAGCTTGCCGGACACTTAGCCTCCAGATAACACAAAGTTTCCTGTAATATGTAAAAAGATGGGTAGATTTACCTTGGGACTCTTTCTGATACCAGAAAACTTCTTCCTCATTTGCTCCCAGATCCAACTACATTCACTGTCTGTGCAATGTTCATCAAGGCAGCTTGCGACTTTGTTTTCACAAGAAGATTCCCCCTCTCCTCCAATGAGAATCATGCTCCTTTGCTGTGCCTCCTGCAGCAGGACTTCCAAGGCATCCCCAATAAATGGGTGAGTCTTCACAACAATCCTGTATGCACACATTTTTCCCCAGTCATATTTCCACAAACTCTGGAAACCGCAATCGCTAGTTGCACAAACCAAGTTTGTCACATCGAAAAAACACGTCCAAGGGTGAGCAGCAGTCCTTGAGTAAAGTAGGTGTCATGCTCCAGGCCTCTTGCAGTGCCACTCTACTGGGACGTATGTGACAGCAGCCCAGCAGTGACTCTTCTTCCTACCTTCATTTTTACCTCCCAACCTGAGGATGCACTTGTCTCCATTCACTGACATTCAGCACAGATGAGATCAGGAATGCAGCAGTGGAAGTGCTTAACCTGTGGTGGTCCACTCTATGGCACTGTACTTTGGTGCTTCAAAACAATGGGCACCACCCCTTCCGCACCTTGTCAACATTTATATGCTGCAGCTGGGTAAGAATGTGATGCAAAATGTGTTTTATTTTGAACTAAGTTTGGAGCATTTAATTGATATTAAACCTTACAACAGGTTGAATTTGTATAGCACCTTTTAATGTAGAAAATTGTCCCCAAGGCGTTTCATAAAGACATAATTTAAAAAATGGATGTCAAGCCAAAGGAGGAAATATTAGAAGGGGTGAACAAAAGCTTGATGAAAGAGGCAGGTTTCAAGGAAGTTCTTAAGGGATGACAGGGAGATGGAGAGGAGGTGGGATCTAGGGAGGGAATTCCAGAGCATAGGGCCTAGATGCTGAAGGCACTGCCACCAATTGAGGAGCAAAGGGAGGGGGGATGCACAAGAGGCCAGACTCTCAAGAGGAGTTCTGGGGTTGTAGGGCTAGTAAATGTTAGAGATAGGGAGGGTTTTCAGTAAAGAACAAGTTTTGTTTCATGCTCAGTTAAACTTTTCTATTTGATGGGTTGAGTGCAAGTTGGAAGAGGGGGTCAGTTGTAGGATTACCTACATTACAGGAGTTGCCGTTTCATTATGAAGTTGCTGGAATGTGTACATGTATATCTACAATTTTTCTCACCCAATATTTGACATTTTTAGGTTAACTGAGTGGCTCTGAAAATTTCTCGACATGCCACAGACGTGCATTGTTAAACAAAAGCTGATCTATTTTGCTTTGTTTTTCCTAGGGCACTGTGTTATCTGAAACTTAATCAATATAAGGAGGCTGAAGAGGACTGTAACACAGTTCTGCAGTTGGAGCCCTCTAATATAAAAGCTTTTTACCGAAGAGCCCTGGCTTACAGAGGATTAAAAGTAAGGCACTGGAATGAACACTGGAATTTTATCCATTAGTAACAATAATAGTTGTGCTGGTGTGTGGAGATCTTGGGGTAGATATGGGATCCTAGCTGTGCTGTACCAGGACCGTTGACAATGCCTGTGCTGTAATGAGCTGACCTCACCACATAATTCAAGGTCAGCTCATTATAATAATAAAAAGTCCCCAAGCACATGATTATCCAAATGAATCTCAGTGAAACAGTAAATTAACATTAGCTTTGTATAATTATATTAATATTAGATATTGGATGATGTGTAGTTCCAGCAGTTGAGGGTGGTAATCTCCAGATTACTACCTGGGCCACGTGCTAATTGGCATAAGGATAAATTGATCAGGAAAGTAAATGTGTGGCTGAAAGACTGGTGTGGGAAGGAGGGGTTCTATTTCATGAGACACTAGCAAAAATACTGGGACAGAAAGGAGCTGTACCTGAACCAGACTGAGACCACAGTCCTAGCAGAAAGGATATACAGGAAACTCTCGATTTACCGGCACCCAAACAACTGGAAATCTCGGTTAACCGGCAAAATTCAGGAGTAGGTTCAATTAAGTTTTTCTTCATATTAGTGGCCGTTTCTTGATTCTTGGCTGTGTAATCGGGCATTCCTGCACTTGTTGCTAAGCAACAGGGACGCTTGGTCTGTGGTCGGGCTTCTTGCAGCTGTTGCTAAGCAACAGGGAAGCTTGGATTTGTTACTGTGTACGGAGCTCTCGTACCTTTTAACTATAACTCTCTGTAATCCGGACTTTTTGATAAACCGGCACCACGCCGGTCCCGTCAGTGCCAGATAAAAAAGAGTTTCCTGTATAGGACTGTGAAAAGGATTTTAAACCAGTAAAGGGTGACCAGGCAGTGGAAACACTATGGAACAGCAAAAGATGCACGACTCTGGTGGGAGTTGTCTACAGACATCCTGACAGTAGTGATGTAGTGGGGGTGTGTAAAAATACGTGAGATCAGTGAAGCATGTAACAGACACAATGGGGCAGTAATTCCTCCCCAAACGCGTGAGTACGGAAGGGGTACTCACGCGTCTGGCCGGAGGAAATGCCGGTTTTCAGCATGCACAGCGCATGCGCTGAAAACCGGCATTTCCTCTCCTCTAACCCAAGAGTTGAAGAGGCTAGCACGTGCGCTGTAGGGGGCAGCGCGTGCGTCTTGGATTTCCTCTGTTTTGGGGGATTTGCGCATGTGTAAAGGCCTCCGGTCTTTACGCTTGTAAAAAGCACACGTAAGTATTTATTTTTACAGGTAAGTGGTGTTTTAGTGCAATTTAGAATTTTTTTTTTCCACAGGTTTATTATTTTAAAGAATCTACAATAAGGTAAATTTAGTTTTAGACCCTTTTTATTAAAAATTTATTATTTTCAAAAAAAAATTATTGTTTAAATTATTTTTTTTAACTTATACTTAATTTAATGATTGGGATTTTTTTTAAATTTTATTTAAAATTTAAGTAGTGTTTTGGGGTGCAGTACTTCTCATGAGTTTGACAGTTCTTACTCTCAAACTTATGAATGAAGTTTCCCCTCCCCTGATTGGCTGAACAGTGCTCACCTGATCCCAGCCGGCACATCGCATTAACTACGCCGCTGGGTCAGGTTAGCACAGCGCGCCAACATCAGAACCTGGCCACTGAAAGGAAATCCACTGCGGGCCAGGTTTCAGATGTCGGCGCGCAGGGTGAGTGCACATTGGGGGCTTGCACGCGCGGCAAGCCCCCGACACCAAGTTCTGGGCCAATATAGTTATAATGGGCGATTTCAATTTTCACATAGACTGAGAGAAGCAGAACAGCTCAAGTAGTAAAGACTTCGAATTTCTAGGATGTATTTGTGACAGTTTTCTGGATCAATATGTTTTAAAAGCAACAAGGGAACAGGCCATGCTTGATTTAATGATGAGTAACGAGTCAGAATTAGTTAACAGTCCGACGGTAAGTGAATATCATGCAAATAATGACTATAATATGATTGAATTTGATATTAGGTTTGAGTGAGAGTGCGTGGATGTGCATTAATACCAGCTGGGCCTCAATTTCCTAAATGTTCCGGGTGTCCCGCCTGAACCCAGCCAGATCCACCACCTTGCTGGTGGGCGGGAGCAGGAATTCGATGGCAGGCCGTAGCCGGGGACCCATGAGAACAGTCCCTAGCAGTCAGTTGGGGGCAATGGGGGAACTCTGGAGGCGATCGGAGGGAGGTGGGGGGTGCGGGGGAAGCTTTGGAGTAAAGGAGGCCTAAAGCCCAGAGGAGCACTCCTGCCCTTCCTGGCCCACAAGGAAACCTTTTTTAAAAATGTAACTCTTGCTGCCTGGGCCTCTCCTGGCCCACAAACCAGCTTCCAACAGGCTTGGCCTGACAGGGAAGCTGTCGCTGCTGTCCCACTCAGGTACTCCAACTAAAATTGTAGATCGGACCCCGATCTGCATATTTAAACATGACCCTGCTGCTTTCCTCCAGGTGTCCTGCTCGCCTGCTCAAAAGAGCAGGTTAATTTCGGGACACAGCGGGATCAGAGAGGGTAAGTGACTGCCGTCATTTTAACTGCCCTTGGCCGGTTTCCACCAAGCAAAGGGGGTTAAAATCGGGGCCTTAAACATAATTCTGCCACATGTATATGCATGGAGCTGGCTCAGGGACACCAGTTTCCTGGAATCTGAATTAAAATAGCACCAATATAAAAGCAGTTTGAGATTTTTGTGGTGCTCCTAAAAAATAAAAAAAAATGATCAGTTTAAAATACAACCATGTAGGTCACTACAATATCCCTTAGCACAGATTTTTGTTTTGTTTTGTAAAAGTAATTTTTTTTCCAGTGCTACACAGCTAGTATTGATGATCTCAACAAAGTACTGAAGCTTGACTCGAATCTTGCTGAGGCTCAGAAAGAATTGCTGGAGGTTTCTGAACTTTTGAAAAAAGAGGGAAAAGGAGACTCTCTTTACAAGACCAGCAATCAAGAAAAACCGAGAAAAAGTATCCAGATACAGGAGGTATATATTTTATTCTATATTACCTGACTAGATTGCAAGTGAACTTGGCAGTCAAGAGACAGACATTTTCGCACTAATTAGCTCTCCGAACCATCCCAGCTGATATGAAAGTGGCTTGAACATGAGAGGGCTACCACATGAGCCAAGTTGACGCTCTAGCTTCTACAAATAAGGGCCAGTAGAGTGGTGGAGGCCATTGGCTCCCAGCACATGAGCCTTGCACAGCAGGCAGCCACACCCCAAGTAAACTTGCATATTATCTAAAGCCAGTGGCTACGATGACTTGTTTTTACGACCCTAACACCCTACTAAATCTGATTCTGCAATCCCACACTACTGTCATGGAAAATGTGGGGGGGTGGGCACACAGCTTGTACTTTTGTGCTCAGTAAAATTAATAGACAGAAAAGTTATAGGCTGCACTGTTGCAATTTCTCATGATGTGCTCCCTGTGAGAATGGTTCCCCATTGCAAGCATAGGATTGCCGATTCAACTCTGATATAAAAGCAGCTTGTATGTGTTTGACAAATGCAAAGATCAGTTTCCACATGTACACTAATGATGCTCAGCTCAACCTCTCAGTCGTTCCCTTGACTGCTTCAGTGTTGTCAGACCGCTTGACCGACATCCAGTCTTGGATGAGTCTATACTTTCTCCAGCCCAACATAGGGAAAACTGATACGATAGCAAAATATTGCGGATGCTGGAAATTCGAAATAACAACAGAAAACGCTGGAAAAGCTCAGCAGGCCAGGCAATATCCGTGGAGAGAGAAATAGAGTTAACGTTTCAGGTCGATGACCCTTCATCAGAACTGAGAAAAAAGGCAGGAAATGAAACAGATTAAAAGGCCAGTTTGGGGGCTGGGAAATGGGGGAGGGGATGAAAGAACAAAAAGGAAGTGAAGAGACATTAAGAGGTATTCGAGACGAGATAGTAATAGGACAAGTAAAGAGACAAAAGATGGCTCTAGATGAAGTGTGAAATGCGCTGGCAGAATGAGAGACAGTTGCCATGTGGGAGAAAAAAAAGGGAAAAGGCACAAACCAAAGGTGTGGATAAAAAATATATAAAAATGTAATAGGGGCCGAGGTTATGATCTGAAATTGTTGAACTCGATATTGAGTCCGGAAGGCTGTAAAGTGCCTAATCGGAAGATGAGGTGCTGTTCCTCGAGCTTATGCTGAGCTTCCGTGGAACAATGCAAGAGCCCGAGGACGGTGAGGTCTGAGTGGGAATGGGGCAGTGAATTAAAATGACAGGTGACCGGAAGCTTGGGATCACCCATATGGACTGAATGGAGGTGTTCCGCAAAGCGGCCACCCAATCTGCATTTGGTCTCCCCAATGTAAAGGAGACCACATCGTGAGCAGTGAATACAGTATACTAGATTGCAAGAAGTACAAGTAAATCGCTGTTTCACCTGGTAGGGGTGTTTGGGGCCCTGGACAGTGGGAAGGGGGGAGGTATCAGGGCAGGTGTTGCATCTCCTGCGTTTGCACGGGAAGGCGCCAGGGGAAGGTGTGGTGTATGTGCCTTTAAGAGCCCCAGGTGTGCTGTAATGCCGGTAATTGCCACTTGGCTATATAAGCCTGTATATTGTGTATATCCGTTAGAACCCCCCCCCCCAGACTTTGCTTAGTAAATACCTATGAACCAACTCCTGTCTTCAGTGTCTTTATCAACACACGGACACTACAGTGGCGACGAAGTGGAAACGGACTTTCCTGCAATTCGGCAGCACCTCAAGGACATCGATTCCTCGGGCGTCCAGAAGACTCAAGGAAGTGAGAGAAGCTGTGGTTTCACCAGCTGGCCAAACTGGTGGCAGGTACTGCGCTAATCCTTCCTGGGCGTCAGGCTGGGGCTCCAGCGGCTGGCTCTACAGCTGAGACAGGCAGCGAAATCGGAGGCAAGCAATAACGGACTGGGAGGGAGCACTCGGGAGACGGCCGGCGCAGCAAACAGGTCAGCGTTCAGACCTCCGGCGGGAACGAGTCTCCAACAGTAAATTAAAAAAAAAGAGAACGGAAACCGCAGTAAACAGCGTTGTTATCGGCAGCAACGGCGGGAAAGCGCGGGAAGCGCCATATCTTTGCTACAGAAAAGAAAAAAAAAGCGTGGGAAGCGCCATATCTTTTCTGAAATGCCTAAATCTGGTACTATTGATGCTTTTGATAGCGAAATAGAGGATTGGACCACATACGTGGAAAGAGTAGAGGTATATTGCACTGCAAATGGAATAGAAGATGAAAAAAAAGCTTCAGTACTTCTGAACTTAATGGGCGCAAAGACATACGGGCTGTTACGAAATTTAATCACTCCAGCCAAACCAAAGGACAAGAATTTTAAAGAAATTGTTGATACCCTGCAGGAGCACCTAAACCCAACACTGCTGCTGATAGCGGAACGATTCAAGTTCTTCAAGAGAAATCAACACAAGAATGAAAGTAACGCTGATTACCTAACCGAATTAAGAAAGCTATCAAAGTACTGCCAATTCGGGGCAGGACTATCAGATTATCTTCGAGACAAATTCGTTTGCGGTCTCTTAAGTGAAGGAACACAAAAAAGACTGCTTTCTGAAAAAGATTTAGCATTGGACAAAGCTTTCAGTATGGCTGTATCATACGAAGCAGCAGCAAAAGGAGCTGCAGAGATACAACAAAAGACACAGGACTTCGGCACCCATGAAATGAGACAGGGTTTCGAAAGATGTTATCGCTGCGGCAGATCCACCCATAACCAGAGGGACTGCTGGTTCAAGGACAAAGCATGCAGGCAATGTGGGAAGATTGGACACATTGCACGGGTATGCCTATCTGGACAAAATAAATCCACTGACAGAAAAAAAAAAATCAATAAAGAAAAGTACAGGAAGGTACAAATGATGACGGACAGTAGCTCTGAAGACCAGAAGAGCGATAGCGACTTCGAAAACAAGAGACTAAGCTGTCTCAAATTACATAATGTACTTGCCAAAGATGATTACCAAACCATTTGGGTTACCCTCACAATAGCAGGGTCCCCAGTTAAAATGGAGCTAGATACAGGATCAGCTCTAACCGTAATAAATCGATGGGATTACGAGAGGCTGTTTTCGCATATACCTCTAAAAGACACATCCATTATCTTAAAAACATATACGGGGCAGAAAGTATACCCCAAAGGAAAAATAAGGGTGCCTGTTGTATACAACGGCAAAGAAATACAAAAGTTGTATTTATACATTCTACAAGATGGTGGTCCACCGTTGTTGGGACGTGAATGGATCAGGAAGATACGTTTAGACTGGCACTCCATTCAGGCACTGACGGTGACCAGTAAGGAAAAAAACAATGATGACATCATACCTGAACGATTAAAAGACATCTTACGCCAAAGAAGTGTTTCAAGAGAAACTAGGAACCTTGAAAGGCATCACCGCCTCAATAAAAGTGGAAGATGCAGCAATTCCCAAATTTTTTAAGGCAAGACCGGTGCCATACGCAATACGTCCAGCAGTCGAGGCAGAGCTGGAGAATTTGGAAAAAGCAGGCGTATTATCCAAAATAGATTGGAGCGAATGGGCAACACCCATCGTTCCAGTCATGAAAAAAGCATTGAATAAAGATAAATCTGAAGAACAGAGAAAAATTCGCATCTGTGGTGACTTCAAGGTGACTGTAAACCCGATCCTTCACACAGTACAGTATCCTCTTCCGAGGATAGAAGATATTTTCGCCTCACTATCCGGAGGGAAACGTTTCACCAAAATTGACTTGGCACAGGCATATCTACAGATGGAGGTTGAGGAGGCCTCTAAAAAGTATCTCACGATAAACACACACAAAGGCCTGTACCAGTACAATCGACTGGTTTTTGGAGTAGCATCAGCTCCAGCTATCTGGCAAAGAGCTATGGAGCAAGTCCTGCAAGGGATTCCGGGGACTCAATGCTACCTAGACGACATCCTTATAACAGGAGAAAACGACAACGAGCACCTTGCCAATTTGGAGCAGGTGCTCACTAGGCTGAAAGAACGGGGCCTACGAGCGAATCGCCCCAAGTGCGAATTTTTCCAAAATCAGATATCATATTGTGGCCACATAATTAATAAGGAAGGGTTGCATAAGTCACCTGAAAAAATTGAAGCGGTTATAAAAGCCCCAGCACCTGAAAATGTTTCACAATTAAGGTCGTTCCTGGGATTAATAAATTACTATCATAAATTTTTACCGAACTTATCAACTCTTCTACACCCTCTTAATGAACTTCTACAAAGAGGAGTGATTTGGAAATGGAACGAAGACTGTAAACGTGCCTTCCATAAATGCAAAGTCTTAATCACATCCGAAGAAGTTTTGGCTCATTACAACCCATCACTGCCAATCAGACTGGCGTGCGATGCATCCCCTTACGGCATAGGAGCAGTATTATCCCATAAATTCCCTGATGGCTCGGAACGGCCAATAGCTTTTGCGTCACGCTCATTAAACTCAGCTGAGCGTAACTATGCCCAAATCGACAGGGAAGCACTCAGCCTGGTATGGGGAGTGAAGAAATTCAACCATTACCTACACGGACAAAAATTTACCTTGTTGACTGACCATCAACCCCTCATCTCCATATTCAACCCTAAAAAAGGGTGTTCCCATTATGACAGCGCAAAGGCTACAGAGGTGGTCCCTTTTTCTAGGGGCTCACCAATACAACATAGAATACAAAGGGTCAAAACAGCATGGGAATGCTGACGGTTTATCGCGCCTACCGTTGCCAATGGTAGAAGAGGCACCTACAGTAGACCCAGTAGAGATGTTCCACTCTACCATAGTGGAATGTCTACCAGTGACAAATTCTGCCATTGAAAGGGAGACGAGAAATGACCCGACTCTCTCACGGGTCTACGATTTAACAGTGAAGGGATGGCCAGCACATGGCGAACCACTGTTGCCAGCATTCTCGCAAAGAAGAGAACAGCTGTCAGTGTGCCGAGGAACCTTGATGTGTGGATCCAGAGTGGTGATTCCACCCAAACTCCAGGATAAAGTGCTAAAGGAGCTTCACGAGGGGCATCTGGGTGGAGTGAAAATGAAGAACCTAGCTAGGGCGTTTGTATGGTGGCCAGGTATCGATGGAGACATCGAAGACATGACCAAGAGCTGCCTAGGATGCCAGAAGGTCCAAAACGCTCCACCACAAGCCCCTCTACATCCATGGGAGTGGCCCTCATCTCCCTGGCAAAGGGTGCACATCGACTTTGCTGGTCCATTTATGGACTCAATGTTCTTAATCGCGGTTGATGCACACTCCAAGTGGCCGGAGGTAATAAAGATGTCCTCCACCACCACGGAAAAAACCATCACAGTATTAAGGACCATATTTGCCAGGAATGGGCTGCCGGAACAGATATGTTCTGATAATGGACCGCAATTTGTGTCCGAAAAATTCAGAAAGTTCTTAAAAAACAATGGGGTTAAGCACTACACGTCCGCCCCATACCATCCCGCCACCAATGGATTGGCTGAAAGGTTTGTCCAGACCTTCAAGAAGGCCATAAAGGCCATGGGTAATGAAGACATAAAACATCAGCACAAGGTGGATAACTTCTTATTCGCATACAGGAATGCAACACATATGGTTACCAACCAAACTCCCGCCATGATGTTCTTCAATAGAAACCTAAGATGCCAGCTGGATTTGGTCAAGCCCAACATCAGAAGGGACGTGGAGAACCGGCAGTTTCAAGGCATGAATGAAAGGCCAACTAGGGCCTTCCAGATAGGTCAACAGGTTTTGGCCCGGGACTACCGTACCGAGAAATGGCAGCCTGGAACTATCTGCACACGACTAGGACCGCTGATGTATACCGTGGACATTGGAGAAAGCATAATAAGGCACCATGCTGACCAAATCATAAAGTCATCCGAAAAGGGACAACCTACACCACAACTCTATACATCTAACGATGAAGTAGAGATACCCATATCTACCTCCGATCCGGTGAAACTGGAACCCGATGAACCCGACACTGGCATTCAAGCCGAATCAGCCTTGCCAGAAGAACCTACTACACCACCAGAAACTACTACACCCCCGAGGTGTTATCCGGACCGAGTCGGGAAGCCTCCTGAGAGACTAACTTATAATTAATTAACTACAGCAATGTATATTATTTTGCTTATAACATGTAATTAATAATTACTTAAAATATGATGTACTGGTTAGCTAAAAGGGGAGGAAGTGTTGTGTATGTGCCTTTAAGAGCCCCAGGTGTGCTGTAATGCCGGTAATTGCCACTCGGCTATATAAGCCTGTATATTGTGTATATCCGTTAGAACCCCCCCCCCCCCCCCCAGACTTTGCTTAGTAAATACCTATGAACCAACTCCTGTCTTCAGTGTCTTTATCAACACACGGACACTACAGAAGGGGTGTTGGGGGTGATAGAGGAGTGGACTAGGGTGTCTCGGAGGGAGCGGTCCCTACGGAATTCTGAAAGGGGAGGGGAAGATGAGTTTGGTGGTGGGATCACGTTGGAGGTGGCGGAAATGGCGGCGGATGATCCGTTGAATGTGGAGGCTGGTGGGGTGAAAGGTGAGGACAAGGGGAACCCTATTGTGGTTCCAGGAGGGAGGGCAGAAGTGCGGGAGATAGAACGGACATGGTCGAGGGCCGTGTCAACCACGGTAGAGGGGAATCCTCGGTTGAGGAAAAAGGAAGACATGTCGGCAGCACTGATGTGGAAGGTGGCATCGTCAGAGCAGATGCGGCAGAGACGAGACGGAGAAACTGGGAGAATGGAATAGAGTCCTTACAGGAGGTGGTGTGGGAGGAAGTGTAGTCCAGGTAGCTGTGGGAGTCAGTGGGCTTGTAGTGAATGTTGGTCAATAATCTATCCCTAGAGAAGCTGAGGAAGGGAAGAGTCGGAGATGGACCATGTGAAGGTGAGGGAAGGGTGGAAATTGGAGGCAAAGTGAATGAAATTGTCTAGTTCAGGGCGAGAGCAGGAAACGGCACCGATACAGTCATCAATGTACCGGAAAAAGAGGTGAGGAAGGGGACCAGAGTAGGACTGGAACAAAGAGTGTTCCACATATACCACGAAAAGGCAGGCATAGCTAGGACCTGTTTCCAGTTTCCTGGCCCCAACCGCCTCCTTTTCACCATGGACGCACAATCCCTCTACACCTCCATCCCCCATCAGGATGGCCTGAGGGCGCTCCGCTTCTTCCTTGAACAGAGGCCCAACCAGTCCCCATCCACCACCACCCTCCTCCGCCTGGCTGAACTTGTTCTCACATTGAACAACTTCTCCTTTGACTCCATTCATCTCCTCCAAGGTGTTGCTATGGGTACCCGCATGGGTCCTAGCTATGCCTGCCTTTTCGTGGGTTATGTGGAACACTCGTCTTGAATACCTCTTAATGTCTCTTCACTTCCCTTTTGTTCTTTCATCCCCTCCCCCATTTCCCAGCCCCCAAACTGGCCTTTTAATCTGTTTCATTTCCTGCCTTTTTTCTCAGTTCTGATGAAGGGTCATCGACCTGAAACGTTAACTCTATTTCTCTCCCCATGGATGTTGCCTGGCCTGCTGAGTTTTTCGAGCATTTTCTGTTCTTATTTATAGGGAAAACTGAAGCTGTTACTTTCAGCGCACAGCACAAACGTGTGTTACTGATTTCATCGCCCACTCCAGTCACTGTCTCAGACTGTACCAAGCTATTTGCAACCTTGATTTCCCTTTATAATCCTGAGCTGAGTTTCAGATCAGACATCCTCTGAATGGCAAAGACTGCTTACTTTCACCTCAGCACTGCCAACCTCTGTACCTTCTTTAACCGCTGAAAACCTTGTACATACCTTGAATGGCTGAATCTTAACACCCAAAAACTGGGCTGGGGTCGGGTCAGAGGTTAAAATTCAAAAAATCTGAAACAGGAACCCAAACTGCTTCGAGCAGTTTTAACGGAAGCGGGACGAGGAGCGGACGACCAATCCACTCGCGGGAGGTGGGTTGGTAATTTAAATGTTATAATGAGGCTGCATGCCTTCATTTTAACAGTAATTCTATTTTTAACTCGTGTCGACCGGGCTTGAGAAACCCAGCAGGTGAAAGGAGGGGAGAAGGGCTGAATCCATGAGGTAAGTGCCTTTATGCACTGATTGTGGGCCAGTAGGAGTAGGAGTGTTTCCACAAACTACTCAGTAAACCCCACCCCCCCTGCGATATGTCTGCTCCCCACCCACCCTCCCGGCGATCTGTCTGCTCCACTCCACCATCGACTCCTGACCACCATCTGCTTCCCATCTCTTTGACAAAACTTTCAGTCACCCCTTCTAATCTCTCCTTTCCCAGCTTTGTGTCTATTTTTTGTACGCCTGTCTGTGAAGCACCTTGGGACATATTTTATGTTAAAGGCACTCTATAAATGCATGTTGTTGCAGCAACGATTATAATTTAGTGTTGGACATGCTTGAATAGAAAACTTTGTTGCTGTAAATTTCTCACGAGAAATGACACATCCTTTCAGGTCCTCCTAGTTTAAATTGGGGTTTTTTTAAAGTAGAAATTGAACAATAGTGATCAGTACACCAGATTTCATTAACTTGCAATATTTAACTTTTAGCTCTTCAGTTCAGCAAAATAATAATATCACAATGTTTCACTAACTCTCCTAATAACAGTGAACTTGGACCAGCATCTGTAATACAAAACTTGTATGTGAGGTTGCATCTACCCCAGTGGAGCCATCATATGTTTCCTTCCACATTGATGAAACAGGAAGAACTTAATCCATCCACAGAATTCATTTCACAGTTTGCAGTTGTCCATTAACCCCTGCTACAGAGACACTCTGCTGTGAGAAACCTGCAACTCCATGTCAGCTCTCGCAGCCAATCCACATCTTGAGGACAAAATGGCCCTGGCCTGATCCACACAATAGATGCTAGACCCACATCCATCTTTCGTCGAGTTACAAAATCCCATTTTACTCAGTTGATCATTCACAGAACAAAGCAAGCCATTAGATTAATTTACTTTGAAGTACATCTACTGTTATAGAGTTTGCTATTAAAAATGTATCCACACAAGACGCATGCTCTGTCTCTGCAAACCAGTGGCAAGTGACCATAAAAGGCCATGGCTGGTGCCTGTTGATGCCTATATATTCTCACTAGCCCAGCTGCTGCAGTAATCAATTTAAAATGACTACCAACATCTCAACAATAGTTTATTAAAAAAAGATTTGACAAATCCACCTATCTGACACAGGCAGCATTCCCTCAACGCTACACAGCTGATGCTAGCTAAAAAGGCTGGTGGTGGGGTGGGGGGGGGGGGGCGGTGGTGGTAAGACAGACAACTAAGCAAAACCAATTGAGAGTGTTGAAATAGAATAAGAAATACTAAAGACAAGACAGAAGAAGTCAGCGTCCTTGATAGCCTTTGCTAATTACTTGTTCTCTGCTCTCACTTTATTCTGATCTGCCTCCAGTGCCTTTTGCTTTATTCCTCCACGATAGGCATTTTCTGACCTCTGGATTATCTTTTCCAGTAAGTACTTCATGTTAAAGATCTCCCATTTATCCCAACACAATTTATGTGTGCTGCCATTTGTGTAGGCAGCTCATTCTCCTCAACTTTTGCCAGCTGAAACATATCACAAGGTGAAAGTGGGATTCTCCTGATCATCTGCCGTAACTTCAAGCGGGAGATTGGCAGAACCCTTGGAGAATCATCGTAAATGGTTAAAAACTATGAACACCTTTTCACCGGGGGTTCTGTCAGAGCACGCTGCGGAAGTTGCTGGCACACATTTTTAAACCTAGCTGATGGGGATGGGGCTGACATTTATTAAAATGATTAAAGAAACTGCAGACTATAGTAATCCTGAGAGGATTGTGTGGAGTGGTTCACTACAAGAGCAATTTATAGACTATCTATCGATGTGGCAAGAGTAAGCTTGTTGAGAGGAAGTGGAATTTAACCCTCTAGGTTCCAGATACATTTTAGAGCTTTTAAAATATGCAATCAGTTTTATAACTTTTTAAAATATTTTTGGTGAATTTATCTAGACATCAGGGTGGGCGCCATCAGAGACTTTATCCATTTTTAATTTTGCTACTGATGTCTGAAAGTATTAAATAAAAACAGAAAATGCTGGAAATACTCAGCAGGTCAGGCAGCATCTGTGGAGAGAGAAACAGAGTTAATGTTTCAGGTTGATCCTCGAAAGGTCATCGCCCTGAAACGTTAACGCTGTTTCTCTCTCCTCAGATGCTGCCTGACCTGCTGAGTATTTCCAGCATTTTCTGTTTTTATTTCAGATTTCCAGCATCTGCAGTATTTTGCTTCTGAAAGTATTATACTTATCACTCGCAAGAAAGCAATTTATAAGTTGTTACTTACACTTTATAAATTGCAATCTAATTATATTGTTGGAAAGTCACTGACATAAATCTTGAATTTAATTACATTATCAAAATGGAAAAATGCAGTTCTCCCATTATAAAACCTGCTCCCATTATAATAGTGCATTTGGCTGGCTCCAGTTAACATGAACTTTACTTCCCTTTTCAAAAATTGAAGAACCAGACAACTTTGTAAGTGGTTCATTCAACTTAAAATTAAGTATGTTCCCTTGAGACTGGAAAGGCCTAAAAAAAAGATTAACAAGACTGTTGGCAATCAGACAGACTTCAGAACAGAAGGAGTTCTTTGGAGCAGGGGCACATTACAAATGCCCATGAACTGTTGCATTCCCTCTGGTGATTCAGCTTGTGAAATGTAAACTTGAATATGTCTCCTGATCGAGGTACACACTTGCGCCTAATGCAGAATTTATTACATTATTTGCAACCTTACTTTGAATGGGTGGTCACAACTTGCAATACTTTTTGAACATGTACGGGGTAGAATTTCCACTTTGGGTGAAACTGGTGATTCCGGTGCAAATTGCGCCCGTTTTGTAAAGTGCTTTTCCCCCCCCAAGTTTCCGCTCAAGCTCATTTCCATATTGCCGAACACAAAATTTGCCATGAGCCAGCTCAATTGGGCAGCGTTTTAAAATGTAATTTATTTTTTTAAATTTGCTTTAAGAAATATTCCTTGATCTATTTAAGAGTGGTAACTTAGTAACGTTTGATTACTACAGCTGAAAATGGGTCTATCACAAAAATAAGCATTTTAAATCCATGTCAATCCACCAACCGTAAGTAACCTGATTTTAAATTACTGAAAATAACTTTTTTTTTTAAATGCTGAGGTGCAGTAGTCAGTTCCTTAGTAAATTTTTAAAAAATCATTCAAAACCGTTCAAAGCATACTTATTAGTGTCCTTGCGCCCAAAAGATCCAGCTTAATTTTTGAGCCCTCCTTGAGGGACTGCAAACGCGTGCAATTTGTAGAAACTCCCAATGGTGATTAATTCACCCTGGGGGCGTGGTCACTTTTGTGGGCGGGGACTGCTTCTAGCGCAATGTTTTTAAAACTAGCGCAAAAGATCACGGAAACTTGAGTTGCGCTGAACGCAAACTTGCGCTTAAAATACCACAATTTTTTTTATTCGTTTATGGGATTTGGGCGTCGCTGGCAAGGCCAGCATTTATTGTCCATCCCTAATTGCCCTCGAGAAGGTGGTGCTGAGCCGCCGCCTTGAACTGCTGCAGTCTGTGTGGTGAAGGTACTCCCACAGTTAGGGAGGGAGTTCCAGGATTTTGACACAGCGATGATAAAAGAACGGCGATATATTTCTAAGTCAGGACGGTGTGTGACTTGGAGAGGAACTTGGAGGTGGAGGTGTTCCCATGCGCCTGCTGCCCTTGTCCTTATAGGTAGAAGAGGTCGCGGGTTTGGGAGGTGCTGCCGAAGAAGCCTTGGCGAGTTGCTGCAGTGCATCTTGTAGATGGTACACACTGCAGCCACGGTACACCAGTGATGGAGGGAGTGAATGTTTAAGGTGGTAGATGGGGTGCCAGTCAAGCGGGCTGCTTTATCCTGGATAGTGTAGAGCTTCTTGATTGTTGTTGGAGATGCACTCATCTAGGCAAGTGGAGAGTATTCCATCACACTCCTTACTTGTGCCTTGTGGAAAGGCTTTGGGGAGTCAGGAGGTGAGACACTTGCCACAGAATACCTAGCCTCTGACCTGCTCTTGTTGCCACATTATTTATGTGGTTGTTCCAGTTAAGTTTCTGGTCAATGGTGACCCCCAGGATGTTGTTGGTGGGGGATTCGGCGATGGTAATGCCATTGAATGTCATGGGGAGGTGGTTAGACTCTCGCTTATTGGAGATAGTCATATGTGCCTGGCCCTTCTGTGGCGCAAATGTTACCTGCCACTTATCAGCCCAAGCCTGAACGTCATCAAGGTCTTGTTGCATGAGGGCATAGACTGCTTCATTATCTGAAGAGTTGTGAGTGGCGCTGAGCACTGTGCAGTCATCAGCGAATATCCCCATTTCTGACCTTATGTTAGAGGGAAGGTCATTGATGAAGCAGCTGAAGATTGTTGGGCCTAGGACACTGCCCTGTGGAACTCCTGCAGTGATGTCCTGGGGCTGTGATGATTGACCTTCAATCACCATAACCATCTTCCTTTGTGCTAGGTATGACTCCAGCCAGTGGAGAGTTTTCCCCCCGATTCCCATTGACTTCAGTTTTACTAGGGCTCCTTGATGCCACACTTGGTCAAATGCTGCCTTGATGTCGAGGGCAGTCACTCACCTCACCTCTGGAATTCAGCTCCTTTGTCCATGTTTGGACCAAGGCTGTAATGAGGTCAGGAGCCGAGTGGTCTTGGCGGAACCCAAACTGGGCATCAGTGAGCACGTTATGGGTGAGTAAGTGCCGCTTGATAGCACTGTCGATGACACCTTCCATCACTTTGCTGATGATTGAGAGTAGACTGATTGGGCGGTAATTGGCCGGGTTGGATTTGTCCTGCTTTTTGTGGACAGGACATACCTGGGCAGTTTTCCACATTGTCGGATAGATGCCAGTGTTGTAGCTGTACTGGAACAGCTTGGCTGGAGGCGCGGCTAATTCTGGAGCACAAGTCTTCGGCACGATAGCCGGGATGTTGTCGGGGCCCATAGTCTTTGCTGTATCCAGTGCGCTCAGTCGTTTCTTGATATCACGTGGAGTGAATCGAATTGGCTGAAGACTGGCTTCTGTGATGGTGGGGACTTTAGGAATAGGCTGATATGGATCACCCACTCGGCACTTCTGGCTGAAGATGGTTGCAAACGCTTCAGCCTTGTCTTTTGCACTCAACTGCTGGGCTCCACCAACATTGAGGATGGGGATATTCATGGAGCCTCCTCCTCCTGTTAGTTGTTTAATGGTCCACCACCATTCACGACTGGATGTGGCAGAACTGCAGAGCTTTTGATCCGTTGATTGTGGGATCGCTTAGCCCTGTCTATAGCATGCTGCTTCCGCTTTTAGCATGCATGTAGTCCTGTGTTCCCACCTCATTTTTAGGTACGCCTGCTGCTGCTCCTGTACACTCGTTGAACCAGGGTTGGTCCCCTGGCTTGATGGTAATGGTAGAATGAGGGATACAGATTGTGATGGAATAGAATTCTGCTGCTACTGATGGCCCACAGCGCTTCATGGATGCCCAGTTTTGAGCTGCTAGATCTGTTCTGAATCTATCCCATTTAGCACAGTGGTAGTGCCACACAACACGATGGAGGGTGTCCTCAGTGTGAAGACGGGACTTCGTCTCCACAATGACTGTGCGGTGGTCACTGCTACCAATACTGTCATGGACAGAGTTATCTGTCAAGTAGGTTTTTCCCTCGTGTTGGTTCTCTCACCACCTGTCACAGGCCCAGACTGGCAGTTATGTCCTCGGCCAGCTCGGTCAGTAATGGTGCTACCAAGCCACTCTTGGTGATGGAGTCCTCCACCCAGAGTACATTCTGTGCCCTTGCTACTTTCAGTGCTTCTTCCAAGTGGTGTTCAACGTGGAGGAGTACTGATTCATCAGCTGAGGGAGGGCAGTAGGTGGTAATCAGCAGGAGGTTTCCTTGCCCATGCTTGACCTGAAGCCATGAGACTTCGAGGTCCGGAGTCAAATTTGAGGACTCCCAGGGTCACTCCTTCCTGACTATACCTGCCGGTGAGGACATACCCAGGGATGGTGATGGAGGAGTTTGAAAGGTCTGACCATGTCAGGCTGTTGCTTGACTAGTCTGTGGGACAGCTTTCCCAATTTTGGGACAAGTCCCCAGATGTTGGTGAGGAGGACTTTGCAGATCGACTGGGCTGGGTGTGCCATGTCCATGTTGATGCCGAGTGGTCCGTCTGGTTTAATTCTTATTACTGTGTTTCATAGCAGTTTGTTACAACTGAGTGGCTTGCTAGGCCATTTCAGAGGGCAGTTAAGAGTCAATCACATTACTGTGGGTCTGGAGTCACACATAGGCCAGACCAGGTAAGGACGGCAGATTTCCTTTTTAAACCTAGCTGTGGTGGGATTTGAACTCACGTTTCTGGATCATGAGTCCAGGCCTCTGGATTACTACCCCAGTGACATTACCACTACGCTACTGTTCCCAGTACGCAAATATTGGGGGAATTGCGCCATAAAAAGCAGCACAATTGAGCAAAAATACCAGGCCCAAAACACAACCTGCCTGAAATAAACTTGCCAGGTTCGCTAACCAGGAAGATGCAGTAAAGATGAATCTTGCCACCATTACAGATGGAACGTGTCGCCGTTGTGCTTAGTTTACTTTGAGTTGTCACCAACTGCACAAGATTCTCATATTGAGATCTGCAGCCTAGAGCAGTATAAAATCATCTGCAGATTGTAGATCCTTGTAAGTAAATCTCTGTCCACAAATATAGTGACTGGAAAAGAGGAAGAGGTTAAATAGTTAAGATCAGGAATTCTACTTATGGGAGTTCAGGAACTTAAAATGGGGCAAAGAGACTGACAGCACTTTGAATGATGGAAATGAAGACAAGCTGATTGATCCTAGGAAAAGATGGTTTACTTCAGCCACAAGATTAAGTCCATCTTGAAGGACTCAAGTGACAGTAAAGATGGAGCACCTGACAACAGGGATGGAGCTACGGTAGAAGGATTGTGAGGGTCAAAGTCCAGATTTGGCCAACTTGGAACAGCACAACTATGACAATGTCCTCCAATGCCGTGCTGCCGTTCACATCAGACTCAAAACAGCAACATGATTGGGAATTTAAAAGTTAAGTGAGTGGTAACCATCCCGTCTCCTCCTGGCCTCCCCACTGGCTCCCAGCATGGACTGAAAAGCATGTCCTGTAAGCGAGGACAAGATTGTCTGGCAGTGAACTCTGAAAAGCAGTTATAAATGCTCCTTCCTCCTTTATCTCTATCTCATGCTCTCTCTCTCTCTCTCAACAGTTGTTGTTTACTTGTTGCCAAATTTAGCCTCAGCCGCCACCTGTTTAATACTGCAAATGCACAGCAAGTGTGTTAGCATCTGAAAAGGGAAGACAGGCCAGATTACAACAATCAGGAAGGAAAGTATGAACGTTCAAAACTGTACAGAGAGAACAAGATCATAGCTTCTACCAAATGAATTTAATTTTAATTTGAACTGCATTTTCTATCTGTACTTTCACTTTCCAATATCAATTAAATAGAAACAGGAAGTGAAGTTTAATATTTTGTTAGCAGGAATATGTTGTACACCACTTTGTTCAGCTGAATCTCTCTTAGTCACATACAGCTCCATTTTTGAAGTGCAAGTAATGTTGAAACTATTGAAAATAAAGGATTATGTTTTGCACTAAATTTCAATCAAAATGGCAAATTATTTTCTCCTTTTGGCCTAACTCCCTCCCTTTCTTGCCTTCTTTCCTGAAAGCGCAGACACTTGGTGGGTACAGTTCCACTGGTGCCAGCAGCCTTGCAGAACCACACCCAAATGAGCATTTTTAATGTGGCAGGTTGTTCAACCATAGGGGGCATATTTCCCCCACCCCGGGACAATGTCCACTTGTAGTACACTTACTGCTGCCATGGCCAAGATTAGCTAACACAATACAGACTAGGGATTGAACCTGAGGACTTCCTGATCCCTGTGGCTCAGCACCACAACAGGTGAGTACATTTACCCACCAAGCCAATGGGGGAGACAACAAATTATTTTCTGATTAATATGCTCAGATTTATTGAGGCGATAAACACCTAAACGGATCGATCTGTCTGTCTGTCCTTCTGTCCTCACGTGTGCGTCTGTCCGGCTATGCGCTCGAAAGTTATAGAGCGTACCTACGCGTGCGTTACGTCGAAAGAAAGCTTACCTTTCCAAAACGGTCGTAAGCATATTTACGTTTTGGCCGGACAAAAATTGCGCCCGCGGTATCCGAAAAACGTTCAAAATTCCGCTCATTAGCATCTCATTAGTGACAGTGACCTCGAGGTCGACCAATCGTACGCCGGGTTCCTGGCGCGTGCGGCCGGGCCCTCCTACGGTCGAGTGACGGGACGATTGACCAATCCTACGCTTTGGTGACCTGACGGTCGACCAATCGGTGCGTGTGTGGGCGGGCCTTATCGTTCTGAACCGAGGTGAGTCGCCGCCATCTTGATTCCAAACTTTTCCTTTCTTTTTCCCGCTTTCTGCATCTTTAAAAAAAAAAGTTGCTTTTAAAACACATATTGTTTTAAAAAAAAGTTAATTACTTTCTAAATCTTTTATCTAATCTCATTAATTTTCCTACCTTTCCCCATTTTTCCAGGTAGGCCTCAAAGCCTCGGCCTCTCCTCCGCACCCACGCCCGAGCTAGGCACCTCCCGGCCCCAGTCAACAAGCGGCCCCGATCGCCGCCATCTTTGTGAAGGCTGGAGGGGCGGGCCTCAGCCTAGCGCCGCTACCGCCGCCATCTTAGTAAAGGCTGGTGGGGCGGTGGCGGCACGGTGCTCCGCGGAGCAGGAGCGCGGCGGCGTCTAACTCTCCTCCCCCCTGTCTGTCTCTCTCTTCCCCGCGCCTCCTGAATGCGCGGGGGAAGAGGCCCGGGGCACCATGGCCGCTTTCGGAGACTTCAACTCCGTGACAGGTGAGGAGGGTCTTTGTTCATGTTGGGCGGCGGCCGGGTTCCCCGGGTGCTGATTCCTGCCGGTGTGGGTGTGGGGCCGGAGCCCGGCTCTTACCTTGCCCCAGAGAGCGGGCAGACGGCGGGGCCTGGAGTAGCAAATCGGGCACCGGCGCCAAGATGATTTCTATACAGAGCCTGAGCGGCCGGCGAGCTCGCAGACAAAAAACGGCAGAAGAAAAACTGAGAGCGGTAGAGGGGAACAGACGTCAGAGAGACAGAGAAATAGGGAGTGAGGAGAGGGAGAGGGGCAGGGAGGGAGAGAGGGTGGGGGGAGGGAAGAGAGAGAGGCCCCAGTCGCTCTCTCTCTCTCTTCCAACAACATGCCCTCGAAAAAGCCTCGGCACCGCCGGGCACTCGAGCTAGTAAAATTATAAACTTATAGTCATTGCTGGTATTGGTTTTGATGTCATCTTAATGGTGCATGATCTGCTCCATATATCTAGCTATCATACAATCATCTTTTATTTACATTATATCTGTTACCTCTGTTTCTCCTCCTAATGTTTCCTATGCTTCAACAAGCTATGGTTGCGACTGTCTAATTTTTTTTCAAATCGCTCTATCTATGCTATAGTTTATGTCTTATCCTCTGACTTTTTTTCCATCAACTAGTGCTCCCTGGGGCTCTAGTTTCACTCCCCTCTTTAAATAGGTAATATAATTAGCGTAATGTTAATCTGTTGTGAATCAAGTATGCTAGTCTTTCTTGACCCCAGAGATGGAGTGTTCTTCTGTAGTACAGACCTGCTGTAGTACAATATTTCATTACCTCGGCAAAAGTGGTGAAGCCCACGCTCAAGCAATGATAAATAAACCTGATGTCTCTTTCATATACCAAATCCATAGGCTTCTTATGCTCTGGTATCTCCCCCATATATATCAATGGCTAGATTGCAGAGTGCAGGCAGCAGTGGAGAAAAACTACACACGTAATCTTGTGTTTGTAAAGTTATTAAAAGTCACAATTGTGACTTCTTTCCTATCTAAGGAAGGTCCATACATGCCAGCTGTGTTAAAATCAGTGATGGCCTGAAAGTACAGGCGAAGCGCTCAGCCATCCGAAACCCGGGGCAGCTCACATCGTAGAAGACAATCATATATTTGTTAGCATGCCTCTAGTACCACAAGGGAAATTACACTTCTTGGCGTGAAAATCCTGTGCTACCAGAAACATTAGCACTGCCTCATTTATATTACAGCACTACCAGTGAAGACAGTACTGCTATCATGAGGTATGAGTGATGGGGAACCTGGATCTTGAGCTAACAAACACTTTTTTAGGTTCATTGCCTGTACTTCCAGCTGCCTCCCTCCCCAATCCAGTATCCTAACTTTATACAACTTTTAACATTTTTGTTTTTTTAACCAACTTTTTTCTTTGCTTTACAGTAGTATTTAGTGCTGCTGTAGAGTTCACTAGACCACAAAGCTTAATGTTGTTGAATTCTCCCATTTTTATCTTCTAAAGGTTGCTGATAGTGATGAAGAAGAGGAGAATGTCATCAGAAATGCCACTGGGCAAGAAACTAAAACTCATCCCAAATCTGGGCAAGTGGATTCTGTAATAAGTAAGGATCCATCAACCAGACAAGGAGCCTTTGGAAATTCTCATCCACCTCCAGAAAAAGCAGCCAATTTAAAGCCTACAAATGCATATGAATTTGGCCAAGCCTTAAGTGTGTTGCAGGCCAAGAATGATCTTCCTGCCTGTGCAGAGCTGCTAAGAAATGTAGAACCGGAGGACCTACCATCCATGATGAGCAATAAACTGGAAGGTGATGTGTTCACCATGATTATTCAAGCTTTAAAAGGACACCTTTTAGAAAAGAACCCCAACCTTGTGTATCGGCATCTTGTTCATCTATGCAAAGCAGAAAGGTTTAAGGTATGTGTTGTTTAAAGTTTAATCACATTATTTAAAGTTGCATAGCATTTACAGGCCATTCGGCCCAACAGGTCTTTGCTAGTGTTTATGTCCCACACGAGCCTCCTCTCCTCTTCCTTCACCTCACCCTATCAACATATCCTTCTGTTCCTTTCTCCCTCATGTGTTTATCTAGCTTCCCCTTAATTCACCTCAACTACTCCGTGTGGTAGCAGGTTCCACATTCTATCCACTCGGAGTACAAAGGTTTCTCCTGAATTCCTGATTGGATTTATTGGTGACTTATATTTATGGCCCATAGTTTTGGTTTCCCCCACAAGTGGAAACATTTTCTCTAAAATTATCAAGGGGTTTGATAGGGTAGATATAAAGACCTCTATCAGGTCACCTTTCAGCCTTCTCTTTTCTAGAGAAAATAACTCCAGCCTGTTCAATCTTTCCTGATAGGTAGGTATAACCTCTCAGTTCTGATATCATGATTGTAAATCTTTTTTGTACATTCTCTAGTGCTTTTATATCCTTTTTGTAATATGGAGACCAGAAATGAACAGTGCTCTAAGTATGGTTTAACCAAGGTTTTATATAAGTTTAACATAACTTCTCTGCTTTTGAATTCTATTCCTTTAGAAATGAATCCCAATGCTTTGTTTACATTTTTTACGGTCTGGTTAACCTGCGTTGTTACTTTTAATGATTTATTTATGAATCTGTACCCCTAGATCCCTTTGCTCCTCTGCCCTATTTAGACTCTTATTTTACAAGGAGTAGGTGGCCTCCATATTCCTCCTACAAAATGTACCACCTCACGCTTATCTATATTGAGATCATTTGCCAATTACACACCCATTCTGCAAATTTATTAACATCTGCTCATATTTTGTCGCAGTCTTCCTCAGTATTAACTACACCCCCACTTTTATGTTGTCTGCAAAGTCTGATATTGTACTTCCAATTCTCGAGTCCAAATCATTTACGTAAATGGTGAACAGAAGTGATCCCAGCACCGATCCTGTGGAACACCACTTCTCACTTTCTGCTAATCTGAGTAACTACCCCTACTATCAGTTTTCTGTTTTGTAGCCAGTTTGCTATCCATTTTGCTACTTGTCCCCTGACACCATGTTCTGACCTTGATCATAAGTCTACTTTGCCTTAGCGAAGGCCTTTTGAAATGCCAAATACATTACATCTACTACATTACCCGAGCCTACTCTTTCTGTTACTTTTTCAAAGAATTCAATAAGGTTCATCAAGCATGACCTTATCTTTTGAAATCTGTGCTGACTATTCTTTATATTTTTGGTTTCCTGATGTTTTTCTATTACATCTTTGGGTAAAGATTTCATTATCTTTCCCACTACCAATGTTAAGCTAACATATATAGTTTCCTGGACTTGTTCTATCTCCCTTTTTAAATATAGAAATATTAGCTGACTGCCAGTCCTCCAGCACTATTGCCTTTTCTATTGTTTTTAGATATATATAAATAAAATAGTGCCTCTGCTATTTCTTCCCTAGCTTCTTTTAGTGTGTGCTGATGCAATCCATCTGGACCAGAGGTTTTATCCTCTCTACGTTTGACTAGTTTATCAATTATCTCCCCCATCTAATCTAAATGCCTAGACATCTTTTTTGATCTGTTCTTCGAATGTCATGTCCACCTTGTTAATCTCCCTGGTAAATACTAAGGCAAAGTAATTATACAATATTTCTGCCATTTCACTGTCATTGCGTGCAAGTTTATCTTAGTGGCCCTATTCCTATCCTGATTTTCCTTGTTATTTATGTCTCTGTAAAATACTTCACTATTTATATTTATATTCTTTGATAATTTAATTTTGTAGTTCCTCTTTGCCTTCTTTCCTAATCTTTGTATTCCATTTTATCATCCTTGCCTTTATTATCTATGTAGTTAGTGAATGCTTTTTTCTTTAGTTTCAGTTTTGCCCTTATCTCTTTATTAATCTATGGTGTTTCATTATTGGATAGTTTGTCCTTTTTTTTAGTGGAATATATTTCCCCTGAACTCTGTTGATCACCTTTTTAAATATTTCCTACTGCTGTTCTATCTCTTTGTCAATATCTTTTTCCAGTTTATCTTCCAGAGTTCAATTTTCATCCCCTCAAAATTAGATTTTTCCAATCTATTACTTTTGCCTTTCTCAATCATTATCTTAAACCTTATGATGTTGTGATCGCTATTGCCTAGATGTTCCCCAATGCTTACTTCTCTCGTCTGCTCTGGTTCATTTTCCATTACTAGATCCAGCAGTGATTCCTCTCTTGTTGGGCTTCTTTCTTACTGGGTAAAATATGAGTGTTTTGTATACACTGTAAAAACTCCATTCCCTTTCACTACCTCGTCAGTTTATTTGGGGGTAGTTAAAATCTCGCATGATTATTATTCTATGTTTATTTTGCAAATTGTGTATTTTTAAAAGAAACTGATAACATTGCAAATACTTTTCCAGAGATATTTCTTCAATTTGTATTTCCTAACAAAGTCTGAAGTTTACAGTTATTTTGTAAATATTTCAACATCTCCCTGTGGCATTGCTCATGGGCCAAGGGACAGAGGCCCAGGAGTAAGCAACAGTTAGGGACCAAGCCCATAGCAGAGCAGGAGGCTTGCCGGGCAAGTGGCAGGTTACGGCCGAGTATCTGCCTCTTTTTATGTAGTGTGCATCTCTATTTCAGAGCACATTACCCACTTTACCAAGTTGCTTAGGTAATTTTAAGGAAGAAAGCTGAAATGCTTGAGGTCACTTGCAAGTCTGCAATAAGAATGTGTTTGTTTTCAAAGCTTCTAATTATTGTAAAGACTGAGAAATCTGGGCTGAACATGACTATGATAGAAGCTACGGGAGTAGGAGGAGCCTGTTGGAATGTTGAGCTTTTTTGAGAAATTAGTGGTCTATGAAGAAGGAGGGGAGCAATAGATAGGCAAAAAGAGAACCATTATGTGTTAAGTAATCAGGAAAAATAGCTAATAACCCAAAGTTGTAAAGGTTTTTTTGAAGTGTGTGAAGAATTGAGGTTAAGTAGGTAATTACAGGTGATCCTTACAATTATACACTCTGAACCTCAGTTCTCTGATCGACTATGACCTCTATTATATCATGAATTTTTTAAGTTCCCCAATTGATAATCAAAAAAATAATTTTGGAAGCAACAAATACAGTAAAGTACACAAATGCTCGAGACCATCATAATGCTAAAAGGAGTTTACCATCATGATTAGCACCTCCTCCCCATAGACCTGCACTCCACCACCTATGTGCCACATGTGACTGAAGGTGCACTCGACATTGATGCTTCCTGTCAGCGCAGACAGATAAAATGCTCCTTGTACCAAAGGAGGAAAGCGGTTGTGTGCATTACAGCAGAACTGTAGTGTGCTGGTGCTACCATTCCAGGCTTTAAGTTTAACCTGAATTTTGGAATTCATTTTTTGGGAGTTAGTCTGGTTATATGGGGTTTCATGTAAAAATCAGATGTCTCAAATATAATTGATTTTTTTTTTTTTTTTTTTATAAATGGGGGCCATGCTACATATAAAAGATAGATCACACAGATATACCAAAAGTACTAGGCTCAGGGCCCAACCAATACTACTGAGGACAGGAAACTGATTGGATGGGGAAAAGATAGGATGTGGCTCAGGGTCTGAAATCCAAATCAGACAACCACAATTACGTCAGGTGGGTGGTTACCTAGTACCCCAAAAATTCAGCAGAACGAAGCTGAAAATTGAGTGGAGAGGAGATTGTGAACTCAGATTGGATGGGAAAGCAGCATATATTTGTTTAAATGGTGAGCGGCCATTGCAGGAGACAAGGCGGTACAGTGGCACCACCTAGTGTCGAGAGGCTTGAAAGGTTTTATATTATAGGAGAGGGATGTGTGACAGCCAAGTGTTGGCATATAGGCTTAGAAATTAGCAGCGGCAACAATGCCCGCGCTGAAACTGACGCGCAACCAGACCTCGCCAAATTAGTCATATTGCATCGCCGGGATGTAATCAGTGTACTGGGGATGCCTAGTCATGGCCCAAGAGGCAGTGCACCAGTAGCAAGGAGAAAGATGTCTGGCAGAGACACTGACCTGCAGTAAATCCTGGGGTTGGGGTTTGCAGGGAACGAACAGTGGCCGGCAGTCCCAGCCTGGTGCCTGGAGAACTACTTATGCTTCACATTAGGAGCAAGGTAATGTTTTACTTGCCTTTTTAGTGGCAGCCTCCAGCAGCCCTGCTAGACCCAAGAAAATTGACCGTAACAAATACATTGCAAGCTGCAGTCAGTTACAATCCAGTTTCCCAAAGGGCCTGAAACAGGTGTTAGGGAAAAGGCAAAGGGCCTAATGTTAGTTTTGGGTGGGCACTCCAGATGACTCCAGGGTGCACTAACCAGTTTGGCATGCAACGCTGTCCCTGTGCGGACTGAGCGCACCCATGGTGGACCCATATTGGACTTTTCAGTGCCGTTTTTCTCCCAAAAAACTAGCATTGTGTAACCAATTTCTAGGCCATAGATTAACAGATAGGCATGACACCTCATAGATGTTGATATTTAAAGCATGACTGACAAATTGTGACACGGTGCACTGTACACAAAACCATTAATATGAATGTTTGACAATTATATTCAGTCTTAAAACTGAGTCAACAACATTATATACTGAACTATTTCATGAAACTAGATTGCAGAAGATATTGGAACAGTTATTAACAACTTGTGCCTTGTACTTAACATGTCTACAGACTAATTCAATGTTGGGTGACTTAATTTTGAGAGATTAAATGACTAAACTAAATGAATTTTATTTTTGTGCAGATGGTGTCAGTGCTTGTAGGTAAAGAAAGGGAACAAGTGCAACAACTCTTTAACAGTCTATTGCAGATGAAGAGCGATGACTTCACCTCTGAAGATGTACAGAATCTAGCAAGAAACTATGATATATAATTATTTGGCAGGAGTCACAAGGATACAATATGTAACTCAGGAGGATTAGAACTATGAAAATTGTATGGCTTGTGCTGTACTTTTGTCAACTTATTTCGTCTTCCTTGAAACTAACAAATGTATGATGACCTAGAAATTATATAGTTAATCTTGCACTAAAGTACCTTGCTCCGCCCCATCAAAATTCATTCACCAGTATCTGTTCCATGAAAGTATTTAGATATAAAACTTGAGTTTTATGTGTTAGCGTGTGATGGTTTACTAAAAGGGGCAGCAAATCATTTTCAATGTTCTGACACCAGTCCCCAAATATAAACCAGCAAGACTGGTTAATTCCTCATGTTGAACTGGAGTTTAATATGAATTTTTGTTGTGTTCCCCCTGGTAACACAAGGGCAATAAGCATTTATTTTCAGTATGTTATAATTACTTCAACTCTGTTCTACCTCTAGAAATATCATCTGGTATTTTAGTTTTAGATGTTTATAAAGCTCCAAGTATCAGAATAGGTAGTAACTATTTTATACCTCTCAGAAGTGCTTATACTCGGGTTAGTCCTAAATTAGAATGCGGTAGCCTTTGTTTGTGGATAGCCTGTCCTAACTTATCCTGGTGATTGAACAGGCGTTAAGGGTGCCTATTAAGAAACCGGGAACTTTGAATGTAAAATGCAGTTCTTTAGAATGCAGTAAATTTGTGCAGATGGTTTTACTGCTGTACTATTTAAGATTTTGTTTGTCTCTGATAAAACTTTATGCACTATAATTCAGTCTCTGTTAAGGTCAGGGAAATGCAAAAATTGCTTCAGCCTGTTGTTTATGCACTGAAATAATAAACTACACTTGTATTGATTCCTTCTACTTCTGTCCCAGGGAATTTCTGCTGACAAAATGGTAATTTTGCAAGATGATGCTTCCAGTATAGAGCCTTGCTACACAAAATGTATCCTATAGTGTGATGCCGAAGAGAGTTCTTCATACGCCTACCACCAAATCTGATCTTTGTTTTTTTTAAATGTGGTCCTTTAACCATTATAATTCTGCTCCTCCTTGTACCCACACTAGCCATTACTTATAAACTCATCTACACTGAACATGGAAAATGTAAAAATACTTGGTTTAGGGTGTGTAGTCAGTTCCTGGTGCTGCAATACAAGTTTGAGGGCATCAGTCATAGGACACAGAATTGCCCTTTAGTTTCCAACTTGAGCTACTGATCTCTGCCCTGCTCTGAATACAAGAATGGTACTTTGGTACAGGGAGTAAGCAAAATTTGTACGGGGAGGTAAGCTGTCCTACTGACACACTTAAGCTGTGGCTCAAGCACAGTCAAAGAGGGAGAAAATAACCAAAAACAAAGAAAATATAGTCCCTTTTATCTAATGTAGACACAACAATGATTGTGACCAGTTTGGTCATATAATTGAACTGTTCCAGGTAATTTTAGATGAACGAAAGTAACTTTTAGCTTTGTGTGAATGGAGGAAGAAAAATCCATCCTAAGGAAAAAAGTGGACATCTTGCAAAACTACTCACTTTATTCATGCAGTTGCTAACTTCTGGTTGGACTGTTAAGTACCCTAGGTTATTACATTGCCTTGGTTGAAGTTCTAGTTTCCTAGCAGTTTGCTGTCAACTTCCCATTAAATTAAAAACATTATTTTGCCAACCTTGTAATAAGTGATGAGTCTGGAAAACTACCTCAAAAATGGATAAATTATAAAAAGGAATGCCTTCAAAGCATTCTCTTAAAGGAAACAGAGTTGGTTTTGGAAATCCATTAAAAGCAGACCAAATGTGAAACATCTAGATATGTTTGGTTAATTTGGGGGGGGGGGGGTGAAAGAGAGAGAGAGTGAATTACAGGATTAACTATTTTTCAATGCTTTAATTTGTGTAATAAAACTGTACTTCACTATCAGTAAACAAGGAAGAAAAGCTTAAACTTTTTGTTCAAAATACTCTAATTTGAACAGCAGAGAGACACTTGCTTGTTTGATGATTTCACAAATGGGAGCATTGCTATGCATTGAGGAAAAACAGCAAGGTCTACGACTTGAGAGCTATACATTTAGTCCCACTTCCCTGCTTTTTCTCTTTCCTACTCCTCCCCCCAGCCCTGCTATTTCTCCTTTAAGTCTATATCAAATCTCTTTTGAAAGTTATTAAATCTGCTTCCACCACCTTTTAGGTAGAGCATTCTAGATCATAAGATGTCTAATTTCCCCCCTGGATTTTTTTTGCCAATTATTTTACCAACCCGCCTGCCAGTGGGAAGTTTCTCCCCATCTACTCTATCAATATCCCGTTAACCTTTTCTGCTCCAAGAACAATCCCAGTTTCTCCAGTCCCTCCACATAACAAGTCCCTCATACCTGGTACTATTCTAGTAAATCTCTTCTGCACCCTCTCCAAGGCCATTAAATCCTTCCTAAAGTGTGGTGCCCAGAATTGGACACAATACCCAAACCAGTGATTTATAAAAGTTTGCCATAACGTCCCTGCTTTTATATTCTTATGCCTCTATTTATAAAGCCAAATATCCCATTTGATTTTTTTATCAGCCTTATTAATTTCACCTGCCAACTTCAAAGATTTGTGTATGTGAACATCCAGGTCTCTATTCCTGCACCCCCTTTAAAATCATACCATTTAATCAATGTGAAGTTGAAAAGTTGTAACGTTTGTACAACTTTGGCAAGCTTTTAGTAAAGACATTGCAAAAGACTGCAGATAATTGCTGACATAATGGCCTGCATTTTGCAGTCAGCAGCGACAGGATGGCGCTTGCCATTGACCTCGAAGAAAGCTGCCCACAAAGATTAGCGATTGCTGCGGTGTGGATTTCACCCCTCCTGACATTAATTTGATTCTGACACCAAGTCCAGGGGATCTCCAACTCCAGTGATGTCATTAAGCAGCCAATCACATTGAAGAATTCTCAGATGGCAAACCAGGAAGTAAAATGCATTGATTATCCTTCACGTTTTAATCATTTTACAGAGAGCAAAATAAAAATTGGGACATACACATGGGATTAAGGTAGAAGCTGAAATATCAAACTTTAAAACTATTAAAAACCATGGAATCATAATGGAAAAATTTGACATTCCACAAATAAAATTCATTTTTATGGGGCAGAATGGTTGTTCAGCAGTAATTATGGTTCAGTATGCCATTTAAAAACCCAGTTACGCCTCATCGAACAAGGTTTAACTTTTGGGGGGGGGGGGGGGGCTTGAACAGTGATATTACAGCATAAAAGGGGAAGTTCTTGTCAGTTCAGTGATTTCAATTAATTGCTGACTTGAGAGTTCAACAGTGTGCCCGGTGGAGGAGCAGGGAATGACTGCAACTTTGGGATTTCCACATTTATCTGCGCATGTGTGTACTCCAGACGTTGCCGTCAGTTTTACAGTTGTAATGACGGCGAACGCTGACAGTTTCGCAGTCATTACAAGCGCAAATTTTGAGCCAATGAATTACTAAGAAAGAAAAAAAGGTATACTTCCAGAACCTAGATGAAGTGGGAACCAAGGAAAATTTTGTTTACACAATTACTGTGATCCGAGCTAGTGGATTTCCCTCCCCCTTCCAAATTTGGGCAGTGGCTTGTTTTATATTGAAAAATTGAATGAGGAAAAAATGGATGAACTCTGAAAATTTCTAAATTGTGATGAAAAAAACCTGCACACAACTAAATTTGTATCGTGTTGTGAAATGTTGTAAGCAGCACGTGAAACTTTCAATCTTCTTGTTCATTATCTGCCAATTTAACCCACAGACATATACTGCAGTAGTTCACTTAACTACTTTTGAAGATATTCCAAGTCAGGCTTTTCCCTCCTGGTCCTTAATGAATAAAACCTACCAGCTCAGTTCAAGTCTTCAATCCCTCTGCAGTAACAGCACTAGCTTCAGGTCACTTGGATCCCTCAGTTTCTATTGTCGTCTCTATTTGTGACTAGTATTTCTACATATAAATTTACCATATTGATACCTTCAGAAAATAAGGTATTTTCTTAATCACCAATTTTTATCCTCCTTTTGAAGGTTTTGGCTCCTTGCTGGAGCACAGTTCAGTGGGTGCTGATTGCCCTCCAGTACCGCACCCTAATCGCCATTATTGAAGGACAAATGACAACAGGCAATTCGACAGCCAAAGCCAGTTCTTATCCTAATCAAATGCCAAGAGACATATTTCTACTTGGGGTCACTGGAAAACTATCAAAAGCAGTAACCTTGATCAATTTTCCCCTCTCTAATCTGGGCAGAGACCAAAAAAAATACCCCCCATTACTGCCTTGGCTCAGATAGACAGGGATCGCCTGGCATCTTCCCAGTCTGTATGGCTCAAATGAGTAGCTGAGCCACCGGGGAGTTGTACTTTATTGTTTGGATTTTAAAAAGTGTTGAAGCATTTAGTATTTCAATCAAACCAAACTATTTTGCAGATTATAAAGATACCCACAAAGCATGGTTTTTAAATTGTATTTTATTTTAGATATGCATCTTACAGTCATCCTGTTAGGCAAACCAGCTTGCAAACAAATATACAAATACGAAAACAAGCATTATGCAACATATACTGTAACTGGCACTAGTGTTCCAAAGCTTATCAAAGAAAATTAAAAAGACCACAACTTGTGACTTTCTTATTCTTCTGTTCATAAGGATAAAATTTCAAGCATTATCAACATGGCAACATAAACCAAACACACACACCATAATGCGCAAAACATACTCACACTGACTGAATTTTGCATTTCAGTGAAGTATGTTGTAATTTCAACAGTGCACCGTTATAGGCTGAGGACAGCCTTTGTGAGTTTTTTTTTTAGTGTCTCGGCACACAAGAGAAATAAAAGGCCATAGTCTTTACCTATCTTCTCTAAAGCTCCAAACAAAGCAATGTGCAAATTCTGCACTGTGCTTTCAATCTGTAACAAACTGCATCAGCAGCATTCATCGGTTATGAACACTTGCTTTTTCGGAACAAAGAAACCAGTTAAATCGGTTATGCAAAACATTTTCTAAAGCCTGAGTACTGTCTTTGGTAGGCTAATATAGGGTTATATCTTAAGATAACTCATTCAGTATACACAACTTTCATCCAACTGCATTTTGTTAGCATTCTTGTGTGGTATACTGTAGTCCAATACAGAATTTTTTGGAGAAGTATAAATATATCTTCAATAACGTAGGTATTAAACACACAGTCTTTTCCAAAGGCACCAGGAAACAGTGAGGGAGAAAGGGTCGATCTTCACTAATGGAAAGGAATCACCAGTCAAGAATGCATTTTTCTGATGTAATCTTCAACTGATTTCTGTTTGCACTTTGGGGTTTTTCGGAGTTCAGTTACACATTCTTTTTGCAATATATCACTCAACACGTTACCTGTCTGACATTAACACTACCCAATAAACGCATCTCAAAAAGCTCTACTTACTGCTCTCCCCAAACTTTAAAAATTGAACTGGGTAAGTGGGAGACAGATCTGTAATAACATGCTTAACCCTGACACCTACACTTTATTTTTTCCTTCAAAATCCACGATCTTGTTGGTTAATAAGCACCAGTTTCAGTTCCCAAGTTATTAGTTTCCTTTTTATATCAATTACCATATAATCAACTGTTGGCAGGACTGATTAGTGACATCTTATGATTAGAACTGCAGCACTGAAGGATTAAATCTCAGATTGAATTGCACTGCTCTGTTGCTGCTGGTTATTATTGGTTACATTTTCTGCCTCCTCAATGGCATAATTTGGCACTGCTGAAGTTGCAGCACCATTCTCCTCTGCAATGAAACTCAGCTGCAAGACGTCTGCACTTGGTCCAGTTGCAACAGAAGCAAGAAGACCACCTTGCGATGGACATGTCTCCAGACGATCATTCTCCACCTCTGGAAGGGGACTGACTGCTGAAAACCGACTGTGATAGTCACTTGAACCATGGCTACAAGACGTTCTCATGCTCTCCATATCAGATCCGCTAAATTCGGAGAAATGGCTGGAGTGAGAGTCTGCCACAGATGGTATACTGTCACTAAGTGATGGCGAATCAAATTCACTTGAGTTGGTGCTTCTCTGTTCCAGTAACTGTGCATCCATCTCCTCCCGAGTTTCATTTATCTTCATACTGCCTCTTTTCTGCAATTTTCCTTTGCACTTTTTAGTTGTTGTTTCTTTGGACCACTTGGAGGCACTGCATCGATTGTCCGGAACAGGGGCCGAAGCTAAAGTGGCTACATTGCGACCAGGCATGCTACTGTCATCTACACTACTGCTCCCACTGTTGTGCCTGAACTTTGCAGGCTTCGATTCAATATCAACTTGCACCTCCAGACTGTTTCCTTCCCTGAAAGGAGATACACACGTGTAAATGTCAAGTTCATTACAGATGTGGTAGTAATATTCATCGACAAATGTTCAACGGAGCATAATATGCTGAATTTATTTGTAGCTCAACCATTTCAAATACTGAAAAGGTGACATGAGAATTACAGGCAAGGATTCATTTCAAGGTTCAGGTAACAACAAAGCACTCACATTTTCTTCTTGCAGTTAGCACCACCCTGAACTCATTGAATGAATTACTGTCTTGTAATTCATTCCCCTGATGCAGGATCTTAGATTTCTTTTTGCCATGTGGTGTCAGAGAAAGATGTTCTGACCAAAGGCAGATAAGAGGATTATACCTCTACAACTGGAGGGCTTCTAAAAATTAATGTCCTAAGTAAAGCCTACACAGGTTCACCCTCCGAAACATTCCAAATCAGTAAAATATTATTCTTTACAGGATCACATCATTTAAGACCGTGCCAGGTCCCGTGATCAAATGCATCAATCTTTAAGGAGAAAAGATATAATTCACACTATGCCTGGGAAAACAAAATTAAAGTATTAACAAAACCACCTATTTAAAGTTCTGCACAAGGCAAAGTGTGCTCTATTCTAAGCTTAATCAATCAGATCCCTATGGAAGATACATTTAGAAATGGCTTTCTAACTGCCTCGCACATTAAGGTGAACAGTCATAAATTATCGGTGAACATGGAGTTAAAAAGGCTGATTGTTGCAACAAAATAGAGGAAAGCTTTATGCTGCAAATGTCTGTACTGTGCTTGACCTAAGAATGCTTGTTCCTGGTGATAGGTATCAAATACGGGAAGCTTTTCACTGCTGTGGAGTGTTCAAAAATTCTATATTTGACACAAAAAGCTTTGCTCTACATATAGCATAATCCAGGCCAGAAAATCCATTTCAGTCATATTGAGTACAGTGATGGTTAAATCTAGCAGCATCTGCATCGACGCTGCCCTTTCGGACCATTAGAATTTTTGGTATTGAAGTCTTCCAAATAAAAGGCCATCAATAATCTTGCAATAAACTACTCACAGCAAGTGGTAAACACCAAGTGTGAAATCCATATTTTAGTGTAGATGAGAAAGAAGTGAATTGGTGCTAGAAGTTAGATAACAGAGTACAGCTCAACATATTAAACACAAACTCTTCCAAGTCGCCAAAAAGTGTAGTTTGTGTTTATTCCAATTTTCTCTTTCCTAACCTGAACCAATGAAATTGGCTTAGTATACCCATGTGTAAGCATAGTCACAGAAACCTAGATTTTCTAAACACCATTATTTTAAAATGGGTTACCACTAGCGTTAATACAATGCCGACTGGAAAATCTAGAGTATCAACAGACTATTTGGCTGTGGAAGACATTAAATTGGACCCAATCTGGTTATAAGGCCACACAGGTGCACATTCCATCAGGGCTCACTGCACGTGAAATAGGAGTAGGTACCCTGGCTAATTTTTCACACGCCTAGTCCAGATTAGAGAGGCCAATTCTACCGGTCTGATTGCTCACTCTGAGCTGAAGTGCAGCCAGGTGACAGAAGACACTCATTCAACATGTATCTAAATAAATAATGGAAAGGTGCCAGATATTTTTAATCTCTGGAAAGTGTATTGAGTAACAAAACACATTGTCTTTATTCATCATTAGCAAAAAAAGATTCCAGGTACATAAAGTGGCGAAATCTGATTAATACTCAGGTCAATTCTTTCCACGAACATTAGCAACTGGAGGAAACGATGTCCCAATATCGGGAAATAGATAAATCCACACAGGGGATGAGGTGGTTTTGAGAGGCCAGAACTTTATTAGGCATCAGGCCGTACATATACCAACACTGGGTGCCCAAAGGTAGGGTGTAAAAAAAGTACTGTTATTTCTCAGCAATGAGAAGCTTTATTTTGAGGAGCACCAAGCAGTTCATCTAAAATATATTTTAAGTGCATTAAATTTCTGGTGTGTTACCTCTACTGTTAAAGAAACACACTGAATGTGGAAAGATGCAAAAGTGTTTGAAGTCATCAAGTTTCAAGTCTGTAACTCAAGGGTTAGCTCTCAGAGGAGTCAGTTTGTAAATGACTATGTGTAAGAACATGACTGGGAATACCATATGGGACCATTCATTTACTTCCTTCTGTGGTGCAACTTGGACTGTGTTCTTGCAGGCAGGTGGCAGAAATGTGACTCAGTCCAATTTCACATTCAGTTCTTGGTTAAATACCACAGAATTTTTGAACCGGCCACTGAGCGCAGGATCACTACTGCAGTTTCCTCTTCTGCAACACGGCACCCAGATGTATACACTATTTCTGGAGCGGTTATTAGCAAACAGTGCAACTTCCTGATTGCTTCATCCTCTAATGTAAAATGAAGAAATAAGAGAAACAGACTGTGTCCCAGCCAAATTCTGATATGCAGGTGAATTTTTCTGTCTTTCGGATGAGATATTAAACTGAGGAACCATCTGTCCTCTCAGGGGGGTGTAAAGGATCCCATGGGACTATTCGAAGAGGAGCTGGGGAGTTTTCCCAGTGCCTGGCCAATACTGATCCCTGAAATATCATCACTAAAATAGGTTATCCAGTCATTTATCTCTTTGCTGTTGATGGGACCTTGCTATGTGCAATTTAGCTGCAGTGTTTCCTACATTACAACAGTGACTCCCTTTAAAAGTACATTATTGGTTGCAAAGTGCTGATACATCCTGAGGTCGTGAAAGGTGCTATATAAATTTCTTTTATCTTTCTTTCTTTCCTGTGTTAGCATCATGTTCAACGATGCACCATGCAAAAAAGGAACTCGCCTCCAAAAAGTAGATAGCAGCAATACTACATGGAAGGTCCCCATGCAACTATTTAGGCTGCAATTATACAGAGTGTTATTCTTTAAAGCAGAATGTGTAAACTGCTTTTGTCTATTTTTACAATTTTTTCCAATCAGTGCTTTTTAAACTTAAGAGCAATTATTAATTCAAACAGCAATAATACTTTAAACATATTTAAAAGATCACAAGCTATTTAAGTCATTAAAAAGGTCAGCAAAGTGGCAGACCTGTCCAGTGGGTTGTAGGAATTGATAATTGATCCGGCCATGGCCCTTGTGCTGGCATTGTCGCTGATGGTCCCAATGCTGACTGTGCCAGACTCACCACTGAGACTGTATCGTTCCTTCTGGATATCTGCCTGCACCTCTAACCTACAGTGAATCAGGTCAAAAATTAGGAGAGAAAACACAAAAACATACCCTCTCCAGCAAACAGCTTTTACAAGATAACAGCTTAGAATCACTTGGGCATGAATGAAACCCATATTTGTACACTTTCGGGCACCCTATTATAGGAAGGATATAAAAGCATTGAAAAAAATGCAGTGTAGATTCAATAGGATATTACCACGGATAATGGGGCTATAGTTATGTAGGGAGAATTGAAAAGTTGTGACTTTTCCCCCCCACTAGAGCAGAGTAGATTAAGGGGTGACCTGATAGAGGTGTTCAAGATTATGAAGGATTACGGTGATATAAGGAGTAATCAAATGTTTCCACTGGTTGGTGAAACAATAATAGGTTGGCAGTTTATGATAATCTCAAAAAGAATTAAAGGGGAGGTTTAAAAATTATTTTCGCAGATGGTCAGAATGTGAAGTTCTGTCACAAAATGTTGTTCAGAGTCCATAAATTCCATTAAAAAGGAATTAGATAGTTGTTTAACAAGTAGCAATACTAAGGGCATGGGGATTCAGCAGGAGAGTGGGATTCGACTGGGTGGCTCAGTGTAGAGGGACATTGGCACAGATTTGATGAGCCAAATGACCCGTTTCTGGGCTGTAACATGCTATGATTCTAGCCCAGGATGTATGACTAAATCAAACGCGGGATAAAACCCCTGCTCCGGAAGAATTACATCCGTGCATTTTAAAAGAATCAAGGAAAGTGATAGCAGAGGCATTACTACACATATTTAATAATTCGTTAGAACAAGGTGTAGTGCTAGAGGACTGGCGGATAGCTAACATAAGACCTATAGTTAAGAAGGGAGATAGAACACGTCCAGGGAACTATAGACTAGTCAGCTTAACTTTGGTGGTAGGAAAAAATAATGGAATTCCTACTAAAGGAGAAAATAGAAGAACATTCAGAAACCAATAATAATGAATAGTCAGCATGGATTTCAAAAGGGAAAGTCTTGCTTGACCAACCTCACTGAATTTTTTTGAAGAGGTAACAGAGAGAGTAGACAAGGGTAATGCAGTAGATGTAATTTATCTAGATTTTCCAAAAGGCCTTCGATAAGGTACCACATAATAGACTAATGAATAAGGTCAGAGCATGTGGAGTCGGGGAAAGAATGGATAACTAGCTGGCTTCAAGATAGAAAGCAGAGAGTAGGGGTAAAGGGTAGTTATTCAGAGTAGCAGAAGGTGGAAAGTGGTGTTTCACAAGGATCAGTGCTGGGACCACTGTTGTTCATAATTTATATTAACGATTTAGACTTTGGAATCAAAAACAATTTCTAAATTTGCAGATGACACCAAATTTTGTGGGGGGGGGGGGGGGAGAAAGATAGTCAATACTGAGGAGGACTGGAACAAATTACAAGACGACATTAATAAACTTGAAGAATGGGCATATAATTGGCAAATGAAATTCAACACAGATAAATGTGAGGTATTACATCTTGGTAAGAAAAAGAGAGAAGTCACATATTACTTGGAAAATAAGAATATAAGTGAGGTAGAAGAGCAAAGGGATCTCAGAGTACAAGTACAAAAATCACTGAAAGTAATGATACAGGTTAACAAGACCATAAAAAGGCACACCAGGCACTAGGATTTATTTCTAGAGGGATTGAATTGGAAAGTAGAGAAGTTATGCTAAACTTGTATCGAACCTTGGTTGGACCACACCTGGAGTACTGCGTACAATTCTGGTCGCCATATTATAAAAAGGATATAGAGACACTGGAGAGGGTGCAAAAAAGATTTACAAGGATGATACCAGAAATGCGAGGGTATACCTATCAGGAAAGGATGAACAGGCTGGGTCTCTTTTCTCTTGAAAAGAGAAGGCTGAGGGGTGACCTAATAGAGGTCTTTAAAATTATGAATGGTTTTGATAGAGTTAACACAGTGTGTGTTTCCACTTGTGGGGAAGAGCAAAACTAGAGGCCATCAATATAAGATAGTCACCAAGAAATCCAATAGGGAATTCAGAAGGAACTTGAGTGGTGAGAATATGGAGCTCACTACCACAGGGAGTGGTTGAAGTGAATAGTATAGATGCATTTAAGGGGAGGCTAGATAAGCATATGAGGGAGAAGGGAATAGAGGGCTATGCTGATAGAGTTAGATGTGGAAAGACAAGAGGAGGTTCGAGTGGAGCATAAACACCAGCATGGACTGGTCGGGCCAAATGGCCTGTTTCTGTGCCGTATATCCGATGTATCAACAGCCAAATCAGTTTATCTGCACCCAGCTGAAGTCAGTTCCCTTGCACCATAGATTCACAAACTCCTCCAAGTGAGTTTTCATTATTTAAAAAAAACTGTGTTTAAAAAGGTTGCAGACAGTGAAAGGACGTTTTGCAATGGCCAAACCTTTTGTTGGGCTTACCTATTGAAACAGTTGACCATCGCACTGCCAGAAAGGCTGCCCGTGATACTAGCTCCGGCCAGTGCCATTGTGCTCGCTGTTTCACTCAGGTTGTCTCGTATTGCACCAATTCTGTCCATGTGACTGCCACTGGCACTCAAACTGCCCGTTAGGCCCCCAACACTCCCCTCTCCGATACTGGGGTTATTGCGAGCCTCAACTACGAAAGTGGTATCTAGATGGGCAGAAACAAATAAAGCAGCAGCTCATCAACCTTGGCTCATTTCAGTTTTGTTAGCAATTAAAACCTTGGCAGATGCTTCAGGCTGTAAGTGTGAAGTCTCCTATGGAGCTTCCTGAATACATGTGAGATTATTCATTATGCTTTAAAACTTGTCTTACACTTAGCACACAGATATCCTGCAAGGGTACAAACATTTAAAAAAATCACGTAGCATCCGCAAAGAAATGTTTTCTGTAAACTTGTAATGTTGGTAGCCTAGAGAACAAGGTGGTCTGAAAAGTCAGCACAAACTGAACTGTTCCTCAGGTCTGGGACTTAACACTTTATTTTTTTTTTAAATAATGGGTAGGGTTACCTACAGATAACATGAAGTATGATGAGTGAAAAAGTAATAGCGTTAAGCTGAAGTGATGTAGTATCCAATTGGTACCACTGGAGGGACTAAGAATATTTACAGAACTAATATACAGCCTGTAGTTGCAGAAACCAGGCAGGTTCTGAGCAATATTCCCCGTCATTATTTTTGGTGCCACGCAGCCATTTTAAGAGGCTGCGCGGACCATTCAAAATATTGCGCACACGCGGTTTTCGCATTGAAAAGCTGGCAAGCCGGCTGCGTGGGTTCCCTGGAGCGCTACGCAGCTTAAAGGGAACATTGGCCCTGAGGCAGAAATGGACACAGCCAACCGCTACAATAGTGCACAATCACATTTAACAGGGCATTCTCCCAGCCTTTTAAGTAACGTGTGGTTCAGTAGCGGAGTACACTAGTGCAAGGGTTTCCAAACTATGGCTCCCAAGCTCTGGCAGTTCCACCTTCAAAAAGCCCAGTCCGATTTGCTATTTCATCCTGGTTGATTTTTTGGGGGCCCAGAGGTTTGAAAAGGGCTGTTCTTGATGCTTTTGCTTTGCTGGCAGATAAATCTTAGATCAGCAAAATGAGACATATGCAAATTAATGGAAACAAGGAGTGAAACTTTTTGTTCTTCACTCCTCCTTCACCCACCTTTAGCTCATCCACACCCACCCCACCTCCACAGTATACACCTAAATACCATATATATCCTGAAGACAGAAAGTTTGTACAGCCCTGCAATGTACCATGAAAAACACACAAACAGAGCTGCTAGGTACAAGTGTGAAGAGTTAAGCCAAAACTGAAGGGGAAAGTAGATGCACCCCTAGCCCCAACACAGCTAGTTACATACTGCAGGAAGGGCTGCTCGTACTTCTTCAACAGTGCACGGCAAGGGAGAAAATCAACTACAAAATTTAGGGGTGAGGGGTAGTCAGTCAGTCAAATTAAATTAAAATGGATGTTTTCATAAATAGGCTTCTTTTTGCAGAGTTAAGCTGGTGCGCTTTTGTACAGTGCACAGATAGTCCTATGGTTAACAAAGGAATTGCTGAAATGACACTGCAAAAGCAAATTAATTAAAGTGCTCGCAGAGGCATGAATTTGCCACATTGCTGCAAGTTCTCTTTGCTAACACCACAGCCCCTTGTGGCTCCCATCCCCCAAGACAGACAGGCAGCAACTAAATCCCTGTAGGCCAACATAAATAGAACAGAGCAACCGCTGGACAAAGTGTACTCAGTGATGAAGGTACACACACACTAAGTCAACAGTGCTGCCGACAGAGATTTACGAAGACGTTGCCCACTCACTTCGACTGTATAAGGAACGGCAATGAAAATGTATTTTAAATACAAGATGAAAGCATCTAAAGACATATACAGTCATGTACGTGGAGATGAACACTAAAGGTAACAAACCATAGACCGTTTTAACAGGTAGCAGGAAACTTGGGAAGGTTAAAAACTAGCCCTTACCTAATGCTGCATTTCCTCCACCAACATTATCATTTTCATCATCAAATTCTATCCGCACACCCTTTCCAGTGCCAGCAGAAACTCCACAGCCACCACTACGGCAGAGAGAAATGGGAACTACTCCATATACGTATGCCAGCATAATGGGAACCCCAATACCTATAAAGAAAGAACACAAAAGAAATGCATTTAACAGCAAAATGCAGATTAACACCACCTATTTGCTGTAGGGTGTTTTTTGCGCTACACTGCATTCATTACCCTGTTCATCACATTAACTAACCCCGGCACCACGTCCAAATTAAAGATAATCTGGTACGACAATTGCCAGCCCAGGTTGGCAAGCTTGGGTCAAAATAGGTCACTGCATGTTGGTAAGCAGATATTTCCTACTTCCCAAGCAGGTGACTTTGTGAACACTAATTCTGCATTAATAGGCTTACGATGTTATAATTGGCCCATGCCTTTACTGCCGTTTTTGTTCGTATTTTCTTTGGCTGTTCCCCAATTAGAAGCCTGATAATTTTTAAGTCTATGTAATTCTCTAATAGAAACCTGAAATCATATTAGGATTTCAAACACTTCACAAAAGTCATCCATTGGAGTTTAACATTAGTTTTTAATCAGTGTCAATTACACGTAAATGTCAACAGTTGCATAGTGTGAAGAAGTGTGTCAGCACAAGGCAGAAAGCCAGTGGCATGTCACATTTTCAAACTGCTGACAGCCCTATATCAGAGATAATTATATCAAACAGTGCGGTCACGAGCTTTATTTAGGGTATTGGTAGCAATACGCTCCATGTAAAAAAAATTTTTAAAAACAATTTAGCCAATATACTTCATTTTGATCCTATTAATTCATCATCTAAGCTGCTCCCACCACTTGTGACAGACTAGCAACCCTCAGTACATCATCCTAGTGCTGGTTCAAAATGCTCTCAGACAACCCACACTTGCAGGGCAGATTCTATAATTGTACTGTGGGTATTTTTTTCCCCCACAGCTGAAATGGATACAGTATGAAAATGTCACATTCCACTTTGCTCAAATCCTAGCAACAAGGGTTTTCTGCTTATGTTGAACACAACTGGTTTTATATATGTCATAATTACCCAGAACAGCATTCAACTGTCACTATAACACAGCTTAATGCTTCATACACATCAAACACAAAAGTAACCACATTTTGGAAGAGAATACTGGGAAGACATTTATTCACCAAACCATGAAATGTTTCACTGGTCCTGAAGACATAACGCAGTAAAAAGTTAATCTGGGCTGAACACCTAGATGCCTTTCAAAAACATGCTCAATTAAATAAAAATATATTAAGGTCATGTGTGAAAGGGCAGTCCCTGTAATCCGCCCGAGGGTATTTTTGCTTACGTGTACTCTTGAATAATACTGGACCAATCGAGTAGTACTATTGAAGGAGGCGGTCAGGTTTTGCTTGAGCTCCACAACTGAGCCCATCACATAGATGAGGAGAAAAATATAAACAAATGAGCCCACTTCACCACAACAGACAGCTTCCTCGGCCACTCAACACCGCTGCCAGCCATTCCACTCAACACATATAGACTGGCATCCCTCCCAGGGACAGGCTTCTCAACATTCTGCAACAATGGTGTAAAGGGTGACTATGATGGCTGAACAGGCATCAGCATAACTGCACTCAAACAAAAGTCCACAGCAAGCTGGGCCACACATGGGAGTGGCTGAAGGTTACGTGGGTGAAGATGACATGCACCTACGTGTGAGGATAAATAAATTTAAATATTTAGGTGCAGGGAAGAAGAATTTGCATTTATATAACACCTCATCACATCGCTCCAATGTCCCAAAGCGCTTCACACAGGATGAATGACATTTTGAAGCTACTGATGTTGCTGTCAATTCAGCACAAAAGCCGATGACCTAGATAACTCGTCTCGATTAGACATTCAGATTTCCGGAATTAGGGAGAGTGCGAAACACTACACTGCAGAACTCCTTTTGCTCAAAAATGATTGATTCATCCACTAACATTTCCTGGAGGTAATCTCACCAGAGCTAGCGCCCATTCCTTAAGACTAAGGGGATCAAGGGATATGGGGAGAAAGCAGGAACAGGGTACTGAATTTGGATGATCAGCCATGATCGCATTGAATGGCGGAGCAGGCTCGAGGGGCCGAATGGCCGACTCCTGCTCCTATCTTCTATGTTTCTCAGTAACTGCAAACTTCCACAAGAGTCATGCCATTACCCTAACCTACTAACGCAGGCATTACTGCGGCAACATTTTGACATAGGACACTCATTCAGCAAGGCTGCCAAGCATTATCGCAACTTGCATCAAAATTTACAAACCCATTCAAAAAGGATCTTCCATGAGCACGAGGGGAGATGCAGCATATCCAGCTCAATTCCTCCACAATAGTGAGCTATCTTTCCTTCACACCGCAAATCATACCCAAGGCTCTGGATATCCATCCAAATCACACACCTTCCATTGCAGTTTTGCACCCAGCCCACTGAGATAAAAATCCAAAGTACAGGCTTACTCTACTTCAGAAACCCAATCCCTTCAACACCAACTCCAAAGTCTGCTCCAAAAGCAGATCTTCCTAATCAGGCAGGATGTCGATTCCAGAGTACGGTCTTATAAGTGCAGAACTAAGTAATGAACCTACAATTGCACATGAGATCAGCTAACACGATACACAGCTATGTCAGGTCACCAAGCAAACCACAGAGATAAACTGATAGCAAAACCTGTATTTGAGGAACAGGAAAAAACAGTACAGGTTTGATTTCCGCCCCCCAAGCAGAGTTCAGACTCTTCTGCCTAGATTCTCGGGCAAAATTAGACAACAGCGCAGTCTGACTGCCCGCAGTTCTCTGTGATCAACTCATTGGAGTAATTAGTCACAGCTGCCGATGCAGATTTGGCCCTGTGCAGGGAGCTAGGATAATGGCAGATGCACAAAACGCTCCCAGCAGGTGGAATTTAAGGATCCATGCACGTAAAAGTAAGTGGCTACATATGGGGATAAATATTGCTTAAGCTTTTATAAAGCTTCGAAATGAAATTCTGAATATCTGTCAACCTTTGCCAAAGCGGGAACTGGAGATGGGAGGGGAGGAGAAACAGAAGAGGTGCCAGGCAAATGGAAACCCAATATGAAGGCCTGAAACAAGAGCCTGTGATGGACTCAACCCGTTTGTTGGTTACCAAAAAGGGACACGCAGCTGCACGAGTTGGGTTGCCCTGTTTGGCACTTCGGGGCTCTCTTGCAACAGAAGAGCAGTGCACTATTTCTAGCAGCAGGTGGTGGCCGGGCTCAGCATTTGCGCACACTACCCACAGGACCTGGGACCAGATGCACAAGACAGCGGAACACTTTCAAGGAAAACGTCCAAAAAACTTACGGCACAAATTGTAGCTGGTCATCCTGTTCCACATTTACTGCTCGCTCATGCCAATCCCTTACATTAACTTACAGCTCTTTCACTGCGTCTAATGCAGACCCATACGTCAGTAGGGCGCACCTTCAAGATGCAATGTACATCAGCACAGACTGATTGGGCCAAATGGTCTGTTTCTGTGTTGCTAATCTATGTAATCTTCGACAAGAGGAGGTCCAACGACCTACTAATTACCTTCAGTGGCACATATCCCCCACCATCAACATCAACATCAACTAAAGACAATTGGTCTTATAAAAAGGAAGGCAGAAAAGTCGACTTGCATTTATATAGCACAGATCTCAATGTTTAGAAGTGCTTTGTGCACAATGAATTACTTTGCAGTAACTGAAAGACGTGACATCTCACATCAGGCCTCAAGACATTGTAAACAAACCTAGCTGCATGATGTGTGGTCATATACTAATACATAAAGGTGGCTTGCAGATTACACACATTTCTGTTACTGTGCTCATGTTGTCAACTTCCAACAACTCAAGGACACTTCGCTGTTTGTTCAAAAAGATGGCAACTGAGCGCACAATTTCGACCTAGAAAAAGGCCTCCCACTGGAACCACAAGTGGTGAACACACACATTTCCTCTGATATACCCAAGTAGCTGTGGCAGGGTCTGCGGACTCTCATCCTCCAGTAATTGTGGGTATGTGCAACCAGCCTCAGGTAGATCTCCCACTGATCATTCATAGGACATACAGCACAGAAACAGGCCATTCGGCCCAACCAGTCCATGCCGGCATTTATGCTCCACTCAAGCCACTTCCTGTCTTTCCTCATCTAACTATCGGCATAACCCTCTATTCCTTTCTCCCTCCTTATGCTTATCTAACCTCCTCTTAAATGCATCTATACTATTCGCTTCAACCACTCCCTGTGGTAGCGAGTTTCACATTCTCACCACTCTCTGGGTGAAGAAGTTCCTTCTGAATTCCCTATTGGTGACATCTGGTATCATCCTCTCCAGTGCCTCTATATCCTTTTTATAATATGGCAACCAGAATTGTACGCAGTATTTCAAGTGTGGTCTAACCAAGGTTCGATACAAGTTTAGCATAACTTCTCTACTTTTCAATTCCATCCCTCTAGAAATAAACCCTGGTGCTTGGTTTGCTTTTTTATGGCCTTGTTAACCTGTGTCGCTACTTTCAGTGATTTGTGTATTTGTACTCAGAGATCCCTTTGCTCTTCTACCCCACTTAGATTTGGATTTACCAAGTAATATATGACCTCCCTATTTTTCTTAACAAAATGTAACACCTCACATTTATCTGTGTTGAATTTCATTTGCCAATTACGTATATGCCCATTTAAGTTTATTACTGTCTTCTTGTAATTTGTCATAGTCCTCAGTATTGACTATTCCCCCTGACCCCAAATTGGTGCCATCAGCAAATTTAGAAATTGTGTTTTTGATTCCAAAGTCTAAATTGATAATATAAATTATGAACAGTGGTCCCAGCATTGATCCTTGTGGAACACCACTTCGCACCTTCTGCCACTCTGAATAGTTGCCCTTTACCCCTACTCTCTGCTTTCTGTCTTGAAACCAGAAAGCAGAGAATTCTACGGAACTCCACCTCATTCTCTAACTACCCAAAGGCTAAAGGAATTCCCAGAGGAATGCCCATTCCTGTTTCAATTGACAGTCACAATCCTTTGAATGGTATGAGGTGTAACATGCGAGAAAAAACTCAAAATTATACTTTTAAATACAAAAAACTAAAAATGCACCAAACTAAATGCAACAAAAGCAAAACAAAAAATGTAAAAATAGTAGCTTGTACTTGCTCAGAAAACAGCAAGATACACCATTAAGTAGCTCAGTGCTGCAGGCCACGGTGCAACATTGGATGTGCACCTGGCAGTCCGTGATAACACATTTCTGAAGCAATCTTGGGAACTGCAGGGCAAGGAAGTCCTACTTCAATTTGCAGAACTATCGCACCCTAAGTTTAGAGTCCTGCACATGCCAGAAGGACAAGCTCAAGCCAATCATAAAAAACTGACATAACAGAAAACGCTGGAAAAACTCAGCAGGCCAGACAACATCCGTGGAGAAACAGCATCCGCAGTATTTTGCTATCGTATAAAAAACTGACAGCTCGTTCCCGGGACAATGACAGCGCGCCCCCCCCACCCCCAAATTACCCAGGCATGACCATGCGCCACCAACACAAATGTCATCTTAGTTCAGTTGATAGTCCTCACCCTTGCCTACAAAACAACATTAATACACATCAAAAATTAAACCATTGGTTGTAAAATGCTTTGCAACGCCTTATTAAAGGCAAGCCCCAATTAGGGCCTTTCCTTATTTTAATTCTGGCAAGAATATGGCACATGACAAGAAACGTCAAGGTCACAATACCAAGAAATCCATCAACTTATACATCCTGGCTCACCATGTGCCAAATAAAAAGAAGAAAATAGCAGAGACCCAGAGAAGCTAGGATCTCAGAACAGAGTTAGAGGTGGGCCTGAAACACCACAAAAATGTCAAGTTCGCTTAAAAGGCTTCCTTTCTTCTCTAAAATCTGAAAATGTAAAAACAAAACACAATACATTTTATCAAAGTAAATACAGTTCTCTGAAGTTAGAGGAGAGTGGCCAAGTAAGAGCTGCCTTTTCTGAATATGGCTATTTTAAATAAATATATTTGATAAAGATACGAACGATGTAATTTGGCAAATCGTTACTATTCGAACAAACCCAGCCTGAGAAACAATATACTGCTCCCTCACAGCTTCAGTGCCAAACCTTTATAGGAAACGAAATCTTTGGCCCACATAAAACAATGAAAATCCTTTAACAAGTTAGTAAATATTTTGTACACCAGTAAACAGCTTCAAAGGAGGGAGGCACAGCACAACACTGAATAAATCAGAGAATAGCAGTGAAGCATACAGTGCACAGATTCAAACTGCACACCAGGCCATTTTTGGTAGCTAAAAATATTGCAGTGAAGTGACGTTTATCCTGATCCTGTGCTTCAATTTTGTCCAGAATAATGCCTTTACAAGAAGCAATATCAACTACCAATAAATGCAGCTATTACCCAATGATTGTTGAAAGGTCATTTGCTTCCTTACCTACAGTTACTGCAGCAACAACAGGAGAAACAATTACAGATAACGTCACCCCTCCAGTGATTGCCAAGTTCCGCTTGTGTTTCGAAATGTCTTTTCCTTCGTAGCGATTATGAATCTGAAAAATTAAAAAACCTTCAACAAGGTGTATAGTAGCTTTCCATCATTATAGTCACTCCAACATCCCACTACAATAACAAGAATTGGTTCATGCTCTCCAACGGAAGGAGGAGCTGGAGAAAAAAGGGGAGATGGAGAAGCCTTTTTTTTGTCTGATAATGCTCCTGTGAAGCACCTTGGGATGTTTTACTATGTTAAAGGTGCTATATAAATGCAAGTTGTTGTAATTTCTTTTCATTCTCGTAATTATTGCAATTATGCGCAAATTGGCTGCCGCGTTTCCCACATTACAACAGTGACTACACTTCAAAAGTACTTCATTGGCTGTAAAGCTCTTTGAGATGCCTGGTAGTCGTGAAAGGCGCTATGTAAATGCAAGTCTTTCTTTCTAATTGGAGGAGGAGGAGGTGGAAAAAAATAAAAATTTATATAGTTCCTTTAAAATTAGAAAAATGCCCCAAAGCGATGGACAGAGGCATAATCGACAAATAGATGCCATGCCAAAGTTGAGATATTAGGGGAGGTAACCAAAAGCTTGCTCAAAGAAGTTCGTTTTAAGGAGGGTCTTAAAAGGAGGATGAGGCGGTGGAAAGGTCCAGAGAGGTAATTCCAGAGTGGGGGCCTAAGCGGCTGAAGATGGGGCGAAGGGTTGGGGGATGCACAGGAATAGGTTTAAGCTGCACTGGTTTTTGCTCTCAGACATCAGCAGGTTTAAAAAAAGTAGTGTTCAAAAAATGTAACTTGTGATCCAAAAGGCATTAAAAATTTTAAAAACAGACCCACTCTAGGAATTCACTGATTTTCTTATTTTAGTGCACACTGGCTCATATTTTTCATCCAATTTAGAGGGGGTTAGCAAGGATTCAAACTTTGGCAGTTATTAGCTGAAAAATAATTTGACCTCAAGTCACATTTCAAACCTATTCCTAAGGAATTATAAAGCCTCAGTTCTAAGAAGCAAAGCAAAAATCCTGTTCTATAGTAGTATATGCAACGCTAAAAATCCTATTTACATTTTCAACCTGCCTTTTAAATTACCTAGTGGACAAGCCTGCTATATTTGACTGGGGCCTTCTCCATTTTGACTCCATGTCATCAGGCTATATTATGGTCATTTAGAGGAAACTTGCTCGAGTTTGAGACCTCAAGCCTCCCTCTAGAACATCTCGCAGTTCTTAACACAAGAAATTCTCATCAACTGGTCGGAATAGTTTTACAAAAATCAAAGATTATACATTTTAATATCAGGTCGGCCTGAAACAAAAACAAAGAGATCCTCCATTTTGATGTTACTGAATAGAATAATAGAATCTATGGTAAACTCGGCAACTGAGTACACAGCTACTGCCCCACCAAATGCATTACTTTTAGTGGCAACCTAGATTCAACTGAAGGTCTCTATTATTTTAGTGTCTCCCACCAACAAATGGTGCTCCCAAGTGGTCACAATAATTTACAACATACGTTAGTCATAATACAAAGTAACTAAACGGTGTACAACCATATTTCAGCTGCAACCCGAAGGCCAAATAAATGTTACAAAACAAATAAATCAGACAGCACAGCTACACACAAAATATTAAACTGGGCTGAAAGCCACAGGATATTGCATAACACTAAAGTTCCATGACTGGCAGTATCTACTTATTATTGATTTTATATTTTTACTGCCTACTGCAAAGATTTATTTTTCCAAGAGAAAATGGACTAAGTAGTTGATTTTGTTGCCGGCATCCACACACATTCAAATACAGGAAACTTTGGTTTATCCGGAGGTTGTATGTCCGGAAAGCTCGATCCACCGGCGGAAATCAGGAGCCGTTTTGTTAGGTTTTTTTTCTTCTCGTGGCTTTTTTTTTTCCAACAGTCAGGCTCTGCAAAGTCTCTCTGAAGCTGTTGCTAAGCGACAGAGACGCTTCCAAGGTACGGCCGACTGTTTAGAAGCTGTTGCTAAGCAACAGTGTTTGTTGCCAGATACGGAGCTGAAAATCTCCATATGCTTCAACATTAGCGCTGGTTTGTCCGGCAGTTTTGATAGATCGGCAACAGCTCGGTCCCATCAGTGCCGGATATAACAAAGTTTCCTGTATTGTGTTTAAAGGTTATGCTTCCTTTACAAAAATGTAAGCCCCACTTAAAAAGTGAACAGTCACCATTTTCTCCACAGCAAAACATATTCGTGGAGTATTTCTCACTGTGGATTTGTTTCCTCCTCCTCCTTTTAATTGATACTTTCTTGCTTTAATTTACATTTCCTAAAAGCAAAAAAAACTGATTTTCCTCTCCACAGATGCTGCCTGACCTGCTGAGTATTTCCAGCATTTTCTGGTTTTGTTTTAGAGTTCCAGTATCTGCAGTATTGTATGTGTGACTGAGTAAGCAATCCACTACTGATAATGAAAGGCTTAAACAGTAAGAAATGGGATAATGTCTCAATAGCTCTTGAATCTAAAAAGACTTTTAGAAGGGAAACTGTCGATGATTTCCTTCCTTTTTTTCCCCTCTCCCCTACCCCCCTAAACTCTTAAATCAAATCACCTAAGTGGACATTTCTCATACTAGAGCCGAGACAGGGATCATCTGTGGGCATTTCTATTGCGTCCTCAACCAACAGACAAGGATACACTCCTACCAGGGATCTGTGGACAGCAACCAGGAACAAGAACACAATATCCCCTCTCTGGGCCAAGGAGAGAACCAGTCCATCATAATTGATATAGTTGATAAATATATATCTTATTTTCTTCTGAAATAAGACTATAGGTTTCACCTCAAATTTAAAATACTGACTCCAACCTGGCAATGAAATTCAAGAAAACATCTTGCTTCCCATTTGAAATATTAAAATAGCCCTGTATGTGTGAATCAGGGGAATCATTATCTCACTATTACAACCACTTCCTCAATATTTAAGAGGCATCTGATGATAAAATATCAGCAAGTCACCACAAGAACACATCTTTTAATCTACAGGTACCAAGTTCCAGAAAACCATGCAGAAATGGCACTTTGCTCTTCCCTTTTCCATGTGGCTAATACTGGGCCACTAGAGCAGTACAGCCGTCAGTATAAATACAGGCTTCAAAATCATCATGCTGGATATATAAGACTTGTCTGCAATATTATGACTGACTATAAACAAGAGTTCTAAATGTTTTTCCCTAGACAGCAAAGACTGACTATCAAAATTTAATAAGAACTGAAACCGATACTACGGTTAGAATTATGAAAACTAAAAATTGAACATAGTTGACCTTTCTAAACTTTATTACAATTTCTGATTCTTACACAAATTACAATGGTACATGGCAGCTAGTGGTCGAAACCACCATTAATCAAGTCTGCTTAAAGTTCATTGATCAGCCAGGAATAAACTCTGGACTTGCTACATCCTACCTCACATGTGCATCCCTCAAAATTAATATGGCATTGTAAATGGGAGTACCGTAAATATTTGTCAGATCTCCCATAATCTGTTTTGCACAAACTCATGGCTCTAAAGAATAATGGGGGTGAAATTTGGCTTGGCCACTAGCAATTTACACTCCACCTGATTGTCTTTTCCATTGCAGTCACTCCCAATATTCCTCTGAACAGCTTCTACCGAGAGAACATTTAGTGAAAGTGGATGCACAGTGTTGTCCATTTGTCAAGATGTCCATTTCTATGTGTTACCCAGCAGCCACAATTCTATTCAAACCAGTCTACAGTCTGCAGTGTTCAATATCAGATTCTTTACAGCGAGAACTTTGTTTACAAGCAGATGCTGCGAGACCTAAACAGTTAACTACTCGGTTTTCAAAGTGTTTTTTTTCCTCACCTCAAAAAAAAGGAAGTAACCTGGAGTACAGCATTAATCTGCTAACAAACCACAATAATCAAGTCATCAGAGCTCCTCAGACTGAACTGTACCCTCCTTACCATGTTTTTTTTAATTACTTACTTACTAGTCATATTTGGTTTTAATTCCAAATTTCTTTCCGTTAAAACCAGAAATGGTAGGGGCGTCGGAAAATATTTTAATTAGTGTTTCATTGACCGGAGGACTTAAAGTCACTGAATGTCATGTTGGACTCTGTTCTAAGAGCATGGTTTCTGGGGTGTTCGAGATTCAAAACTGTAATATTTTTGAAAGTACAGAGGTGGTAATTAAACTCAGAACTAGTCTATGTGCCAATTTGATTGCTGCGAGAACAAGACGCCTTGGTTCAACATGGTTCCCAGTCAGAGCAGATAGTAAAGTTCTGACTAAACTGGATCACTTCTAGATGACTGCTGGAACAATCATAATGCTCAAACTAAATAACAGGCGCATGCACTGCAGAGGACTGTGCAAACAGGGTCAGCTGCTTTGGATGCACAAAGTTTGCACCATAAAGATTTAAACTTTAACAACCTCAGTTCTCACTATAGAACTTCCTGGTCCTTTGGAAGGATCAAAGTCAGAGCTCTACATTGACCGGAGGACTTAGAGTCACTCAATGTCATGTTGGACTCTGTTCCAAGAGCATTTCTAACAGGCCAGTCTAAGTAAAGGTAAGCACAATGTTAACCAAGTGGAAAGACAACTGGTGGGGAGGATCCTATATGTTCAACTCACTACTATAGACATTCCCCGAGCTGCTGCCTCATGGGAAACTTAAAATAAGATTTTTATTAAATACATATATTTTTTTTTTTATGACGTCTACTGCACAGAAACTTTTTCTCTTGAGGAATATGTTAATTTTATTCAAATTTAGAATGGGCCTTGAATTTTTTTATAATGGTTGTATAAATACTGTGTTAATGATTTGTCATGGCAAATATTTGTTAGTGTTGTTCACAATAATTCTCATACTTTTTTTTGGCAGTGCTATACGTCTTGCAACTGAAAATGTAACATCACATGGCGACAGCTGAACAATTTACAATGTCACACAAAGTAGAAGAGGAATTTAAAATGTTTCTTAAATTTACTGGATTGCCAGAAACAAATTGGTACAAAACATACACTGCAGTCCTCAAGACTATATATGGGTTTTCCTCGCTCTACCCTAATCCCCAGTGTCCTGCCTTCTCACCCCCCGCCCTTTCCAAAAAAATCAAATCCACGGTCATTAAACGTTAAAGCAGAAGGAACCTCTACTGGGAAAGTACTTCTAACCACGTTTGAGCATCAAGAACCTTCTTTACCAGGACAGCACTAGCTAGAGTACTATTGTGGGGGCCCTCACTTACAGTACTAGCTGTTTAATAGTCATTCTGCTTTGGATCCAGGAATCAAAATTCAGGAACAAAGCAAATTCCAAGTCCTCCAGGAGGCACTGCAGCTTTAATTGCCATCAGGAAATTTACCCTGCATTAAATACTTGGTTCCAAATCAGCACAGCAGGTTTTAAAGCACTTTAAATACCAATGTCTATACTGTACCTTTCGGCCTACATATACAGGAATGCCAATGATCATGGCTGGAATGGCAATCCCTGCAATGAGAGCTATTCCGACTGGAGCACCAACCAACGTGCCAAGCTGCCACAGAATCTTCTTTTTACGACTCCAAGGTTTCTTTCCCCAAAATGTGCAGCCAGAAGGACTAGAAAGAGATGCACAGGAGATAAAAACAAAAGTTAGCAAAAAAGGACATATTGACTGTTAAAAAGAAAGCAATTTATTCAAAATCATTTCAAAAATATGCAATGTTTCTTTGAAAGCCTCCCATTTGATCATAAGCACAACAGCACATTATGGAACAAAGATACTTAAAAATATTCAAGTACTGGAAAATGAAAGATCATGTGACATTTGAAATCCATGGTTAATGTAATTTCCTGCAGAGAAGGTTTAAACAATTGATTTTTCAACTAGTTTTCAAAAAAATATTTCAATTATAGATTGAGACAACTGGATCACCCTTGAAATGAGTGTTAATTTCATGGATGATCTGAACAAACCACTGCAACAGCTACACAAGCAGAATTTGTGCTTCTTAATTTGTAACCGCATGGTCATTCAATTAATGGTTTAGGGTAGGATGCCAAATTGCATTCAGCAAATCACAAAAACTGAACCCAAGGACAGCAACCAAGACAACAAATAAAGCACTTTTCTTTCAAGTAGCAGGGAGAACTGTCATATTAATGGCACTTAGTTATCAACTGAAACGCGAGTCGGATACCTTCTCTTTGGACAGGCTAAATTATTGTAATTATGATGAAATGCTTTAGAAATCTGGCTCATTTTCCTGTCAGACTGCTCACACGATGGCGCTTTAATTGCAAGTTCCTTTGTTTGTTTCCACTTCTCCTTCATTATCCCTCAAATCAATTTTCATCAGTTTCCATTCCTGTTCTCCTCCTTGGTCTACTTACCAGTGGAAAAGAAACCAAGTTGTTCTGATTAGAAAAAAAATAGCTGCTGACTTCTGATGTAGATCAGAGGGGCCCCAGAAAGTTCAACCATTTCAACTAAAAACATTTCAAAGTGAAATGGTTTAAAAACTCAAAAACTGGTTGATCTTCCAATCGGTCACAGCTACCATTGTTGTGGTGGAGGTTGGAACCCGAGAGCCAAGGCCACGCAATAAAAAGGTCACGTTTCCATGCCTCATCTCAAGCATCACAAACGTGGTCGCCCTGATTGGGAACTGGCGCCTGCCTGGTCAGAGCTTTCTTCCAGACAGTTTCCTCCCCCTTTTTTTCCTCTCCTGCAGGCACTGATTTCTGCTGGCATAGTTGTACAAGTGTCAGCAACCTTCTGGCACCTTGCACAAGTTGACATTCTGCACAGAGAGAGGCAGACTATTCAACCGCAGGGAGCATTATGTCCAAACTCAATTCTGTCCTCACTCAAAGCCCCCATTTGCATCAATGCAGAGTGATCTGGAGTCAGGATATTAGCTATTTCTCCCCCTCCTTAGCCCAGGGGAACTGAAGCCAGTTGTAGCACCCTAACTGCTGTCCTAGATGCACAGATTGGAAATTGAACTTGGAACCTGCTGACCTATGTGTCTTGATTAAATTTGCCTTCACTAACAGAGCCATTGTAGCAGCTGTTTGGAAAGTTTAAAAAATTGTTGCAATATAAAGAAAAATAAGGATGGAGAATATTTTTCCCATTACCACTCAAGATTGCAAGATCTCATCGGAGAGTATTCCATTAAAGTGCTCTATCTCACACACTCTCATGAGTGAATGACAGGTTGTGAATGTTTCCTACATATGGTCTTGTACAAGAAGACTGAGGAACTGACTAGAGTCTACTGGGGGACAAAAATATAATTACAGTTTTGGTGCCAGAAAGGCAAACTTTACAAGGTTAAGGAAGACCCGGCTAAACACAAACGGTCAAAAGCAAAACCATGTAGTGCATTTATATATTTAAAACACTCTTTCAGCTTCCCCCAATAAATAAATGCCATACAAATGTTGCAGAGATCATTCAGAACAGTCAATAAGTCATGTCAATGAAGTTGCTTAAAAAGATTATTGTATGCAACATTGAGTTTTCCATAGATTGTAATTTATCTTTTAGGTAATGAATGCAGAAAGCATTGTAAATGCCAAGAGCTTTTCAATAGCTGGCAGTTACTCCTTTATTCTTGATAACACTACAAAACCTCAAATTAACTTAAGCATTTTTTTTTTTGTTAAGTATTTAAGTAATAATAAGAACCGTGTGATACCTCTAAGCGCCTGGATACAAGATGAGCAAAGATATGTTTGGATCCACTTTGTGATTTTTTAAAAAATGATTAATTGCCAATTTGCTGATAAAGAAATTAATAACCAAGCTTTCTCTTCCATTTCCACAAAAAAACAATGTAGTCGCTTTGAATTTGGCACTGGTAGCGTGCATAAACCCTTGATTCTGTTGTATCCACCCAGATGCCATCTTCCACCCAACCCTCCAAACCTGCTGCAGATTCGCCCAACTTACTCTTAATGATTTCTTTAACAAACATGCTGTATGCTGCTGATTTGATGAGTCATTGCCATAGAGATGATCTAATGGACATTATAAGAATGATTCAGAATGCAGTGGGATGTGACTCAAAGAACTGAATCTCAAAGTTGTTTGCCTTTGATTCATATTTCTACCAAGTTGCAAGTGCTTGAAATATAATTTATAATCAGGGCGCAAATCACTATTTATTTGTTGCACCTTTTCAAAAACCATATGGTTGATGTGATGTCAATACTCTACTTTACTGAAACTTATGAGTTGCTAGCAACCCAACACCCTGATAATTGAGGCTGTAACTATTTAATTTTCCGCCAGAAATTTCCAATTACAAAGCACGGCAGTTTTACCAAAGTTCTGGGCACAACCGTCCATAGATCAGTCTAAACATACCTGTTACTAAGCATACTGCATGAACAAAGGAAAAAAATGTGCTGTTGAGGATGAGATAGAAGCTAAATATGTGATTCGCTTAACCATACAACTTCAGAAACATTAAGGAAATAAACCGGTTTTGTTCCCATAGGTAACGCATTTTCCATTTCATTTAGGTTTTCAGTGTCACGTTAGTATACCTTTAGTGCTGTAAATGGCTGCCTTTACACAGATCATAGAAAATTGCAGTAAGCTATTGTGAAAATAACAGAAATTCTTAAATTAGGAAAACTGGAATACTGTGCATAAAGCAGCCATTATTTAAGCCCTGTAATATTGAACTATGCAACCTCTGTTTTCACATTTTTTTTAATATTCGGTCATGGGAAGTGAGCGTCGCTGGCAAGGCCAGCATTTATTACCCATTCCTAATTGCCCTCAAGGTGATGGTGAGCTGCCTTCTTGAACCGCTGCAGTCCGTGTGGTGAAGGTACTCCCACACTGCTGTTAGGGAGGGAGTTCCAGGAATTTGAAGGAACGGTGATATATATCCAAGTCAGAATGGTGTGTGACTTGGAGGGGAACTTGGAGGTGGTGGTTTTCCCATGCACCTGCTGTCCTTGTCCTTCTAGGTGGTAGAGGTCGCAGCTTTGGGAGATGCTGTCGAAGGAGGCTTGGCGAGTTGCTGCAGTGCATCTTGTAGATGGTACACACTGCAGCCACGATGCACCGGTGGTGGAGGGAGTGAATGTTTAAGATGGTGGATGGGGTGCCAATCAAGCGGGCTGCTTTGTGCTGGATGGTGTCAAACTTCTTGAGTGTTGGAGCTGCACTCATCCAGGCAAGTAGAGAGTATTCCATCACACTCCTGACTTGTGCCTCAGATGGTGGAAAGGCTTTGGGGAGTCAGGAGGTGAGACACTCGCCTCAGAATACCCAGCCTCTGACCTGCTCTTGTAGGCACAGTATTTATGTGGCTGGTCCAGTTAAGTTGCTGCGCAATGGTGACCCCCAGGATGTTGATGGTGGGGGATTCGGCAATGGTAATGCTGTTGAATGTCAAGGGGCAGTGGTTAGACTCTCTCTTGTTGGAGATGGTCATTGCCTGGCATTTGTGTGGCGCAAATGTTACTTGCCACTTATCAGCCCATACCTGAATGTTGTCCAGGTCTTGCTGCACACAGGCACGGACTGTTTCATTATCTGAGGAGTTGCGAATGGAACAGAACACTGCAATCATCAGCAAACATCCCCACTTCTGACCTTATGAGGAGGGAAAGTCATTGATGAAGCAGCTGAAGATGGTCGGGCCTAGGAAACCACCGAGGAACTCCTGTAGCGATGTCCTGGGACTGAGATGATTGGCCTCCAACAACCACAACCATCTTCCTTTGCGCTTGGTATGACTCCAGCCAATGGAGAGTTCCCCCCCCCCACCCCCCCCAACGATTCCCATTGACTTCAATTTTACTAGGGCTGCTTGATGTCACACTCGGTCAAGTGCTGCCTTGATGTCAAGGGCAGTCACTCTTACCTTCAGAATTCAGCTCTTTTGTCCATGTCTGGACGAAGGCTGCAATGAGGTCTGGAACTGAGTGGTCCTGGCAGAACCCAAACTGAGCATCAGAGAGCAAGTTATTCGTGAGAAAGTGCTGCTTTTCGTGGACAGGACATACATGGGCAGTTTTCCACATGGTCAGGTAGATGCCAGTGTTATAGCTGTACTGGAACAGCTTGGCTAGAGGCGCAGCTAGTTCTGGAGCACAAGTCTTCAGCACGACAGTCGGGATGTTGTCGGGGCCCTCAGCCTTTGCTGTGCGCTCAGCCGTTTCTTGATATCATGTGGAGTGAATCGAATTGGCTGAAGGCTGGCTTCTGTGATGGTGGGGACCTCAGGCCAAGATGCATCATCCACTCGGCACTTCTGGCTGAAGATGGTTGCGAATGCTTCAGCCTTAGCTTTTACACTCGTGCATCATTAAGGATGGGGATGTTCATGGAGCCTCCTCCTCCCCCCGTTAGTTGTTAAATTGTCCACCACTGTTCACGACTGGATGTGGCAGGACTGCAAACCTTTGATCTGATCCATTGATTGTGCGATCGCTTAGCTCTGTCCATAGCATGCTGTTTAGCATGTATGTAGTCCTGTGTTGTACCTTCAGCAGCTTGGCACTTCATTTTTAGGTTTGCCTGGTGCTGCTCCTGGCATGCTCTTGTACACTCCTCCTTGAACCAGGGTTTGTCCCTTGGCTTGATGGTAATTGTAGAGTCAGGGATATGCTGGGCCATGAGGTTACAGATTGTGGTGAAATACAATTCTGCTGCTGATGGCCCACAGTGTCTCAGGAATGCCCTGTTTTGAGCTGCTAGATCTGTTCTGAATCTAGCCCATTTCATAGAATCATAGAAATTTACACACAGGAGGCCTTTTGGCCCATCGTGTCTGTGCCAGAATTTAGCACGGTGGTAGCGCCACACAACGCAATGGAGTGTGTCCTCAGTATGAAGGTATCCTGCATTGTAGCAGCAGGTCTCATATATGCAATTCCCACAACATCAGTAAAAATCTCTGAATCCAATTTAATAAAAATGGAACTGGATTTTTAAGTCGCCCCACTAATAAGTAACAAAGATAAAAATTTCCAATCCCATTTATGTTGCATTTAAAATAGAAAGGATAAGCCAAACCCAGTCTAGCATCGACATACACAGCCATTTCCACTAAATAACAGTAAATTACACGTGGCATTCCCCGCAGTCAGTTGATGAATACAAGCGTTTATATACAGGATGGCAATGAAGTGAAGTCATGTTCGAAACTCATTCCACAGAACCACCTAGTGGCCAGCATCTGCAACTACATTGTGACAGTTGACAGTCATTTACAATATTAAATATGACAGGATTGAGACACAAATATACTGATTGTGGACAGGAATTGTGCACCCCACCCAAGATTTTTAACTAGTCAATCTCTTGTGCATTGCACAAAGGAAGACAAGACCAAGTGTAGTCTTCAGGTGAAGCAGGGTTAGGGCCCAGGGGATAATTGGACTAAGACATGTAGGTATGATTCAGTTCCCATTTTTAAGTAAAATTCCTCATTTCCAGTTTAAGTTCCTAGGTCTACATTTATAATGGCAACTGCCTACATAAACAGGTCGTGCTGTAATTACAACTTCCTGTCAGTGGTGGTGCTGCAGTGCCTCTACTTGCAAGAGGATACAATTACAACATCACACATTTATATAAGCTATTTCCATTCTAAATGTGGACATAGGAAAGGCATGCAGACATGGAAAGCACATCACGTTCCAAATGTACGCCAACGACACCCAGCTCTAACCTCAAAGCCACCTCTCTTGACCCCTCCACTGCCTCCGATTCGTCACGCTGCTTGTCCAACATCCAGTACTGGATGAACAGAAATTTCCTCCAATTAAATATTGGGAAGACCGAAGTCACTGTCTTCGGTCCCCACCACAAACTCCATTCCCTAGTCACCAACTCCATCCCTCGCCCTAGCCACTGTCTGATGCTGAACCAGACCGTTCACATCCTTGGCATCCTATTTGACCCCGAGCTGAGCTTCCGACCACATATCATCTTCATCACTAAGACCGCCTATTTCCACCTCCATAACATTGCCCGTCTCCGTCCCTGCCTCAGCTCATCTGCTGCTGAAACCCTCATCCGTGCCTTGATTACCTCTAGATTTGACTATTCCAATGCACTCCTGGGCCGGCCTCCCACCTTATGCCCTCTGTAAACTGGAGCTCATCCAAAACTCTGCTGGCCATATCCTAACTCGCACCAAGTCCTGATCAAATCGGCTCCTGGTCCAGCAACACCTCGATTTTAAAATTCTCATCCTAGTTTTCAAATTCCTCCATGGCCTTGCCCCTCCCCATCTCTGTAACCTCCTCCAGCCCTACAATCCTCTGAAATCTCTGTGCTCCTCCAACTCTGGCCATATCCCTGATTTTCTTCGCTCCACCATTGGCAGCCGTGCAATCAGCCGTCTAGACTCCAAGCTCCGGAATTCCCTCCCTAAACCCCTCTACCTCTCCTCCTGTAAGATGCTCTTTCTAACCTACCTCTTTGAAAGGCCTTGGGACGTTTTACTACGTTAAAGACACTATATAAATGCAAGTTGTTGTTGTTGATATCCTCCACTTTGGGGGGGGGGGGGGGGGGGGGGAAGAAACCCTAAAATGTTCACAGCTCGAATCATCAGGTTTTCAAAATGTAGTTACTGTTGAAGACTTACCTTAAATAGTGCAGGTCAGAGATTTCTTTCATACAGAGCCAACAGAACTCACAACCACATACTGCACAAGTCATATGATTACAGCTTCCATCATTCATTTTTATTATGTACGCTGCACATCGCGGGCAAGGTTTAATATCATCTGCTGCAAAAAAAGAAACCATGATAAATCACATTATTAATAAATAGAAATAAATAAAATGGTTAGGCAAAATAGTAATGGATCAATGTATTGTAGACTGAATTAAACAGTACATAACCAGCATTGCAAGTTCATAAGCAACAGTCAGACCTAGTACGTGCACTTTTATTTTCCTTTTTTTCCTGATTTTTAGTATATAGTCATTCTTGCTATTTATAATTATTTGGTTCCTGACGTATTATGCAGTTTTTAACTAAAAAAAGGTAACATTTCAAAAGTGCGCCACAATGAAATGAAATGCCTATATCAGTTGTTTAAAAAAAAGTCATGGCTCAACAGATCAGATATGACAGTGTCTTTATGAAGTACTTTTTCTGTTTTATAGAAATAATAAAGCTTTTAGGATTACATTAAGTTCAATATTATAGTAGCCAAATTCAGCAATTGGAGTTGATCTTACACCAGCAAGCCAGAAAGTCTGAATATCCTGGAAATTAATTATAAAATAAATTAAAGCTACTATGGCAGGAAAAGTACACACTGTTCTACTGCGTCAGAAGAAGAGAGTTTCCATGACCCATGTTGCAGCATTTTATCTACAAAGGCTGAGTAGGGTTCAACAGTGCGCTGTGGTGTATGCAAGACATAGAAGCTGATGTTCACAGTCTCTGCCGGGCGTGAACCGGGCGGTTGCGTTTCAAAAATTGTGGGGTTGAACTCGGTGCCCATTCCCACTCCACCTGCCAGTATTTCCTTTGGACCTTCACATGGGCAGCCCAGACACCTGCCTGTTGCGGGTGAGAACCCTACTTGTAATATGAAAACTAGGAGCCATAAATACAAGACAGTCACTAATAAATCCAATTTCAAATTCAGGAGAAACTTCTTTACCCAGAGAGTGGTTAGAATGTGGAACTCGCCACCACAGGGAGAGGTTGAAGCAAAAAGCATGGGTGCATTTAAGGGAAGGCTCGTGTGGACCATAAACATGGACCAGTTCGGTAAAATGGCCTGTTTCTGTGCTGTAAATTCTATGTAAAAATGCTTACAATTTTAAAGTGACCAATGAACAGACAGTGCATCACACAAACTTCACCCATTGCTACCAGACATGGAGTGGCCTAACCTAAGCAAGCTGCAGCAAAAGCAGCTAAATTTCTGTCTTTTGAGCCAGGAAGAGCATAAATGGTCCTCAGAAACCCACAAAAAGCTTCCCACCCCCCCATTATTTCCAGCTGAGCTCTGTTGAAGGGCCACCGAAGTTCCCTCCCACTCCAACAGGTGCTCACAGCTCGTCATTCAACTGGAATTGAAGTCTGGGCTTCTTGCCAAGGACACAGGGCGGTGCCATTGCACAACCCGCCCAATGCCCACACAAAGTAAAACCTGCCCACATTGTTGACATAGTTTATCATCCTACACATATATTACGTGCAAGAAAGCGTTCACCAAATCAATTGTAACCGAGTTTGGATAAATGCATTGTGACAATATGGCGACATCTCTTGACCTGAAAAATCTAAAATAAATCACTAACATTAAACCTACACTAGTGTTCAATATGGATAATAATACAAAACACAAAATGTTCACATTGATGGAATTGTCAGTAGAAAGAGGGATGAAGTTAAAAAGAAAAGGAATTTCAAAGAAACAGAAATAATGTCAGGAAGGTAAGAGCCCATGGGATCCAGGGTGCCTTGGCACATTGGATCCAAAACTGGCTTAGTGGCAGAAGGCAGAGGGTGATGGTGGAAGGTTGTTTTTGTGACTGGAAGCCTGTGTCCAGTGGGGTACCGCAGGGATCGGTGCTGGGTCCCTTGCTGTTTGTGGTCTACATTAATGATTTGGATGTGAATGTGAAAGGTATGATCAGTAAGTTCGCAGATGACACGAAAATTGGTGGGGTGGTAAATAGCGAGGCGGGAAGCCTCAGGCTACAGGACGATATAAATGGGTTGGTCAGATGGGCGGAACAGTGGCAAATGGAATTTAACCCTGAAAAGTGTGAGGTAATGCATTTTGGACGGACTAACAAGGCAAGGGAATACACAATGAATGGTAAGACCCTAGGAAAGACAGAGGATCAGAGGGACCTTGGTGTGCATGTACATAGATCCCTGAAGGCAGCAGAACAGGTGGATAAGGTGGTTAAAAAGGCATATGGGATACTTGCCTTCATTAGCCGAGGCATAGAATATAAAAGCAGGGAGGTTATGATGGAGCTGTACAAAACGCTGGTAAGGCCACAGCTGGAGTACTGTGTGCAGTTCTGGTCGCCACACTATAGGAAGGATGTGATTGCTTTGGAGAGGGTGCAGAGGAGATTTACCAGGATGTTACCCGGGCTGGAGCGCTTCAGCTATGAAGAAAGACTGGAAAAGCTGGGGTTGTTTTCCTTGGAGCAGAGAAGGCTGAGGGGGGACCTGATTGAGGTATACAAAATTATGAGGGGCATAGATAGGGTGGATAGAAAGGAACTTTTCCCCTTAGTAGAGGGGTCAAAGATTCTAGGTAAGGGGCAGGAGGTTTAGAGGAGATTTGAGGAAAAACTTTTTCACCCAGAGGGTGGTTGGAATCTGGAACTCACTGCCTGAAAGGGTGGTAGAGGCAGGAACCCTCAACATTCAAGAAGCATTTGGATGAGCACTTGAAATGCCATAGCATACAAGGCTACGGACCAAATGCTGGAAAATGGGATTCGATTAGACAGGGCTTGATGGCCCAAAGGGCCTCTTTCTGTGCTGTATAACTCTATGACTCTCTATGACTCTAATGTATTCAACAATGTAAAAAAAAAAGTATAACCATTACAGGAAAGTATCTGGATTAAATGTTTGATGTGCTGTTTTCTCAACTCAAAATTAAGCTTATACTTTATACCCAGAAAAAATGCAGCAGCATTTAATGAGTCATTCTGCACAGTCCGATCTTGGTTTCATTGGCCAGCAACCAACATAGAAACATAGAAGATAGGAGCAGGAGTAGGCCATTCGGCACCTCGAGCCTGTTCCGCCATTTAATGAGATCATGGCTGATCATCCAAATTCAGTACCCTGTCCCTGCTTTCTCCCCATATCCTTTGATCCCTTTAGCCTTAAGAAATATATCTAACTCCTTCTTGAATATATTTAATCAGCTGGCCTCAACTGCCTTCTGTGGTAGAGAATTCCACAGGCTCACCACTCTCGGTGAAGAAATTCCTCCTCATCTCAGTCCTAAATGGCTTACCCCTTATCCTTAGATTGTGACCCCTGGTTCTGGACTTCCCCCGCCATCGGAAACATCTTTCCTGCATCTAGTCTGTCTAGTCCTGTTAGAATTTTATAAGTTTCAATGAGATCCCCTCTCATTCTTCTAAACTCTAGCGAATATAAGCCTAATCGACTCAATCTCTCTTCATACGTCATTCCTGCCACCCCAGGTATCAGTCTGGTGAATCTTCGCTGCACTCCCTCCATGGCAAGAACATCCTTCCTCAGATAAGGCGACCAAAACTGCACACAATACTCAAGATGTGGTCTCACCAAGGCCCTGTACAACTGCAGCAAGACATCCCTGTTCCTGTACTCAAACCCTCTCGCTACGAAGGCCAACATACCATTTGCCTTCTTAACCGCCTGCTGCACCTGCATGCTTACCTTCAGCGACTGGTGCACAAGGACACCCAGGTCTCGTTGCACTTCCCTTTTTCCCAATCTATTGCCCTTCAGATAATAAACTGTCTTCCTGTTTTTGCCACCAAAGTGGATAACCTTGCATTTATCCACATTATACTGCATCTGCCATGCATTTGCCCAATCACCCAACCTGTCCAAATCATACTGGAGTTTCTCTGCATCCTCCTCACAGCACACACGCCCACCCAGCTTTGTGTCGTCTGCAAACTTGGAGATATTACATCTAGTTCCCTCGTCTAGATCATTAATATATATTGTGAATAGCTGGGGTCCTAGCACTGATCTCTGCGGTACCCCACTAGTCACTGCCTGCCACTCGGAAAAAGACCCGTTTATTCCAATTCTTTGCTTCCTGTCTGCCAACCAGTTCTCTATCCAAGTCAGTACCTTACCCCCAATCACATGTGCCTTCACTTTGCACGTCAATCTCTTATGCGGGACCGTATCGAAAGCCTTCTGAAAGTTCAAATACACCACATCCACTGGCTCTCCCTTATCTATTCTACCAGTTACATCCTCAAAAAATTCCAGTAGATTAGTCAAGCACGATTTACCTTTCGTGAATCCATGTTGACTTTGTCCGATCCTTTCACTGTTTTCCAAGTGCTCTGCTATTACATGTTTTATAATGGACTCTAGCATTTTTCCCCACTACCGATGTCAGGCTTACCAGTCTATAATTCCCCGTTTTCTCTCTACCACCTTTTTTAAATAATGGGGTTACATTAGCTACCCTCCAATCCATGGGAACTATTCCAGAGTCTATAGAATTTTGGAAGATGACCAGCAATGCATCTACTATTTCTGGGGCCACTTCCTTAAGTACCCTAGGATGTAGATGATCAGGCCCTGGGGATTTATCGGCCTTCAATCCTGTCAATTTCCCAAACACCATTTCCCTACAAATACTGATTTCATTTAATTCCTCCCTCTCATTAGACCCTATGTTCCCCGAAATCTATAGAAGGTTATTTGTGTCCTCCTTTGTGAAGACAGAACCAAAGTATGTATTTAATTGGTCTGCCATTTCTTTGTTCCCCATTATAAATTCCCCTGATTCTGACTGCAAGGGACTTACACGTGACTTCACCAATCTTTTTCTCTTCACATAGCTATAGAAGCTATTAGTCAGTTTTTATGTTCCCTGCAAGCTTACTCTCATATTCTATTTTCCCCCTCTTAATTAATCCCTTTGTCCTCCTTTGCTGAATCCTAAACTGCTCCCAATCCTCAGTTTTGCTGCTTTTTCTGGCCAATTTATATGTCCTCTCCTTGGATCTTATGCTATCCCTAATTTCCCTTGTTAGCCACGGTTGAGTCACCTTTTTTGTTTTATTTTTATGCCAAACAGGGATGAACAAATTCTGTAGTTCATCCATGCAATCTTTAAATGTTTGCCATTGCCTATCCACCATCAACCCTTTAAGTAACGTTCCCCAATTCATCCTAGCCAACTCGCGCCTCATACCATCGTAGTTTCCTTTATTTAAATTCAGGACCCAAGTCTCTGAGTCAACTGCTTCACTCTCCATCTTAATGAAGAATTCTATCATATTATGATCGCTCCTCCCCAAGGGGCCTCGCACAACAACACTGCTAATTAATCCTTTCTCATTACATAATACCCAGTCTAAGATGGCCTGATCTCTAGTTGGTTCCTCGACATATTGGTCCAAGAAACCATCCCATATACACTCTAGGAATTCCTCCTCCACAGTATTGTTACTAATTTGGTTAGCCCAATCTATATGTAGATTAAAGTCACCCATGATAACTGCGGTGCCCTTATTGCACGTGTCACTAATTTCCCATTTAGTGCCATCCCCAACCTCAGCATTACTGTTTGGGGGTCTGTATACAACTCCCACTAATGTTTTCTACCGCTTGCTATTTCTCAGCTCTACCCATACAGATTCCACATCATCAGAGCTAATATCCTTCCTTACTATTGTGTTAATCTCCTCTTTAACCAGCAATGCTACCCCACCTCCTTTTCATTTTTGCCCGTCCTTCCTGAATATTGAATACCCCTGGATGTTGAATTCCCAGCCTGGTCACCCTGGAGCCATGTCTCCGTAATTCCAATTACATCATATCCGTTTACATCTATTTGCGCAGCTAATTCATCTCCCTTATTACGAATGCTCCTCGCATTAAGACACAAAGCCTTCAGGCTTGTTTTTTTTTGTTTTTTTTAAAACACACTTAGTCCTTTTAGAATTATTATTTACTGTAGCCCTGTTTGATTTGCACCTTTGATTTCTCTGCCTTCCACTTTTGCTTTTCTCCTTCCTGTCTTTTGTTTCTATCCTTGCTTCCCTTTCCTCTGTCTCCCTGCACAGGTTCCCAGCCCCCTGCCATTTTAGTTTAAACCCTCCCCAACAGCACTAGCAAACACTCCCCCTAGGACATCGGTCCGTCATTTATGGACAGAGTTAGGAATGCAACTGTAGACAGGAACATTTTCTAACCAGGCTCTTGCAAGCTTACAAGTAGTTTGGAAGATAAACTGCACAATGTTATTGATGAGCATGCAAATAAACACTTTTGTGAGGTTGTAGAATGGGGTAGTTTAGTAGAAAGCAAAAGGGCTCATCTGAAGCACTGGTTTTCCAGTACAGGAAACTTTGGTTTATCCGGAGGTTGTATGTCCGGAAACCTCGATCTACCAGCAGAAATCAGGAGCCGTTTGGTTAGGTTTTTTTCTTCTCGTGGCTTTGTTTTCAACAGTCGGGCTCTGGAAAGTCTCTCTGAAGCTGTTGCTAAGCTACAGAGACGCTTCCAAGGTACGGGCCGACTGTTTTACAAGCTGTTGCTAAGCAACAGTGTTTGTTGTCAAATACGGAGATGAAAACCTCCGTATGCTTCAACATTAACTTTGTATGTCCGGCAGTTTTGATAGATCGGTAACAGCTCGGTCCCGTCGGTGCCGGATATAACAAAGTTTCCTGTAGTCATTTTCCTTGCCAGCAAGACTAAACATGTATGGGCAGGCAAGTTCCATTAAAACCTTCATAGGCGAGGTCAATATTGTTAACCCTTTGACTGGGTTAATGGGCTGCTTGGCAAAGAGAACTTTTTAAAATCAATGTGGTTTACAGTATTACCTAAACAGGTGAATAGGACAATAATTCTGGAAACCTACAAACATAGCATGCATTTCTATAGGAGGAGATTCCATCAAGAAAATGGTTACCTGTGGAGCGAGATGGTAAAATCTGATTGACCAGGAGGCTGTTTATTTCAGGTAACCCCTTTCTTCCCGAAATCTCGTCTTGAACGTATCTACGAAGAGTCCAGTTTTCTGTACCTGCTGCACCAGATTCCTGACTGTAGCTGATTGACGACGAGCGTATTGTTCTTAATCGTAAACTTTGCGCTCTCTGTTGACGTGCTGCATCACAAGTTTGATTTGGATGCCATATTTGCTTACAGTGGTAACAGAACTCAGTGCCACACCCTTCACGGGCACAAGTGAGTTTTGGACAGCTGGCACAGCCAAACGCTATCACTGCATAACTGCAAAAAAAAAAATTAATGAATTATTGCCTGTATGAAAACAAATTCAGTCCTTACCTCCACTCTATTTCACTGGACATCAAATAAAATCTTTGATTGTAAACTAGCCACACATGCATCCTAAAGGTTTCTCAGACTTCAGAAGTTTGAATCACTCAGCACCTTCATACAAACCCTCAGATCCATTTTACCAGTACTCAATCACTGCAAAGCAGCTCTGATCTAAACCCCAACTCCCAAATTGAGCAATTAGACCAGTACCTGTATTACAAATTTGGGTCAGCCACAGATACCCTCTCTGGTTCAGTCGTTCCCATAAATGGTCCGAGCGCCTTACTTTATGGGTGTTGATTCACACTGCCCTACATCTACTCTCACAATAGCGTAACCCAAGGGTTTGTAACATTAGTACGCCATTGCGACTTGAACCAGATGTCCTCATCTTTCGCACATGTGCTTCTCCAATCTCTCCGGAGACAGACGGAACAAACAAGTGGTGGCAGGGCAGATATGAATGGATGAGCTGCATTAATTCACAGTAAGGTGAACATACAGACAGCAGTTATGATCAGACTCACTTAATTGCCAGCATTAAATTTAAACTTGTATTCTCAGGGTTAAAAGCCCAGTCACAGAGAAGTTCTCAAAAGAGTCCTGAGCTGAGTCACCAGACAGGATGGGCTGCAAAGGGCTTCATAAGATGCAAATTGGTAAGGAAAGCAGAACATGGAATGTCAATGGTAATTGTCAAACGGCTGAAGTGACTGCATTCAATCACAGACTTCCTTGCCATCGTCAAAAACTGGGACATTGGGTTTGATTGATAGCTATGTCGGAAACCTTTGAGAAAGGGACAGGGAGCCTACTCATTGATTTGACTGTAGTCCTCTTTGAGGGACAGCTTGGTGGCCGGGGTCTCCAATTTCAGTATTATATTGGGTTTTTAGTGCTTATTTCAAGCCTGTCTTCAGTTTTGCATCAGAGAAGGACTGCGTTTTAAAATTGTGCTGCCTAGCAGAGAGGCAGAGTCAGTTTAGGGCCACGACAGTGTGTGCGAGAGAGCGAGAGGTGAGGGAGCTAGGTGAGCGAGTGAGAGTGAATGAGGGCGAGTGTGAGAACACGGAATAATGCAGCACAATATATTCCAGTAGTTGATGAAGAGCAAGAGTCACCTGGGTGTTATATTGCTCAAATACTCTCTGCATATGAAACTCAACTTTGAGAGGCCAGAATCTATAATCTATAATTGTGCTCCTGGGTGCTCTTCAGTTTAAATATTTGCAGTGTTGTCAGTAGGATTTTAGCAAAGCATGAAAATGCCACACGCTCATCCTTGCGAGCTTTACTAATATCTTAGGGACAACACAGAAAACCTTGGAATATTCAACAGCTTTCGGTTCCAAGGCTTCAGGTTGGTCACACTGTTGAGATTACTAGAAACACCTTTAAGCAGAACATCTAATTGGGATTAAATAACTAATGGGGTCAGAAAAACAACAGCTTGTATGCTGTCAGACGTATTGTGCATCACTTGGCAAATATATTAGTTTCTTCATGTTTGGCAATTACATTCAGTCTGATGTCTTACTCATTTTTTATTTTGAAGGGCAGGAACCATCAATTATTGGAGCTCTAAATCTGAACAGCCCACTGGCTCAGTAAAACTGCACGTTTTACTACGTTAAAGCTATTTAAATGCAAGCTGCTGTTGTTGAAACATCACAAAATTGTTTTAAGAATTTGACAGTATCACAGTTATAGAAGCATGAATATAAGGTGCACTAGACATAATCCTTAGTTAAAGAAAGAATTTGTCTATGTTGAGGATTTATAGTAAGCTGGGTAAACAACACCAAGTGCGTGAAACAGAAAATATGTTTTTTCTGATGACTCGGGTGATTTATCCCTTGCACATATGCAAAGGGGCAAACTACCAATACAATTAGACTAGAGTATTTTTGGCTCCCCCGATGGCTGAGTTTCTCTCCAGTGAGTAGAGGACATCTCCTGACTTGTGCTGAACTAGTTGATCGAAGTTTGGGTAGTTGTACGGCCACAATTGACCTCAGCAGCCCAGGTTAGAAAGGGGGAAAACTGACCAGCTTTCCCTCTCCTGATCACTATTAAATCAACTACTATGTGGCATCAGGATTGGCCTCAGTCGTCATGCACTCACGATGGAAAAGCCTCAATACCACGGTCAAGGCTCCCAATGAAATAAAGACTATTTGGGTAAGATACCCGAGACTGACTAGCACCCAGAGAACTGAACCTCAGCATGTAGTCAACACATGCAGGGAAAGAAGAAAATTAATGAGGAGAGAAAAATGCATGTGGTTATTTTAATTCTCTATATGCATGCAACTGCAGAAACATGGAGGCAGAAATTCCGGTCCCTACGGGTGAGTACGTACTGTGAACTCACCCGTAGGGACATCGGAAATGCCGGTTTCAGGCATGCACTGGAAACCGGCATTCCCGATCTGTCAAGAAAGCTCTTGACAGATCGGACGCCTGCCCTGGAGCAGGGCCTCTGCAGGTGGAGAGTTAAGTTTTTTGGAGACCCTCCATCCACAGAAAACACTTACAATTCTTGCGCCTGTAAAAGCAGGCGCAAGGCCAGCTTTTACCAGGCTAAGAGTTGAAGTAAAAAAAACATTTTTCCACTGATTTATCATTTTAAAATAGTTTAAAGAAAGGTAAGTTTATTTTTAGCCCTGTTAAAAACTTTATTTTTTTCAAAAATTTAAATTTTTGTTTAAAATAGTTAATGTATGTAATTTAGTCATTTTAAAAAGTGATTTTATTTTTAATTGAAGTTTTACTTATGTTTTGAGGGTGATCTCTATTCATAGATTTGACAGGTCTTCCTGTCAAATCTATGAATGGATAGTTCCTGCTCTGATTGGCTCCCCATGGCCCACGTGATCCCAGGGACGCTGCAAACAACCTGCGCCTCTCGGATACGCGTGCCCTGCACCCCGGCAGTTTGAAGAGGCACAGCAACGGAACTCTGCACCTCCCGGAAGCCCTCCGGTCCAGGCGGAGATTTTTCCAAATCGCAGCCCTCTGCCCGCGAACGCAATTTCTGGGCCATTATATACATGGGCCAGGACTGGGCGCAATGCTGGGTGTTCAGGCCCTATTTAGACAGCACAAAAGTATGAGCTGTTCCATTATTCAAACTGACTTATAAGTTAGAGACTTTCATTTCTTAGAAATGTGCTTTGAAACTCAGAAGTTAACATCTGTAATGCTTCAAGCCAACAGTCCCATTACACAAGCTTAATCGTCAGTTCATGTTCATGTACTCCTAACTATCTTTACAAAAGTGAACAATTACACCAACTGCAAATGCTTATCGTTTAACCCTGTAACATGTGACTCAAATCTCTGCATCTAAATCCAACCCATTAAGCTTTTTATTGCACCCTACAAATCAAAATGAAAAAGTGGATTGGCCTATGACCAGCACTTTAAAAAAAAAAAAAATAGACTGATCTTTAAGTATAAAGTAAATCTTAAATGCTCAAGACATGAAATGTTCTAGTGCTTAAGAGTGCACAGGCAAGATGAGTAATCTTGCTGTTTTATGATGAAATCAGACCAGTCTTGGAAGAGGGCTATGTAATTTGGTTAAATAAGAGAAGTCTGTTTTTCTCTCCACACACTAAGGCTTTCCGAGATCAAGCTAGGTGTATCCTATGAAGAATAACAATGGAATACAGCAGGAAAAAGGTAAACGACAGAAAATGCTGGAAACACTCAGCAGGCCAGGCAGCATCGTGGAGAGAGAAACAGAGTTAACGTTTCAGGTCGAAGACCTTTCGTCAGAACTGGAAAAAGTTGGGAGAAATAACAGATATTTAGGCTAAAGGCTGCTCCTTTGATTTTGCAATTTATTTGTATTTTTTGAGGGGGGGTGGGGGAAGAAACACAATTAGTCTTTAGATGGTCATTTGAAACATTAAACTGAATGCACAGGTTTAAGTGAATAATCCACCAAGTTTTATACTAAAAACGTAATTTAAAAAGGATGGAATCCAAATGCTTATCTAACATTTCCTAATTTCAGCATAAAGCTTGCTCAATCGCTATGTAGCAAGAATGCACATATGAAAACGTTTTAAAGACAGCACTGGGTGCAAGTGCTTTTGCCCAAATTAGTTCCCTAATGGTTCTCTGATGACGTGGGAGTATCCTTAATCACTTCCTCGCCAGTGGAAGCACACTGAGCATTTGCAGGGTGCTGGTATATTAGACAACTGTTTAGAGAGAGAGAGATAATGTGCTGCCAATCCCCAGGGTAAATGCATTCGGAACATGGTACCTTCATAAGCAAATCTGCAATGAAACGTGGAACATATGGTGGGCTTGCAAGCCTCCTTTTATTATTATATACACAGTCTGGTTTATTTGAAAGTATAATCTGAAATATTCCTTTAAGGTTTTCTATACCAGCTGTTTAGTAAGAAACCGGTGCTGGTTAACAAATGGATTACAGTTCAATTGGTGTGCAGTAGCAAATCACATTTTATCTGCCAGAACTTATGCAATGGAAATGCTTGTCACCCAAGTGATCTAAAACTAGTGAACCACACTGTTCAGCACTGGATCTCATGAATGGTCCTACCACAGTCACTTATATGCTAATTACATTTGAATTCATTTCTCAGATGAAAAAGCCTCACCTTCCAAGAGATTCCCAGACTTCTCATGGAGACTGAGATTTGTGGCAACAGTCACTTGGCGGTGGATCAAGAATGCTATTTAATAAAAATCCAGTACTGTAACAACTAAATTGTGCACACAAAGCTGAAGGTTGAGCCAGAATCAGAGGCCCAGTCACCATGTACAAGATTTTAGCTAATACTAATTGCTTTTAAAGTGTGTTTTGCTTTATAATGGTCTCACTTAAGTACTTGTGGGAATTTACTTGCCCCCATTTCTCAGTTAATTCAAAAGCTTAACAAATACTCATCAGTTTGTATAGTGTATTAGTATTGTGTTTGTAATATTTACCAATGTTACAAACACAATAATAATACACTATACAAAACTACAAGGTTTTTTCCCCCAAAAAGAAAAGTAGGATCATTATTAACTGAAATGGTATTGATTTCAGATCTTACTGCACAATTGCAGCAATGAGGAATGCTATCTTCATATTTTTCTACTGCAGCATTATTCAAAGCAATGAGCAGCTGAAGGTGCCAGGGCTGAATGACAAATATCACTTTTCAATATCTAAACTTGGAAATTCCCAAAACAGTACAACAGCCACGGCATAGGCTACTGAAAAGGTAAGTATTAGAGAGAGAGAAAGCTTGTCTCCTTGTCTTAAAATCAGACCGTGTACTTTTTCCGTGAACACTAGAGGATAACAGCTGCTCAGATTCTCACAAGATTATTCTTTTAAGGAAGAAAGGCAGAGAGTTACCATTTTCACATTTGGCCAGTCAGACATACAGGGGGGTGAAATTGCGTTTGGGGCAGTAACTTTTAAAAGTTTGGAAAATTAGCGCCAGGCTCTATGTTTTTCTAACTTGTGAAAAATTCCGTTTTCTCGCTCCGAGAGAGAGGTGGAGCGCTAAATCAAACGCTCCACTTCCCTCTTGGAGCACGATCGGCGGCAGGCGTGGCGGGGAGTCCTGCAGCGTTGCACACTGGGCCGTGCAGCGCTGCTGCGTCGGAAGGCTCCTTCCCTCTCTCAAAGGGAAGGGCCATCGCTGCAGACTCTGCAAAAGAAAAGCCACCTGCCTGGACCACCAAGGGAGAGCGAACCCGCGCGATCAGCCCGGCACTCACTCGGAGCGATAACGGGAGGCGCCAAGGTACCAAATTTCTAGCCCATAGTGTGTGTCTTTGAGACCTCTTCCAGCATTCCTGAACAAGTTGTGTAAATAGTTCTGTCAATGCGTGTGGTGGTTTTTTATTTTTAATTGACAATTTTCTTCCACCTCTGAAGACATCAACTCCTTGCTAGGGTAAGGTTTCACAGGCACGGAGCATCTATGGTGTACGGTGTCAAAGCAGCTTTGACAGCGAGTGTCAGCAAGCTATTTGACGGGAAGAATTTCACTTTGGAGCCCAATTCTATCCTCACCTAATTCCTACAAACACACATTTTTCAGCAGGCAGTGTTAAATAGTGATCAGGTGCAAGACCCAGGACTAATCTTGCTCCACCTCAAGTGGGAACCATGGCCGATATTCCTCCACCTTAACCAGGGGCACTTTGCCCAATTGTGGAGCCCTGCTGCTGTGCAGGGCAGGGATCAACTGACAGGCGATGACAAAATGTGTGACCTTCTTGATCTGTACAAGCAGCTGATTCACTAAATTACTTGATGAGCATATCAGGGGAGCACTGTGCAGAGAGTTAAGAGCAACCACAGAGACAAGGACAGTTACCATAAAATCTGTTGCACAAGTCACACCTTGCAGGCAACCTATGAGCAGCAAACCTCAGGGTTCGATTCACATACTGGCCCAAGTGATTTCACCAATGGATAAAATTACAATTGCTGGCTTTTAAATTGTACAAGTCATTTGAAATTGCAATCACTAACACCTAAATGTTTAAGTATAATATAAATCAACCTAGACACACAAAACCAGAGAGAAAATATTGGCTCAAAATGGAATTATGAGCTCAAGTGGACTAAAGATATTTTTCCTAGTGTTTCAATCAAATGCTCGAGTCAGAAAGTTGCCACGTGAACAGGATGCATTCGACCAGAGACTTCCAGGCATTGTAACTTAAGTGTTTGCGATGTTATATAACTTAGCAGCGGATTCTGCAGAAGGGGCAACTTGCAGTGTGAAAAATTAGACTGGCCTGATGATAATGTTTAATGTTATGATAGCATCAAAAGCATATATCTAATCTATTGGGGCAGCAGGTAATATGTATTCGTAGATAAATGCAAAAACAGAGTGCTTTACTGGGTTGACAGAACACATTTAATAACTCCAAAATAGCAATATTTTGAAACACCTGGAAGTAAACCAACCCACGTGATCCCTCTTCTCCGTCCCCTCCTCCTTCCCCTCCGTGACAATCATTACATCCAATGTGGTCTTTCCTTACCCACAATCTGGAGCAGGGCACCATCTGCAGTCTGGATCTGCCACCAGCCACCGGCGTAGCATAAATTCCTCGTACTTCTCCATCAGCAAATCATCATTTAAAATCAACTGGATGTCATGGGGATTGAATCGCTCGGTACACTCTGGGCAGCTGATATTAACCCTACTTTCGGAGATCTCTATCCGCAAGTACTGCCGCAAGCAGTCTGCGCACGACCTGTGGTGGCAAGTCATAATATCTGGAAATTTGTCCTTAGTGTGACGTAAAAGGCACAGAGGGCATTCAAGAAAGTCTCCACTTTGTTTGTCAGTGGATGTAGTCCCACTTTCAGAAGAGCCACAAGTTGACAATATGGAGTTCTTGTCATTACATAGCTCTGAATGAATGCTTTCAATACTTGCAATTCCATCAACTCCTCCATTCAAGTCCCTGGACTTTCGTTTTGACTCTTTTTTCCTTCTAAACAGAGACCCGAGTGAAAGGCGGCGTTTCTTTGGTGCCTTTTTAACAGAAGGTAAACTGACCGAGGACGCAGAGGACTGCAGGTCACGGTCCGATCCCATTTGCTGATTGCGATGTAAACTCATTTCTCTTGCACCCCTCTTTCAGAGGTTCCAGTCCTGGAAACTTGCTGCAAAGCAGTGTTCTTCCAAGTCTTAATCCATGTTCTAGAACTCTCTCATTCATCAAATGTGGCTACCCTTGGGAGATCACAAGGCAGTTTACTGGAAAAAGCATTCCTGGAATTTCTGTAAAAGAACAGGAAACCGTTAAATCTTTCAATCATACCCTTGCTATAAATGGTATTACACATTCTGTGCACCAGTATAATCACTTCTAACATTGCTGGTCACTGCTAACTTTTGATTTGATATGGTTTTAAAGAACATTCGCTAAACTATATGCACCTTCAATGTTTGTGCTACAAAGCTAACAAACACTAGTTTAAAGGTCAGAAAACAAACAGGGAAGGGGAAGTATGCAACAGGACCACATTTTTTAATCATGAAAAACAGTTTCCTGTACAGAATGGCACTTTATGTAAACTTTAGCTAGGACAGGCAGTTGCAGTCTATTTTTCTTTTAAAGAAAACCGCAAGCCTAGCACAGCAACATACAAAAACCTATTTCTGATGTTAAAAATATGCCAACTATTGAAATGAGTAAACAAGGGAGGCAGTTTGCATTGGGCACCCCAAGCTGCTCCGGTACAAATCTCAGCTGTGCTGCTACGGGGAGGCGTCGAGCATTTTCTCACAGGGGAGGGCGAGAGAGAGAGAAAAGAAATGTGAGGGAATTCACCAGAGTGGTGCAGGTTAGCTTGAAAAAGCATCGCTCGATATGAACACATCGCTTGCCCATCCTCACTCATAAAAAGGGGCCGAGTACAGAGGAAGAAAATAAAACACACACACGTATATACACCCCATTCATTTTTAGGAGCATCAACTTAGGGACTTCTCCAGTCTTATTTTGCCCTTTCAAGTGTTTAATCTGATTCACTAAATTCAAAGAGAGTAATTTGTACATACAGAAATAATTAATAAAATGTCTTTAGAAATCCTACTTTTTTTCAACAAAAAAAAGGCCACACAACCCACAAAAACTAGCAAGTTATCCATCAACTCCTATTATTTTTTATACAGATAAAATGAAGCTTCAACCATAAAATACACATTTCAGACATACCCATGTATTTAATGAAGTTTACAAGACAGGCATGTTTACTTAAACTAACAAGATAGTACTCATCCCTCCGTGTACAAAATGCTCTTTGAACTGGAATTGGGGCATGAACTTCACACACCCCAGAATAACTACCAAGGAACTAAAATATCTGAAGCAACTGTAATGGAGGCAAAACAAAACAATGCAGGGCTTAAATACCACAGAATCAGTAGCTGCCAAGCGTGTTTGTTGAAACCACAAATTTTCCTGCACATGAAAGCAGAATGCACAGCACAAACATTTCGGAATGTATTCGCCATTCCCACTGGACCGGTAGTGTAGGTCATTGCTGGATCTGTTGTTTTTTGTCTTAACAGACCAGCATTCATTTTGAGCTCTGCAATGGTAATGAGTCAGAGTCATACGGCACAGGAGGCTGCCATTCGGCCCATCGAGTCCGTGCCGGCTCTCTGTAAAGCAATCCAGTCAGTCCCATTCCCCCGCTCTATCCCCGCAGCCCTGCAAGTTTATTTCCCTCAAGTGCCTATCCAGTCTCCCCTTGAAAACACCGAGTGTCTCCACTTCCATCACTTCCGTCAGCAGCGAGTTCCAGGTCCTCACCACTCGCTGCATAAAAAGCTTTTCCTCACATCCCTCCTGTATCTCTTGCCCAAAACCTTAAATCTGTGTCCCCTAGTCCTTGTACCATCAACCAGTGGGAACAGCCTTTCCCTGTCTAGCCTATCCAAACCCATCATAATCTTGTACACCTCTATCAAATCACCCCTCAACCTCCTTTGCTCTAATGAAAACAAATCCAACTTCTCCAACCTGTCCTTGTAGCGAAGATCCCCCACCCCCAGAACCATTCTGGTAAATCACCTCTGCACCCTCTCAAGGGCCTTCACATCCTTCCTAAAGTGTGGTGACCACAACTCCAGTTGTGGCCTAACCCGCGCTTTATAAAGGTTCAGCATAACTTCTCTACTTTTGTACTCAATACCTCTGTTTATGAACCCAAGATCCCATATGCTTTGCTAACCACTCTCTCAATATGAAGACATTTTTGGCATTCACAAAACAATATTCTACACTAACAAAATAGTGGCAACATTTACAGAAAATCTAACGCAATGTTAGTTATTCAAGCTTACCTTAAAAAAGTACCTATTTGGAAGACTCTCTCACCTTAAACCTGAATTCTAAAGCATGACTTACTTCAGGGCCAAGAAAATCCCTCCAGAAACAACAAAGAAAAACAGTCAGAAAATCTCCACTTAAAAAAAGAACAGTATCAGATACCGCAAATGAACTCCAGTACTAGAGGGCGGGAAGGCGGTGTTCAAGTTTACACCAGCTACTGGATGGGCCAAACTGGCTAGGCCTGGTGGTCTTCTCACCCCACACCCGCCACCCTCACGCTCCCCCTACCCCAGGAGGTTTGTGTGGAGGTTCAGATCACAGAACAGCCCCGTGTGAGGTTAAACATTATAACTAGCATAGACAGTAAGCAAATTATGGTTAAACAAAATAGTTTAGACGCAATTCTTAATGCAAGACAAACACTGCATGTGCTAACCATTATTTTTTTTTAAATGACCAATCAATTATTCCCAGTTGACATAGGAAAATGCACACTGAGATTTTACCTGTTGTTTAAAGCAGATTGATAGGTTTTCCTGGCCATCAGAATTTGTATTTACAAAGCAGCCTTGTATGAATTTTAAAGTGAACAGCCCTTAACCAGGTCTCGCAATATCCAAGAACCCTGAATGCTAAAATCCATGGAGAGGAAATAAAGACTGCTCATCGATTACTCATTTGTTCTCATTACTAAATAAGGGATTTTTGTGGTTAAATTGGCTAGCTTTTCAGTCATTCAATTTAGCAACACCCTGAAAGAACCCTCGGGGAAGGGAGCTTCACAATCCAGTAGATTTTCATTTTAATCTTGTCCGCCTGTCAGGGTTAGCATTCCACACCACCCCACAATCCCAAAGATGAAGTTGTGTGCATGCAGTATTGCCATAAGGGAAAGCGTGCTAGTGCCTACAATTGCTGTTCAATAATGGATGTATAATTAATTCAGTGAATGAGTGGTCATATTGAGCAATAATCAGGAGAATTTCTAATGATCCATACAATAACCAACCACAAGATAGCCAATAGATATTGATGAGCAAGGCCATTTGGCACCAAGATAGAGACTGTCTGTTCCGCTGCCTCTGCTGCTTCCCCACTTTCCCCATGCAATTCAAACCTGCCCTAGCCCTGAACACAACTCTAGCTTCTGTCCCATCTCCCCCCATGCCCTATTCAAAACTTTTCACCCGAATCCCGCTAAACCGCTGACCACCCAACTTCAGTTCTTGGTCCCCATATTAGCTGACACTGTAAATGGTTCCCGCTCATGATTTGCCCCCTCCCTTTCAGCCCTGCCATCATACTCCTCAAAAAAAAAACCTAGACCCCACGGACCTTCCAAACTATGCACCATCTCCAACCTCCCTTTCCTAAAGTCCCTGAAGAAGTTATCGTCTCCCAAATCTGTTCCCACTTTTCTGGTAACTACGTTTGAACCTCGCCAATCAGGTTTCTGCCCTTGCCACAGCACTGAAACGGCCCTAAGCAAGTCACAAACAAGATTCTCTGCGGCTGTGGTGCATTATCCCTCCTCATCACTTTTGCAGTCCGACACCATTCTCCTCCAAAGCCTTCCTTCCGTCGTCCAGCTTGTTGGGACTGCCCTCACTTGGTTTCACTCTTACCTGTCCGATCATAGCCAGAGCATCTCAAGCAATGGTGTCTCTTCCCATCCCCACACGTTACCTCTGAAATCACCCATGGGATGTATCATTTGCTCCCTTCTCTTCCTCATCTACATGCTACCCCTTGGTGGCATCATCTGAAGACGTGGAGTCAGCTTCCACATGTATGCTGATGACACCCAGCTGTACCTACCCACCATCTCTCTCAACCCCCCCACCGTCTCTGTGCTGTTAAGACCGCTTACTTGACATCCAGTCTTGGATGAGCCCTAATTTCCTCAAACTAATCATTGGGAAGACTGAAGTCAACATTTTCAGACCCCAATACAAACTCCATATCCTTGCCACCAATTGCAGCCCTTCCTGACCACTGTCTCAGACTGTTCGCAACTACATTGAGCTTCCAATCCCATAACCTCTCCATCACAAAGAGTGCCTTCTTCCACCTCCAACATCACCCGCCTCTGCCCCGCCTCAGTCCATCAGCCGCGAAAATCCTCATCCATGCATGTGTCATCTCAAGACTCAACTACTCCAATGATCACCTGGCCAACCTGATATTCTCCACCTTCAGTAAACTTCAACTCATCCAAAACTCCGCTCTTTATTCCTATCCTGGTCCCCAACATCTAAAATGTAAAAATCTTATGTTTAAATCCCTTCATGGTCTCACCCCTCCTTATCCCTCTAACTTCCTCCAACCCTCCAACCCATCCACACTCTCCTGACTCTGGCCTCTTGTGCATCACCCCTCCCTTTGTTCTACCATTGGTGGCTCTGTCTTTAGTCACCTAGGCCCTACTCTCTGGAATGTTCTCCTAAACCCCTCTATCTTTCCACCTCCCTTTCTTCCTTTAAGGCCAACTCTTTGACCAAGTCACCCCTCTGAATATCTTCTTTGGCTCCGTGTCCATTTTTTGATTACACCCGAGAGAAGCGGTTTAGTACTTTTTCTAGGCTGACGGCGCTAATAAATACAAGTTGTTAATGTCATTGTTGGATTCCTATTTTTAAAAGTTAAATCAAGTGACAATTTTCTTAACAAAAAGTATAACTTTACTCCTGCATAATCTTATTTCTACCACAGCAGCTTGTGCCTGGATACGCTCACTTTGCTGCATATTTCCTATGGGGTTATATGGTTTCAAAAGTTTTAATTGTGGTCTCATTTGCATAAAAGACCAGACTCTGATCAAAAAATCAATTTGAATGATGGCCTTGCTTTAACGAGCAGCATTAATCAAAAAGAACTGAAGATTTGTATGTTTGATACAGACATGCAAAGTATTCATAGCTTTCTGGATAGTCACCCGACATTAGTGACATCTGTTTTTTATTGTTAATTGCATGTACATATTAAGTATTTTTGAGTTAGTTCGAGAATCTCCATCAATGAGTCAACACCGGAGCAGTTAAAAGCAGAGAGCTTTAAACAAAAGAAAAAGATTTAAGGACAGTACAAAAAGATGCTAAGTTCACCATGCAGTAACAAAAACAACTTGAATTCAAGCAGTGTTTTATCACATTCTCAATACAATGAATTACTTCGAAGTGTAGGTAGCCTTTTTGTGCACAGTAAGCTCCCACAAACAGCAATGAGTTGAAAGCCCAAGTAAATAAAAGCTTTGATACTTAACGCAGACACCTGAACTCATCCCATATATAACTTTCAGCAATTGCTGATTATTGGTGCTTTATATTACTAATTATTTGGAAGTGGATGCTTGTTACTTCAGTCAAAGTAATGAAGAGACAGATTCCAGGTCACAGGGACAATATCTACTTATGGAACTGCTGTTAGGCCATTGAGAAAAAATAAAAATCTTAAAACTGCACTTTGTTTTGAGAATGGTTGGTGTTTAATACTCCTCAGAATTGTACTAGTCAGCCTGCCTTAAGTTAATACTGTGGAAATCAATTTATGATGGAGCTCCCAAAGTTGAGGCCTCCGTGACTATTTAACTTAGCCAGTACATGAAGCAGCTTAAAACAATACCAGAAAAAGGAAAAAGTGGTAGGCAGGAGAGAATGCAATGCTGTACTGTTCAGCTATTAAGCCACCAAGACCCTGGGAGTTCATTATTTCTTTTTCCTCCCCTTGTAATAAGGTAAATATCCCTTCAATTTAATATTTTGGAAACTGGAGACTATGAATAACTCTTACCAACCATTGATTTTAAATCTAGGAAGGGATCAAAGTGCATATTGTGACATAAATTTTCAGAACCTCTGGCCATAGGGGAGGTGCCAGAGAACTGAAGAACAGCTAACGTAGTACCATTATTCAAGAAGGGTAGTAGGGATAAACCAGGGAATTACAGGCCAGTGAGCCTAACATCAGTGGTAGGGACATTATTGGAAAGAATTCTGAGGGACAGAATTGGTCTCCATTTGGAGAGGCAAGGATTAATTAGGGATAGCCAGCATGGCTTTGTCAAGGGAAGATCATGTCTGACCAATTTGATTGAATTTTGAGAGGGGGTGACTAGGAGTGTGGATGAGGGTAGTGCAGTGGATGTGGTTTACATGGATTTCAGTAAGGCTTTTGATAAAGGTCCGCATAGGAGACTGGTCAGGAAGGTAAGAGCCCATGGGATCCAGGGTGCCTTGGCACATTGGATCCAAAACTGGCTTAGTGGCAGAAGGCAGAGGGTGATGGTGGAAGGTTGTTTTTGTGACTGGAAGCCTGTGTCCAGTGGGGTACCACAGGGATCGGTGCTGGGTCCCTTGCTGTTTGTGGTCTACATTAATGATTTGGATGTGAATGTAAAAGGTATGATCAGTGAGTTCGCAGATGACACGAAAATTGGTGGGGTGGTAAATAGCGAGGAGGGAAGCCTCAGGCTACAGGACGATATAGATGGGTTGGTCAGATGGGCGGAACAGTGGCAAATGGAATTTAACCCTGAAAAAGTGAGAGGTGATGCATTTTGGACAGACTAACAAGGCAAGGGAATACACAATGAATGGTAAGACCCTAGGAAAGACAGAGGATCAGAGGGACCTTGGTGTGCATGTACATAGATCCCTGAAGGCAGCAGAACAGGTGGATAAGGTGGTTAAAAAGGCATATGGGATACTTGCCTTCATTAGCCGAGGCATAGAATATAAGAGCAGGGAGGTTATGATGGAGCTGTACAAAACGCTGGTAAGGCCACAGCTGGAGTACTGTGTGCAGTTCTGGTCGCCACACTATAGGAAGGATGTGATTGCTTTGGAGAGGGTGCAGAGGAGATTTACCAGGATGTTACCTGGGCTGGAGCGCTTCAGCTATGGAGAAAGACTGGACAGGCTGGGGTTGTTTTCCTTGGAGCAGAGAAGGCTGAGGGGGGACCTGAGTGAGGTATACAAAATTATGAGGGGCATAGATAGGGTAGATAGAAAGGAACTTTTCCCCTTAGTAGAGGGGTCAATAACAAGGGGGCATAGATTCAAGGTAAGGGGCAGGAGGTTTAGAGGGGATTTGAGGGAAAACTTTTTCACCCAGAGGGTGGTTGGAATCTGGAACTCACTGCCTGAAAGGGTGGTAGAGGCAGGAACCCTCACAACATTCAAGAAGCATTTGGATGAGCACTTGAAACGCCATAGCATACAAGGCTACGGACCAAATGCTGGAAAATGGGATTAGATTAGACAGGGCTTGATGGCCGGTGCGGACGCGATGGGCCTCTTTCTGTGCTGTATAACTCTATGACTTTATATTGGCTACAACAATGACAAATTCATTCGGACAACAGAAAAATAAATCAAAAATAATGCATTACATATTGATAATCATTTTCTATGCCACTTAGCTAACTTTGGTTCTTTTTAAATATCCTGAAGTTTGTTAAATTTCCAACAGGCCCCCCCCCCAAAAAAAATCACAATCTGTGTCCTTTACTTGTACAGGGAAATAAATTCATAAGAACATGACTTATCAGTATAAGATTACACAATGTAGAAAGTAGAACTGAAGCCGAGGTTCATTTTGGAATCACGCCATCATTTTTAATAGAGCACATTGACTCATCATCGAACCTATAAAATTGCCGGTAAACTTACAGGAAATGAGTATCACCATACAAAGTTGAACAGTCACTGCCTTCATAATAGTTAAGCAATTTGAGCTCCAGGGAACTGTGTGCAAAATAGTCAATAAAGCCCACCATAGTAAATCAAAATGGAGATAAATGAAAATGATTAAAAATCAGCGGCTGGCAAGGACTATTCAGAGTCAACAGTATCAAAAATATTAGGATATTTACAGCACAAGGGGGAGAAAAAAGAAACCAAGAATCTCATTGCCTGATTTAGCAGAACAACAGTTACTGCCTTTGTTACATTTACCTGGATTGGCGCAATAAAACTGCATCTCACTCATGCAATTCAGGTGCACTCTAGTGCCCTTCTCAACTTGGACCATGTGCAGCAACTTTCAGAGTTTTACAGAAACCAGAGTGCCTAATATGTGTAGCACAATTCACTCAACATACAGTTTGAATCTACATAATGGTAGAGGTCCACCAGCCTGAATAGAACAGGGTCAGACTCGTGGCAGAAAGCAGAAACAACAGCTTCAATGCTTATCACAAATTATCATTCGCACTATTGCTCTGGGCATTATACCAGAGCCAACCCAGGAACAGTCCAGCTTTAAATTGCCTATAGTTGAATTAGAGTCAAAATCAAATGATTCACACAATTTGCCCTACTACCCATTTAAATCCTAGCATAGCAAAAACAGAAGTCATTTGTTTTGGGAGCCTGTAGGTGCATGGTTGGCAGGTACTTGCACACACACTTAGCTCAATTTTACAAGTTTGCTACTTCACAACAATGTCCTTAAAACACCAAACATTCAAAAAATTGATAGGAACATAAAAACAGGAGTAGGCCATTCTGCCCCTTGATCTTCTCTGCCATTCAATTAGATCATGGCTGATCTGTACCTCGACTCCATGTACCCGCCTTTGATATCTTTCCTGAGGTACGGTGCCCTAAACTGAACATGGCACTCCAGATGGGGTCTGATCAGGGCTGTGTACGACTGAAGCACCACTTCTGCACTTTTATATTCAAACTCCCTTGAGATAGAGGCCTTTTAATTATTTTTCATATCATGATTTGTGTACTTGGGACACCTAAATCTCTCTGCTCCTCCACAGCTCCTAGTCTCTCGTCATTAAGAAAATATTCTGATTTGTCTTCTCGAATCCAAAGTGGATGACCTCGTACTTCCCCACATTGAATTCCATCTGCCACAGTTTTGCCCACTCATTTAATCTGTCTATGTATCTTTATAATAATTTCCTGCTCCCATCTACACAATTTACAGTGCCTCCCAACTTAGCGTCATCTGCAATCTTGGATATACAAGTCTCTTTTCCTTCATCCACGTCATTAGTGTATATGGTGAAACGCTAAACCCCCAGTAGAGATCACTGGGGAACACCAAACTGCACATCCTGCCAATCAGAGAGCGTTCCCTTTATCCCAACTCTGTCTCCCATCTACCAACCAATTACCAAGCCATCTCATACGGTTAGCTCCAATTCTGTGCGCTGCCATTTTTGACGATAATCTCTTGTGCGGAACCTTATCAAATGCCTTCTGGAAGCACATAGACAACATTCATAGACACTCCCCTATGCACCATGCTCGTGACTTCCTCATAAAATTCAAGCAGATTAGTCAGACATGACCTACCTTTCACAAATTTCCGCTGGCTCACTGATCAGCTGATACTTGTCCAAGTGCTCAGTCATTCTGTCCTTGATTAGAGATTCCAGTAACTTCCCCATAACTGATGTTAAACTAACAGGTTTGTAGTTACCTGTTTTTTTCCCCTCCCTTCTTAAATAATGGAATGACATTTGGAATTTTTCAATGCAATGGCACAAATCCAAAATCTAGAGAGCTTTAGAAAATTATGACCAACACATCTGCATTTTTTTTTTTATTTTTTATAAAAAGTACCTTGGGGTGCAAACCTTGAGGTTTTGGAGATTTGTATATCTTAAGTCGAGTTATTTTCTCCATTACCATTCTTTGGCTTATATTAATCCACTAAGTTCTTTCCCTTGACTTACTTTTAGATTCCCTTGTACCACTGTTATTTTGTCCTCTCCCTCTACAGCAAAACCAGTTATAAAATACTCATGTAACAAGTTTACCATTTCCTTATTGTCCATTATAGTCTTGTCTGCATTTGTCTTTAATGGACCCACATTCCCCTTTACCAATTTCATTCTCTTAATATATTTTCAAAAACTTTGCTGTTATCTTTGATATCCTTTACAAGTTTTTTTTTCATATTTCCTTTTTGCACCTTATTACCTTCTTTGTATCCCTTTGTTAAGGTGTCAGCCTTGGCTCGGTGATAGCACTCTTGACTGAGTCAGAAGGTCATGGGTTCAAAGTCCCACTCCAGAGATTTGAACACAACCCAGGCTGACACCTCAGTGCAGCACCGAGGGAGTGCTGCACTGTCGGAGGTGCTGTCTTTCGGATGAGATGTTAAACCGACACCCCGTCTGCCCTCTCGGGTGGGCGTAAAAGATCACATGGCACCATTCAAAGAGGAGGGGTCTTCTCCTGATGTCCTTCAACAAATACCTCAACAAACATTAAAACAGATCATTTGGTCATGCATCTCTTTGCTCTATATGGGAGCTTACTGTGCACAAAATGGATGCCACGTTTCCCTACATTACAACAGTAAATACTCTTCAAAGTACTTCAATGGCTGTAAGTGTTTTGGGACGTCCTGAAATCGCGAGGGGCGTTATATAAATGCAAGCCCTTTCCTTTGTTGCTTTTTATAGCAGTCCCAGTCTGCTGATTTCCTTTTATTTGTGCAAACCTTTTCCTTTAGTTTGACACACTCTTACCCTTATTTGTTGACATGATTGCTTAACTACATAAGTGGAGCTTTTGCCATTTAGATTGTACCGAAGACTTTTTTGAATACTTCTTGCTACTTTATTTGTCTGTAGGTTTATCCCATTAACAGTTTAGCCTAGTTTGCTGTGGTCAATTCATTTCCCAGCTCTTCAAAGTTTGCCTTATTTAATTTAAAACCTTGGTTTGTGACTCTCCCTTGTCCCGCAAACTTAATATCAAATTCAATCATATTATGGTCATTATTCCCAAATTGTTCCCTTATCGCCAGACTGTTAACTAATTCTGGTTCATCACTAAATCTAGTATGGCCTGTCCTAAAACATCTTGTTCTAGAGAACTATCCCGAATACATTGCTTTTACTACTTCAGCTGTTCTGTTTCTCCCAGTCCAGGTAAACATTAAAATCTCCCATTATACCCACATTGTTTTTGCTACATGCTTCTCTGATCTCTGTATTTAGACACTCCCCCCACCCCCACTACATCACTATTATTATCAGGTAGTCTGTATATCCACCAGAATCTTGCAGCTTTTGCTGTTCCTTAATTCGATTCAGTGTTTTCACTGCCTGATCACACTTATTGAAATCCCTTCTTTCTACTGCTGTAATTGTGTCTGATCAATATTGCTACTCCCTCCTTTTCCAATTTTGCTATGCTTTCTAAAGAACCTATAGCCTGGAATATTTAGCTCCCAATCATGGACTGCTTGTATCCAGGTTTCTGTAATGGCTACTAACCGTTAAGCTGAATTTGTGCTGCCAACTCACTTGTAGCATAAGAAATAAAACATGCCCCTGGTTAATCAACACCTCGATTTTAAAATTCTCATCCTTGTTTGCAAATCCCTCCATGGCCTTGCCCCTCCCCATCTCTCCCCGCCCTACAACCCTCCGAGATATCTACGCTCCTCCGAGTCGGGCCTCGAGCATCCCCGATTTTAATCGCTCCACCATTGGCAGCAGTGCCTTCAGCTGCCAAGCCCCAAGCTCTGGAATTCCCTCCCGAAACCTCTCCGCCTCTCTCTCCTCCTCCAAGATGCTCCTTAAAACCTACCTCTTTGACCAAGCTTTTGGTCACCTGCCCTAATTTCTTATGTGGCTCAGTGTCAAATTTTGTTTGATAACACTCTTGTGAAGCACCTTGGGACGTTTTACTATGTTAAAGGAGCTCTATAAATACAAGTTGTTGTTGCATTTGTGTGGGGAACTCCTATTTGGGTAACTGTCCTTGCCCTGCCCATATGCCCTTCTGGTCTTTTTCTCATACTTTGTGACATACTATGTGGATTATCCCTTCTTAAAGGAGAGAAGCAAATGTCAATTTGGCATGGGTCTCCAGGAATGTAACCATGGATTTGCTTTAGAAACTTGTTGAAAGAGACATGACATCCCCCCTCCCCCACACATATATGAAGGCTATATCAACGAAAGAATGAACTAGCATATATATGGTGTCTTTCATGTTCTCGGTGTTCCAAAGTATTTCACAGCCGGTAACAACCATTTGCATTTACCGTCAATGTAGAAAAATGTCTCGCGGCTCTTCACAGTAATCAGACAAAAATGGATGACCTGCCCAGCTAAAGGAGGGCATATTATTACTTTTCAAGTGCAGTCATTGTTGTTTTGTAGGCAGCCAACTTCCTCACAGCAAGGAATGGCCAATTAATCTGTGTTGGTGGTGTTGACAGAGAGGAACATTGGCCAGGATACAAGAACTCCCTGCTCTTCAAAACAAAAGTGCTGCCTGAACAGACAGATCCTCGGTTTAAGGTCTCATCCACCTCCGGCAACACTGCACGGAAGTGTCTCATGTCACAGAATGAGAACTGAACCCACAACCGCCTGATTCAAAAGGCAAGAGTGGTACCACTGAGCCAAGCTGACAGTCGTTTCTTTTAATCAGGAAACACAAGTAATGGAGAGAGTCCTATGAGCATAAATATTGCCAGAACCCAACTAGAAATAAACTTTACCCTGTGAAATAGTGCCAATCTAAAAATGCAAACAGGAAGCCTCACTATCAAACAAATTGATAAAACTATTTGAAATGCAAATTCAGATAAAATACCTGTAGACTTACTTGGAGCAATAATCCAATCTCATGAGGTCAGTGTTATGGCCTCGTCTAACTCCCGACTAGATTACCAGCTTGTAATTCACTTAAAAGGGAATCATCTTCCTTTTAAAACACAGATTCACTCGTAGCCAGAGTAGGAACACACTAATATACGTTTCTCATTTATAGAATTTAAATAAATGTGTGGTTGCAAGAACACTAAAGCATAATTCAGCTGTAAAATATTTACTAACCTATATCCCACAGTATATTGTATTTATTCTTGCATATATTTTTACACTTCTATTCATGTTGACCTATAGAAACAATACAGGTGATCAATCCTAGATTTATGGAAATGTTTATTTTGATTTGTTCTCGCTTGTTAATACTTCAAGAAAGAGAAAGACAGAGAGCGAGGGGACTATGGCCTAGAAATTCGATTAGGCTGGAAAACGGCCGGCGCCACCGCGGGCCGAGGTTAACGGCTGCCTGCCTGGTACTCCCACCTTCACTGGCTGCCATAGGTCCACAGATGTTTCACCCAGATGGTTGCTGTGTAGAGGTTTGTGCTCCACCATGGTGCTGGAGGGGGAGGGGGATGCACGGTCTTGCAGCTCGCAGTGACAGTGCACAAGCCTGCATATCGCATAGGGGATTCACTCCCTGGTGAGTAGGTCTTAAAGCACAGGCTTAGATCTGAAGGGACTGTGGCTGGAAACACTACAAAAAGATGGTGGCATAGATGTCCTTAAATCATTGCATGAGAAATCAATTGAAATACATTTTTTAAAAAGGGGAACCTGAACCTCTTGGTCAGGAGTTTACTGGTGTAAATCATGCAGAAGAGTGTTCAATTAAATTTATAACAGCAGGCAACTTTTGAAGAACTCTTGGTGAGAATACAGTGTAAAGCCTTTTAAAAACAGGCTTCCAAACTTTGCGTATTATTTTATCAGTTCCTAAAACTCGAAAATCCAATTTATAAAATTTAAGGCTTTGATTTTTTCCAGACATTATTACAACTGTAGTACAGTATAGTTTTTTTAATTTTTTTTTTTTTTTTTTATTAAAGTATTGACCTCCTGTAATGTTTGACTGACCAGGTGTGCATCGTATTGGAAGCAGTTTTCACTGCAATTACGTAGTCCGAGCTCTCCATAGTTGCCAGTTATCTCAGCCGCTTTCTCCCGGCTCTACGCACGGTCAACGGCTGCGTGCACGGGTGTGCTTTGGAGAGTGGCAAGAGGAGCAGCGAGGTCCAAAATGGATGAGCGTGCGTCCATTTGGCTTTGCACACCGATTGACGTCACACTCCTGCTAATTATAATACTTGCGGCAAGCGCAGGCAACGGCAGTGCTACCAACATGGCAAAAATGGCGGATGCTGCGGGACCCGCCGGAAGCGGGCAGCCACCATTTTTTTTCAACAAAACCGGCCTTAACGGGCATTAAACCCTCCAATTTCTAGGCCTATATGTATTGTTTAAACTTTGGACACACTGCATTTCAAAGAAAATTCAGTACAAAGCATAAATTTGTCTCGACGACTAACCAACTGCGTGTGTATGAAAATTTCAGAATGAGAACTGCAGAGTGACTTACTAAATTCACTCAAATCATGCTGTACCCTCAGTTACTCTGAACCTAGACAACCTTACTTAGCAACTGATTACCTGTAAATGAATTGCACAAACGGGTTTACAGATTTGACTGAAAAACATGACTAAAAATGAATTCACAGACACATTCACTCTATGTTGCACACGGACTATGCAGCAGCACTCTTAAATCACCCAATTTACTTCTTGAGCTTGGATCATAGTCAAATTAAAGGCTTGCTGTTATGAGCACACACAGATTTAAGCCATAAAGTGCTCAGAGATCCTAGTCTCTGTTTCACTTCTCCGCAGAACTGTGCAATTGCAAACTGAAACTCAACTCAAGTTGCCATTAGAAGTCTTGACCATTTTATTTACACAGCACTAACTTTAATATACTCGGATATAATGCGGTTTCACAACACATTTCAGAGTCCAAAACCATACTTAAAGTTTATCAACTGATCACAACTTCCCGATTTATTGCGTCTTCTTCTGTACTCTTTAGGATATACAGATAGGGTTTGATGAATTAGGGTGGGAGGAGGCTTGTGTAGACCAGTTTGGCCGAATGGCCTGTTACTGTGCTATAAATGCCATGCAATTCTTTTCAATATTGATGCGCTGTCATGGACCTTGGTCCTTCACCTGGGTTTTTTCAAATTGAGAAACCTATTTCAAATAAACTCAATAATAGTCAAGGTGTCAAATATACTCAAGATGGGATTTGGTGATTTTCCAAATAGACACAGACCTGCAAAACATAAAATAACTGAGTCCTGTTGTCCATCAACAACAACTTGCATTTACTGAGCGCCTTTAACCATTTGTGGCCGTGAATTCAACTGCCTGGACTCCAAGCTTGGGAGTTCCCTCCCTAAACCTCGCTGCCTCTCTCTGTTCCTTTAAGGCATTCCTTAAAACCTACCTCTTTGACCAAGCTTTTGGTCACCTGCCCTAATATCTCATGTGTCTCGGTGTCAAATTTTGTTTGATACCACACTTGTGGAGTGCCTTGGGACGTTTTATGGTGTGTCTTAAAGGAGGAGAGAGAGGCGGAGAGGTTTAGGGAGGGAATTCCAGAGCTTGGAGCAAAGGCAGCTGAAGGCATGGCCACCAATGGTTACAAGGTGCTATATAAATGCAAGTTGCTGTTATTGTTGTTGAAAAATGTTCACAGCACTCAGAGGCTTAATCAGACAAAAATGGACACCGAGCCAGAAAAAAGGATTAGGAGGGGTGATTAAAAGCTTGGTTAAAGAGGTAGGTTTTAAGGAGGGTCTTAAAGAAGGTTGAGAGGTAGAATATTTAGGGAGGGAATTCCAGAGTGTGACCCTCTATATTTTTCTGAAAAGTATGTTTCACTGACAAACAGTAAGCTACCAATAACCTCCAGCAAGCAGTTTCCATTCTTAAAAAAAAGGGGAAAAGATGCCCATTTATATTAATAATCATAAGGATACTGAGGCAATAAGGATCAGACTGTATCAGTGTCACTATTAACCCAAGGGGAAGGAAAGTGAAGGAGGGCACAGGATACAGCTGATCTTTCTCCTCCACTATCTGTATTACCAGTGAACCACAAGATGCAAAAGTGGCTAGAGATAGCTCTCTGTAATCCCCAGGCTCTACTACAGGAAACTCTCGATTTACCGGCACCCAAACCACCAGAAATCTCGGTTAACCGGCAAAATTCAGGAGTGGGTTCAGTTAAGTTTTTCTTCATATTAGTGGCCGTTTCTTGATTCTTGGCTGTGTGATCGGGCGCTCCTGCACTTGTTTCTAAGCAACAGGGACGCTTAGTCTGTGGCCGGGCTTCTTGCACCTGTTGCTAAGCAACAGGGAAGCTTGGATTTGTTGCTGTGTACGGAGCTCTCCTACCTTTTAACTATAACTCTCTGTAATCCGGACTTTTTGATAAACCGGCACCGCGCCGGTCCCGTCAGTGCCGGATAAAAAAGAGTTTCCTGTATAACCGGCATGAAGCTCATAAGAGATCGCTGTGTTGATCTACCTATCATGCATGTGGAGGTGGGGTTTACTTACCTGCAGAACTCAATCTGCACTTCAGTCAGGCTATAATAAAACTAAGTGACAAACAACTGGGCAGTGAGGAACACTGGCTCTATTGTAGCATCGTTCAATTGTGTGACTGAAGTATGACCTAAACTAGTGAATCAGCATTTTAGAATGTATATTTTTACAACTTCCCCATTTCATTCCATTACTGGAATTTAAATCTATGGTTACTGGATGACAAAGTTGTTTTTTTTTTAAATTAGGTCTTCCGCATCGATCATGATCCTCCAGTTGAGGGTAGAGAGTTGACCTATTCAACAAACTCCAGCTATTACGAGTAACCCAGAGTGGTTTTTTTCCTCCCTCTTTGGGGTAAGGAGCTGACCTGCATTCAATGTCTTCTCCCTGATGCCATGTGTTTGAACAGTCTTGGCCATGCAAGATCCCAATCAAGTCTATGCCAATGATTCTGTTCCGATACCCTTTCCAACAACCATAACGCCAGGTAGAGCTCCTCCAATGGCCGAATGAATAATGAATACAGCACTAAATCATACAGAGCACAAGATTCAAATCCCAGTCTCGATCACCACCATCACATTAGCAGTTGGAGTGCTGCAACTAAACCCAGCACCATGGGCTAAGGAGAAAAATAAAACTGGCCAGCAATCCCATTGCTCATTTGACAGCCCCTGCTGAAAAGTACATGTGTGGGCATCAGTAGAGAAATATTGGGCTGCCGAGCCTCACTTTCTAGGTTCACACATGAAGAAGGGCTACTAGGGCAAGCTGCAGAAGAGCCCCTGGCACCAGATCCCAGCAAGGAGTTAATGCCTTCAAAGAGAGGGAAGGGAGATAAATTGGCAGAAAAGACTGTTGTAATCCAGGATAATAAATGCCTATAATTACTGCTTTTCTACCTGTTTAGCAAAAAACTTCAACAAGGATTTGGAACAGACTGTTTACAGTTGACTATGAAGTCCACCAGAGGTGGCTCAGGAATTCAATCAGTGTATGCTTAGTGTTCCAGCTAAAGAATATACTCCCATAATAAAACTTTAGCAGACCACCCTAGTGGCAATTTGCAGGCCTCGTTTATCAACGTCCAACTCCAAGACAACATGGCCGGAGCTGCATTTAAGTTAGTCAGTCATTGTGCACGTGAGGATATTAAAGGGCTGTAGTTAGGGCTTTAATGTTTGGAGGGTGATTTTGGTTACCTGGGCCCTCTCCAGTCAGTTGGAACTTTTTGGGTTTTTTTAAAAAAATCTACTGAATAGATTGATTTACTCAACATTAGATCCAAACAAACTGCGTAGATTTAAAAACAAATTCTGAACCAAATAAATTTGAAACCTTGGGAGAAATTGACATCAATGGAAACTCTTGATTCATATTATACTTCATGCTTTTTTATGAAAGAGAAAATGTCCCAAAGAACATTTCTGTTGAACAGCAGCTTTCTAACTGTTGTATGGGGAAGCCCATGCAGCTCCCAGGCTCCTTCTGTTGTAACTTCCAAAGTTCAGCTCCCCAAAACTGTACCTGACCAATATTTATCCCTCAAATCAACATCACAAAGAGAGAGAGAGATTATCTGGTCATTGTTACATTGCCGTTTGTGGGAGCTTGCTGTGCACAAATTGGCTGCCACGTTTCCTGCATTACAACAGGGATTACATTTCAAAAGTACTTCACTGGCTGTAAAGTGCTTTCAGACGTCCTTAGGTCGTGAAAGGTGCTATATAAATGTACGTCTTTCTTTCTTTCCTTCATCATCGCATAATTTTTTTCCTCATTAGTAAATATACAGCAACAGAAATGCTACTAACTTCAACAAAAACAGAAAAATACAGAAATCCAAATGAGATGGGCCTCCACAGCTCTCTGGGGAACAGAATTCCAAAGATCCCCTCAGGAGAAGAAATTCCTCTTCATTTCCAATTTAAAAGGGTTTCCGCTTATTCTGAAATTATGCCCCCTAGTTCTAGATTCCCCCACGAGGGGAAACATCCTCTCTACATCTACCCAGTCCAGCCCCTTCAGAATCTTATATGTTTCAATAAGATCCCCTCTCATTCTTCTAAACTCCAATGTATATAGGCCCAACCTTTCTTCACAAGACAACTCCTTCATCTCCGAAATCAACCTCGTGAACTTTCTCTGAATTGCCTCCAATGCAAGTATATCCTTCCTTAAATAAGGAGACCAAAACTGTACGTAGTACTCCAGGTGTGGTCTCACCAACGCCCTGTACAGTTGTAACAAGACTTCCCTACTTTTATACTCCATTCCATTTGCCTTCCTAATTACTTGCTGTACCTGCATGCTAACTTTTTGTGATTCATGTACAAGGACCCCCAGATCCCTCTGTACCTCAGCATTTTGTAATCTCTCCCCATTTAAATAATAACTTGTTCTTTTATTTTTCCTACCAAAGTGAATAACCTCGCATTTTCCCACATTAAACTTCATCTGCCAGATTTTTGCCCACTCACTTAGCCTATCTATATCCCTTTGGAGATTCTTTGCGTCCTCCACACAATTTGCTTTCCCACCTATCTTTGTATCAGCAGCAAATTTGGCTACATTACACTCAGTCCCTTCATCCAAGTCTTTACGGCATTAGCATTTTGGACATTATGTATTTAGACTCAAGGTATTCTAGAATGCTCACCAGAAATATAAGCGCCTTGTGGATCCATTGCTTCAGTGTTACTTCAACAAAAGACTGAAAAGGAATTAGCTATTCTGCAATTCACAACCGGGTAATTAATGCTCATAGACTGGCTGAGTGTGCAACAACCTCAAGACTTTAACTTGAACCTGGGTCTTAAAATACAGTGGAAGAAGCATGGTTATGACAAGTCTCTCAGGTCTGGGTCACCTTAAGAGGCCACTATAACCTCAGCTTAAATGATCTTACATCTGCTCACACCACAAAATAACAACCAGTAGTGGGAAGGCAGTGCAGTTAATGTCAGTGATCCAGCTGGAGACTGTATGCAAAATATCCATTTTGTCAGATGGCTGAAAAAGAAGCCAACCTCAGTACTATACTGTCACAAAACTGAGAAACTACAACCACCTCATCTTCTGGAGTGTATACCTTATTTAACATGGACTGTATTAGTAGACATTCTTTGATCCCATCTGCAGTAAAGAAGCAAGCACACATTGCAACCGTACTGACCACAAAACCGCGCTACCCCACTCCCTGGCCCCACCTCGCACGCCTACACTACCCTCGCAAACCCCATGTCCCGCAAACCCCCTGTCCATGCATCCCCTGACCCACACCCACCCCCCTCTGAGTAATAAGGTACACACTATTGAAACAAATAAGCAAACCACTCTCTTGCAACAGGTTTGTATCCATTTCTATCTGTTCAAATTTCACGCTAGTGACAGCATCAATCTTCATAATCATTTTCTATCCAAGTATTCAAAGAAGTTTATCGAATGTCCAGCCAAACATGTATAACACTCCAAGTCTTAGATTTGTGACATTTATGATCGGTAACAAAAATCAAAGGTTTTAGGAAGGCCAAAGTTACCCAAGAGTTACAAATATTTAGCTCTTCTGCCCTTCCCTGCCAAATCAAACCACATCACTGCTCAGGCACATTAAAAGACACACACTTCACAGGATTTTACGATCCAAAAAACAAAATCACAAAAACTAAAAGACACACCCACATACACAATTCCTACACAGATATTTGTTACTGCAATTGAAAAAAGGATATTGAAAAAAGGATATGCTTTGGATTTAGCAAGTAACATCAATGAAATACAAAAGCCTGAACATCAATAAGCTGCATGTACCAGAAAACAAATGCTGTCTCTAACAAAGAACAGTCCTGGCTAGCCTTTACTGTCTAACAGTCATTATCCTCACATTAAAAAGACTTTTCTCTTACTCGAAAAACTTTGTATTTTAAACAATGACATAGATCTGATTTTCATATTCCTTTCTATTCACATCACCGGCAGCATACCAAAACGGTGCCTCAAGCAGCGTTTTAAACAAAAGAAATTAACTGCATTCATTCTTTATGGAAAAAGTTGATCAACATAGGCACAAAGCCCAAATTGTATCACTGAGGAGAAAATGTCGTCACTGAGAAGTGAGGCTGCTGTGACAAGTGTGTCAAGATTTACCATCACACTGTGAAGTCTGAGGCAAACACATCTAGCAGCTACAGCTGCTGACTATGCAAACACACTGAGCTCACACGACACAAGTCAATTTAAAAGCAGCAAAGACATCTTTGTTGTATCTGTATTGTCTGGGCACATGGAAATAATGATTACATATTCCCAAGAAATGATTTAGCTGTGCTGTGGTGCCAGACAAGGAAGATTTGTATCCTAACTTTTCTGGAGATATAAAAGTGGCCGCCTACACTACACCATATTCACAAGGTGGCCCAGACTTATGGGTTGTGTCTGAACTGGGGCTGGGAGAAGAATTGGAGAGATGACAACTTTAGGTTGGGAAGTGTAGCAGGGGCTTGCAATAGAGAGTGAGTGACTGTAGAAGGAAGGAGATTCCAGAGTCATTATTGCAACAGTCATAGCAGCTTTTATGGACTCCGAATGCTTCCAGTTTTGTTCACTCAAGGTTCCATAGTATGAGGGCACAAGTGCAGCTCATGATTTGGTGCAAGATCAGGGAAATTTTCGCGGTTTGTACAGCAAAGAACCACACCACACATGGAGTTTGGTCACTAGGCCTTCAGTGGAATCCGATGCTGACTATTGTTTTCCCTTTAACTTTTGCCACGTTTGTTAGGGTGCGATCTCACTGCCTAGGCTGAGAATGAAATAACTCATTCACGTGAAAGGCTCCTGTTTGATAAGAAAAAAAAAATCTAGTCAAAGACTGACATATTTGTGTCTTTGGAACTTGTTTTCAGCCAAAGTCCATTTTTATTTTAAGATTTGGTTCCCATCACTGAAATGAATGGTGGAACAGAAAATAGCTAAATGTGGAAAAGTAATTACAAAAAACACACACAAAGACTGACTTAATTTTGGTGTACAAATGTTAGATATAAATACGCCAGAACACTCCTACGCCATGCCATTCCCCTCCCCCCCACCCCTGCTTTCCACTAGCCCTCTTGCTCCCAATCACATCCCTACCATTACTGTTGCCACGACCCCTATACCAATAGTTCCTCACTCGGAACCCCTCTCCTATGCCTTTGCACCATGTCATCTGCCCATATCCTCCCCTCACCTCCCTATCGCCATCTCAGAACATCCATTCACCTGCTCCCTGTCCAATTGCCCCACTTCTCCCCTCCAGTAGGCTGAACTCCAGTAAGAAACTATCTGCAAAGCTTTAATACATTATAGGGACATATACATTCCATGTTGTATTTTTGGATGCACAAGAAAACATATTTTTGTTCACTTGCAATAAAAACAAAATAATGCCTTGATGTTAAAATTATGAGAGTAAATGTGCCCCAATCAGCTAAACATCTTGCCTGGCAAGTTTTGAGATTCCATACTGGCAGCAGGCCAGCGAGTTCTCCGCATAGGAATCTTTTGTTGTTTCAGTTTCAAGACAAGGACAGAATTATTAAATAAGTACTTTTTTGGGTGATGATTACAGAAAGAGAAAGAGAGTGTGTGGGCAGAGGAAGAGAAATAGATGGGAATGATTTTGTTCCCTGCACATGTTGCTCCACTCCAGAAGTCATTCACTCTTTGCTAGGGTGCAGTTTCACTGGCACCAGGCAGTCTCCAGTATCTCATCCGAGTGGTCATTATTCATGGGTGAAGCTAGACATTGAGTATCAGCGCGCTACTTAACTGTGGGGGGGAAATACTGATGAGCCTGGTTGTATCTTAACCGGACGTGCATACATGTGCAATCCTAGCAGAGGTTTGCTGAATGATTAGGATCAGAAACTTCTCTACAACTTCCATCGTTTACTATAACCCAAAACCAGCAAAATCAACTGTGGGAGGGTGGACTACCTGCGATAGTGGTTACCCTCTTCCTCTGTATTTTCATGAAATACTCGATCTATTGGCACAACGAGAACAGCAAGATATCATACAATGAGGGTGGTGAAGTTCAAATGATCATCAAGGCTCGAGTTTAAACTTTGGTCCTACAGTTAAAAGTCTAGCAACAAAAGAACTAAGAGTTTTATGGACTGTTATTTTATTTCCCCTTCCTTGGGTCACAAAACACTAAACCACATCAGACTGGGCAGTTGGCCTGCTCGTCACTGTATAGCTAAATTGACTGTATTTTGTAAACCAAATCCGGGGACACAGGGTGGGAGCACAGCAAAGTAGCCAGGACGGAAAATGCAGGTTGCGTTGCGTAGCGAGCTGAATTTTTTTGTTACTTTGATGCAAACTGAATCTGCAAGAAGCAGCGCCAGAACTTTCTGGCTGAATAATGCAGCCACCGTTCACAGCATCTGCCAGCCGCGATCACTGGCTCCTCCCCCTCCTCACAGCCCAACACACCCACACCATCCGAGGCCGCGGAGCGCACTCTGATCCGGCTCCCAGGACATCCACACGCCCCGGCTCCAGCAACCCCCGTTACTTGGACATTTTGGCTTCAGGGTCGATTTCCCTTCAACCGAATTTCACAGGACTATCTGGGGATTCAGTGGGGGGGGGGGGGGGGGTGGCGTGGAGCATGTATACTGCAGCCATAGAGCGCGGTCTCTGCATAAATTAAAGTGCCTCAGTGAGTCCACACCTTCTACTGGTTGAAAACAAAGTTCCGGGACTGTCTCCGGAAAACAGGGATGTATGGTCACCCAACTGTAAAACCAATGCTGAGAACATGCAAAAAGGTTTATATTAATCCCACAATGATCTGCGTGAATGGATACTCTAGTACTCCATGCTGCAATTTTACTTGCAGCCTTGTCCCTTCAAAAAGATTGTTTGAGTTAGAGTAGAGCTCCACATTGGGGCAATCAATTAACACCAAGTAGGAAACTTGATTCCTCACTGCCACCAGCATTCCCCCACCACCCCAACCCTGGCCCATCAGTTGCTGCTCTGAGATATGTCAAGTCCTGTTCTGAGGTACATCAGGTGGGAAGTGATGGCCAGAGGGGATTGAAAATCAAACAGGAATGATTTAACTTGACAACACTTTGCACCTAGCAACTGACCACGACACTGAAGGTGCCACCATGGAAATGAATAATGCAGAGTATTAATTTAGAAATATTAAAACAAGAAAAAGCCAATCAGGCCATCCAGCTCAAATTATCCGTGTTCTATTTCAGGATGTGAATTGATTACTTTTTTTTTTCCTCTGCCAATTTTCCTCTTTCCCCTCCTTTCTTGGGACTAGGCACCTTCCAGTAAATCAACCAAGTAGCCATTATTCATACGTGAACACCAATGGGCTAGTGAACTACAGTGGGCATCACAATCAAGCCAATCATGTACTCACCCAACCTCCACACACATGCATAGTCAGCAGGGCTCACAAGATTGTGATCAGGAGCATTAGCCCAGTCACTGAACCTGCAACCTCTCTCATGTATATGGTTCAAGTACTTGCTGGATAAACTTGGTGACTGATCTGACCACGTTTTAACCTTTTTTCTATCCAAAAAGCATGTCTGCTCTGCTCTTTGCTGAATCGGGAATTTAATGAACAGCGCACATCTGCATTTGGTTCTGTGATCCTAAAATATAATCCTGTGCGTTTCTAAGTGCAGAATGTTGTTATATATCCAGGTATATACACACAATTTTCTTTCAACCTTTTAACTTTACAAGGAGGATTTTTTCCAGCTAGAACTTTTTAAAAGTCTGGTTTGTTTTTATCATTCAAGTTGAACTGGATCTGTACATGCGACAATTATTGTTTTTAGTTATTAAAAATAAAACTTGCTTTATCACATTTATACCTCGTGACTTGTTAGTCATTTACGAAGCCATATTAGGAGCTGTAAACCTACTAAATGGAATTGTAGGTGTTGATTTTGAATTTTCTGGTATACGCATACATATCTCCGCATTTACAATTGCAACACAATGCAACTTTCCTGCGTATTTGTTCACTGGAGCACTTTTGATTTTTTTTGTCTGGCGGTTTATGCAGGGCGTGAAAAGTTACAGGTGCCTCATGTACAACTGGTGTGCATTAGGCGGAACTATAAAACTAACTGCAGTTATTCGCTATCACCAAAGAGTACTTACATAACTATAGATCTATGTAACAGAGCAAGTATGGGGAGCAGGAAACAGAAAGAAGCCTTGGTAGCAGCAAACATATTTTCTAGGTCACAGCTTGACAAGTCCCAACATGATTAATCAAATTCTAACTACAAATTGAGAAACTGGTGGTGAGAAATATTTTAATAGGCCCTGTGTGGGAGTATTGTATTTATACAATGAGTGCTGAGAAATGTCAGGACTTTGATGGTATTTAAATATTTTTTTTTTTTTTTTTTAGGTTCAGCTTGTAGATACTCATTTCCTTGGAAGAAAAGCAATGCCCAATAGTCCAGAGGTGCAGCCCCATATACATCATGACCATAATTCAAGTGGTGTCACAATTCGACACGCTGTGATATTTAATGTTCTGTAAACTGAATTCAATTGCCATACATCACACTGGAAACACTTTTACCAGAGAGTTATTTCTAAAATCACAACACCTGCAAAACCACAAACAGCTTTATGATATTCACTGTTAAATACATACCTAGCAGGACGATTTTACCTGACCAATGACACTGCTGAGCAACTATACATTTGGGGTGTTATAGTGTCAGCTGTGGCTCAGCTGGTAGCACCCTTGCCTCAGTCAGAAGGTTGTGGGTTCAAGTCCCACTCCAGAGACTTGAGCACAAAAATCTAGGCCGACACGCCAGATCAGTACTGAGGGAGTGCTACACTGTCAGAGGTGCCATCTTTCGGATGAGACGTTAAACCGAGGCTCCGTCTGCTCTCTCAGGTGGACATAAAAGATCCCATGGCACTATTTCGAAGAACAGCAGGGGAGTTATCCCCGGTGTCCGGGCCAATATTTATCCCTCAATCAACATCACTAAAACAGATTATCTGGTAGTTATCACATTGTTGTTTGTGGGAGCTTGCGGTGCGCAAATTGGCTGCCGCGTTTCTTACCTTAAAACAGTGACTACACTTCAAAAAGTACTTCATTGGCTGTAAAGCGCTTTGGGGCAGCCGGTGGTTGTGAAAGGCGCTATAGAAATGCAAGTCTTTCTTTATGCTTTTAACAATAGAAGAGAGCTTCTTGATAGTGCAGCAAGTTTATCCATTGAGTATCTGAATTATACAGATCAAAAAATCCCCAGCCCATTCTCCCAAGGCAATGGTAGGGGTGCTACAGCTGACATCAATAGCACTAGTGTAGGAAAGGTAAAAGAAATGTACAGCATTCCTGCCAATGTTCCTCCTAATTTTTTTGGTGGCTGCGTGGCCCAACGTTTCACACACGCGCGGGATTTCACGGTGGAAAAGCCAGTCCCAGGGCTGTGTGGGAACTCAGCAGTGGAGGCAAAAAACCTGGAACCATTTAGGAACCAATTGGATGCAGCAATGAAGGGGGTTTGAGTCATTCTGGATGGAAGATGAGCTGAATGGTCTTCTGCATTTGTAATTATCAAATTATTTTGTGAACCTGCCAACACTCATTTCCAAGGTTCACACATGAATAATGGCTGCTTGGCTAAGGTACAAGTGAGTGATTCACACTTGCACAACCATATCCCAAGTGAGGAGTCAATGTCTTCCAGAAAAGGTCGTCAAGACAATACGCACTCTTCCCATCACCCAGGGACCAGTGTCCCATGAGCTTATTTGATACTCTGAATCTATACTTATCCCCATGACCTTTAATCCAATTCCCAAGCAGATATTTTTCCACATTTCTAAGGAGCTAATCAACTGCTTTGTGCATATCTACTGTGCAAAACATACAGCAGCTTGCTTTAATATGGTAATGAATAACCCAGCACATTTTATTATAAGCCTAGTCAATAAAATTACACATTCCAATCGATATTGGGCATCAGGCCTCATTTTACGAAGATTAGCAAGCTACAGATGCCTACCATACATTACCAGTCAGCTCGCCGGTGAAGCGTGGACGACTGTCGGGCCACTGAAATGCTGGCAGCAGCCCTCAGATAGGTCCTGGGAGTGGGGGACGATTGGAGTGGGGGGGGGGGGGGTGGCGAGAGAGAGCTAGCAGCGGCCCGTGGCACTGCTGTGGGGGCATTCTGCTCCTCCTGGCTTCACGTTAAAGCAAGTTTTTAAAATGTTTAAAGTCAAAAACGTACCTGCTCTTCAGCCCTTTAAGGACCACTGGCTAGGCTGCTGTAGAACTGCAAGGCAAGCTCGGCATAGTTGATCAATTTGGGAAAAAGGTCCTAATATAGGCTTGAGGCCCATCATTAGCATATTGAAGGAGCCGGTCACTGGCATCAGCCTGTTTTAGGCTGATGCCAGTGATGCCTCTACAGCGCCCGAACTAACATGACATTGGATATGTTTCGGACACTGTTCGGGTGTGGGATGTCGGTCCCCTAAATAGGATCTCAATGTCCCCATTTTTTGCCTGGCAAAAGGGCGTAATGAGGTCCAATTTTGCCCCTAAAATTCATTACAGTACCGCTAAAATCTCAGCTTTTAAGCAATCATAAACTTGGAAGCATTACTCCTCAGATCAAAGTTCATTAGCCTGAATGTGTTCAAACATGGATTCAAGGTGGCTCATGGCCCACAAACATGGTCACATAAAGCTTAAGCATTTTAGTTCCTGCCTGTTAATTCATCAGTCACATCATGCAAAAAGCAAGTAAACAACTCACCATCATATTTGTTACAAGCAAAACAAAAGCTACAGGCTGACTATGAAGCCATATGATGTAGTAATCCCTCAGGAACCAAGCAATTTTTTGTTTCCTTTTACACAAGCTTAAAAAAAAGGTGCGTTTTAGGCAGGGCTCATCTCTGCAGATTCAAGGCGCTGCCTGAAAACAAGCTTTGGTTTTCTCCCTTCGCTCTCAAAAACATTGTTCACTGAAAGCAAAGACCTTGGGTGGGTCTGCCCCATTACAAAGAATTAGCCAAAAGGTTCACATGTTCTCTCCTCTTAACTTCTACTTGTGCTCAGGTACAGTATAAAATAAACTGTATACATTACCGCTCAACAATTTCTATCAAACCCTTTAGCATCTTTGCACCAATGAAGAGTTATCTAGCACTATTTCAGTAACAACTTCCGAGATCTGCAAAAGACCAGTAAAAAAATTAAGGTAGTGACTCAAATTGTAACTAAATTTTAGTTGAACAGTAATAATGGACTCTACATGCACTATACCAGGAAACCGAGGACAGCAAAACAATCGAAAACTCAGACCAATGCATGCCTGTGCCTTAAAGTACAAGCAGTCTTCTATTATTTAACAGCTGGCTTGAATCATCCAAAACCACAGGATTCAGATGAGCTTTGCTCTTGTGGTGCATGACATCATCTGAATCCCTTCATTGTGTTGCAGCTGTACAATCACCCAAACCAGCTATTATTCTTTATTTGAAACACATGCAAAGCTACACATTTAGTGAAATGTCAAAATGTTTAATTGTTGTTAACCGCAATGTAAAGACATGGAGGCATATTGGGAGAGCGCAAGAAGCCATGTTGGAAAATAGGCCGACGGGAGTTAAACGTCATATGGTGTCACATCCATAAAGTTCTCAGGTGCCGCCAAAAAGACTTCTGCCTGAACGGGGATTTTTGCCCGTTATGTTGCAAATTCATTGTTTAGCTGAATAATGATCATAGATAAGCAAGCCTGAAATAGTTACTAATTAAATTCCAGATTTCAAAAATTCAACACAAATTCAAAATCATTTTATATTCTACACATTTCCTTTCAATACTTCTACCTTCTGCTCGAGGCTAAGGAATGCCTTCCATATAAGGAATCCAGCAGTTATGAAATCTCAGCCCTGCAAACTGCTTAAAATAGGACTAGTCTTTAACACGACCAAATCAGATGGGGCTCTTCATCCAGATGTTCACTGCTCTGTACATCGCCAGCAATTTGTTCTTGTATCCAATATTTATGTTTCCCATCCCAATATATCTAATCTTGGAGTGGTACAAGAGGGGAGGAAAATGTTGACAGTGAACAGGCTGGTTAACAGAAACATCCAAAGCTTAATGCCACTACTTTTCTTTGATTGGAAAATAACAGGGGAAAAAAAACACAAATACAGGATATCAGAAAGAAAAACCAATTGTTGGAAATGCACAGATCAGTCAGCATCCAGAAAAGCTCGCAACTGAAATGTGGACCATTAAAGACTGGCCCTATTTAAAACCTTTGCAGGCCTCAGATCTCACAACTACTGGATTCCTTATATGGAGAGCATGCCATGGCCTCAAGCAGAAGGTAAAAATATTCTCAAAACAAACACATTCGTAAGTGAGCAAGACCAGACAACCCACAGTCAGCTCTTCCACATCTGTGGAAATATTGCTAATGTGCTACTTACCATCAGAGTGTATATACTTTGCGCTTTTGCTTATAGCAAAGTACTCAAAAATATTTTCCTACTGCTGACATTCCTTGCAATATAAGGGAAGTCGCCCAAGAACATAAGAATTAAGAGCAGGAGTAGGCCATACGGCCCCTCGAGCCTGCTCCGCCATGCAATACAATCATGGCTGAGCATCGACCTCAATTCCATATTCCTGCCCGATCTCCATATCCCTTGATTCCCCTAGAGTCCAAAAATCTATCTATCACAGCCTTGAATATACTCAAATACTCAGCATTCACAGCCCTCTGGAGCAGAGAATTCCAAAGATTCACAACCCTCTGAGTGAAGAAATTCCTCATCTCAGTTTTAAATGGCCAACCCCTTATCCTGAGACTATGCCCACTAGTTCTAGACACTCCAGTCAGGGGGAAACAACCTCTCAGCATCTACCCTGTCAATCCCCTTCAGAATCTTGTATGTTTCAATGAGATCACCTCTCATTCTTCTAAACTCCAGAGAGTATCGGCCCATTCTACACAATCTCTCATCATAGGACAGCCCTCTCATCCCAGGAATCAATCTAGTGAACCTTCATTGCACCGCCTCCAAGGCGAGTATATCCTTCCTTAGATAAGGAGACCAAAACTGTGCACAGTACTCCAGGTGTGCTCTCTATACAATGACTCCTTGCCCTTGTGGGGAAGCCCCTCGCCTACATCCCATGTCTCTTGCTGACAAAAAAAGCTAACAGTACGAGTCTCACATACCCAAGTCAGAGCCCTGACAATCTGAGAGAGTGCGTGCAAAAGCAGCAAGCCTGGACCACCAGACTGCTGTGCAGCTGTTTTTAAACTTAAATGGTCATGGATTGGTAATGGCAGTAGGATTCTGGAGAAAAAAACACCAGATGGTTGAACAATTGACTGAAATGATGTCAAGCCAATAGCAGTACATAAACATCTATTGACCTAGCTTAAATATGTGGCTTAAATCAAATTTACAATATAAAAGTAATTCATTACATTTCAGGTATTTATAAAATGTATCTTTTTCTACATGATGGCAGTTTTTAATTTACTAATAAAAAATAGTTTTGTTGCAACAGACACCTATATTTAAAATACCTTGCAGTTTTTGATAATGAAATTAACTTATGTAGATCTAACTGAACAAGACAATTCAGCTTAACAACATTAAGATGTTTATTTTTAAGAACATTGGTCTTTGTGAAAACTATAAAATGATTTAAAAAATTTTTTTTTTTTTATAAATGGAACCAGTATTTATTATCAGTTGATAGCAATGACATATACGTTAACTCGGTTTCTCTCTCCACAGACGCTGCCTGGCCTGCTGAGTATTTCCAGCATTTTCTGTTGTTATTTCAGATTTCCAGCATCTGCAGTATTTTGCTATTGTATGACATATAAAGCATTATTTCCTGGTAATCAACAGCACATGAACACTTCATAATTTATAGCAATTATATCATATTAAAACCTCCTCCAATTTAGGTCCCATCATACAACATCTAGATGGTATCCTGCCTAATGATCATTATAGGCAGGGCACTGCAAGAAAGAATGAACTTGCATTTATATAGCACCTTTCACAACCTCAGGATGTCCCAAAGCGCTTCACAGCCAATGCAGTACTCTTGAAACGTTCGCACTGCTGTAATGTAGGGAAACGCAGCAGCCAAATTATACACAGCAAGCTGTCACAAACAACAGACCAGATAATCTGTTTTCAGTGATGTTGATTGAGGGATAAATGCTGGCCAGGATACCGAGAGAACTCTCCTGCTCTTCGAATGATGCTCTGGGTTCTTTCATGCCCACCCAAAAAAAGACAGGACCTCAGATTAATGTCTCACCTCTTGACGATGACTGAATTCAATTTTTATTATGTAGGATTCAGGATTTGTACTGGTGTTTAGCAACACACTGCTATTCTGTCCAATTTCCCTTGAAAACCAAGCCATTGGTCTTGATTAGATGTACTTTCACATTTCCATAGGTAGTCTGGAGGAGGAGCACCCAAACAAAGACTCTGAACCTCCATACATCACTTTCCTTTATAGCTCCAATCAAGCACCGTTGGAGACCCATGGCTCCCATCGGTAAATGTGAGGGAATCTAGCCGTGTAGGTTTTGGATTGCGACCCATACAGTAGGGCATTCAAAGGTCTGGCCCTTTATAGTAAGTAACGCCATCTGCCATCAACTGCACTCCTCCATTGTAAAAAAAAAGCCTCAAGACAACATCCCCTAACAAAAACAAGAATCCGTTTGAATTGCTGGGTTTTTACTACAGTGCTGAAAGTCAACATTCATTATTAGTGGCAAATCCGGGTCTGCAGCAATAGAGTATGACAGCCCCAAAACACCACAACGCATGGTCTAAGCTCTCTACTAATTCAGCAATGTGGTCCCCATACAGTAGGACCTGGGGGTGAAGCGAGAAAGAACTCTTTACTAAATATCCTTGTGCAATGCCAAGGACATCAACAAGTACATTATTAAAAAAGACATACTAGTAATTTCTAAGTTGTTACGGCTCAGGACCAAGAAATTAAAAATCAGTGCGATGGTTTCCATTTCGCACATCAGCCACCTTTATGGCCTGAATGAGTGGAGAAATGCAGTCCCATTTTTGTCAGCAGTTTTTTCTTTAGGCCTAAGCCCTCAAGGTCAGTTTGCCATATTTACTTAACAGCGTAAGATCTGAATCCACACTTATCAAAAACTGAGAGTGGGGGGGGGGCGGGGGAGATCATCATCAACTACAGGAAATGTATTCCACAACAAACTAAGGTGCATTATGAAAAGGACTCTGACGTGAACTCAAGATTTTCTCCTGGCTGGTGGGATAAAAGCCTATTTTCTCTGTTATTAAGTAAATGTGGGCAGTCTTAACTAAGGGAGCTTAGGCCCACAACAACATTGCTCGACTCACTCAGGACATAAAAGGTGACTAATGTGGGAAATGGAAACCATCACACTGATTTTCATTTCTTGGTTCCAAGCCATAACAACTTAGAAATAACTCATATGTGCTTTTTGTATAATGTACTTGTAGATATCCTGTTGCACAAGGATATTAAGTAAAGGGCTTAGTATTCTGGGCTGAAGGTCTTTCTCTCATGTTTCTTTCCTCACCTCCAACTCACTGTATGTGAATACTAAGAATCTGAAATAGAAACAGAAATGCTGGAATTACACAACAGGTCATTTAGCATCCGAAACAGAAACAAAGGTTAATGTTCTGGGTGGGATGCTACAGACTGACGTGCACTGTTGTGGGGATCAACAAAAGCAATTTCCTCAGCCACTCCTACTTCTGGGTAGCAACAACCCAATGCTAACTTGCGATTTCAATCACCAGTTTCCACTTACTGCTGACTTCATGCCACGAACAGCTTAAGCTCAGCTCTTTCCAAACAAATTCTACAGCTCGGTTTTTTAAGGTTAATGACATTCATAGCAACTACCCTGGACAATTTTCCATAATACTCTTTTATGACGCAGCTATTCATTGTCACTTTCAATTTACCAGATAGGAACAGGAGAACAAACACAATGGAACAACAGGATTTTACTCTCGACATGTAGCTTTTCTCAGTTAAAAAAAACTGTAAAATTGAACTGCTTTGCAACAAACTCGTTGTTAAACCAGAGAAAGAAAACAGCTGATGCTAGATAGATGACGGTGATATCTTCCAACATATGCATTTGCCTCAGATAGAGTATAAATTCTTGGCTAACTGTGCAATCTATAGTTCCTGGCTAACAATGGTTATAGTTATGGATAATTCATTACCAGCAGCTTCTCTGGCAAGTTTGTAGAATGAGATGCTCAGTTAAACAGAAGAGAATCTTTCTACAATAAATGTTTACAGAAAATATTCGCTGGCATGCAACACCATCAGTGTCACGCTTGCTGGGTTTGCAATTATGTAGGGTTTGATTAGTTTAGTTTCTTTACAAGAGCTTGAGGCCAATAGCATCCTTTTGGTTAAACTGTAGGAAAGATGGATAGCAAAAGACAGGCAGATTTACATACACTATGACCCCTAGTTCTAGACTCTCCAGACAGGGGAAACAGCCTCTCAGTATCTACCCTGCCAAGCCCTCTAAGAATTTTATACATTTCAATGAGATCACCTCTTATTCTTGCGCACACGTATAATAGGCTGTAAAAAATACAATTAACCTCAAGATGAACAGAATTGAGTTTTTCACCCCTGTCCAATTTTCTAGTGTATTGAAGGTTATGTAAACCTGAAGTGATGATAACATGCAATAAATCGGAAGGAAATAAAAAGGGTACTATCAAATCAGAAAGGAGTGCCAAATGTACTTAAAAGAATGAGGACCTTTTTCTAAAGTGATAAAGAAATAGTGTTTCTAGAACCTCAAGAAAAACAGTTTATAAGAATGAGCAAACCTGATTACCAATGCTGCATTCTAAGGGGATGTGGTTTGGAAGAAAACCTGCAGGAATGAAAACCAGTACAAAAATCATTGTAAACTATATTACTTTCAGCCTTTTAGTTGTGCCTCCTTTACTTCTGGTTATGAAAAAGATCTTCATGACCTACAATCTTCTGTTGAACGGTCATTACAGCAAGTACTAAATCATGAGTAAGGTTTCAGAGAGAGAGATTAGGTCAGATTACAATTTTATGGATCAGCCACCAGCACTCTCACCCAAGACAGTTCCAACACCTCAAAGCATTCCCACAAACATCAAAAAGGCACACCGGTCAGAGGTTTTAACCCATTAAGCAAACTACAGTTTACTCCTATTAATTCAAAGCAATTTCTTGCATAAAACTATTCAAATTAAGAAAGAAAGACTTGCATTTCTATAGCGCCTTTCACGATCACCGGACGTCCCAAAACGTTTTACAGCCAATGAAGTACTTTTGAAATGTAGTCACTGTTATAATGTAGGAAATGCGGCAGCCAATTTGTGCACAGCAAGCTCCCACAAACAGCAATGTGATAATGACCAGATAATATGTTTTTGTTATGTTGATTGAGGGATAAATATTGGCCAGGACACCGGGCACCTGCTCTTCTTCAAAATAGTGCCTTGGGATCTTTTACGTGCATTTGAGAGAGCAGACAGAGCCTCGGTTTAACAGCTCATCCGAAAGACGGCACCTCCGACAGTGCAGCACTCCCTCAGTACTGCACTGGAGTGTCAGCCTAGATTTTTGTGCTCAAGTCTCTGGAGTGGGACTTGAACCCACAACCTTCTGACTGAGTGGAGAGAGTGCTACCCACTGAGACACTTCTAACATAATTAAAGCAACGTAATTAAAACAGTATTTACCTTTATCAAAAAGCTGAATAGATAATTCAAACTAAGTGGCACTGAAGTTAAAGGAGACTGCATTTCCTATTCAGTTCTATGGTACTGATGCACTTTTGCTTTTTAAGACCCGCTTATGACTTTTACCCTGGACAAAATTGCAAAGTATCTGATAGCTCATCATATTGTTGAAAATTTATGTGGTGATGCATAAGACCAGAAAATTAACCTAAAAGACACAAAGTTATTCACATGAGGATTGGTTACTGGACAGAAAACAGAGTAGGAATAACCAGGTCATTTTCGGGATGGCATCGTGTTACTAGTGGGGTGCCGCAAGGATCAGTGCTTGGGCCTCAGTTATTTACAATCTATGCTAATGAATTAGATGAAGGGGCCGGAGTGTAATACATCCAAGTTTGCTGATGATACAATGCTAGGTGGGAAAGTAAGCTGTAAGGAGGATGCAAATGGATATAGACAGGTTAAGTGATTGGGCAAGAAGGTGGGAGATGAAATATAATGTAGGGAAGTGTGAAATTATCCACTTTCATAGGAAGAATAGAAAAGCAGAATATTTTTTAAAAGGTGAGAGACTAATAAATGTTGGCAGAGGGATTTGGGTGTTCTTGTACACGAATCACAGAAAGTTAACATGCAGGTACAGCAAAATTTGGATGGCAAATGGTATGTTAGCCTTTATTGCAAGGGGGTTGGCATAAAAGAGTCTTGCTGCAATTATATAGGGTTTTGACGAGTCCACACCTGGAGTACTGTGCACAGTTTCGGTCTCCGTACCTAAGGAAGGATATACTTGCCTTAGAGGGGGTGCAACGAAGGTTCACCAGATTGATTCCTGGGATGAGAGGGCTGTCCTAGGAGGATAGATTTAGAATGGGCCTATACTCGCTGGAGTTTAGCAGAATGAGAGGTGAGCTCATTGAAACATACAGAATTCTTAGAGGGCTTGACAGGGTAGATACTGAGAGGCTGTTTCCCCAGTTTGGATGAGGAGAAATTTCTTCACTCAAAGGGTTGTAAATCTTTGGAATTCTCTACCCCAGAGGGCTGTGGATAGTCAGTCGATGAGTACATTCAAGACCGAGATCAATAGAATGTTGGGCACTAAGGGAATCAAGGGATATGGGGATAGGGTGGGAAAGTGGAGTTGATGTAGAAATTCAGCCCTGATTATATTGAATGGCGGAACAGGCTCGATGGGGCATACGCCGGCTCCTATTTCTTATGTTCTTACAGCCTTCAGTACAGAAAAAACTGCATTATTTCCTATTCCACCTCCAAAGAGGCCATAAGAATACACCTCTTTCATTAACCTCCCTCCTTGCCACCAACTGCCATGCTATTTGCCCATCTGAGAAGATGCTGAAACATCTCCATTACTCACAACAGTTTCTCAACTACAGATGAAGTGAACAAATCACATCCGTACAGCGAGAGCTGACTAATTACCTGGTTTCAACTTTTTCTAGAACTGATTGAAACAAGATAGTTACCCGTCGCAACCAGCTTGACTTCCTTGCGACTGTTGCTAAAGGCTTTTGGCAGACTGGTGTAAAGTTTTACAGACATTACAGAGGTGCTAAAATATTTGTACCATCAATGGTGCTACTGTAATACTGTGAACTCTCACCTGCCAAATGTATAAGGCAGCTAACAAACACTGCAGTTTATGGACCACAGCACAAAAGGACACAGATACTTGAAGCACGTCAGTCTCACCCCATCATTCTCAACTATAAATCTGTCATGCACAGAACCTAGTATAATTATGGAAACATAACTTCAGGGCAGGGAACACACCCAACTGCCTTGCATGGACATGCATTTTTCTGCCCTTCGTGGTGCTAGAACCGGAACTGATATTGGATAATTCACAGGTCATGCTAGAAAAATTACTTTAAAAAATTACATTTAAATATTAAATACCAGATTCATGTTACCTTGCTCAGTGTTACCTACTTTATTCACAACTTTGTTACTCCCAGTTACAAAGTTACAGGGAAATATAAAATCAGTACGTTGCTGTAACCTGTCGTGCTATCTTAGCCCACTCTGTCCCCTTTTTTCCTCCTTCATTTATTTAATTCACATTTTTGCTTTAGTCTTTCTTTCCTTCCTTCCTTCCAATCTTCTCACCTTCCTGCTCCTCTCGAAGTTGGCAACGCATACTGGAGTATGGTTTCATAGGCATGCGAGCCATGCAATACTACAACCCTCCCTCATGTATAAGCCTGAAAATGATTGTCCAACAGGATATTTAACTGTACAGGGCCACCTCGGCTAAGTCCAATTCTGCCCTCACCGTTGCATTTCCTGCTATCACCGGAAAGCAATCATGACCAGAATTAGGACCAAGGAATAATTTTTCCTCCATTACTTCAAGCAATTAGGCCAATTTTAATGCCTCCACTGTCATTAAATAGATTCAGAAAGGCTGATGTCAAACCGGGAGACCTCCCTGGCCTGAAACGGCTCAATAGTAGCCAAATGGCAAATATGCTCACTGAAGTATTACAACTTTTTTTTTTTTAAATCATACAATGCTGTCTAATAACCCTTGGGGGCCTTTTCTCAAGTATCTTGGGGCCGCAAGCATGCATTTGAAAAGAGGGAACCTGTAAATGGTCTAGCAATGTCCACACAAGGTATTGAATTTGATGCCTGTTAACACTGTTCTCCTTCGAACAGAGATGGTTAAGAGGTGACCTATAAGAGTTTTTCCAAGATGATGAGAGGTTTTGATAGGCTAGATAGAAAAAAACTACTCCCTCTGGTGAGTGGGTCAATAACCAGAGGTAGATTTAAAATCATTGGCAAAAGGTCGAGAGGGGAGATGAGGAGAATTTTTTTCACTCACAGAGTGTTGTCAGGATCTGGAACACTCTACCTGAAAAGGTGGTGGAAGCTGATTCCATAAATAATTTTAAAAAAGGAGTTGGGACAGGTACTTGAGGATGAGGAACTTACAGGGGTACGGACAAAAAGCAGGGGGGTGGGACTAAGCACGACTGCTCTTTCTAAGAGCCCGCACAGGCACGAGGGGCCGAATGGCGACCTTCTGTGCTGTAAGATTCTATTTCTACATCACATCTCATCATAGTAGCTGGCATTATATTGAATGCACCGAGCTAAGCTTTTCTTTTTACAATATTTTGCGTCAACCGAAGGATACTATATTTGACTTTGCTGTGCGATGCCTTTTTTTGTATCTTATCTGAAAACTAACAAAAATAAATGCTTTTTGTTACATAGACTGGTCGCCAGAAAAATTCATCTCGACAGGAAGAGGAAGAAAAAATCCGTGTCAATCTGGAAAACATTGCTCAATTCAAAAAAGGATAACAATTTGGCGAGTCTACACTTTGCACAAAAACTCAGCCACCTTAAAAAAACAGCTTGGAGAAGTACAATAGGAAGTTTGACATATCCATTCCAGACATCTGGATTAGTTATTAGACAAACTCTTCCTCCCTCTTCTAGAATCAAACACAGATCCTCACCCAGCCACCACCCACAAAAAACTAATACTTCGCAACTCACTGCCAGGGCCCTTAGACCTGCAGTCACTTGCTTTTAGCGCCAGTGCTACATCCCTTTGGGCATAGACCCAATGCCAAAAATGCAGTATACAACATGCAAATGCACATCACTGATGAAATTTGCGTTGCAATGAGACTACTTGGAAGTGGAATGATGGATGGAAGTGGTATGAAAGCCAGCCAAAAAAGATAAGCTTTCAAAGTAAAAAATAGTTTTCTGCGTCATATTCAGCAAGCTATGCATATCTACTTTAATAAAGTAAAACTAATTTTAATGCAGATAGCAAACTTAGAAAAATAAATCACACTTTCTGACTTTACAATAGGCCAAGTGTACTTTTCCCTTCTAAACCATGAGCTTCAGAATCGTTGCAACAGTCTAACATGCTACATGTTATTTAACACAAATAAATCGCACTCCCACGACACGTTGAACTCAAATCTTTTAAATCATGTGATTCGAAAGACATTTACGGTTTGCCAAAAGCAACAGATCATTGGTGGAAAATGTAAACATCCTGCCCGAACTTCGACCTATGCAGTTTCTAGTTTTGTTCCCAAGACTTTTTTCTGAAGACAAGGGGGGAAAAAAGCAACTGATCTTGTGTTTCAGGCGCTGCAAACATTGGGAAAGTAAGCACCTTCGACCCAAAAAAGAGTTCATTAACAAAACAAAAAAAAACACTCCAGTTAATAGTCCATGATTGATTCCTTACAACATCTGTTTTTACTTTACCTATTGTTAAGAGCAATGCAAGAGCAGGCAGTAGAGAGAAGAGAAAAGGAAGATCTGGAGGCTGCAGCTTGAGTCCAGTGCCCGGGGTCGGGGGGGAAGCGAGAGGGGTTGCACCCGAGCGGGGCTGAATTCTCTCTCTCGGGCCCGGGTTGTAATGAGCCAAACACCAAGAAACGCAAGTTCACCCCAGGCCGGCGAGACAGAGAGAGAGAGAGGCCGGCGAGGCAGAGAAAGAGACGGGCTCAAACCCAAGACAACAGGCCACGAAGCTCACCTCAGGCCCCGACACGGAGATTTCTCCTCGCCGCCACCTCAAATCCCTTTCCTCCCTCTTTCACCAACCTACACTCGATTCCCCGCACTCACCAACTGTCACCCTCCGCCGCCACTCGGAGACTAGCCGCCGACTCGCCAGGTCCATGGAATCGACCCCTTCCCCCCCGCCCGAGAGCCCGCACTCCGGCCCCGCCCACTCCACGCCACTCCGCCCCGCCCCGCCTCCTGACGCATGCGCTCGCCTCGCCGCGTCACTGCCGCACCCTGCGACTGGCCACACGTGACGTCGGCTTGTCTGCCGGCACAACGTTCCAAGAAGCCGCGGCAACGCCCACCCGAGCCCTTGCTCGGAACGAGGAGCGTTGTCCCAGCCAGCTGCCACATTTGCATAGGTGTCGCTCACGCACAGTTCGAGAAAAGACGTTCCCGACCGAACGTGATCCGTCTGGGTTTTGCTCATCGGTAAGGAATCCGAAGCTGTAAAAGCAGGGGAGGGGAAATCTTGGCAGCGGCATAGACGGCAATTTTTTAAATATATAAATGAAGCTGGCCTGATTTTTATCAAGATTAACGCGCATAGTAATATTAGTCATTTTTTTTAAAACTAGGACAAGTATGATGAACGAAGGTGGAAGATTTGAAGGGTTTACTCCTTAAATGTTAACCTGTCGTTTCACTTTGCATTTCCAGCAGTATTTTTTTTATTTTAGATTGCTGACATTTGCAAACAAAAAACTTGCATTGATATAGTGCCGTTTAGGACCTCGGAACATCCCAAAGTTAATTAAGTACTTTTTTGAAGTGTAGTCACTGTTGTAATGTAGGAATTTGCAGGGATTTTTGAGTATAATAATCAATATGAGGGGCATACATGGTGGGCTGGATAAACTTTGAAGAGACGTTATCTGCTGTATTTGGTTTCATAATTGTCAACTAATTGTAAATAGGGTATGTCACATCTGAGATCCTATTTCCTCCCTGCCCCACCTCCAGCCCTTATCTGTCTGGTTTAAATTAATTTCTATTGTCTAAATGTTCCTTACAAGCCTCTTTGTCCCTACTTGGTTTAAGTGTAACCCATCTCTCCTGTACCAGTCCTCTTTATTCTGGAAGGATTCCCAGTTCTTTGAGAGTAACATTGTTGTTCTTACGCCATACTGCCAGCCACTTGTTTATCTCCTCAATTCTCTTGGTGCACACTCCTTTCCCAAAGTTATAACATTAACTAATCTGGGTAGAGATCACTAATGCTGAAAACAAATTAAAGCCAACAGTGGGGATATGCTATGGTATGGAACACCATTCAGCATAAGAAGGAGGAGAATGTGTCAATGAAGAGAGAGGAAGGATATGTGAGAACAGAAAGTTATTTTAATGGGAGACTTCAATCAACCAACTATAAATGGGAGAAGTTGTTTAGAGTCAGAGTTGGAAGATGTAGTGCATGACTGCTTCTTGACCTAATGTCAAGGAAACCATGAGAGGAAATGCCCATTTGATCTGGTACTTTTCATGACCCAAGAAATGGAAGTTGTAGCAATCCTTGGGCTCAGCAATCACAAAATAATAAAGTTTAACATGATCTGGGAATCAGAAATAGCTACAGCCAGGAGCCATAATGTTAAACTGGCATAATTCAATGAAATGAGGAAACAACTAAAATCAATAAATTGGGGAAGATTGTTTGACAACAATTGTTCAGTAGAATACAAGAACACCTTTAAAGGTATATTGCTGAGCATGCAAGATAAATACATTCCTAAATCCATCAAGTTCTGACAAAGTAAGCATTACCCTAAATGGATTTTTTTTAAATTAACACTGAGATAAAGAGAAAAAAATGACATGTATAAATCCTGCACAAAGAAAGGAGATGGGGGCTACTGGGATGAATGCAAGACATTGCATAAATGTTAAAAAGGTAATCAGAGAGGTAAAGAGAAATCTGGAAAAACATAACAGCTAAGGCTAAGCCGAACAGTAAAAATATATTTCAGTACCACAACAGCAAGAGGGCAGTCAGAGAAGAGGTAAAAACCCATAAGATGGGCTTGAAACTGAAGTTGAGCACAAAATAGTAAATATTCTGAATGAATACTTCCACCAAGTATTCACCAAACAAAGATATGCCAAATAAAATCAATAACTTTGTTATAAATGAGATGGCAGTCCTAGACAGGCTAAATGGGCTCAAAACAAATAAGTCCATTGTGATAAATGATATTTATCTCAGAGTGCTGAAAGAGACTCGGGAAGAAATTTATGAAGCACTGTCAATTACTGTAATGGAGTCATTAGACACAGAGGAGGTACCATGAGACTGGAAACAAGCTAATGTAGTGCCCATGTTCAAAAAGGGTGACAAAATGGATACAGGCAACTACAGACCCATTTATCTGCCGTGCTGTATAAATGGAATTTATTATCAGGAGTAAACTTGAGGATCATCTGTACAACAACAACCTAGTTAACAGCAGTCAGCATGTATTCAGAAGGGGAAGATCTTGCCTGATCAACATTTTTAACTTCTTTGAGGAAGTGACAAACCAAGTGAACTGTGGTAAGCCCTGTGTACCGTGGCTTCCAAAAGGCTTTTGACAAAATTCCATACAAAAGGCTATCAATTAAACTCAAAGCTGTGAGGATTCAGGATAAACCCTAGGAATGGATAAGAAACTTGTTGAAGCGTAGGAAACAATAAGCACTCATTAGAGGGGTTATGTCAGAATGGGGTTGGGGGGGAGGTGCTGAGTGGGTTGCCTCAGCTCAGTGCTGGGACAACTATACTTTTTACTTTACATAAAAACTTCAATTCAGAAACTCAGTGCAAAGTGGTCAAATTTGCAGATGATACTAAATTGGAGGAGCAGTGGGAGAGACAGCTCAGAAATTACAGAATGAGTTGGACAAGATATGAAAGTGGGCAGAACAATCGCAGATGAAATTTAACGCAGACAAAGTCAAGTGGTACAGATAGGAAGAAAAAATAGACGACAGGCGTATTCCATGAATGGTGGTGAAATAGCTGTGGATGACGCTTAATGAGACCTCGGGGTCTTCGTAGACTTGACATGTCTGACCAATGCAGAGCAGCAATCAACATTGAATTACATAGCCAAAACATTACAATAAAGGTCAGAGAAAGTAATGGTCAAACTTTACAGTGCTCGAGTCAGGTCACACCTTGAATATTGCATCTGGTTCTGGTTGCCAAGAAACGAGACATTCAAGCACAGGAGGGAGCGCAGAGATGAATCACGAGGCCAAACCCTATTGTCTGGAGTATGAGTTATGATAAAAGGCTAAGAAATTAGGCTTTTCAGCCTGGAACAAGGCACCCTAGAGGTGATCTTATAATAAGAATCAACAAGTAGAATAAACTTCTTGATAGAGTAATGCAGACATAAACCCTGGAATATCCATATATTCAAGAAGGAGTTGGATATATTTCTTAAGGCTAAAGGGAGGGATCAAGGGATATGGATGGAAGGCAGGGACAGGGTACTGAGTTTGGATGATCAGCCATGATCTCATTGAATGGCGGAGCAGGCTCGAGGGGCCGAATGGCCTACTCCTGCTCCTATCTTCTATGTTTCTATGAATAATTTAAGAAACAGTTGCATGCTACAATGGTGGGGGTGGAGGGGGGATGGTGGCGTTAGGATGTCTCTGGAAGTATAATTAAATTGGTCAAATGGCATTCCTCGTCCATAATTATCTTGTAATCTAGTGCACATCTATAACATCATACTTCAGAAACATCACATCTGTAGGGGAGAAAGTGATTTGCTCAAACTACTTATCTGTTAGCTTACCAGTCAATTATCTCAATTTACTAAATGAGAACGAATCACATATATCCCAAAGGATTAAATATGAACAAATCAGAAGTAGTCAAAAGTACAAATGAAGAACAACTAACCAGCAGTAAATCAATCAAATCCCTCAGTGGGTGCCCAACTATGCGGACAAAGCCAGACCCCTCATCAAGTCCACCTCTTTCCCCCTGACATCAGAGGCGTGTGCAGCCTTCACTCTTATTAAGAGTGATATTGCGAAGGCCACAATGCACGCAGTGGATGAGTCCATCCCTTTCCAAGTGGAGAGCGATGCATCCGACTTCGCCCTAGCTGCAACCCTTAACCAGGCGGGGAGACCCGTGGCCCTTTTCTCAAGGACCCTCCAGGGCCCCGAGATTCGACACTCCTCTGTCGAAAAGGAGGCCCAGGCTATTGTGGAAGTGGTGCGACACTGGAGGCATTACCTGGCCGGAAAACGATTTACCCTTCTCACTGACCAGCGTTCAGTTGCTTTTATGTTCAATAATAAGCAGAGGGGCAAAATCAAGAACGACAAGATCTTGAGGTGGAGAATTGAACTCTCCACCTACAATTACGATATCTTGTACCAGCCCGGGAAACTCAATGAGCCCCCAGATGCTCTATCACGAGGTACATGCGCCAACGCGCAAGTTGATAGACTGCGGACCCTCCACAATGACCTCTGCCACCCCGGGGTCACCAGATTCTGCCACTTCATTAAGGCCCGCAACCTGCCCTACTCCATCGAGGAGGTCAGGACTATGACCAGGAACTGCCAAATCTGTGCCGAATGCAAACCGCATTTTTATAGGCCAGACAGAGCACGCCTGATCAAAGCCACTCGCCCCTTCGAGCGCTTGAGCATCGACTTTAAGGGGCCTCTCCCTTCCTCTGACCGCAACGTGTACTTCCTCAACATAGTTGATGAGTACTCCCGTTTCCCTTTTGCCATCCCTTGCCCAGACATGACCAGTACCACGGTCATCAAATGTCTGAATGACCTCTTCGCCTTGTTCGGGTTCCCTAGCTATATACATAGCGACCGGGGCTCATCTTTCATGAGCGACGAACTTCGTCAGTACCTGCTCGCGAGAGGTATTGCTACGAGCAGGACCACCAGCTACAACCCCCGGGAGAACGGCCAGGTGGAAAGAGAGAACGCGACGGTTTGGAAGGCCGTCCTCTTAGCCTTAAAATCTAAGGGCCTTCCAAACTCTCGCTGGCAGGAGGTCCTCCCTGCGGCGCTCCACTCCATCCGGTCACTACTTTGTACTGCCACTAATGCCACCCCTCATGAGCAAATGTTCGTTTTCCCCAGGAAGTCCACATCGGGAACCTCGCTACCGACATGGCTGACTTCTCCTGGGCCCGTCCTACTGCGGAGGCACGCGAGGACCCATAAAACGGACCCCCCTGGTCGAGAGGGTGAACCTCCTACACGCCAACCCCCAGTATGCCTACGTGGCATACCCAGACGGGCGGGAGGACACGGTCTCCATACGAGACCTCGCACCCTCGGGTGCCCCTGAATCACCACCGTTATTCTCCACCACTTCTCCCAACCCAACCCCTGTAGACGGCATGCCGGAGCCCCAGGACCCTTCGTTGACCACTCAGACACCAGATTCGACGTTGGATACTGCACCTCCGCCGCCGCTGCTACGACGATCAGGATGGCATACAAGGCCTCCTGATAGACTTACCTACACGAACTTTTAGTACACTTCACCCCGCCGGACTCCATTTTAAACAAGGGGTGAATGTGGTAAACCACTGTTATCGTTTTCATTGTTGTTCACTACTGGTATCGTTATTGCACATTGTTACCTCTTGCTACTCACTGTGTACCAATGCATGCCTCAGCTGGCTCCACCCATGGCTCCGCCTACTTGACCTGGTATAAAGGCGGCTGCTCGGCAACCCACTTCCTCCTTGGAACCAGTCGTCCACGAGAGGCATGCTCTGTTCTTTAGTTAATAAAAACCTTTTCATTACTATCCTATTTCATCGCTTTTTATGGATTAATTGATAAGCGTATCATCCCTCAATTCTTTTCAAAACTACCCAGCAAGTATTAAAAATCACCTGATGCAATCAGGCAAGAGACATATTTGACTTCTGAGCAATTGTAAAGTATATCTCTGGTAGACGTCCCAATTCATCAGTCTTTCTGAACACATCAGAAAGAAAGTCAAGGCCCCTGCCACAGCCAATTGTTTTTGCTTCACTGGAGCCACTGGACTCGATATTCATTCCCTCCTACACTGACTCTGTGGCTGCAGTATGTCCTGTGTACAGGATGCACTGCAGCAATTCACCAAGCTTGCTTTGACAGCACCTCCTAGCTCTGTGACTTCTACAACCAAGAAGGACGGGTAGCAATATCATGGGGACACTTTTATCTCCAAGTTCCCGCCTTGGAGTAACAGTCCATCCTGAATTGAATATATTGCTTTTCTTACATTATCACTGGGTCAATAGCTTGGAATTGCCTTCCCAATACCATCGTGAGAGTGCCATCACCACAAAGAGTGCAGTGGTTCAAGGAGCACCTTCTCAGGGCAACCAGACATGAGCAATAAATGAGGTCTTGCATATGTAAATGAAAAATTGACTTTCCTGTCTAACTGGAAAAACTTAAGTCCTATTTTCCCAAGGTGGAAAATACAATTAATCTTCACTGGCTACACTCCATATATACTAGCAATTTTTCTCCTGCCTTTTTTTAGCGACATATTCCCTATCAAGGCATGCACTAATTTCCCACACTGGACACCCCACCTTGAGCTTGTTGCTTCCAAGAGGGCAACTCTAGAATGTATCACCAATGGCGCTATTGTTTAGGAGACATGTAAGAGAAATTAAGTGGGACTCCCTATCTGGTTTACCCTTCACTGAGAGTGAGCCTTTGGCACAGTGGTAGCATTCCCACCTCTGGGCCAGAAGGTGCAGGGTTCAAACCCCACTCCAGACAGTCCCACTGTGTGGAGTTGGAGCTCTGGCTTTGAATTCTGGGGATCCAGTGGGATATTCGCATCCAGTGGGTGTGGGTGGCCCCCCTCCCCTCATCGTATGGGTTGTGGGAGCCCATAAAACCCTCCCGTTGTATAGGACTAACCACGCTATCGGCTGGTATAAAGATGGTTACGGCCATTGAAGGAGCCAGTCAGACAGGTGGAGAAATACTTGAAAGAGAAAAAATTGCAGGGATATGGGGAAAGAATGGGACTAACTGGATTGCTCTTCGAAAGAGCCGGCACAGACTCGATGGGCTGAATGACCTCCTTCTGTGCTGTACTATTCTATGGTTCTAACTTCACACAGTTCCCCAAAGGGAACAGCAAGAAGAAGAAGACCCCCCACTAGTCAGGAAATGCCTGACTACTGCTTGGTATCTCAGTAGAATACCTCTCTTTCTTGTGGGTATTACAATTCATGTACCATTCCAAGACTTTATTATATCTTCAGGACATCCAAAGTGCTTCACAACCAAAGCATTACATTTGAAGTGTAGTCACTGTTATGTGGCAGCCAAATCCACATCCATCTTTTAGGCCAAACGTTTCTTAGGAATAACTGTACTGCATCTTGTCCCCTTTCAATTGTTCTCTGTTATCAGCTGCCAAAGCATAATTCCCTTGGCAGTACTGAAGACGTGCTGTTTTTCTTTCAATGAAAGAAAGAAAGACTTGCATTTATATAGCGCCTTTCACAACCACCGGACGTCTCGAAGCACGTTACAGCCAATGAAGTACTTTTGAAATGGAGTCACTGTTGTAATGTGGGAAATGCAGCAGCTAATCTGCGCACAGCAAACTCCCACAAACAGCAATGTGATAATGACCAGATGATCTGTTTTTGTTATGTTGGTTGAGGGATGAATATTGGCCAGGACACCAGGGATAACTCCCCTGCTCTTCTTCGAAATAGTGCCATGGGATCTTTTATGCCCACCTGAGAGGGCAGATGGGACCTCGGTTTAACATCTCATCCGAAAGACAGCACCTCTGACAGTGCAGCACTCCCTCAGCACTGCACTGGAGTGTCAGCCTAGCTTTATGAGCTCAAGTCCCTGGAGTGGGACTATGAACCCACAACCTTCTGACTCGGAGGCAAGGGTGCTACCAACTGAGCCACAGCTGACACTGAGTTTAATTTGTATCCCTCAGAGGGTATTTGAAAAAAATATTTATGCAGAAGTTGCCTTGTGACATCTTGAACCCAGCTAGTTTAATTTCTGCCAGATGAGCAGGAGTAACAGAAACCATCTGAACCTATTCAAGCTGATAAGGCAATCCCAGGGATAGGTGGCTGGAATCCTGGGTGCCAGTTGCTACAGAAGCACTGTTGGCTACCCTTATAGTGTTACCGTTTTCTCCCCCATGATAAGCAGATTAGGGCAGAAGAACCCCTTTCACTAGATGGCTGTTGGAGGTTGAAGATGAGAAGCAGCAAACAAATGGGTGGCTCTTTCGGAAGGCAAGGGACACCTATGCTCCCATCCAAAACAGGCACTGCTCAGCTACTTCACCTGCAGCATAGGGCGGATCTCTCATTTACTTAAAAACCAAGCTCAACCTGAGCCTAGGGTTTGAGCATCACAGGCATTTCAGGGGCACATTAGAGCGGGCCAGGCAAATGGGTGCTGAGCAGACCTCAGCTTTACCACCCCACAATGCATAAAGTTGGCGTTCATCAGCACTACAAGTGTCCAGCATCAAAATATCGGTCCCTTTTGTCTCTATCATTGTCCCATGGGCAACCTGAGAAATAGGACAAGCTTCTGGTGGGCAAGAGTGCACAGTCCAATCTACACACACTACCCATCCTGACCAACGTTCCCGCTAAGCTGCGCGGCCACGCAGCTGTCTGGAGATCCCGCGCAGGCAGCTCAATGGGAGATTTCACGAAATTTTGTATGGGCCACGCAGCCTGTTAAAGGGACCGCGCGCCCCCAAAAAATTAGGGGGAACAGTGATCCTGACCCTACTATTCTGCAAAATATTAACTCTGCTTTTAAAAATACCAAATTGTCAGATTGTTTGTGATAAAATCCTTAATGAAAAATGGAAGAATGCTTTTTTTTCCTGCATAGTTAAGGACATGCGAATGAAATTCGGAATGTGTAAGAATTCAAGTTTATCAACGGGTCAGCTGTTTTTTATTAAAAGAGGAATTTTATCCCCAATATTAGTTGTTTTACCATTATTACCACCAATTAAGGAATATGAGTCTTTAAAAGGGTATTCCAGTATGGCAGTAGGCACTTCCTGATCTAATCTGCACCAGTTACACTTATCAGTTGTAAACAAAGCAACTACACGTAATAGAAACAGAAAATGCTGGAAATACTCAGCAGGTCAGGCAGCATCTGTGGCGAGAGAAACAGAGTTAACGTTTCAGGTCGATGGCCTTTCGTCAGAACTGGAAAATGTTAGAGATGTAACAGGTTTCAAGAAAATACAGAGGTGGGGAAAGGGGGGAGGGGAGGAAAGAACAAAAGCCAAGGTCTGTGATTGGGTGGAAGGCAGGAGAGATTAAATGACAAAAAGTGATGATGGTGCAAGGCACAAGCGGGGTGGTAATGAGCTGTTCTGACGAAAGGTCATCGACCTGAAATGTTAACTTTGTTTCTCTCCCCACAGATGATGCCCAACCTGCTGAGTATCCCCAGCATTTTCTGTTTTTATTTCAGATTTCCAGCACCCTCGGTATTTTGCTTTTGTATGCAATCTGATAGCTGCCACCCATTTCCTAGAATTCCTACTGTGGTATAGATTAGATATGGTCGTTGGAATATAACAATTGAAGAAGAAATGTAAATTATTTATCTTTAAATTTCATAATCATACACCACATTCTTAACTAGTTTACCAAGTACTGTTCCATAATTTTCCTTCTAGATTAATAGACTGCTGGTGTTAAATTAGCAATCAGTTCCTGCTAAATGTAAGTTTTGTTTTAAAAAGTGGTGTCAATAAAGAAAGAAAGACTTGCATTTATATAGCTCCTTTCACGATCTCGGGACATCCCAAAGAGCATTACAGCCAATGAGGTACTTTTCAACTGTAGTCACTGTTGAAATGTAGGAAACACGGCAGCCAATTTGCGCACAGCAAGGTCCCACAAACAGCAATGTGATAATGACCAGATCATTTTTTTTTTAGTGATGCTGGTTGAGAGATAAATATTGGCCAGAATGGTCATTTGAAAGACAGCACCTCCGACAGTGCAGCACTCCCTCACTACTGTGCTGGAGTGTCAGCCTAGATTTTGTGCTTAGGTCTCTGTTGTGGGACTATTGAACCCACAACCTCCTGACTGAGAGACTGGAGTGCTATCACTGAGCCACAGCTGACACCAATTGAAGAAGAAATACAAATGATGTAGGCATGTCTATGTACATGCTTACAACACAAAACTCCCTTTACTTGGTTTAATTATAAACACTTCCTTTATTAAAGTTTAGTTACCACCTCCTTCAGGGTGTAGCTATTGGGTTCCCCTGAAGTCACTTCCTGACCTAATGCTGATGTCTCTAATGGTTTGAAAAAACAGAGGATAGTTGTCTGATGGTGATTCTATATAGCGAGAACAACAAAAACTTGCATTTATATAGCACCTTTAACATAGTAAAATGCCCCAGGGCACTTCACAGGAGCGTTATCAAACAAAGTTTGGCACTGAGCCACATGAGATATTAGGACAGGTGACCAAAAGCTTGGTCAAAGAGGTAAGTTTTAAGGAGCGTTTTAAAGGAGGCGAGAGAGGTAGAGAGGCAGAGAGATTTAGGGAGGGAATTCCAGAGCTTAGGGCCTAGGCGGCTGAAGGCACAGCTGCCATTGGTAGAGCGATGAAAATCGAGGATGCGCAAGAGGCCAGATTTGGAAGAGCGCAAAGATATTGGAGGTTTGTAGGGTTGGTTACAGAGATAGGGAAGGGCAAGGAGATGGAGGGATTTGAAAAGAAGGATGACAATTTTAAAATCGAGGTGTTGCCAGATCGGGAGCCAATGTAGGTCAGTGAGCGCAAGGTTGATGGGTGAATGGGACTTGGTGCAAGTTAGAATATGAGCAGCAGAGTTTTGGATGAGCTCAAGTTTAGGGAGATGGGAAGCTGGCCAGGAGAGCATTGGAATAGTCAAGGCTAGAGGTAACAAAGGTATGGATTAGGGTTTCAGCAGCAGAAGAGCTGAGGCAGGGGCAGAGACCAGCGATGTTATGGAGGTGGAAGTAGGTGATCTTGGCAGTGGAGCGGATATGAGGTCAGAAGCTCAGATCAGGGTCAAATAAGATGCCACGGTTGCGAGCGGTCTGGTTCAGCCTCAGGCAGTGGCCGGGGAGTGAGATGGAATCGGTGGCTAGGGAACGGAGTTTGTGGTGAGGCCCGAAGAAAGGGCAGAATCACGTGATTGTCCCTCAAAAGTATCTTAAAGGGCAGACATTCTTTTTTTTTTCAGTTGGGTGTCAGATCTACTTAGGGTGCATAATGGAGTATATCATCATCAGAATAACAATGACTACATACATCAGCAAAAAGGATTGGTGTACCTTTGAGGTAATCATCTTGTAAGCATCCTAAACATAGAGCACTTTAATGTGACACCATCTTCATCCTTGTGTTCAAATCGCCCCAAAGCCTCACTTATCCCATCTCTAATCTTCTCCAGCCCTACAATCCTCAGAAAACACTGTGTTCCTCAAACTTTAGCCTCTGGTGCACCTCCCACTTCCTTTGCCCCACCATTGGCAGTTGTGCCTTCAGCCTTCTAGGCTCTATGCTCAGTAATTCCCTCTCTAAACCTCTCTGCCCCTACCTCTCTCTCCTCATTTAAGATGTTCCTTAAAACCTACCTCTTTGACCAAGCTTTTGATCACCCGTCCTAATATCTCCTTCTTTGGCTCAGTGTCAATTTTTGTCTGATAATGCTCTTATGAAGGGCCTTGAGTTGTTTTACTACATTAAAGGCGCTATATAAATGCAAGTTGTTGTTTTATAGAATCATAGAATGGTTACAGCACAGAAGGAGGCCATTCGGCCCGTCAAGACCATGCCAGCTCTCTGCAAGACCACTTCAGCTAGTCCCACTCCCTTACCCTTTCCCCGTAGCCCTGCAAATTTTTTTCCTTCAGGTACTTAACCAACTCCTTTTTGAAAGCCACAATTGAGTCTGCCTCCACCACCCTTTCAGGCAGTGCATTCCAGATCCTAACCACTCGCTGCATAAAAAAGTTTTTCCTCATGTCGCCTTTGGTTCCTTTGCCAATCACCTTGAATCTGTGTCCTCTGGTTCTCGACCCTTCCGTCTTCTTCAGTTGGCATCAGTGGTAAAAATACAAATTTTACAATTATTTAAAGTTTACATTTTTGGAAAATGTTGGGGTCATGAATTATGTCTCCCAATGCCAGGTCTGGCATTTGCCTTGCGGGACCCTGTGCAAAGGTTCGGTAAGGGCCCCTACATTTTACTAGACATGCTGATGAGTTGCACAAGCACACAACCAGTAGGGCTCGTCCTTGCACATCTGTCGGTGGGGACACTGCTATGGTGCTTCATGGATTTGAAATGCCTCTTAAATGTTTTTCATCAGAAATCTGTGCCTCTCTAAGAAGCCTGAAGCTTGAGTTCATGTTGCTCCTCAGAGTAATCACTCTGTCAATGGCAGAGACTCAACTAGGTAGCATATTACAAATCCCAGGATTCATCTGTCTACCACTCCCAGAATTCTTTTTATGATTAACAAGAAGACTGAATATTCACAGAGCATGCCACGACTTGTCCTTTCCTCCACCCCTACGTATTGATGAAAGCTCCTGAAGAAACCGTTCCTAAGAGCAGTATGTAACTTGCATTTTTTGTACAAAACAAAAAGAAAAAAGAAAGACTTGTATTTCTATAGCGCCTTTCATGACCACTGGACGTCCCAAAGCACTTTACAGCCAATGAAGTATTTTTTGAAATGTAGGAAACACGGCAGCCAATTTGCACACAGCGAGCTCCCACAAACAAGCAAACAATGTGATAATGACCAGAGAACCTGTCTTTTTTTGTGATGTTGATTGAAGAATAAATATTGACTAGGACACCAGGGATAACTCCCCTGTTCTTCAAAATAGTGCCATGGGATCTTTTATGTCCATCTGAGAGAGCAGTTTAACATCTCATCTGAAATACAGCACCTCCGACAGTGCAGCACTCCCTCAGTACTGCACTGGAGTGTCAGCCTCATTTTTTGTGCTCTAGTCTCTGGAGTGGGACTTGAACCCACAACCTTCTGACTCACAGGCAAGGGTGCTACCAACTGAGCCAGTGGCTGACACACGATAAAACAAGAACTCCTCAACTTTTTGTGGGTACCTTTGCTGAAAAAATGTAGTTTATCATATTCAACAAGCTGCCTTTACTTTGCCCCAACAAGGAAAAGTATCCCCTACTGCACCATTGTGACTTTTTCCATTGCCCATATCCTCGAATACCTCTCAGCAAGATTACCAATCTAGTGTCAACTATTGCCAAATTAGTCTCAGTTTGGTGCTGTGAGCCTGCCCTTGGGGTTTAGGCTATAAATATTCATTCCACTCTAGCCTCAGTATCTGCACTCACCTTCACTACTGGTAGGAAACATGATTTCAGACTTAAAACATAGATTTTTGTCAGGGTTGAATTGGTAGATTAAAAACAAAACTGGCTCCCACCACCTAGCAAGAATTAGCCCAGGTGAAGAACCTCAGTAAATTGATGATAAAGTATTTGCAACCAATCGATAGGAGATAGTTCCTACCCTACTGTGTTTTCCAACCTGGTAAACAGTTAAGTCAAACCAAATTCTGGCATATGTCCTTTCAGGAAGAGTTTTGAATGCTGAGGCAGAGTCTAGCTTTCAGTAAAAGAGCAGAGTTTTGGGCAATGGCACAAAAACCTGAAATCAAGAAACACATCGGTTGTGTTTCCAGGTTGCACCTTCTCAATATTCTCAACTGGTAGGCAGGTACGTGGGTTGTTCGACAGAGTGTGGTGCGTCAGGAGTCTGATTTATGATTAACAAGAGCAAAGTAGATTGGCAACTCATTTTAACATAAGGAGCTCAGTATGACACACTGTTACTCATAAAGAACAACACTTGTCAGCTCACAGTGGTGTTTCTTTGCTCCATGGAAGCATCCTCCTCCCTAGATCACTAACTATTTGGCACTCGATGATGCAGCAAGTAGTCTAGCAATGAAAGCTTATCCCTCCTGACCAAACATTTGTTTGCTTACGTTCCAGCCTACCCCAATTCTCAGATGATGCCGACATCAGACAGGCCAGCCTACTTAATCCCTGCTTGAGCATCATGCTTATTACCCTGGCACTAATGAGCTTCATGAAAAGTTAAAAGGACATGTGTGTGGGGTGTGCATATGGGAAAGGTTTGTGGTGCGCCTACCATCACTTTGTTGGTGGATGTGCCTAATCACCGGTCGCCCACGGCCAGCCACCAGCACTCAGTTCACAGCTAATCTACAACAGCAGGCACTATTCAGCCACCCACTAATCAGCAGCAGTAGGATGGGTAGTGGAGTGAGCAGGGTGGGAGTGGAAGGGTGTTGTGGGGAGCGGAGAGTGGAGAGTGTCAGGATCATCAGTGAGATCAGAATCAGGGCTGGCAGGGCAGTACTGGTACATTTTGTTTTTATAATAAGGTTCCAAGTTAAGAGAGCAAAAGGAACAGCACAACTCTTCCGTATTAACGCTAACTTACCATATAAGCTGATTGATTAAGTGCCGCTGCCTCTTTAGTTTGAGAATCCTAGAAGTAAAGGGAATTAAGGGTTACGGGGAGCGGGCAGGAATTTGGACATGAGTCTAGGTTCGGATCGGTCATGGCCCTGTGGGTAGCGGAGCGGGCGCAGGGGCCGTGTAGCCTGATCCTGCTCCTATTTCGTGTGTCTAATTCTGTTAGATTCAGGAGATGGTTCTGTGATAGTGGATTGGCGGTTAGGATCAGATCAGCCATGATCTTATTGAATGGCGGAGCAGGCTCGAGGGGCCGATTGGCCTACTCCTGCTCCTATTTCTTATGTTCTTATGTAATTTATGTCGATTAGGAAAAGGGTGTGATTAATGTGTCAGACTACAACAACAACTTGCATTCATATAGCAACTCTAACATAGGAAAATATCCCAAAGCACTTCACAGCAGTATAACCAAAAAAATGGATGCAGAGCCAAAGAAGGCGATATTAGGAGTGATGACCGAAAGCTTGGCTAGGAGGTTGGTTTTAAAGAGAGTCTTAAAGTAAGAGAGGGAGGTGGAAAAGTGGAGGGGTTTAGGGAAGGAATTCCAGAGCATGGCGTCTAGGTGACTGAAGGCATGGCCGCCAATGGTGAGGCGCAGGTGAAGTAGAATGCACAGAGGTCAGAGGAATGGAGAGTTTGCGGGGTGGGTTGTAGGGCTGGAGGGCTTTACAGAGTTAGGGAGGGGTGAGTCCGTGAAGGGATTTTAATGTAAGGATGAACATTTTAAACTTGAGGCATTAGGGGACTGGAAGCCAATGTAGGTGACCAAGGACAAAGGTGAAGGGTGAGCAAGACTTGGTGTGGGATAGGACACAGACAGTAGTGTTTTGGATGAACTGAAGTTGACAGAGGATGAGGGAATGAGAGGTTGGTTAGGAGACCATTGGGCTAATGGAGTCTGGAGATGACAAAGGCATAAATAAGGGTTTTTGCAGAAGCTGGCCTCAAGTAGGGGAGATGCGGGCAGAACATTTTACAGAATTACAATAAAAGATTCCAATTGGTACAAGAAAAATAGATAGTTTGCATCTTGTCCACTGAAACATTCTCCAACAGGTCAATCACAGTGTGGCATTGATGGCAGCCAAGGAGTTAATCGTGGTCCATGTCCTTCCACCCAACTTGCTGGAGGTGATTACCAAGTGGTAAGTGGTATGAAAAGAAAAAAGATAGGATGGAACATAAAGACTGCAGTCAATTTGTATTTGAGGCAGGGATTTTGTCTTAACTTCTTTTCTGGTACTGGTTTGCAACATCTCCATGTTGACAATACAATAAATTTGTTATTTTCTTAGTGAATTTTGTGCTCATCAAGGACAAGGACATCAGAATTGGAAAATTAAACACTTGTTCACTTTTTGCAGTATTGAAGTCCTTGGTCAGATATACTACAGCCAGATAAAGTGTGAGGCTTACTTTACATAAGCCAACAATGTACTTCAACCCTGACCTCCAAGAGCACTTTCTACTGGTCCAGTCATCCTTCAGGCATTTCTCAACGAGATTGCAAGTTTAATAACAATTAGTGGTAATAGAGGTAGTTTTGTGCAGAGCTATTGGGTTGCAACTACCCAAAGTTATTTCACATAGACCATTATACCCAGCAGAGAAAGGACTACAGTACATTTATATTCCTCTGTTAATGATTGGGGTGGATCGTGATGGCAGTTAACTGAATCAAAGCAGATTCCCTATCTCAGCATATTACTTTATTATTCAGGGTCAGGTCAGATCTGATGGGAAATAAGTTGGCTGTCCTGACCTAGGTTGACATGATACATTGGTGATATTGCCACACAAGATGGGAATATAATAACATACTATAGATATAACTTACAATTATGGTGTAATTGTAAACCTCTAAAAATCAAGATTTGACAAATACATTCTGCACAACTGCTATACTGTATTGTTGATCTTAACATTGTACCCATTGAAGATTGCAAAGCACTGCACTGAAATAAGAAAAAACAAAATGTAAAAAGTTAGCATAAATTTGTTAGGGGTCCGAAACAAAATGCTTCAGGCAAGGAGGAACCAGCTACATTGTTGCAAAAATTGTGATTCAAAGTTGCATGAGAATGTGTTCCAATTAAAGTGTTCTAATACCACAAATGGGAAGTGAACCCATAAGAATCTCGGAAACAAGATTATTTTACCTATAGCCTTCCTCTTTTTTCTATCTGTTCACCTTACAATCTGCAGTGTAATCCCATTGCCAACGACCAGGTAGTTTACAGTCACTGGCACCTGCCCCCTAGTCCTGTCCTACTGCTGACAATCAGCTGCTGGAGGCTGGCTGTTGGTGGCTAGCTGCTAACTGACTGCTGATTTTTTTTAATATTCATTCCTGGGATGTGGCCATCGCTAGCAAGGCCAGCATTTATTGCCCACCCCTAGTTGCCATTGAGAAGCTTGACAGCTGGGTGAGGACTGGTGGCTACCTTACATTAAATATTAGTATAAAACACAGGTAAATGCATAAACATTAGTGCCTTGCGAATGACCCTGATGGTTGCAGTGGGAGTTGATGGATTCCAGATAGTGTTCCATTATGTTTGCTGTCTTTGAGTCGGGAAGAGGGCGTGGAGGGTGGATTAACCAATCCCTGTGCCTTCTCCCCTCAATTTGAATCTCCTGATATTTTTATTTAATTTTTCCTTTTCTAAGGTGTGGTCTATAGTGATCTCTGTGTTGCTCGCAAATATCATTTGGGTGAGTTGCCTTGTGTATGTCTGGTGATGGACTTTTGGTTGGAGTGGCCATTGTTGATGTTGTTACTTATTACTTTGCTGCTCTCACAAGCAAAATAGCCACTCGGGTGGAGTATTGAAGAGCGGCTGGCAAAAGTGAAACTGTACCTTAGCATCAGTCTGTGCCTTCAGGTAAAGAGGGAGGACAATTGAAAAAATATATCTATAATACACTTAAAATATTTTGACTGCTTCAGCCATTTGCGTTTGACATAATATTTGGTTATTTTCTAAATCAAAATAATATATCAATCTTCAGATTTGTGGATGTGATTATAAAGCCAGTCTGCATATTATTGAGATGCTAGCATGGTCCTGGTGCTAATGTTGCATGAATATAGAAATTTGCACTTATGTCATGATAGCTGGGGAAATAAAATATGAAAATGTAGCATGTCAATACAGGAAAATCTTTGGTATCCAGCACTGACGGGACTGGGATGGTGCTGGCTGATTAAAAATTCCGGATGACGGAGAGGGTTATCTACCGAGGCTATTTTTAACAAACAAAAATTAAAAAATCAAGAAATGTGCAGTATACAGTAATTGGACTTCCGATAGTGCCAAGAAGCCGAGTAGTGGCAGTTTGGAGAACTACCCCCACTGACTAACTCGGCCACCGCGCGAGACTCGGACTCAACAACATTTCCGGTTATTGAGGTGTTGTTTTCGGAGTATGAATTTTGCCGGTTAATAGAGAATTCCGGATATTTAGGTGCCGTTTAAATGAGAGTTTCCTGTACTTGAATGGGTGAACCTTTCAGTCCCGTAGACTTGGAGACAAATCTAATTCAGAAATTAAAGTAGCAGTGATTTTAAAAGTCTTTAATCTATCATCAAGCCCTATCATGTTAAAAGGTAAACCTTTGACCATGGATCTTGCACTGGGCATTGTATCATTGCAACAGGTCTTAGAAAATTACTAGGAAGAGTTGAAAGGTTTTACTTTTCTCATTGGTTTTCCATTCATTGCTTGGTATATCTGTGTATTTTTTTAACTTGCTATTTTGCACAACTTTAATCTTCCCTAATACCATTCTTTATCAATCTCTAGAGCATGTTTACTCTCTAACATTTTGACAAGGGTTACAATCCTAACTAATGTCCTATTTGAGGACCACTCACAGGAATGTAAGCCCCAGACTACCCATACAATTCCAATTATGTTCTGAAGAAGCCAAGAAACATTAACTTTATTTGTTCTCTCCACAGATGCCAACTGACCTGCTGTGTATTTCTAGCATTTTCTGTTTTTGTTGCACAATCATGACTCCTTGGGCAGTTGCCAAGTGGAGGCCAGACACTTCCCCAGAGAGAGAAAATAAACCCCAATAGAGCCAATAGTTCTATTGAATAGTTTTAGTTTAATTTGTCTCTTCGCTTGCTGTGTAAATGCTGGAATAATGTTGCCTCCTAATAGTTGGAGAACTAAAAAAAAGGCCAAAAGTGCATGAAGCATCGAAGTCTGTTGATGGCTTACAAGGGAAAGGGAGGTGGGCCACAAATGACCTCCAGGCCTGATGACAGGTATCCGTTGTAGAGCTGTAGATCTTATGAATGTGCATTCCCGGCATGGAAGTTCATTCACCAAGAACGCATATTGGGAAATCACGGATGTGCTGTCATAATTTTCTGTCTATAAACTGGGCCAACACACTACTCCACCATTGCCCTCTGCCCTACATCAACTATTATAGATACCACTCCATTCCTCTGCCACTATTGACAAGGCCCTTATCATTAAGTCACATCTTCACCTTACCCATATTCCTCTGGTACCTCCTTTTGAGCTTCTTGCCATGTTCCACTCTACTCAAATCTTCCATATTTTTTTGTTTACCGCACCTCCTCACCCCCACCCACACCGCATCCCGTGTTTCTCACTGAGATATTGTCCCTCCTTTCTTCTCTCAGTTTCTGTACTGAATGACTCCTAGCCATGGCTGGTTTCATTCTTCATCCTAGCTCTTCTTGTCCTCTCTCATCCAATTTCACTGTTTTCCTGTCTTCCCGTAACATTCCAAATCCTTATAAACTCTCCTACCTATATTCACAGCCTACCCTCTTTCAACCCTATTTCCTTCTGCATCCACTTCTAGAAAAAAACCTCTCCTCCAGGTCACTTACAAATGCACTCTCTGACTGCTACTACCTAGTCTTTGGCTCTCCATTCCCCTCTGCAGCTGTCAATTGCTCAACCACCTACTCACAACCTTCGATCCCTCACCCCCAGCAAAATCTGAATTGCCTCCCATCCATGTCACTCCCCCTGGTATGGCCCCTTATTCACTCCCTCAAATTGAAGAGGCACAAACTTGAGCTCCGAGATCTGTTTCCATCTCTCCCACAGCTCTTTGTTTGAATCCCTCCTATCAAGTTCCCACCCTTCATCATTGATCTGAGCAGGTAGACAGGGTCTCAGTTTAACATCCCATTTGAAAGATGGAACCTCTGATAGAATGGCACTCCCTTAATACTGCACTGAAGTGTCAGCCTAGATCATGTGCTCAAATTCTGCAGTGAGGCTTGAACCCACGACCTTCATTGATCAGAGGTGAGAATGCTACCACTGAGCCATGGCTGACGTGTGAGAGGTTCCTTCACTTAAATCTTGACTCTTCCTTCGTGATCCTTCTTCTTCTTAGGCAGTCCCTCGGAACCGAGGATGATTTGCTTCCACATTAAAAATGAGTTCGCAGGTGACTGATGAGTCCAATGCGGGACCTACAGTCTCTGTCACAGGTGGGGCAGACGGTGGTTGAAGGGGCGGGTGGGTGGGGTGCTTGGGTTGACATGCGCTCCTTGCGCTGCCTGCGCTTGGCTTCTGCTTGCTCCCGGCGAAGAGACTCGAGGTGTTCGGCGCCTTCCCGGATGCTTCTCCTCCGCTTTGTGCAGTCTTGGGCCAGGGATTCCCAGGTGTCGGTGGGGATGTTACACTTTTTCAAGGAGGCTTTGAGGGTGTCCTTGAAGCATTTCCTCTGCCCACCTGGGGCTCTTTTGCCGTGTTGGAGTTCCGAGTAGAGCGCTTGTTTTGGGAGTCTCGTATCGGGCATGCGGACAATGTGACCCGTCCATTGGAGCTGATCGAGCGTGGTCAAAGCTTCGATGCTGGGGATGTTGGCCTGAGCAAGAACACTGACGTTGGTGCACCTATCCTGCCAATGGATTTGCAGGATCTTGCGGAGACAACGTTGGTGGTACCTCCCCAGTGCTTTGAGGCGCCTGCTGTACATGGTTCATGTCTCTGAGGCATACAGCAGGGCGGGTATCACTGCTGCTCTGTAGACCATGAGCTTAGTGCTGGGTTTGAGGTCCTGGTCTTCAAACACTCTCTTCCTCAGGCGACTGAAGGCTGCACTGGCCCATTGAAGGCGGTGTGGGACTTCGTCGTTGAGGTCTGCCCTAGTTGACAGTAGGCTCCCGAGGTATGGAAAGTGGTCCACGTTGTCCAAGGCCTTGTCATGGATTTTGATAATCGGGGCACAGTACTGTGTGTCGGGGGCAGGTTGGTAGAGGATCTTTGTCTTACGGATGTTTAGTGTAAGGCCCATGCTCTAATACGCTTTGGTGAAGGTGTTGACGATGGTTTGGAGTTCGACCTCCGAGTGAGCGCAGACGCAAGCGTCATCTGCATACTGTAATTCGACGACAGAGGATGGGACGACCTTGGATCTGGACTGGAGGCGACGGAGGTTGAACAGTTTCCCGTTTGTTCTGTAAATGAGCTCCACTCCAGTGGGGAGCTTACTGAGGGTGAGATGGAGCATTGCAGCAAAGAAGATCGAGAAGAGCGTTGGTGCGATGACACAGCCTTGCTTGACCCTGGTTCATATGTGAATTGGGTCTGTGCTGGAACCGTTGGTCAGGATCACGGCTTGCATGTCGTCGTGAAGCAGGCGGAGGATGGTAACAAACTTTTGAGGGCAGCCGAATTTGAGGAGGACACTCCATAATCCCTCATGGTTGACACTGTCGAAGGCCTTTGTGAGATCAAAGAAGGCCATGTACAGCGGTTGGTGCTGTTCCCTGCATTTCTCTTGTAATTGACGTGCAGTGAAGACCATGTCCATTGTGCCCCTTAGTGAGCGGAATCCGCATTGCGACTCTGGGAAAAGCTCTTTGGCCACTGGGAGAAGGCAATTGAGGAGGATTCTTGCGATGACTTGCTTTCCCTGTGGCAGAGAGCAGGGAAACTCCTCTGTAATTACCGCAATCGGACTTGTCACCTTTCTTGAAGATGGTCACAACTACGGCGTCTCTGAGATCCCTTGGCATGCTCTCCTCCTTCCAGATAAGAGGAATGAGTGATCCACCAGTGATCCCTCCTACAATTCACAAATAACATCCTCTGGAGTTAAAAGAACCTCCCTGAATGGATGCATATGTGATGCAAGGTGCTGGGGACAAGGAACCTATTGGCACCTGGGCTATTCTGCTCGTGGGTAGTTTAAGATCAGAAGAATGTAGGTTAGAATGGTGGCTGGAGGGCATCCCTTGAAACAGAGTTTCCATGGCAAGATAGTATGCTGCTGTGGTGTAGTGTATGCCTGTGTCAGTGAATGAATGACTAGACAGAGAGAGAATAACGAACCAAGTATGATACCAGTTATGAGCTTAGGTAAGGCCTCTGACCTCCCTCTTCCCACCCCCACTTACTTTACAGACTGTGGCTGCAGAATTTGGCGAGCTTTCACTTCTCACAGAGTCAGTGGCCAATAGTTGTGAGGTCCCACTCCAGTTTATATTTTGTTCCGCCTGTTATGTGCGGCCTTTTCCCATACGCAGATTGTAAACATACATAGATCGGAATCTGAATGAGCAGAGCCAGTGTCACCCAAGTACCCAGCCTACATGTGAGTCCATGAACATGCAGCATACAAGTAGCTTTTGTGGTAGTGTGCTTGGTAGTCCCAACTTGCAAAATTTATGTGCAACATTTGAAGCATGTTTGTGCATCAGTAACAGAGTGTATGATACTAGTTCTACAGCAACATGGGTATGAAATGTTCTAACCATTGTAGGATTGTCCTATGAGGAGAGATTGAGTAGACTAGGCCTATATTCTCTAGAGTTTAGAAGAATGAGAGGTGATTTCATTGAAACATACAAAATTCTTACAGGGCTTGACAGGGTAGATGCAGGGAGGATGTTTTGGACTCTATAGGAATCAAGGGATATGGAGATCGGGCGGGAAAGTGAAGTTGGGGTCGATGATCAGCCATGATCTTATTGAATGGCGGAACAGGCTCGAGGGGCTGTATGTCCTACTGCTCTTATTTCTTATGAGGGAAAAATTCGGTTGATTAGCGCCTCCCGTTTGCACCCTAAGAGGGGGAATATTGAGTAGCCCCCCCTTCCTTTCTGCCTGCCGCAAGCAACGAGAGGGAGACGGGAACGTTTTGCAGTCAGGAAGGGGCTGGGGGGTGTAGTGTATGTACCTTGAAGAAGGAACTACATCCTGCAGCCACTGTATACTGCAGTACCAGTAGTGACCACCCCTCTATATAAGCCTGTGTAGTAACTTTGTATAGTAGTTCCAGTTTTGTCTCCATTCAGTAAACACCTGTTATAACCAACTTCTGCAGTCCGTGTCTCAATTACACACGGACGTTACATTGGCGACGAACAGATCCGAGCTTACCTACAGTTCTGCACCACCTCACGGGGATCCATCCCTGAAGCGAATTTATTAGAGGTCGAAGCCAGAAGGAAGAAATCCAAAAAGAAAAAAAAAACAAACAGAAGAAACGGGCGTCGACCATGGGCAACCGCCCTCTGATTCATCAAATTCGAAGATTTGCAGGAGAGGCTGTCGAGAGCTGGGCTTGGTTATCCAGTCTATGGTGTTCCAGCTAATCGGGCTGGTGGCAGGTAGTACACTGATCCTTCCTGGGCTGCGGCGGACTAGAGCTCGATCGGGTGGCTTTTCAACGGGGCCGAGCAGCGTTGTCGGGAAGAGGAGAGAGAGAGAGGGTGGAGCACACAGGGCGCGGCCGGTGCTACGAAGCCGGGCAGCGTACAGACCCGAGAAGAGGGAGGGAAGTGTCCCATAGGGTCTGCTCTGACCGCCATGAATCGACGAGACTACGAGCGGCTATTCTCACACATACCCTTGAAAGACACATCCATTGTCTTGAAGACATATACGGGGCAGAAAGTATACCCCAGAGGGAAAATAAGGGTGCCTGTCGAATACAACGGCAAGGAAATACAGAAATTGTATCTGTACATACTGCAAGATGGTGGACCACCGTTATTGGGACGTGAATGGATCAGAAAGATAAGTTTAGACTGGCACTCCATTCAGGCACTGACTGGCTGGTAAAAAGGATGACGACGTCACACCTGGACGATTGTCAAAAAGTCTTGGCTAACGCTAAAGAGATATTTCAACAAGAACTGGGAACTCTTAAAGGCGTAACCGCCTCGATAAAAATAGAAGAGAATGCAATTCCCAAGTTTTTCAAAGCAAGACCGGTACCGTATGCAATTCGCCCAGCCGTCGAGGCAGAGCTGGAGAATCTGGAGAATGCAGGTGTGTTAACTAAGGTAGACTGGAGCGAGTGGGCGACACCCATCGTTCCTGTCATGAAGAAAACGTTAAACAATAAGTCTGAGGAGCCAAGGAAGGTTCGCATCTGTGGGGACTTCAAGGTGACTGTGAACCCAGTCCTTCACACAGTACAGTATCCTCTTCCGAGGATAGAAGATATTTTCGCCTCACTATCTGGAGGGAAACGTTTTACAAAAATTGACCTAGCGCAAGCATATTTGCAGATGGAGGTTGAAGAATCCTCTAGGAAATATCTCACGATAAACACTCACAAAGGTCTTTACCAGTATAATCGACTGGTATTCGGAGTTGCATCAGCTCCGGCTATATTGGCAAAGAGCGATGGAACAAGTCCTGCAAGGGATTCCGGGGACTCAGTGTTACTTGGACGACATCCTAGTGACAGGTGAAAATGACAGTGAACACCTTGCCAACCTAGAGCAGGTGCTCACTAGACTAAGAAAACATGGGCTACGAGCCAATCGCCCCAAGTGCGAGTTTTTTAAGAAACAAATATCGTATTGTGGCCACGTGATTGATGAAGAGGGGTTACATAAGTCCCCTGACAAAATTGAAGCGGTAGTTAAGGCTCCAGCGCCTGAAAATGTGTCGCAACTGAGGTCATTCCTCGGATTGGTGAATTACTACCATAAGTTTTTGCCGAATTTGTCCACAATTCTGCACCCACTGAACGCCCTGCTACAAACTGGAGTAGCATGGAAATGGAGCAATGAATGTAAGCGGGCCTTTCAGAAGTGTAAAGGCCTGATCACTTCAAGAGAAGTATTGGCTCACTACAACCCATCACTACCGATAAGACTGGCGTGTGATGCATCTCCCTACGGCGTTGGAGCGGTACTGCCACATAAATCCCTTGATGGTTCAGAGAGGCCGATAGCTTTTGCGTCACGCTTGTTAACTTCAGCCAAGCGTAACTATGCCCAGATTGACAGAGAGGCCCTCAGCCTGGTGTGGGGGGTGAAGAAGTTCAATCACTACCTGCACGGACAGAAATTTACTCTACTAACTGATCATCAACCTCTTGTCTCCATTTTCAACCCTCAGAAGGGCGTCCCGATAATGACAGCACAACGGCTACAGAGGTGGTCCCTTTTCCTGGGGGCACACCAATATGACATCGAGTACAAAGGAAATAAACAGCATGGGAATGCTGATGGATTGTCGCGCCTACCGTTGCCGACGGTGGAAGAAGCACCTGCAGTGGATCCTGTGGAGATATTCCACTTGACGATAGTCGAACGTCTACCTGTGACGAATGCAAACATAGAAAAGGAAACACGAAATGACCCGACACTCTCCAGGGTCTATGATTTAACGGTGAAGGGATGGCCAGCACATGGCGAACCACTGTTGCCAGCATTCTCGCCGAGAAGAGAACAGCTGTCAGTGTGCCGAGGAACCTTGATGTGTTGATCCAGAGTAGTAATTCCACCCAAATTGAAGGATAGAGTGCTCAATGAGCTTCATGAGGGTCATCTGGGTGGGGTAAAAATGAAGAACTTAGCCAGAGCGTTTGTGTGGTGGCCGGGAATCGATAGAGAAATCGAAGAGATGACCAAGAGCTGTACAGGATGCCAGAAGGTCCAAAACGCCCCACCACAAGCCCCTCTACATCCATGGGAGTGGCCCTCGTCTCCATGGCAAAGGGTACACATTGATTTTGCTGGTCCATTTATGGACTCGATGCTTTTAATTGTGGTGGATGCACATTCAAAGTGGCCAGAGGTAATAAAAATGTCCTCAACCACCACAGAAAAAACTATCTCAGTCTTACGAACCATATTCGCCAGAAATGGGCTGCCTGAACAGATTTGCTCCGACAATGGACCACAGTTTGTGTCTGAAGAGTTCCGGAGGTTCTTAAAGAGCAATGGTGTTAAGCATTACACACCCGCCTCATATCATCCAGCCACCAATGGATTGGCTGAGAGGTTCGTTCAAACATTCAAGAAGGCTATCAAGGCAATGTGTAATGAAGACATACCCCTACAAGACAAGGTGGATAACTTCTTGTTTGCCTACCGGAATGCGACACATGCGGTTACCAACCAAACTCCAGCCACGATGTTCTTCAATCGAAGACTAAGATGCCGCTTGGATTTGGTTAAGCCAAACATCAGAAGAGATGTGGAGAACAGGCAGTTTCAGAATATGAATGAAAGGCCAACCAGGAGTTTCAAGATAGGTCAACCAGTTTTGGCCCGGGACTACCGCACAGAGAAATGGCAGCCAGGAACGATCTGCACACGGCAAGGACCTCTAATGTATACCGTGGACGTTGGAGAGAGCATTGTAAGACGCCATGCTGACCAGATTCTAGAGTCACTGGAAAATGTCAAATCTACACCACAATCCTATACACCTGGTGATGAAACCGAAGTACCAATTGCATCTACCTCAGAATCGGTGATATTGGAAGCAGACGAACCAAACAACGACGTTGATCCCGAATCAACTTTGCCAGAAGAACCTGGTACCCCAAAGAGGCGTTAACTGGTCAGAATCAGGAAGCCTCCTCAAAGACTGAATTTATAATTGATTAACTTCAGCTAATGTATATAGCAACTGTAATTGTAAATATGTTATTCAATTATTAATCGAATGTTATGTACTGTTTAGCTGAAAGGGGAGGAATTGTAGTGTATGTACCTTGAAGAAGGAACTATTATTCTGCAGCCCCTGTATACTGCAGTACCAGTAGTGACCACCCCTGTATATAAGCCTGTGCAATAACTTTGTATAGTAGTTCCAGTTTTGTCTCCATTTTGTAAACACCTGTTATAACCAACTTCTGCAGTCCGTGTCTCAATTACACACGGACGTTACAGGGGGGAGCTATTTAAAGGCGGCCTCTTCCTGCCTTTTTTTGTGGGAGACATTTTTGCACCACTCATTCTGACAGAGAGAGAGAGATTCTGAGAGAGACTTCTGGAGAGATTCAACGCTGTGTGAAGTAGTTTTGGCTACTGAGCAGCACTTTGCAGGTTCTTTTGGATTTGACCTTCATTGCTTCGATTGTCAAGAGACTCTGGGGGCTGCACTGATTCGGGGCGTCGTCCTGCGCCTGCAGAATCGGAGGCATCAGAGACACGGAGAAGGAGTGGCAATCATGGCCAGAGGGAGGAGGGCCAACAGGCCTCTGCACAGGAGGTCTTACCCTCCCAGGGTATTCCGGGAACAATTTTCCTACATTCATTTGTCTGAGGAGCAGTGTTTGCGCAGGCTGTGCTTCAGCAAGGAGGTGGTCACTGAGCTCTGCCACCTGCTGCAACCAGATCTGCAGCCTCAACTGAGGACCAGGACGTCTGTCGGTGGCAGTGAAGGTCACAGTGGCTCTGAATTTTTATGAGACCGACTCCTGTCAAGCAGCTACTGGGGACATCGCCAATATCTCCCAGTTCGCGGTCCATTGCTGTATCCGGGAGGTGACAAATGCCCTCTATAAAAGGAGTCACCAGTACATCTCTTTCCCGATGACCCGGGCCAAACAGCATGAACGCGCATTTGGCTTTGCGAGGATAGCGGGTTTCCCCATGGTGCAGAGCACCATTGACTGCACGCATGTGGCATCGCGGGCACCGCATGAGAATGCAGAGGTTTTCTGAAACCACAAGGGGTTCCACTCCTTAAGTGTCCAGTTGGTCTGTGACCACAGGCAGCTGATACTCGCCGTCAATGCCCGCTATCCTGGCAGCAGCCTCAATGCTTTCATCCTGCGCCAGACTGGTGTGCCAGACCTTTTCCTGGCACCACATCAGCCAAGTGGTTGGCTCCTTGGGGACAAGGGTTATCCACTCTGCACCTGGCTGATGACACCGCCCCGTAATCCCAACACCCCTGCCGAGCTGCGGTACAATGAGAGCCATATCGCCACCAGGAACATAATTGAGCAGACGATCGGCATGCTCAAGCAACGGTTCCGCTGTCTGGACCACTCAGGAGGAGCCCTGCAGTACTCTCCTGAGCGAGTCTCCCTCTTCATAGTTGTGTGCTGCATTCTTCATAACCTTTCAATCATCAGGACCCAGCCAATGCCACCAGGCATTGGTGCACCACCGGAGGAGGAGGAAGAGGAGGAGGAAGAGAAGGAAGAAGAGGAGGAGGATGATCAGCGGCAGCACCAAGGCAGGAGGGAGGCCCACAATGTTGACACTGCAAGGGCTGTCTGTCAACGGCTGATAACTTCTGAGTAGGGGCCTAGAAGCGGCTTGTTATCTTCTGCCATGGAGAACAACATGATGGAAAGCAACCCGCAACCCCTTTGGCGGCCAAGGCAGCAATGATTCCAAAGGCCAAACATGTACATTTTGAACACAACAACTTTTTTATTTTACAAACTCTGTGTGTCATTTATTCATGACAAACTAATAGAAACAAACACAACAAATCATTAATTAACATAACTGGTTCTCACAAGTTGGAGATAATGGCCAAAACACGAAATAAAAGTTATCAGACGAACCTCGGCCTTTAATAAAACCATTCCCAACATTTCTTGAGACCTCCTACTTTTTGTCTTTTGAGGGTGATCTCCATCCCTTGCGCACTTACCCCTTTCCCACCCTACTGCTCCTCCGTAATGGGGCCCCAGTGGCTGCAGCAAGGCTGGTGGAAGGCTGCTGAATGTCAGATCCTGAGACTACAGATGCCCTTGAAGGACGCCCTCGACCAGCTTTGGGCCTGGAGGCCCCGGCTGCAGACTGCACCAACTCTGCATGGGCGGCAGCAGTCTGGGCTGGCTGGGTTACAGACGGTGGCAAGTGCAATGGGGAAGTGACAGTGGTGGGAGCAGGAATGCTGTCATCCTGAGAGAGGACAGCACCTCCCTGTTCGACCGACACACTGGCACTCCCACGGGACAGCATCTCAGCATCCGGAGCAATCTGCTCAAGCACAGATTGCTGGCCTGCTGCGGCACCGTGAAAGCCCCGGGGCAATGTGGCCGAACCAGTGACGAATCAGTGCTTGCGTTGCCTCAGTCTGAGACTGCATGAGAGCAGTCTGAGATTGGATCACAGCAACCAGTGACTGAATTGCAGCACTAAGCAGTTGCGTTGCATCTGCCTGTGCTACAGCGGAGTCATCCATACTCCTTGCCAGCCCATCAATGCTTTCGGGCACCCTTCCCATTGCACCCATGAGCTGAGTGTGCATGTTCACCGCCTGGGTGTTCATTTCAGCGATGAGCCGCTCCTCCTCTGTGTCCATTGCAGCAGGACTCGCTGGCCTACTCTCCCTCCGGGGAGATGGCCCCCGAGCTTCCCTACCCCATCGCATTGCTGCAGCCCACTGGGTCCCGGAGTTTCACCCTCATCAGACCCCCCCCTGCTCCCCTCCAGGGAAGACGTGGTCCCAGTGTGAGCATGGGCTTTCTCGGGAGACGCTGGCGCTGAGGTTTCGGCTTCCTCTTCCTCCTCGCCTGCAGTGTCGTTCCCACTGGCTGCTTGAGGGCCGTCGCCTTAGCTGCTGATTCACCATCTGAAAGCAGGGAGGTACAAGAGTGGCTTTAGCGTCTGGACAGGGGGGCTGTAAGGAAGGAAGGAGTGGAGTGATTTAGTAAGTTGGATTGAAAGTGCAAAAGGCTGGTGGTGTGAGGGACAAGTGGAATGAGAGTGGAGAGAAAGCTGATGACCTTACCATTGCTGTCCCCAAGGGGGTCGACCTCTCCAGCGGCCACCTGGCTTGCGACGATCCTGTGGACGCGCGCCTCCAAATCGTTGAGGGTCTGCAGCTGAGCCGGCCCTCCACCCGTCCGTTGCTGCTCCTGCCTGTTGTGAGATAGCTTGGCCTGCAAGACAAAGGGCGGCGTCTGAGTAAATATGCAGCCATGTGCTTGCCTGATGTGCCTCCCATAGTTGAACAGCCCTTAATGTATGCAAGGTGTGGAATGTGCGTGTGTTTTATGAGATGGCCATAGGTCTTGGATGAGTGTTGGGCATTGGGGTCTTTATACCCTCTGGCCATAGAGTGAGGTTGAGATGGAGGGATGGAGAGGTATTGAAAAGCAGCCACTCACCCTGATGACCCGAGTGGGGTCGTTGAACTTTTTCCGACATTGCGTATGGGTCCTGGGCACCATGCTCCTGGAGGAGACGTGATGAGCCACCTCCCTCCATACTCTTCTATAGTCGCAGGGCAAGGGCCTCCTGCCACTCTCTGGGTACAATATTGCTCTTTGGCGCTCCACTGCGCCAACCAGAGCCACCAAAGCCCGATCGCTGAAGCGCTGAGCTCGTTCCCTGGCCCTTTCCATAGTCCTTTGCAGCAGCTTTGAGGTTGAGGTCTGTCCAGGCCGAGATTCAAGGCTGAAATGAGCAGGGTGTGGCTGGAGAGCAAGATCAACCCTCCCCTTTAAGAACAGGCCGGCGCCAGTATGTCTGTGTTCCATTGCTAACTGACATCACCTGAGCTTCACTAGCGCTCTGAGTTAACGTCTCGATCCTCGGCCTTTGCGCCTTAAGAGAGGTGTGTAGCACCTGATTTAGCGCTGCAATCACCTCCAGGGGCGATAGAAGCCAAGTTTGCAGTCGGAGGCGATAATTTGCGCTAGGCGCTAAACTTTGCACCCGGTTGATAATTGCATCCCAAATGGGGCGATACTGAATTTCTCCCCCATAGTTCTTATGTTTCTCCTGGTTGGGGAGTCTAGCACCAGGGTTCACAGTCTCAGAATAAGGGGTCGGCCATTTAGCACTGAGATGAGGAGAAATTACTTCACTCAGTGGGTGGTGAATCTTTGGAATTCTCTACCCCAGAGGCCTGTGGAGGCTCAGTCGTTGAGTATATTTAAGACAGAGATCGATAGATTTTTGGATATTAAGGGAATCAAGGGATATGGGGATAGTTCTGGAAAGTGGAGATGAGGTAGAAGATCAGCCATGATCTTATTGAATGGCGGAGCAGGCTCGAAGGGCCGTATGGCCTACTCCTGCTCCTATTTCTTAGGTTCTTCCTTATGTTCTAAACAGCTCAATACTTTGCATGCTGTCTCAGTGAAGCAGCACCAAGTGAAAGTGATATTTTTTGGCACTCCTCATAAGACCTTATAGGAAAAGGACAGTGTGGCGACATTTACCAATCTTTAAAAACTTTCTTCTGTAGCTGCACCCACGATCCATAGATATAGGAGACTGCACTGATTAACCCTGCTCCCTCCACCCAGGCATTTTGAATCTAGATCTTGATTGGAGCATGTTCTTTTGCCCATTTGCAACACCTTTTGGGGTAGAACTTCGTGAGCTACATCCTCAAGAGGAGCAGAACTCCTCCCTGCCGTAATTAAGTAGTAACAGCAAAACTTGAGTCCCAAAATACACAGGTTACCTTTAATTACAAGCGACAGCCTTGTAAGTGCTGATGTCTCACTGCGAAGCCCTCCACTCCCAGTACATCTGCACATCAGCTAGCTTGCATAGGGAGTGTATGGAAGCAATAGGTCACAAGGTCAGCTAGGTGTATACTGTGCACATGAATCACAGCAGTACTGCTGGTGCTGTAAGAGCAATCAGCTGCACAATGTCATCACATTATGACATCTTTCCTTAGAATCTTTTCAACTTTAATAACAAAACAAAAATAATTAAAAAATATGAAAGCAAAAATCCTAATTGTATCACGTGTTGTGTGTGGGTTTTTGGGGGCTGGTGGGGTGCAGAATGTTATGTATTGTGTGTTCTCCTCCCACCTGTGGTGGCGCTGTCACAGCAGATAAATGGTTGGGTGTTCTCTTGGTTAAGTTTAGCTCTCTTCGGAACTCTCCAGAACTTTCCTTTCCTTCCTGAATAAAGCACTTCATGTTTGAATCTCTAGGTTCTGAGTTCTAATTGTGTCGAGGTAGAAAGGTACTGACACAACAGAGAAGAAGTTTACAAGCCCCCATTGTACCTTCAGTGTTGTGTCACTGTACCTAGAGCAGGTCAGAGGCTGGTTTTCTGCGGCGAGTGTCTCACCTCCTGACTCCCCAAAGCCTTTCCACCATCTACAAGGCACAAGTAAGGAGTGTGATGGAATACTTTCCACTTGCCTGGATGAGTGCAGCTCCAACAACACTCAAGAAGCTTGGCACCATCCAGGACAAAGCAGCCGGCTTGATTGGCACCCTATCCACCACCTTAAACATTCACTCCCTCCACCACCGGCGCACCGTGGCTACAGTGTGTACCATCTACAAGATGCACAGCAGCAACTCGCCAAGGTTTCTTCGGCAGCACCTCCCAAACCCGTGTTTTACCACCTTGAAGGCACATGGGAATACCATCACCTTCAAGCTCCCCTCCAAATCGCTCACCATCCTGACTTGGAAATATATCGGCGTTCCTTCATCGTTGCTGGGTAAAATCCTGCAACTCCCTCCCTAACAGCACGGTGGGAGTACCCTCACCACACGGGCTGCAACGGTTCCACAAGACGGCTCACCAAGGGCAATTAGGGTTGGGCAATAAATGCTGGCCTTGCCAGCGACACCTACATCCCAGGAACGAATTTAAAAAAAGAAAAAGATGATACTGGCCACTAGAAGTGTCATTGCTGATAGCTCTGTTGTGTACTATAACGGAGAAATACTTTGGAATAACCCAGTCCGTTGTGGAAATAGAAAGAGACACAACTAATTGTGCATGTGAGTGTCATCTCTACTGAGCAAGAGATTGCAATATTCTGTTTCATTAAATCTAATTTAATTGGTTTTCATGTGGCCTGGTGAGACAAAATAACTGAAAGCAGCCAGATATTTGATTAATTTGTAGAAATAACATATATATAATTCAAACTATTCCAAATGTATGGCTTAGTCTTGTTTTGGATTTTGTGCGTATTCTGTCACAGTACATAAAAATGTGGCATACAGCATTATAGAAACAGTATCACTGTATTTTAAAGGTCACAAACAAACAGTGCATTCATGCCTAGTATCGACATTTTGTACAATATTATAGTCTTATAATGATAACAAGACGATGAATAATTGAGGTCAAACTGTAGAATGAAAGTATTTGTCCTTAATGTACAGGACATTTATTGGTAATTAACTGTCAAATGAACACAGTAATGCATTATATGACTGAAACTGAAGGTATATGGTATTTACAGAACTGCAGAATTGTGCTTTTTTTTTCAATTTTCCATCCCCTTCTCCTGCAGATGCCGACACATGTTGGAGTAGGATTTAGGAGCACAGGCTGCCCTTCAGTACCTCGCCCAAGTGTCCGTTCTTCATCGGCAGTGTGTTTTGGCAGGCTATTTTACCAAGGAGGAATCACAGTTGAGCCCAATCCTGTTCTGCCCTGGTGTCCACCACACACGTGCAGTGCACTATCCAGCAGGAATCACTGGAAAGTAATTAAGCACTGAGACCCTGCCTGGTTATTTTCCACCCCACGCCCTTGTCCGGGGGTGCTAAGATTAACTGTAGAGCACCTGCTGACCTGGCTGAGATCAGTTGGAACATAAGAATATAACAACATAAGAAATAGGAGCAGGAGTAGGCCATTCGGCCCCTCGAGCCTGCTCCGCCATTCAATAAGATCATGGCTGATCCGATTTTGGCCTCAACTCCACTTTCCTGCCCACAACCCATAACCCTTGACTCCCTTGCTGCTCAAAAATCTGCCTGTCTCAGCCTTGAATATAATCAATGACTCAGCTCTCGGTAAAGAATTCCAAAGATTCACGACCCTCTGAGAGAAGAAATTCCGCCTCATCTCCATCTTAAATGGGCGACCCCTTATTCTGAAATTATGCCCCTCGTTCTAGATTCCCCCACGAGGGGAAATATCCTCTCAGCATCTACCCTGTCCAACCACTTCAGAATCTTATGGCCTAGAAATTCAGTGGGCTGCGCCACCAGTTAGCGCCCAAAGAGGGCACTCAGTGGCTTTAGCGCCACTGGCCACGCCTCCCGCGATATTTAGCGGGGCGCTAATGGCGGCGTTAGCTTGTAGTGCTGCGCCGCCACCGATGACGTCATTGCTGTGCGCAGCGCCCCACTCCCGCCCCAATCGCGATATTTGGTCGCGCCCGCCTCTGCAAAGCCGGTCGCAAATCGCGACCGGTTCACAGGGCCTACCTGTGGCGGTAGTGGCGCAAATTAAGGTGGAGGTGCGGGGCGGCCATTTTTTCCAGTGGCCGCCTGCCAGCACCTCCTCGCGCCGCCCTCCCCGGCCTCCTGATCCACCCCCCGGGCAGTGCCGGCTGTGTCCCAAAAGCCCGGCACTTCTCCTCGGTGTCGGGCTCTTTTGCTGGCAGTCGCGATCAGTGATCGTGCTGGTGCAGGCCCCTCCCCCTTAAGAAGGGGAGGAAGGCCTGCAGTACAGCAGCGCGCCGTGCCACAGCATGTGGCGCTGTGGCATGTAGCGCGGCAATATTCAGTTTGAGCGCCCCAAGTGGGACGCGGGGAGCCTCGAGCAGCGCCCCGAGTCCCTCTTGGGGTGCACCCACTGAATATCGGGAGGGCGCAAGCGGCTCTGGCTGGAGCGCAAATTCCGGCACCCAGGCGAGCTTGGCGCCCCAAATGCGGCGCCACCGAATTTTTAGCCCTATATGTTTCGATAAGTTCACCTCTCATTCTTCTAATCTTCAATGAGTATAGGCCCAACCTGCTCAAGCCTTCCATCCCAGGAATCAAGTTAGTGAACCTTCTCTGAACTGCCTCCAATCCAAATATGTCCCTTCTTAAATAAGGAGACCAAAACTGTACGCAGTACTCTAGGTGTTTTACTTTTATACTCTATCCCCCTTGAAATAAAGACCAACATTCCATTTGCCTTCCTAATTACTTGCTCAGCATAGGTCAATGGGGCTCATAGGGAGGAACCTTTTTACTTATGTCACATCACAGCCACAGTGCTCAGCCTGTTCACAGCAAAAATGGCAAAATAATATTTAAAAGTAAATGTTATTTATAAATTAACTATATCATTAAAGGTTATGCATCTAGCATGCATACCTGAATGTGTTGTGCTATTTTAGTTGTGCACAGTTTATTGTGTACAGCTCAAGATAGTATTTATGATACATCAAAAAATATGCAATTCTGAAAAAAAGTCACTAACCTTACTCATAAAATTGGTTATTTAATTTTAGAAAAGACTCCTAGAAGTTTGCCACAGGCACTGCCCTTGTTTCTGGGCCTGTGGACAAATTCTGTGTGTGTGTGTGTGTGTGATAGGAGTTGTAGTTTTTTCCCCCTTCTCCTGTGGAACTACAATATTCAGTAAGCACTGAGATGCCCAGCAAAAGAATTATAAATTAACAATTGTGAGGTGCGCGTTTTCAGTGGTTGGTGTTTTACACAGTTGAAGCATTAAACAAAAATCTGTGCTAAAGCTATTGTTTAGATTAATTTTTTTGTGGATCATTGAAGAGGACCGTAATTTGCAGTGAGCGGCGAAGCAATGGCGATCACTGCTGATCTCTGTGGTGAGAACTTTAGCTTCCTCAATGTGAAATTGCTGTCAAAAGGGGATTTCTAGTGTAGAGCAGCAGTGACATCATCAATCTGTCTAAGCAGCCAATCACACTGAAGAATTCTCACAGACAGCAAACCAGGAACTAAAAAGCACTGATTATCTGCACTTTTAAAAAATGTTACAGAGAGCGAAATAAAGATTGGGACATACACATGGAGTTAAGATAGAAGCTGAAATATCATGAACAAACTTTTAAAAAATGTTAAAATCTAGTAATTTTTATCATAATGGAGAAATTTGACAGGCAACAAATATAAAATTGATTTTTCAGGGCCAGGCAATATGCTGTTAAAACCCCAGTTACATGCGCTAAATCCTAAAGTTACAGTTAGTTGCAGAGGGGTAATGATGGCGAACGATTAGCCATCATTATCCACCGCAAAGTCTGGGCCATTATTTACACGGGGGCCAAAGGGGGGATGTTTATGAGATGCCTTGATGCTGTAACCTATGTAGTCCAATCTGAAACTAAGGTCTTCAATCTAAACAGAGGAAACTACAAGGGTATGAGGGACAAGTTGGCCATGGTAGATTGGGAGACTACACTAAAAGGTATGAAGGTGGACATACAATGGCTAACATTCAAGGAAATAATGCAGAATTTGCAACAAACATATATTCCTCTAGGGCATAAAAACCCAAAAGCAAAAGTGATCCAACCATGGCTAACAAAAGAAATTAAAGCTCGTATTAAGTCAAAGGAGGAAGCTTATAAAGTTGCCAGAAAAAGCGGTCAGCCTGAGGATTGAGATCTTTTTAGAAATCAGTAAAGGGAGACCAAGAAATTGATAAAGAAAGGGAAAATGGAATATGAGTACAAACTAGCGAAAAATATAAAAATGGATTGTAATAGCTTCTATATGTACGTGAAAAGGAAAAGACTGGTGAAGGTAAATGTAGGTCCTTTACAGTCACAGACGGGAGAATTTATAATGGTGAATGAGGAAATGGCAGAGAAATTAAATAAATACTTTGGGCTGGATTTTTCCAGCCCTGGGGAGGCAGGTTTGGAGGCGGGACTGCTGGGAAAATGGCAGAATTTGGGGGCAGGTGCCCAACCCGCCCCCAACCCGCCTCCATGCCATCTTGCCAGTTTTTTGGCTAATCCCTATTTTGAGCCCTGAAGTGTGGGCTTCCCGACGGCTGCAAACCTCGCCAGGGTCAACGAGGCGGGCCGTCGGTCTGCAGGAGTCAGAGGGGCCGAGATGTCCGGTGTGCAGACGAATAATGGGTGCATGTGTGAGGTGTGTGTAAAGTGTTTTAATAAGTTTTACTTACCTTTACTTCTTCCTGCAGGCTTCCTCCCGTCAGGTCTTGGGAGTCCCTCAGCTCACCGGCACAGAAAGCAGAATGGCCGCTGAACTGTCAAAAGCTGCAGCCTCTGCTTTCTGGTCAGGAAGGCTTTCTAATTGAGTCTTGAGTAAAGACACAACTTAGAAGACAGATTGTCAGTGTTTGACAGCTTCACAGAGCTGTCAAACGATGACATTTGATCTGTCAAAAGCTCTTGACAGATGAAACGGCACTCGCTGACGTCACCTGTAACTGGCTTTCCCTTAATTGGCCTGCTGAGCCCGGGTCAATCAAGGGAAAATAGCGTGGGTTGGCCACAATTTGATGGAGGCGGGATTAAAACCCAACAAGTGGGAGTTCCACCTCCAAAAGCTCCCCATTGACAAAATCCAGCCCTTTGTTTCTGTCTTCATGGAGGAAGACACAAAAACCCACCCAGAAATACGAGAAAACCAAGGGTGTGACGAGAATGAGGAACTTAAAGAAATTATTATTAGTATAAAAACAGTACTTGCAAAATTAATGGGACTAAAAGTCAATAAATCCCAAGGACTGCATGACCTACATCCTAGGGTTTTGAAAGAGGTGGCCATTGGAATAGTGGACGCATTGGTTGTCATCTTCCAAAATTCTATAGCTTCTGGAATGGTTCCTGCAGATTGGAGGATAGCAAATGCAACCCCGCTATTTAAGAAAGGAGGGAGAGAGAAAACGGGGAACTACAGACATGTTAGCCTCACATCAGTAGTTGGGGAAATGCTGGAATCTATTATAAAGAATGCAATAACTGGGCACTTAGAAACTAATAGTAAGATTGGGCAGAGTCAACGTGGATTTATGAAAGGGAAATCCTGTTTGACAAACCTATTGGAGTTCTTTGAGGATGTAACTAGTGGAGTAGACAAAGGGGAACCAGTAGATGTGATGTATCTGGATTTTCAGAAGGCCTTCGATAAGGTCCCACACAAGAGGTTGGTGAACAAAGTTAGGGCACATTGAATTGGGGGTAATATGCTAGCATGGATTGAGAATTGGTTAACAGACAGAAAACAAAGGGTAGGGATGAACGGGTCTTTTTCAGGATGGCAAGCTGTGACTAGTGGGATACCACAAGGATCGGTGCTTGGGCCCCAGCTATTCACAATCTATATCAATGATTTGGATAAGGGGACTAAATGTAACATTTCCAAATTTGCTGATGATACAAAGCTAGGTAGCAGTGTCAGTTGCGAAGAGGATGTGAAGAGGCTTCAAGGGGATCACGACAGGCTCAGTGAGTGGGCAAGAACATGGCAGATGGAACATAATGTGGATAATTGTGAAGTTATCCACTTTGGTAGAAAAAACAAAAAGGTAGAGCATTTCCTAAATGGTGAAAGATTGGGGAATGCAGATTCTCAAAGGGACCTGGGTGCCCTTGTACATGAGTCACTGAAAGTGAATGTACAGGTGTAGTGTATGTACATTTAAGAGCCCCTGTGTACTGCGGGAGCAGCGAGGAGGAGCTCGGGAGAAAACCCGGCGACCAGCGAGGCCCGAGACCAGTCGGGAGCAGTGATTCAGAGCCGGTATAAAAACCGGAGAGAGGCGAGGCCCGAGACCAGTCGGGAGCAGCGGGAGCAGCGAGGAGGAGCTCGGGAGAAAACCCGGCGACCAGCGAGGCCCGAGACCAGTCGGGAGCAGTGATTCAGAGCCGGTATAAAAACCGGAGAGAGGCGAGGCCCGAGACCAGTCGGGAGCAGCGGGAGCAGCGAGGAGGAGCTCGGGAGAAAACCCGGCGACCAGCGAGGCCCGAGACCAGTCGGGAGCAGTGATTCAGAGCCGGTATAAAAACCGGAGAGAGGCGAGGCCCGAGACCAGTCGGGAGCAGTGATTCAGAGCCGGTATAAAAACCGGAGAGAGGCGAGGCCCGAGACCAGTCGGGAGCAGCGAGGAGGAGCTCGGGAGAAAACCCGGCGACCAGCGAGGCCCGAGACCAGTCGGGAGCAGTGATTCAGAGCCGGTATAAAAACCGGAGAGAGGCGAGGCCCGAGACCAGTCGGGAGCAGTGATTCAGAGCCGGTATAAAAACCGGAGAGAGGCGAGGCCCGAGACCAGTCGGGAGCAGTGATTCAGAGCCGGTATAAAAACCGGAGAGAGGCGAGGCCCGAGACCAGTCGGGAGCAGTGATTCAGAGCCGGTATAAAAACCGGAGAGAGGCGAGGCCCGAGACCAGTCGGGAGCAGTGATTCAGAGCCGGTATAAAAACCGGAGAGAGGCGAGGCCCGAGACCAGTCGGGAGCAGTGATTCAGAGCCGGTATAAAAACCGGAGAGAGGCGAGGCCCGAGACCAGTCGGGAGCAGCGGGAGCAGCGAGGAGGAGCTCGGGAGAAAACCCGGCGACCAGCGAGGCCCGAGACCAGTCGGGAGCAGTGATTCAGAGCCGGTATAAAAACCGGAGAGAGGCGAGGCCCGAGACCAGTCGGGAGCAGTGATTCAGAGCCGGTATAAAAACCGGAGAGAGGCGAGGCCCGAGACCAGTCGGGAGCAGTGATTCAGAGCCGGTATAAAAACCGGAGAGAGGCGAGGCCCGAGACCAGTCGGGAGCAGTGATTCAGAGCCGGTATAAAAACCGGAGAGAGGCGAGGCCCGAGACCAGTCGGGAGCAGTGATTCAGAGCCGGTATAAAAACCGGAGAGAGGCGAGGCCGAGACCACAGCTGGGGCAGTCGGGAAAGCAGGAGGCCAGTAACTGGTGAGTTTAAAAGCTCACCTTTCGCGGGCTTTTTCTTTCACAGCTGGTGCAGACGGGAGAGCAGGAGGCCAGTAACTCTTATATAGGTGGAGCTGTTGCTAAACCCGAAACACTACAGTGTAGTGTCTCCCACCCTTCCACCTCCTCTAACCTTTTAGGGGTTAGGGGAAGTTGAAAAGGTAGGTTCAATTTATTTTATTTCAGGAGCCTAACCTAGGTGGAGAAGGTTCCAGGACAGGAGGCGGCAGTGAAAATACAACACCAGAAAACAGGTAGGTGACTGGTTGGTGAGTACTTTCACAAACTTATTCTAAGTAGAATTCAATAGTTAAGCTAAATCGTAGTAAATAAAAGGGTATTGTAAGGGTTAAGTCATGGAAGGGCAGCTCGGACCCGTGTCATGCTTCTCCTGTGCCATGTGGGAAATCAGGGACACTGTCCCTGACAACTATGTGTGCAGGAAGTGTGTCCAGCTGCAGCTCCTAGCAGACCGCATGGCGGCGCTGGAGCTGCGAATGGACTCACTCTGGAGCATACGCGATGCTGAGGATGTTGTGGATAGCACATTCAGTGAGTTGGTCACACCGCAGGTAAAGGCTAGCTCAGACAGTAAATGGGTGACCAAAAGGCAGGGTAAAGGCAGGAAGGTAGTGCAGGAGTCACCTGCGGTCATCTCCCTCCAAAACAGGTTTACCGTTTTGGGTACTGTTGGGGGAGATGACTTATCAGGGGAAGGCACCAGCAGCCAGGTTCAGGGCACCATGACTGGCTCTGCTGCACAGAAGGGTGGGAAAAAGAGGGATAGGGCTATAGTGATAGGGGATTCAATTGTAAGGGGGATAGATAGGAGTTTCTGTGGCCGAGACCGAGACTCCAAGATGGTATGTTGCCTCCCTGGTGCAAGGGTCAAGGATGTCTCGGAGCGGGTGCAGAGCATTCTGAAGGGGGAGGGGGATCAGCCAGTTGTCATGGTACATGTAGGTACCAACGATGTAGGTAAAAAGAGGGAGGAGGTCCTACAAGCTGAATTTAGGGAGTTAGGAGCTAAATTGAAAAGTAGGACCTCAAAGGTAGTAATCTCTGGATTGCTACCAGTGCCACGAGCTAATAAGTTTAGAGAGAATAAGATAGATAAGCTAAATACGTGGCTTGAGCAGTGGTGCAAGGGAGAGGGATTTAAATTCTTGAGGCATTGGAACCAGTTCTTGGGGAGGAGTGACCTGTACCAAGGGGACGGTCTACACCTGAGCTGTGAGGGAGCCGATGTCCTCGGGGTAATATTTTCTAGGGCGGTTCGGGAGGATTTAAACTAATTTGGCAGGGGGATGGGAACCTAGATAGTGGAAAAGAGGGAAGTCATATGAAGTCAGAAATAGATGGTAGAAAGGTGAGAAGCAATAAGCAAAGGAGAGAAACACAAAGGGCCAAACTAATTCATAATGAGAGTGTGAAAAAAGCAAGCCTGAAGGCTTTGTATCTTAATGCTAGAAGCATTAGGAACAAGGTGGATGAATTAGTTGTGGAAATAGAGGTAAACAAGTATGATTTGATTGGGATTACAGAAACGTGGCTGCAGGGTGGGCAAGGCTGGGAACTTAACATCCAGGGATATACAATATTTAGGAAGGATCGGCAAAAAGGTAGGGGAGGTGGGGTAGCATTGCTGGTAAAGGAGGGGATTAATGCAATGGAAAGGAAGGATATTAACTCGGATGAAACGGAATCTGTATGGGTAGAAATGAGAAATAGCAAGGGGAGGAAAACGTTAGTGGGTGTGATATATAGGCCTCCAAATAGTAATATGGAGGTGAGGGAAGGCATAAAAAGGGAAATTAGAGAAGCGTGCGATAAGAGCACAGCTGTCATCATGGGTGACTTTAATTTACATATTGATTGGACTACCCAAATTAGTAAAAATTCTGAGGAGGAGGAATTCCTGGAATGTTTTCGGGACGGTTATCTGGACCAATATGTCGAGGAGCCGACTCGAGATCAGGCCATTTTAGACTGGGTATTGTGCAATGAGAAGGGACTTATCAACAATCTTCTTGTACGAGGCCCCTTGGGTCAGAGCGATCATAATATGATCGAGCTCTCAGTCGAGATGGAGAGTGAGGAAATTGAATCAGAGACTAAGGTCCAGAACTTAAATAAAGGGAATTACGAGGGTATGAGACGGGAATTGGGTAAGATTGATTGGGTGGTGTTTCTGGGGGGATTGACAGTGGATAGACAATGGCAAGCATTCAAAGATAGAATGGAAGAATTCCAGAACATGTTTATACCGGTTTGGCATAAAAATAAACCTAAAAAGGTGGCTCAACCGTGGATAACGAGGGAAATTAGGGACAGCATAAAATCAAAAAAAAGGGCATATCAACTGGCAAAAAAAAGCACCAGACCGGAAGATTGGGGGCAGTACAGGATACAGCAAAAGAGGACAAAGGGATTAATCAGGAAGGGGAAAATAGAATACGAAAGTAAACTTGCAGCAAACATAAAGACAGACTGCAAAAGCTTTTATCGGTATATCAGGAGGAAAAGACTGGTAAAATCCCAAGTCGGTCCCTTGCAGTCCGATTCGGGAGAATATATAATGGAGAATAAGGAAATGGCAGACCAATTAAACTCATACTTTGGTTCTGTATTCACAAAGGAGGACACAAATAACCTCCCAGGAATATCGGCAAACATAGGGACTAATGAGAGGGAGGAGCTGACAGAAATTAGTATCTCTAGGGATATGGTGTTGGGTAAGTTGAGGGGACTGAAGGCCGACAAATCCCCGGGGCCTGATAAACTACATCCTAGGGTACTTAAGGAGGTGGCCCTGGAGATAGCAGATGCTCTAAGGATCATCTTCCGGAACTCCATTGACTCGGGAACAGTACCCGTGGATTGGAGGGTAGCTAATGTTACCCCAATATTTAAAAAGGGGGGTAGAGAGAAAGCAGGGAATTATAGACCAGTAAGCCTTACATCGGTTGTGGGCAAAATGCTAGAGTCCATTATTAAGGATAAAATAGCGGAGCACTTGACAAATGGGGAAAAGATCGGACAGAGTCAACATGGATTTACAAAGGGTAAATCGTGTTTGACTAATCTGCTGGAATTTTTTGAGGAAGTAACTGGTAAAATAGATGGGGGAGAGCCAGTGGATGTGGTGTACCTTGACTTCCAGAAAGCCTTCGATAAGGTTCCACACAAAAGATTATCATGCAAAATTAAGGCTCATGGGATTGGGGGCAAAGTATTAACGTGGATAGAGAACTGGCTGGCGGATAGAAAACAGAGAGTTGGAATAAACGGCTCGTTTTCGGAGTGGCAGGCAGTGACCAGCGGGGTGCCGCAAGGATCTGTCCTGGGACCCCAGCTGTTCACAATATATATAAATGATCTGGATCAGGGAATTGGATGCAATATTTCCAAATTCGCTGACGACACTAAACTAGGAGGAGGGGTGGGCTCTGATGAGGATGTCAGGAGGCTACAGTGCGATTTGGACAGGTTGGGGGAATGGGCGGATACGTGGCAGATGCACTATAATGTGGATAAATGCGAGGTTATCCACTTTGGGGGTAAAAACAGGAGGGTAGATTATTATCTAAATGGCAATAGATTGGGAGATGGGGAAGTGCAGAGGGACCTGGGTGTTCTTGTGCACCAGTCACTGAAGGAGAGCATGCAGGTGCAACAGGCGATTAAGAAGGCAAATGGTATGTTGGCCTTCATATCAAGGGGGTTCGAGTATAGGAATAGGGATACCTTACTACAGCTGTACAAGGTGCTGGTGAGACCGCATCTGGAGTATTGTGTACAGTTTTGGTCGCCCCATCTGCGGAAGGATGTTCTTGCCATGGAAAGAGTGCAGCGGCGATTCACCAGGCTGATACCTGGAATGGCGGGAATGACCTACGAGGAGAGATTGAATAGTTTGGGCTTGTACTCACTGGAGTTTAGAAGATTGAGAGGGGATCTCATCGAAACATATAAAATTATGGCAGGCCTGGACAGGCTGAATTCAGAGAGAATGTTTCCAATGGCAGGGGAGCACAGAACCAGGGGCCACAGTCTAAAAATAGCGGGCAAATCATTTAAAACAGAGATGAGGAAGAATTTCTTCACTCAAAGAGTGGTGAGCCTGTGGAATTCCCTGCCACAGAGGGCTGTGAAGGCTAATTCAATAAATATTTTCAAGAGAGAATTGGATATATTTCTGAAGGCTAAGGGGATTAAGGGTTACGGAGAAAAGGCGGGGACGGGGTACTGAACTGGTAAGATCAGCTAAGATCTCAGATGAAGATCAGCCATGATCTCATTGAATGGCGGAGCAGGCTCGAAGGGCCGAATGGCCTACTCCTGTTCCTATCTCTATGTAATCTCTCTATGTAATACCGGTAGTGACCACTCGGGTATATAAGCCTGTATAGCTTCTTGTATCTTTTAGTTCGCCTCCAGACTTTGTTCAGTAAACACCTGTTAAACCAACTCCTGCATCCCGTGTCTCCATTAACACACGGATACAACAGTGGCGACGAATTGGAAACAGACTTACCTGCAATTCGGCAGCACCTCAAGGAGATCGATTCCTCAGACGAAGGTCGAAGAAAAAAAAACTGTGGTTTCACCAGCTAGCCGGGCTGGTGGCAGGTACTGCACTAATCCTTCCTGGGCGGCGGGCTGGGGCTCGATCGGGTGGCTCTGCAGCGGGGCCGAGCAGCGAGTCGGAAGGCGGAGGCAAACAGAGACGGAGGGTGGAGCACTCGGGAGACGGCCGGCGCTGCAAAGCAGGTCGGCATTCGGACCAAGCGGAGGGAGGGAAAAGTCCCAGAGAGTCCGGCGGGAACGAGTCTCCAACTATAAAAAATATCTGTAAATAAAAACCGCGGAGAACAGCGTTGTCGGCGGGAAAGCGCGGGAGGCGCCATTTTTGATTTTCAGGATGCCTAAGACTGGCAATATTACTGCTTTCGATAGTGATATAGAGGATTGGACCACATATGTAGAAAGAGTGGAGGTATATTGCACAGCGAATGAAGTAGAGGATGATAAAAAGGCATCGGTACTTCTAAATCTGATGGGCGCAAGGGCATACGGGCTGTTACGAAACTTAATCACTCCAGCCAAACCGATGGACAAGAATTTTAAGGAGATTGTTGATACCCTACAGGAGCACGTAAACCCAACACCGCTGCTGATAGCAGAACGATTCAAATTCTTCAGGAGGAATCAGCACAAGAATGAAAGTAACGCTGGTTACCTCACCGAATTAAGAAAGCTGTCAAAGCACTGCCAATTCAGGGCAGGACTGGCAGATTCTCTACGAGACAAATTCGTCTGCGGTCTCCTAAGTGAAGGAACACAGAAAAGGCTACTTTCTGAGAAAGATTTGACACTGGACAAGGCTTTCAGTGTGGCTGTATCATACAAAGCAGCAGCAAGAGGAGCTGCAGAGATACAGCAAAAGCCACAGGACTTCGGCACCCATGAAATGACACGGGGTTTCGAGAGATGTTATCGCTGCGGCAGATCCACCCATGACCAGAGGGACTGCTGGTTCAAGGACAAAGCATGCAGGCAATGCGGAAAGATGGGACACATTGCACGTGTATGCCGATCTGGAAACAAAAAATCCACTGACAGAAAAAAAGATCAATAAGGAAAAGTACAGAAAGGTACAAATGATGACGGACAGTAGCTCCGAAGACCAGAAGAGCGATAGCGACTCCGGAAACAAGAGACTAAGCTGTCTCAAATTACATAATGTAATTGCCAAAGAAGATTACCAGACCATTTGGGTTACCCTCACGATAGCGGGGTCCCCAGTTAAAATGGAGCTAGATACAGGATCAGCTCTGACCGTCATAAGTCGACGGGATTACGAACGGCTATTTCCGTATGTACCTTTGAAAGACACATCTGTGGTGTATGTGCCTTTAAGAGCAATTATGGTGTATGTGCCTTTAAGAGCCCCAGGTGTGCGTAATGCCGGTAATTGCCACTTGGGCTATATAAGCCTGTGTATTGTGTATATCCTTTAGAACCCCCCCCCCCCCCCCAAGACTTGCTTAGTAAATACCTATGAACCAACTCCTGTCTTCAGTGTCTTTATCTACACACGGACACTACAGTGGCGACAAAGTGGAAACGGACTTACCTGCAATTCGGCAGCACCTCAAGGACATCGATTCCTCCAGCGTCCAGAAGACTCAAGGAAGTAAGAGAAACTGTGGTTTCACCAGCTGGCCAAGCTGGTGACAGGTACTGCGCTAATCCTTCCTGGGCGTCAGGCTGGAGCTCCAGCGGCGGGCTCTACAGCTGAGACAGGCAGCGAAATCGGAGGAAAGCAATAACGGACTGGGAGGGTGCACTCGAGAGACGGCCGGCGCGGCAAGCAGGTCAGCGTTTAGACCTCCGTCGGGAACGAGTCTCCAACAGTGAATAAACAGCGTTGTTATCGGTAGCAGCGGCGGGAAAGCGCGGGAAGTGCCATATCATTGCTACAGAGAGAAAAAAAAAGCGCGGGAAGCGCCATATCTTTTCTGAAATGCCTATATCTGGTAATATTGAGGCTTTTGATGGCGAAATAGAAGATTGGACCACATACGTGGAAAGAGTAGAGGTTTATTGCGCTGCAAATGGAATAACAGATGAAAAAAAAACTTCAGTACTCCTGAACTTAATGGGCGCAAAGACATACGGGCTGTTACGAAATTTAATCACTCCAGCCAAACCAAAGGACAAGACTTTTAAAGAAATTGTTGATACCCTGCAGGAGCATTTAAACCCAACACCGCTGCTGACAGCGGAACGATTCAAGTTCTTCAAGAGAAATCAACACAAGAATGAAAGTAACGCTGATTACCTAACCGAATTAAGAAAGCTATCAAAGTACTGCCAATTCGGAGCAGGACTATCGGATTATCTTCGAGACAAATTTGTTTGTGGTCTCTTAAGTGAAGGAACACAAAAAAGACTGCTTTCTGAAAAAGATTTAAAATTGGACAAAGCTTTCAGTATGGCTGTATCATACGAAGCAGCAGCAAAAGGAGCTGCAGAGATACAACAAGAGACACAGGACTTCGGCACCCATAAAATGACACAGGAGTTCGGAAAATGTTATCGCTGCGGCAGATCCACCCATAACCAGAGGGACTGCTGGTTCAAGGGCAAAGCATGCAGGCAATGTGGTAAGATTGGACACATTGCACGGGTATGCCAATCTGGACAAAATAAATCCACTGACAGAAAACAAAGAATCAATAAAGAAAAGTACAGGAAGGTACAAATGATGGCGGACAGTAGCTCCGAAGACCAGAATAGCGATAGCGACTCCGGAAACAAGAGACTAAGCTGTCTCAAATTACATAATGTACTTGCCAAAGAGGATTACCAAACCATTTGGGTTACCCTCACAATAGCAGGGTCCCCAGTTAAAATGGAGCTAGATACAGGATCAGCTCTAACCGTAATAAATCGACGAGATTACGAGAGGCTATTTTCGCATATACCTCTAAAAGACACATCCATTATCTTAAAAACATATACGGGGCAGAAAGTCTACCCCAAAGGAAAAATAAGGGTGCCTGTGGTATACAACGGCAAAGAAATACAAAAGTTGTATTTATACATTCTACAAGATGGTGGTCCACCGTTGTTGGGACGTGAATGGATAAGGAAGATACGTTTAGACTGGCACTCCATTCAGACACTGACGGTGACCAGTAAGGAAAAAAACAATGATGACATCATACCTGAACGATTAAAAACATCTTGGCCAACGCCAAAGAAGTGTTTCAAGAGAAACTAGGAACCTTGAAAGGCATCACCGCCTCAATAAAAGTGGAAGATGCAGCAATTCCCAAATTTTTTAAGGCAAGACCGGTGCCATACGCAATACGTCCGGCAGTCGAGGCAGAGCTGAAGAATTTGGAAAAGGCAGGTGTATTATCCAAAATAGATTGGAGCAAATGGGCAACACCCATCATTCCAGTCATGAAAAAAACATTGAAAAATAACTCTGAAGAACAGAAAAAAATTCGCATCTGTGGGGACTTCAAGGTGACTGTAAACCCGGTCCTTCACACGGTACAGTATCCTCTTCCGAGGATAGAAGATATTTTCACCTCACTATCCGGAGGGAAACGTTTCACAAAAATTGACTTGGCACAGGCATATCTACAGATGGAGGTTGAGGAGACCTCTAAAAAGTATCTCACAATAAACACACACAAAGGCCTGTACCAGTACAATCGACTGGTTTTTGGAATAGCATCAGCTCCAGCTATCTGGCAAAGAGCTATGGAGCAAGTCCTGCAAGGGATTCCGGGGACTCAATGCTACCTAGATGACATCCTTATAACAGGAGAAAACGACAACGAGCACCTTGCCAATTTGGAGCAGGTGCTCACTAGGCTGAAAGAATGGGGCCTATGAGCAAATCGCCCCAAGTGCGAATTTTTCCAAAATCAGATATCATATTGTGGTCACATAATTAATAAGGAAGGGTTGCATAAGTCACCTGAAAAAATTGAAGCAGTTATAAAAGCCCCAGCACCTGAAAATGTTTCACAATTAAGGTCATTCCTGGGATTAATAAATTACTATCATAAATTTTTACCGAACTTATCAACTATTCTACGCCCTCTTAATGATCATCTACAGACAGGAGTGATTTGGAAATGGAACGAAGACTGTAAACGTGCCTTCCATAAATGTAAAGACTTAGTCACATCCGAGAAAATTTTGGCTCATTACAACCCATCACTACCAATCAGACTGGCGTGCGATGCATCCCCTTACGGCATAGGAGCGGTATTGTCCCATAGATTCCCTGATGGCTCGGAACGGCCGATAGCTTTTGCGTCACGCTCATTGAACTCAGCTGAGCATAACTATGCCCAGATAGACAGGGAAGCACTCAGCCTGGTATGGGGAGTGAAGAAATTCAACCATTACCTACACGGACAAAAATTTACCTTGCTGACTGACCATCAACCCCTCATCTCCATATTCAACCCTAAAAAAGGTGTCCCCATTATGACGGCACAAAGACTACAGAGGTGGTCCCTTTTTTTAGGGGCACACCAATACAACATTGAATACAAAGGGTCAAAACAGCATGGGAATGCTGACGGTTTATCACGCCTACCGTTGCCAACGATAGAAGAGGCACCTACAGTAGACCCAGTAGAGATATTCCACTCTACCATAGTGGAATGTCTACCGGTGACAAATTCTGCCATTGAAAGGGAGACAAGAAATGACCCTACTCTCTCACGGGTCTACGATTTAACAGTGAAGGGATGGCCAGCACATGGCGAACCACTGTTGCCAGCATTCTCGCAAAGAAGAGAACAGCTGTCAGTGTGCCGAGGAACCTTGATGTGTGGATCCAGAGTGGTGATTCCACCCAAACTCCAGGATAAAGTGCTAAAGGAGCTTCATGAGGGGCATCTGGGTGGAGTGAAAATGAAGAACCTAGCTAGGGCGTTTGTATGGTGGCCAGGTATCGATGGAGACATCGAAGACATGACCAAGAGCTGCCTAGGATGCCAGAAGATCCAAAACGCTCCGCCACAGGCCCCTCTACATCCATGGGAGTGGCCCTCATCTGCCTGGCAAAGGGTGCACATCGACTTTGCTGGTCCATTTATGGACTCAATGTTCTTAATCGCAGTTGATGCACACTCCAAGTGGCCGGAGGTAATAAAGATGTCCTCCACCACCACGGAAAAAACCGTCACAGTATTAAGGACCATATTTGCCAGGAATGGGCTGCCGGAGCAGATATGTTCTGATAATGGACCGCAATTTATGTCCGAAGAATTCAGAAAGTTCTTAAAGAACAATGGGGTAAAGCACTACACGTCCGCCCCATACCATCCCGCCACCAATGGATTGGCTGAAAGGTTTGTCCAGACCTTCAAGAAGGCCATCAAGGCCATGGGTAATGAAGACATAAAACTTCAGCACAAGGTGGATAACTTCTTATTTGCATATAGGAATGCAACGCATATGGTTACTAACCAAACTCCCGCCATGATGTTCTACAATAGAAACCTAAGATGCCGGCTGGATTTGGTCAAGCCCAACATCCGAAGGGACGTGGAGAACCGGCAGTTTCAGGGCATGAATGAAAGGCCAACTAGGGCCTTCCAGATAGGCCAACCGGTTTTGGCCCGGGACTACCGTACCGAGAAATGGCAGCCTGGAACTATCTGCACACGATTAGGACCGCTGATGTATACTGTGGACATCGGAGACAGCATAATAAGGCGCCATGCTGACCAAATCATCAAGTCATCCGAAAAGGGACAACCTACACCACCACTCTATACATCTAACGATGAAGTAGAGATACCCATATCTACCTCCGATCCGGTGATACTGGAGCCCGATGAACCCGACACTGGCCTTCAAGCTGAATCAGCCTTGACAGAAGAACCTACTACACCACCAGAAACTACTACACCCCCGAGGCATTATCCGGACCGAGTCAGGAAGCCTCCTGAGAGACTAACTTATAATTAATTAATACAGCAATGTATATTATTTTGCATATAACATGTAATTAATAATTACTTAAAATATGATGTACTAGTTAGCTAGAAGGGGAGCAATTATGGTGTATGTGCCTTTAAGAGCTCCAGGTGTGCGTAATGCCGGTAATTGCCACTTGGGCTATATAAGCCTGTGTATTGTGTATATCCTTTAGAAACCCCCCCCAGACTTGCTTAGTAAATACCTATGAACCAACTCCTGTCTTCAGTGTCTTTATCTACACATGGACACTACAACATCCATTATCTTGAAGACATATACGGGGCAGAAAGTATACCCCAGAGGGAAAATAAAGGTGCCTGTTGTATACAACGGCAAGGAAATACAGAAGTTGTATTTATACGTTCTGCAAGATGGTGGTCCACCGTTGTTGGGATGTGAATGGATCAGGAAGATACGTTTAGACTGGCACTCCATTCAGGCACAGACGGTGACCAGTAAGAAAAAAAATGATGACGACGTCATACCTGAACGATTAAAAGACATCTTGGCTAACGCCAAAGAAGTGTTTCAACAGGAACTAGGAACCTTGAAAGGCGTCACTGCCTCAATAAAAGTGGAAGATGCGGCAATTCCCAAGTTTTTTAAGGCAAGGCCGGTGCCATACGCAATTCGTCCAGCAGTCGAGGCAGAGCTGGAGAATTTGGAAAAAGCAGGCGTGTTATCCAAGGTAGATTGGAGCGAGTGGGCAACACCCATCGTCCCGGTCATGAAGAAAACGTTGAATAATGATAAATCTGAAGAACAGAGAAAAATTCGCATCTGTGGGGACTTCAAGGTGACTATAAACCTGGTCCTTCACACGATACAGTATCCTCTTCCAAGGATAGAAGATATTTTCGCCTCACTATCCGGAGGGAAACGTTTCACCAAAATTGACTTGGCACAGGCATATCTACAGATGGAGGTTGAGGAGGCCTCTAAAAAGTATCTCACAATAAACACACACAGTACAATCGACTGGTTTTCGGAGTGGCATCAGCTCTGGCTATCTGGCAAAGAGCTATGGAGCAAGTCCTGCAAGGGATTCCGGGGACTCAATGCTACCTAGACGACATCCTTGTAACAGGAGAAAATGACAACGAGCACCTTGCCAATTTGGAGCAGGTGCTCACTAGGCTGAGAGAACGGGGCCTACGAGCAAATTGCCCCAAGTGCGAATTTTTCCAGAAACAAATATCATATTGTGGCCATATAATTAACGAAGAAGGGTTGCATAAGTCACCTGAAAAAATTGAAGCGGTCATAAAAGCCCCAGCACCTGAAAATGTCTCACAATTAAGGTCGTTCCTGGGATTGATAAATTACTATCATAAATTTTTACCAAACTTGTCAACTGTTCTGCACCCTCTTAACGCACTGCTACAAACGGGAGTAATTTGGAAATGGAGCGAAGACTGTAAACGTGCCTTCCATAAATGCAAAGGCTTGATCACGTCCAAGGAAGTGTTGGCTCATTACAACCCATCACTGCCAATCAGACTGGCATGCGATGCATCCCCTTACGGCATAGGAGCGGTATTATCGCATAGATTCCCTGATGGCTCGGAGCAGCCGATAGCTTTTGCGTCACGCTCATTGAACTCAGCTGAGCATAACTATGCCCAGATCGACAGGGAAGCACTCAGCCTGGTGTGGGGAGCGAAGAAATTCAACCATTACCTACACGGACAAAAATTTACCTTGTTGACTGACCATCAACCCCTCGTCTCCATATTCAACCCTAAAAAGGGCGTTCCCATTATGACAGCGCAAAAGCTACAGAGGTGGTCCCTTTTCCTAGGGACACACCAATATGACATAGAATACAAAGGATCAAAACAGCATGGGAATGCTGACTGTTTATCGCGCCTACCGTTGCCAATGGTAGAAGAGGCACCTACAGTGGACCCAGTGGAGATGTTCCACTCAACCATAGTGGAATGTCTACCAGTAACAAATTCTACCATTGAAAAGGAAACGAGAAATGACCCGACTCTCTAACGAGTCTACGATTTAACGGTGAAGGGATGGCCAGCACATGGCGAACCACTGTTGCCAGCATTCTCGCAAAGAAGAGAACAGCTGTCAGTGTGCCGAGGAACCTTGATGTGTGGATCCAGAGTGGTGATTCCACCCAAACTCCAGGATAAAGTGCTAAAGGAGCTTCACAAGGGGCATCTGGGTGGAGTGAAAATGAAGAACCTAGCCAGAGCGTTTGTGTGGTGGCCAGGTATCAATGGAGACATCGAAGAAATGACCAAGAGCTGTCTAGGATGCCAGAAGGTCCAAAACGCCCCACCACAAGCCCCTCTACATCCATGGGAGTGGCCCTCATCTCCATGGCAAAGGGTACATATCGACTTTGCTGGTCCATTTATGGGCTCAATGTTCTTAATCGCGGTGGATGCACACTCCAAGTGGCCGGAGGTAATAAAGATGTCCTCCACCACCACGGGAAAAACCATCACAGTATTAAGGACCATATTTGCCAGGAATGGGCTGCCTGAACGGATCTGTTCTGATAATGGGCCGCAATTTGTGTCCGAAGAATTCAGGAAGTTCTTAAAAAACAATGGGGTTAAGCACTACACGTCTGCCCCATACCATCCCGCCACCAATGGATTAGCTGAAAGGTTTGTCCAGACCTTCAAGAAGGCCATAAAGGCCATGGGTAATGAAGACATAAATCTACAACATAAGGGCCTAGAAATTGGGTTTTGGCGCAGCGACGGCTTTAGCGCCGGAAGTTAGTGCCGGAGCTAAGTCGCGCTGGGCGGGCCAAAAATTCAATAGTTCTGCGCCCAAACGGCTGCCGGCGCTGCTGAGAGCTGTTTGCGCCTGAAAACTGGCGCTACGCGCTGAATATCGGCGCTATTCCGGCGCTGCGGCGCCCGCTGCGGTGCGGCAGGTTCGGGAAGTGCAGGCCTCCTCTTTCCCTTAAGGAGGAGCTGCCTGCACCCGGCCGCGGCCCGCGAAAATCTTTTTTAAAATGAGCCCGGCACCTCGGACAAGTGCCGGGCTTGCTTCTGTTCCGGGGGGGGGGGGGAAGTCCGGGGAGGGAGCTGCGGCCAGGCGGCCGGCGGGAAAGCGGCCGGCCGCCGCGGGGCCTTTAATGCGCCGGCGCAAAGTCATGTAAGACTCTGTTGCCAGAGTCTTAGTTGCGGCTGCCACGGGCGAGGCGGCCGCAACTGAATTTCGGCGCTGGGGCCAGTCGGCATGGCAACTGGGACGCTGCGCACACCGATGACGTCATCGGTGCTGGCGCAGCGCTACCGGTCTACCGCGGCGGAAGGGCCCCAGGGAATTTCGGCGCCGGCGCCAATTGCAGCGCTAGGCCCTCTAGCGCCGCAAAATCGGCGCTAAGGGCACTGAATTTCTAGGCCACGGTAGATAACTTCTTGTTTGCATACAGGAATGCAACACGTGGTTACAAACCAAACTCCCGCCATGATGTTTTTCAATAGAAGCCTAAGATGCCGGCTGGATTTGATCAAGCCAAACATCAGAAGGGACGTAGAGAACCGGCAATTTCAAGGCATGAATGAAAGGCCAACTAGAACCTTCCAGATAGGTCAACAAGTTTTGGCCCGGGACTACCGTACTGAGAAATGGCAGCCTGGAACTATTTGCACACGACTAGGACCGCTGATGTATACCGTGGACATTGGTGAAAGCATAATAAGGCGCCATGCTGACCAGATCATAGAGTCATCCGAAAAGGGACAACCTACACCACAACTCTATATGCCTAATGATGAAGCAGAGATACCCATAGTATCTACCTCCGATCCGGTGATACTGGAACCAGATGAACCCAACACTGGCATTCAAGCCGAATCGACCTTGCCAAAAGAACCTACTACACCACCGAGGCGTTATCCGGACCGAGTCAGAAGCCTCCAGAGAGACTGACTTATAATTGATTAACTGCAGCAAATGTGTAGATTATTGTTCTTGTAAACATGTTAATTAATGATTGCTTAAAATGTTATGTACTAATTATCTAAAAGGGGAGGAATTATAGTGTATGTACCTTTTTTTAAGAGCCCCTGTGTACTGTAATACCGGTAGTGACCACTCGGGTATATAAGCCTGTATAGTGTCTTGTATCTTTTAGTTCACCTCCAGACTTTGTTCAGTAAACACCTGTTAAACCAACTCCTGCATTCTGTGTCTCCATTAACACACGGATACAACATGCAGCAAGCCATTACAAGAGGATTTGAGTACAGGAGTAAAGAAGTCTTACTCCAATTATATAGGGCCTTGGTGAGACCACACCTGGAGTACTGTGTACAATTCTGGTCGCCTTACCTAAGGAAGGATATACTCGCCATAGAGGGAGTGCAACGAAGGTTCACAAGATGGATTCCTGGGATAGCAGGACTGTCGTATGAGAAGAGATTGAGTAAACTAGGCCAGTATTCTCTTGAATTCAGAAGACTGAAAGGGGATCTCATTGAAGCATACAAAATTATTACAGGGCTTGATAGGATGGATGCTGAGAGAATGTTTCCCTTGGCTGGGGAGTCTAGAACCAGGGGCCACAGCCTCAAGATAAAGGGTTGTAAGGGGTGGTGTGTGTGTGTGGTCAGCTTTACCTCTGACTCCCTGAGTGGTTCGAATTGCTCCCACTCCCTTGGTTCTAGACTTTGTACTTATTTGGGGGTTGTAATGAAATTGCAACAGACACCTGAGTTGGTCAAAAGAATTGAGATTTTATTTTGAGACAGGAAATATACAATGCAATAAATCTTATACTCTAAAAGGGGGAACACTTCGGAATATGTGAGGGAGAATTACAATAGACAAAATACCTTGCCCTCCCAACCCACTATCCTAACTAGGTTGAATTCCAGAGGACCAGGAAATGCTCACCAAACGACTTTCTTGACAGATTGTAGAGGTTCGCGATTTCGGGGTTCTCTTTAGTTGTGGCGGTTGGGGCCTGCCGTACCCCGGACGTGGTGGAAGACTGCACCTGCGTTGGGTTTCCAGTCTTCGCCTGTCCGCTGATGCGATTAGATGCGTAGTTGGATTTATCGGGTAAGTACTCAATTTTCTTTGGTTAGGTATAGTTTTTAGAGTCTTTTGTGTCAAATCTTACCCAGGGGTAAGTCAGACTAGCCTGTAGAGTGGAAACAAGTGCCTGAATTGTCGATTTCTCGGTGGTTGATTCCTTGTTGGCTGGTGGTAATATTGGTAGTTGTTGGTTTCTTGAGGCCTTTGGTTGCTGCGATTTTCCTTATCCTTCTGTTTCGTTCTTCTTTCTTCAAGTCTCCAATTGAACCGTACTGTCTTTCGAACGCAGCGATGATCTTGATCTCTCCTGGATGTTACCGTGCTGTCTGATGATGTGAACTGAACAAGCAGGCCTCAATTATACTGTTTTGAGGCCTGGCTTATCTGACCGCCAAATCTCCGGTCCTTTGTTAATTTTGGCAGGCTCGTTATTTTTAATATGTTTCAATTCTCATCAAGTTTCGGGGTTGGTCCCATCTACTTTTAATTGGCTTTTAACTGGTTTCGGGATTGCCTTGAAATCAGTTTAAAATGTGTAAAGCGTTTTGGAAATCTTTCTGATTGGTTTTAAACTGTTGTTTGATTGTTTTTTTCCTGCTGGGGCCAGGTTCTCCATTGTTGACTGTTGGCATGTATTGTATTATTCATGTTCTTAATGGCCCTGTGGGTTTCGGCGGGAACAGTCTTTCCGTGGGCTTATTGTCTTTATGTAGAATGACTGGGATGGCCCAGAACATTCCCAGATGATCTGGCCTTTCCAATACTCAGACTGTCTGTATTTCGGGGGCCTATCCCACCTCCTTTTGTCGCAGCTTTTTCCACAGGCCTGAACATGCCTTTTAAACTAGACAAATTTTCCTGGGGTTTTGATTTTAGGCCCCTTTGGCCCAATATTATTTCAACCAGTCCAATATCTCTTTTCTTACTTTGTAAGAAGTCACACAACACCAGGTTATAGTCCAACAGCTTTATTTGAAATCACAAGCTTTCGGAGCGCTGCTCCTTCGTCAGGTGAAGCTGATGAAGGAGCAGCGCTCCGAAAGCTTGTGATTTCAAATAAAGCTGTTGGACTATAACCTGGTGTTGTGTGACTTCTTACATTTGTCCACCCCAGTCCAACTCCGGCATCTCCACACCATTTCTTACTTTGGGGGAATCTGTGTAATTATGCGAGCCTTACAGGTAGGCCATTCAGGACTGAGATGAGATGGAATTTTTTCACACAGAGGGTGGTGAATCTTTGGAATTCTCTACCCCAGAGGGCTGTGGAGGCTCAGTCATTGGGTATATTCAAAACAGAAGTCGATAGATTTCTGACTAGTAAGGGCATCAAGGGATATGGCGATAGGGCCGGTGAATGGAGTTGAGGCAGAAGATCAGCCATGATCTCATTGAATGGCGGAGCAGGCTTGAAGGGCCAAATGGCCTACTCCTGCTCCTGTTTCTTATGTTCTTACCTATTCAGGTACTGGCCATGGGAGGCTTAACCATGAGGGAGAAGCAAAGGTAAGGAAATTTTTTCCAACACTTTACACTCACCTCTCATACTTACCTGTCCACACTTGCACCCATCACTCACCTCTACAGCTGACATTTTGACCCCTCTCACCCCCACAGACCCATTGCTCGCCTCGCTGACCCTGGTGGGATTTCCTGATGTCAGCAAGCCCACATCAGCAGGCGTAAAATGGGGAAAAGTCTCTTAACTGCCTGTTAACTACCGGAAGCTCAGGGTCACGTTTATCGACTGAACGGAGGTGTTCCACAAAGCGATCACCCAATCTGCGTTTGGTCTCCCCAATGTAGAAGAGACTGCATCGTGAGCAATGAATACAGTAGACTAAATTTTAAAAAAGGACAAGTAAATCGCTGTTTCACCTGGAAGGAGTGTTTGGGGCCCTGGACGGTGGAAAGGAGGCGGAGAAAGGGCAGGTGTTGCAATTCCTGTGCTTGCATGGGAAGGTGCCGTGAGATGGGGAGGTGGTGTTGAGGGCGATTGAAGAGTGGATCAGGATGTCGCGGAGGGAGCGTTCCCTTCAGAATGCTGAAAGGGGAGGGGAAGATGTGTTTGGTGGTGGGATCACGCTGGAGGTGGCGTTGAATGTAGAGGCTGGAGGGGTGGAAGGTGAGGACAAGGGGAACTCTATCGTGGTTCTGGGAGGGAGGAGAAGGGGAGAGAGCAGAAGTGTGGGAAATGATACGGACACAGTCGAGGGCCCTGTCAACCATACTGTAGGGTAATCCTTGGTTGAGCCAAAAGGAAAATATATCGAAAGCACTGGTATGGAAGGTGGCATTGTTGGAACAGATGCGACAGAGATGGAGAAACTGGGAGAATGGAATAGAGTCCTTACAGGAAGTGGGGTGAGAGGAAGTGTAGTCAAGTTGGCTGTGGGAATTACAGAATCATAGAATGGTAACAGCACAGAAGGAGGCCATTCAGCCCATCGAGCCCATGCCGGCTCTCTGCAAGAGTACTTCAGCTAGTCCCACTCCCCTGCCCTTTCCCCGTAGCCCTGCAAAAAATGTTTCTTCAGGTACTTATCCAACACCTTTTGAAAGCTGTGATTGAGTCTGCCTCCACTACCCTTTCAGGCAGTGCATTCCAGATCCTAACCACTCGCTGAGTAAAAAAGTTTTTCCTCACGTCGCCTTTGGTTCTTCTGCCAATCACCTTAAATCTGTTTCCTCTGGTTCGCAACCCTTCTGCCAATGGGAACAGTTTCTCTCTAGCTACTCAATCTAGACCCCACATGATTTTGAACGTCTCTATCAAATCTCCTCTCGATCTTCTCTTCTCCAAGGAGAACAACCCCAGCCTCTCCAGTCTATTCACATAACTTAATTCCCTCATTCCTGGAATCATTCTCGTAAATCTTTTCTGCACCCTCTCTAAGGCCTTCACATTCTTCCTAAAGTGCGGTGCCCAGAATTGGACACAATTCTCCATTTGAGGCCGAACCAGTGTTTTATAAAGGTTCATCATAATTTCCACGCTTTTGTATTCTATACCTCTATTCATGAAGCTCAGGATCACGTAAACTTTTTTAACTGCTTTCTCAGCCTGCCCTGCCACCTTCAACGATTTGTGCACATATACCCCCAGGTCTCTCTGTACATGCCCCCCATTTAGGATTGTACCCTTTAGTTTATATTTCCTCTCTTCATTCTTGCTACCAAAATATATCACTTTTCACTGTTAAATTTCATCTGCCACATGTCCGCCCATTCCACCAGCCTGTCTATGTCTTCCTGAAGTCTATCACTATCCTCCTCACTGTTCACTATACTTCCAAGTGTTGTGATCAAGTTGGTTAAACATGATTTGCCTTTAACAAATCCATGCTGGCTTTCTTTAATTAAACCACACTTGTCAAAGTGACTGTTAATTTTGTCCCTGATTATTGTTTCTTAAAGCTTCCCCACTACCGCGGTTAAACTGACTGGCCTCTAGTTGCTGGGTTTATCTTTACACTCTTTTTTGAACAAGGGTGTAAGATTTGCAATTCTCCAGTCCTCTGTCACCACTCCCGTTTCTAAATAGGATTGGAAGATTATGGCCAGTAACTCCCCAATTTCTTCCTTCACTTCCCTCAGCATCCTAGGATGCATCCCATCTGGTCCTGATGACTTATTTACTTTAAGTACAGCCAGCCTTTCTAGTACTTTATCAATTTTTATCCCATCCAGCATCTCCTCTACCTCCTCCTTCACTATGTCTATGGCAGCATCTTGTTCCTTGGTGAAGACAGATGCAAAGTATTCATTTAGTACCTCGGCCATACCCTCTGCCTCCACGCGTAGGTCTCCTTTTTGGTCCCTAATCAGCCCCACCCTCCTCTTACTATCCATTTACTATTTATATGCCTATAGAAGACTTTTGGATTACCTTTTATGTTGACTGCCATTCTATTCTCATACCCTCTCTTTGCCCCTCTTTTCTTTTCTACCTCCCCTATGAACTTTCTATATTTAGCCTGATTCTCAGATGTACTCACAACCTGACATCTGTCATATGTGCTCTTTTTCTGCTTCATCTTACTCTCTATCTCTTTTGTTATCCAGGGAGCTCTGGCTTTAGTTGCCCTACCTTTCCCCCTTTTGGGAATGTACCTCAACTGAGCCTGAACTGTTTCCTCTTTAAATGCAGCCCATAGTTCCATTACAGTTTTGCCTGCCAATCTTTGATTCCAATTTTCCTGGGCTAGATCCGTTCTCAACCCACTGAAATTGGCCGCCTTCCAACTACATATTTTTACTCTAAATTGCTCCCTGTCCTTTTCCATAGCTAATCTAAACCTTATGATACTATGATCACTGTTCCCTAAATGTTCACCTACTGACACTTGCTCCACTTGACCTATCTCATTCCCCAGAACCAGATCCAGCAATACCTCCTTCCTCATTGGGCCGGAAACATATTGATCAAGAAAGTTCTGCTGAACTCACCTCAGAAATTCTTCCCCCTCTCTGCCCTTTACACTAATACTATCCCAGTCTATATTAGGATAGTTGAAGACCCCATTATGACTATAGTTCTTGCATCTCTCTGTAATTTCTCTGCAAATTTGCTCCTCCATATTTTTCCCACTAGTTGGTGGCCTATAGAATACACCTAGTGTAATGGCACATCTATTATCTCTTAACTGTAGCCATATAGATTCTGTCCTTGACCCCTCTTCAGGGCATCCTCCCTCCAGCACTGTAACATTCTCCTTAACCAATACTGCCACACCACCTCCTATTTTTCCTTCCCTATCTTTCCTGAACACCTTATATCCAGGCCTGGCACCGAGGAGAAGTGCCGGGCTCTTGGGAGACAGCTGGCACAACGTGGGGGGGGGGGGGCTCAGGAGGCCGGGGACGGCGGCGCAGAGAGGTGCTGGCAGGCTGCCAGCAAAAAAAATGGCCTCCGCGCCTCTACCGCTGCAGGTAGGCCCCCCTGAACCAGTTGCAAATTGCGACCGGCGTTACAGTGGGGGGCGCTACCAAATTTGGCGATCGGGGCGGTAGCGGGGCGCTGTGCACACCGATTACGTCATCGGTGGCAGCGCAGCACTACCGGCTAACGCCGCCATTAGCGCCCCGCTAAAATTCGCGGGAGGCGTGGTCAGTGGCGCTAAACCCACTAAGTGCCCTCTTTGGGCGCTAACTGGTGGCGCAGCCCACCGAATTTCTAGGCCAAATAAACTCCCAAAGATGTCGGGGAACATAGGGTCTAATGAGAGGGAGGAACTGAATGAAATCAGTATTTGGAGGGAAATTGTGTTAGGGAAATTGATGGGATCGAAGGCCGATAAATCCCCAGGGTCTGATAATCTACATCCTAGGGTACTTAAGGAAGTGGCCCTAGAAATAGTAGATGCATTGCTGGCCATCTTCCAAAATTCTATAGACTCTGGAACAGTTCCCATGGATTGGAGGGTAGCTAATGTAACACCACTATTTAAAAAAGGTGGTAGAGAAAAAATGGGGAATTATAGACCGGTAAGCCTGACATCGGTAGTGGGGAAAATGCTAGAGTCCATTATAAAAGATGTAATAGCAGAGCACTTGGAAAACAGCGACAGGATCGGACAAAGTCAACATGGATTTACAAAAGGTAAATCATGCTTGACTAATCTACTGGAATTTTTTGAGAATGTAACTGGTAGACTGGATAAGGGAGAACCAGTGGATGTGGTGTATTTGGACTTTCAGAAGGCTTTCGATAAGGTCCCGCATAAGAGACTAGTGTGCAAAGTTAAAGCACATGGGATTGGGAGTAAGGTACTAACTTGGATAGAAAACTGGTTGGCAGACAGGAAGCAAAGAGTTGGAATAAATGGGTCTTTTTCCAAATGGAAGGCAGTGACTAGTGGGGTACCGCAGGGATCAGTGCTAGGACCCCAGTTATTCACAATATATATTACTGATCTAGATGAGGGAACTAGAAGTAATATCTCCAAGTTTGCAGATGACACAAAGCTGGGTGGGCGTGTGTGCTGTGAGGAGGATGCAGAGAAACTCCAGTACAATTTGGACAGGTTGGGCGATTGGGCAGATGCAGTATAATGTGGATAAATGCGAGGTTATCCACACTTTGGTGGCAAAAACAGGAAGGCAGATTATTATCTGAACGGCAATAGATTGGGAAAAGGGGAAGTGCAACGAGGCCTGGGTGTCCTTGTGCACCAGTCGCTGAAGGTAAGCATGCAGGTGCAGCAGGCGGTTAAGAAGGCAAATGGTATGCTGGCCTTCATAGCGAAAGGATTCGAGTATAGGAGCAAGGATGTCTTGCTGCAGTTGTACAGGGCCTTGGTGAGACCACACCTTGAGTATTGTGTGCAGTTTTGGTCACCTTATCTGAGGAAAGATGTTCTTGCCATGGAGGGAGTGCAGCGAAGATTCACCAGACTGATGCCTGGGATGGCAGGAATGACGTATGAAGAGAGATTGGGTCGATTAGGCTTATATTCACTAGAGTTTAGAAGAATGAGAGGGGATCTCATTGAAACTTATATAATTCGGACAGGACTAGACAGACTAGATGCAGGAAGGCTGTTCCCGATGGCGGGGGAGTCCAGAACCAGGGGTCACAGTCTAAGGATAAGGGGTAAGCCATTTAGGACTGAGATGAGGAGGAATTTCTTCACCCAGAGAGTGGTGAACCTGTGGAATTCTCTACTACAGAAGATAGTTGAGGCCAATTCATTAAATATATTCAAGAATGAGTTAGATATATATCTTAAGGCTAAGGGGATCAAGGGATATGGTGAGAAAGCAGGGACAGGGTACTGAATTTGAATGATCAGTCATGATCTCATTGAATGGCGCAGCAGGCTCGAGGGGCCGAATGGCCTACTCCTGCTCCTATCTTCTATGTTTCTATGACTCCTTGGGGGAAAAATTGAGTCGCGCCCCCTTTGGGGCGCTAACTTCGCCAGGGCACTACTTTTAGCACCTCGAAAAAATTAGCGCCCCCGTGGTCGAAATTGAATGTTAGTGCCCCGAGAGGGAAGCGGGGTGCTACTGGATGCACGCTGCCTCACTCTTGGGGCGCTGCGAGGGAATATCGTGGTGCTACGTGCCACAGCGCCATGCACTGCGGCACATCGCGCTGTGGTACTGCAGGCCTTCCTCCCCTTCTTAAAGGTGCAGGGATCGGAGTGCCGGCAAAAGAGCCCGGCACTGAAGAGAAGTGCCGGGCTCACGGAGTGCAGCCGGCCCTCCGCGGGGGGGGGGGGCTGAAGAGGAAGCCGGCGACGGGGGCAGGTGCTGGCAGGCAGCCAGCAACAAAAATGGCCGCCCGGCACCTCGCTTTTATTTAGTGCCGCCCCGGCCACAGGTAGGCCCCTCTGACCCCGTCGGACATAGCGTCCGGCGGTATGTCAGGGGGCGCTACCGAAGATCACAGCCAGGATGTGAATGGCAGCGCAGTGCCGCGGGGTGCTAATGGTTATCACCGCCGCTAACCTCCCGCTGGATTTTGCGGGAGGCGTTGGCGGCACCGTGCCCGGGCGCAAAGCAACCAAATTTTCCCCCCCTTTACTCTTATACGCTAATCCCTTTGTAACAAAAGCTAACATACCATTTGCTTTCCTAATTGCTTGCTGTACCTGCATGTTAACTTTCAGTGATTCATGTACAAGAATACACAGGTCCCTCTGAGTGCAAACATTTCCCGGTCTCTCACCATTCAAAAAATATTCTGCTCTTTTGTTTTTCCTGCCAAAGTGGATAACTTCACACTTCCCCACATTGTATTCCATTTGCCATGTTCTTGCCCACTCCGTCAACCTGTCTCTATCTCTCTGCAACCTCATTGCGTCCTCCTCACAGCTTACTTTCCCACCTAACTTTGTATCATCAACAAACTTGGATATGTTACACTCAGTCCCTTCATCAAAGCCATTAATATAGATTGTAAATAGCTGACGCCCAAGCACTGATCCTTGCGGTACCCTGCTAGTTACAGCCTGCCAATCTGAAAAAGTCCTGTTTAATCCTACTCTCTGTTTTCTGTCCAGTAACCAATACTCAATCCATGCTGATATATTATCCCCAATAACATGAATCCTAATTTTGTGTAATAACCTCTTGTGTGGCACCTTATCGAATGCATTTTGAAAATCCAAATGCACTACATCCACTGGTTTCCCCTTATCCATCCTATTAGTTACATCTTCAAAAAATTCTAACAGATTTGTCAAACACGATTTCCCTTTCATAAAACATGTTGACTTTTAAAAAATTTGTTTATGGGATGTTGGCGTCGCTGACAAGTCCAGCATTTATTGCCCATCCCTAATTGCCCTTGAGAAGGTGGTGGTGAGCCACTTTCTTGAACCACTGCAGTCCGTGTGGTGAAGGTACTCCCACAGTGCTGTTAGGGAGGGAGTTCCAGGATTTTGACCCAGCGATGATGAAGGAACGGCAATATACTTCCAAGTCAGGATGGTGTGTAACTTGGAGGGGAACCTGGAGGTGGTGGTGTTCCCATGCGCCTGCTGCCCTTGTCCTTCTACGTGGTAAAGGTCACTTAGCCAATTTCGTATCCATACTGCCACTGCCCCTTTTATTCCATGGGCTTCAACTTTTCTGGCAAGCCTATTATGTGGCACTTTGTCGAACGCCTTTTGGAAATCCATGTACATTACATCAACTGCATTACCCTCATCAACCCTCTCTGTTACTTCATCAAAGAACTCAATCAAGTTAGTTAAACACAATTTGCCTTAAAACAAATCCGTGCTGGCTTTCCTTAATTAATCCACACTTGTTCAAGTGACTGTTAATTTTATCCGTGATCATTGTTTCTAAAAGCTTCCCCACTACTGAGGTCAAACTGACTGGCCTGTAGTTGCTGGGTTTATCTTTACACCCTTTTTTGAACATGGATGTAACATTTGCAATGCTCCACTCCCGTATCTATGGAGGATTGGAATATTATGGCCAGTACCTTCGCGATTTCCTCCCTCAACATCCTGCAATGCATCCCATCCGCTCCTGGTGACTTATCTACTTTAAGTACAGCCAGCCTTTCTAATACCTCCTCTTTATCAATATTTATCCGATCAAGTATCTCCTCCTTTCCTATGTCTATTGCTTAAAAATCTGTTGCACCTCTAACTTTTTCCAGTTCTGACAAAGGGTCATGGACATGAAACGTTAACTCTGTTTCTCTCTCCACAGATGCTGCCTGACCTGCTGAGTATTTCCAGCACTTGCTGTTTTTATTTCAGATTTACAGCATCCGCAGTATTTTGCTTTTGTTTTTCTCTGGTTTTGTGAATGCTTGTGTGAATTTGAGTCGTGCTGTGATGATGCTTCTTACGTGTAAATCCTTCACTGTGTAGACAAATCAGTTAAATTGAATCTGACAAGATTAGCTTAGTCATATAGGAAAATGTTTTAATTAGTGAGTATAATATAGCCAACCGAACATTTTGCTGATCGTGGTCTGTTGCATTCAATATGATTTCACTGTAACTCTGGCCTTGTTTGTTAAGATGTGCAATTGCTTGATTTAGTATGAGTTGGCTCTCAAAAGATAAAACGCAACAACAAACTGATTTATTTCAATTAAATTTATGCAGAGCAATGAAGGATATGAGGCAATTGTTCAATCTTGACTTTACCATTTATAACATAATCGAAACCACATGATTACTACCTTGTAACTAACTGCAAGCATCTATTGACCTGTAATTAATACTTTAGCAAGAGTTATCTCAGATAATTACTCCAATTATGGTATTCCAATAGAGTGAATGGAAAATCTATTCTGTGGCAAAGCAATCTGATTTTGGCTCACTCCAAACCTTTTTTTTGGCTTACTGTTAAATTTCTCAACTAGATTTTCTACCGCTACAACCTCAACAAATTTAAAATCAGAAATCTGCAGTAAGTATTGAACATGCTGTATCATATTGAAGCCCATTGGATTAAAGGGGCAGTGGCAGCGTGGATGCGAAATTGGCTAAGGGACAGAAAGCAGAGAGTAGTGGTGAATGGTTCTTTTTCAGACAGGAGGGGAGTGTGCAGTGGTATCCCCCAGGGGTCAGTATTAGGACCACTGCTCTTTTAGATGTATATTAATGACCTGGACTTGGGTATCAGATTCGCAAAATTCCCACATTCCCCCAAAGTTATTAATAAAAGGGACCCTGCATGGACATTTTAAAACGAGTACCCAAAAGATGGCGTTCGCACCTCGTGACCAAAAGCCTGCAAGATTTTTAAAGCTTGGGGAAATCGAAACCTAAAATGCAGTTTCTGTGAAAAGGACTTTGTGTTTTGGAAAAGCAGACAGCAAACATTGAATATGCATTAAGCCAGATCGTAGACAGATCAGAACTAGTTAAGCCTATACTTGAGGCCATCAAGTTGTCTGCATAAATAATCGGAAACAGCTTAAGGAAGCCATCGAGGCAGGACAGGCCGATTAGAATGCATTAATAACAATACAGCTCGGACATCAGGCCATTAGGTGCGATTAAACGGCCATCTAAAAACAGTTAGTTTAGATTGGTATAATTATTTAAAACGGCCCGCCAAAACTGGAACAATGAACTAACCTGATTTGGCGTGCAGATAAGAGATGAAACAACAGGTATAACTGCAGGCCCTGGGTAGCAATCTCTCTCTGCTCTCTCTTGCGCTTGGCCCTCGCTCTTGGTTCTTGGCTCACTCGTGCCCTGGCCTTGTGGTGGGTCTCTCCTCGCTCCCTGCGGTGAGATTTCAGCAGTAAAAGACACCATACCAACAGCCAGGGAGGGGAACGAGACCCGAGTCCCTCGTCATCTGGGATGCCCAGGCCGCAAAAAGGGGTAAGACGAATTTGAGCAGGTAGCCCAGGACTTGTATGGTAGTCCGGCGAGACGAGACGAGTAGAGACGAAGAAGATGATAACTCGATAAGAGCAGAGCAAGGCAGCGAAAAACATATCGATAAAGACCAAGCACCTAGTTATAAGCTGATGCTTGGGAAGACAAACATCTTGTTGAACATTGCGATAACGCAGGTGTCTACGCCACAACGAATATACTGGTGTTTGACGCATGGGTAGCAAAATCTAAATGGCAAAGACTGTTAACTGTCCGATAAAAATAACGTTACCGCCGACGACCGCCCGAGGGAGAGGAAGAGGGGAACCCATCGAGACGAGACAACGACGGTAGCGGAGGAGAAGAAGGTGCGTCGCAGTAGCAGCTCCAGCACCGCGCCCCTGAAGACCACGTGGCGACGGGGTACCTAAGGGGACAGAGAACCAAACCTCAAAACCCGCATTTTCGTTAACAGTTGGCTTTGCTTTGGATTGATGAGCATGAATTCTGGCCCCTCATAGCTTAATCTAGTTAGGTATAGGGGGTGGGATAAGGATAAGGGGATTGTTAATATAGTTTGTTTTCCCTCGATGTGCCATGTGTTCCCCATTCCCTGTACAAGTATAGTTATTTTGTATTTGCCTGTATTTTATGCTAGTAATTTCTCGTAAGACTGTGTTAATTTCTGTTTTAATAAAATCTTGGTTTTCTTGCATCCAAACCACCTGTGTACTCGAGTTTTTCTGTAGCGCCGCCTGTACCTAAGTCCGGTGTCTAGAACCCAAGGGGCGTGGGAGTGATTCGAACTGCTCACAAACAGTCAGGGGCATAACTGACTGGGCGCATGTGCCACACCCGCCACCCCCTTACAGAATGGCGACTGCGGCAGGACACCGGCAACAGGGTTGCGATACAGTAGACAATGGTTCAGATGAGCAAACCATGTTGGAGGAAAGGATTGCTGATTATGTGTTTAGCAAGGTGAATATCACTAAGAAGTGGATCACCACTCTGTTAAGGGCTGGGCGTCCGGTAGATGCAGCAGCTAAGTGGACAGAGGGAAAGGAACACAAGAAGTCCTTAGAGAAGGCAGTTTGGCTGATGTGTTTCAAAAAGCAAGTCCAGCTTTTGGACAGGCTCGTTGCAGCACAGACAGTCGAGTTAAGGGAGTCAGCCCTGGAGATCCAGGATAAGGCTCTAGCAGGGGAGAAGTTATTAGTAGCTTTGCAGGCCTTGAATCAAGAGAGAGTGCATTTAATGGGAGAACACAAGGCCCAGTTGGAATATCTATGGTGCCAAGTCACCGAGACCAAGGGAAATGAGCTAAGGTTGCGGCAGAAGAACGCCCATTTGGCAAGGCAGATTAGGGAACAGGAAGAGAAAGTACAGGAGGTAAAGGCAGCGTACAAGCTAGCAAGCGAACAGGGGTTTGAGGAGACAGACCACGGCCCTTGTAAAGAGCGGATAGAAAATCTGAGCCGGGCCCTTCGGAAGGCAAAAGGCATGGTATGCCTCCTAAGCCCAAAGGCAGGTCAGGCAGATTTTATGGGGAACGAGGGGAGGACAGTTCCAATGTCACCGGTAGTGCCTAGGGACGACCCGGTTGAGAGAGAGGAGACCTCACGACCACCACCCGTAGCGCCAAGTTTCAGCGAGGTTTGGCAGCAAGGGGGGGTGGAACCAGGGGTGGAGCCAGAGGTGAAAGCGGAGGTAGAACAAACCCCGCCCGAGAGGTCGGAGCCGGGACCGATGTGCCCAGCACGGCATCGGAGGTTCGGCCCACCCGTCAATGGCGACAATGAGGGACCCCTCCAAAACCAATTCGTATTACCCTTTAACACCCAACAGCTTAGGGCTATGGTCAACCATATCCCGAAGCTCTCCAAAAAGGGAGACCCCTCGAGCCACTTCAGGGACATAGAGCAGGCAGCCAGCGTCAATGACTGCGATGGCACTTAGCAGGCCAAGATGCTGTTATTCTCCCTGGAGAGTAGTCTCCTCCAATCCCTCTCTGACAAGTGTAAAAGGGGGCAGAGCGGGTACGAGGAGCTTAGAGATCCGGTTCTGGAGGCCATGGGGATGAATGAGGGAAGTCCTTTCTCCCCTGTGGAGAAGACGATCCCGCTCCTAGGGGAGACCCCGCAGGCTTTTGCGGACCGGCTGTGGCCGGTGTACCAGAGGGCCTGTCCGGGGACGCCGGACCGGGCATTCCTGAACGGGGATCTCATGGCCCATTGGCTCCGTTGCCTGGTGGCGAACAGCTTGCCACAGGTCCGGGCCAAGGCAGAAGTCTGGTTCGACCCCAAAAATCCCCAGACCACCGAGCTTACGGTGATTAGGCAGCTCACTCTGGCCTATAAAAACGGTAGGGGAGCCGATGTACACCCACCCAAGGGAAAGGTGCATGAGGTAAAACCCAGACCGGGTAGGAAAGAGTGGCACCAGGAAGGGAGTAACCCCCCCCCCCAACACCAAGACCAATTGTTACGGGTGTGGGAAAGATGGTCACTGGTGGAAGGAGTGCAAAAACCCTTGGAAAGATAACAAGGGGAAGAATTCCACAGCCCCAGCCCAAAAGGCGGGAGCAGGGATCCCTTCTGCAGAGGTCGAGTCACTTTTGGACACCATGAGGTCCTTATTGACTGGCCAGTGGAGAGTAGCAGCCACCACCGGTGCTCTCACCCTATCAGCCCCATCCAACCCACAGCCGTGACTAGAGCCAGCACAGCCTGTTTACCTGTGTTCTCTCCGGTATGATGTGTGGAAAAGACCCCTTTTGGAGATGGAGGTAGAAAAGGTGACGGGGACCTATCTGTTGGACACGGGGGCATCATGCACCGTGGTCTACTCAGCTAACCCCACCACCTCGCCTCTCTCTAACGGGGTCCCATACAGTCTGTCGGGGTTCACAGGTAGAGAACAGGCTGGCTCATTTTCCATCCCGCTCGCCATTTGGACCTGTGTCCTGATGAAATGGGAAGTGGAGGGTGGAAGATGAGTCCTGGGGGCCGACTTTATTGTAGGCCACGGGATCCTAGTGGATTTGAGAAATCATTGCCTTTGGGGGGCAGGTAAAGTAAAGAACAGAGAGGTAGTAGTAATCCCAGGAAAGGAAGGGAAGGGGACCCTCTGCACCATGAAGCCCAAAGAGGATTATTACCTCGAGCTTATGGTCAGCAATACCCCACCAGAGTTCTAGGCGTTTGTGCAGGCCTACCTGGCCACATTTGCCACACACAAGCACGACTGCGGGAGGGTCAACGGGTTTGAGGTCAGCGTAGACGGGGACCCCATGGCTCGACCACAGAAACAGTATAACTTCCCCAGGGAAGCAGAGCCAGACATGGAAGCAGCCATGTCCTCGTTAGTGCAGCAGGGAGTTCTGAGACCGATAGCCACCCACGTGAACTCTCCATTATGGCCGGTTAGAAAGCCGGACAATTCCTGGAGGGCCACGGTGGACTATCGAGTGCTCAATAGTAACATCCCAGCCTGTGCACCCACAGTAGCAGCAGTTGCCGACCTCATAGGGAGTATTTCAGCATCCGCGACCACTTTCACAGTGCTGGATATTTCCAATGGGTTTTGGTCCATCCCTTTAAGGAGGGAGGATCAGTACAAGTTTGCCTTTACGTTTAAAGGGCAACAGTACACGTGGAACTGCTTGCTGCAAGGCTTCCACAACAGCCCCAGCATTTTCCATCAGTGCATGGCAAACAGTTTAAAGGATTTTAGCCAGCCCAGACAGTTGGTCCAATATGTGGATGACCTGCTCCTGTTCACCGATTCGAAAGAGGAGCATGGCCCGCTATTGGCCGAACTGTTGCAGCTGCTAGGGCAGAAGGGTTTCAAGGTAAACCCCAAGAAAGCGCAGATCGGCCAGCAGGAGGTGAAATTCCTCGGCCAGACCGTGTGCGCTGGAGAAAAGGCCATAGATAAGGCTAGGAGAGAGGCGGTGATATACCTATCAATTCGTCCAATGAAAAGCGACGAGTTAGGAAAGTAACTATAGGTTTTTATTGACTAAATAACAGAGCCCACCCTCATGGGTGATCGGATCCAACAAGGAGGAATACCAGCCAGTCGACTACCTTTATACCTGGGCAGGTAGGTGGAGCCATGGGCGGAGTCAGTGATGGTCAGCCCAGGTATAACAGCGTGACAAGAGGCGACCTCGTATAGTGATACAACAGTGAGAACAGTGATAACAATATAACAGTGATAACTATAGTGTAACGATAGTGAACGATAAAAGTGGTTTACCACATTCACCCCTTCTTTAGATTTGAGTCCGGCGGGGTGAAGTGTACTACCAGTTCTGGTATGTCAGTCTGTCCGGAGGCCTCGTAAGCCTCTCCGATCGTCGCAGCGGCGGTGTTGCATTATCCGGTGTTAATGCTGGTGTCTGCGTGGTCGGCGAAGGCTCGTGGGGTTCCGGCGAAGGCTCGTGGGGTTCCGGCATGCTGTCTACCTGGGCTGGAAGTGGGGGGGGGGTGGGGGGGGGTAAAGGTGGTGCCTCCGGAGTGCCCGAGGGTGCGAGGTCTCGTAAGGAGACAGTATCCTCCCGCCCGTCTGGGTAGGCCACGTAGGCGTATTGGGGGTTGGCGTGCAGGAGGTTCACCCTCTCTACCAGGGGGTCCGTTTTATGGGCCCTCACGTGCTTTCGCAGCAAGACGGGCCCCGGAGAGGTCAGCCAGGTTGGCAGAGTGGTTCCCGTAGTCGACTTCCTGGGGAAAACAAACATTCGTTCATGGGTGGCGTTAACGGCAGTGCAAAGTAGTGACCGGATGGAATGCAGCGCTGTCGGGAGGACTTCCTGCCAGCGGGAGGTTGGGAGGCCCTTAGACTTTAGGGCTAAGAGGACGGCCTTCCATACCGTCGCGTTCTCTCTTTCCACCTGGCCGTTCCCTCGGGGGTTGTAGCTGGTGGTCCTGCTTGCAGCAATACCTCTCGCTAGTAGGAACTGACGGAGTTCCTCGCTCATGAAGGAGGAGCCCCGGTCACTATGTATATAGTTTGGGAACCCAAACAAGGCGAAGAGGTCGTTCAGGCATTTGATGACCGTGGTACTGGTCATGTCTGGGCAGGGGAAGGCAAAGGGGAAACGGGTGTACTCATCAACGATGTTGAGGAAGTACACATTACGGTCAGAGGACGGGAGGGGCCCCTTAAAGTCGATGCTCAGGCGCTCGAAGGGGCGGGTGGCCTTGATCAGGCTTGCTCTGTCCGGCCTAAAGAAGTGCGGTTTGCACTCGGCACAGGTCTGGCAGTTCCTGGTCATGGTCCTGACCTCCTCGATGGAGTAGGGCAGGTTGCGGGCCTTAATGAAGTGGTAAAGTCTGGTGACCCCGGGGTGGCAGAGGTCGTTGTGGGGGGTCTGAAGTCTATCACTTTGCGCGCTGGCGCATGTAATTCGTGACAGAGCATCAGGGGGATCGTTCAGCTTACCTGGCCGGTACAAGATATCATAATCATAGGTGGATAGTTCGATTCTCCACCTCAATATCTTGTCATTCTTGATTTTGCCCCTCAGCTTGTTATTAAACATAAAAGCGACCGAACGCTGGTCGGTGAGGAGGGTAAATCGTTTGCCTGCCAGGTAATGCCTCCAGCGTCGTACCGCCTCCACAATCGCTTGGGCCTCCTTCTCAACCGACGAGTGTCGGATCTCAGGGCCCTGTAGGGTCCTTGAGAAGAAGGCCACTGGTCTCCCCTCCTGGTTAAGGGTAGCGGCTAGGGCGAAGTCAGATGCATCGCTCTCCACTTGGAAGGGGATGGACTCGTCCACTGCGTGCATTGTGGCCTTGGCGATGTCTCCCTTAATGAGGGAGAAGGCTGCGCACGCTTCCTCCGTAAGGGGGAAGGATGTGGACTTCATGAGGGGTCTGGCTTTGTCTGCATAATTGGGCACCCATTGGGCATAGTAAGCAAAGAGCCCCAGGGTTCTCTTCAGAGCCTTTGGACAGTGGGGGAGGGGTAGCTCCATGAGGGGACGCATTCTTTCGGGGTCGGGGCCGATGACTCCGTTCTCTACTACACAGCCGAGGATGGCAAGGCGCGAGGTGTTAAACACACATTTCTCCTTATTGTAGGTGAGGTTCAGCCGTTGGGCCGTACGGAGGAATCTCTCCAGATTAACGTCATGGTCCTGCCGGTCGCGGCCGCAGATGGTGACGTTATCTAGGTAGGGGAACGTGGCATGCAGCCCGTTCTGGTCAACCATCCGGTCCATCTCCCTTTGGAAGACCGAAACCCCGTTGGTGACGCCGAAGGGAACCCTAAGGAAGTGGTAGAGGCGGCCGTTCGCCTCGAAGGCTGTATACTGGCGGTCCTCAGGGCGGATAGGGAGTTGGTGGTAGGCCGACTTAAGGTCGATGGTCGAGAATACTCGGTATTGTGCAATCTGATTGACCATGTCAGATATGCGGGGAAGGGGGTATGCGTCCAGCTGGGTGTACCTGTTTATGGTCTGGCTGTAGTCGATGACCAGGCGATTTTTATCGCCGGTCTTAACGACCACGACCTGGGCACGCCAGGGGCTGCTGCTCCCCTCGATAATGCCCTCTTTCAGGAGGCGCTGCACCTCATAGCTAATGAAGGCTCTGTCCCCGGCGCTGTACCGCCTGCTCTTGGTAGCGACGGGTTTGCAGTCGGGGGTTAGGTTAGCGAACAGGGAAGGTGGCGGGACCTTGAGGGTGGATAGGCTGCAGGTGTTACGCGGTGGGCGGTTTAACATCCGCTGGTTGTCGACTGTGAGTGGGGGGAGGGGTCCACCGTATGCTAGGGTGACACTTTGGAGGTGGGATTGGAAGTCCAGCCCTAGTAGGACGGCAGCGCAGAGCTGGGGGAGGACGAGGAGTTTAAAGTTTTTATACTCCGTACCCTTAACCGACAGGGTCACAGCACAGTAGCCGCTGATGCCCGTGGCGTGGGACCTCGATGCCATCGAGATTCGGTTGCGCGTTGGCAGGACAGGGAGGGAGTAGTGGCTCACCGTGTCTGGGTGGATGAAGCTCTCCGTGCTTCCGCTGTCGAACAGGCAGGTCGTGGCGTGGCTGTTTACTTTGATGTCCATCATCGACTTGGACAGGTGATGCGGGCGGGCTTGATCCAGAGTGACGGAGGCTAGTGTGTAGCTGAGCGAGTCGTTGTCGTCTGCGGGTGAGGCGGTCGTCGGGTCCGGAGGCACGGTGGCAGCCGAGCGTGGTGGGTAAAATGGCGTCTCCCACGAGGTTGGACAAAATGGCTGCCCCCATAACTCACATGAGGCACTATTGGTGTCGGTTGCCTTGATCAAAGATGGCCGCCCCATGACTCACGTGTGGGGATGCTGGCCTCTGTTGCCTTGAAGGAAGATGGCCGCCCCCACAGTTCGCATGAGGCACTGCTGGCCTCTGAAGATCCACTCCTGCAGGCCTTAGCAAAATGGCCTTTCTTCCTGCAGGTTGAGCAGGTGGAGTTCCTAGCTGGGCAGCGCGGCCTCGGGTGTTTCTCCTGGCCGCAGAAAAAGCAGCCGCGGGCGTCCGATGTCGGAGCCGGTACCGGGGGTGGCGGTCCCGATCGGGTCTGGGACGCCGACGCTGAGGTAGGTCCCGGGGGCGGCGCGGTGAAGGGTATTGTGGTAGGGGTCGGGCCCGAGTCCCAGGGTCGCGAACAGTACCTGGAAAACACCCCCTGGTCCCGATGGGCCACCTCCAGGGAGAGAGCGAGGGCTGCAGCTTTGTCCAGGTCGAGGTCCCTTGCTTCCAGTAATCGCTGCCATGAGTAGTCGGACCGTAGGCCTTTCACGAAGGCATCGCGGACGTTGTCTTCCGTATTTTCTGCCGCCGTTACTGCTTTAAAGTTACAGTCTCTGCCGAGTGCTTGCAGCACCCGTAAAAATTCCTCCACCGGCTCCCCTGGCAGTTGCGGGCGGGACCTTAGGAGGTGCCTGGTATACATGGGGTTTACCGGGGTTTGGTACTGTCTTTTCAGCCGGTTGATGGCGTCCTCGTATGTTTTAAGGTCCCGGATGAGCGCGAATACTTTAGGGCTCAGTTGGGCGTTCAGGACTCTTAGCTTGGATCTCTGAGGCACGCTGGACTCTTCCAGGTAGGCTTCAAAGCAGCCCAGCCAGTGATCGAAGTCGAGGGCTGAGTTCGCTGCCCATGGATTTAGATCCAGGTACGGTGGTCTGAGGGCTCGCAGCCAAGCCGGCTGCTGTGACTGTTGTGGCTCGGCGTCTGAAGGCTGCTGTGGCTGGGCGTCTGGCCGGTCAAACATCTTAAAATTTAGTCAATAAAATTGATATACCTATCAATTCGTCCAATGAAAAGCGACGAGTTAGGAAAGTAACTATAGGTTTTTATTGACTAAATAACAGAGCCCACCCTCATGGGTGATCGGATCCAACAAGGAGGAATACCAGCCAGTCGACTACCTTTATACCCGGGCAGGTAGGTGGAGCCATGGGCGGAGTCAGTGATGGTCAGCCCAGGTATAACAGCGTGACAAGAGGCAACCTCGTATAGTGATACAACAGTGAGAACAGTGATAACAATATAACAGTGATAACTATAGTGTAACGATAGTGAACGATAAAAGTGGTTTACCACAGGCGGTACAAGAGTTACCGGTCCCTAACACAGTAACGGGTGTGAGGTCGTTCCTAGGGCTAACCGGGTACTGCAGAGACTTTATTGAGGACTATGCAGCCACTGCAGCCCCTCTGCTCCGACTCCTACACAAGGGAGTGGAGTGGCTTTGGGATGAGAGTTGCCAGGCAGCATTCGTCAGGCTCAAAAGGGATTTGCAGACCGCACCAGCTCAAGGGGCCATAGATGGGGGGAAAGAGTTTTTCCTGGAGGTAGCAGCCAGCAGGGACAGCCTGAGTGCCGTGCTGCTCCAAGAGCGACACGTTCGGCTGAGGCCGGTGGTCTACTCCTCCCGGGTACTCACGGATGTGGAGAGGAGCTACTCCAACTGTGAGCGGCACCTCTTGGCCACACATTTGGCTGTGAAGAGATCACTGATCTTCACAGGCACCTCTCCCATCACCCTCCTCACCCATCACACACCCACCCAGATGCTTCTGGATGGGAGGATCAAGGATGGAACAGTGAGCAGTGCCCGCATTGCCCGCTGGACCTTGCTCCTCTCACAGATGGATCTGAAGGTGAAGGGTCTCTGTGAGCCAAAGCTCGCAGCCAACCTGGTATATCCTGGAACAGCCCACCGGTGTTCCATTGAAGGTGCTTGGGAAGTAAACATAGGTTTACGGGCCGGGATACACCCCACAGGCCGTGAGATCTATGTAGACGGTTCCAGCACGGTATCTGCTGGTGAGCGTCTCACGGGGTGTAGAGTTTACGACCCAGCGGCAAACATTGCCCTGGCGATTAAGCTCCCCAGCACCATGAGCGCCCAGCAGGCTGAGCTGTCCGCGGTAGTGTACGTCGTTACACACCCCGAAATCTTCCCCACCCCCGACACGATTTGCTGGGACAGCATGTTCACGTGCAATTCGTGTACGGAGTACCTGGCCATCTGGTCATGCCGCGGATATACCTCCGCCGACGGGAGACCCCTCACAGTAAAACCCCTGCTGGAAAAGATCCTAGCAGCAGTGGGGGAGGAAGGGGAGGTTTTCATCCACAAGGTGAAAGCCCATTCCTCCACAGAACCCCGTGGCCAAGGCAACCAGCAGGCTGACTTGCTCACCAAGGAGGGTGCCCGCTCAGGCACTTTCTGGGATGCATTTGGGTCCAGACCCATGGCGGCGGTCAGAGGTAGGGACAGGACCCAAGGGAGTGTAGGGGTAGCATTAGCCCCGGAACTTAAGACGGTCCAAGCCCAAGACCCCGTCCTCAAAGCAGTCCTCGGTGCAGTCACTGAGGGAAAAGGAGTAGAGGGTCCATACGGCACAGCAACCCTCTCCGTCAAAGAGGGCATGCTGTTCCGGGGGGAACAGTGGGTTGTGTCGCAGCAGTACCGCGGGAATTCCTTCAACTGGCTCACGAGGGGCAAGGAGCGGGACACCCCGGGCCTGAGACCACCTGGCAATGGGTGGAACAGGCGGGATGGTGGCCGGGAATCAGGGACGATGTCCGCGAGTTCTGTGCAGGCTGTCTTGTGTGTGCTGCAAATAACCCTGACCCCCACAAAAGGAAGGTACCTGTGGGACATGTCAGGAGGGTAGAGGGACCATGGCAGTCGATACAGGTCGACTACATCGGGCCCCTGCCCACCGCCCAGGGAAGCTATAGGTACTGCCTAGTCCTGGTGGACGTGTTCACCAAATGGGTAGAGGCCTTTCCCTGCAGTACAGCCACAGCTCTGGGTACTGCCAGGATCCTGGTCCAGGAAGTGTTCTCGAGGTGGGGACTGTTGTGTATGTACCTTTAAGAGAGAGCTGCTTTTGCAGCTCCTGTGTACTGTAGTACCGGCAGTGACCACACCGGTATATAAGCTTTTGCGCATGCCTCTGTACCCCAGTATTGAGACTACCCTCCTCCAGTAAACACCTGTTATTTGTTAAGTTACAGCCTCCGTGTAGTTATTGAGAAAACCCTCATACCTGAAAGATCAAGGATCTTACAGTGGCGACGAGATCGATTCGAATCCACCTGCAGCTCTGTTTCGACAGCAAGGATTCAAAGATTCAATCCCTTCGAGGATTCGTTCCGGGAGGGCGGTGGAAGCAAGTTGAGGCCAGAAGCACGGGCGTCGACCACGAGCAGCTGCCCAGTCGTCCAGCAGAGAGTGAACATCGCAGGGGAGGCTGTTGAGAGCCGGGCTTGGTTCCCCAGCCACGACGATCCAGCAACAGACTGGCAACAGGTACAGTGCACACCCTTCCCGGACAGCGGCGGCTGGAGCCGACCGACGGCAGAGGAAAAGCCGAGCAGCATCAACGGGGTAAGAGAGAGGGTGAAGAGCGCAGGGCGCAGCCGGGGGGGTTGGAAACCGAGCGGCGTCGAAGAAAAACAATCGGGGAGAGAGAGAGGGTAAAACAGCAGCCGGGTTCAGGACCGAGAGGCAGAAACGGGAAGGCGTACAGGAAAGTGCGCAGAGCACAGCCAGGGCTCAAGGGCTGAACATTGTCCGTGGGGAGAAGAAGGGAGAGCGCGGGAGACGCCATTGAGCCGCGGAGAAGAAGGGAGAGCGCGGGAGACGCCATTTGTAGAAGCCGCAGCGGAGAAGAAGGGCGAGCGCGGTGTAAGAATTCGCAATAATTTACAGTTCTGAAGATCAATTTTTTTGATTAAAGAATCCCTGGGCGTTGTGCTTTTAAATTTCCAGGGATAAAAATGGCTGTCACCACATGGCCGAAGACAAAGGACAATGCTTTGTTTACAAAGCAATTGAATGCTATTAGCATTTGTTTGTATATCGAGTGGATACATCTAAACTGCAGAAGAGACTCTTGTACCTTTAATGGGAATTGAATGGGTTTTTAAATCACCCAGCACTGGACAATAGGGCTGTTGCATACTCTTTTGTTTCAGCCCAGGGAGCTCCGGAAGACACATTAACCCAGTCTAACCACTTTGAGTTAGCCAATCACAGCTTTCTCTTGTGTATTGGACCCTTTGGGTGGGGAATTTTGCACACAGCCCTTGCAGGGCAGAACAGCAGGACCTGACCAGGTATAAAGATAGCTGCTGAGAAGCTATCTCTCTCTCTTACTTCGCTGGACCAAAGGTGAGCAGGGTGTTCTGACTCCTCAACAAGGCAACCTAGCAGGAGTTTGGGGTGGTGATTTGAGGGTAATTGCTAAGATTGTTTAAATAACATTGTAGTCACTTACCCCTCATTTTTGCCGTCTGCCTTACCCCATTTTAAGCAATTTTACTGTAATTACTGTGTTCGTGTGGGATAGTTTGATATTTTGATTATAGTTTCTTTTAGTTAATAAAACTTGAATTTTTTCTCTCATCCAAACTACGTGTCTGTTTTAATATCAATAATTATAAGCCCTGCAGTCAGAACTGGAAGGTGGGGTAGCGATTCGAAACCGCTGTTTTAAAATTGGTTTTATTGGAATTGGTCTGAGTGCAGGCAAAGGCTGCAAGACCAGGAAAATTACTTTAAACCAGTTTAAAGAAGCCCCAACCCTTACAGCGGGAAGGAAGGAAAGCGCGGGAAACGCCATTTTGTGCCAGCGGAGAAGAAGGGAGAGCGTGGGAGACGCCATTTTCGATAGTTGAATCACGCCCAGGGATGCCGAAGAGTGGCAGTATCTCTACTTTCGACAATGAAGTCGAAGATTGTGCGACATACGTGGAACGTATTGAGGTGTACTGCCAGGTGAATGAAGTGCCAGATGCTAGGAAAGCACTGGTTTTGTTAAATTCCATGGGTGCAAAAACATATGGCTTACTGCAAAACTTAATAACCCCAGAGAAGCCCGCGGATAAGAACTTCGGAAGCATAGTAGAAATTCTACAGGACCACTTAAACCCCACACCGCTGCTGATAGCAGAAAGATTTAAATTCCACAAAAGGAACCAGCATAAAGATGAAAGTAATGCTGAGTACTTAACGGAACTGCGCAAGCTATCGACACACTGCCAGTTTGGAATGGGACTGGCAGATGCGTTAAGGGACAAGTTTGTGTGTGGGCTTCAAAGCGAACCTATCAGAAAAGGATCTTATGCTGGACAAGGCTTTCAGCATAGGAGTATCACACAAAGCAGCCGCAAGGGGCGCTGCAGAGATACAATGGAGACCACAAGAATATGGCACCAATGAAATGTCATATGGAGCAGGGAAGTGTTATCGCTGCGGCAGAACAAGACACGATCAGAAGGATTGTTGGTTCAAGGACCAAGTGTGCAGACAGTGTGGAAAAGCAGGACACATCGCAAGAGTCTGCAGGTCAGGGAAGAAAACCAACAGCAAGAAATCTCCACAGGACATGGACAAAAAGGTACATCAGGTGATGGACAGTAGTTCAGACAAACAGGAAAGTGATACAGACTCCAGAAGCATGGAGCTGGGTTGTCTGAAACTACATAAGGTAAACGAAATGGAGGATCACCAGACTATCTGGGTCATACTCAAGATAGACGGAGTCCAAGTGAAGATGGAACTGGACACAGGATCAGCCCTAACAGTCATAAACCAAAGGGACTACAAGCGGCTATTTTCACATATACCCATGGAAGCTACAGAGATTGTCGTGAAGACGTACACGGGGCAAAAAGTCTACCCCAAAGGAAAAATAAGGGTGAAAGTGATATACAAAGGCCAGAAAATACCTAAAATGGACCTATATGTATTGCCAGATGGAGGACCACCATTACTAGGACGTGAATGGATTCGGAAGATACAATTAGACTGGCATTCCATACAGGCACTGCAGGTTGAGGCCAAAAAGGATGACGACGTCACATCGGGACGACTGTCAAAAATGCTAACTGACGCACAAGAAGGGTTCCAGGAGGGACTCGGAACACAAAAAGGTACGAAACAGCATGGAAACGCTGATGGGCTATCACGCCTGCCACTGCCTACGGGGGAGGAAGCACCAGCAGTGGACCCTATCGAGATATTTTATTCGTCAATAATTGAGCGATTGCCAGTGACCGGCGCGGATATAGAGAAGGAGACCCTCAATGATCCGACACTGTCTCGGGTATATGATTTGACGGTGAAGGGATGGCCAACACATGGCGACTCACTGTTGCCAGCATTCTCATCCAGAAGAGAACAGCTGTCAGTATGCCAGGGGACAGTGATGTGTGGATCCTGAGTGGGAATTCCACCCAAGTTAAGGGAGAGAGTGCTAAATGAGCTTCACGAAGGTCATCTGGGAGGGGTGAAAATGAAAAGCCTCGCCAGGGCTTATGTGTGGTGGCCAGGAATCGATCAACAAATCGAGGACCTAACCAAGAGCTGCTCAGGATGCCAGAAGGTCCAAAATGCACCACCACATGCCCCTCTACACCCATGGGAGTGGCCCTCCTCTCCATGGCAACGGGTTCATATTGATTTTGCTGGTCCATGCATGGACTCAATGTTTGTAATAGCAATGGATGCTCACTCGAAATGGCCTGAGGTGATAAAAATGTCCTCAACCACTACAGAGAAAACGATTGCAGTCCTACGGACCATATTTGCCAAGAACGGCTTGCCAGAGCAGATTTGCTCTGATAATGGACTACAGTTTGTGTCCGAAGAGTTTTGAAAATTTATGAAAAGGAATGGGGTAAGGCATTACACCTCCACTCCGTATCATCCAGCCATCAATGGATTGGCTGAGAGGTTCGTACAAACCGTTAAAAAGGCGATAAAGGCCATGTGCGATGATGAAATTCCATTACACCTTATGGTGGACAAGTTCCTGTTAGCCTACAGAAATGCGACACTTACAGTTACCAACCAGACCCCGGCCATGATGTTCTTTAACCGAAGGTTGAGATCTCGTCTGGGTTTGCTCAGACCAAATGTACGGAGAAAGGTTAGGAACAAGCAATTCCAGCACATCAAGGAGAAACCGACGAAAGGGAGCCAGAATCGCCTCCACACCAAGAATAAGAACCTCAGGAAAAGCGTTATCCAGAAAGGGTCCGGAAGCCGCCCCAAAGACTGAATCTATAACCGGACTATTTCTGTTTAATGTGCATGCTAAAGTGTTAATTGTTATTTGAATATTATGGGTACTGTTAATCTAAAAGGGGAGGAATTGTTGTGTATGTACCTTTTAAGAGAGAGCTGCTTTTGCAGCTGTTGTGTATTGTAGTGCCGGCAGTGACCACACCGGTATATAAGCTTTTGCGCATGCCTCTGTACCCCAGTCTTGAGACTACCCTCCTCCAGTAAACACCTGTTATTTGTTAAGTTACAGCCTCCGTGTAGTTATTGAGAAAACCCTCATACCTGAAAGATCAAGGATCTTACAGGGACTACCACAGTATGTGGAGTCCGACCAAGGGAGTCACTTCACCGGACAGGTGATGCAGAACACCCTTATGCTGCTAGGCATTGAGGGGAAATGGCACGTGGCCCACAACCCCCAGTCATCGGGGATTGTAGAACGTATGAACAGGACCCTGAAGGAAAGGTTGAGAAGGAGACGGTGGACACGCCCCGTAAATGGGCCGAGATCCTACCATTGGTTTTGATGGGGATCCGGGCCAGCCAGTCTAAAAGCACGGGGTATTCCCCATACGAGCGAATGACTGGCAGGATTATGCGGACCCCCACCCATGTACTAGCCCCGGTGCTCACGGAGGGCCAGCTCAGAGAGAAACCGGGACAGGTTCGCCCGAAACCTCTGAGCACCTGAAGCAGGTCCACGAGCAGACGGCTGGGAGCATGGGAAGGCAGCATCGGAGTAACCGATTGCTGCTCGAACCCAGAAAGCACCACGAGTGGGAGGTAGGAGATCAGGTTATGGTGAGAAACTATGCCCGAGTAGAAAGTTTGGAACCATTGTACATGGGGCCCTACAGCATTGTAGATAAAGCCAGCCCCATGGTGTACGCCGTGAAGATGCCCCGGCGGACAAAATGGTTTCATATCAACCAGTGTAAGCTGTTTAAACCTGAAAGGGGAAAACAGCCAGTTGGGGTAAGGTCTGAGGAGAAAGATCCTCAGCCTGCAGCAGGAGCGAGTTCACAGACTGCACAAGTAGGCGCTGTGGCTTGCTTAAAGGGAGGGGCCATCCCGCCCATCGATTGGGACACTCCCCCACTCTTCTGGGATCCAGACGAGGGGGAGGGACCTGAGGGCGAAAACCCCGCCCCTAACCCAGGTGTAGAGAGGGAGGGACCTGGTCGAAAACCCCGCCCCGGACCCAGCCATGGGACCTGGGGGCGGAGACTCTCAGCTCGCACCAGCAGGCTGCCCCTAGCCCAGGTTCGGGAGAGGTCAAGCCTGAGGGAGCAGCGGTTCGGGTTAAAGGCCCATCGGCCAAGAAAGCCCCACCCGCCAAGGCCCCTAGAAGGTCCCCACGGACGCCCCAGCTGAGAAAGCCATGGTCACCAGCTCTCCAGCTACCAAGGGCCGCCCCTCGAGTCAGGGGGAAGTCCAAGGACAGAGGTCCTCAGCCAGCAGCCACGGGCTGCGAGGGACCAACAGTGCAGGACGGTGCGGCCACGCCGGAGGTAGCGGTGAGCCGCAGTCCAACCAGGAATTAGCCTGGCCGCCCGGAGACGGGCGGCGGATGTATATAGGTTAGGTAATGTAAGTTTACAGTAAGTTTAAGTATTTAGCTTAAGTTTGGGTGTTTAAACTTAAGTTAAATAAGGTGATGGGTAGTTTTAGGTTAAGTAAGTAATCTGCTAAGAGTGTATATATTTGAGTCGAGGTCGCGGGACCTGACCATGCTTCACCAAGCCAGAGAATCTCTTGGGGACCTGGCTGCATGGTTTTGTATCTTTTTGCAGAAAGACTTTCAGGATGAAGGGGATCGTAATCCTATTCGCCCTGATTGGGATGAGCGTCAGAAGGCGAGGCGATGTACAAGATTCCCACATCTACGGGTGCTCGGGAGACAGGGCGCCTATAGCGACCGACGGAAGCGGTGAACGGGATGCGGAGGGGACCGCCGTCTACGTCCACGAGGGAAGGTGGCCAGGATGGCTGGGGTCCAATTCGTCTCAGTACTCCAGCCAAACCGGATTCACGTACGGGGAGGCCTCCCTCCTGTGCCCCAGGGTACGGGTCGTTACCACGAGGGTCAGCGTCACCGTTGGAAAGCGTATATGTTTAACGTGTAAGGGATACATTCCTCTGGATAGGTGGTGGTGGTTCAGGAAGCTGAGCAAAGATATGAGAAACCCCGAAGTCAAGTGGGAACGGTTGGGGAACAATACCCACCGGACGATTACAGGGACTCATGGAGGATTAAGTGTGTGTTGGGACAAGTGGTGGGAACCGGATCAAGGGATTTATATCTGTACTAGCAGGGGGTGCCCGGCGTTGCCAGGGCAATTTTGGGCCGCACGGTGTCCCTGCCCGTGTCTGTCCCCTCTCGTTGAGCTCCCCAGGGGATCGTGCGGTTGACAGCCGGCAGCTGCAGTTGGCACGCCCGTTGAGTGTCTGGGGCCTAGCGCTTGAGGCCCGGCCGGGCTGTCGGGGCGAGATGGGCCCGAGCTGAGCTCCCCTGTGGGTGGCGCGGTTGACGGTCGGCCACTGCCGATGACCCGCCCGCTGTGTGGAAACTCACCTGAAGGTCCCGGAGTGGCAATGTGGGGGTCTGTTTGGCTGGTGCTGTCCCTGTGGGGATGGAAAAAATGGCGGCGAAGTTTAGGGAGACTGGAGGATTAGGACCCGCCTGTTACACACTGATTGGTCAACCATCAGGTGAGTGAACTGTAGGATTGGTCAAGCAGCACGTCACTCAACGCTAATGAGAGGTAGGATTGGTCAACCGCTAATAAGTGGATTTTTGAGGATTTTTGAACATTTTTGTATACTGTCCAAACAATTTTTGTCTGATGAAAAAGTAAATACACCTATGAGAGTCCCCTAACGATAAGCTTTCTTTTGATATAACATACGTGTAGGTACGCTCTATAACTTTTGATTGTATAGCCGGACAGACAGACAGAGAGACATACCGGTGTATATATATAGATGTGGGGGTCAGAGTGGGTCTGCGCCGCAGGCATATCCATCATTTTCCACCGGCAGTGGCAAGACGCCGGGGAGGGGATGAAGTGGGATGCCAGCCTGAAGGCGTGCACAGTCCCATTCTCCCTGATCCCAGTCAATGCCACTAAGCTTGTAACCCGCCCCTGCCCACGGCGCAGGCGGCGAGGTTACCCAGGGAAGTTTGCCCCCCACCACCAAGGGACCAGGGAATGGGTTGGTACTAGTCCCTACCGATCAGGTGCTGCACCAGGGGGTGCACTACGCGGTAGCCTCTGATTTTAAATCTCACCGAGGTACATTTGAGTGGTGTCCCAAAGAAACAGAGCAGCTATACCAGGCCCTATTAAAGGACATGTTCAGGAAGTTTTATGAGTTCGATTTCACCAATGTTGACAAAACCGAACTGTTTCCGAGAGTTTTTGGGTAATGCAGGGAGGCAAAGAAGGGGAGTATGGAATGATGTTTTTACTGCGTTTAATACTGGGTCCTCTGTCATCAACAGTTTGGATGACATAGAGCTACAGACCCAGATAAACGGTTTAAAAACACAGTTAAAGAAGATATTACTGGATGAGAACAAGGTAGTGGGCTCGGAGTTGCATGAGGACCAGGCCATGACGGTCCATTTAAAGGAGATCATAGGGGAGTTGGAAAAGCATGCCAAGATGGTAAATGCCCTCATAAGGGAGGACAGAAATGCTTCTGACCAGGCTGCGCAGAATGAGGTGTGTGTGCTATACGGGGCATGGTTGCTGGGCAAGGGCCGCAGTAATCTGGAGGATTTAAAACAGGGTTTGGTCCCCTCCTGGATTAGCAACAAGCACCTCGCAGCCCTCCACCCATTTGAGAATGCATTAAGCCCGTGCCAACTCCGGCTAGCCTCCGAAGCCTACCCAGTCCCCGTGGATTGTGGACTGTCTAACCACATGATCATGGGAGTAGTAGTTAGGTTGCCGGTCATGGGTAGGACAGCCTGACCCGCACCGGTATACAGGGTAGAGAAAATTGGAGTCATTCAAGGGGGTGCACACATTCGTTTCACACCGGTCCCACCTTACGTCATAAAGTGGGAGCACGCTATGACAGGTACTGACCTCTCAGGGTGCCGGAGCCGGGGAGCACACATAATCCTGTGTCCCCAGCACTTGACTGCCTATTCAAAACCGCAGTGTGGGTTCAGAGCTGCTGGCGCGAAGCCTATAAATTGTACCATGGAGGCAATGACACAAGGCCATGTTCCCCCACAGGTAGCATACATAGGAGGTGGGACATATTGTGTCACCACCGGCGCGTCCCACTACCAGCATGGACAGCATAGCTGGTGTCCGGTTAGTGACAGCAGTTTCTGTTTTAAACCCGAGGCAGAAGTTCAAGTGGCCCAGGAGCGAATTGTCCCCATTCCTGAACCCTCCACTGTTCACCTCACTATGAAGGAGAATTTTACGAATTTGCAAAAGTACATAGCGCACTTCGGCTACGAAATTCCCCCCTCCCAGAACACCTTACCAAACTACTCAAAGCCATCATAGTTTCGCAGAAACATTTTTACACTCTAGAGCAGAAAACAGTAGAGATAGGGACTAAGATATTGGATATTGTGATTCCACCCTGGTGGGACATTTTCAATAACAGAGGTCCCTTCGTGGTTCAGACTGGTTTCCCACATTCTCGTGGTTTGCCAGCTAGGGATAGTGTTGTATCTAGTTTGTATTCAGTGTAAGGGAAAAGGGCAGTTGCTAGAGTTCCGAAACCAGAAGATCTGGAAGGAACATTATGTGAAGGTGGAGGGAGATATGCCTGTATAATTCTTTTCCTTGTATTTTTGATTAAAGATTGTTTTTTTTTGTGTTTGTTGTTTTTAATAAAGTTTTTTTGCGACACGTTTAATAAAGATGTATGTGTACCAAGTGGTGCAGGGGTGTTGGACCCCTCCATGCTTGGATGTGTGTAAAAGTCTGTAATTACTCTATGTATGCTTATGTACACTACATTTTCGCGGAATGGGAAGTGCATGTGTCGTGGGTATATTAGATAGGTAATTACAGGAGAAGGTTGACTATGGAGGTTAAGAAAATTTTGCTCACCTTGTAAGAATGATACTTCAAGCAAGTTTTAGTATCACGGGGGGAGTGTAAGATTTGCAAAATTCCCACATTCCCCCAAAGTTATTAATAAAAGGGACCCTGCATGGACATTTTAAAAAGGGTACCCAAAAGATGGCGTCTACACCTCGTGACCAAAAGCCTGCAAGATTTTTAAAGCTTGGACTCTGTAGCAGCACAAGCAGCTTTTGGGGAAATCGAAGCCTAAAATGCAGTTTCTGTGAAAAGGACTTTGTGTTTTGGAAAAGCAGACAGCAAACATTGAATATGCATTAAGCCAGATCGTAGACAGATCAGAACTAGTTAGGCCTATACTTGAGGCCATCAAGTTGTCTGCATAAATAATCGGAAACAGCTTAAGGAAGCCATCGAGGCAGGACAGGCCGATTAGAATGCATTAATAACAATACAGCTCGGACATCAGGCCATTAGGTGCGATAAACGGCCATCTAAAAACAGTTAGTTTAGATTGGTATAATTATTTAAAACAGCCCACCAAAACTGGAACAATGAACTAATCTGATTTGGCGTGCAGATAAGGGATGAAACAACAGGTAAAACTGCAGGCCCTGGGTAGCAATCTCTCTCTGCTCTCTCTTGCGCTTGGCCCTCGCTCTTGGTTCTTGGCTCACTCGTGCCCTGGCCTTGTGGTGGGTCTCTCCTCGCTCCCCGCGGTGAGATTTCAGCAGTAAAAGACACCATACCAACAGCCGGGGAGGGGAACGAGACCCGAGTCCCTCGTCATCTGGGACGCACAGGCCACAAAAAGGGGCGAGATGAATTTGAGCAGGTAGCCCAGGACTTGTATAGTAATCCGGCGAGACGAGACGAGTAGAGGCGAAGAAGACGATAACAACTCGATAAGAGCAGAGCAAGGCAGCGAAAAACATATCGATAAAGACCAAGCGCCTAGTTATAAGTTGGCGCTTGGGAAGACGAACATCTTGTTGAACATTGCGATAACGCAGGTGTCTACGCCACAACGAATATACTGGTGTTTGACGCATAGGTAGCAAAATCTAAATGGCAAAGACTGTTAACTGTCCGATAAACATAATGTTACCGCCGACGACCACCCGAGGGAGAAGAGGAGAACCCATCGAGACGAGACGACGGCGGTAGCGGAGGAGAAGGTGCGTCGCAGTAGCAGCTCCAGCACCATGCCCCTGAAGACCACGTGGCGACGGGGTACCTAAGGGGACAGAGAACCAAACCTCAAAACCCGCATTTTCGTTAACAGTTGGCTTTGCTTTGGATTGGTGAGCATGAATTCTGGCCCCTCATAGCTTAATCTAGTTAGGTATAGGGGGCGGGATAAGGATAAGGGGATTGTTAATATAGTTTGTTTTCCCTCGATGTGCCATGTGTTCCCCATTCCCTGTATAAGTATAGTTATTTTGTATTTGCCTGTATTTTATGCTAGTAATTTCTCGTAAGACTGTGTTAATTTCTGTTTTAATAAAATCTTGGTTTTCTTACATCCAAACCACCTGTTTACTCGAGTCTTTCTGTATCGCCGCCTGTACCTAAGTCTGGTGTCTAGAACCCAAGGGGCGTGGGAGCGATTCGAACCACTCACAGAACAGTCAGGGGCATAACTGACTGGGCACACCCGCCATCCCCCTTACATCATTTCAAAGTTTGCAGATGACACAAAATTCGGAAATGTAGTAAACATTGAAGAGGGTAGTAACAGACTTCAGGGGGACATGGACAGACTGGTGAAATGGGAAGACACATGGCAGATGAAATTTAATGCAGAGAAGTGTGAAGTGATGCATTTGGGGGGGGGGGGGGGGAGAATGAGGAGGAGCAATATAAACTAAATGGTACTATTTTAAATGGGGTGCAGTGTTGCATTTGCAAAGATAATCCAGAGGCCGTATGCAGAGCTCAGTTCATGTTGCTTTTAATGGCTGATCCAAAAACACCCTTACAGGCAAAAGCAATCGAATACCTATATCCAATGTCAGACACAATACGATAACAGCACTATCAAACTCCATGTGCTCAGGCCAAGGCAATCGAGTACCTATCACCAATGTCAGACATAACATTTAACTCCCCCCTCACAGAATTTCAAACATGAAATGTAGTGACGAAGTCCTGTAGGTGGCCAGGGCGAGAACGTTTACGAACAGGCCGAGGTGTGGACTGGTGAAGAGCAGGCTGAGGCACAATATCTGCTTGAGCGTTGGCTGGCTGAGCCACATGTGCATCCTGCCACTCTGGGGGTAAGGCTTGGGGATTAGGTCCGTATAATCCCACATCAGGAGGTGATGGCACCTTCCGAAGGCGGCTGGCATGCCACCGAGAGCCGTCAGTGAGGCAGAAAGTGGCTGGTCCAAGTTGGCGGCTGATTTGGAGAGGGGAGGACCAGAATGAGGCCATCTCATTGTTGTGGTGAGGCCTGCGGACTCTGACCCAATCGGAGACTGAGATGTTGGGCGCCTTGGCCCTCTTCGACTAGTCGAAGCGGAGTTTCATCTTCTCCTGCTGTCTAGCGACTGTGGCTTGAGCCCGTGGAGCAGAGCTCTGAGCTAGCGAGGGACGGAGCCTGCCAAGGGGCAGCATGAGCTCACGGCCTAGCATGAGGGATGCGGGTGAGACTCCTGTAGTGGAATGCTGGGAGGCTCTGTAGTGAAGCAGTGGAGGAGGGCCTTGTCAAACGCACACCCCTGGGATAGGTGTGCTCTGAGGCCATTTTTCAGTGTCTGGTTAAAACGCTCCACCCCACCATTTGACTCGGGGTGGTAGTACGTATGTGACGGATGCCCTTGCTCTCAAGGTAAGAGGAGAGTTCCGAAGAGACCATTTGGGGGCCATTGTCTGTGGTGATGGCCTTTGGATGTCCCCAGCGGGAGAAGAGGGACTCAAGGATATCGATGATGACCCGAGAGGTGACGGAGCCCACGGCAGTGACCTCTGGCCATTTTGAGTGCAGGTCGTAGGTCACCACTAGGAACCGTTGATGGTGGGGGGACACCATGGATCTCCCCGCAGACGTCCAGCTGCAGGTGCTCCCAGGGCTGAGAGGGCCAGGCAAGGGGTTGCAGGGGTGGAGGAGCTTGGTGGCCAGTCTTGCCACTTACAAGGCAGGCTGCACAGTCCTTGACCAGGGCCTCGATTTCCCTGTCGATACCCGGCCACCACATTAGGTCTCGGCATCGTTGTTTGAGCTTCACTATGCCCAAATGGCCCTCGTGTGCCATGGATAAAACACGCGCACGAAGTGCACTTGGGACCACAGTGCAGAGCCCACGTGGAACACAGGAGTCATTCCAGCAGGAGAACTCCTCTTTAACTCTGGAGTAGGCAGACAGTTCCTCAGGCACCTTGCGAGGCCAGCCATCTCTGATGAAGATGCACAGCTGAGAGAGGGCCGGATCCTGTTCAGAGGCCTCTTTGAGCTCCTGGAGAGAGACTGTGGTTTGGAGAGGCGTGTGCAGCATCTGGACGATATCCTGTTCCACATGTTCAGACCCGACGAGTGGGGCTGGGGCAGAGACAGTGCGGGAGAGCAGATCTGCAACAACATTGTCACGTCCTGGTGTGAACTGGAGACTGAAAATGTATTGGCGGAGGTGGTCAGACCAGCGGTGCAGACGCAGTGGTCTGTGGCCCGTGCCGGATGTCCACAGCAGGGCAGTGAGAGCCTGGTGATCAGTTCGCAGGGTGAAGGCACGGCCATACGTGTACAGGTGCCACCGCTCACATGCCCAGACGCACGCCAGCGTCTCACGCTCGCCTACTGAGTACTTCTGTTCAGTGGGGCTAAGGGCTCGGGAGGCAAAGGCGATTGGTTTCTCCACTCCATTCTGTATCTGCGATAACACCGCCCCCACAGCTGCAGCGGACGCGTCGCAGGTGACGAGGGTGGGGCTGGCGACGTCAAAGTGAGCCAACACTGGAGGCGACGTGAGCTGCGATTTGAGGAGGCGAACAGCTTCCATACAGGCTTGTGACCAAACCCAGGGCTCATCCTTTCGCAGGAGCTGGCACAGTGGGGCTGTGGTGGCTGAGTACTGGGGCAAAAACTTCAGGTAGTACCCAGTCATGCCAAGGAAGGAGGCAACCTGTGCTGCAGAGCTGGGTTCTGGGATGCCGTGAATGGCATCCACGTTTGACTGGAGTGGGGATATACCATCGGCCGACAACCGAAACCCCACAAATTCGATCTCTGAAACAGCAAAGATACACTTTTCGCCATTCAGTGTGAGCTTGTGTTTTGCTAGAGCTGTGAAAACTCTGTGAAGGCATTCGTCATGAGTGGAGGTCGAGGGCCCATGCACGACGATGTCATCCAGGTAGATGGCCACCCCAGGAATGCCCGCGAGCACAGAGGACATCACCTTTTGGAAGCAGCTGGGTGCAGAGCTAAGTCCAAATGGCATCCTAGTGTACCAAAAGACACCAGCATGTGTCACAAAAGCAGTGGGGTCCCTGCTGCTGGGGTGGAGGGGAACCTGTAGATAGCCCTGTCGAAGGTCCAGTTTTGAGAACAGGATGGAACCATAGAACTGCGGTGAGTTCCTCTGACGTTGGCAGTGGATATTTGTCAGGGATTACGGCCTTATTCACTGCTCGAAGATCGACACAGAAGCGTAGGCCACCTGACTTTTTTGTTGCGACCACCAGGTTGGAGACCCATGGGGAGGCCTCAACTGGTTCGATGATGCCAGCTTCCAGTAGCTGCTTTAGTTCAGCTGTGACCCAGTCACGGAGAGCAAGTGGGATGCGGCGCAGTGGCTGAATGACAGGGGTAACAGTGGAGTCAACCATGGGCTGGTGGGTGAAGGCAGTCAGGCAGCCCAGACCCTCGAAGAGTGCTGGCCATGTTTGGCACCACAGTGAGGCGACGTGCAGAATCGCAGACCCGCCAGTGTCCAAGAGAGAAAAACCCAGGTCAGTGAAAAGATCCAGTCCCATCAGATTAGCTCCTTGGCGTGCCACATGAAAACAAAAATCTGGCAAAACTTTTGTTCCATAGCGTACAGTGAGGTTGACTGAGCCCACTAGTCCAATTTTCGAATTACCATACCCGCAAAGGGCAGTGGAGGGCGCAGAGAGTGGCAGGGAGCTGAAAAAGAATTTGAATGTGTCCACATTCAGCAGTGAGACGCCAACAACAGAGAGATGCACACATCATTCAGGTTAATTGTGCATGACTTGAAAGCCACTACTGGCCCAGAGCTCACATTGTGAATTATAGGCCAACTGCTTGAGGACTGAGAGTGTTCAACTGTAGCAACAGGGGCAGAGCGGCAGACATTGGCAAAGTGATTTTGTTTTCCACAATTGCGACAGGCTTGGCCGCGCGTGGGGCAATTCTGCGCTCTGGTAGCATATGAACGAGATCCGCAGTTTCCACACTGTTGCCGCGGTAGCGCGCGTTGCTGCCATCATGCGAGCATTACCGTGTCAGAGCTGTCGGGGCCGAGGGCGCTGTCACTGGGTGTGTGCTAGTTTCGCTGCACATTCGGCTGCAGACTCCACTTGAAAGGCAATGTTGATTGCCTGTGACGACGACAGATCGTCGGACTCGAGCAGCAGTCTTTCACGCACTCTCACATTGTTGGTGTGCTCTATTAGTTGATCACGCACCATCTTGTCTTGTAGTGCACCGAACTTGCACAAGCTAGCTAACCCCCTCAAATTAGCCACGTATTGATGCACCGACTCGCTGGGGAGTTGGTAATGCTGTCTAAAAATGAATCGCCGCAGGAGGGCACTTTGTGGGGCAGAGAGGTGTGTGCTTAACAGAGCCACAGCCACATCATACGTTTGAATTGAGTCTGCTGCGCATAATGTCCCAAGAACACGTTGGCCCTCTGCTCCCAAGCAATGGGATACTGTACTCACATTTTCTAGTCCAAGAGCAATGAGGTAGGTTTCAAAGGACTGTGACCAGCGAACCCATGGGATCAGGGGCTCACCGGGTAGTGCAAGGAAGGGAGGAGGTGGTGGAAGAGAGATTTCAGCCATCCTCGTCGCCAAATGTTGTGTTTGCAAAGATAATCCAGAGGCTGTATGCAGAGCTCAGTTCATGTTGCTTTTAATGGCTGATCCAAAAACACCCTTACAGGCAAAAGCAATCGAATACCTATATCTAATGTCAGACACAATACAACTATAACAGCACTATCAAACTCCATGTGCTCAGGCCAAGGCAATCGAGTACCTATCACCAATGTCAGACATAACATGCAGGAAGAGAGAGACCTGGGGGTTCACAAACACAACTCTTTGAAGGTAGTGGGACTAGTTGATAAAGCTGTTTAAAAAAGCATATGGGATCCCTGGCTTTATAAATATAGGCATAGAGTACAAAAGCAAGGGCGTTATGCTAAACTTTTATAAAAACACTGGTTAGGCTTCAGCTGGAGTATTGTGGTCAATTCTGGGCATCACACTTTAGGAAGGATGTCAAGGCCTTGGAGAGGGTGCAGAGGAGATTTACCAGAATGTTACCAGGGATGAGGGACTTCAGTTATGTGGAGGGGCTAGAGAAGCTGGGGTTGTTCTCCTTAGACCAGAAATGGTTAAGGGGAGGTTTAATTGAAGTGTTCAAAACTATGAGGGGTTTTGATAGAGTAACTAAGGAGAAACTGTTCCCAATGTGCTGTAAGATTCTATGATTTGTTTTTACATTACCATATACATCACCATATACATCAGCTCCATATTATTGATTTACTTGTGGTGCATTGTTCCTGTCAGTCTTCCCTTTTAAGGTTAACGTGCTGGTAGTTGTAACAGTTAGCTATAAGTTGGTTCTTGACTAGGGCTGTTCACATTGGTGAGAGAGAAACAGAGACAAAACATCCTTTACAGTCTACTATTATTACCTCATGGAAATTAATCATGTATTGTGCTCTCTAGTTTTACTCCTTCCACCCACAGTTTTCTTTCCTCTTCTCCTGAAGATGCTGACTCATGCAGGGACACAGGTTTGCAGGTGCTGCCTTCTGTTTGGTACCTCTCTCAAGTGACCAATCTTCATGTTTGGTCTGGACTAGCGAGTGTCAGCAGGTAAATGGTGGGGCATACAATAGCCAAGCCTGATCCTGTCCTCCCTTGGCGTCCATACACACACTTTCCAGCAGGGATCGCTGGAGAATGACAGGGAGCAGGAGAATCTTGGGACCGTGGCTGATTACTTTTTCCATTATCCTCGGGACACTTGTGGCCAATTATAGCACTTTTAACATTGCCCCAGAGATCAACTAACCCAACAAAGACCAAGAATATAACTGAGGTGTATGGGGGGTCGGGGGAGGGGGACTATCTGCACTGTCTGACTTTTTTAAATGAATTTTGTGCTCATCGAGGTGAGCAATGTTAGTGCTGAGGGTTGGCACACTTTCTGTTTCAGGCACTCGGAGTTACTAGCAAGAAATCCCACATCAGGTACATGGTTAAACGCAGTTTAAATCTCCCTCTATTCTACCTCAACAATGTGCTTCAGCCCCATCCCTACTGCGCCAATGTCACCTTTTCCATTTCTTACAGCAGCCATTTTGTGGCCTTTGAGCAAGAATGCCAATTTTGTGCTGTGGCTCTTTGACTATTAGAAGCTGGATTAAGACTGACCAAACTCATTTCACATAGGACCGTTACAACTAGCAGACAGATGAGGCGTCATCCCATTAGCCTGGGCTGGATTTGGATCCAGTCCCAGAGGTGACTGGCCAGTTTCTAACCTCATGCCACTTAAGTCTCCCAGACTTCATTCATATGACTCATTACCACACTGTGTGCTGGCACTAGGCATGCTCTCACTAAAGGATTAATAATTTTGCTGCATTCACTGCCCATCTGTTGAGTGATAAGCGATTAACAGGGGCAGCATTAGGACTGTGTAAGTCATGAAATTGCATGGCACCCTAGGCAGTCAGGGTCCCCGAGCGGATCCAATGAAAGGACACCAGTGCGTATGTAGTATCCATGTCTGGTAAAATGTAAGAGCCCCAAACCGAACCTTCGCACGGGGCCCCTACAGGTCGCTCCTGGCGACGAACAGAAAATAACGCTATACATTACAAAATAGCTTGTTTGCTTAAATATTGTTACTTTTATGCTCAGGAGATTTCATATGTACTGCCTTCATTGCATACTTTGATGTGTGTATGAATGGCAGAAGTCATTCACAGGCCGAACAGCAGTGAGCTGCTATTGTCTGTGTTTATACATTAACTCCAGCCTCTCAGTTAATCCTCTAAATCCTTTAATCCCCAATTGTGGCCCATGCATCAGATTTCCTATGGTGTAATTTAACCTGTTGTGATACGGCTGCCATGGAAACAAATGATTGTTTCGTGTGTTTTCTTATCATACTTTATTTAATTAACATGACAGTCTGGAACATGCCAGTTGCAACCAATCTTCAGCTGAATAATAAAAAATGTATTAGTAAAACTCTTCTTAATAAGCTTGACAGTCTTATCATGTTTTTGTTAAAAAGTGTATAGGAGTGGTAGACACACCCAGGATGCCAATGCAGAGGCTGAACCACAAGCACTTTTCTGCAACGCTGCTTTAAACCACAGTAGTTTGTTAATAAGACCACTCCCAAGTCTTCTATTTTGTACTTGGCTTATTTGGTCAAAAACACACATTGCTGAATCTGATTTGCTCCTTTTTGCAAAAAAATACACAAAATTGTCTATCAAGCCATTAAAACTTGAATTAACACAAATGAAGCAAATAAATAAACCCCGTGAGGTTCAAATGATTAATGTTTGTCTTTTCAGGAATAGAGCAGTCTGAATTTGATCATTAACATCCGACATCGACACATACACATTGTTTAAGTGCTTTAAGGCACTACGTAAATGCAAATGTTTTCTTTCCTTTTCCTTTCAGCCACCACCTTTTAAAAAAATATTTGTTCTCGGGATGTGGGTGATGCTGGAAAGGCTGCACTTATTGCCCCTCTTTAGTTATCCTATCGCTCTCCACCCACATCCCCCTTACAACCATCCCACCCCCACCCCTCAATCAACCCTACTTCCTTCCGTGTCTGCCCCTGGAAAAAAGACTCTCTCCCAGCTCTCTTAGAACTGCACTTACGAAATCCCAACTGTTCAGCCTTTGGCCCTCCATTCGCCATTACATTTCTGCAGCTACCGATCTTTTGGTCACCTGCCCTAATTTCTCCTTATGTGGCTCGGTGTCAAATTTTTTGTCTTTTAACATTCCTGTGAAACGCCTTGGGACGTTTTACTATGTTAAAAGTGCTATATAAATACAAGTTGTTGTTGAGGGCATTAAGAGTCAACCATGTAGTGTGGCATGGAGTCACATGTAGGCCAGGTCAGGTGGGGGCGGCAGGTTCCCTGTCCTGAAGAACGTTAGTGAATCAGTTGGGCTTTTACGACAATCAGGCAGTTTTCATTTTATTTACAAGATTTACTGAATTCAATTTCCCATCTCGCCATGGTGGGATTTGAACTCGCAACCTCTGGATTGCTAGTCCAGTGCGATGACCACTAGGCTACTGTACCCATGTGAGGCACCCAAGGAAAGTAGTACAAAAGTTTTTTGAGAAATAAATACTTTGACACTTCACAACCAAAATATCAAACAGCGCATTTTCTGTTTGAAATCTCTCTAATGACATTTCTCTCCAGAGTTTTGCCCCTCTTTCAGGTGTCTGGGACTTGAATTCATGGGGGTTGAACTCGGTAGCAGATTAGATTACAACTCTCAGAATGCCCGAGGATGACTCCTTGCTCTACAACACCAGAATGAAGCTCAACGCTACCTCCTTTGAGTAAAATAAACACAACCACATTTTGGAGTGAGGGGGCAGGGGAGCAGAAGAATACACAATAAACCACATTTTTAAAAAAAATGTTTGCAAACAAGTTTTTCCCTTCACAGAACAAGCCAGGAATGGGTGGTTAGAAGTCCCACTCCCACACAGGCAATGAAAAGCCTGAGGATTGACATCATCCAAACCACAGGATTCCATTATTAGGGCTAATGAATCCTATTTGAAGGGAGCAATGATTATTTTGATTTTTTTAAAATAAAATAAAGTAAAGCCTGAACTTTTGAATTCTATCTGAGGTAAGTTTGATAGGAAAAACAATGTAGTTATATACAAGGGCTTGCTGATTTGGATAACTACATCACATTACATAGAATAAAATCTTACAGCACAGAAGGGGGCCATCCATCCCATCGTGCCTGTGCCGGCTCTTTGAAAGAGCTGTCCAATTTAGTCCCACATCCCAGCTTTTCCCCCATAGCCCTGCAAATTAGTCCTCTTCAAGTACATGACCAATTGCCTTTTGAAAGTTCCTTTGGAATCTGCTTGCTCCACCCTTTCAGGTAGTGCGTTCCAGATCTTAACAACCCTGTGTGTGAAAAATTTCTCATTTCCCCTTTAGTTCTTTAGTCAATTATCTTAAATCTATGACCTCTGGTTACCAACCCACTTGCCAGAGGAAACAGGTTCTCCCTATTTGTTCTATCAAAATCCCTCATTATTTTGAATACCTCTATTAGGCCTCCCCTTAACCTTGTCTGCTCTAAGAAGAACAATCCCAGTTTCTCCACATAACTCAACTCCCTCATCCCTGGCATCATCCTGGTAAACCTCCTCTGTACCCTCTCGAATGGCTTGATATCCTTCCTAAAGTGTGGTGCCCGGAATTGTACACAATAGTCCAGCTGAGGCCTAACCAGTGATTCATAAAAGTTTAGCATGATTTCCTAGTTTTTGTATTAATGCCCCTTTTTATTTTTAAATTCGTTCCTGGGATCTGGGCGTCGCTGGCAAGGCCAGCATTTATTGCTCATCCCTAATTGCCCTTGAGAAGGTGGTGGTGAGCGCCTTCTTGAACCGCTGCAGTCTGTGTGGTGATGGTATTCCCACAGTGCTGTTAGGTAGGGAGTTCCAGGATTTTGACCCAGCGACGATGAAGGGTCGGCGATATACTTCTAAGTCAGGATGGTGTGTGACTTGGAGGGGAACTTGGAGGTGGTGGTGTTCCCATGCGCCCACTGCTCTTGTCCTTCTAGCTGGAAGAGGTCGCGGGTTTGGGAAGTGCTGCCGAAGAAGCCTTGGCGAGTTGCTGCAGTGCATCTTGTAGATGGCACACACTGCAGTCACGGTACGCCGGTGGTGGAAGGAGTGAATGTTTAAGGTGGTGGATGGGGTGCCAATCAAGCGGGCTGCTTTGTCCTGGATGGTGTCGAGCTTCTTCAGTGTTGTTGGAGCTGCACTCATCCAGGCAAGTGGAGAGTATTCCATCACACTCCTGACTTGTGCCTTGTAGATGGTGGAAAGGCTTTGGGGAGTCAGGTGGTGAGACACTCGCCGCAGAATACCTAGCCTCTGACCTGCTCTTGTTGCCACAGTATTTACGTGGCTGGTCCAGTTAAGTTTCTGGTTAATGGTAACCCCCAAGATGTTGATAGTGGGGGATTCGGCGATGGTAATGCCATTGAATGTCAAGGGGAGGTGGTTAGACTCTCACTTGTTGGAGATAGTCATTGCCTAGCACTTCTGTGGTGCGAATGTTACCTGCCACTTATCAGCCCAAGCCTGAACGTCATCCTCGTCTCGTTGCATGCAGGCATGAACTGCTTCATTATCTGTGGAGTTGTGAATGGCGCTGAATACTGTGCAGTCATCAGCGAACATCCCCATTTCTGACCTTATGTTGGCGGGAAGGTCATTGATGAAGCAGCTGAAGATGGTTGGGCCTAGGACACTGCCCTAAGGAACTCCTGCAGCGATGTCTTGGGGCTGTGATGATTGACCTTCAACCACCACAACCATCTTCCTTTGTGCTAGGTATGACTCCAACCAGTGGAGCGTTTTCCCCCCGATTCCCATTGACTTCAGTTTTACTAGGGCTCATTGATACCAGACTCGGTCAAATGCTGCCTTGAAGTCAAGGGCAGTCACTCTCACCTCACCTCTGGAATTCAGCTCTTTTGTCCATGTTTGGACCAAGGCTGTAATGAGGTCGGGAGCAGAGTGGTCTTGGCGGAACCCAAACTGGGCATCAGTGAGCAGGTTATTGGTAAGTGCCACTTGATAGCACTGTCGATGACACCTTCCATCACTTTGCTGATGATTGAGAGTCGACTGATGAGGCGCTAATTGGCTGGGTTGGATTTGTCCTGCTTTTTGTGGACAGGACATACCTGGGCAGTTTTCCACATTGTCGAATAGATGCCAGTGTTATAGCTGTACTGGAACAGCTTGGCTAGAGGTGCGGTTAGTTCTGGAGCCCAAGTGTTCAACACGATAGCCGGGATGTTGTCGGGGCCCATAGCCTTTGCTGTATCCAGTGCGCTCAGCCAAGTATCCCATACACTTTCTTAACTGCCTTATCAACTTGCCCTGCCACATTCAAAGATTTGTGAATCTTTGCTCTTACACACCACCACCTCCTCAAAATAGTACCATTTAGATTATACTGCCTAACCATTTTGTTCCTACGGATGTGCTTCACTTCACACTTATTGGCCCTGAAATTAGGATCGGGAGCTTGCCGCGCGTGCAAGCCCCCGATGTTCACTTACCCGGCGCGCTGACATTTTAATTCTGGCCCGCATTGCATTTCCTCTCACTGGCCCGCTTGAGGTCCTGCCGCGCTGTGCGTGCGTGACCCAGCGGCGTACTTAGTGCGATGAGCCGGCTGGGATCACGTGAGCACAGGGCAACCAATGGGAGGTTGCAAAAGTTCATTCATGAGTTTGACAGTAAGAGCTGTCAAACTCATGAAAACTCCTGGTCCCAAAACACTACTTAAACCTGAAAGAAAATTTTAAAAAACATTGCACTACTTAAATGAACCATAAAGAACTCTGAAAAACTATTTTAAACAATAATTTTAAAATTTGAAAAAAAAAATTATATAAAAAAATCAGGGCTAAAACTAAACTTACCTTACTGTAAATTCTTTAAAAATAACAAACCTGTGGAAAAAAAAATTCTCAATTGTATTAATAGACCACTTACCTGAAAAACTAAGTACTTACGTGTGGTTTTTCAATGCGTAAATACCGGAGGCCTTTACACATGTGCAACTCTCTAAGAAGAGGAAATCCAAGTCGCACGCGCTGCCCGATACCGCGCACGCGTTCAGCCTCTTAACCCCTTGGGTCAGAGGACAGGAAATGCCGGTTTTCAGCGCATGCGCTGTGCATGCTGAAAACCGGCAATTCCTCCGGGCACACGCGAGTACCCCGTCCTTACTCACGCGTTGGGCCCGGAATTACTGGGCCATTAAATTGCATGTGTCTTTTCACAGTCTGTCTATGCCCTCCTGACATCTGCTACTATCCTCCTCACTATTTACTACGTTGACAAGTTATGTATCATTCACAAATTTCGGAGCTGTACTCCCTATACCAAAGTCCAGGTCATTTATATACAACAAGAAAAGCAATGGTCCGAATACGGATTCGGTGGGGAACCCCATTGCATTCTTCTCTCCAGTCAGAAAAACATCTGCTCACCACTACTCTCTGCCTCCTAGCCCTTAGCCAATTACATACCCAAGTTACCACAGCCCCTTTAATCCCACATGCTTCTATTTTCTGAATAAGTCTGGTATGTGGTTCCTTATCAAATGCCTTTTGAAAGTCCATATATACAACATCTACTGCACTACCTTCATCAACCCACTCTGTTACTTCATCAAATAACTCAATCAGGTTAGTCAGTTGATTTTAACAAATCTATGCTGGCTATCCCTTATTAACCCATGCTTCTCCAAGTGAGAATCAATTTTGTCCTCGACAAATGGTCCCCAGTAGTTTTCCCACCACTGCTGTTAGACTGACTGACCAGTTACCAGGTTAATCCCTCTCCCCTTGTTTTAATATGCACATGCACAGCTTTATGATGTAACTTTGGCACGCAAGGGGAACAAATTCATTTCTTTAACTACGTGCTTTGGATGGGGAAAATACTTTTAATTTAATCACCGTTCAGAGATACTCCAGAGTTAAAAAGAAAACAAATACCATGGGGGCAATTTTGCCAGCCCTGGGGAGGCGGGTCTGCTGGGAAAATGGCAGAATCTGGGGGCGGGTACCCATCCCACCTCCGTGCCATCTTCCCAGGAGGCGGGTACCCGACCTGCGCCGGGTCCCGTCTCCTGGAGGCGGGAAGGGGATTACAGCCACTTAACTGCCTGTTAACAGGTAGTTAAGAGGATTATCCCCATTTTTCCAACAGAGGTGCGGGCATCCCGACGTCAGGAAACCCCGCCAGGGTCAGCGAGGCGAGCAGTGGGTCTGCGGGGGTGAGAGGGGTCCAAAAGTGCACTGTGGAGGCGAGTGATGGGTGCAAGTGTAGAAAGGCAAGTATGTGAGGTGAGTGAAAAGTGTTAGAAAAAGTTTACTTACCTTTGTTTCTTCCTGCAGGCTTCAATCGTTGGGATCCGGAGGCTCCGGCATTTCCACGGCAGAGATGATTGATGGCTGCTACATTCTCCAATGCAACAGCCATCTGCTTTCTGCTCAGGAAAGAGGTTTGGTGAGCCTTGAGTACAAGAACTCACCAAATAACAGAGAATGTCAGTGTTTGACAGCTTCTTAAAGCTGTCAAACGATGACAATTCATGTCAAAAATTTTTGACAGATGAAACATCATACGCTGACGTCCTGTCACCGGCTTTCCCTTAATCGGCCTGCTAAGCCCACTGGGCGGGCTTATCAAGGTCAATCAAGGGAAAGTAGCGTGGGTTGGCCGCAAGTTGATGGAGGCAGGACTAAAGTCCGACAAGCAGCAGTCCCGCCTCCAACGCGCCCCCATTGGCAAAATCACCCCCCACGTCTGGACTCTTCTCTCACTTCTGGGTGTTGAGGATTGGTAAGCTGAGCTGCCAAAGTTCCCACCTTGAATGAAAAGCTGCCCTGTTGGTGGGGAAGCTACAGCACTGAAGTACCTATTCAGCTCAGCCCCAACAGGCAGAATGAATGAAAACCAAACTATCTTAATACCTAGGACTGAACATTAATGAAGGGCAAGTTTCATCTACCTACTGCCCTGTTCAAGCTGAATAACCGAGGCTATAGGTAGACAAAACATTTTTAAAATATTATCGTCCACAGGTCACCAAAGTCCTGCCTGAAACAAATGGGAACCTTATTTAAAATTGGACTCCTACGCACGGTTGTAGGCCCTGATGCAATTTTCAGGTATCAAAGACCACCCCCTGAAAAAGTTTAACTTCCGTCTCACGCTCAGGGGAGAAGCTGCCTGATTTCCTGTCCCACCCCCGGAAAGCTGCCGGCAGCTCACTGATGTGGCGCAATCACTCGGGGTGGGGGGGGGGGGATTTTATCAATGGGGACGTGCTGGTTGTCGGGTTGGAGTTCCGCCTCCATCGACGTCTGGCCAACCCACGCTATTTTCCCTTGATTGACCTGGTTAAACCCGCCCAGCGGGCTTAGCAGGCCAATTAAGGGAAAGCCGGTGACGGAGAACATTGGCGTATGACTTTTCATGTCAAGATAGGCAGTTAATTGGCACTAATCCCCTTCCTGCCTTGAGGAGACAGGACCCGGCGCGGGTCGGGTACCCGCCTCCTGGGAAGATGGCATGGAGGCAGGTTGGGGGCGGGGTGGGTACATGCTCTCAGATTCTGCCATTTTTCCAGCAGTCCCACCTCCATACCCGCCTCCCCAGGGCTGGCAAAATCGCCCCCTTGGTTTCCACAGCACCACTCCTGCGCCCGCCCGATGTGCCTTATAATTGAAAATCGTCCCCTGGTCTCAAAACTAATACAAGATGCAAAACAGTCCAAGGTGGCTGTCTGATACTCAGAGCCATCCTAATTCTAAATGGCTTGTGTATCTCTGGGAGTTAACTATTTATATGCTGAATCTGACCTTATAATCAATAACAAAGTAAAACAAAATCCCTTCCAGACCATCCATGTAAAAGTGGCAAAATGTGACACCCTCCTTCTAACACTGCAGACCCTCCTTGTAACCTGCGACTCGGACAAAGACATATACATAAAATCTTAACTTCTGGTGAATCCAGTGGATTGGAATGCCGAGTGCCCTGGAATCCCTGGCATGCAGCTGTTGGTAATATCGAGTGACTGGCTGATTCAGCTTGGCCATTACAATTGCCTCCAAATGTAAACAGAACCGGTCAGCCACATATGTTTTCCTTTAGCATGTGAACTTAATCTTTGTCAACTTGAACCATTTCCTCTCCAAAAAAAAGTACCAGGTAGCTGAATGTTAGTGCAGCTCGATTATTTGTCTTGTTACAGTAAATGACCCAAGTATAAATATAGATAATCGTATGCAAGCCTGGGGAAGAATACTAAAATCACAAACAGTTCGTACCCTTGCAGATTTATTTAGGACAGAAGTAGCACAAAATCTAATGTGATTAACATTCAATTAACATAAACCCAATTCCTTTTGGATATTCATACTAAAATAAAAAATATAAGCAAAGCCCCTTATTGGAGCACCCGGCAACCCACCTCAATCTCGTACAACACACAAGGTTTCTAACAACCTCATTAACACAGCAACCACACCACATAGCCCGTCTCCTACTTACCTCTCCATGTAGCACGGTTTATGTACATTTATATATCTTTGACCACACTTCAGAAACACACAATTGGTTGAGAAGCGCTTTGTGGGATTCCCGAGGATGTGAAAGGTGCAATATAAAGGTGCAAGTTTGTTCTATCGTTCTCTATACATTCACACAAAAAAGGGTTGGGCAGAAGCTCAGAGAGGAGACAAGATACTTCTAACTTGTATCTATCTTGCATCGGGGAGTGGGGGGAGGGGGGCGGGTACGTGGGTGTTGGGTGGTAAGAAGGGTAGTCTTTTAAGAAGATTATTCTTTTGCATAGGAAAGACTTATCTAGTGTTGCTGGGGATTTCATTCAGGCAAAAAAAATCGTGCTACAGAATCTCTCTTAACAAGCAGAATTGAACAAATTTACTGTTCCATATCAATGTAGGCCATTTGAAGGGGCTAGCCTGTAAACAGTAGGGAATCTATAACATGGTTTGTGACCTAACAGTTGAACTGGTAAGGGCAGGGGGTAGCGGAGCCATGCGGATCAAAAGGTGCCAGGTTTGATGTCCAATCTGTGCTGAGTTAGCTGATCTTGGCCGCCATGGAAGTAGGGGTGCTACTGTTGGCCTATCTACTCCTGGAATGGAGAGAGTGGGGTGGCACAAAGAGGAGAGAAATCAGCCATGGTTCCCACTTCTGATCCCTATCCACCCTGAGCGTCAGAGCATGTTTGGATCTCAGATGAGGACAGGATCAGACTCGATTATGATGCACCTTTCGTAGAATAGACCGTCACTACTCATTGTATGGACTTGTACCTGAATCATGAGCATGGTACTTTTGGAGAGGAGAAAAATAAAGCAAACTATTTGGGACCGCATCTGTGAAACAATTAAGAAGGGAAATAGCTAAACAATTGGAAGAGAGAAAATCAATGAATGCTTGAGAGAGACTTGGAACAATTTAATATGTCAATTTGACTACAGGAATGTAGCCAATATGATTAGCAGTCAGTGAGAAAAGAAATAAAGGTGGAAACTCTGGCTTTGGGAACAAGGAGGACGACGGGAGGAATGGGAACGATGGTGGTGGGGGGGGCGGCGGCGGCAGGAATCAGGTTACCATTTCTGTGGAAAAAGGCAAGGCCAATGACAGATCTGACACTTCAAATAATGATGCACAAATTCATGGTTTCTTTTGATAACAAGACTGTTTATTACTGTTCAACATGTAGCACTGTGCATTATTCAGTGATACGCTTTATCACGAAACTTTTCAATACAAAAGATAAAATTCTGCCGAAGTGAACAATGTGTGAGCTTCAGCGTTCAAGCATAAGCAATCAAATGAGACTCCAAATGGCTCAATTTTATAAATCTTGATTGTTTAAACAAAAAAGGTACATGACTATATACTGTGCAACTAACAGTGAGAACAACTTAACCACGGTTCTCTGCCATGGAATTCATATGCAATCCAAAATAGCTTAAAATGTTCTGCTAATTCCTAATCTTTTGTACTAATAGAGCTCATTTATAACTGAATACTTGGATATCTAGTCAGGTATTGATTGACACCTTCAGTCTAGGCAAACTGCACTGAATAAAATCAGAACTTCCTAGAATCGGAGAAAACAGAGAATGCAATTAACCTGGATGCCCTTGAACTGGTTCTTATCACTCTGGTTATAATACCCTGTGGTCATGTGCATAGGCCACCCTCATTTGCATCCGTTTTATTACTTGCGTCACAGTAACGTCACAAACAATAACTATGGGCTTATTTTTTTTTAGACTGGGGAGTGGAAATTCATGTAGAGGCATTCAACACTTCCATAAGTACAGCCAGGTTTTTAAGTGCAAAAATACTAAAGATTTGCCTGTTTGTAGTATCATCTGTGCTTAATTTCTGCACTCGTGACAATACCTACCCCACAAAGGGAATTGAGAGAGTCAAACCAGGAATATGAAAGTAGATTTATTCCTCTCCTATGCCGAACTCCTTCCCAGGTCAACTGTGAGCTTTGCGTATGCGTTTAGAATTGAGGAAACATATTAGGGACTGGAGCCCAAAACACTGAATCAAATGGAAAAGGTTCAAAGAAAACTTTAAAAATAAAAGTCACAGCAATAAACTGAAGGACAGATTTCCTGGGAATAGCTTCCAAAAGCACATCTTGGATTAATGAGTGTGAAGCCAGCCAGGCTCTAGATGGAGCTCATTCAAATATCGAAACACTGCAATTAATCGGACATCTCTGTGCTAGGATCTGGCTACACAAACTTTAAAAGGGGAGAAAAAAACCTAGGCCCTGCGGGTCCCCGGTGACATTTACTCTTAATCCGTAGGGATTGCCTCTACTTTGCAGAAAAATCTATTCCACAGAAATCCTCAATGTGTATTTAGACACAGAAAAGTCATAGTAGCCCAGACCTAACCTGACCCAATTTATATGGTTTAAATAAGTAACCAGTTCCCCGATAGAGGAACAAAACCTCCAAAACATCCACTGTTATTAAATAGGGAGCGGGCAATGTACAATTTACACCCACTTTACATTTCTCGACATTCTCTTCAAAAGTTATCAACCCGATAGGCTATTGCGCAAAAAAACGTGTTGAAGTTGTACTTAAAGGCTTTGACTGTGGTCACAATTCCTCATCAGCGATGTATTCAAATACACTTGCTCCATCTTTTCTTTTCACTTTCTTAAATAACTTTTCTGTAGCACAACTCCAAAATGTTTACTCTAGAAAAATGACCAGAATTACATGAATTTAAAATGAGTCACGAACCCTTCATTTCTTTTATTACACAAAACACTAGTTTCACTAAATACTGTGAACTTTTACAAAGTAGAAATCCCTCAGCATAGTACAAAATCAGGAAAATGGCATTTTGCAATTTGATAACTTTTGTTCATAACTTAAGTACCATCTATTTGACAAGCACTGAAGTCTGGAAAGTTTGTAAATTACTTCATTAGGATTCATATTTATTCTGTGATAATGGTTTTATATTATATACACACACTTACGAATCTTATGATCCATGAAGAAAGACTCATGAAATAACACTGGTCGGCCAGCTGGTGGTGCCGTCCAAGGAGTATAAATACTCGGGCATGGGCCCAGCTTGCCCAGGACATTTTGTAAACAGGAACTAGTGAAAGATAACTAGACCTCCATGTTTTGAAACAAGTTGATTAAAGCCTTGCTTTATACTCGAACCAAGTGCGTAGTGAGTTTTATTACGTCACACACCCTTTGGCTACAACTTCCAATGCAACAGACTTAACCCTCAGAGCCAAGTATACTGGTTTCCCTTTAGTAATCAGATCTCAAGCAGAGCATAATTGATGAAAAATGAGACACTGAATTTATCTCCAACTTTGAACCAAGTAAGACTCTAGTCATGGAATTAGAACACTGAACGTGGACGAACTGAAGGGAACCAAGATTATTCTTTGCCCAATAGTGTGAAATGGGATTTAGGTTTTTAAAAAAAGGGAATAGGTAAAGCAGAATCCATGATGTGCTTTTACAATTAAACTGAACGGACATTGAAGATGACCCTCTTAGGCCACAAGCTGAGAATAGGATTCTACTCTGATAGGGCTGTTAATTAATGGAATAATGTACCAACCATTACAAGGAATGCTAAGTCTGTACAGTGACTTAAGAAAGGAAAGGGGTAATTCTAGAGCACGTATGGGGATGGTGGAATTAAGAATACAACACTAGATGGGAGGAGGGGGAAGTGGCTCTGTACACCAATCCATTTGCTGGAACAAGCAAGAATACGGAACTCATGTTTTTATTGTGTTTTAACTTTAAAAATGACAAGTAAGGACATTTTGGTTAAGTTAGCACTTTGGTGACATTTAGAAATTGGCCAGGCTTTAATGATTATCAAATACCAAAACAATATCAATATCATAGCTCTCTCTTGGTGGGAATTTATGTAATAAAAAAATTGCAGAGGCAGAGGGCATGGCTGAGGTACTAAATGAGTACTTTGCATCTGTCTTCACTAGAGAAGAGGATGCTGCCAATATAGTAGAGGAGGTAGTAGCGATATTGGATAGGATAAAGGGAGATAAAGAAGAGGTACTTAATAGCTAGGCAGTCCACAAAGTAGAAAAGAGACTCGGTCTGGATGGGATGCATCCTAGGTTACAGAGGGAAGTAAGGGTGAAAAAATGCGGAGGCTCTGGCCACAATCTTCCAGTTCTCCTTAGTTGTGGGGGTGGTGCCAGAGGACTGGAGGATTACAAATGTTACACCCCTGTTAAAAAAGGATAAGCCCGGCAACGACAGGCTAGTCAGCCTAAGGTCAGTGGTGTGAAAACATTTACAGACAATAATCCAAGACAAAATTAATTGGCATTTGGAAAATTATGTGCTAATAAATGAAAGTCAGCACAGATTTGTTAAAGGCAAATCGTGGATGACTTGCTTGATTGAGTGCTTAGATGAAGTCATGGAGAGGGTTGATGAGGGTAGTGCGGTTGATATTGCACATATGGACTTTCAAAAGGCGTTTGATAAAGTACCCCATAATAGACTAGTTGGCAAAATTAAAGCCCATGGAAGTAAAGGAACAGTGGCAGCATGGATATAAAATTGGCTAAGGGACAGAAACAGAGGGTAGTGGTGAACGGTTGTTTTTCAGACTGGAGGGAAGTATACGGTGGTATTCCCCAGGGGTTGGTATTAGGACCATTGCTCTTTTTGATATATATATTAATGACCTGGACTTGGGTATACAGGGTATAATTTCAAAGATTGCAGGTGACACGAAACTCGGAAATGTAGTAAACTATGAGAAGGATAGTAACAGACTTCAGGAGGACATACAAAAACAAAATACTGCGGATGCTGGTAATCTGAAATAAAAACAGAAAATGCTGGAAATACTCAGCAGATCAGGCAGCATCTGTGGGGAGAGAAACAGTTAACGTTTCAGGGCGATGACCTTTTGTCATCGCCCTGAAACGCTAACCCTGTTTCCCTCTCCACGGATGCTGCCTGACCTGCTGAGTATTTCCAGCATTTTCTGTTTTTATTGCAGGAGGACATAGACAGACTGGTGAAATGGGCAGACAGATGGCAGATGACATTTAACGCGGAGAAATGAGAAGTGATACATTTTGGTAGGAAGAACAAGGCGAGGCAATATAAACTAAATGGCATAATTTTAAAAGGGGCTGCGGGAAGAGAGACACCGGAGGGTGTATGTACACAAATCTGTGAAGGTGGCAGCATGTAGAAATGAATCCCTTTTAATTGAATGCCTCCAAAGCTAACAAACAAATTAATCAACTCATGCATCTTTCAACCCCTCTCCCTTCCCAATCATCTCCCCTGAAAGTGCTGACTAATGCTAGCATACAGTTCCACTGGTGGGAACACCTCATTTTTCATACATGAGCCTAGACAGGAGAAGGGACTGATTTGGAGGATATAGATTAAGGAAAATTACAAAATATTCCCCCCCCCCCCACCCCCAAAAGTATGACTCTGAACATATACTCACCAGTGCAGACTGGGAACTCCAGGGCGTTGTCCTATATACTGGTGCTGCATTTTCAATCTGCTGTAGAATACAAGTCAAGTTCACCAATTAATTTAAATGTCTTGGCAGAACAAGTTACTACAGAGATTTAATTAACTCAAGAGACGAGTTCTAATTCAGAACAGCACACGGCAGGTTTATTAAGTACATTATGTTATTACAACAGGTTTTTTTTTAAAAATAGTTTAGAAATAGACATGTGTCAAGTTAACAGAATGTAGATGTTTGAGCTTACACAAAATAGGGTGCGTCAGTTGAGTACTGAACGCATCATTTCACCTTTGGCAGCAGTTAACAAAATAAATGCGTTAGGCTGTACAAGCACATCCGCCATAGAGAAATGTAAGGAAGTGATAGAAAGTTTTGGTAAAGGGGATTGGTGGCACAGTGGTGTAACACAGGAGTTTCACTTCGGTAGCCTAGTTTGGAATCTAGCTCAAGGTTAAAGTTGCCCGCTGCAAATGTTTTAAATGAAAATCCATCAGGCAGTCTCAAACCAGTTCCAAACCCGGCTTGTGCTGCAACTCTCATGGGAATATTCAACACTGATGCTTGTTGAAAGAGTGCTCCAGTCCTAGCACCAAGATCCCTCACTTATAGAAGCATAGAAAATTACAACGAGCAGTACCAGTGAGGCTTTAGGACTAGATTCATTATGGATAGATGAAAATTGAAGTCTTTCTTTTGAGTATTCTGGCTAATTATTAACAGGCTAAAAACAGATAAAGTCATTGGGCGAAAAAGGTTCAACAATGATGACTTGATTATGGGAGTGGTGGCAGAGGTCTGGAGGGGTGTGTGTGCGTGTGCGTGTGTGTGTGTGTGTGTCCGGTAACTTGGATACGTAATTGGCTAAGGGATAGGAAGGAGGCAGAGCTTAGTGGTGAGCGGATGTTTCTACTGACTGGAGAGAAGTATGCAGTGTGGTCTCCCAGTGGTCAGTATTAGGACCATTGCTTTTCTTGTATATAAATAAACTGGAGTTGGATATAGGGAGTACAATTTCGAAGTTTATGGATGATGCAAAACTTGGCAACGTAGTAAATAGTGAGCAGGGTAGTAACAGACTTGGAGATAAACAGACTGATATGGGCAGGCACATGGCAATTTAATGCAGATAAGTGTGAAGTGATGCACTTTGGAAAAACATGGAGGGGTAGTATAATCTAAATGGGACTATTTTAAAGGGGGTGCAAGAGCAGAGAGAGCTGGGGGTGAAGGCAGCAAGCATATGGGATACTTTGTAAATCAGGGCATTTAATACAAAGGGGCATAGAGTACAAAAGCCAGGAAGTTATGCTAAAACTTTACAAATCACTGGTTAGGCCTCAGCTGAAGTATTATGCACAATTCTGGGCACCACACTTCAGGAAGGATGCCAAGGCCCAGGCGAGGGTGCAGAGGAGGGTTACCAGGATGATACCAGGGAGTTCAGTTATGTGGAGAGATTGGAGAAGCTGGGACCTAATAGAGGCATTCAAAATTATGAAGGGCAAGTAGGGAGAAATTATTTCATCTGGCAAATGAGTCAGTAACCAGAGGTCATAGATTTAAAACAATTAGCAAAAGAACAGAAATCATTGGATTTTTGGATACCAAGGAAATCAAGGGATATGGGAATAGTGCGGGAAGATGGTGTTGAGGTAGAAGATCAGCCATGATCTATTGAATGACGGTGCAGGCTCGAAGGGCCAAATGGCCTACTACTGCTCCTATTTCTTATGCTCTTATAGTAACATAGAAGATAGGAGCAGGAGTAGGCCATTCGGCCCCTCGAGCCTGTTCCGCCATTTAATGAGATCATGGCTGATCTTCCAAATTCAGTACCCTGTCCCTGCTTTCTCCCCATATCCCTTTATCCTTAAGAAATATATCTAACTCCCCCGCCATCAGGAACATCCTTCCTGCATCTAGTCCTGTTAGAATTTTATAAGTTTCAATGAGATCCCCTCTCATTCTTCTAAACTCCAGTGAATATAAGCCCAATCGACCCAAATCTCTCCTCATACATCATTATGTTCTTAACGAGCTAAGGGTGCAGGGAAAAATCAGCTGAACAAGCCAAATGGTGATCAGTGATACATGGGGGTGTCAACCGATAACAAACATCTCCTTATTGATCTCCTGAAGCAGCTAAATATATAAATATGTAGAGTTGCTTCTGAAGTTTGGTGGTCCTTTGTTTGAATGCTGCAAGTGTGGGATTGATGAATTTACCCGTGGATCCGCCCACCACTCAGTATGGTGTTGTTTTATGCCAACTGCAAACTCAGATAAAAAAGGAACCGATAGCAGCTGAACGTGGCGCTCTGAGGAAATCGTTGGAGTTAGCACTCTTACTTTAGTGGAGAGGTACAAGAAAACTGAAGTGTGTCGCAATCTGTAATTGTTGTGAAATGTGTATCTACCAGAAACTAAACCTACAATTCCTCTAAAATGTTTACAGTTTCTAATAGGGCTTCATGAATTACTAGCAAACAGGATTTGTGAGGTGTAAATATGATGCAAGCAAGTTTCATTTCCAGTTTTTGATACAGATTCAGTTCATCTTGAATATTAAAAACAAAACATTTGCAAAAAATAATAAAAGCTTTGGGTGAAAAGACATCCCGGTAAATTAAAAAAAAGTGCACTCATTAATCCCAGATAGATAACACGCATTTTTAGATAGGATATAAAAGCAATGGAAAATGTGAAACATAGATTCAGTCGGATAACACCAGGGATGAGAGGTTACATTTATGAAGAGATCCTAGAGAAAGTCAGAGCAGAGAAGGGCAAGGGTGATGGGACGATGGTCTCTACAATTATGATAAGGTAAATAGTGATTGATAGTTTCAGCGAGATGGTAATGAGGATAATGAGGAGGCACAAGTTTGAGATGTATATATATAAAAAAAGATATAGATATTGAGAGAGAGAGAGAGAGAGAGAGAGAGAATGGTTAGAATATGAATTCTCTGCCACAAACCATTGTTGAAGCAATGTCTATAAACTATTTTAAAAGGGAATTAGATCGTTGCTTGTAAAAGGAATATTAAGGGATATGAGGAGTGAGCAGGATTAGACTGGGTGACTCGTGGAGAAAAAACACTGGCTCAGACTCGATATGCCCAAATGTCTCATTCCTATGGTGTAATATTCTAAAAAGGTGCAGGATTTAGTTGAGGCTTACAGACAAGAAAAACCCAATGTTCGATCCCCTCTCTGTTCTAGGGTTGCTGGTTGTCTGGGAGTCTCCCAGAATGGGACATGAATCCCACGGGCACTGCTGCTGGGAGAAGCTCGCCCTTTAAATTTCTCGCTGCTGGAGCGGCAAGGCGCGGCACACCCTCGCCCGGCCCCCACTGCGCCACGTTACCAGTGGCTGCTGCAGCAGAGAAACCTCCGGCTCAGTGAAGTCACCCTCCCTCCCCCCACACCATCACAGATCGTCGTCCCCTCACTTAGTCCTGAAACGGGACTGACTGGTGGAGAAACATCCGGTAGTCTGGGGGGACTGGAGAGAGACAGACAGACAGATAGATAACGGTGGGGAAAGGCTGGGTTGGAAGAGGTTGAACAGGAACTGGGGGCAGGGGGTGAAGAGGAGGAGGAGACTGGGGAAAGGGGCTTGGGGGAAGAGAGGGAGACCGGGGAATGGGATGGGCGTGGGGCCCAGAAGTTCCTGCACAGCTGGGAGCAGTGGCAGCAAGGTGGTGAGAGGGAGTGACACTGAGAGGAGAGCAGCCAGTAAAGGGGTGAGTGATACCCGGGGACCTTACTGTGGGTAAATACTGAAAATTGTTTCCACTAGTGGGCTAATGGGAAACAAGGGGGCAGAGACTGAGGATTCTCATTGGAAGAATCAAGGAGGAAGGGAGAAGGAAGGTTTTTGAACCAAGGGCTATTAGACCATGGGATGCTTCATCACAAGTGGCTATTGAGGCAGAGACTTGAACATCATTTAAAAGGGAATGGGATAAATATTTGAAATGGAGAAATATAAAAGGATCTGGGGAAATTGGGATACAGGAGTGAGCGCCAGCATTTGCACCGGGCTATTGAGTCCGAGCCCAGGGAGTGGTTTAGAAATGTTGGTGCTGAGCTGAGTCTAGGACTGTGTGCCCTGTGAGATGTGTCCCAAACACAGAGCCCACTACCCTTTGTGTGATCTCTTGGTTTGATTCCGGTTAGTCTGTGCCAGCTGGTTTTGACTTGTGAAGTCCAAATACATGTGTCCAAACCAGAGTCCAAGGAGATAGGGAGGGACATGAGGCCTGTTAAAAGTGGCATTGACTGGGGAGCCTGACTGTACCTTGTGTAGTGAAGAGGAATTTTGGCTGTAGTTGCAGGGTGAATATCAACAGTTTATAGGATTACTACTTGTTACAGGTATGATATTGGGGCATTACACCGATTACTACCAGTTACAGATAGGCCATCAGTGAGTTACAGTATTACTGTTGGTTATGAGGGGAATCTGAGCATTACCAGTATTACTATTATCAGTGCAATTTCTGAGAGTCGCTATCAGTTAAGGTTGGAATCACAGTTCCTCCCAACTCTGGTTTCCCCTCTGCGAATCCCTCCCACATCTTCGGTTTCCCCTCTGCCCCACCCTCAGCTTCCCTTCTTTACCTGGTGCCCTCCCGGTTCTCGGAACTCCTACACACCTGCCGCAAAAACAACGAGCATAGATACTCAGCTACAGGGGATCCAACCTATATAAAAGGTAAAGGCAGTAACATTTGCAGACGTCCCATGATCAGACGTCCAGGAATACATCCAACTAGGATTAGCAACCCTACTCTGTGGTGAGCTAGCAGAGCTCAGCCAAGGTGACAGTAGGGGCACTATAATTGGCCTCAGTGCCCCTGGGTTAGAGAGGGGGATGTAAACCCCCCTCCCCCAAGAAAACTCCTGGTCGTCATTCTATTCCATGAGAATTAGCAATAGTCACCATCAAAGGTCAATAACAACAACTCCTCTCCAGAGTGACTTGATCGCTGTAGACAACAACAACAAAAATTTGCATTTATATAGCGCCTTTAACATAGTAAAACGCCCCCTAATCGCGTCACAGGAGCATTCGCAAACGCAATTTGACACTGAGGCGCAGAGAGAGATATTCGGACAGGTGACCAAAACCTTGTTCAAAGAGGTAGGTTTTAATGAGCATCTTAAAGGAGGTAGAGATGCAGAAAGGTTTAGGGAGCGACGTCCAGAGCTTAGGGCCTCGGCAGCTGTAGGCACGGCCACCAATATGGGGTGATGGAAATCGGGGATGTTCAAGAGGGCCAGAATTGGAGGAGTGCCGAGATCTGAGGGTTGCTCGGCTGGAAGAGGTTACAGAGATAGGGAGGGGTGAGGCCATGGAGGAATTAGAACACAAGGAGAATTTTAAATTTGAGGAATGAAAAATTACCACTTGGGTGAAAAACTGAAGGTCTTGGTGCCTGTGGCTCTGTATCCCAGGAAAGTTTCAACAGCTTGAGTGGGGAGGTGAGGTTTTTTAAAATATAAATGGTCAGATTGGATCCTGAAACAGAATCAGAAATAATGTGAGCTAAATAAGCGGACAGGAATGCTGGAACAAAATCAGAAAGACTTGCATTTGTATAGCGCCTTTCATGACCACCGGATGTTCCAAAGCACTTTACAGCCAATGAAGTACTTTTTGAAGTGTAGTCACTGTTGTGATGTAGGAAATGCAGTAGCCAATTTTTAAAAATTTGTTTATGGGATGTGGGCATCGCTGGCAAGGCCTGCATTTATTGCCCATCCCTAATTGCCATTGAGAAGGTGGTGGTGAGCCGCCGCCTTGAACCGCTGCAGTCTGTAGTGAAGGTACTCCCACAGTGTTAGGGAGGGAGTTCCAGGATTTTGACCCAGCGGTGATGAAGGATCGGCGATATACTTCTAAGTCAGGATGGTGTATGACTTGGAGGGGAACATGGGTTTAGGAGGTGCTGCCGAAGAAGCCTTGGTGAGTTGCTGCGGTGCATCTTGCAGATGATACACACTGCAGCCACAGTACGCCGGTGGTGGAGGGAGTGAATGTTTAAGGTGGTGGATGGGGTGCCAATCAAGCGGGCTGCTTTGTCCTGGATGGTGTCGAGCTTCTTGAGTGCTGTTGGAGCAGCACTCATCCAGGCAAGTGGAGAGTATTCCATCACACTCCTTACTTGTGCCTTGTAGATGGTGGAAAGGCTTTGGGGAGTCAGGAGGTGAGACACTCGCTGCAGAATACCTAGCCTCTGACCTGCTCTTGTTGCCACAGTATTTATGTGGCTGGTCCAGTTAAGTTTCTGGTCAATGGTGACCGCCAGGATGTTGATGGTGGGAGATTCGGCGATGGTAATGCTGTTGAATGTCAAGGGGCGGTGGTTAGACTCTCGCTTGTTGGAGGTAGTCATTGTCTGGCACCTGTGCAGCGCGAATGTTACCTGCCACTTATCAGCCCAAGCCTGAACACTGTCCAGGTCTTGTTGGACGCGGGCATGGACTGCTTCATTATCTGTGGAGTTGTGAATGGCGCTGAACACTGTGCAGTCATCAGCGAACATCCCCATTTCTGACCTTATGTTGGAGGGAAGGTCATTGATGAAGCAGCTGAAGATGGTTGGGCCTAGGACACTGTCCTGAGGAACTCCTGCAGCGATGTCCTGGGGCTGTGATGATTGACCTCCAACCGCCACAACCATCAATTTGCACACAGCAATGTTATAATGACCAGATAATCTGCTTTAGTGATGTTGATTAAGGGATAAATATTGTCTAGGACACTGGAGATAACTCCCCTGCTCCTCTTCAAAATAGTGCCATCGGATCTTTTACGTCCACCCGAGAGGGCAGACGGAGCCTCGGTTTAATGTCTCATCCGATAGATGGCATCTCTGAGTGCAGCACTCCCTTAGTACTGCACTGGAGTGTGTCAGTCAAGGTTTTTGCGCTCACGTCCTGGAGTGGGAATGAAACCCATAACCTTCCGACTAAGATTGTGGCTTCTGACTAAGGCCAAAGTTCTCAAAATTCTGTTAATTTGTTTTTTTTAATAAAAATTTTATAGCGCTGGAATTTGCTGAAAAGGTAATGCTGTTAAAGACGCATGTTGCTATTAATGTGCAAATCAGCCAGCAACATGTGGTGTGGAAAAGATACCCTGTGAATTGCGAATCACTAAGTCGCTGCATGATTTGCGCCGCTCTGCCGAATGCTTCGCGAAAACGGCATCTCGCGCTTAACCTCCGTGAGTGTCATGAAGGTGCTCCACTTGCACATTAATTGCCCATTAAACACACCACAAAAAGTTAAGTCTAGTAATTAACAGTGTAAGTACCCTTTTAGCAATATGATAATTGTTAATGACTGTCAATCAACCTCTCTGGCCCAGAAAGTGAACAATTAAAAGTCTGGAGTCTCATTCCATCAGATTGTGAATTTTTGCTGAAGTTTTTCCAAGTGTCAAATTTTACATTTAAAATTTTTTTTCTTACTTTACCTATCTCTTTTTCCTCTCTTTCTTTCATCCAATCGTTCTTTCTCTTCCTGTACCTCATTTGACATTAAATTCACCCACTTGAATTCATCCTTCTCAGTCCTTCCTCTGTTTATTTCTCAATCCTTAAATTTCATTGATTAAGGAGATACCCTGTTCATCCCGTTGTTCACTAAGGTCCCAGGTACCCTGTTGCCCTCGCAGCACTGATATTGTCTTGCACTTCCATCAACTTACAGGGAAAAAATTATGAGCGGAAGCTTGCAGGAAAAAGCCTAATTAACCACGCCCCACTCCAGCAAATTCTTGCCTTATATGTTTCTCTCAAGAAACAAGCAACCTCCGTGGGTGCAGACACAAAGTTAGCCCCAAAAAGGCACCCAATCTTGCAACTATTTTGCCAATTTCAACAAATGCCCAAGTATCCTCCCAATCTAATTAGAATATACTCAAATGATTGGGGCGGTAGCATAGTGTTATGGGACTAGTAATCCAGAGATACGATGTTCAAATCCCACTACGGCAGCTGGGGAATTTAAATTTGGCTAATTAAATTAATCTGGAATTTAAAAAAAAAGCTGGCATCAGTAATGGTGACCATGTTAACTACTGGATTGCTGTAAAAACCCATCTAGTTCCCTTTAGGGAGGGAAATCTGTCGTCCTTACTTGGTCTGGCCTATATGTAACTCCAGACCCACAGCAATGTGGTTGACTCTTAAGTGCCCTGTGAAATGGTCAAGAGGTTGACAACTCACCACTACCTTCTCAAGGCCAATTAGGGATGGGCAATAAATGCTGGGTTTTGCAGCAACACCCACATCCCCTGAATGCATTAAAAAATCAATTAAAATGGGTGGAAATCAGTGGAAACAATTGCGGCCCAAGGAACCGCCAAACCCGCACCAGTATAATAATTCTTTGAATCTTAAAATTTAAGTTTCAACTCATTTAACCATCATTCATGCACATCAGGAACAACCGGTTTAAAAACCTGCAATCGGGGCAGCTTTTACTTGTGCTATAAAATGCATTCAAAAAACCCAGAGGTTAACATGTTTCAAAACGCTCAAAAAATTGCGATTAAAAGACCAGAAAAATTACTTTCTTACCTGCTGCGCCTGAAAATTTGGTCGTAATGTCGAGACCCCACTCTGAACAAGCACAACTGGAGGATACTCATATTTCAGAGTTGTGGGCATGGCCAGTTTTATGGGTGAAGATTAGGAGGGCTCGCTGGACGGACGTAAAAGATGTAGTTATGCGCGTAACTCACTTACGCCCAAAATGCCATGATCTTTTAAGTGACGTAATCTTTTAACTTGCTTGCGCCCAGATTACGGATTTATCTAGATGCAACTGCGGAGAAAACTCCGAGCCACGGTGCTTCACAGATTTTATAGCTGTAGCAAACCTAGTATTCAAATTTATCAAACTAGTCTGGAAAAATAGTGCCTTGTACCAACACAGATATCACATTTCCCTTTTTAACAGGAAGTTTTGCCCATCCAGTAACGAATATCCACCTGCTGTAACTATAGGCTGGATCTTGTTGCAGCGGAGTGAGGATCACGTGGCGTACGCCACTAGTTAGACTTTTTCCTGCACCCTTCAGCTCAAAAATATTTTGTGCTGGAAGTGCGAGTTGATAACGGCACGGCGAGGGCAGCGTGGCATCTGGGACCTTAGTGAGCGACGGGACCAACAGCATATCTCCTTAACCAATGAGATTTAGGGATCGAGAAAGAAAGAGAGGAATGACAGAAGGAAATAGGGTGAATTAGTCAAGTCAAGAAAGAGAAAGAGAGGGAAAGAAAGATTGGAAGAGAGAGATAAGAGACAGAAAAGTAAGAAAAAAAATGTATAAAAATTAAAAAAGTTTGACATTTTAAAAATCTCTAACAATTGACTAAATGCAGGAATGAGATTGAACACTTTAAATTGTTCCCATTCTGGCACTGCGTTAACAATTATCATGCCATTAAATGGTACTTACACTATTAATTACCAGACTTATCTTTGTGGCGAGTTTAATGGGAAATTAATGTGTAAATCCATCAAGTTCTTAAAAATAACAGGAAGGCTAAGGGCGAGATGCCGTCTGTGTGAAGCAAATGGTGGAGCGACATAAATTGACCAGCAAGTTCTGAAGATTCGCAATTCACGGCGTATCTCTTCATCCCCTGAACTTACTGGCCGACTTGTACATTAATAACGGCGTGCGTTTTTAACACCCCCTTATTTTTCCAGCAAGGTCAGGCCCATTATTTCAATACCTACCATTTCTGTGTAGCCCTCAGTTATCTTCAGTTTTTCTATTACGACGTCTTGTATGCATCTACTCAGTAGAAAGGCCTGCAAAAGTTTATTTGTAATAGTTATGCTGGAAGTAAAATAGACATTTGTTCAAAAATAGCATCTTGACGGCTCACATTTCAGTACATACACTGCTGGATTGGTGGCACCTTTACCAATTACTTGCCCATTTGCTAACTGCAATGCACGGCCCAACTAAGCCATGCCCAACTGATTTTCACTGCCCTGTCCTCCCTTCCCTTATCCCCCCTCCCCCACAGCTTTTACTCCACCTGGCGCGCCTCAGAATGGAAACTGAGTCAAGTGGATGGAGAGAATCGAACTAGCAACCTTCTTGTTCCTCAGTACTGTGGATTGGGGCTCCAATACCACGCTGCTAACCCAAAAAGAACTTCTGTTTAGAAGCAAAACTGTAAGCAATACAGCAGGCGAGAGCTCCAATGCACTGCAGTATGTAGTAGTGGAGGGCTCAATTACAGGAAACTCTCGATTTACCGGCACCTAAATAACCGGAAATCTCTGTTAACCGGCAAAATTCAGGAGTAGGTTCAGGTAAGTTTTACTTCACATTAGTGGCCGTTCCTGGATCTGTGACTGTGTAACCGGGGCTCCTGCACCTGTTGCTATGCAACGGGGACGCCTTGATCTTGTGGCCGGGGTTCCTGCACCTGTTGTTAAGCAACAGGGAAGCCTGGATTTGTTGCTGTGTACAGAGCTCTCGTACCTTTTACTATACCTCTCTGTAATCCGGACTTTTTGATAAACCGGCACCACGCCGGTCCCGGATAAAAAAGAGTTTCCTGTATGCATTAAAAAAATGACAGGGTAATTATTCCCATTGACTTCAGCCATGTTGTAACAAAAGAGTTAAAAAGCAAAGGCCAGGTGCCTCCCACAGAGGGGTAGGGAAAATCAGAAGCCTCCCCAACTGCTCTTTTGCTCTTCCAATGGCTGGTTTCAGATCACCATTGATGGAAGGCTGAGGAGTACGTTGGCTGCCCAAGCTCATGGCTGGGCATAATAGGAGTTGACCCTAGAAAGGGACAAAAAATAAAAGTCCATAAAATGAACAGCTTTGGTAGTTCTTTTGCTGTAGCAGTAGCTTGCTGGACGTCTAAAAGAGCAGGGGAGTTCTCCCCGGTGTCCTGGCTAATATTTATCCCTCAATCAACATCACTAATAAACAGATTATCTGGTCATTATCACATTGCTGTTTGTGGGAGCTTGCTGTGTGCAAATTATCTGCCGTGTTTCCTACATTACAACAGTGACTACACTTCAAAAGTAGTTAATTGCCTGTAAAGGGCTTTGGGACATCCGGAGGTCATGAAAGACGCTGTATAAATGCTAGTCTTTCTTTAAATGGAGGGCCGGAAATTATTTGAACCTTGCCACCCCCCCCCCCCCTCCCTTGTCCGGTGTTTGTCATGGTCTCACTGTGCCATTAGATAGAGTACTTCTTAGAAATAAAGTGCGTGTGGCAGGAAATAGCTCGCTCAACCTCAAAAATGTACCTTTCTCAACATTTTTATTACTGCTATAGGGTATTATAACAGACGGCAACTGTACAGAAATTTATAGCTCAGACTCTCCTACACTCTCAAATAAAGTAGTACTGGAATGGAGGGGAACACAACTGCAGTGTGTACAAGAATCGTGAATTCACCACAACTAGAAAATGAGGAAATTTGAGGCATTTAGAGGAAATACAGCTTCCAGCAAACTTAGTTTCAAAAAGAACCAACAATTTGAGTAGAGGAAGTTAGGCAGCAAGAAGCATTTTTTAAATTTATTAAAGTAGCAGGGTAATGATTGAGAAAATGAATGGCATCCAGTATATTGTTGAAAAATGATTGAAATTCTAATTCCTATTTTCATTTGCGCTTGCTTCTGGATGTTGAAGAAAAGCCTCCATTCAGATTGTTTTGTTTGTTTGTTGAGGTGCCCATTTAAATTGTCATTGCTAGTAGTTCCTTCACCAATATATTGTGGTGGTATGTGTTGATCAATACAGGGAGTGGCGTCCTTCCAGATGACTGTCTCTTGCCCTTCCAAATGACCTCATCAAATCTGGTGAACTAGCCCCCCGTAGGAGGAAACCCAAGTAGGAACGAAGGACGAACTAGACGGGCCGAATGACCTCCCTCATCTGTACTTATTTTTGGGGAAATTTCAGCTAAGATCGTAATTAAGATCCTAATTGAGGAGTGTCCAACACTCAATGCTGTAGCTACCAGAGTGGCCCAAACTGATATACATGTTTATGAATGGACCAAAAACTCTGTTGAGAATAAAGCCAGTGAGAAAATAGCTCAAATTGCTGGCGGGCCGCTGCACCACTGGAAGGCAGTGGGCAGGGCGTCTGCTGACCAATTGGACTGCTGCCAACTGTCAACTGCTGCCCAAAATCCTGTGGTCGGCAATTTAGCATATTTGGGGCAGGTGCCAGTGTTGTCTTGGAGCAGCTGGGATGCCCAGAGAACTATCACTGTGCACCTTGCCAAGCCAAGGTTAAAAGGGTTGAAATACCCAGACATCCAAGTTCCTCCATTCCCAGCAGTAATTAATCGTTCAGTTCGTTTTATAATTAATCATGGTGATGATCACCTGCATTGCTTCAAAGTTACTGCATGAAACTGGAAAAACCCGAGTATAGAGGGAGCTCTTATCAACTGCTCAATAGTGAGGAGAGAGACTCTCATTTCTTACATCTGCAAGTTTCAAAAAAACTTGCATACACACTGTTCCAACAGGATTCAGGTCCATCCTTAATGATCCAAGCAGTTGGGAACAAACATTCTGGAGAAAGACAACAGTGTTGCTCAGTTGGTCTGGTTTCCGACTCTCTGTGCTGCACCAACCTGGTAAGTGTAAATCGTGATCCATCGCCATGAATCTTGGCTATCTTGATATTCAAAACTCAGTTCTGGTTTCAGTTCTGTTTCTTCTTGTAGTGGTATCTGTAAAAGAAAACCAATGAAGCGAGAAATTTTTGCATAAAGCTAAAATTAGACAAACAGTACAACACACAAAGTCACCGGCGTTGCGTTTTCTTGGAACATCTAGATTCCCCGAATTTAATTGCACTGTTAAACATTTCTTCAGACTGGGAGCAAAACCCTAAATATAACATCTGATTTAGAGATGATTAGAAACAAATTCTGAAAGCAGCGCTCCTTTTTTCCCCCCACACCTCATGTTGCAAGCACCCACACTGCTCCGCTATTCAAAACTGCCACGTTCAGATGTAAATTTGGAAACAACTTCTCTTTCATAATTCAAGCAAGCACTAAAAGATATTTGGTCCTTCATGAATATTATGTATTGAAACAGCCTTCAGGATATACCCCACCCACCCACACCATCACTGGTGGCATTACGCATGGGCAACCAGAGGATATGCTTTTGGCTTTCTTATGAGGAAGTAGAGTTGTTGTGGCATTGTTCATGGCAAGAGAGGATATTGATCTGCTGAAAACCGGTTCTGCCCCAATTTCCTGCTTCCCACCACCATCACCCTTTTGGCCCCCTCAGACCCCAGGAATTTCAGAGTCTGTCTGTAACCGTACGTACCGAAACAGTCACGAGCTAATCCCAGTATGTCAAATAAAACTGGAAAAAAAAACCCCGAAATAGCTTGGGTAACCTCCCTTGATGCATGGATAACCACAGCCATCAACAAGTAATTCATGTTATTCGAGCTGGCATGGATCTTCATCCCTCAACCTTCCCTTTCCATCAGATGTGATACTGTACCTTGGTTCAATCATGCCCGTTTTTCTGCCGTCCCCTTACAGTCCCTAGGGAACGTCGCATGTCAAATCCTGCTAATGAGAGTTTATACCCTATATCCCAGCGAGATACACTCTGCCTCCTACCTCCCAACCAAATACCAACCCACGCCACAAGGCTACTTCCAATTATGTGTGCTCACATTTTTGATAATATTCTCTTGTGCGGAATCTTATCGAATGCCTCTGGTAATCCATGTAGACAACATCCATAAACATGCCCCTATCCACCGTGTTGGTGGCCTCCTCAAAGGAATCAACTAGATTAGTCAAACATGACCTGCCTTTCACAAATCCAGGCTGACTTTCTTTGATCAGTTCATACTTATTCAAAAGCTCAGTCACTCTGTCTCTGCTCAAATGTTGTTTATGCAGTTTCCATGTATTTAATATCACAAAAGTTGCTCAAGCCTCAAAAGGTTGGTAGGAGATTTTTTAAAACAGCAACAAACAACAATTAATTCTCTATAAACAGTCTTTGTTTTCTTTCCCAACAGTTAAGTGAACCTCGAACACAAAAGCTCCTTCTCATGATCTGCGGCTAATAGATGGATGGAATGGTGGGACTCATGCAACATCAAGAACTAACACCTCATCATTGACCCAACAGCAGAAGTCCCTGGCTCCAACCTCCCTCGAAGACAGTGGACAGCACTCAACCCAATCCGCACAGGGTATGGACGATGTGGCCACCTGCTCCACAAGTGGAAGATGATGGACGACCCGAAGAGCGACTGTTGCCACGAGTCCCTGACCACGGAACACATCACACCAGCCTGCCCACTAAGATCTGTTGCGGAAGGCGCCTCATTTCTCCACTCTGCATCTAATGGATAGCCAAACTAAACATCCCATTGTAAGACGTTCCTGTCATACGAAAGGAGTAGCAACAGATTTAAATAAATGCTAGCCTTGCCAGAAAGAAAAGCTTTGGCAATTCAACCTCCATGCTTAATTTCAAAATCTTTTGGAAAAGGCAAAGAAACTTTCAGTTCCTCACAGGGTGCAGCAGCATTAAAAATAAAATGGTAAATAAAATATTAGTACAAAGTTTCGCAGAGGGTCAATAGGATTCACTTCAGAAATATAACGATCCTTCCAAGAGCATGGCACGATGGTATTTTAAACAAACTTTACATCCATCAAGAATTGCCATTTGCAAAACAAGCAGAAATATTTGATCAAATTTGGCTAAAAATTAAAAAAATATTACTCACCTGTAGATTGATTCTCCAGCACCTTATTCGGTTAACCTTGAAGATGGCCTCTTTGATGTGGCTACTTGGTAACTGGATGCAGCAGTTAATTTCATCATTGCCCACACGAACAACGGCAGGACAGTTAGGTTCCGGATAATCACAGGTGCAGGCCTCAAACTGTATATATCCATAGAACTTTACTTTCGCTATAGATTCAAGGAACTGAGGGAGAACAATTTAAAACAAAGAGATAATGATTGATATATACATTCTCTCTCTCAAGTTCCTGCCAGCCCAGTAGCAGTTGCTGGCAAATGCAACCTTGATTTGGGCTCTAAAAATCCAGGACTATGGGCCTGCTATAGTGCAAGGTTGAAGCTGATTAAAAGAATAAAAATTCAGCACATTTAATTAATCCCACATATTTCAGGGATGCTTAGGTCATATAAAATCTATTGAGATTGTGTACTGTAGAAGCTTGTACAGGAAACTTTGGTTTATCCGGAGGTTGTATGTCCGGAATACTTGATCTAACGGCAAAAATCAGGAGCCGTTTTCTGTAAGTTTTTTTTAGATCTCGTTCTTTTTTTTCCCCCCCAGTCAGCCACTTCAAGGTCTGTAGCTATAGCAACAGCTTCAGCTACAGACGCTTGCAGCTGCAGCCGACTCTTTAGAAGCTGTTGCTAAGCAACAGTGTTTGTTGTCAGATACGGAGATGAAAACCTCCGTATGCTTCAACATTAACTTTGTATGTCCGGCAGTTTTGATAGATCGGCAGCACGCCGGTCCCGTCAGTGCCGGATATCACAAAGTTTCCTGTATTGTGGGTTTGTCCCACCAGTACAACATATATGGTGACATCAAATAACAATGTCTATTGCAAAGATTGCTCTTTGCATAAAACAACAACAACTTGTATTTATGTAGCACCTTCAACATAGTAAAACGTCCCAAGGTGCTTCACAGGAGCGTTATCAAACAAATTTTGACACCGAGCCACTTTGAGGTACTAGGGCAGAGCTTGGTCAAAGAGGTCAGTTTTAAGGAGCGTCTTAAAGGAGGAGGAGAGAGGTGGAGAGGTTTAGGGAGGGAATTCCAGAGCTTGGGGCCTCGGTAGCTGAAGGCACGGCCACCAATGGTTGAGCGATTATAATCAGAGATGCTCAAGAGGGCAGAATTGGAGGAGCGCAGATATTTAGGAGGGTTGTAGGGCTGAAGGAGGTTACAGAGATAAGGAGGGGCAAGATTTGAAAACAAGGATGAGAATTTTTAAATCATGAAAGCACGGAGGAACACGTCACTGAGAAATCCATTGCTTTTGTAAACAAAATAAAATGTAGCATTTGTTTTCTTCTGGTTTTCTTAAAACGGTTTGAATTTGGATGCTTAGTTTATAATCCTTTAAAACCAAGGTTATTTTTATACTAAAAAAAGGACTATTTATTTTGTAGTAGAAATGTAGACTGTGCATTTACTTAAATCATAACTTAAAACCAAATCATTAGATTGTAACAGGGCTTCAGTATCTAACAGTAACTACAAACATGCTAGTTAAAGATTCATGAGCTTCCATCCCATAGCTCAGCAAGGTTAGAATATTGGTAAGAAGAAAAAAATAAAGGTTCTTTTTACTCAAACCTGTAGATGAAATCTTTAAGTTGCATTTTTCAGGCTTAAAAAAATCCATACAAATATGGGAAAATCCATCATTGGGAAGATCCCCTAATTGACTGGTGCGTTGATCGTCTGTCTCAGTACAATATCTGGATAAGTGCATTGCATCCATTTTGGTTTTTTGTAGGCAAGAAAAGAATTTGCCGGAGTGGGGCATCTTGCGGTTATTTAGACTTTTTCCTACGTCCTTCAGCTCAAACATTATTTGCCCTGAAAGTTGCTGGAAGTGTGAGCCGATAACGGCGTGACGAGGGAAACAGGGAACCTGGGACTTGGGTAAACAACTGTGCATCTCCTTAATCGATAAGATTTAAGGATTGAACATAAACAAAGGGAGGACGGAGAAGGAGGGTGAATTCAATGTCAAATCAGATACAGGAAGCGAAATAGAGAGAGAGGAAAAAAATTGGATTAAGAAAGAGAGAAAGAGAACTAGAAAGGAAAATAATTTTTTTTTTTTTTTTTTAAATTGTGACGATTCGAAGTTCGCTGGGAATCTCTTTCTCGCCACAAGTTGCTGGCTAATTTGCACATTAATAACAACGTGCGTTGTTCACATGTCGTTACATTTTTCAGTAAATTCTGGCCCATTGGATTGAACAAAACTAGTCTTACCTCTCTTTTCTTTCCAGCATCCTGGAAAGTTTTCAGTTGCTGGTACTGCTCCTGAGTAGGACTGGTCCAGCCTCTCTCCAGCTCGTACGTAGCCTGAAATTGGAAGGTGGGGGGGGGGGGGGGGGCGGTGGGAAGAGAGGGAAGAAAAATAATAAAATTCCTGCTGCTTATTATATTGTAGTATTTCCAGAGGTGATTTGCTGTAAACTTTTAGTAGAAGTGAAGTGAAATTCTACTTCAGCTATAATTCAATTACACAACCAACAAACCGATGACAAATAATGAACCCCTCATTTTGATTACAAGGCAGTATTCCCATTAAGGGCTTCAAATAATGTCATAACTGAAAAGTTGATCTTGAGCAGTTCGTAACCATCATCTAAACATCATGGCTAAGAGCTTCTGCCTTGAGCGCAATCGGCGATCTGGGTGCAAATTGCGCTAGTTTTTCCAGAAGTGTTTATCATCTCAAGTTTCCGCTCAAACTAATTTGCATATTGCCAAACATAAAATCTGCCATAAACCAGCGCAATCGGGCAGTGCATTAAAAAATATTCCTCGATACATTTAAGACCATTAACCTGGTGTTGTTTTATTAACACAGCTAATAATTGGTTTATCATAAAAAATAAGCATTTTTAATAAGTGTGTCTAGTTCACCACCCATGAGTAACCTGATTTTAAATAACTGAATAAAACTATCTAACCATTTACTAGTTTCATTGGTGCACATTAGTCAGTTTTTAGTAAATTAAAAAAATATTTAAAAGCTTATAAAAAGGTGCCTATTAGTATCCTTGCGCCTAAAAGAAGCAGCTTAATTTTAAAGAGCCTCCCCGAAGGCCCGCAAACGGGTGCTATTAGCGGAAACTCGCCGCGGTGATTAATTCGATCCGGGGGGGGAGCCCGTGGCCAGTTCTGTGGGTGGGGCCGGCTTCCAACGCGATTATTTTTTAAACGGGCGCAAGAAATCGCAGAAACTCTATCTGCACTGTGTAATGATATCAGCAAATAGTGATGTTATTTGCCTGTTTGATTATCATGCCTTACCAGCATAGTTGCATGTATTGATTGCTTATGCCTGACCAGCAGAGGTCATGTGAGAGACAAGCAGAGGAGTTTAGTTTCAGTTTCGCTTTAGATGGATTTCTAACATGATGTCTCCTGTAAATGCTGTTGAACTGAGTTGAACAAACTTTGGATTAAAAGACATTCTCTCTCATAAATGTCTCATCATTGAACCCACAAAGAAATCAATACACACTGAACATAATTTGCGCTTAAAATCCCACGAGCTTTTCGCGCTGGTTTGGCCATTTCGGGCGAAGGCACTGAAAAAAAAAAACCAGCACAACTTAGCGGAAACTCTTGCCCCTCGAGATGGTGGCCTTGCATGAGTGTTGGAAACATATATTGCATAAATTCTTACATCTTTATGCAGTTCCCGTCAAATTTTTCCAATTATAAATTCCCAGGTCCACATGTATAATGGAAACTGTCAATGCAAAGTTGTCACAGTGTAATTACACCTGGCTGCCAGTGGAGGTGCTGGAGGAGGGAGGAAGAGGTGCGATTGCAACACGACAGTGTACACAATCAGTCTCTGTTACAAATGTGGTTATTGACATTTATGGTGGGAAAGGCTGACAGGAAGTGCGCACGGATGATAGATTCTAAAATATATCTACCCGCACACACACACACACACACACACACACACACACACAATGAAGCTCACAAAGGCAGCTTCATTCCAATTTAATTTGTTTTGCTCGAGTGGAAGTTATACAAATAAGTATAGATATGGATGATCCAACATTTTATGTATACAGTGGAGTATCTTCCTGCTTTATACTCCTGTCTACTTTTTTTGCTAAGTTAGCAAAAAGTGGTAAATATATCCCATGATATCTACTCCTGATAAAAAATGGACCAGTCATCTACATGACAATTGGTGGGAGTTGAATGATGTAGGTTGCAATGTTAGATTGCTGCCCTGCAATTTTGACATTTGGAGTCGGAAAAAAATCTCCTGGCTTTATCTTTTTAGCAACGTTATTGAAGGTTAGTCACCTGTTGCAGAAGATTGAAGAAGGTTCGTAAGATTCATAATACTACATCAACATAAGATCGAGGAACAGCATCTCATCTTTCGATTAGACACTTTACAGCCTTCTGGACTCGACACGGAGTTCCAACAATTTCAGACCAGAACCTCGGCCCCTACTTTATCAGATGACAGCTGTTGACGATTCTTCTCTTCCCATTTACACCTCTTCTAGACTCATCGTTTGCTTTTTCACTTGTCCCATTACCATCTCCTTTTGCCTCGCACCATCATCCCTTTTGTCATTTAATCTCTCCTGCCTTCCAACCTATCACAGACCTTCCCTTTTGTTCTTTTCTTCCCTCCCCCCTTTCTCTTCCCCCGCACTGACTTAAAACTTGTTACATCTCTAACTTTTTCCAGTTCTGCTGAAAGTTCTAGTTCATTGCCCCGAAACGTTAACTCTGTTTCTCTCTCCAGAGATGCTGCCTGACCTGCTGAGTATATAATACAAACAGAAAATGCTGGAAATAATGTGCCTGGTCTGTGGAACAGACTTGGTAGGCTGAATGCCCTTTTGTTCTATACTTCTCATATTCAATCGGAGTTCACTCAGCTAGTTACATTCACACCGAGCATTTACTATACTACAGTACTACTGATGTCCGCAGAAATCTATTTCCCTTACCTGGCTATACAATAGCGTGACACCACCACTACTTTCCATAAGCATTTTATCCTCCAAGGGATCCAAGTAACTGAGAAGAAAGGAAATATAATCTCGTTAATTTGGTTAAAAAGACTGGAAACCACCTCAATTGCAAGACACGTCTGCAAACACAAAATAAACTTGGCTCATTCATTGAATTTAATGCACTGACTCTGGTATTCCAAAAAGGTCCAGATGTTGACATTTTGCCCTTAGATATGGTATTGCAATCATGCATAAAAGTGCCCATTCAGGCAGCGGTTTGTGAAGAAACAATGCAGATTTACATACAAGTCCCGTTTGTTTCTACATTTTGTTTCCACAGATTTTCTTCCTATGATCCCCCCCCCCCCCCATTTTGATTCTTTTGAGCTCTGCTTTACTTTTAATTTTTCCTTAAGCGGCATAGATCCTACTTAAATGGAGGCTCTAGGAATAGCCTTCTTCCTACATCGAGCCCATTAACTTACAATAGATCTCCCCAATCCTCCTCAGAACACAAAAGAACCAAGCCATCATCATCAGCAAGGCTAGGGGCAGAGCGCTGCAAGCTTATGGAGAGCAAAAGCAGAGAGTCAGGGCTGGCTAAAGATGGTAAATATTTTGGCAGCAACAAGGCTTCCCATAGCCCTTCCCAAGGAGGAGCTTTCTCAAAGGAGCAAAGACTCACTACATAGGGATTTCTCAATAGGCAGGAAAGAATCCTCCGAACAGAATAGAAAACGGCATTTATTGATTATCATTTCCTGTGGATTATCTTTGAGGGTAATAAATGCAGAGATTCCTAGGAGAGGTCTTCCATTGTGCGTGTAGAAATAGTTATTGTGTACATCAGATGGTTCAGCTGGTTAAAGCAGCAATTAGCTGGACCACATTGACCAGAAGATTGTAGGTTTGGGTGCTGGTCTGTGCTGAGTTAGCTAATTTTAGGTGACAGTACTACAATTGGGTTCAGTGCCGCTACTCTGTGAAGCTGGGGTGGGTGGTGGGTGGTGGGGGGCGAGAATCAGACAAGGTTCCTGATTAATAACTGCTGGAAAATGGACATGTGAAGACGTTAGGCGAGAACAGGCTTGGGCATGGCTGCAATGGCCTAAAATGAACAAATAGTCTGGTAACACCTATTGTTTTGACTCGCAGATGGATAATCGCCACTAAAACAAGATTCGAGAGGGTGCCTGTGAAACCAGATCCCAGCGAGAGTCAATTCTGTCAGGAAGGGAGGAGTGGAGGAAACAATTTTTTTATAAAAGGACATCAACAGGACAAGTACCATCTGGATCCATCTTTTACCAAAGTTTCACAATACTTGGAGAACTATTTTTTTTAAATGTTAGATACCAACCACAGGTCTGATCTTCCTCATTCTTTGAGTGTAATTCAACTCCATTGCTCCTCCCTTCCAGTTCCTCGGTTCTCTTTTGGGCTGTCTGGATCTTGGACCTGGAAGGTTGCCTAAATTGTTTTGATACTTTGCTGGTTATTTCCGGCAACTCTTTACTTATGTGCCAAGGAGAAATTTCTTTGTGAAGGAAAGGTTTACAGAGAAACCTGTAATTATTTCCAATCAGTGGAAGTTTCACTGGGCTGCACACTGCATCCAATGTCAAGGACAACTGCGTTATATCTAGCTGCATACACTGCCCATAGGAACAGGAGTAGGCCATTCAGCCCCTCGAGCCTGTTCCGCCATTCAATGAGACCATGGCTGATCTGTATCCTAACTCCATCCACCTGCCTTGGCTCCATATTGCTTAATAACCTTGGCTAGCAACAAATCTAATTGAGCTAGCAGAGTGAAGAAGAAAAATTACAACCAAACACAGCAAGACAAAATTATTCGAGTAATTCTATTGGTCGGTTTGTGAACAATAAATTTTGGGGGGGGGGGGGGCAGCGCAGGGGGTGGAATGGAGGGATTTGATTACTTGATTTGCGGGACCTTCCTTCCTCATTTATCTACTTTTAATTTGTATACATTTAATCAATTGGCTAGTTCACTGGTAGCTTAACAGAAAGGAAATTAGAAAAGTTAATTATGATTTGTGCCCTACAGACAAGTGACACATACAGACACACACTCAGATGTTGTACTGGAGCAAAAGCAGATGTGGGAATGAGAATTTTCGTGAAACAGAGAGTGAAGCATTCTGAGTTAATAAGGACATGAAGAACAGATGAATTTTAATGATCTGCATTTCACTTTGTCAGTAAATACTGCAAGTATTCCAGCAAAAAGTATAAAAGTAATTACTGAAGCACCAAAATGCAAACGGTTCCATTTGGCTTATTAAGCCATGGACAAGGCTGACTGGCAGTGAATCAGACTGAAACCTTTGGATAATGTTTATTCTCTCAGTCACTAGGGCAGTTTTCACAGGTTCTTCCAGACACCAGGGCAGGGGGTAGTCTCTTCCCACCCCAACCCCAAGGGACTTCTGGGGGCTGATTGCTCAGAATCTTAGCTACCATTTTGTACTGAAAGCATTGAAAAGTCGAGCAGCTTTGGTCAACAGTAGGGTCCCCAACCATCCCAGAATAGGGGATCCCTCCCCCGAGCGCTGCCTCCAGCAGCCCGGGAGATGTGGAATTAAACTTCCCGGAACTTGTCGCATAAGAGCTGCTGGTGTAAAACCACGAGCAAAGATATTCAACTACAGGAAGACCAATCTTCATAAGGTGAATGCAATAACATTTGTAGAAATTGAGTGATCAGAATGTCACGTGATCGGACCTCCAGGAATGCCTCCAACCAGCGTTGGAAACCCTAGTCAGCAGATCACTTTCAAATCCTTCACAGCCAGTTTCTGACTCCAATATTACATAGGATATACAGCACAAACAGGCCATTTGGCCCAACCAGTCCATGCTGGCACTTATACTCCACTCGAGCCTCCTCCTGTCTTTCCTCATCTAAATCTATCAGCGTAACCCGCTATTCCCTTCTCCCTCATATGCTTGTCCAGCCTCCCCTTAAATGCATCTGTACTATTCGCTTCAACCACTCCCTGTGGTACAGGAAACTTTCTGGTATCCGGCACAGACGGGACCGAGCTGGTGCCGTTAGATCAAAACTGCCATAGAAACCAGCGCTAATGTTAAAACATAGAGCTCAGAGCTCCGTGTGAAGCAACAAACCCTGTTGCTTAGCAACAGCTTCAAAACAGTCGGCGCAGCTTGCAAGCGTCTAGCTGAAGCTGTTGCTTAGCTACAGAGATGCTTGCAGAGCCAGGAATGGAGAAAAGAAGCAACGAAAAGAAAAAAAATCTGAACCGACTCCTGAATTTTGCCGGTAGATAGAGCTTTCCGGACATTTAACCTCCGGATAAACGAAAGTTTCCTGTAGCGAGTTCCACATTCTCACCACTCTCTGGGTAAAGAACTTCCTTCTGAATTCCCTATTGGATTTCTTGGTGACTATCTTATATTGATGGCCTCTAGTTATGCTCTTCCCCACAAGTGGAAACATTGGGCCATATTTTCCGATCGGAGGTTTCCCGCGTGCGGAGGCCTCCAATCTGGAAAAAAATCTACGCACTTACCTGAGGGCTCCAGAGGTGCGTATAGTTCCAATGCTGGGCCTCTCCAAACTCCAAATGCGCAGGACCCTACATATCCCAGAGGCGCATGCGCTTCGCAAGCATCCCTGGGATCACGTGGGCCATGGGGAGCTAATAGGAGAAGGGAATCTCCCTTCATACACTTGACAGACCTGTCAAATATATGAATGGAGATCAATGAAAAACCATAGTAAAACTTTAAATACATTTATAAAAACCATCACCTTTTTAAAATTAGTTGAAATTACAATAAATTAAATATTTTAAACCAAAATTTTATTTTTTGAAAAAAATTAAAGTATTTTTTTACAGGGCTAAAAATAAACTTACCTTTTTTAAAAAAAAAAAGTATTTTAAAATGATAAATGACTGAAAATGTTGTTGTAACTTTTTTTCAACTCTTATCCTGGTAAAAGCAAGCCTTTACCATGCGTAAGAATTGTAAGGGTTTTCTGCGGGCGGAGGGTCTCCAGAAAGCGGAACTATCTGCCCGCAGAGGCCCTTCTCCAGGGCAGGCATCCGATCTGTCAAGAGTATTCTTGACAGATCGGAAATGCCGGTTTTCAGTGCATGTGCTGTGCATGCCTGAACCGGCATTTCCGATGTCCCTACAGGTGTGTACACAGCCCGTACCCACCCGTAGGGATCGGAATATCCGGGCCATTCTCTCTGTATCCACTATCAAAACCTTTCATAATTTTAAAAACCTCTATTAGGTCACCCCTCAGCCTGCTCTTTTCAAGAGAAAAAACCCAGCCTGTTCAACCTTTCCGGATATGTATACCCTCGCATTTCTGGTATCATCCTTGTAAATCTCTGCACACTCTCCAGTGCCTCTATATCCTTTTTATAATATGGCGACCCGAACTGCACGCAGTACTCCAAGTGTAGTCTAACCAAGTTTCGATACAGGTTTATCATAACTTCCCTACTTTTCAATTCTATCCCTCTAGAACTAAACCCTAGTGCTTGTTTTTTTTTTTTATGGCCTTGCTAACCTGTGTCTCTACTTTAGTGATTTGTGTATTTGTACTCCGAGATCCCTTTGTTCCTCTACCCCACCTAGGCTCGCACCCTCCAAGTGATGTGACCTCCCTATTCTTCCTACCAAAATGTAATACCTCACTTATCGGTGTTGAACTTCATTTGCTAATTATATGCCCATTCTGCAAGTTTATTAACGTCCTCCTGTAATTTGTTGCAGTCCTCCTCAGTATTGATTATCCCCCCAAATTTAGAAATTGTGTTTTTGATTCCAAAGTCTAAATTGTTAATGGAAATTGTGAACAGCAGTGGTCCCAGCACTGATCCTTGTGGAACACCACTACCCACTTTTTTTTATTTTGAATGCACCTCTCATTACTCATCTCATCATCCAATGTCATGTCCACCTGTTCTATTTCCCTGGTAAATACCAAAGCGAAATGATGATTTAATATTTCTCCCATCTTCCTATCGTTACCTGTGGTATTGTCCTGTCTATCCATTAATGGCCCTATTCCCATCTCAACCTTCCTTTTTTTAATTGATGTGCCTGTAAAATATTTTACTATTTTGTTTTATGTTCCTTGATAACTTAATTTCATAGTTTCTCTTTGCCTTCCTAATTGTTTTTTTGACTTCTCTCCTAATCCCGTCGTATTCTCTCTTATCATGCATGCCTAAGAACATAAGAACACAAGAAATAGGAGCAGGAATAGGCCATACGGCCCCTCGAGCCTGCTCTGCCATTCAATAAGATCATGGCTCCTCTGCTGTCTACAGGAAACTCTTTTTTATCCGACACCGACGTGGTGCCGGTTCATCAAAAATTCCGGATAACCGAGAGCTATAGTAAAAGATATGGAGAGTGGAGAGCTCCGTATAAAGCAACAAACCCTGTTGCTTAGCAACAGTCGCAGAACAATGGCCACAAGTTCCAAGCGTCTCTGTAGCTTAGCAACAGCTGCAGCCACACCCGATTGCACAGCAACAGATCGAGGAAGGCAAGTAATATGAAGTAAAACTTACCTGAACCTACTCCTGAATTTTGCCAGTTAACCGAGATTTCCGGTTATTTTAGGTGCTGGTAAATCGAGAGTTTCCTGTATATACTTAATGTATGCCTCTTTCCTTACCCTAAATTGTTTGATTTTGTCTTTATTAATCCATGGAGTCTCAGTGTTATATCTGTTCTTTCCTTTTAGTGAAATATATTTTTCCTGCACTCTGTTGAACACAGTTTTAAATGTTTTCCATTGTCGTTCTACATCATTGTTTGCCAATATTGTTGCCTTTTTTTTTTATCTTCCTAAGTGCTATTCTCAGCCCCTCAAAATCAGCTTTTCTCCAATTTATTAACCTGGTCTTTGTCATACTTATATCCTTCTCTATTATCATCTTAAAGTGTATTATATTATGGTCACTATTGCCTATATGTTCCCCTACTTTTACTTCTCTTATCTGCTCTGGCTCATTCCCCATAACTAGATCCAATAGAGAATCCTTCCTTGTTGGGCTTTTTACATATTGGGTTAGGAAGGAGTCCTGTAGACATGTAGGAACTCCATTCTCTTATCCCCTTTACCTACCTCTTCTGTCCAATTAATATCGGTATAGTTGCATATGATCTCAAGGGTGATGGCTTATGCAAATTCAACCTGAAAAACTAGTGACAGTAGGACAGGCGCTTAAAACTTAATCCAGATCAATACTGCTTCAGGGAGGGATTGGATCTGATTGGAGTCTTTCCTTCTACATGGTGAGGCAGTGGCAGCTAAGTCTGGGGCATCGCCCAATGCCAACGACTTGGGTGGCGGAGGCTGAAGACTGAAAGTCCAAACCAGCTATTTGAAATATCTATTTAATTATTTGCAAAGCAGATCAATCGTGCTCTCTTTTTTTAAATCAATACTTTAAATGAATCAAATTGCTTTTAATTATGTAAGCCTCAATGGTTCTCTGAACGAAGTGAAGCTGGGCGCATCATATGGAGTATGCCTGACTCCTGTGGTGGAACAAGGTACAACCTTGAAAACAGCCTCCATATTTCTTTGGCCCACAAAGAAAATGGACATCAAACACTCCAAAGTAAAGTTGACCAAAAAATGAAACTTAAAAAAATTATATAAATAACTTTATACTTATGGACCAGTATTTTATGCAAACAAGGCAGACCAGTCACTCCCATCAAACAGTGCATCTGAAGTGAAAGTTTGCTTTTTTTTGGCTTGCATTTTTTGGTGGATTATTGTGCTCAAGATCAGGATCATCAGTGATGGGGAATGGAGATATTCCTGCAACATACATCACCTATAACCATGGCACAAACATTGCTTTACATTTTTATGGATGGATTCAATGTTTCAGATTCTGCTACAGAAATTCAAATCTAACTCAACATTTCTAAATCCCTTTTTTCGCTTCTTCATTTTACTTCCTTATTATCAAGCACATCTGCGTTACTTCTCCTTTTCAGTTTATTCTTCAAGTTTCTTTTTGTGCTGTTGGTGGACTTCTACGTATTAAATTGGAATAGACTAATTGATAAAACTATATTGGGAGAGGTCAGAATTCACACCGTTGACATTTGGATCTCCCATACGGATTTATGGTAATTTATTTAATGCTGCACGGTATTAATTCAACCTAATGTCCACACAAGCCTTTAGGAAATTCCAAAATCGATTCCCCTCATAAATCAAATACAAAGTTTCATAAAATTATGACAATGATTAAAAACAGATACTAAAACAAGCAGTTAGGAAATGGAGGGTGTACAAATATCATAAGGAGTGTTACATAAAGCACTGTTTAGATCAGTTAATGATCTGCACATGTTTCTAGAACCTCTCATCACAATGTCTCCACTGTAATAAATAGTGATGTACACCTCGGTGAACACTCATAGCCACCATTTATTGAATTAGTTCAGAAAAAAAAAAGAGCACAAACTGGAATCTTCCTTACCAAGCACTGGACTTGAACTAATCCTCGGTCACAATTCAACTGCTTTCCCCAATCAGCGAGTGGGTAAATCCAATGCACCATAGAGGTTCAATCCCTGATCTGTGCTAGATTAACTAAATAGCAGTCTTCGATTAACCAAGGAAGGGTGCTGAAGTAGGTTCAAGCGATAATGGCTCGGATTTTGTGGTCAGCGGCAGACGAATGGCGCTCACCATTCATTACACTTACACACAGATATTCTGTGGGCTTTTTCACTGCGACTTGTTAATTAGTGAGTCAAAACAGCGCGTCTCCTTAACCAATCAGCCTGAAGAATCCTTACATAAGAAATAGGAGCAGCAGTAGGCCATTCGGCCCCCTCGAGCCTGCTCCGCCATTCGATAAGATCATGGCTGATCTTCTACCTCATCTCCACTTTCCTGCACTATCCCCATATCCCTTGGTTCCCTTAATATTCAAAAATCTATCGATCTCTATCTTGAATATACTCAACGACTGAGCCTCCACAGCCCTCTGCGGTAGAGAATTCCAAAGATTCACCACCCTCCAAGTGAAGAAATTTCTCATCTCAGTCCTAAATGGCCGACCCTTTATTCTGAGACTGTGACCCCTGGTTCTAGACTCCCCAGCCAGGGGAAACATCCTCCCTGCACCTACCCTGTCAAGCCCTGCAAGAATTTTGCATGTTTCAATGATATCATCTCTCATTCTTCTAAACTCTAAAGAATATAGCCGAGTGAGACACGCAGATTCTAAACCAGAAAGTGTCAGTTAGAATATTTAATTCAATGCCAAATCATTTGCAGAAGTCTCCAACATTCATTAAAATCTGAAGGAATGAGACTCCACATTTTTAAAAAGTAAATTTTCAGTCCCAGAAAGGTTGTTTGGCAGTAATTAAGACTTAACACACCGTTAAAAATTCACTTCCACTTGAATGGACACGCCCTAACTTTCTCTGGCATGTTTAGTGGGCAAGTACTGCAACTTCACACCCTTCATGTGTTTGAATGCCGAGTCGCTCAACGAGATACCAGCACAGCGGAGCTTCTGGAGGAGCAGGGCAGCAACTTCCTCATTTCCGCATTTAACTGCTGTCCAATTTGCTCCCGAATGAGCACTGATAGCCTCACTGTTATTCTTACTGCAAAATTCGGGCCATAATTAGATTAGGAGAAGGAATCAAGGGGATGGGCGAGAAGGAATCGAGGGGATGGGCGAGAAGGAATCGAGGGGATGGGCGAGAAGGTGGGGGTAGTCTATCAAAACTTGAATGGTTTTGTTGGGCCCAATGGTCTTTCCCCACTAAAAATTCACCTCAGTCAAATTGAAAACTTCAAGCCTCCAAAACTATCCAATATAAAATTATACAGATCCTGCTATTAGCAAACTTAATATTCAGGTCAGTTTGCTGCTTTTAATAACAACAGAATACCTTTATTGCGCATCTCTGTAGAATCCCTTCGGTTATTTTTCCTAATTTAGGTTTCTCCATGCCACTCTTCAGCCAAGAGAGCAAGCAAGTGTCCAGCTCACAATGGTGGTCTACAGCCAGGTGTGCCGAGGTATAGTTAGTGATTAGATAACTAATTTCTGATGTTCTTTCCTACTTGTAGCAAAACAACTTGTTTTCACCCAGGCGAGATTGGGAATTCGTAGTATGGACAAGGATTCCAAATTGCCAGTTTCTAACACACACTGCTTAAAACGATCAACTGGGACTGGCTGGTGAAAAAAATGATTAAGTGCTAATTTAAAAGTGCACGCTGGCAGAATAATTGACAAGTTAGATTTAATTGCAATTTGCAGAAATCCATGTAGCACGTAGTACAGTGACAGCTGTCAGTCATGTGATAGACAGTCAGGTTCAATAACACCATTGCCTCAGCTAAGATTAGTTAACTCAGCATAGACTGGGGATCAAACGCAGGACATTGCTGGTCTGTGCTTTAACCAGTCTGGTTTAATAATACCGGCACCTAAACAGAGACCAGCCAACTCAACAATGAACGCAGACTGAACCTGGAACAATTCTGGTTTGTCTGTCTCAGCCACTCACTGCTTTGTGCAGCTGAGTCAGTCATCAGGGAAGCAGAGAAAAGCAAATTTGATTTCGAAATTCTGTGCCCCAATGATACTATTGCACCAACTTGCGAGTGCAAGACAGTCTCCCCTCTGGGGCCAAAGCAGTGTTGCCCTTCGGGTGACTTGTCAGGAAGCCCAATTGAGTAACACGTAAAAGGACACTCCCCTCACCCGCTCATCTTTTAGATTTGAATAATGGAATCTAAATATTTTTTAAATGTCACTTACTTAATTATTAAAATCCCTTTTATTAGCTGTTTTCTCCTCAATTCAAGGCCTCGGGCATCATTCCCTGGCTTTGGTTTTGGGCAAGTGACCTGCTTCCGGGCCTAATAGTGTCTGAGATTCAAACACAGGGGCACTTTGAGAGTCACAGTTCTCATAGCTCACTTTTCTCTACATTTAATTAGACTGTGTTAGCAGGGTTAGCTCACTTTTCTCTACACTATTAGACTGTGTTAGCAGGGTTAGCTCACTTTTCTCTACACTATTAGACTGTGTTAGCAGGGTTAGCTCACTTTTCTCTACACTATTAGACTGTGTTAGCAGGGTTTATGACAGCTACTGAAATCGTTTTGACTGAAACAAGAACCTCTTGATGATAGCAAGCAGTTTCCTGAAAAGAGCCCTCACCAAGGGGCCATGGTGACTAGGTTAACCAGACATACAAAGCTAACAAGTTGGTTTAGCTACACAGGGATGAAAATAGCTAACTTGCAACCAATATTTAAGGTTACCGGACCATATTTAGGGAAAAGTCGATTGGCTTTTTCCATAAACACATACAAATCTTTTTTGTGGGGGATGAAACATGACCTTCCTCTTCTACAGTGTATAAAGAGTTAGGTAGAGCAAATCCAATGTAGCCAGTAAGGAGGACAGAATAGAGAGAGAAAAGTTCAAGTTGTCCCTCTAGTGCAGACCTTGTACAGTGCAAGAAAGGTTCAGACTGGCTAAAAGCCTCAAGTTGTGGATGAGTATGCAGTGATAAATTTGCATTCTTTTTTGCAACTGCACTTGAAAAATCAAGAAACTGAACCTAAATGGTGCTATTTGCATTCTCTCTGACTGGTTGCAGCTCATGTCAGTCATGCCAAGTGCTTTCCCATAGCAGTCATGAGCGATTGATGTTTTCTTTCAAGTCCCACACTATTTCCTATACGGTGAGGTTCAACAGGTGCCATGCTGTTATTGTGGCCCCAGTAGGAGATCACCCATTCTCTAGTCTCCTTCAAATGATCTGCGTTACTCCCACTGCACAGAGAGAAGCGAGAAATCGGGCGAGAGTGATCGAGCAAGATGCAGGGCGGGCGAGACCGAGAGCGCGCGGGAGCGAGATCGAGGGCGGGAGAGAGAGAGCGGGAGCGAGATCGAGGGCGGGCGAGAGAGAGAGAGAGAGCGGGAGCGAGATCGAGGGCGGGCGAGAGAGAGAGAGCGGGAGCGAGATCGAGGGCGGGCGAGAGAGAGCGCGGGAGCGAGATCGAGGGCGGGCGAGAGAGAGAGGGCGGGCGAGAGAGAGAGAGCGGGAGCGAGATCGAGGGCGGGCGAGAGAGAGAGAGCGGGAGCGAGATCGAGGGCGGGCGAGAGAGAGCGGGAGCGAGATCGAGGGCGGGCGAGAGAGAGCGGGAGCGAGATCGAGGGCGGGCGAGAGAGAGCGGGAGCGAGATCGAGGGCGGGCGAGAGAGAGCGGGAGCGAGATCGAGGGCGGGCGAGAGAGAGCGCGAGCGAGATCGAGGGCGGGCGAGAGAGAGCGCGAGCGAGATCGAGGGCGGGCGAGAGAGAGCGCGAGCGAGATCGAGGGCAGGCGAGAGAGAGAGCGAGCAAGGTCGAGGGCAGGCGAGAGAGAGCGCGCGCGCGAGTGAGATAGAGCGCGCGAGCAGGAGATCGAGGGCGGGCAAGAGAGCACGAAAGAGAGAGAGAGAGCGAGATCGAGGGCGGGCGAGAGAGAGGGCACGCGAGCGAGATTGAGGGCAGGCGAGAAAGAGAGAGAGAGAGAGCGAGAGCGCGAGCGAGATCAAGATCGAGGGCAGGCGAGAGAGAGCGAGCAAGGTCGAGGGCAGGCGAGAGAGAGAGAGAGAGAGAGAGAGCAAGAGAGAGCGCGAGCGAGATCGAGGGCGGGCGAGAGAGAGCGCGAGCGAGATCGAGGGCAGGCGAGAGAGAGAGCGAGCAAGGTCGAGGGCAGGCGAGAGAGAGCGCGCGCGCGAGTGAGATAGAGCGCGCGAGCAGGAGATCGAGGGCGGGCAAGAGAGCACGAAAGAGAGAGAGAGAGAGAGAGAGAGAGAGCGAGATCGAGGGCGGGCGAGAGAGAGGGCACGCGAGCGAGATTGAGGGCAGGCGAGAAAGAGAGAGAGAGAGCGAGAGCGAGATCAAGATCGAGGGCAGGCGAGAGAGAGCGAGCAAGGTCGAGGGCAGGCGAGAGAGAGAGAGAGCAAGAGAGAGCGCGAGCGAGATAGAGGGCGGGCGAGAGAGAGAGAGAGAGAGAGAGAGGCGGGCGAGAGAGAGAGCGCATGAGACCGAGGGCGGGTGAGAGAGCAAGGTTGAGGGCAGGCGAGAGAGAGAGAGCGCGCATGAGATCGAGGGCGGGTGAGATAGAGTGCGAGTGAGCAACAATGCAGCGTTCCCATAGTCCTTCATTGATGTGTTAGCCTAGATTACATGCTAAAAATCCCTGAAGTGCGGCTTGAACCCACTACCTTCTGAAGTATGGGTGAGAGTGCTCCATCTGAGCCAAGCTGACACTTAAGAATGTAATTCAAATGTTCCAGAACAGAATGAGCATCTGTCGTTGCTGGGGTTCAGGGGTCTCAGATAGACTGCAACAGGGAGGCAAGAGGTGACCGGTGAATTAGTAGCAATTTACATCCACTTCACTAATTGGTCAAATTGTCACCCATCAACCAACAGGGACTGATTGCCAACTTAAACATCCTCAATCCACAACCATAAGGCAAAACCATAAAGAACAGGGATGACAGCATTGGCTGATAAAATGCATCTGTTAAATAAGGACATTTGGAACGAACTTGAAAAGAACAAAATTCCAGGCATTAACAAACGAACACTGGCTTTCAACTAAGCCCGACATGAAATGAATAGAAATAGATAGCAGATGCTTGGCAATAACGCATGTTATGAAACACAATGTACAGACAGTAAGGAAACTGTGTAGCAACAAGCCAAACAATATGGTAACATCCAAAAGGTGCTTGGGTGTTGCTACAGCACATCCTTTCTGAAATAAAAACCATAAAATGATTCAAGCCCAATACAAAAGCCAGTTTGTAACGAGAAAATTTGCTAAGTTTAAACAACCTATATTTTTCCACTGATAAAATTGCTATTCACTTCACATTCTATCAAATTCCTGGAAAATAAGGCATCTAGCATCACACAACCCTTCTCTCTTCTCTTTGACTTTCCTCCCCCACAGTTTATGAAGCTGGCTGCTCGAGACTCTCAGACTACCTCGGAACACATGCCAGCAACGAAATACCAAGCGCAGATAGAACGTCCGTTGTTTTGCAGTCAATTCACAAGTAAATGTGTTGACACAGGGAAGTTTGCCTGTAAATTGTGCCAAAGCTCTGGGAACCAATTTCAAGCATTTTCAATTTAAGTTGAAACTAGTTCACTCTACCGTGTCAATTTTCTTCCACCCTGAAGCAGCCTACACTGAACTTTGAACAGAAAATACACACCCTCAAAAGAAACGTCCCTGTAGTGTTCAGTAAATATCTTGCATCATTATTCTGGAGTTACTTAGCATGAGTCATACGGGTACAGTCAGACGTGACGCTACAATTTTTAATTTAAGACAGGAAAATGACGAGACAAAAAGAAAACACATTTTGTTCACAGGTTGACTCAAACAACTGTCAGAAAAAGAAACACGTCGGTCAACGATGTTCATGCTTTTTGTCTTCACAGGCCCCACAGTCCAGGTCATGGAGGTCCAAAGGGCACTTATAAAGTTTAAATCCATGTACCTATTGTAATTTGCTTTATCTCAAATAGGCCGATGCTAACAGAGCTTGGTTTTAGAATTTAGCTAGCAACAAGGCAAAAGTACTAAAATAACCTTGTCCAAACTCTCGGGCCACAAAATCCAAACAGGACAAACCAACAAATAAGAAATATGAGAGTCAGAGACTTGCGTTGCCTGGGATTCTGAAGCTACATCCCCACATGGCCCACTAGGCTGCAGTTTGGTCATCCCTGACTTGGACACTTTCATACCTATTCATGGCTTTTTAAACTGTTCAATGTCACATTCTCTGAGGTTTACCCTTCCCTCCCCAATCTTTAAGTGGCAGAAGAACCGGATGGAGATGGAGACAAGTGTAACGAGGACTGATGTCTCACAATTAACCCTGGTGGTCGCTGGATACAGTCTCCCAGAATTTCTGAAGCGGATCTTCAGCAGAACCGCCCAAGGAACATCATAAACGACCGTACTCAGCCAGTTGTCATTTCCTCCGGGAGTTCTGACAATCTCCCTCCCGCCTGCGGAAATTCCAGGTGAATTCCTTTGTAATTCTTTGTGAGAAACCATCCAAAGGCTTCTGGCTTCAAAAATAGCTCTTCAACATGATTAACATTGAAGGCATAACTCTACTTCTAAAGGCACAGGTTTTCAAACGGAGCTTCCTGGACTCTAAGGAATCTACAAGGAGATTCCCAAGGTCATCCAGTATCTTGTTTCTCTTGTACTTGTTGATTTACTTGCACATTACTTACGTTACTGTATTTTCTGTAATATAGCACTGCTATTGAACCCATTCCTTTGGGTACCTGATAATATTTTTCAGAAATTAGGAAAATTGTCCACTGGCAATGAGTCAATATTCGCAGTGGTCCACCACACAGAAAAGTTGAAAGCCATTGCTCCAAGACAACACCATAAAGAACTGAAGAGTTCAATCCCCTCCGTATATAATTTAATTTAAACCACTTTTAACCCACAACACTTTCTCCCTCTCAAGACAACAACTTGTATTTATATAGCACCTTTAACAAAGTAAAACTTCCAAAGGGGCTTCACAGGAGCATAACCAGACAGAAATTGACACGGAGCCAAAGGAGACATTAGGACAGGTGACCAAACACTAGGTAAGAGAGATCGCTTTTAAGGAGCATCTTAAAAGGAGAGTGAGGTGGAGAGGCAGAGAGGTTAGGAGAAGGAATTCCTGAGTTTATGGCCTAGATGACAGAAGGCCCAGCCGTCAATGGTGGGCCGAAGGAAGTGGAGGATGCACAAGAGTCTACAGTTGGAGGAATGCAGAGTTCTTGGACAGATGTATGACTGGAGGAGGTTACAGAGATAGGGGGGGGGCGAGGCCAGAGAGAGATCTGAACACAAGAATGAGAATTTTAACATTGAGGCATGGCTGGACCGGGAGCCAATGTAGGTCAGTGATCACAGGAGTGATGCGTGAACAGGACTTGGTGCAAGTTAGGATATGGGCAGCAGAGTTTTGGATGAGCTTTAAGTTTACAGAGAGTGGAAGATGGAAGGCCAGCCAGGGGAGCGTTGGAATAGTCGAGTCTAGAGGTAACAACGGCATGGATAAGGCTGCATCAGCAGATGAGCTGAGGCGGGTGATGTTATGGAGGTGGAAGTAGGCTGTCCTTGTGATGGAGAGGATATGGGGTCGGAAGCTCTGCTCAGGGTCAAAGGCTGCAAACGGTTTGGCTCAGCCTGAGACAGTGGCCAGGGTGGGGGATGGAGACGGTGGAGGGGACCAAAGACAATGGCTTCAGACTTCCCAATGTTTAAACGTTTAAAAATGTTTTAAATTTTAATGTTTAAAGACAAATGATGCTGTACCGACAGTTACCCCAAGATTACTACAAAACTCAGCCTCCAGTTAAAACATGTTCCCTATAAACACACAGTAAATGTTCACATGGCAGCTGTTGATGATTCTGCCATTCCATTTACATCTCTTCTCGACTCATCTTTTGTTTCTTTACTTGTCCCATTACCATCTCCTTTTGCTTTGTACTATCATCCCTTTTATCATTTAACTCTCCTGCCTTCCACCCTATCACAGACCTTCCTTTGTTCTTTTGTCCCCTCCCCCCTTTCCCTGCCCCTACACTTGCTTAAAATCGGTTACATCTCTAACTTTTTCCAACTCTGATGAAAGGTCATCCACCTGAAACGTTATTTTCCCAATGTCAGATGTCGTATACAAATTACCTGTATCTAGTCATGTTTAAAACATGTCTACATATACTTTCAATGAGTCTCTTTAGGTTTAAATTTTGGTCTTTAAGGATATCTTTGCTCTTTCCAATCTTGGAGTTTATTTCTGACCTTTTAGGCGATGGAAGCACAATTTCACTGCATGACTCAGTCACCGATTCTTCAACTGTGCAGTGTCTTCTTCAACTACGACCTTCTTTACGTCAGGCAATTTATTAAGACCTGATAGAACAGGCAAGTGCAATGTGGTTCATCGCAATAATAAAAAAGACATCTTCTGATTTCTGTTTGAAAGTTCTAACAAAATGTTCTACCTCTCTATTTCAATTGGGATGATAAAAGGTGAAGAAAAAAATTACATATTAAAAATTCTTGGGATATAAAAGTGAGTGCCACTGTTTGGAATCTGTCCTTCTGGTAAACCAGGAGGATGAAGAAAAACAATTCTCAGTCCATTACTAGTGGTTGTTGAATGGTGGACATGGAAGGAATATGGGGCACTTGAAGTCACCTGGATAGCATCCACCAAAAAATAAATCTAATTCATAAGCATTCCTACAAAAATCAATAGAAATCTGTCACCATGGTCTTGAAGGCCAAATCAGTAATTAGTTAGCCTCGTAACAGGTTAAGATTCAGGTGCTTAATAAGATTGACACTCGCATAAAGCCTGGTCAATAGCAGAATCCAAACTTAGCCACCGAACATGCATATTAGCTAGGGCTATCATTCACACCATATCAGAATGTTCTCATGTTAATTCACCAATACCTGACCTTAATTTGAACTGGTATGATAACTCATAATCCTAACAGCAGGCAGCCTTCTTCCAATTAATTCATCCTTTTCCACTTAAGAGTTTCACCTCTACTGTTCAATTATTCTTCGTTGTTCAACTTTAAGTGAGATGCCAAATTTGTTATGAAAGTTCGTCTCCAAATGTAGCTCGACAGATTTTATCGAGTGTTACTGGAAGGATTTACAACTGAACAATGTTTAAAACAGTATCACGTCAAAAAGTAGCTTCACATCAAAAAATAGCTTCCCAGACTTATTGGTTGATGTTGTACCTTTCCGGGGGAACTGAAGTAATCCATCAGAATTAGCATTCTACTTCTTAGATCTATGCTTAAAGTAGTAATAAATTGACAACTGCATAGTCAATCTTAGCAGTCTAAAAGCTGTTTGATATGGAATACATCTTTTTGGCCCCACTGTCATCTTAACCAGCTCATGATCAGTTATCAAAAGAAACATTCCACTAGACAGATATTAGGATTTCAGTAGACCAAATGTACAGCACTCCTTTTCAAATCGGAGAACAGCTCAATGCAATTGCTATTGGTCTTTGCTTCAGCCCCGTTGAAAATATGCAATATGTCACCACCCAATTCATAAGGAGGTGAGGTCAGAGTGACTGCCCTAGACATCAAGGCAGCATTTGACCAAGTGTGGCATCAAGGAGCCCTAGTAAAACTGAAGTCAATGGGAATCAGAGTGGAAAACTCTTCACTGGCTGGAGTCATACCAAGCACAAAAAAAGATGGTTGCGCTGGTTGAAGGTCAATCATCACAGCCCCAGGACATCGCTGCAGGAGTTCCTCGGGGCAGTGTCCTAGGTCCAACCATCATCAGCTGCTTCATCAATGACCGTCCCTCCAACAGAAGGTCAGAAATGGGGATGTTTGCTGATGACTGCACAGTGTTCAGTGCCATTCACAACTTCTCAGATAATGAAGCAGTCCATGCCTGTATGCAACAAGACCGGGACGACGTTCAGGCTTGGGCTGAGAAGTGGCAGGCAACATTTGCGCCACAGAAGTGCCAGGCAATGACTATCTCCAACAAGCGAGAGTCTAACCACTGCCCCTTGACATTCAATGGCATTACCATCACCGAATCCCCCACCATCAACATCCTGGGCGGTCACCATTGACCAGAATCTTAACTGGACCAGCCACACAAATACTGTGGCAACAAGAGCAGGTTAGAGGCTAGGTATTCTGCGGCGGGTGTCTCACCTCCTGACTCCCGAAAGCCTTTCCAACATCTACAAGGCACAATTAAGGAGTGTGATGTAATACTCTCCACTTGCCTGGATGAGTGCAGCTCCAACACCACTCAAGAAGCTCGACACCATCCAGGACAAAGCAGCCCATCCACCCCCTTCAACATTCATTCCCTCCACCACCGGCGCACTGTGGCTGCAGTGTACACCATCTATAAGATGCACTGCAGCAACTCGCCATGGCTTCTTCAGCAGCACCTCCCAAACCCGCGACCTCTATCACCTAGAAGGACAAGGGCAGCAGGCGCATGGGAACACCACCATCTCCAAGTCACACACCATCCTGACTTGGAAGTATATCGCCGATCAGTCATCATCGCTGGGTCAAAATCCCGGAACTTCCTCCCTAACAGCACTGTGGGAGTACCTTCACCACACAGACTGCAGCGGTTCAAGAAGACGGCTCACCACCACCTTCTCAAGGGCAAGGGATGGGCAATAAATGCTGGCCTTGCCAGCGATGCCCACATCCCATAAACGAATAAAAAAAGGGAGGATTCCACCACAAGGGCAGCACGGTGGCATAGTGGTTAGCACTGTTGCCTCACAGCGCCAGGGACCCGGGTTCAAATCCGGCCTCAGGTGACTGTGTGGAGTTTGCACATTCTCCCCGTGTTTGCGTGGGTTTTCTCCGGGTGCTCCGGTTTCCTCCCACAGTCCAAAGATGTGCGGGTTAGGTTGATTGGCTATGATAAATTGACCCTTAGTGTTAGGGGGATTAAATACGTGGGGTTACGGGGATAGGGTGGGATATGTGTTGGTGTAGGGGTTGCGGAAATCGGGTGGGATATGTGTCGGTGCAGGCTCGATGGGCTGAAATGGCCTCTATCTGCACTGTGGGGTTTCTGTGATTCTGTGAAGTGGTCACTTCGGTAGAATCACAGTGAATCAAAACATCAGCCGAGACCACCAGTTGTTTTAACTGTTGAAAACCAACCTTACACTCACCAATCCAATTCTGTGGCACATCTTCGGAAGCAAAGAGCTGATGAGGGTGGCGCTGTTGTTATTTGGCAAACAGACCTCTACCTTGCGGAGGCTGAATACTAACTCTCAGACACCTCCTCCTACCTCCCCTTGACCACGACCCCACCATTGAACATCAAGCCATCATTTCCCAGACAGTCACTGACCTCATCTCCTCTGGAGATCTATCCCCACGACTTCCAACCTCACAGACCCCAACCCCGCTTCTACCTCCTTTCCAAGATCCGCAAACAGGACTGCCCTGGTAGATCCATCATTTCAGCCTTTTCTTGCCCCAAGGAATTTATTTCTTCTTATCTCCTTGTCCATTCTCTTCCGACCTGCATCCGCGACTCTTCCGACGCCCTCTGCCACTAACAGTTTCCAGTCCCGAACTGTCTCCTTTTCACCGTGGATATCCAATCCCTCGACACCTCCATTCCCCATCAGGACAGCCTGAGGGCCGTGCGGCTTTCTGCCGGTCCTGCGCAACCCGGGACAGGCTTTTGCAATGTTAGTTGCGCCCTTAAAGGGGCTGCACACCCAATAAAAATGACGGGGAACATTGCTGAGGGCTATCTGCTTCCTCCTTGAACGGAGGCCTAACCAGTCCCAATCCACCACCCTCCTCTGCCTGACTGAACTTGTTCTTGCATTGAACAACATCTCCTTTGACTGCTTTCACTTCCTCCAAATAAATGAGGTCACTGTGGGATCCCATATGGGTCCTAGCTATGCCTGCCTTTTCATGGGATACATGGAACATTCTTTGTTCCAGTCCTAAACAGATCCCCTCCCTCACCACTTTTTCCAGTACATTGATGACTATCGGTGCAGTTTCCTGTTCTCGCCCCGAACTGGAAGATTTAAACAACTTTGTTTCCAACTTCCACCCCTCCCTCGCCTTCATATGGTCCATCTCCGACTCTTCCTTCCCTTTCTCGACTTCTCTATCATAATTTCTGGGGATAGGCTGCCAACCAATATCCACTATAAGCCCACTGACCCCTACAGCTAACTTGATTACACTTCCTCCCACCGCACTTCCTGCTAGGGCTCTATTCCATTCTCCAGTTTCTCCATCTCCATCACATTGGTTCTGAAGAGGACACCTTACATACCAGTTCTTCTGATATGTCTTCCTTTTTCCTCAACCAAGGATTCCCCTCCATCGTGGTTGACAGGGCCCTCGACTGTGTGCGTCCCATTTCCCACACTTCTGCCCTCACCCCTTCCCCTCCCTCCTAGAACCACGATACAGTCCCCCTTGTTCTCATCTCCCACCCCACCAGCTTCCAGATTCAATGGGTCATCCTCCACCACATCCAGTGTAATGCCACCACTAAACAATCTTCCCCTCCCCTCCCCTTTCAGCATTCCAAAAGGGACTATTCCAACAGCGACACATTGGTCTATTCTTCCATCACCCCCAACACCCGCTCCCCCTCCAACGGCACTGTCCTGTGCATCTCCATAGATGCTGCCTGACCGTCTGGTTAATAGATTGGAGAAAAGCTGATTTTGAGGGGTTGAGAATAGAACTTGGGGAAAAAAATGGGCAACAATATTGTAGAACAGCAATGGGAAACATTTAAAACGGTGTTCAACAGAGTGCAGGAAAAATATATTCCGCTAAAAGGAAAGAACAAACTAAACAATAATGAGACTCCATGGTTGAATAAAGCCATAAGGGAACAATTGAGGGTAAGGAAAGCGGCATACGTTAAGTACATAGACAGCAGGGGAGTGCATGATAAGGGAGAATACGAAAAGATTAGGAGAGAAGTCAAAAAAACAATTAGGGAGGCAAAGAGGAACTATGAAGTTAAATTATCAAGAAACATAAAACAAAATAGTAAAATATTTTATAGGCACATCAATAAAAAATAGGAAGGTTGGGAAGGGAATAGAGCCATTAAGGGATAGACAGGATAATACCACAGGTAATGATAGAGAGATGGCAGAAATATTAAATAATTATTTTGCTTCAGTATTTACCAGGGAGATAGAACAGGTGGACACGACATTGGATGATGAGATTAATAATGAGATAAGTGCATCCAAAATTAAAAAGGAGATATATTAAATAAACTAATCAGAGGATAAAACCCTGGATTGCATCCATGCATTTAAAAGAATCTAGGGGAGAGATAGCAGAGGCATTGCTACGCATCTATATATATAAAGCGGCTCTTCTGTCTGTCCCGATGTCTGTCTGTCTGTCCGCCTGGTCTCTATGCGTTTGGAAGTTACAGAGCGTACCGACGCGCGCGTCACTTCAAAAGAAAGCTTGTGATTCCGGACCGGTTATAGGCCTATTTACGTTTCGGCCGGACAAAAATCCCGCCCGCGGTATCCCAAAAACGTTCAGCGTTCCGCTCATTAGCATCTCATTAGCGACCGTGTGACGTCGAGGTCTTCCTACAGTTGAGTGTCGAGTGACTCGACCATTGACCAATCCTACGCTTCGGTGACCTGACCGGTCGACCAATCGGTGCGTGTGTGGGCGGGCCTTATCCTTCTGAACCGAGGTGAGTGGCCGCCATCTTGATTTTCCACGATTTTTTCCCCCACACATTCTGTGTGTTAGGGAACTAAGGTAAATATTTCAATTATGTGTTAGGCAATTAATTAACAATTTATTTGAGTTTTATATTGTGTTTAGCAACCCCCCCCCCCCCCTCCTCCTCACCCTCGCGCAGGGGGGACTCGGGGCCTGAAGCTGAAAAAATTTCTCTCTCTCTCTTTCCTCTCTCTCTCTCCTTCTCCTCTTCCCTCTCTCTCCTTCTCCTCTTCCCTCTCTCCTCTTCCCTCTCTGTCTCTCTCTACTTCCCCCTCTCAGGTGTCGCGGACGGAGCGCGGGCGCGCCGCCCGAAGTTTCCCGCTCGCTAACGGCCTTGCCGGCTCCCGCGGGCCGCTCGCACTCACCGCGCATGCGCCGCCCGCACTCACCACGCATGCGCCGCCCGCGCCGCCCGCCCGCACGCAGCGGCCGTCCATCAGCCGCGCGATACGCGGGGGACCTCAGCAACGGCACCGGACCTCAGGTGCTAGGCAGGGGGAGGGGCCGGAGAGAGGGACAGAGGGGAGTGGGGGAGCGGGGGGGAGAGAGAGGGGAGGGAGGGAGAGAGGGGAGGGAGAGAGGGGAGGGAGAGAGGGGAGGGAGAGAGGGGAGGGAGAGAGGGGAGGGAGAGAGGGGAGGGAGAGAGGGGAGGGAGAGAGGGGAGGGAGAGAGGGGAGGGAGAGATAGGACAGGGAGAGGACATGACAGGGAGAGGGGGGACACACAGGGGCAGGGAGACCAAACGCCCCAAAATTGCCCTCGCACCCCAAAATTGCCCTCGCAATGGGGCTCGCTAGGCAGGGGGAGGGGCCGGAGAGAGGGACAGAGGGGAGTGGGGGAGGGGTGGGGGGGGAGGGAGGGGAGGGGAGGGAGGGAGAGAGGGGGGGATAGGACAGGGAGAGGACATGACAGGGAGAGGGGGGACACACAGGGGCAGGGAGACCAAACGCCCCAAAATTGCCCTCGCAACGCAGGGCTCCCCAGCTAGTATTTAATAATCCGTTAGAAAAAGGTGTAGTACCAGAGGATTGGCGGATAGCTAATGTAATACTGATATTTAAGAAGGGAGATAGAACATGTCAGGGAATTATAGACCAGTCAGCTTAACATTGACGGTAGGAAAAATAATGGAATCCCTACTAAAAGAAGAAAAAAAGAACATCTAGAAACCAAAAATGATAATGAATAGTCAACATGGATTTCAAAAGGGAAACCTGATTGAATTTTTTGAAGAGGTAACAGAGAGAGCAGACAATGGTAATGCAGTAGATGTAATTTATCTGTTTTTTCAAAAGGCCTTCGATAAGGTACCCCATAATAGACTAACGAACAAGGTCAGAGAATGTGGAGTCAGGGGACAAGTAGCAGAATGGATTGCTGGCTGGCTTCAGGACAGAAAGCAGAGAGTAGGAGTAAAGGGTAGCTATTCACAGTGGCAGAAGGTAGGTAGTGGTGTTCCACAAGGATCAGTGCTGGGACCACTGCTGTTCACAATTTACATTAACGATTTAGACTTCGGAATCAAAAACAAATTCTAAAATTGTGGATGACGCACATTTGGGGGGGGGGGGGGGGGAAGAAGAGTCAATACGGAGGAGAACTGCAACAAATTACAGGAGGACATTAATAAACTTGCAGAATGGGCATATAATTGGCAAATGAAGTTCAACACAGATAAATGTGAGGTATTGCATTTTGGTAGGAAGAATAGGGAGGTCACTTATCACTTCAGAAATCTGAATGACAACCAAAAACTCCCATACCTACTGGGGGAGGAGAGAAGCTGTGTAGCACTGGCAGCACACTATGTTACAGCTTGCCATGAACAGAGGGACAACCAGTAAACTAAGAAAAGAGTATATATAAATAATGCGAATGTATATTTATACACTCAGGGATATACCTGTTTATACACTGTATGAATAGAACTGCGTTTATGTGTTCAACCATGAATGTATTTTGATGCTTTGGCAACATAAGATGTACCTTATCATGCCAATAAAGCGATTTGAATTTGAATTAGAGGAACAAAGGGATCTCGGAGTCCAAATACACAAATCACTAAAGTTGCGACACAGGTTAGCAAGGCCATAAAAAAAGCAAACCGAGTACTAGGATTTATTTCTAGAGGGATAGAATTGAAAAGTAGGGAAGTTATGCTAAACCTGTATCGAAACTTGGTTAGACCACACTTAAGAGTACTGCGTACAGTTATGTCGCCATATTATAAAAAGTAAATAGAGGCACTGGAGAGGGTGAGGAGAAGGGTATACATATCAGGAAAGGATGAACAGTCTGGGTCTCTTTTCCCTTGGAAAAAAGGCTGAGGGGTGGCCTAATAGAGGTCTTTAAAATTATGAAAAATTTTGATAGAGTGGATAGAGAGAGAATGTTTCCACTTGTGGGGAAGAGCATAACTAGAGGCCATCAATATAACAGTCACCAGGAAATCCAATAGGGAATTCAGAAGAAACTTCTTTCCCCAGAGAGTGATGAGAATGTGGAACTCGCTACCACAGGGAGTGGTTGAAGCGAATAGTACAGATGCATTTAAGGGGAGGCTAGGTAAGCATATGAGGGAGAAGGGAATACAGGGTTACGCTGATAGATTTAGATGAGGAAAGACGGGAGGTGGCTCGAGTGGAGCATAAACGCCGGCATGGACTGGTTGGGCTGAATGGCCTGTTTCTGTGCCGTATATCCTATGTAATCCTATGATGAGTATTTCCAGCATTTCAGATTTCCAGCATCCGCAGTATTTTGCTTTTGTTTTAGTGTTTAAAGAACTGTCTATGCTTAACAAATTTGGAACAAAGTTTCTATAATAATTCACTAACCAAAGGCAAGACTGTAATTCAAATCACTTTGTCAGGTGGCGATGCTTCCAAGATTGCAGCAATTTTCTTGGGGCATGCATGGAGATCTCTAGCATCAACAGTGAATGTCAGATACTGAATAGGACATTGTATGATGGAACAGTTTGATCTTTTCAGCTTTAAACACTGAATAACAGCTTCCAAGTTTTACAAATGTTCTGAATTATCTGGAGCAGTCACAACATCCTACAGGTATTCCTTGTAAAATTTTACATGTAGCCTCTTGGAATACAGCAGGAGTTGTCGCAACATCAAATGGTAAATGAGTATATACTTTGCTGAGTGGCACAGTGTGGCGGCGACTGACCTTTTCATTTCTCGGACCTGGTTCAAATCCAGCCCACACTGATCGGATGTAGTCTTAGCTGGCTGTTATGGTCCAATATTAATAGGAGTTTGGACAGTTTTGAGCCAGTACCTAGTGGGCAGAAGTCTACAGCACTCAACTGGCCTCAATTCAGCACTAGTTGAAAATCTCACCAAGGAAGGCCACAGGGTGGTTGATGTGTTTAAAAGTTGGTGCCGCAGTGGCGTTCTTCAGAGGTTTGATATGTTGGGGCTCAAGTACAGTGGTGGGGCAGAATGGAGATTAACTCTGTGCCTGGCCTGGGAGTGCCTGATGCAGACATTCTGGGGGGGGGGGGGGGGGGGGGGGGGGTGGTGGTGGTCGACATTAATTTCCAGGTGGGAACCTAGCCTAGTGAGTGGCCGGCCTGTAGCAGCAGTAGTAGGGAGGCTCGGCCGATTTCAACGGTCCGAAGGCACGTCCAATTTTAACAGCCAGGCCTCATTAGTATGCCATTTTCTGGCTTCCCGACCAAAGCAGCTCGGGGGCAGCCGCCGGGACCTGAGGGAACAGCCCCCACCACTGTTAATGTATAGGAGGGGGTCCGGGCCCCATTGCGGTTGGGGAGGAGAAACCCAGGGCAGGGGAGGCCCAAGCACTCCTTCTCCTCCCAGCCCACAAGTAAACTTTACCTTGCTGGGCCTCAGTTGCACCTGGATGCAGCTCCCGACACAGCTTTGGCCTCAGGTTACAAGCCACCACCGCTCTCCTGCCAAGAACTCCAGTGAATATTGCATTTGGGCCCCAATGACATCGGAGCCTGAGCTGCATATTTAGAGAAGGACCCCACTGACAAAATTACAGTTGGCCAGTTCGGGCCAGGAACCAAGACAGCAAGTTCCTCGCTCTATTTTAACTGCCCCCACTGCCTGCTTTCTGCTGATCAGGGATTAAATCGCACCCATCCATCGCCATCCCCCCACCCCCCCCCCTTCCCGGGTGTCTGAGATAGAGGGAGGGGAGAGAATTTCATTCCTCAGCACCGACAGCTTTCGCAAAAAAAATGTTTTAAATTAAAAACCTCGCTGAATACTGTTCAATGTGTGTTGCGGAACATAAATGGATGGTGCTGCTGCCAACTAGATTAAAACTGGCACCCAAATTCCAAATGTGTGCTGCTGCTGTGCAAACTCTGCCACAGTCTCTATTTTAATTGCTGCTGATTTAATTTAATTTCTTCCATGTTGTTTTTTATGTTCCACTTCAATCCTCATTGCTCAAGGATTTGCTATAAATTTTGCTTTTAAGCTGGAACACTTTCTACTTGTGTCTAATCTGCTCATGTTACCATTTTGTATAAACAGGAATCATCTTGCAAAACATTCCCCTCCAGTCAGGGTTCTGTTCTCATGCACTGTGGTCTGTTATTTGTTTGCCTGCAGCCTCCATACGAAAGGGCAATGTCAAATGATTCTTTTCTAAAAATGTTAAAACAACTTCTGCTAGAATTTTTTCTGAATTATATTGAACTGACCGCACACACTGTTTGCAACCTCGGCATCCTATTTGACCCAAGCTGAGCTTCCGCCCCCATCTCCTCGCCATCACAAACACTGGCTCCTTCCACCTCTGCAACATCACCCGTCTGCTGCCCAAACTCTCATTTATGCCTTTATCATCTCCAGACTCGACTATTCCAATGCTCTCTTGGCCGGCCTCCCATCCTCCACCCTCCGAAAATTTCAGCTCATCCGAAACTGCTGCCCGAATCCTAACCCACACCAAGTCCTGTTCACCCATCACCCCTGTGCTCTCTGACCTACATTAGCTTCCACTCCCCCAACGCCTCCATGCTAAGATTGTGTTCAATTCCCTTCATGGCCTCGCCTCTGCCTATCTCTGTAACCTTCTCCAGCCCGACAACCCTCCAAGAACTCTGCATTCCTCCCACTCTGGCCTCTTACACATCCCTGATTCCCTTCTAACTGCAATCATTGGCTGATGTGCCTTCAGCTGTCTAGGCCCTATTATGTCCGTGTATAATTGAGACACGGACTGCAGGAGTTGATTATAACAAGTCTTTACTGAATGGAGACAACCTGGAAACAAACTACAGAAGCCTGCTAGGGCCTTTTATACAGGGGTGGTCACTGCCGGTACTGCAGTCTGAGACCAGTTATTCCCTTAAAGGTACATACACAACAATTCCTCCCCTTTTAGATAAACAGTACATAACATTCATTTAACAACTAAATAATAACTAATTACAATTACGGTTGCTAGATACATTGGTTGAAGTTAAGCAATTATAAGTTCAGTCTTTGAGGAGGCTTCCTGATTCTGTCTGGATAACGCCTCTTTGGGATATCAGGTTCTTCTGGCAAGGTTGCGTCGGGATCAATGTCGTTGTTTGGTTCGTCTGCTTCCAATATCACTGATTCTGCGGTAGATGCAATTGGTACTTCGGTTTCATCGCCAGGTGTATCAGATTGTGGTGTGGAGTTGACGTTTTCCAGTGACTCTAGAATCTGGTCAGCATGGCGTCTTACAATGCTCTCTCCAACGTCCACGGTATACATTAGAGGTCCTTGCCGTGTACAGATCGTTCCTGGCTGCCATTTCTCTGTGCGGTAGTCCCGGGCCAAAACTGGTTGACCTATCTTAAAACTCCTGGTCGGCCTTTCATTCATATTCTGAAACTGCCTGTTCTCCACATCTCTTCTAACGTTTGGCTTAACCAAACCCAAGCGGCATCGTAGTCTTCGATTGAAGAACATCATGGCTGGAGTTTGGTTGGTAACCGCATGTGTCGCATTCCGGTAGGCAAACAAGAAGTTATCCACCTTGTGCTGTAGGGGTATATCTTCATTACACATTGCCTCGATAGCCTTCTTGAATGTTTGAACAAACCTCTCGGCCAATCCATTAGTGGCTGGATGATATGGGGCGGATGTGTAATGCTTAACACCATTGTTCTTTAAGAACCTCCGGAACTCTTCAGACACAAACTGTGGTCCATTGTCAGAGCAAATCTGTTCAGGCAGCCCATTCCTGGCGAATATGGTTCGTAAGACTGTGATCGTTTTTTCTGTGGCGGTCGAGGACATTTTTATTACCTCTGGCCACTTTGAATGTGTATCCACCGCAATTAAAAACACCGAGTCCATAAATGGACCAGCAAAATCAATGTGTACCCTTTGCCATGAAGACGAGGGCCACTCCCATGGATGTAGAGGGGCTTGTGGTGGGGCGTTTTGGACCTTCTGGCATCCTGTACAGCTCTTGGTCATCTCTTCGATTTCTCTATCGATTCCCGGCCACCACACAAACGCTCTGGCTAAGTTCTTCATTTTTACCCCTCCCAGATGACCCTCATGAAGCTCATTGAGCACTCTATCCTTCAATTTGGGTGGAATTGCTACTCTGGATCCACACATCAAGGTTCCTCTGCACACTGACAGCTGTTCTCTTCTCGGCGAACCACTGCTGCCAGCATTCTCGCCATGTGCTGGCCATCCCTTCACCGTTAAATCATAGACCCAGGAGTGTGTCGGGTCATTTCGTGTTTCCTTTTCTATGTTTGCATTCGTCACAGGGAGACATTCGACTATAGTCGAGTGGAATAACTCCACTGGATCCACTGCCAGTTCTTCTTCCACCGTTGGCAACGGTAGGCGCGACAATCCATCAGCATTCCCATGCTGTTTAGTTCCTTTGTACTCGATGTCATATTTATGCGCCCCTAGGAAAAGGGACCACCTCTGTAGCCGTTGTGCCGTCATTATCGGTACGCCCTTCTGAGGGTTGAAAATGGAGACGAGAGGTTGATGATCAGTTAGTAGAGTAAATTTCTGACCGTGCAGGTAGTGATTCAACTTCTTCACCCCCCACACCAGGCTGAGGGCCTCTTTGTCAATCTGGGCGTAGTTACGCTCGGCTGAAGTTAACAAGCGTGACGCAAAAGCTATTGGCCTCTCTGAACCATCAAGGAATTTATGCGACAGTACCGCCCCAACACCGTAGGGAGACGCATCACACGCCAGTCTTATCGGTAGTGATGGGTTGTAGTGAGCCAATACTTCTCTTGAAGTGATTAGGTCCTTACTCTTCTGAAAGGCCCGCTTACATTCATTGCTCCATTTTCATGCTACTCCCGTTCGTAGTAGGGCGTTCAGTGGATGCAGAATTGTGGACAAATTCGGCAAAAACTTATGGTAGTAATTCACCAATCCGAGGAATGACCTCAGTTGCGACACATTTTCAGGCGCTGGAGCCTTAACTACCGCTTCAATTTTGTCAGGGGACTTATGCAACCCCTCTTCATCAATCACGTGGCCACAATACGATATCTGTTTCTTAAAAAACTCGCACTTAGGGCGATGGGCTCGTAGCCCATGTTCACGTAGTCTAGTGAGCACCTGCTCTAGGTTGGCAAGGTGTTCACTGTCATCTTCACCTGTCACTAGAATGTCGTCCAAGTAACACGGAGTCCCCAGAATCCCTTGCAGGACTTGTTCCATCGCTCTTTGCCATATCGCCGGAGCTGATGCTACTCCGAATACCAGTCGATTATACTGGTAAAGACCTTTGAGAGTGTTTATCGTGCGATACTTCCTAGAGGATTCTTCAACCTCCATCTGCAAATATGCTTGTGCTAGGTCAATTTTTGTAAAACGCTTCCCTCCAGATAGTGAGGCGAAGATATCTTCTATCCTTGGAAGAGGATATTGTACTGTGTGAAGGACTGGGTTCACCGTCACCTTGAAGTCCCCACAGATGCAAACCTTCCTTGGCTCCTCAGACTTATTGTTTAACGTTTTCTTCATGACAGGAACGATGGGTGTCGCCCACTCGCTCCAGTCTACCTTAGATAACACGCCTGCCTTCTCCAGATTCTCCAGCTCTGCCTCGACGGCTGGGCAAATTGCATATGGTACCGGTCTTGCTTTGAAAAACTTGGGAATTGCATTCTCCTCTATTTTTATCGAGGCGGTTACGCCTTTAAGAGTGCCTAGTTCTTGTTGAAATACCTCTTTGGCATTAGCTAAGATTGTTGACAATCGTCCAGGAGTGACGTCGTCATCCTTTTTACCAGCCACCGTCCGTGCCTGAATGGCGTGCCAGTCTAAACTTATCTTTCTGATCCATTCACGTCCCAATAACGGTGGTCCACCATCTTGCAGAATGTAGAGATACAATTTCCATATTTTCTTGCCGTTGTATTCGACAGGCACCCTTATTTTTCCTCTGGGGTATACTTTTTGCCCCGTATACGTCAAGACAATGGATGTCTCTCTCAAGGGTATGTGTGAGAATAGCCGCTCGTAGTCTCGTCGATTCATGACGGTTAGAGCTGATCCTGTATCCAATTCCATTTTGACTTGGGACCCTGCTATCGTGAGGGTGACCCAAATGGTTCGGTGATCCTCTTTTGCGATTATGTTGTGAAGTTTGAGACAGCTTAGCCTCTTGTTCCCGGATTCACTATCGCTCATCTGGTCTTCGGAACTACTTTCCGTCATCTTTTGTACTTTCCTGTACAGTTCCTTAGTAGCCTTTTTGTTGTCGTTGGTCTTCTTCCCAGACCTGCAAACTCGTGCAATGGGTCCCATCTTTCCGCATTGCCTGCATATTTTGTCCTTGGACCAGCAGTCCTTCTGGTCATGGTTTGTTCTGCCGCAGCGATAACATTTTGCAAATCCCCGTGTCATTTCGTGGGTGCCGTATTCCTGTGGCTTTTGTTGTATTTCCGCAGCTCCCCTTGCTGCTGCTTCGTACGATACTGCCACGCTGAAAGCCTTATCTAGCGTCAGCTCTTTCTCTGAGAGTAACCTCTTCTGGGTTCCTTCACTCAGGAGTCCACAGACAAATTTGTCCCGTAAGGTATCTGCCAGTCCTGCTCCGAACTGGCAGTGCTTTGATAGCTTGCGTAGTTCCGTAAGGTAATCAGCATTGCTCTCATTTTTATGCTGATTTCTCCTGTGGAATTTAAATCTTTCTGCTAGCAGCAGCGGTGTAGGATTTAGGTGTTCCTGTAGGATAGCAACAATTTCGCTAAAACTCTTCGCCTTCGGTTTGGCTGGAGTAATCAGGTCCCACAATAGGCAGTACGTTCTTGCGCCCATTAAATTTAGCAATACTGATGCCTTTTTCTCATCGGCTATTTCGTTTGCCTCGCAATAAACCTCGACTCTTTCCACGTACGTGGTCCAGTCTTCTATTGAATTATCGAAGGCAGTGGTATCGCCAGTCTTTGGCATCTTGAAAATCTAAGATGGCGCCTCCCGCGCTTTGCCTTCGTCCCCGATGGATCAAAATGGCGCCTCCCGCGCTTTTCCTTCTTCCCCGCCGAGTTAAGATGGCGCCTCCCGCGCTTTCCCGCCGCTGCCAACGCTGTTGCTGGCGATTATATTTATTTTACTATCCTGTAATGGCGACGCCCTATGGTCTTCGCGCCTCCCCGATCGCTGCTGCCAACGCCGCTCTCCGCGGTATTTTTATTTTTCTATTGCGCTTCAATATTTGCTCCGTTAACTGAAGAACCGTTCCTGTCGTGGAGTGGACCCTCTGGGACACTTCCCTCCCTCTTCTTAGGTCCGAACGCTGCCCGGCTGCGAAGCACCGGCCGCGCCCTGTGTGCTCCACCCTCTCTCTCTCTCTCTCTCTCTCTCTCTCTGCTTCCCGACTCGCTGCCCGGCCCCGTTGCAGAGCCACCCGATCGAGCTCTAGCCCACCGCAGCCCAGGAAGGATCAGTGCACTACCTGCCACCAGCCCGATTAGCTGGGAAACCACAGACTGGAGACCAAGCCTGGCTCTCGACAGTCTCTCCTGCACTTTTCAATTCGATGATTTGGAGGGCGGCTGTCCACGGTCGACGCCCGTTTCTCGAGTTTCTTTGGATTATTTTTTTTTCTTTCTTCTGGCTTCGACCTTCAATAACGTCGTCTGAGGTGCTGCCGAGTTGCAGGTAAGTTCGTTTCTTACCCGTCGCCAGTATTATGGCCGTGTATAATTGAGACACGGACTGCAGGAGTTGATTATATAACAAGCCTTTACTGAATGGAGACAACCTGGAAACTGCAACTACAGAAGCCTGCTAGGGCCTTTTATACAGGGGTGGTCACTGCCGGTACTGCAGTCTGAGACCAGTTATTCCCTTAAAAGGTACATACACAACAGGCCCTATGCTCTGGAATTCCCTCCATAAACCTCTCTGGCTCTTCGCCTCTCTCTCCCTCCTTGAGCAATCTTTGTCTTCCCTCCTAATATCTCTTCCTTTGGCCTGGTGTCAACCTTTGTCTGATACGCTTCAGTGAAGCATCTTGGATGTATTCCTACGTTAAAGGTGCTGTAAAAATGCAAGTTGTGGATTATAGCTCCTCTCAAAAATTCACTGAATTGGCACTTTTCAGACAATCTCCTTAATTCAGTCAAAAACTGGTTAAATCCCTCCTCCTGTTTTATCTGCTAAAATTTGAAATGTTCCATGCCAACTTAAGGTTTTGAACAGAGATGTTCCTTCAATAAATTTGCCAGATCAAATGGTTTTTTTTGCACTTGGTTTAAACGGGCGGACCAGTGGTGGAAGATGAAACCATCACAGCATAAAGGAGGAGATGGAAAAAAATAATTGAAAAATATATTTAAATTTTTTTTAATTTTTTTTTTTTTTTTAAAGAAAGCATTGGGGAAAAGACAGGGGAATGGGACTAAATGGATCGCTCTCAGAAATCTAGCACAGGGGCAATGGGCTGAATGGCCACCTCTGTGCTGTAATCATCTATAATTCTACATTTCCCATTAAATTATAAACTTGCCTACTGCATAGTATTTGGAGGGGTAGGGAGAAAGTCTACTTATAGTAAAATCATAAACATGCACTTTCACTATGCATAATAAGCAGTGGAAATCTCCTCTTCCCCATCCACCCTCCCCCTAAAGAGGGTACATACAAAGCCTAAACAGAATGCAATGTTTGACCTCCCACTCCCCGAGGGCACCAGTACATAACTTAACATTTTGTTAAATCAGAGAACTGACAGCATAGAGAGAGCTACCAATAGGTAACAGGTTTCCCATATCTTGAGTATTACAGTACCTATGATTCAGAAAGTGACTTAACATTGCATTTTAAAGTTTTACAAGGACAGAGTTCCAGGGAACGAGTTTCTGGGCAATAGTGGCACAGACGGGAAACGCAGTAGGTGAAGCTCTGCTTTGCAGATGTTTTAGATTAAATAATGCAGAGATGCAGCAGCTCTGGTGTTCCTGGAACATTGGAAATAAATGCTGGTAAAGGTCAGGCTCTGCAAAGTGTCCAGATGGAACTTTCTTAAGCTTACTTGGAAACCCTTCTCAGAAGGCTCTGGAGAGGCCTCAGATGGCACAGGCTCCAAATGACTTAACCGTCCGAACCTGGGTGAAACAGTGCATCAAGAGTAGAAGCCCCATCTCTCCTCATCTACCACATATGCATGTAGCAGTGAGCTTTGTTCATATCACACTTCTTATAGCTTGAAGCACTGTGACTGGCTGGGGTGCACAGCTCCTCTGTGAAGAGTACATCAAGGGCATCAGATTAATAACCAATATTATCGCCCTTCAGCAATTCACAAACACAAGGTCAAGTGAAATATTTATTCTTCCATCTTCCAAATAACAGCTTGTATTTATATAGCACCTTTAACATAATAAAACGTCCCAAGGTGCTTCACAGGAGTGTTATGAAATAAAATTTGACACAGCCATATAAGGAGAAATTAGGGTAAATGACCAAAAACTTGGTCAAAGAGGTAGGTTTTAAGGAGCATCTTAAAAGGAGGAAAGAGAGGTAGCGAGGCAGAGAGGTTTAGGTAGGGAGTTCCAGAGCTTAGGGCCTAGGCAGCTGAAGGCACGGCCACCAATGGTTGAGCGATTATAATCAGGGATGTTCAAGAGGGCAGAATTAGAAGAGCAGAGATATCTCGTGGGGGGGTGGTCGCGTAGCTGAAGGAGATTACAGAGATAGGGAGAGACGAGGCAATGGAGGAATTTGAAAGCAAGGATAAGAATTTTTAAATCGAGGCGTTGCTTAACCGGGAGCCATTGTAGGTCAGCGAGCAGAGGGGTGATGGGTGAACGGAACTTGGTGCGAGTTAGGACACAGGCAGCCGAGTTTTGGATAACCTCAAGTTTACGTAGGGTGGAATGTGGGAGGCCAGCCAGGAGTGCGTTGGAATAATCAAGTCTCGAGGTAACAAAGGCATGGATGAGGGTTTCAGCAGCAGATGAGCTGAGGCAGGGGCGGAGTCGGGCGTTGTTACGGAGGTGGAAATAAGCGGTCTTGTGCTGCGGATGTGTGGTCGGAAGCTCATTTCAGGGTCAAATATGACACCAACGTTGTGAACAGTCAGGTTCAGCCTCAGACAGATGCTAGGGAGAAGGATGGAGTCGGTGGCTCGGGAATGGAGTCTGTGGGGGGACCGAAGACAATGGCCTCGGTCTTGCCAATATTTAATTGGAGAAAATTTCTACTCCTCCAGTACTGGATGTCGAACAAGTAGTCTAACAAGAGATAGATAGAGGAGGGGTCGAGAGGTGGGTGTCGTCAGCATATATGTGGAAACTGACGCTGTGTTTTCGGATGATGTCGCCGAGGGGCAGTGTGTAGATGAGAAATAGGAGGGGGCCAAGGATAGATCCTTGGGGGACACCAGAGGCAACGATGTGGGATTGGGAATAGAAGACATTGTAGGTGATTCTCTGGCTACGATTAGATAGGTAAGAATGGAATCAGGTGAGTGCAGTCCCACCCTGCTGGAGAATGGAGTGGTCAACTGTGTCAAAGGCAACAGACAGGTTGAGAAGGATGAGGAAGGTTAGTTTACCTTTGTTACAGTCACATAGGATGTAATTTGTGACTCTGATAAGAAGTAGAGAAAGATCATGTATGCAAGACAAAATACAGTGGAGAGGAGTTCCCAGTTAGACCCAGAGGCTCGCTAAAAATTACCTAGATATTGGACAGGTAAAGGCACACTGATGGCGGTTGTGAAGTTGTGAAGGCTTGCCTGGGGAAATGGCCTGAGCTACTGAACACAAGAGAGATGTCTAGAGAGTTAATAACCAAAAAATAGAATACTCCCTTTTTGTCGTACTTTTGCTACTTTCTATAATCCTGCCAGTCCTCATTCATGTTCTTTGCTGTATATAAGCCGCCTTCTTTTAATACGGGTGCTAATCACTCTCAGACTGGGGTTGCATCACCCCACAAGTGCCTCTTTTGGCTTACAGGGTACAGAATTGCTTTCTAATCCATTAGTTACCTTTTAAAATAGATTCCACTGTTGATTTATAGATTAACCAACACTTAATTTCTCCCAACCTTATCCTTCCACATTCCATCAAAGTTAATCTTGTTTAAAACCAAAACCTTGGTTTTTGGCAAGCTTTTCTCCCTTTCAAGCCTAATGATGAATTCAATCACATTCATAAATCATACAGCACAGGAGGAGGCCATTTAGCCCATGGTTTCTGTGCCAGCTCTTTGAATGAGCTACCCAATTAGTCCCACTCCCCTGCTCTTTCTCCAGATCACTGAAAATGTCTCCTTTTCAAATATATATATTCAATTCCCTTTTGAAAGTTACTACTGAATCTGCTTCCACCACCCTTTTGGGCAGTGCATTCCAGATCATAACTCTGTGTAAAAAAATTTCTCCTCATTTCCCTCCTGGATTTTTTGCCAATTAACTTCAATCTGTGTCCTCTGGTTACCGACCCTCCTGCCAGTGGAAACAGTTCCTTCCCATCAACCCTATTAAAATCCCTGATCATTTTGGACACCTCTTAAATCTCCCTTTACCCTTCTCTTCTCCAAGGAGAACAAGCCCAGCTTCTCCACATAACTTCCCTGGGACCATTCTGGTAAATCTCCTCTGCACCCTCTCCAAGGACTTGACATCCTTCCTAAAGTGTGGTGCCCAGAATTGGACACAATATTCCAGCTAAGACCCAATCAGTGTTTTATAAAGGTTTACCACAACCGCCTTGCTCTTGTACTCTATGTCTCTATTAATAAACCCAAGGATCCCGTATGCTTTAACAATCTTACTGACTTGTCCAGCCATCAAAGACTCATGCATGTGAACCCCAGGTCTCTCTGTTCATGCATTCACTTTTAAATTGCACCATATAGTTTATACTGCCTCTCCTCATTTTTCCTTTCAAAATGAATTACTTCACTCCTCATTGCTCAAGGATTTGCTATAAATTTTGGCCTTAAGCTAGAACACTTTCTACTTATGTCTAATCTGATCACATTATCATTTTGTAAAAACATTCCCTCCAGTCAGGGTTCTGTTCTCATGCACTGTGGGCTGTTATTTGTTTACCTGCAGCCTCCATACTAAAGGGCAATGTCAAATGTATTTTTCTCTAAAAATGTTAAAACAACTTCTGCTAGAATGTTTTTCTGAATTACGTTGAACTGACCGCAAACACATCTGACCCAGCCACAAACTCCGTATTCTCGCCTCTGAATCCAGCCCCCTCCCCGGCCACTGTCTGGTTGAAGCCAACAGTTTGCAACCTCGGCATCCTCGGCAACCAAGCTAAGCTTCCGCCCTTATCTCCTCTCCATCACAAACACTGGCTACTTCCACCTCTGCCCCATCTCAGTCCATCTGCAGCCGAAACCCTCATTTCATAGAAATTAACGGCACAAAAGGAGGCCATTCAGCCCATCGTGTCTGTGCTGGCCGAAAAAGAATAATCCAGCCTAATCCCACTTTCCAGCTCCTGGTCCGTAGCCTTGTAGGTTACAGCATTTCAAATACATATCAAAATACTTTTTAAATGTGATAAGGGTTTCTGCCTCTACCACCCTTTCAGACAGCGAGTTCCAGACCCCCACCACCCTCTGGGTGAAGAAAAATTCTCCAACTCCCCTCTAATCCTTCTACCAATTACTATAAATCTATGCCCCCTGGTTATTGATCTCTCTGCTAAGGGAAATAGATCCTTCCTATCCACTCTATTTAGACCTCTCAATTTTATACACCTCAAAGTCTCGCCTCAGCCTCCTCTGTGCCAAAGTAAACAACCCCAGCCTCTCCAATCTTTCCTCAGCTAAAATTCTCCAGTTCTGGCAACATCCTCATAAATCTCCTCTGCACCCTCTCTAGTACAATCACATCTTTCCTGTAATGTGATGAACAGAACTGCACGCAGTACTCTAGCTGTGGCCTAACTAGTGTTTTATGCAGTTCAAGCATAACTTCCCTGCTCTTATATCTAAGCCTTAGCTAATAAAGGCAAGTATTCCGTATGCCTTCTTAACCACCTTATCTACCTGTCCTGCTACCTTCAGGGATCTGTGGACATGCACTCCAAGGTCCCTCTGTTTCTCTTCACTTCTCAGTATCCTACCATTTATTGTGTATTCCCTTGCCTTGTTAGCCCTCCCCAGAAGCATTACCTCTCACTTCTCCAGATTGAATTCCATTTGCCTCTTATCTGCCCACCTGACCAGTCCATTGATATCTTCCTGCAGTCTACAATTAGCTTCCTCATTAATTACTCTCCATCTAATGGGAACTTTGGAATAGTTGCATCTGGAGGTGAGAAAGGCATAAATTCCAATGTTCTCCTGGCCGGCCTCCCATCTTTCATCCTCCGGAAATTTCAGCGCATCCAAAACTCTGCTGTCTGTATCCTAACCAGCACCAAATCCTGTTCACCCATCTCCCTTGTGCTCACTGACCTACATTAGCTTTCACTCCCCCCCAAATGCCTCCATTTTAAACTTGGGTTGAAATCCCTTTAATGGCCTCACCCCTCCCTATCTCTATAACCTCCTCCAGCCTTCCAACCCTCCAAGAACTATGCATTCCTCCCACTCTAGCCTTTTACACATCCCCCGAAATCTTCCCCCCCTATCATTGGCTGGTGTGCCTTCAACAGTCTGCTCGGCAATTCCCTCCCTAAACCCCGCCGCCTCTTCACCTCCCTCTCCTCCTTCAATGCCCTCTTTGACCAAGCTTTTAGTCATCCCTCCCAATATCTCTTTCTTTGGCTTGTTGTCAAACTTTGTCTGTTTATGTTTTTGTGAAGCGCCTCGAGTGCTTTCCTACCTTACAGGTGCTGTACAAATGCAAGTTGTTATTGCTGTGGTCGATAATCTCCCCTTCAACAACAACAACAAAAAAATCACAGTCCACAATCTCCTTAATTCAGTCAAGACTGGTTAAATCCCTCCTCCTGTTTTATCTGATGAAATTTGAAACGTTCTGTGCTAACTTGAGGTTTTGAACAGAGATGTTCCTTCAATAAATATGCCAGATCACCAAACATTTTCTGTATTTGATTTAAACAGGATGACCAGTGGTGGAAGACGAATCCAGAACAGCTTTTTTTTTTTTTTTTAAAAAGAGGAAATGAAGAAAAATATTTGAAACCGAAACATTGTTAAAGCGTATGGGGGAAAAGGCAGCAGAATGGGACTAAATGGATAGCACGCTCAGAAAGCAAGCACAGCAGCGATGGGCTGAACGGCCCCCTTCTCTGTATTGTAATCGTCTATGATTTTATGCTTCTCATTAAGTTATAAACTTGACAGCTGCAAAGTATTTGGAGGGGTGGAGAAGAAGTCTACTTAGTGAAATCATTAACATGCACTTTCACTATACATAATAAGCAGTGGAAATCTCTCCCACCTTCTCTCCCCTTTAAAGAGGGTACATATAAAACCTAAACAGAATGCAGTGTGTTTCTTACTCCAGCTCCCCCACCAACCCCCGCAAAGGAACCAGGACATAACTTCACTAAACATTTTGTTAAACTCATTGAACTGGGAATATAGAAAGAGATACCGCAGTGAGAAACGTGAAAAAAATGCCGAGAGTTAAGAACCAAAAATAAAATACTCCTTTTTTGCCTTCCATATTACTTTGTTGGCTTTCTTTTGCTACTTTCTACAGTCCTCCCAGTCCTCATTCCTGCCACTATTCTTTGTCGTATAAGCTGCCTTTTTAATATGGGTGCTAATCACTCTCAGACTGGAGTTGCATCACCCCACAAGTGCCCCTTTTGACTTATAGGGTACATAATTGCTTTGTAATCCATTAGTTATCTTTTAAAATAGATTCCACTGTCGATTTATAGATTAACCAACACGTAATTTCTCCCAACCTTATCCTTCCACATTCCATCAAAGTTACTCTTGTTTAAAACCAAAAAACTTTGGTTTTTGACCAGCCTGATTATGAATTCATTCACATTCGGTGGCTTTGCGCCTCCCGTTTGCGCCCTAAGAGGGTACATATAAAACCTAAACAGAATGCAGTGTGTTTCTTACTCCAGCTCCCCGCCCCCCCCCCACCCAAGGCACCAGGACATAACTTCCTGCACCGCCAGCGATGACGTCATCACCGTGCGCAGCGCCCTGGCTGCGATCTTCGGTAGCACCCTGACTTACCACCGGACGCCATGTCCGACGGGGTCGGAGGGCCTACCTGCGGCCGGGGCGGCGCAAATTAAAGGGGAGGTGCCGGGCGACCATTTTTGTTGCAGGCCGCCTGCCAGCACCTGCCCCCTCTGCCGTCCCTGGCCTCCTCTGCAGCCCCTCCGCGGAGAGCTGGCTGCACTCCGTGAGCCTGGCACTTCGAGTGCCGGGTTCTTTTGCCGACACTCCAATTTCTGGTGGCCCAGCTGGGCCCTGGATTGCGCTGCGCTAGGCCTGCAGTACCGTGGCGCCGTGGTACATAGAGCTACGATATTCACTCGTAGCGTCCCAAGAGGGAGGCGGGGCACTTCCAGTAGCACCCCACTTCCCTCTTGGGGCGCTGCCAGTGAATTTCAGCCGTGGGGGTGCTAATTTTTTCAGGGCGCTGGCGAAGTTAGCACCCTAAAGGGGGCGCGACTCAATTTTTCCCCCATAGAATCTTACAGCACAGAAGGAGGCCATTCGGACCATCATGCCGGCTCTTTGAAAGAGCTATCCAAATAGTCCCACTCCCATGCTGTTTCCCCATAGCCTTGCAAATTTCTCCTTGTTAAATATGTATCCAATTCCCTTTTGAATCTGCTTCCCCCACCCTTTCAGGCAGTGCATTCCAGATCACAACTCACTGGGTAAAAACAATTCTTCCCCGCTCAGAGCACGGAGGGAGCAGAGCACCTGGGAGGGGGTGGGGGTTCGGGTGGAGGGAAGCACGTGCCTGGAAGGAGCACGGTGGGGGGGCAATCCGCAACAGGTAACACCATCAGACGGTCCAAAACCCAGAAATAAGGACACATTATCACTATTCATTTTGTAATGTTAAAGGTGACACCCCACCCCCTCCCACACCACTTCCTAGCCAATAAATCTGAAAACAATAAAACAATCCATGACCCACACACAATGTCCCAGTCACCTCAACTCTCTCCCCGAGTGTATATTTTGACGGAGTGATTACGGAGTGTGGATACTTCCGGTTTCCAGTCAACCTGTGATGGCATCGCCGAGCCTGCGCCGGGCCACCCGATGGCATAACCGAGCCTGCGCCGGGCCACCCGATGGCATCACCGAGCCTGCGCCGGCCACTCTATGACATCACCGCGCCTGTGCCGGGCCACCCGATGACGTCAGTCTCACGCACGCTAAAGCTACGCCTCTGCCAGTGATGTCACTTGTCATTATATCACCCTCACCCGTTCCTATTGAATGAAATGCGCTTCACCAAACCAACCTTGCAACTCAAATTATGTAAAATAGTCACTGCTGCGGATTTGCCAAATTCAGCCTCAGAAATGGCTACAGTGCCCCGCAGGATCCTGCAGTGCCTGTTCACGGGGTTACATATTTGAAGGGGCTCACAAGTAGATGTGTTGGCTGGCGTGGAGAATTTTCAGAGTCAAAGTGAGATGGGAGGCTGCTCAATGTGGAGGCATCACTCCCCCAACAGTCAGGACGATGACATCACAGGTTGACTGGAAACCGGAAGTATCCACACTCAGTAATCACTCCATCAAAATATACACTCAGAGTTGTGGTGACTGGGACATTGTGTGGGGGTCAGGGATTGTTTTATTGTTTTCAGTTGATCATGTTGATAGTGTATGACTGGCATAAATTGGTGCCGTTCAGCTCTCTATATAGAGTTGGGCCTGGTTTGCCAGACTGCTTAACTGGTATAGTTACTTCATTCACCTGCTTGTCCGTTTGGCCAGCCCTAAACCAGGGAAGTAGCTATTTTGTGCCCCTCGGCCTGGCCTCAGAATTAGTTGTGTTCCTCCTCACTGGGTTCTCTTTGGATTTTGGTGTATGAAACTTCAAATGATTACCACCCAGCTCCAGGTGGGCAAGGGTCAAAAATTGAGAGAGAATCACATTAAAGCCTTTACAATGGCAGCAGTCAGCTCTCGACGAGGTGCAAGAAAACACTGCAATACTGAAGGGCGGCACAACCTTATGATGCACAAGTCAGTGGCATCCCTCAAAAGGTGCTGAATGCCTGGAGAAAAAAGCATCCGAGCAGCCTGGTGCCGCCAGAAGGGTCCTTTCCTGCACTGATCCACCCATTCTGCCTTGGCATCTGGTTTACTCAAGCAACAGTTCAGATAGATTCATTCAGGGTGACGGTATTACCTACACACAGCAAATATCACTGGGTGAATCCCAAAGCAGGAGGAGCTGGTGGGCAACTTTGAGGAGACATCTCCCTCTCCCCCCAGAGGTGACATAAGCAAGAGGCCTCCGCTGAGGATTCCAAGACCAAGCTCTCAGGTGCCGAGGCCGTTAAAGATCAATGGTTGAGGAGCACTGGTCTCACGGGCAGGCAGTGGAGACAGGCTCTTCTCTCACGGTGCTGATGGCGGGACAATTAAAGGAGTCCAGCACCCGCATCTGCAATGCAATGAGGGAGGCAGGGCACGAAGCGAGGAAGAACCTGGCGAATGTGGCAGACTAGGAGATCAATGTAGCTGGCAACCAGACATTAGGAGGATCTGTAAGAGCTGTTGTCCCTTCTGTACTGGAAGCAGTTACTGCTTCCATACATGGCAGTCTGACATAGTAGACTTGACTACTCAGAAACTGCAGTTTCAACATAGTAGACTTGCCTCCTGGTCAAATCCGTGTTCTAGAATCACAACTCTGCATTAAGCCATTCCCCATCAGCACCGCACCCACCCCCCCTCCCCCATTCATTTGATTCTGACGGATGCGCTGCCAGCTGAATGATCAGGGCCACAGAAGGGAAATCATGGCAGAAATCGAGGTGGCCAGTTCTGGTGCAGAATTTTGACCGAGGGACCCTGCCCCACTTCACTTGCCAGACCACCACCCAGAAGTGGATGGTTTTCTGGCCTGTGTGTCAGTGGAAGTTGTGACTAGTCTGCTGCTCAGAGCACACCTTGACTCGCTTGTGCAGTGTTGTCCACTGAGGCACGAGGGAGCTACTGATGTGCTGGGGCCCGTGTAGAGAAAAATCACTAGATTTAAATGTACAAATGACGTCAATAAATCATTCTTCACACCAAGTGGGATCAACAAATGATTCAAGGCGAGGCAAATGGTCCTGCTCACACAGTGATCTCTTTGTTTTCTGGAATGAGGATGAGCAGCATTCATAGATACACATAACCCAACTGGCAGAGCAGCATGGAGAGCGGAGGAGGCGGCACTGTGCACTACACTGCCTGCAATTCCCAACAGCTATCGCCTGTGTTTCAAAAGAGACCGCGTTACCTGCAGCTGTGGAGTAGAAGGCATTGCTGCTGTCCATTGGCCCCATACCCATCTGCCATCTTTCCTGCACTGCCATGAAATAACATGGCTTTTTGAAAAGGCATCGGCGTCGGTCACGCTGGGGGTGGGGGGCCGGAGGAGGCAGTGGCCATGATCAGGAGAGAGTAGCAGCCCACGTTCTTTGAACACGGTCTGGAGGAGCACTCCTGCTCCTCCCAGCTCCATAATCAAGTAAGTATATTTTAAACAACAACAGAAAATGCTAGAAACGTTCAGGTGGTCAGGCAGCATCCGTGGAGAGAGAAAGGTATATTTTAAACACTTACCTGGTTGGTTGTGGCCTGCAGCCACCCGTTAGGCCACACCAAACGTGGCTTTCATGAGCACAGCTGCCTCAGGGTAAATAAATTCGCAAAGTGGACCCTTATTTGCATATGCCTTTTCCAGGCGTGGGTACTGCATGCATTTTCTTTTGGTGTTTACCAATATGGCGGGAGGCGCACTTCCAGCTTGTAATGAACATGCGCTTCCTGCCTAGCTTATTGGAGGCCATTTAGCACCCAAAAAAAGGTGCTGAGCAGCCCAATTTCAAAGCCATTAACTACTTTTCTCCCACTACACACTTCTTTCCCCTCTACTCTCTTTTTCTTCTGATATACAGACATAAAAAGGTTACTGAAATCATGCATGACAGTTGTCTTCCCCCTCAATATGTCTCACCTATCAGATCAGTGAACCATAAATCTTAATTTGCTTCAGAAGGACGAAAAGCCCAATCTAGTATATCGATACAAGGGTGAACTGAGTTTCAATCCATCAATGACTGATGGAATAAACATCTCTCCTCTCTCTCGACTACCATCAACATCCACTCCTCGAGACTGCCTTCACTTCTTTCCACTCTTGCCTATCCAATCGCAGCCCAAGCATCTCAAGCAACAGCCTCTCTCCCCACCCCGCATCATCACTTCCAGGGTCCTCCAAGGATCCATCAATGGCCCGCCCCTCTTCCACGCTCAAAAAACACAAGAAAAGTTTTGTGTGGGGAAATGGTGGGGCAGGGAAACTCACACTGATGTAGAATGGGTGCTCTTGTGAGCTAGAGGAAGAATGGAGCAAGCATTATTCTGGCCTGTTCAATACCCGTCTGAGAGTATACATATCTATGTCAGCTGTGGTTCTGTTGGTAGCACACTCACCTCCGAGTCAGGAGGTTATGGTTTCAAGTCCCACTCCAGAGACTTGAGCACAAAATCTGGGCTGACACTCCAGTGCAGTACTGAGGAAGTGCTGAGCTGTCGGAGGTGCTGTCTTTCGAGTGAGACATTAAACCGAGGCCCCGTCTGCGCTCTCAGGTGGACGTAAAAGATCCCATGGCACTATTTCAAAAGGCAGAGGGGTTCTCTCAATATCCTAGTCCTGGCCAACATTTATCCCTCAACCAACACCTAAAAACAGATTATCTGGTCAATAAAACATTGCTGTTTATGGGACCTTGCTGTGTGCAAGCTGGCTGCTGTGTTTTACAACAGTGACTACGCTTCAAAAAAGGTACTTCATTGGTTGTAAAGCGGTTTGGGACATCCTGAGGTAGCGAAAGGTGCTATATAAATACAAGTCTAATAGTTTAAGTATGCATGCTTTTAACCTCATTTAATTTATAAATAATTTAATGCACATAGAATATTGATAAAGGTTTTATATTTATTTTAGTCAACAAAGCTGTACCAATCATATTCACTTTGACTAACTATTCAAAGATGGCTCCACTAATGACATACCAATGCCATCTAGGGGTGACAGAATTAACCACAAAACATTTTTGAAGCAGGAAGTTTCAAGTTAAAAAAAAATGCTTTGAATTAAACAAAAAACACTTTAAAAAGATTGATAAAAATGTTACAGTTTTTAAAAAGTTGAAAATATCATCCTTATTACATTCGTTTGTAATTTTTCCCTTCCCTTACACTGCTCTGCTCCTCCAAATCAGTACACCCAACAAGCGCTTAATAATGAAACAAAATCAAATTAGAAATGAACAAACTAAAGAATACAAAATCATAGACAACATAAAGTCTTTAAATAGCAGCTAAGGGAGCCCTAGCTGTGAGACTCTCTTTACGTCAAGCTGCAACAGCCCCAATGTTTCTCTTTCATTGCTGTTTAAAAGTCATTGATAGGAAGGAAACGACACAGGGGAAAAATAACAATAAAACTGGCTGGCTCGACGCAAACTTAGCAAGGGTTTTACATTCAATTAAATGCTGCCTCCTAGTTATCACTGTGAACTTGCTATTCCCACAGTTCTGTAGTGAATAGCTAGCTTCCATCAATTTCAGAAAAGCAAGCATCTTTATTGCATTCTCACTGAAGATAATCAACACGACTGGGAAGCATGGGAACATAGAAAATCGAAAAGAAACAACTGCTTTTTAAAAAAATATGCTGCCAAGGAAAATATACTGCACTCACCTTTTCCTGATCATTATTCTGCAGTTCTCGTCCTGCAGGCTCCATAGACTCACATATGGCAGCTCAAATGCATTCAGCTTTTTCAGCACTGCCCCAAGAATATGAAACAGACAACATAAAATCATCATACTCTTGAAAATCTTTTTATTCCCATCCTCAAGTATATAATTTATTATATTCAATTTGTTTTAATGGAAGTCTACTGCAGGGCTATGGGGAAAGAGCGAGGAGGTGGGACTAATTGGACAGCTCTTTCAAAGAGTCAGCACAGGCACGATGGGCTCAATCACACACAATCTCTGAAGGTTTGATAAAAGTGACCGAGGGCACGGATACTGCACACTTGGGTCGCTCAATCTTACAAAGATAGTATTTTAGCACTCGGTGCCAGCCAGCTGCAACTCCACACTGGGATACTGTACTTACATTTTCTGGTTAGAGACCGTCAGCTCAATGCTAGTTAATTACATTCTCTGGTTGCAGATGCTCACTCACCAATAAGTAATAGTTACTTGGCCAAGTCAAGGCAATAGAGCACATTGCTGCCAATATCTGCACATTTCTAAGAGTGAGATTTTACAGCCATTTCGAATATGAATTGGGCTTACAGGCTAAACCGGCACAAGGCCAATACCTATAGTTAACCTGACCTTGTGCTCATAAAGTTATAGGCCTGGTGTTGTCTACACACATTAATTATCTTGTCCTCATTTTAAAAGACCTGTGTTGTCTATGGTTACTTGTTATGACTATAGTATAAGAGCTGATATGGGCTTTGGGAATATCTGGAGTGGAAGCACTGGGACAGAAGTTTATAAACTGGGTTTGCAGGGTTTCAGTTCATCTCGAGCAGGGGATATGGGACATTGGAAGAATGCCATGAGAATTCTGTATTTATTAGCACGTTCTGTATGCTGCTGCACATGAATAAAAAAATGTTTTCTGCAAATGATAGATCTGTTTTTATATGGGTAGCTGGCACTGTCTTTTGGAAAAAAAAGAACTAACTTCCATTTATATAGTGTCTTTCGTGACTTCTTTCAGGACGTTCTAAAGTGCTCAACAGCTAATTAAGTACGTTTGAAATGTAGTCACTGCTGTAGTGTAGGGAAATGCAACAGCAATGAGACAAATGACCAGATAAGCTGTATGTGTTTTTTTTGTTTTTTTTTAAAGTGATGTTGTTTGAAGAATAAATGTTGGCCAAGACATTAGGAGAACTCCCCTGCTCGTCTTCAAACTGTGCCATGGTGTCTTTAGTATCCACCTGAGACAGCAGATGGGCCTCAGTTTAATGCCTTATCTGAAAGCACTCCCTCAGTACTCGTTGGAGTGTCCGCAAGTCTCTGGAGTGCCACTTGAATGCACTTCTAACTCGGAGGAGAGAGTGCTCGCACCGAGCCAAGGCGGACACCTAAAAAAGCTAGGATTGAGGGTTTGGTGGGGAAGGAAAGAGGGGTCCCCAGGACTGTGTAACCATTTGCAGTGCGTTCATGGGTATAAATCAGCATTTTGCAAGGGGGCGCCCATAGGCAGAAGTTTTGAAAGTACTGCATTAAACATTACGTAATCCACAATGGACAGGGTCATGACAGACTTTCTCCATCAAAATGGTGCAGATGTTAAAAGGTCAGTTCTTAAACCTTTTATTATAAAAGCTGAGATACAAGTGAATATGCGCACCTGTTCATGTTTTGGTGAACACAAACCATCAAGATTGAGACATTAAACATATTGCTGCAGCTATAGTATTGTGAAAAATTGAAGAATTTCAATTTTGTCATCTCATCTTCCGTCTATAAAAACTCTAAAAATTAATAGACAAAGAGAAATAAGAAAACACGTACAATGCTGGTACCGTGTGTTTACTGGAAATATAAGCAATACATCACATGAAGAGTCTAATACAATTATAAGCCAGATATGAGAGATAGAGTGGGAGAGAGAAATGCACTAGAAAGTATGCAGTTATTTTACAATTATAGATCTCTACGTTCAGATATTTGCAGTTCCATAATAACCATTTCTTTATATAATTTATTGAATAAAACTGCAGCCTCACAGGAAATCTTGGATCAACTGTGAAAGACATAATATATGCATTTATATATACTTCTGACAACGTGCACTTATGAAGCTAATGCATCTTCCACAAGGATGATATCTTGAATACCCTACGGAGCTAAATTAGTTTGGAACTTACCAGAATATCCTCCATTAGTATGTTCACAAACAAGATACAGGGCAAAGTGTTCCAAAAACTGCCTCGACAATTCAATCTTCTGGGCAGCAACCTTTAAAAAAAATCAATTAACCAGCAGGTTATTGTGAGGCATCTGGTGCAGAAATAAGAGACATACAGTCATCAGGAATTTACAAATTTAAGACTCCATTAACCAACAGCATACATGGAAAGCCTTCACGGTTTATGAAGCAATTCCTTCAGACCAGCAGTGATGAAAGCCAGCAATTATTTTCTTTTAAAAACACATTTTTTCTCATTATTTCTCCTCTTCCCACCCCACCCCTTTCTGAAGGTGCCATTTCTGGTTGTTTCTCGATTACCAACAACCCTCGGCTACCTTGTCCAAGTCGTCATTCTCCCTGGTGAGCCTGGACAAGGAGCGTCAACAGGCTGTCCAAACTTGGAAGGATCACAACCAAGCCCGATCATGTGATCATCCAAAAAGGATTTTCTGGCTGTGGAGCAGACCAACACACGGCATTACATTTTATTTTTTTGAAGAAAAATTTAAATTCATCCAGGAAAGTAGAGTTGAAAGCGTGTCCGCCACTTCCAACCTTCAGAAGCCCATCAAAAAGCTTCCATATTTTTTAAGGAAAGTTACTTATCTGCTCGCACACAACATTTATATACAAGTTCCATTTCCTGCTTTTTTCCAGTTTTGACGAAAGGTCATTGACCTGAAACGTTAACTCTGTTTCTCTCTTCACAGATGCTGAGTATCTCCAGCATTTTCTGTTTTTATTTATATACACCTGGTATTCAGAGAAGAGTTAATGATAATTTGGCACTTCAAGCCAACGGAGGCTAGGCTGCCAAAAGTGAACTTGTTCGAGTTAGAGAAAAGAATGTTGTGCAGGGATGTAACCCACTTCTTTGAAAATGACAAAAAACATGGATTATGTATATGGGAGTAGGTTACTTTACTTAAATTGTGATTGCAAGACTTGAGCCCTGGAGTGCAAAAAACTGGCCTCAAGCAAGATTAGAGATTAATAAAAACTGTCCCCTGCCTCGAACACAAATATGGGCAACAGACATTAAAAGCAGTTTAAGACTATGTAATTTACCTCCACAAACAAGGAGCTTGACAAACATTGGGTTATGAACAGAACTGAAACTCCCCCAATGGTCCAGCGAGTTTATCCAGCGAGCTGCTGACTCACACAGATCAGGGGCAGCTGGGTGGGTACTAGGGGACGCTACAATTAGTCGCAGTGACCCAGGGTTCCTAGTCCAGATGGCTATCCAATGACTCCTGTCGCAAGTGCGTGTAGAGACGTCAGTTAAGGATAGGATTACGTTCCTTGTGATGCTTCCCGGTCAACAATCATCAAGGATCACACACGAATAATTGGCACTTTCCAGCAGAAAGGGTAACAAATCAGAAACTAGAACCCAGGCTAATATTCCCTCCCTAACCCAACAGGCATTAACTTGGGGAGGGGGAATAACTGCTCTCCTTTACTGGTTTAGTACACTGGCAAATTGCAGCTTGCTATCCTCATTAACACAAAGAAGAAAGCAAAAAAAAAAATCAGGCTGGGAGCTTGACAAGAGTCATGCAGTGCCTAGAATCCCTGTACATCCACAGCTCTAAAATAAAACAAATTACTTTAGCTGATTCACATCACATTAAATACTAAACAGGCAGCGCTTTCACAGAGCAGCAAGGCTGGAAAGATCATATCTATTAAACAAATATTCTTCCACATTTGATGAGGAAACCAAGAACTATTTTCTGCAGTACAGGAAACTCGCTTTTAACCGGCACCTAAATTATCCGGAAATCTGTCTTAACCGGCAAAATTCAGGAGTAGGTTCAGGTAAGTTTTACTATATATTAGTGGCCGTGTAACTGGGGTTCCTGCACTGTGGCCGTGCATCAGGGACTCCTGGATCTGTGGCCGTGTAACCGGGACTCCTACACACGTGCCGTGTAACCGGGGCTCCTGCACCTGTGGCCGTGTACGGGGCTCTCGTACCTTGGTAAATATACCTCTCTGTAATCCGGACTTTCTGATCAACTGGCACCACGCCGGTCCCATCGGTGCCGGATAAAAAAAGTTTCCTGTAAATTATTTTTACAAGCACAGAAAGCCCTTCTATCTCCTCTCTCCACCCCCCCATTACCACAGTAAAATTCCCAATAGTACACAACCCTGACAGTTGCAGAGTCCTGCTCCCCTAATATCCCACACAAGTTGCTGACTATGCCTAGCCTAGAGACGCTGAGGCCGACTGAAGCAGCCTAAGTGCTGCCCATGTTAAAATCAGCTAATTCAGCACAGACCAGGAATCGAACCCATAACTGTGTGGCACAGCTCTACATCGTCAGACAGTGCCTGGGACCCACTTTTTGTTCCTCAAAAAGGAGTTAAGCACGTGCCTGTCTTTTTAAAAGAACATCTTGTTTAAATAATTGCATTAAGGGTATATTTTGTAACGAAGTTGCACGTGACTGCACATTTGTTTCAGACCATTAATTTTAAAAAGGAACAATAAATAGCTGCAATTCAGTCTATTCAGCTAAATATATAACTTCTAAAAAATTTTAAGTGGGCATAAACTGTGGTAGAAATGACTGCTGTGTAAACAAATATCGTTACAGCCTATTAAATAGCGTCTCCGCACCCTCAAATCAAAATGGAATAGCTATTTAACACAATAATGCAGCAATCTAAACACAGCAACTCAAGCTGCTAGCAAACCTGCCTAAGGGCACAATCAAGTTTGCCGGTTTCATTAAAAACAAGGCTGTGGAAAATATAATGCAGCCCCATAAATCTTCTGTAGATCCCTGCTGCAGTTCCAGCTTTTAAAAAAAAAAATCTGCCACTATAAATCACATCACCCAGGCCTCTCCAAACCCAATGCAAAGTAACACATTCAGGAAGTTGACACAGGTAATACTGCAAATTTTTCATAATTGAACCAGCAATTAGTGTTATTTGGTTTGTCCTTTACAAAGTGGCATTTCAGAAAGGTCACTGCATTTTAAGGCTAAGTGACTACGCAAAATGTCTTTGACTTCATGTATTAAACTTGATACCGGCACAACTGTTTACTCTGACCAATGCAATGACCACACCCAGCTGAAGGTTTTGCATTCCATACAAGCTCCTTTTTAGTTAAATATAGTGCCCAGTCACTTAATGTGTTAATCAAGTAAACAAATCTAATACAGCAGTTACTCAATGCCTTTCCCCTCCTCCCCCGCCCCATGAATAGGCCACACACACACACAACTTCGGTTTGCCAAATAAATGCATTTGGGCTAGTAAAACACTTAACAGAAGAAACCTTTACTAAGTTAACTTGGCAGCTCTTCAGTTGCATATCTAAATTATTGCTTTTTTTTGTACAAAAAAATAATGAGATGTTCTCCAACAGCTCAGCAGGAAAGTGCACCATATGGTGCGGCAACAAAACATACAAAGAAAAAGAGACTTGTCTTTATATAGCGCCTTTCACGACCTTGGGATGTCCCAAAGCTCTTTAAAGCCAATTAAGTTCTGTTGAAGTGTAGTTACTGTTGTGATGTAGGAAATGCGGCAGCTAATTTGCACACAGCAAGCTCCTGCAAACAGCAATGTGATAATGAGCAGATAATCTGTTTTCGTGATGTTGATTGAGGGATAAATATTGGCCCGGAGACCAGAGATACCTCCCTTGCTCTTCTTCAAAATAGTGCTATGGGATCTACATTCTAGAATGGTCCCAGCAGATTGGAAGGTAGAAAATGTAACCCCGCTATTCAATAAAGGAAGGAGAGAGAAAACAGCGAATTACAGGCCAGTTAGCCTGACATCAGCAATGTGATAATGACCAGATTATCTGTTTTAGTGACACTGGTTGAGGGATAAATATTGGCCAGGACTCCAGGGAGAACTTCCCTGCTCCTCTTCGAAATAGTGCCTCGAGATCTTTTACATCCACAGGAGAGAGCAGACATTTGTTTAATGCCCCATCTGACAGTGCAGCACTCCCTCAGTACAGACCAGGGAGGTTGCGGAATTCTTTCTTGCAGTGTAAATGGGGGTGAGGCTCGGCCAACCAATGACCTGTCCTCCTGGGTTGTACAATGTGCATGGCCTTAGGAGATTTGGGGGAAGGGAGAGGAAGGCGAAAACTTACCTCTAACATCCTCTCTGTCGAGTCAGACGTGTGGGTGTCAATCAGAAGCTTTTTTCCATTTGCAAGAAGAACCTCCAAGAGAATAGCTCGTGCACGAATCTTAAACGTTTCCTGCAACAAAAATTAAAAAGGATCAGCTCGGTGGTGTTTCCTGCATGGAGATTCAGAACATGGTTTTCATGTTTTGTATAACTGGCTAAATGCATTGTAACAACTTCTTAGGCAGTTCCTCGGAACCGAGGATGACGCTTCCACATTAAAAATGAGTTCGCAGGTGACTGATGAGTCCAATGCGGGACCTGCAGTCTCCGTCACAGGTGGGGCAGACGGTGGTTGAAGGGGTGGGTGGGTGGGGTGCTTGGGTTGAAGTGCGCTCCTTGCGCTGGGCTTCCGCTTGCTCCCGAAGAGACTCGAGGTGTTCGGCGCCTTCCCGGATGCTTCTCCTCCACTTTGTGCGGTCTTGGGCCTGGGATTCCCAGGTGTCGGTGGGGATGTTACACTTTTTCCAAGGAGGCTTTGAGGGTGTCCTTGAAGCATTTCCTCTGCCCACCTGGGGCTCTCTTGCCGTGTCGGAGTTCCGAGTAGAGCGCTTCTTTTGGGAGTCTCGTATCGGGCATGCGGACGATGTGACCCGTCCATCGGAGCTGATCGAGCGTGGTCAAAGCTTCGATGCTGGGAATGTTGGCCTGAGCAAGAACACGGACGTTGGTGCGCCTATCCGGCCAATGGATTTGCAGGATCTTGCGGAAGCAGCATTGGTGGTACCTCTCCAGTGCTTTGAGGTGTCTGCTGTACATGGTCCATGTCTCCGAGGCATACAGCAGGGCGGGTATCACTGCTGCTCTGTAGACCATGAGCTTAGTGCCGGGTTCGAGGTCCTGGTCTTCAAACACACACTTCCTCAGGCGACCGAAGGCAGCACTGGCAAACTGAAGGCGGTGTTGGACTTAGTTGTCGACGTCTGCCCTGGTTGACAGTAGGCTCCCGAGGTATGGAAAGTGGTCCACGTTGTCCAAGGCCTTGTCGTGGATTTTGATAATCGGGAGGCAGTAGTGTGTGGCGGGGGCAGGTTGGTAGAGGACCTTTGTCTTACGGATGTTTAGCGTAAGGCACATGCTCTCGTACGCGGTGAAGGTGTGGACGATGGTTTGGAGTTCGACCTCCGAGCGAGCGCAGACGCAAGCGTCGTCTGCATACTGTAATTCGACGACAGAGGATGGGACGACCTTGGATCTGGACTGGAGGCGACGGAGGTTGAACAGTTTCCCGTTTGTTCTGTAAATTAGCTCCACTCCAGTGGGGAGCTTACTGAGGGTGAGATGGAACATTGCAGCAAGGAAGATCGAGAAGAGCGTTGGTGCGATGACAACCTTGCTTGACCCCGGTTCATACGTGAATTGGGTCGGTGGTGGAACCGTTGATCAGGATCACGGCTTGCATGTCGTCATGAAGCAGGTGGAGGATGGTAACAAACTTTTGAGGGCAGCCGAATTTGAGGAGGACACTCCATAATCCCTCACGGCTGAGTGTTGAAGGCCTTTGTGAGATCAAAGGCGGCCATGTACAGCAATTGGTGCTGTTCCCTGCATTGCTCTTGTAATTGACGTGCGGTGAAGATCGTGTCCATTGTGCCCCTTAGTGGGCGGAATCCGCATTGCAGCTCTGGGAGGAGCTCTTCGGCCACTGGGAGGCGGCGATTGAGGAGGATTCTTGCGATGACTTTCCCTGTGGCAGACAGCAGGGAAACTCCTCTTTAATTACCGCAATCGGACTTGTCACCTTTCTTGAAGATGGTCACAATTACGGCATCTCCGAGATCCCCTGGCATGCTCTCCTCCTTCCAGATAAATTAGTTCATGAATTTGCGCCAGTAATGCTTCTCCGACATGCTTTAGTGCCTCGGCAGGGATTCCATCTGCTCCTGAGGCCTTGTTGTTCTTCAGTTGTCGGATGGCCTTTTCAACCTCATACCGGGCTGGGGTTGTGCTGAGATGGTGGCGGGTAGCATGCTGTGGGATGGAGTTGAGGACACTCGTGTTGAAGACAGAGTCGTGGTTAAGGAGATCTTCGAAGTGCTCCTTCCAGCGGGCACTGACTGCCTTGATGAGTATCTCCCCATTCTTGGCCCGCAGTGGGGTAGGGCCTTGGGTGCTTGGGCCGTAGGCGGTCTTGACTGCGCTAAAGAATCCACGCACATCATGGTTGTCGGCTAGCTGCTGGATCTCCTGCGCTTTCTCCACCCACCATCTGTTCTTTAGGTCACGAGTTTTTTGTTGGACCTCGGCCTTCAGGCTTCTGTAGAGCTGCTTTCTTGTCTCAAGTTCTGTTGCTGTTTACAGATCAGGAATGCCTTGCGCTTGCGGCTTATTAGCTCCTGGATCTCCTGGTCATTCTCGTCGAACCAGTCTTGGTGTTTCCTGGTTGAGTGACCGAGCGTCTCTTCACAGGTGCTGATTATGGAGGCCTTGAGTGCAGACCAGGTGCTGTGGGCACTCTGTGTCTCTGCATCACTGGGAGTCGTCAGGTTGTTTGTGAGGCACAGGCTGAATAGAGCTTTCTTAGCGGGGTCTTAGAGTGCTCCAACGTTAATTTACCTGCGGCACTGTTTCTGTTGCCGCCACTGTTTTGGGGCTATGTTGATGGAGATGACAGAGCAGATTAGTCGGTGGTCTGACCAGCAGTCATCAGCTCCTGTCATGGCGCGGGTGATGCGGACGTCCTTGCAGTCCCTCGCTTGGACGATGACATAGTCCAGCAGATGCCAGTGCTTGGAGCGAGGGTGTTGCCATGAAGTCTTGTACTTGTCTCGCTGACGAACAAGGTGTTGGTTATGACGAGGCCATGTTCTAAGCACTTCGACAGGAGGAGGGTACCGCTGGAGTTGGCTTTCCCAACCCCCTCTCTGCCGATCACACCTCCCCAGAGGTCTGTGTCCTTTCCAACTCTGGCGTTAAAGTCACCAAGGAGGATCAGCTTGTCGCTCGTTGGGACTCGGGACAGGGATTGTTCGAGGCTGGAGTAGAATTCCTCTTTGGTCTCGTCTGTGGCTTCCAATGTTGGGGCGTACGCACTGGTTCTGGGCTAGGGCGAGCCGAAGAGTCATGAGGCACTCGTTAATACCACTAGGAGTCTCAGACGCTCAACCAGTTCATTTTTTATGGCGAAGCCTACCCCATGGAGGCGGCGGCGTTCTTCTTCAGGTTTGCCTTTCCAGAAGAAGGTGTAGCCACCGCCTTGCTCCTTGAGCTGGACTTCCCCTGCCCGCCGGGTCTCACTTAGGGCGGTGATGTCAATGTCGAAACGTCTGAGCTCCTGGGCAACGATAGCAGTACGGCGTTCCGGTCCGTCACTGTTGGGGTTGTCCATTAGGGTCCCGACATTCCAGATCCCAAACTTCATTTTAAAGGGTGGAACTTCATTTTAATAGCAGGAAGTGCACTAGCACATTTTATTCCTGCCCCAGAGTTAAAAAGAGGAAAGACTAGTCATTGAAGTAAGTAAATTGCAAGCCTTCACATTTGAAGCCTGGTGGCACTAAATACAGCAGCACTGGTTTAATGTATTGCACTGCTTGCTTTTCTCTTCAGTTGGTTTGGTGCCTATTAGCTCAAACCAGTTGTCAAGCAGTATCAATCCCCAGACGTCACTGGATCAACACCACAAAATGAATTTCAACTGACCTCAAAAAAATTCATTTATTGTCTGGCTAATTAATATCAAAATCTGACTCCAAAGAATCAGTTATTATACATTTTAATCATCTTTAACTATGCACATTTATTGTATTTATATTGGTTACAATAACCCCAAATGCCTCAAATTCTTCGCATTCAAGCCAATAGCAATTTTAAAAATCTTAACATGACTACGTCATCCCACAGCTTTTCAGCTCTGCTTGCTTTTAACTCCTATTGTTCAGCAACAATTTTCATTCCAGCACCAGAAATACTAAGAAATAGACTGTAAGGCATTACCTCTACGAATCTTTTCTTCTCCCTTCTGCCGCTATCAGCTGTTTTTTTCTCTAAATGGCAATAATTCTTTTGCCATTGCACCTCTCATCCTCTCCATGTCCACCTTCTACTTTCACAGGAACACAGGAACAGGCGTCGGCCATTCAGTTCGGAGCCTGTTTCAGTTAGATCACGGCTGATCTGTATCTTAATTTTATCTACCCGCCTTGGTTCCGTAACCCTGAATACCCTTGCCTAGCAAAAATCTATCAATCGCAGTTTTGAAATTTTCAATTGACCCCCAGCCTCAACAGCTTTTTGGGGAGAGCGTTCCAGATTTCCACTACCCTTTGTGTGAAGAAGTGTTTCCCGACATCACCCTGAACAGCCTAGCTCTAGTTTTAAGGTTATGCCTTCATATTCTGGACCCTCCCACCAGAGGAAATAGTTTCTCTATCGATCATATCAAATCCTTTAATCATCTTAAACACCTCAATTAGATCACCCCTTAATCTTCTATATTCAAAGGAATACAAGTCTAGTCTATGCAGCCTGTCCTCATCATTTTACCTGTTTAGCCCCGGTATCATTCTGGTGAATCTGCGTTGCACCCCCTCAAAGGGCTAATATATCCTAAGTTCGTTAGACATGACTCACCCTTTACAATCCATGCTGGCTCTCTCTGATCAGTTCATGTTTGTCCAAGTGCTCAGTCACTCTGTCCCTAACAATAGATTCTAGTAACTGCCCCACAACAGATGCTAGACTAAGAGGCCTATAATTTCCTAGTTTATCTCTTACCCTTCTTAAACAGTGGAGTGACATAATCATAATCCTCCTCCTATGTTCCTCAATCTTATGTGCTCTTTTTAATTGCTGGTCTTGATACAGAATCGGAGTGCATCAGTTCGCAGGCCTTTTTGGCTAGCACAACTCCTGCTAGCTGATTATTTTTTTCTTTTTAAAGTAACTCAAAATACTACTTAGCATTATTATTGCTTTAACTGACGGGCATTGCTCTGCTGATATTCAGACTCCTTATTTTTCAACAGGTTGCCTTAAGGTCTAGCTTCTACTACTTCTGTTACAAGAAACGGCTGAGCGCACTGGATACAGCAAAGGCTACGGGCCCCGACAAAATCCCAGCTGTCGCGCTGAAAACTTGTGCTCCAGAACTAGCCGTACCTCTAGCCAAGCTGTTCAAGTACAGCTACAACACTGGCATCTACCCGGCAATGTGGAAAACTGCCCAGGTATGCACTGTCCACATAAAGCAGGACAAATCCAACCCTGCCAATTACCGCCCCATCAGTCTACTCTCAATCATCAAAGTGATGGAAGGTGCTATCGACAGTGCTATCAAGTGGCACTTATTCTAATAACCTGCTCACTGATGCTTAGTTTGGGATCTGCTGGGACCACTCGGCTCCAGATCTCATTACAGCCTTGGTCCAAACCTGGACAAAAGAGCTGAACTCCAGAGGGGAGGTGAGAGTGACTGCCTTTGATATCAAGGCAGCATTTGACCAAGTAAAACTGAAGTCAATGGGAATCAGGGGAAAAACTCTCAAGTGGTTGGAGTCATCCTAGCAACAACAACTTGCATTTATATAGCACCTTTAACATAGTAAAACGTCCCAAGGCGCTGTACAGGAGTATTTTAAGACAAAAAAATTGACACAGGTCCACGTAAGGATAAATTAAGACAGGTGACCAAAAGCTTGGTCAAAGAGGTAGGTTTTAAGGAGCGTCTTAAAAGGAGGAAAGAGAGGTAGCAAGGCAGAGAGGTTTAGGCAGGGAATTCTAGAACTTAGGGCCTAGGCATCAGAAGGCACAGCCACCAAAGGTTGAGTGATTATAATCAGGGATCCTCAAGAGGGCAGAATTAGAGGAGCGCAGATATCTTGGGGGGTTGTGGGGCTGAAGGAGATTACAGAGATAGGAAGGGGCAAGGCCATGGAGGGATTTGAAAGCAAGGATGAGAATTTTGAAATCAAAGCGCTGCTTAACCAGGAGCCAATGTAAGTTAGCGAGCACAGGGGAGATGGGCGAACGGGACTTGGTGCGAGTTAGGACACGGGCAGCCGAGTTTTGGATGACCTCAAGTTTACGTAGGGTGGAATGTGGGAGGTCAGCCAGGAGTGCGTTGGAATAGTCAAGTCTAGAGGTAACAAAGGCATGGATGAGGGTTTCAGCAGCAGATGAGCTGAGGCAAGGGCGGAGACGAGCGATGCTGGAGGTGGAAGTAGGCAGTCTTTGTTATGCTGCAGATATGTGGTCGGAAGCTCATTTCACAGTCAAATATGACACGAAGGTTGCGAACAGTGTGGTTCAGCCTCAGGCAGATGTTAGTGAGAGGGATGGAGTCAGTGGTTGGGGAACGGAGTTTGTGGCAGGGACCAAAAACAGTGGCTTGGGTCTTCCCAATATTTACTCGGAGAAAATTTTTGCTCATCTAGAACTATATGTCAGACAAACAGTCTGACAATTTAGATACTGTGGAGTGGTCAAGAGGAGATAGCGAGGTAGAGCTGGGTGTCGTCAGCGTACATGTGGAAACTGACGCTGTGTTTTCGGATGATGTCGCCAAGAGGCAACATGTAGATGAGAAATAGGAGGAAGCCAAGGATTGATCCTTGGGGGACACCAGAGGTAACAATGCGGGAGCAGGAAGAGAAGCCATTGCAGGTGGTTCTCTGGTTATGACTAGATAGATAAGAATGGAACCAGGCGAGTGCAGTCCCACCCAGCTGGATGCCGGTGGAGAGGCGTTGGAGAAGGATGGAGTGGTCAACCGTGTCAAAGGCTGCAGACAAGTCAAGAAGGATGAGGAGGGATAGTTTACCTTTGTCACAGTCACAAAGGATGTAATTTGTGACTTTGAGGAGTGCCGTTTCGGTACTGTGGCAAGGGCGGAAACCTGATTGGAGGGATTCAAACATGGAATTCCAGGAAAGATGGGCACGGATGTGGGAGGCAACAACATGTTCAAGGACTTGAGAGGAAAGGGAGGTTGGATATGGGGCGGTAGTTTGCAAGGACGGAGGGATCAAGGGTTGTTTTTTTTTTTTGGAGGAGAGGGCTGATGAGGGCAGATTTGAGGGAGAGGGGGAACAGTACCTGAGGAGAGAGAACCATTAATGTCAGCTAACATGGGAGCCCGAAAAGGAAGTTGGGTGGTCAGCAGTTTGGTGGGAATAGGGTCGAGGTAGCAGGAAGTGGGTCTCATGGACAAGATGAGCGCGGAGAAGTCACGAGGGGCGATCGGAGAGAAACTGGAGAAAGATGAGAGTTCAGGGCTAGGGCAGGGGGGAACCTTAGAGGAAGTTTGGCCCAGTGGGCTAGGGGAAGGAAGGGAAGTGGCAGAGGCAGCTGATCAGATGGTCTCAATCTTAGAGACAAAGAAGTCCATGAGCTCCTCACATTTGTTATTGGAGGTGAGGGCGGAGGAGACAGGGGAGAGGGGTTTAAGAAGACGGTTAGCAGTAGAAAATAGGAGCTGGGGTTTATCTTGCATTCCAGAATGATTCTGGAATAGTGGGCAATTTTGGCAGACGAGAGCCGGGCCCGATAGTGCTTTATGTGGTCCAGCCAGGTCTGGCGGTGAGTGGCTAAGCCAGTTGTCTGCCATATCCGTTCAAGTTTGCGTCCCTTGGACTTAAGGGAGCGAAGATGAGAGCCATACCAGGGGGAGCGGCCAGGATGAGAGAGGGCAATTGTTTTAGTAAGGACTAGGGCATCAAAGATGCCCTAGTGAGGGTGTGGTTGAGCAGATCGGTAGCTGCAGAAATGTCATGGTGAATGGAGGGATTTCATAACTGCAGTTGTAAGAGAGTTGGGAGAGAGTTTTTTCCAGGGGCGGACACAGAAGGAAGTAGGGTTTGGGGCGGTGTGGGAAGGGGGATGTTGGTGGAGAACGATACGAGGAAATGGTCAGAAATGGCCTTATCTGCAATTGACACGATGGGAGTAGCGAGGCCACGAGAGATGGCAAGGTCGAGGGGGTGGCTGTGAATATGGGTTGGGAAGTTTACATGGAGGGAGAGATTAAGGGAGGATAGGAGGCTGGTGAACTCAGAGGAGAGAGAGCACGATGAATGGAGATGGAGGTTTAAATCACCGAGGATGAGAAGTCGTTCGGTGCAGAGGCTGAAGGAGGACAGTGAAGATATCTCGGTAATAACATTTTTATGGTACTTGGGTGGGCGGTAGAGAACAAGAATTTTAAATGAGAGGTGAGAGGGATGGAATAAGGCGAGAAGCTCAAAGGAAGAGAAACTGCCAGAGGAGTAGGGGGACAGACCAAGGTGTGATTTGGTGATGAGAGCCACACCGCCACCACGGCAGTCTGATGGGGGCAAGTGGTGGAAGATATAGCCAGGTGGGGACGCTTCATTTAAGGGTAAGGTGTCATCACCCCTCAACCAAGTTTCCATCAGGGCCATGATATCGATGCAGTCATCCACGATAAGCTCCTGGATGGCAAAGGCCTTGTTTGCAAGTGAATGGACATTCTGGAGGGAGATGTGGAGAGGGTCGGTGATAGCTGCCCCACTGCCAGCTTCCACAGGGTCAGCGCTTGGGGGGGGGGGGGGGGGGGGATGAGTTGGATGGGGAGGAGATTGGGAAGATTTGCCCCCAGTGGGCGCGCTGGGCGGGAAAGTCGGGGAGAAAGTCGGATGGGACAGTTGGGGTTGCTGCTCATAAGGCAGCAGCGACGAGTACCTCGATGGGCCCTTCATAGGATGCCAAGAGAGCCACAGAGGGAAGCTGTGGGCTTATCTAAGAGGGAGTCAAGCCTGGGACAGCGGCAGGAGAGTAGGAAGGTTGAAGAGTAATGAAGGATTGGGGTAAGGATTTGCGAAGGCAGATTACCCGAGAGAGGAGAGATGAAAGGAGGCAGGACGACAGGAGTGCGCTTTCAGGGAGGGATAGCGAGAAAAGGAAAATAGGGAGAAAAAGCGGAATGGCTTGGGTCCGGCCGGAGCAGCAGCCAAAGTGCACACTCGAATGGACACGGGAAAAGCTCAGGTTACAAAGACCTGTTTAACTGTAATAATTAATGGAATACATATTTCCTGGTAGCAGGGAATAGGTTGAGGACAATAGTAGGGAGACCAGGGTCAAAGTCAGAGGTCTCATGGAAGGACAAGCCGACGTGAGCAGAATGGAGCCTGTATGGAGTATCGATGAACCGCTGTCCAAAGCATGTGAGTGAAGTCCAGAAGCTATTTGAAGTGTAGAGAGTTCGAGGATGAAGGTTGTTGCTGTAGGAATGTGTGTCGGTAGCAATGCAGAACCATGATGGCTAAATTGACGCAAGTTGGAGGCCACCGTAGCTCAAAGCGGCGGAGAAAAAGTAAAACCACAAGCCAGTGACCAGCAAAGCGGAAAATTGGTAAAACAAGTCACCGGACAGCAAGTGGAGCGGTTACCTACAAGCCAGCAGAGCTGAAAAACCAGCACAAAAGAAGATGGTTGTGGTTGTTGGAGACCAATCATCACAGTCCCAGGCATTGCTGCAGGCGTTCCTCAGGGCAGTGTCCTAGGCCCAACCATCTTCAGCTGCTTCATCAATGACCTTCCCTCCATCATAAGGTCAGAAGTGGGGATGTTCACTGATAATTGCACAGTGTTCAGTTCCATTCACAACTCCTCAGATCATGAAGCAGTCCATGCCCGCATGCAGCAAGACCTGGACGACATTCAGGCTTGGGCTGATAAGTGGTAGGTAACATTCGCACCACACAAGTGCCAGGCAATGACTATCTCCAACAAGCGAGCATTGAACCACCGCCCCGTGACATTCAAAGGCATTACCTTTGATGAATTCCCCACCATCAACATCCTGGGGTCACCATTGACCAGAAACTTAACTGGAACAGCCACATAAATACTGTGGCTACAAGAGCAGGTCAGAGCCTGGGTATTCTACGGCAAGTGTCTCACCTCCTGACTCCCCAAAGCCTTTCCACCATCTACAAGGTGCAAGTCAGAAGTGTGATGGAATACTCTCCACTTGCCTGGATGAGTGCAGCTCCAACAACACTCAAGAAGCTCAACACGACCCAAAACAAAACAGCCCGCTTGATTGGCACCCCATCCACCACTGGCATACTGTGGCTGCAGTGTGTACCATCTACAAGATGCACTGCAGCAACTCGCCAAGGCTTCTTTGACAGCACCTCCCAAACCCGCGACCTCTACCACCTAGAAGGTCATGGGCAGCAGGCGCATGGGAACACCACCACCTCCAAGTTCCCCTCCAAGTCACACACCTTCCTGACTTGGAAACATATCGCCGATCTTTCATCGTCGCTGGGTCAAAGTCCTGGAACTCCCTCCCTAACAGCACTGTGGGAGTACATTCACCACACGGACTGCAGCGGCTCACCACCACCTTCTCAAGGGCAACTAGGGATGGGCAATAAATGCTGGCTTTGCCAGCGACACCCATATCGCAGGGACGAATGAAAAAAAACTTGTGTTCTCCCTGTTGAGTCAGTTGGCCTTAACCTTCCATGCGGTCATCCTTTACTGCTCCTCATCCAAGACTCTTTTTCGCCCCACTCCCCAGATTTCTTCCCTTTTTGAACACTATTTCCAGCCCATTACATTAGTATACTATAACTCTACTCACTATTGTCCTTAAAGCTTCCAGGTGCTAAAGTGGGTTGCAATTGCCCAAGTACTTCCTACCAATATCGATTACCCATTTTGGAAGCCCTCCATCCGGTTAACATGGAAACTGCATCCAGATCCCAAAATAACTTAGCAAATAGTTGTAACTTCTAGAATAGTACAACCCCACTTCTTCATGGAACTATTAATTTGCATTGCAACTGTTACACTAACACTTCACTGAAGAATACGTGCCAGGTAGCTTGGTAGAGAAATGCACTGACTGGTACAAACCTGAGCCATGAAGGCCCAGGTTGAGACCAAGGTGAACTCAGTCAGGGCGGCGATCGGAGTATTACAGTGTCCATGAACTAAGTTTGGGAGGGGTTGGAAAATGAGGGAAAAAATTCTGTCAGGGTTCCCACTCTTGATCGCTAATTGGTGACCCCATTGCACATCAATTTTTCAATGTATAAATGATGAAATAAATAAGCCTCAGAAATATTCATTCAAATCTACCAAGATTCATAGTGCCACACTACACTTCAGAATGCAGCAGGTCCTCACACAAAACTAACAACTGATTGCTAAAACAACTACACTACAGCCCTAAACTACACACCAACACTTCCCCACAGCCTCTGAAGCCTACACACCAGGAAGAGCTAAACTTAACCATTAATCAAGTCACCAAGTGCAAATGTTCTTGTAAGTCTTACTGCACAAATATAATGAATATCCTTGATGTTTAATATATTATAGATGATTTAATAGATCATAGCAATTAAATATTTTTAAGTGCATATAATAAATAATTGAATAACTACATTTCATGGTCCCCGTGTGATACAACATAATGCTATTCACTGACATGCCCAAACAGAACACTTGACATTACATAATCTGGCCCTCTCAGTTAAATGATTTATCATATAGAGAATGCATGAAGCATCATCTGTTTGACACGTTATGCAGGCTTGTATGTTACATTATATAGCAAGCAATCTATCTCCCTAGTTTCTTTATTGCTTCCAAAGCTCTCAAAGTCCATATGAAACGAGATTCCCTTAGAATGTTCTTCTGTATAGCATCAGGATAAGCTGCATGATCCTATCCTCCCTCCATCGTGCTGATTGTTAGGAAACAAGGAGTTTGTTGGATTTCACCAAATGATAACATTAATTTGAGTTGGTGCCGGCCGGTACTGGCGAAGTGATTTGTTCAGTTAAGATTTGGCAATAAGAGACAGGATGACATGCATTGGGAGGCTCTTCCTAGTTCTTTAATAATGCTCTCCTGCACATGCCTAGCACCCAAAGCACGAGCTCTAAAACCCACAGTGGGGAAAAAACCCTAGAACTAAAATGCATCAGTACTGGATTCGCCTAGAAGACTTGTGTTTCAATACCAGTCTCCACTGACATTCATACTTAAACTTCTTTATGGAAATCAGGTTACTGGTTTTGGTAAAAAAAAACACTGCATGGTAGGCCATCCATGGAATAGTGTTTTGTGATAGCGTGGATGTGGGAGAGAATCCTTTTGTTAAAACTACATTTAAAAAGAGTACATACTCAAGTGAAGTACAATGTATATAGCTACCGTGACACTTTGCATCTTACAATATGCTAATTCAGGATTAGGAAAATTGAAATCATTCCTTACCTGTTGTGCATTCTTTAATAATGTGGTGAATATTTCACTGACAGATATAGCAGGATCCTCCCCAACTGTAAAAGCAAGAACATGAATGTTCAGCAGCTGGTTTTGTTTCTTTATCATGATTATAAAACTAGAGATGGCAAGTACCCACCAGACTTGCACCTCCAACATTAGAGACTTATTTACAGGGACGGCAATAAAAATGCTCGTGAAAATTGAAGAACTGCATTCCTTTGGAAAATGACAAGGCGTATTCAGCAGCTTGAAGAAAACCTGTATACACACACACGGGTTGTAAATTTCAAATTGGGAATTGCACTCATCCAGGTGAATTATATCAAAAAGTAGATCAGCAGAAAAAAAAAGCATAGGCACTTCAAATTCAAAACATCTAGTTACAGTGTCCATTAGTCAAACCTTTTTGTTCCCAGGTTCTGTACTGTATATTCAGATAGATCTCACTTACAAGCGATATTACTAAAGCCTGTGTAGTACAAACATAAAACCAGTAGAGAGGTCGTTCACACTGAAAAGTAGCAGCACAAGCCCTCTTCAGCACAGCTTCATGCTGCCATAAATGGTATTAATAGTTTCCAAGCTTCTTGCTTCCTGCTATTTCTCATGATAGATCATGGAATTTACATTACGAATCAAATCAACAAACTTGGGCTATTGCACACAAGTGCCATCAGTGAAGATATCTGCCCTGAAAACAGGGCTGATCGTTCTGCTTTAACACTTGAGTGACAGAAACAGGCTCCATACATGCATATTACTTAGAATTACATAGCACAGAAACAGGCCATTCGGCTCAACTGGTCCATGCCGGTGTTTATGCTCCACATGAGCCTCCTCCCACCGTACTTCATCTACCCCTATCAACATATCCTTCTATTCCTTTCTCCCTCATGTAATTATCTAGCTTCTCTTTAAATGCATCTATGCTATTCCCATCAACCACTCCTTGTGGTAGCAAGTTCCACATTCTATCCATTCTCTGAGTAAAGGCGTTTCCCCAGAATTCCTGATTGGATTTATTAGTGACCAGCTTATATTTATGGCACCTAGTTTTGGACTCCCCCACAAGTGGAAACATCTTCTCTATATCTTCCCTATCAAACCCCTTCATGATTTTAAAGACCTCTATCAGGTCACCCCTCAGTCTTCTCTTTTCTAAAGAGAGCCCCAACGTGTTCAGTTTTTCCTGACAGTTGTATCAACTCAGCTCTGGTATTATCCTTGTAATTTTTTTTTGCACTTTCTCCAGTGCTTCTATATCCCTTTTGTAATATGGAGGCCAGAACTGTTCACAGTACTCCAAGTGTGGTCTAACCAAGGTTCTATACAAGTCTAACAACTTTGCTGCTTTTGAATTCTATTCCTCTAGCAATGAACCCCAGTGCTTTGTTTGCACTTTTTATGGCTTTGTTAGCCTGCATCCCTACTTTTAATGATTTGTGAATCTGTACCCCTAGATTCCTTTGCGCCTCTACCTCATTTAGACTCTTATTTTCCAATGTGGTCTCCTTGTTTCGCCTACCAAAATGCAACACCTCTCGGTTATCGATATTGAAATTCATTTGCACACCCATTCTGCAAGTTTGTTAATGTCTTATACTTCTATATTATATCTTTTCATTTCAAATTTTTGCATTGGGCTTATTAATACTTATCAGGTGATTATTAATAGGGCTTGCAAGCATCTCCTTCCATTGATTTGGCATAATTCGCAGTTCTGTGTCCAAAGATCTCTTGGGTTGAGATAGGTATAGCAAGGTCTTTGTCTTTCTTTTACCGTTTAGTTTCCCATCACAACGGTGAGATGGAAATGCACAAAGCTAAGCACTTGTGTAGTTAAAGGACTAAGAATTCCAAAATGCTTCAATATCCGAAATGTACTGGTAAAGGTTAAGTAGTGTATTCCTCTTTGTCTGTGGCTTTATTTTGCTCTGTATAAATTTACAATATATAGGCTTCTAATATGTGGTCAGTCATTGTAGTGTTTTTCCACTTATAGGCGTGATCAAGAAAGTATGGTGCCATCCTTTACCACTTTCTAATGTGTAAATGAGAAAAAGGTATTTTTAAAAATCCTGTGACACTCTAACCCCTTCGCTCCATACAAAAAGGTATACAAGTTCCAGTTCACAGGAGACGCAGGCTTGTATATGGAAACTGCTTTGGTGCTGGAAGCACGGATATGTTAGGAGGAGGCCAAATTGTAAGAACTTACAAAAGGCAAAGCCACACTGGCTGCATAGTATGAATGTTTCAGCAACAGCAGAAATTCCTACGACCAGCAGAAATGAAGGCCCCCCGGGAAATCTAGTGTATGCTTCCATGATCCTAGCCCACTGTTGCCATTATTCGGAGTTGCTACCAGCTAGATGATGCCCACTCAGCAAGAGCCAGTGGCAAGAGGGCAATATAAAAGCAGCTTCAATTTTGGGACTGAATTCATTCCCATTCTCAACTTGTTAAAAAAAGGTATTAGCTTTTGCTTCTAATAAAAGCATCACCACCACTGTTGGAAATATTTTTTATTGCTTCTGAAGTTGCTGGGATATTGTTGCATGAATTCCAGGGGCTCTCCTGTACCTTTCTCAGGTGATAATTCTTCATATGTAGCATAGAGAGCGAGTATTAGCAGGATATTTGACCATGGATTGGGGGTGGGGGAAAAGAAGAAAACATGGTTCTCTCCTCACTCAACAGTCACGTAGTGTCACTTTCCAATGTAGTGTCAGGATTAGAAGCAGGAACACTAGCTGATATTCCTCCCCTCTTCGCTCAGAAGCCCTGATGCATGGACTTGTTTGAGCCAATGGGTCACTCGTATAAAAGAATGGGTTTGATCTTTTAAAGACCAGCCTATCAAGTTTAAGGGGTTTTCCCCAGAATTAATCTGATAGACCTACCTTGCTGAAGATACTGCTGCAACTGAAGTCTTCTTTCTTCAGCCATAGACTCAGTTTGCGCAAGATAATTCTTAGGCGGAAAATGCGGCACAAGATTGCTCCCAAAATATCGTCTCAGCTAAAAGAAATCAAATATTACAGCGTTAATCCAGGTATATACGTATGCAAGTACTGTGTAAAAAGAAAAAAACTTACATTTATGTAGCGCATTTCACAACCTCAATGTCCCAAAGTGCTCAATAGCCAATGAAGTACTTTTTGAAGAGTAGTTACTGATGTAATGTAAGAAACACAGCAAGGTCCCACAAACAGCAATCTGACAACGACCAGATAATCTGGGGTTTTTTTAAAATATAAAAAGGTTCGGTTGAGCGATAAATATTGGCCAGGACACTGGGGAGAACTCTGCTGCTCTTCTTCGAAATAGTGCCATGGGATCTTTTACATCCACTTGAGAGAGCAGACAGGGCCTCGGTTTAACATCTCATCTGAAAGACAGCACCTCCGACAGTGTAGTAATCCCTTAGTACTGCACTGGAGTGTCAGCCTGGATTGTGCTCAAGTCTCTGGAGTGACTTGATCACAAAATCTAGGCTGGTGTAGACAACAACAACAACAACATGTATTTATATAGCACCTTTAACTAGTTTAAAAAAGGTCCCAAGGTGCTTCACAGAAGCGTCGACAAACAAAATTCGACACCTGTGGTAAACCACTGTCATACCTGTCTGTGTCTGTATGTGTATTCCACTAGGTACAGGTCTGGACATGCCTCGGCTGACTCCTCCCACTATTCCAGGTATATAAGTGACTACCTCCCAGTCCCTTAGTATTCTGGACGGGTCGACCACTCGAGACAAGACCTTCATTCTTTAGTTAATAAAAGCCTGATTGTTACTCGCTCAACTTCAGTCTTTTGAGTAATTGATGGCGCATCAATTTTATTAACTAAATTTTTTATAATGGAGAAGATCCTCACACCAGCATGCCTGGACCTGGACAGTCGGGAAGCGGACGCTTCCACCAAGTTTGCTCACTGGCTCACGTGCTTCGAGACGTTCCTGACTGCCTCCACTGCGGTCGAAACGGATGCGGACAAACTGTCTGTCCTGATCTCCAAGGTGAACCACCGAGTGTACTCAGTCATCCGGGATGCGACCTCGTACACAGCCGCCCTCCAGCTCCTCAAGACCCAGTACACGCGCCCTGTGAACGAAGTATACGCTAGGCACCTTCTGGGGAGTCGCAAGCAACAACCTGGGGAATCGACTGAGGAATACCTCCAAGCACTGTCCGTGCTTGGCCGGGCCTGTGGGTGTAAGGCGGTAACGCCCACTAAGTACACGGAGGAACTGATCCGGGATGCCTTCGTAGCGGGCCACAGGTCCAACTACACCCGACAGCGACTGCTGGAGCAGAGTGACCTCACCCTCGACAAAGCCTCCGACATCGCACTAACGCTGGACGCAGCCTTCCGGGGCATGGATGCCTACTCCTCTGCACCGTGGACGCCGCGGGGAACGACAACCTGGGACACGGTAGGACAGCCCCATAGCACCGTGCCACCCCAGCCACAGCCCAACAACGGCCCAACTACCGCAGCAGTGTCCCAAAGCCAGACAGCAGTATCCCAAGGCCAGAAATGCTACTTCTGTGGCCAGGCCAAACACCCCAGAGCGCGCTGCCCGGCGAAGAATGCAACCTGCTCGGGCTGCGGGAAAAAGGGACACTACGCCAGCGTCTGCAAGGCCAAAGCCACCCCGAACGCCAGCAGCGCCGCGTGTGGGCCGTGCGAGCCGCCATCTTGGGCCTCCCCAGCCATGTGCGAACCACCGCAGCAGCAGCCATCTTGGACGACTCCAGCCACATGGGAATCATGGGCGCCGCCATCTTGGACACCAGCCGGGACGCAGCAGACCGCCAACCCCCACCCATCTGATACTCGCAGCGACACACCGACCCCTACGCTGGCCTCTGTGACGCTGGACCAAACGAGACCGCACCAGTTAGCTCGGTCCAAAATGGACGTTAAGGTAAACGGCCATGCAATAAACTGCCTTTTTGACTCCGGGAGCACAGAGAGCTTCATCCACCCCGACACGGTGCGGCGTTGCTCTCTCCCAGTCCTGCCTGCGCACCAGCGGATTTCTATGGCCTCCGAGTCCCAGTCAGCGGACATTGGCGGCTACTGCGTGGTGACACTAGTAGTAGACGGGACTGTGTTCAATAATTTTAAACTCCTGGTCCTGCCCGACCTCTGCGCTGCCGTTCTACTGGGGTTGGATTTCCAGTGCCACCTCAAAAGCGTTACGATGGCGTACGGTGGCCCCCTCCCCCCACTCATAGTCCGCAGCCAGCAGCCTCCAAATTGCCCGCCGCGCACTAGATGCAACCTCTCCACACTCAGAGTCCCACCCCCCCCACTGTTTGCTAACCTCACCCCTGACTGTAAGCCCATCGCCACAAAGAGCAGGCGATACAGTGCCGGGGACAGGGTTTTCATCAAAACCGAAGTGGAACGGCTCCTGAAGGAGGGGATTATTGAGGGCAGCTCCAGCCCCTGGCGAGCCCAGGTTGTGGTCGTTAAGACCGGCGAGAAACAACGCCTGGTCATCGACTACAGCCAAACAATAAACCGCTACACCCTGCTGGACGCCTACCCACTCCCCCGCATAGCTGACATGGTCAACCAGATCGCGCAGTACCGCGTCTTTTCGACCATTGACCTGAAATCAGCGTACCACCAGCTCCCCATCAGCCCTGAAGACCGCCAGTATACTGCTTTTGAGGCAAACGGCCGCCTCTATCACTTCCTTAGGGTTCCCTTCGGCGTTACCAACGGGGTCTCCGTCTTCCAAAGGGAGATGGACCGGATGGTCGATCAAAACGAGCTGCAGGCCACTTTCCCTTACCTAGATAATGTGACCATCTGCGGCCATGACTTGCAGGACCATGACGCAAACCTCGAGAAATTCCTCCGCACCGCCCAACTCCTGAACCTGACATATAACAAGGAGAAGTGCATATTCCGCACAGACCGCCTCGCCATCCTTGGCTGTGTTGTAGAACACGGGGTCATCGGTCCCGACCCGGACCGGATGCGTCCCCTTATGGAACTCCCACTGCCCCACTGCCTAAAAGCTCTGAAGAGGTGCCTAGGGTTTTTTTCCTACTACGCTCAGTGGGTCCCCTACTATGCAGACAAAGCCCGTCCGCTGATCAAGTCCACCTCTTTTCCCGTGACGGCAGAGGCCCGCTTAGCCTTCCACCGTATCAAGGAAGACATTGCCAAAGCCACCATGCACGCAGTGGACGAATCCATCCCCTTCCAGGTGGAAAGCGATGCGTCCGACTTCGCTCTGGCCGCCACCCTTAATCAGGCGGGGAGACCTGTGGCATTCTTCTCACGAACCCTCCAGGGCCCGGAGACCAGACACTCCGCGGTCGAGAAGGAGGCCCAGGCTATCGTGGAGGCTGTGCGTCATTGGAGGCACTACCTGGCCGGAAAACGATTTACCCTGCTCACTGACCAGCGTTCAGTTGCTTTTATGTTCAACAACAAGCAGAGGGGCAAAATCAAAAATGACAAGATCTTGAGGTGGAGAATCGAACTTTCCACCTACAATTACGAGATCTTGTACCGGCCCGGGAAGCTCAATGAACCCCCGGATGCGCTATCGCGTGGCACCTGCGCCAGCGCGCAGATCGATAGACTGCGGGCCCTCCACAATGACCTCTGCCACCCGGGGGTCACCAGGTTCTTCCACTTCATCAAGGCCCGCAACCTGCCTTACTCTATTGAGGAGGTCAGGACCATGACCAGGAACTGCCAAGTCTGCGCTGAGTGCAAACCGCACTTTTATAGACCAGACAGGGCCCACCTGATAAAAGCCACTCGCCCCTTAGCGTTGATTTTAAAGGGCCTCTCCCCTCCTCCGACCGCAATGTGTACTTCCTCAATATTATTGATGAGTACTCCCGTTTCCCGTTCGCCATCCCCTGCCCGGACATGACCAGTGCCACGGTCATTAAATGTCTGAACGACCTCTTCACCCTGTTCGGTTTCCCCAGCTATATCCATAGCGACCGGGGCTCATCGTTTATGAGCGATGAACTCCGTCAGTACCTGCTAACTAGGGGTATTGCCACAAGCAGGACCACCAGTTACAACCCCCGGGGGAAACGGACAGGTGGAAAGAGAAAATGCGACAGTTTGGAAGGCCGCCCTGCTAGCCTTAAAGTCTAGGGGCCTTCCAACCTCCCGCTGGCAGGATGTGCTCCCCGATGCACTCCACTCTATTCGGTCACTGCTCTGCATTGCCACTAACGCCACCCCTCATGAGAAAATGTTTGTCTTCCCAAGGAAGTCCACATCGGGGACATCGCTACCGCCATGGCTGACGTCCCCAGGGCCAGTCCGACTGAGAAGGCACGTGAGGACCCATAAAACGGACCCCCTGGTCGAGAGGGTCGACCTCCTCCACGCCAACCCCCAGTATGCTTACATTGCATACCCGGACGGGCGGGAGGACACAGTCTCCATAAGAGACCTTGCACCCTCAGGGGCCGCAGTAACCCACTACTCACTACCACCCCCCCCCCCCCCCCCACGATCCGATATCCAGCCCCAGCAGACGGCAGGCCTGGGCCCCGCGACCCACTCGACATCTACGAGGACGACACGCCTGTGCCACAGCCCACGCAGGACTCGACGCCGGAAGCTCCACTACCCCTGCCGTCGCCACGCCGATCACAGCGGCAGACAAGACCTCCGGAGAGACTCCAATACACTAACTTTTAATACACTTCACCCTGCCGGACTCAATTTTAAACAAGGGGTGAATGTGGTAAACCACTGTTTGTATTCCACTGTGTACATGCCTGGACATGCCTCGGCTGACTCCTCCCACAAGTCCTAGTATAAAGGTGACTGCTCCCCAGCCCTTTGTATTTCTGGACCGGTCGACCACTCGAGGCAGACCTTCATTCTTTTGTTAATAAAAGCCTTTAGTTACTCTCTTAACTCTCAGTCTTTTATGAGTAATTGATAGCGCATCAGCATTCTATATTAAATAAACCCCTCTAGTGTGCAAAAATATATACATTTCAATAAAACGCAATCCATCAGCTCTCAAGACAAAAACTCTGCTTTTGCCACATTCGTCACCTCCCTCAGACCCCTCTACAAAACTGAGAGTTTGTTAATGTTTGTGTTACTTTGTAGTACAGTTTGAGCATCCCAAATCCGGAGTTCCGGAATCCGGAATGTCCTAGAATCCAGACACCCTGAGAGAGGCTTACCAAAAACTGGAAATAGTGCAACCTGAGCCCAGGCATTTCCGGACTCGGCATGTGTTTTTGATGTCCGAAGTCCGGAAATATTGCAACCTGGGCTCGGGCATTTCCGGACTTCGGACATCAGAAACACGTTCCAAAGTCTGGAAAAAACATGAAAACCGGCTCGGCCTCGGTCCCGAGGTTGCCGGATTCGGGACGTTCTACCTGTATTACCATCTGCCTTCAAATATTCCCTTTAATGGCTCAGCAGAGAAGTTAAAGTTCTCCCTCCTCCTACAATCTTCACTCCTTTAAAACACACACTTGGGTTCATCATCTAATCACAACTTCCTGTTTTACTGCAACAACAATAACTTGCATTTATGTAGCGCTTAAAACATCCCAAGGTGCTTCACAGGAGCGATTATCAAACAAAACTTGACACCAAGCCACATAAGGAGATATTAGGGCAGGTGACCAAAAGCTCGGTCAATGAGGTAGGTTTCAAGGAGCATCTTAAAAGGAGGAGAGAGGTAAAAAGGCAGAGAGTTTGAGAGAAGGGATTCCAGAGCTTAGGGCCTCGGCAGCTGAAGGCGCGGCCGCCAATGGTGGAGCAATTAAAATCAGGGATGTTCAAGAAGCCAGAATTGGAGGAGCGCAGAGATCTCAGAGGGTTGTGGGGCTGGAGAAGGTTAGAGATAGGGAGGGGCGAAGCCATGGAGGTACTTGAAAAAGAGGATGCATCCTTTCAACTTTGGTGGGATCATTGGCACTCCAGCTTTGGCTTGTCAATTTTTTAAAAAACTTAGGGAATTTGTTGTATTCAATAGAAAGTTTACATTAATTGCATTTTTCCGACTCTTCCTCTTATCTTCAAGAATAGGGACACACATTGATAAACACGCAGTCTGGCACTGCACCAAGAGCAGCAGAATCTGCAACTCTCTTGTTTCCCAACACACATCACCTGCAGCAGGACAATTGTGGTAATGTCGCTCAGACAAGTGACTTATGTCTGCAAATAAAGGGATATTGTTAAATCACTGTGACAATTCCAGTCAACAACATTCCAGGCACTTGGCATTAGTTTATTATTACTATATACAGGAGTGTTACTGGCACACTGATGGTTGCACATGAATCTAATTAGTAATATGAGGGGCTTTCAAATTCAAAAATGCAGAGTAAAGGTGCCTGCAAATTACTGGATAGTGTGTGAATTAGTGCATACCGTTTTAAACATTAAAGAGCAGCTATTGTAGCAAACCTCCATTTCCAGTTATTGAGGGTACTTATCATATTACACTGCAGAATTTTACAGCAAGACATTAAATAAATGCAAGTTCGTTATTAAAATGGTGGTGTTGTTGTTCTCTGCTCATTGCCAGAACAACAATTTGCATTTATATAGCACCTTCAACTGAGTAAAACCTCCCAAGGCTCTTCACAGGAGCGTTATCAAACAAAATTTCACACCGAGCCACATAAGGAGATTTTAGGGCAGACTTGGTCAAATAGGTAGGTTTTAAGGAGCATCTTAAAGCAGGAAAGAGAGGTGGAAAGGCGAAGAGGTTTAGGGTGGGAATTCCAGAGCTTAGGGCCTAGGCAGCTGAAGGCAGAGCCACCAATGATGGAGCAATTATAAAATCGAGAATTCCAGAGGCCAGAATTAGAGGAGCGCAGATATCGCGGAGCTTTTTAGGGCTGGAGGAGGTTACAAAGATAGGGAGGGCCAAGGCCATGGCCATGGACGGATTTGAAAACAAGGATGAGAATTTTAAAATTGAGGCATTGCTTAACCGGGAACCAATGTAGGTCAATGAGCACAGGGGTGATGGGTGAACGGGACTTGGTGCAAGTTAGGACACAGGCAGCCGAGTTCTGGATGAGCTGAAGTTTATGGAGGGCGGAAGATGGGAGGCCGGCCAAGAGTGCATTGGAATAGTCGAGTCTAGAGGTAACAAAGGTATGAATGAGGGCTTCAGCAGATGAGTTGAGGCGGAACGGAGTCAGGCGACGTTACGGAGGTGGAAATAGGTGGTCTTAGCGGTAGCTCGGATATGTGGTCGGAAGCTAATTTGGGGTCAACTACGACACCAAGGTTGCGAACCGTCTGGTTCAGCCTCAGACACTTGCCAGGGAGAGGGATGGAGTCGGTGGCCAGGGAACAGAGTTTGTGGTGGGGATCGAAGACAATGGCTTCGGTCTTCCCAATATTTAGTTGGAGGAAATTTCTGCTCATCCAGAACTGGATATCTGACAAACAGTCTGACAATTTAGAGACAGTGGAATGGTCGAGAGAGGTGGTGGTGAGGTCGAGCTGGGTGTCGTCAGCGTACATGTGGAAACTGACTCTGTTTTCCGATAATGTCACCGAGAGGCAGCAACGGCAACAACTTGTATTTATATAGCACCTTTAACATAGTAAAACATCCCAAGGCGCTTCACAGGAGTGTTACATACACCGAGCCACAAGGATAAATTAGGACAGATGACCAAAAGCTTGGTTAAAGAGGTAGGTTTTAAGGAGCGTCTTAAAAGAGGAAAGAGAGGTAGAGAGGCGGAGAGGTTTAGGGTGGGAATTCCAGAGCTTGGGGCCTAGGCAGCTGAAGGCATAGCCACCAATGGTTGAGTGATTATAATCAGGGGTCCTCAAGAGGGCAGAATTAGAGGAGCACAGATATCTCGGGGGGGGGGGGAGGGGGGAATGGGGCTGGAGGAGATTACAGAGATAGGGAGGGGTGAGGCCATGGAGAGATTTGAAAACAAGGATTAGAATTTTAAAATTGAGGCGTTGCTTAACCGAGGGCCAATGTAGGTCAGAGAGCACAGGGGTGATGGGTGAACGGGACTTGGTGGGGGGGTTAGGACACGGGCAGCCGAGTTTTGGATGATCTCAAGTTTATGTAGGGTGGAATGTGGGAGGCCAGCCAGGAGTGGGTTGGAATAGTCAAGTCTAGGAGGTAACAAAGGCATGGATGAGGGTTTCAGCAGTGGATGAGCTGAGGCAGGGGTGGAGATGGGCAACGTTATGGAGGTGGACAAAGGCGGTCTTAGTGATGGCGTGGATATGTGGTCGGAAGCTAATTTCAGGGTCAAATATGACACCAAGATTGCAAACAGTCTGGTTCAGCTTCAGACAGGACAGCTATACAATATTGTACTACAACCATGTCCTTAACTCTACAGTCAAATACACAACCTTGTTTGAAAATTCCATGACTGATATAATGACATGTACAATCCCATTGCATAGACCCCATGTCTGCCCCACAGAACTGACTCAAATTCTGTGCAGAGTGCAGAATGTTGCATTCAATCTCAGCTCAAAAATACAGCTTTACATCAAATACACAGCTAACAATCATTGACCAAAACTCTGCTGAGGTAAACACCCTTTATTATTAATCAGTGTACTGTGCACAGGATGTCTAACAACTAATATGTCAGCACTATTCATCATCAGTCACTTGTGTGAATAGAGTTGTTTATTTTATGACTAATTCATTTACTTTTATGTGCTATTATCTGATTTAAAATAATCTGGCATGCACTGATGCGTCACAATATTTAGCAATTTTAATCTGTAGCCCAGAAAAATGAGGCAACAATTTAGTCATCATTACACTAGCATTCCCATGGCAATTTTTTTAAATGACTTTACATCTGCTACTTGGAGAGGGGTATTATCATCTCAATAAAGGCATTGGGGGGGTAGGTTCAAGTCCAGTAACAGATGGCTCATTAAACTGTACGATAGTGTTTGCTACAAAAGTGCATTATTTTTTTTAAACTTTGTTTTTCTGGGGTATATTGGCTTGTTCTTTTTCTTATAGTAATTATTTCCCTTTTCACCATCCTAAAAGAAAGAACTTGCATTTATATTGCACCATTAGCCACTTCAGGATGATGCAAAGCATTTTACAGCCAATTAAGTGGAGCAGAGAAGGTTAAGTGGAGATTTAATAGAGGTGTTCAAAATTATGAACTGTTTTGCTAGAGTAAATAAGGAGAAACTGTTTCCAGTGGCAGAAGGGCCGGTAACCAGAGGACATCAATTTAAAGTAATTGGCAAATTATAATGATCTGGAATGCACTGCCTGAACAGATGGTAGAAGCAGATTCAATAATAACTTTCAAAAAGGGAATTGGATAAATACTTAAAGGGGGGAAAATTGCAGGGCTATGGGTCTAATTGGATAGCTCTTTCAATGAGCCAACACAGGCACCACGGCCAAATGGCCTCCGTTTGTGTTGTAACATTCTATGATACCAAGTACTTTTGAAGTGTAGTCACTGCTGTAATGTAGGAAATACAGCAGCCAATTTGCACACAGCAAAGTGCCACAAACAGCAATGAGATAAATGACCAGACAGTCTGTTTGAGTGATGTTGGTTGGGGATAAATATTGGCCAGGGCTACCCTGCTACGGGGTGAACTATCCTGCTCTTCTTCGAATAGTGTCTATTATGTCCACCTGAGAGGGCAGCACCTCCGACAGTGCAACACTCCCTCAGTCCTGCACTGGAGTCTCAGCCTAGATTATGTGCTCAAGTCTCTGGAGTAGGACTTGAACTCAACCTTCTGATTCAGAGGAGTGCTGCCGACTGAGCCAAGGTTGACACCTAAAGTCAACAGGGTGGGCTTACAACCTGCTCCCAAAGTTGCCCATTATACTTAGATGCCAGAAGGCATCAGGGGTCATCCAGATGGGATTGTCCACTGTAGCCTTCACTTGGTTCCTTCGATCCAACACAGCACAGATTGGGAACTCTGTAGAACAGGAGTAAATTTGGATCCTCTGTGACATCTTATGATAAGTGTATTAACACTCAGTACCACTGAAAACAAAATTATACTGAAACAGTTTCTAGTAAAAAGTGACAGACATGATGGTTAATATGACCTGTGTTGTGGCCCAATTTTTAAAAAAGGCTGAAAAACAAGCTCTTCTACTTGCAAGCTTAGATTCCAATGCCCCTTTCATCAAGATTAGAAGTTATTTGTTTTCCAGTTTTATAAACAACAATGGAGAGAAATGGATAAATGCCCCATATATGTAGTAACTGGACAAGAAAAAGAGTCAAGGGTAGCCATAACTCTGTGTACTTGACAACCTGATTATTGTGCACCTTTCCTTAAGATTTTAATTTGTGAAACACTTTCAAAGCACCGTATAGTTCATAGATCTGGAGCCAGTCACCTTTAGCTTTTATAAGCAAAAGTTCAATATCCATCATTCGGCCAGCTACACATTAAAGAACACCAATTAGAAATTTTGGTCACATTTTAAGAACAAAATTGAATTTATCTCAATACCATCTCTCCAACGTAAACTAACTCAAATCTCACCTATCCTTGAAGTAGACATATAGGGACACAATTCCTTACCTTTGCATCCCACCTGTGCAGTTGGCTGTACCTCAGTTTACAGAAGAGAAATCCCTCCAGGTGAATACCGTAAATCTGACACACACAAAAAGAGAGGAATAACAGACGCCTTTAGTGAGTGAATGAACATTTCAGTGAGAAATAAAACCAGCAGCAAAGACCCGCCGAGTGGTTTATTTTGGAAAGTGAGAAGCTGCATTTACCACATAGGGCGCTCCCAGAGAGTCGCTCCCTTGCTCAGTCTGACCGATGGTGAACTGCATCTCGCCTCTGGCCCTCTACACCGGGGCAAAGGACACCGTTTCACCGGGAACTGAACAGAAGACACGCTTGTAGTTTGGGTGGTGCCGGGCTCCAGGGAGCTTTAGGCGGTGTAAGGGATGGAGATTTAGCAGATGGAGGATAAACCCACTGGCGGAACTCACCGCTGCAAATACCAGAGCTTCTTCAGATACCAGGCGAGCGGCTCAAATTACACCCTGGCAGGACTTGTTTCTTGCAATATACGGCAGGCGCTTCTCTCCCTCCCCTCCCCCCCACAAAAAAAATATCAAACCCGTTTCAATGTTTTAAAAACAGATCAAACAGGATTGCTTCTGCTCAAAACTCGCTGCTGCCCGAAGGCTGAGCAAGCTGAAGCAGCAGGTGGGGGAGGGCTGTCTAACTACACTCCCTCCCATCGTTTGAGACGGGACATCTACCAAATGCATTGTCCAACCTTACCCGTAAAGGGACCATCAACCCAAATAAAAGAAATCTAACAAAAGTGCCCCCTTTTTAGAGGGGCACCAACAATAAACCCCCAAATCATTCCAAAGCAAAAGGAAACTTAAATGAAATCATAGTATTATCTCCTACATAGAAACATAGTAGGAGCAGGAGTAGGCCATTCGAGCCTGCTCCGCCATTCAATGAGATCATGGCTGATCATCCAAATTCAGTACCCTGTCCCTGCCTTCTCCCCATATCCCTTGATCCCTTTAGCCTCAAGAAATATATCCAACTCCTTTTTGAATATATTTAATGAACTGGCCTCCACCGCCCTCTGTGGCAGAGAATTCCACAGGTTCACCACTCTCTGGGTGAAGAAATTCCTCCTCATTTCTGTCCTAAATGGCTTACCCTTTATCCTTAGACTATGACCTTTGGTTCTGGACTCCCCGGCCATCATAAACATCCTTCCTGCATCTAGTCTGTCCAGGCCTGACAGAATTTTATAGGTTTCGATTAGATCCCCTCTCAATCTTCTAAACTCCAGTGAGTATAAGCCCAATCGACACAATCTCTCCTCATACGTCATTCCTGCCATCCCAGGTATCAGCCTGGTGAATCTTCGCTGCACCCCCTCCATGGCAAGAATGTCCTTCCTCAGCCCCTGCATCTACAACAACTTGCATTTATAGAGCGCCTTTAACATAGTAAAACATCCCAAGGGGCTTCACAGGAGCGATTGTCTAACAAAATCTACCAAATGTTACTCATCAGAAGTGACAATTGCTCATTTCGGTTTTAATGTGACTTCTCCGATCATTGCTGGTGCATCTCCAGCACTGACTTCTCTTCCCACCCCCACACTGTTAGCTCCAGAGACCCTTAAGCATTTACCCTTGGCCAATGTTCCCCGTCATTTTTTTTGGACCGAGCGGCCCCTTTAAGGGGCTGCGCGGCACATTCAAATGTCCACGCATGCACGTTCTTTTTTCAATTTAAAAGCCAGCTCACCGGCTGCGCGGGATCCCTGGAGCTTAAAGGGAACATTGCCCTTGGCCCGCCCCCTCCTCTTCCTCAACTGCATGCTGCTCCTTGGTGACATCATCCGTAGACATGGAGTCAGCTTCCACATGCATGCTGATGACACCCAGCTCCACCTTTCCACCACCTGTCTCGACCCATCCACTGCCTGTGTTGTCTTGTCTGACATCCAGTCTTGATTGAGCCGCAATTTCCTCCAGTTAAACATTGGGAAGACTCAAGCCATTGCCTTTGGCCCCTGCCACAAACCCAGTACCCTTGCCACCAATTCCACCCCCTAATCCCCACCCCAGCCACTCAGGCAGAACTAGACTGTTCACAAAAATGGGGTTCTATTCAACCCGAGTTGAGATTTAAACCCCATATCCTTTCCACACAAGGACCATCTACTTCCACTTCCAGAGCATCACCTGCCTCTGCTGAAACCCTTGAAGGGATAATTACAAGTCCTAGCCCTTTTTGGGCTACCCCAGATCAGGTGTATCCCCCAGATGTTCACCTTCAACTAAAGTTAAAGGTAGCTGAATTCTATAATACGCTTAAATGGGTCTAAAGGTTCAGGCTATCTCTCCCTAAAGGAAAGGAACGATGTGAAGATGTTACCATCCTCCAGATAGCACTTTTAATAAGTTTAACTAGACTGTAACCTTCCGGATATTATGAGGGTCCGGAATACCCCCCAGAATTCTGCAACTCCTTACAAAAGAGTGTACAGAAATTGGGTTCGCGAGTTTATACAGAAATACTCTTTGAGACAATTCTAAAAATATATAGTTTTATTTAAGAGCCGACATTCATTTAACAGCTGTTGAGTCAGTCGCAACATTAACAATTCAAAATACAAATAGCTTACGTTTCTTATTTCTCAGAGATCCTTATTCTCAAATCTTTACTTCATTACATTTCTACATTTCTTACTTATCTCTAAATCCAGAACATCCACCAAAATCAAATGACAGTACCGTTTGATCCCCAAGACTCAAAGTTAAAAACTTACAGATGGTGCCTGTAAAGTTGAGAAATGCTTGGCCCCTTCAGCGACTTCTGCCTTTCTGTTTGAAAAGGTCTATCTTTTATACCTTTTTTGCAGTGGTTTATTCTTTGAAGTTCTCTGCTGGTGTAAGCTAATTGTCTTATTCATTCTCTCTGTTGAATGCTTTCTATTCTTACTGTCAATTTAGCTGCTGCATGCATAATTATGTCTCTACCTTTAGGTGTTCCAAAAACTATCATAAAAACAATATGACAGCAATGGTTTCTGTTTGATGACATTCTTATCGAAGATTTTCCATTCAATTCTTAATATCACTTTTAGCTGGTTTAACAGACTTCGAGTCTCCTAACTGCTCCAAGTTCAATACAAACACAATGTAATTGCTTGGTGTATCTATTGAAGTCATATCTTCAAAGTGTTCTTGTTGGTATCATATTTACTATGTATAAATTAAAGACACTTTGACTGAGTGCTTACTTGTTTTCTAGCTATCTCAATTGGTTGCATATTTAATCGTGTTTCCTGTCTTCCAAGTTTAACATAAAAACTATTTGACCAGCAGGTGTTTCTTTTACTTGGTGTCATCTTTTCAAAGGCATATGGTTTTTTAATATTCTGTGTTTCTGTTTCACGTGTTAGTTCTTTAACACTTTAAACTGGGCATTTCATTGTGATCCCTCCAAACTCCAGACCCTCTGGAATCACCAAACTGCCATTTCAATAGGGTCATTGTTTTAATATATTTAACTAATTCCCATTTCAAAGCTTGTATGCTTACAACTTTGTTAAACAACTGATCTTCATCTTCATTCCAACATTAGCAGCCATGCCTTCAACTGCATTGGTTGCATACTAGGAATTCCTGCCCTAAACCCTTCTGCCTCTCCACCTCCTTCTCCTCCTTTAAGACCCTTTTAAAACCCACCTCTTTGACCAAGCTTTTGGCCACCCCCTCCTCATTGCTCCTTCTTTGGTTTGGCATTCAATTTTTCTTTACACCTCCGTAAAGCACCTTGTGACATTTTTTCTACATTAATGGTGCTATATAAATGTCAGTTGTTTTTGCTTTCCCCAATAGCTTGGTGTGTTAATGCAATGCCCACCTATTGTGTAACTGAACCATACAACTCCTGAATCATCCAGGTCCAAACACGGGCTTATTTTTGAATTGATGCATATCAAACTGATTCAGTTTTCACCAATTCTCTCTTCAAGATACTGACCTCTGCTGCAATAAATTATTTTGGGTGCCAGCAGCCCTCTCTGGTACCTCGTCCAAGTAGTCATTTTTCATGGGTGAGCCTATAATGTGAGCATAAGCAAGCTATTTGACATGGGAACATTACAGCTGATTCTGATCTCAGCCAGGTGGTGGCAAGGACATTACAAGTGCCCCTGGTACCCCTAGGCTAGGGAGTAGAAAAGGGTTCGCCCTCCTGCTCTCTATCCAATGAACCATGCTGGACAGTATGCATATGCAGGTTGGACCAGCACAACATCAGGCTCAAATGATGCCTCCCCATGATCAAATTGAAGTCAGGATTGAGTGGTATGTATGTGAATGCACAGAGAATGCAAAAAAAATTGGAGTACTAGAAGACGTTGTGGAGGGATATGATATGGAAGCTATAATGGAGGTATGGCTTAAGTGTGGACTGAACTAGGAACTTAATATTCCTAGTTCTAACATTTTCAGGACAGATAAGGGGAGAAAGAATGGTGGTGGAGTGGCACTGGTAGTGAAGAATCCTACTAAACCGCTAAAATTCTACTACTAAGATGTCCTGGGAGTTGCGGTAAGACAGAACCCATATGTGTAGAACTAAGAAATAGGAAGGGAAATGGTACAATTCTTGGTGAGTAGAACGAGCCTCTAAGCAGTGGAGATAAGATGGAAGTGGAGATCTGAAGATAGTTGAGAGAGCTATGCAAGAACAACATGGAAATAATGAATGATTTTCATTGTCCCCAAAGAGACTGGAATAAAGGTAACGCATGTGATCAAAGTGAGGAATTTGTAGAATGTGTGTTTCTAGTCCAGCAAGGAAATAAATGTTGCATGACTTTGTTCTGAGAAATGAAACAGGACAAATAGCTGATGTGAGAGTAGGATATCAATTGCGAAATAGTAACTATAAAATAGTTAGGTTCAAAGTAACAACAGAAAACAACAAAGAGTCAAAGATAAGGGTGCTGGACTGAGAAAGGACAAAGTTCAGTAAGATAAAAGGGCATTTGGCCTAATTTAACTGGGAAGAAATGTTCACAAACAGGTTGACAGATCAGCAGTGGGAGATCTTCAAATTTAAGATGCATAAAGTAGAAAATAAATATATTCCTATTAGGCGAACAGGGGGTGTATCAAAGTATAGATGTCTGTGGATGAATAGATTAAAACTAAACAGACTTAAAAGGAGGCATATAATAAAGTTAGGGCTAATAATACTAAAGATAATCATGAGGAAGTGTAGCAGGAAGGTGAAAAGAGACATTAGAAAGACTATATGGGAATATGAAAAAAAGACTAGCAGATAATGTGAAAGGAAATAGTAAAGGTTTGTATAAGCATATAAAAATTGAAAGATTAATTAAAGAGAGGTTAGGACCACTCAGCTGAAGGAGGGAGTCTAATTGTGGAGGATGAGGTTATGGCAGAGATATTAAATAAATCATAGAATCATAGAATGGTTACAGCACAGAAAGAGGCCATTCGGCCCGTCGAGCCTGTGCTGGCTCCCAACAAGAGCACTTCAGCTAGTCCCACTCCCCTGCCCTTTCCCCATAGCCCTGCAATTTTTTTCCTTCAGGTACTTATCCAACTCCCTATTGAAAGCCGTGATTGAGTCTGCCTCCACCACCCTTTCAGGCAGTGCACTCCAGATCCTAACCACTTGCTGCGTAAAAAAGTTTTTTCTTATGTTGCCTTTGGTTCTTTTGCCAATCACCTTAAATCTGCGTCCTCTGGTTCTTGACCCTTCCACCAATGGGAACAGTTTCTTTCTGTCTACTCTGTCCAGACCCCTCATGATTTTGAGCACCTCTATCAAATCTCCTCTCACTTTTTTCTGCTATAAGGAGAACAACCCCAGCTACTCCAGTCTATCCTTGTAACTGAAGTCCCTCATCCCTCGAATCATTCTTTGCCCCTCTTATTTTCTTTTTCACTTCTCCTCTGAACTTTCTATATTTAGTCTGATTCTCAGATGTATTCTCGACCTGACCTGTCATACACGCTCTTTTTTTTGCTTCATCTTACTCTCTATCTCTTTCGTCATCCAGGGAGCTCTGACTTTAGTTGCCCTACCTTTCTCCCTAGTGGGAATGTACCTTGACTGTACCCGAACTATTTCCTTTTTAATATTTTGCATTTTTTTTTACAAATGTTGATGGAAGTGAGAGTGTAGGTGTACTGGAGGAGCATTTGCAACAACTGGAAGAGATAACTGTAGATAAAGATTGGTTCTGAAAAAATTAGTAGAACTCAAGGTGGGTAATAAGTCATTTGGATAAAAACAAAAACAGAAAGTGCCAGAAACACAGAGCAGGTCAGGTAACATCTGTGGAGAGAGAAACAGAGTTAACGTTTCAGGTCAATGACCCTTCGTCAGAGCTGGAAAAAGTTAGAGATGTAACAGATTTTAAGCAAGTGTAGGGAAAGGGGGGAGGGGAGGAAAGAACAAACAGGAAGGACTGTGATAGGGTGGAAGGCAGGAGTGATTAAATGACAAAAGGGATGATAGTACAAAGCAAAAGGAAATGGTAATGGGACAAATAAAGAAAAAAAAGATGAGTCAAGAAGAGGTGTAAATGTGGATAGCAGTATCATCAATAGCTGCCATGTGAAAAAATAGGAGCAGAGGTTATCTTCTTCTTAGGCAGTCCCTCAGAACCAAGGATGACTTGCTTCCACATTAAAAATGAGTTCGCAGGTGACTGATGAGTCCAATGCGGGACCTACAGCCTCTGTCACAGGTGGGGCAGACGGTGGTTGAAGGGGCGGGTGGCTGGGGTGCTTGGGTTGACGTACGCTCCTTGCGCTGTTTGTGCTTGGCTTCTGCTTCCTCCCCGCGAAGAGACTCGAGGTGTTCGGCGCCTTCCCGGATGTGTCTCCTCCACTTTGTGCAGTCTTGGGCCAGGGATTCGCAGGTGTCAGTGAGGATGTTGCACTTTTTCAAGGAGGCTTTGAGGGTGTCCTTGAAACGTTTCCTCTGCCCTCCTGGGGCTCTCTTGCTGTGTCGGAGCTCCGAGTACAGTGCTTATTTTGGGAGTCTCATATCGGGCAAGCGGATGATGTGACCCGGCCATCGGAGCTGATCGAGTGTGGTCAAAGCTTTAATGCTGGGGATGTTGGCCTGAGCGAGAACACTGACGTTGGTGCACCTATCCTGCCAATGGATTTACAGGATCTTGCAGAGCCAGCGTTGGTGGTACCTCTCCAGTGCTTTGAGGTGCCTGCTATACATGGTCCATGTCTCTGTGGCATACAGTAGGGCAGGTATCACTACTGCTCTGTAGACCATGAGCTTGGTGCCAGGTTTGAGGTCCTAGTCTTCAAACACTCTCTTCCTCAGGTGACCGAAGGCTGCACTGGCACACTGAAGGCGGTGTTGGACATTGTCATTGACGTCTACCCTTGTTGTCAGTAGGCTCCCGAGGTATGGAATGTGGTCCACATTGTCCAAGGCCTTGTCGTGGATTTTGATAATCGGGGGGCAGTACTGTGTGGCGGGGGCAGGTTGGTAGAGGACCTTTGTCTTACGGATGTTTAATGTAAGGCCCATGCTCTCGTACGCTTCAGTGAAGGTGTTGACGATGGTTTGGAGTTCGACCTCCGAGTGTGCGCAGACACAAGCGTCATCTGCATACTGTAATTCGACGACAGAGGATGGGACGACCTTGGATCTGGACTGGAGGCGACGGAGGTTGAAAAGTTTCCCGTTAGTTCTGTAAATTAGCTCCACTCCAGCGGGGAGCTTACTGAGGGTCAGATGGAGCAATGCAGCAAGGAAGATCGAGAAGAGCATTGGTGCGATGACACAGCCTTGCTTGACCCCGGTCCGTACTTGAATTGGATCTGTAGTGGAACCGTTGGTCAGGATCACGGCTTGCATGTTGTCGTGAAGCAGGCGGAGGATGGTGACAAACCTCTGAGTGCAGCCGAATTTGAGGAGGACACTCCATAATCCCTCACGGTTGACAGTGTCGAAGGCCTTTGTGAGGTCAAAGAAAGCCATGTACAGCGGTTGGTGCTGTTGCCTGCATTTCTCTTGTAATTGATGCGCAGTGAAGATCATGTCCATTGTGCCCCTTAGTGGACGGAATCTGCATTGCGACTCTGGGAGGAGCTCTTCAGCCACTGGGAGGAGGATTCTTGCGATGACTTTCCCTGTGGCAGACAGCATGGAAACTCCTCTGTAATTACCGCAATCGGACTTGTCACCTTTCTTGAAGATGGTCACAATTACGGCATCTCTGAGATCCCCTGGCATGCTCTCCTCCTTCCAGATAAGAGAAATGAGTTCATGAATTTGCGCCAGTTGTACTTCTCCGCCATGCTTTAGTGTCCTGACAGGGATTCCATCTGCTCCTGAGGCCTTGTTGTTCTTCAGTTGTCGGATGGCCTTTTCAACCTCATGCCGGGCTGGGGTTGTGCTGAGGTGGTGGCGGGTAGCATGCTGCGTGATGGAGTTGAGGATACTCGTGTCGAAGACAGAGTCTCGCTTAAGGAGATCTTCGAAGTGCTCCTTCCAGTAGGCACTGACTGTGTCCCTGTCCTTGATAAGTACCTCTCGGTTCTTGGCCCGCAGTGGGGTAGGACCTTGGGTGCTTGGGCCGTAGGCGGTCTTGACTGCGCTAAAGAATCCACGCACGTCGTGGTTGTTGGCTAGCTGCTGGATCTCTTGTGCTTTCTCCACCTACCATCTGTTCTTTAGGTCACGAGTTTTTTGTTGGACCTCGGCCTTCAGGCGTCTGTAGAGTTGCTTTCTTGTCTCAAGTTCTGTTGCTGTTTCTAGATCAGGAATGCCTTGCGCTTGCGGCTTATTAGCTCCTGGACCTCCTGGTCGTTCGCGTCGAACCAGTCTTGGTGTTTCCTGGTCGAGTGACCGAGCGTCTCTTCACAGGTGCTGATTATGGAGGGCTTGTGTGCAGACCAGGCGCTGTGGACACTCTGTGTCTCTGAATCACTGGGAGTCGTCAGATTGGTTGTGAGGTGCAGGCTGAATAGGGCTTTCTTAGCAGGGTCTTTGAGTGCTCCAGTGTAGATTTTCCTGCGGCATTGTTTCTGTTGTCGCCGCTCTTTTGGGGCTACAATGATGGAGATGACAGAATGGATTAGGCGGTGGTCTGTCCAGCATTCGTCGGCTCCTGTCATGGCGCAGGTGATATGGACGTCCTTGCAGTCCCTCGCTCGGATGATGACGTAGTCCAGCAGATGCCAGTGCTTGGAGCAAGGGTGCTGCCATGAAGCCTTGTACTTGTCTCTCTGATGGAACAAGGTGTTGGTTATGACAAGGCCTTGTTCTAAGCATTTCGTCAGGAGGAGGGTACCGTTGGAGTTGGCTTTCCCTACTGCTGATCACACCTCCCCAGAGGTCTGTGTCCTTTCCAACTCTGGCGTTAAAGTCGCCAAGGAGGATCAGCTTGTCGCCCATTGGGACTCGGGACAGGGATTGTTCGAGGCTGGAGTAGAATTCCTCTTTGGTCTCGTCTGTGGCTTCCAGTGTTGGGGTGTAGGCACTGATGACCGTAGCACACTGGTTCCAGGCTAGGGTGAGCCGAAGATTCATGAGGCACTCGTTTATACCACTAGGGGAGTCTCTGAGACATCCAACTCGCTCATTTTTTATGGCGAAGCCTACTCCATGGAGGCGGCGTTCTTCTTCAGATTTGTCTTTCCAGAAGAAGGTGTAACCATCGCCTTGCTCCTTGAGCTGGCCTTCCCCTGCCTGCCGGGTCTCACTTAGGGCGGTGATGTCAATGTCGAAACATATGAGCTCCCGGGCAACGATAGCAGTACGGCGTTCCGGTCTGTCACTGTTGGGGTTGTCCATGAGGGTCCTGACGTTCCAGGTCCTGAACTTCATTTTAAAGGGTGGAAGATGCCTGTGCGTGAATTCTTTTAACGTGGGGTGGCCGTTGCACACCAGCTACCACTCGGGCTTGACAGAGCAAGGTCTTGGTCCAATGGCAAGGGGATCCAAGACGATTGGAGACCAGGCTCTGCTACAATGGCCTCGCACACACACACACAAACATACTCCTACTGTCCTCCTCCCTCCTTCCCGCAGGTCCTCTCTGCCTGGGTTTTGTAGGATGCATTGTGGTCTTCCCGACCTCACTGTTGGCCCGTGCCGCACCTTCCCTGGGCCCTGACCCCACTGCTGGTCCACACTGCGCCACTCCTGGGCCTTGACCTCGCTGCTGGGCTCGTCTTCGCTCCTGGGTCCCGGCCTCGGACATGAATGATGTTGTTTCTCACAGGATCAAATTAGCACTGATATTCTCGCGATCAAATAAAGAAACAAAAGATGAGTCAAGAAGAGGTGTAAATGTGGATACCATCGAAAGATGATGTGATGTTCCTCGAACTTGCGTTGAGCTTCGTTGAACAGTGTAAGAGGCCAAAAACCGAGAGGTCAGAGTGGGAGTGGAGCGGAGAATTAAAGTGACAGGTGACTGGAAGCTCGGGGTCATCCTTACGGACTGAACAGAAGTGTTCCGCACAGCGATCACCCAATGTAGAGAAGACGGCACTATGAGCTGCGAATACAGTATACTAAATTGCAAGAAGTAAAAGTAAATTGCTGTTTCACCTGGAAGGAGTGTTTGGGGCCCTGGACGGTGGGAAGGGAGGAGGTAAAAGGGCAGGTGTTGCATCTCCTGTGCTTGCATGGGAAGGTGCCATAGGAAGGGGAGGGGGTGTTGGTGGTGATTGAGGAGTGGACCAGGAGGGAACGGTGCCTTCGGAATGCTGAAAGGGGAGCTGAGGGGAAGATGTGTTTGGTGGTGGGATCACGCTGGGGGTAGCAGAAATGGCGGAGGATGATCCGTTGAATGTGGAGGCTGGTGGGGTGAAAGATGAGGACAAGTGGTTCTGGCAGGGAGGGGAAGGGGTGAGAGCAGAAGTGTGGGAAATGGAACAGACATGGTCAAGGACCATATCCATCATGGTAGAGGGGAATCCTCAGTTGAGGAGAAAGGAAGACGTATCGGAAGCACTAGTATGGAAGGTGGCATCGTCAGAACAGATGTGACGGAGATGGAGAAACTGGGAGAATGGAATAGAGTCCTTACAGGAAGCGGGGTGGGAGGAAGTGTAGTCCAGGTAGGTAAATGGAGACAGAGAAGTTGAGGAAGGGAAGGGAAGAGTCAGAGATGGAAATTGGAAGCAAAGTGAATGAAATTTTCTAGTTCAGGGCAAGAGCAGGAAACGGCACCAGGATACAGTCATCAATGTACCGGAAAAAGAGGTGAGGGATGGGGACCTGAGTAGGACTGGAACAAAGAATGTTCCACATATCCCATGAAAAGGCAGGCATAGCTAGGACCCATGCGGGTTCCCATAGCAACAAATTTAATTTGGAGGAAGTGAGTGGAGTCAAAGGAGAAGTTGTTCAATGTTAGAACAAGTTCTGCCAGGCGGAGGAGGGTGGTGGTGGATGGGGATTGGTTGGGCCTCTGTTCAAGGAAGAAGCGGAGCGCCCTCAGGCCATCCTGCTGGGGGATGGAGGTGTAGAGGGATTGGACGTCCATAGTGAAAAGGAGATGGTTGAGGCCAGGAAACTGGAAACTGTTAAAGTGGCGGAGGGCGTTGGAAGAGTCATGGATGTAGGTGGAAAGAGACTGGACAAGGGGAGAAAAAATAGAGTTGAGATAGGAAGAAATCAGTTCTGTGGGGCAAAAACAGGATGAAACGATGGTCTACCAGGGCAGCCCTGTTTGTGGATCTTGGGAAGGAGGTAGAAGGAAGCTGTGTAAGGTTGAGGAACTATGAGGTTGGCGGCTGTGGAGGGAAGATCTCCAGACAGTCTTGGAAACGATGGCTTGATGTTCGGTAGTGGGGCCATGGTCCAGGGTGAGGTAGAAGGAGGTGTCAGAGAGTTGGCGTTCAGCCTCCGCTAGGTAGAGGTTGGTTTGCCAAACAACAACAGCACCACCCTTGTCATCAGGTTTAATGATAATGATCTGAGAGAATGGAGTGCTGCAAGTTCAGAGGGAGTAGGTTTGAGTGGGTAAGGGGAGCAGAGAAATTGAGATGGCTGATGTCACACCATCAGTTTGCAATGAAAAGATCTAGAGAGGTTAAGAGGCCAGAGGGAGGGGTCCAGGTAGAACGAGAATTCTGAAAATGGGAGAAAGGGTCAGCCATGTGGGGGGAAGACACCTGGCCAAAGAAGTGGGCACGGAGATGAAGGCGATGGAAAAAGGGCTCAGCGTCGTGCCGAGCTCGAAATTCATTGAGGTGGGGGCGTAAGGGGATGAAGCTCAGACCTTTGCTGAGGACTGATCGTTCGGGGTCAGAGAAGGGAAGGTCAGAGGGGATAGTGAAAACACAGCAGGGGGTGAGATTGGAAGAAGGGATGGGGTCAGAGGAAAGTGCAGGGGAAGAAGGTTCCGAAGGGGCTTTGGTGTCCAAAAGTTGTTGAAGTTTGCGATCCTTGACACCTGAAAGGAAGAAAAAATGTTTTTTCTTAAAGCGCCGGATGAGGCGAAGGATGAAATGGAACTGCAGACCAGGACAGCTTTGAGACAGAGTGAGTTGGTGCTGCTGAAGACAGAGGTCGAGAGTGTTCATGTGGCGGCGCATGACATTGAGCGTGGATCTCAGGATACGGCGAGAGCAGTGGTTCAAGGAACGCTGAATATCTCGGAGATAACTGTAATCCTGGGTGGATCCAAAACATGAAGGGTGGAATTTTCAGTTGAAATTCACGTGGAATAAGTCGGAGCCGGGGACAGTTGCTGAGGAAAGAGATGTGGCTGTGAAAGCGAGTTTTGGTAGATACCTGATCAAACATGAGAAGGGAAACATAAGAACATAAGAAATAGGAGCAGGAGTCGGCCAATCGGCCCCTCGAGCCTGCTCCGCCATTTAATAAGATCATGGCTGATCTGATCCTAACCGCCAATCTACTATCATAGAACCATCTCCTGAATCTAACAGAATTAGACACACGAAATAGGAGCAGGATCAGGCTACATGGCCCCTGGGCCCGCTCCGCTACCCACAGGGCCATGTCCGATCCGAACCTAGACTCATGTCCAAATTCCTGCCCGCTCCCCGTAACCCTTAATTCCCTTTACTTCTAGGGAACTGTCTATTTCTGTTTTAAATTTATGTAATGATGTAGCTTCTACAGCTTTTTGGGGCAGCATATTCCATGGACCTACCACCCTCTGAGTGAAGTAGTTCCTCCTCATCTCAGTTTTGAAAGAGCAGCCCCTTATTCTAAGACTATGCCCCCTAGTTCTAGTTTCACCCATCATCGGGAACATCCTCCCCGCATCCACCCGATCCAACCCCTTCACAATCTTATATGTTTCAATAAGATCGCCTCTCATTCTTCTGAACTCCAATGAGTAGAGTCCCAATCTACTCAACCTCTCCTCATATGTCCATCCCCTCATCCCCAGGATTAACCGAGTGAACCTTCTTTGTACTGACTCGAGAGCAAGTATGTCTTTTCTTAAGTATGGACACCAAAACTGTATGCAGTATTCCAGGTGCGGTCTCACCAATACCTTGTACAACTGAAGCAATACCTCCCTATTTTTATATTCTATCCCCCTAGCAATGAAAGCCAACATTCCATTGGCCTTCTTAATCACTTGCTGCACCTGCATACTAACCTTTTGAGTTTCGTGCACCAGGACCCCCAGATCCCTTTGTACTTCAGTACTTTCCAGTTTCTTGCCATTAAGAAAATAACTTGCTCTACGATTTTTCCTGCCAAAGTGCATAACCTCACACTTTCCAGTATTGTATTCCATCTGCCAAATCTCTGCCCACTTACTTAGCCTGTCTATGTCCCCTTGCAGGTTTTTTATGTCCTCCTCGCTCACTACTTTCCCTCCCATCTTAGTATCATCTGCAAACTTTGATATGTTACATTCGGTCCCCTCCTCCAAATCGTTAATATAGATTGTAAAGAGTTGGGGACCCAGCACTGACCCCTGCGGAACACCACTAGTTACTGATTGCCAGTCTGAGAATGAACCATTTATCCCAACTCTCTGCCCTCTGTTAGATAGCCAATCCTCTATCCATGCCAGAATATTACCCCCAATCCCGTGATTTTTTATCTTAAGCAATAATCTTTTGTGTGGCACCTTGTCAAATGCCTTTTGGAAGTCTAAATACACTACGTCCACTGGTTCCCCTTTATCCACCCTATATGTTACTTCCTCAAAGAACTCCAGCAAATTTGTCAAACATGACTTCCCCTTCATAAAACCATGCTGACTTTGTCCTATTAAATTATGATTGTCCAAATGTCCTGTTACTGTCTCCTTAATAATGGACTCCAAAATTTTACCTATCACAGATGTTAGGCTAACCGATCTATAGTTTCCAGCCTTCTGTCTACTGCCCTTTTTAAATAAGGGTGTTACATTAGCAGTTTTCCAGTCTGCCAGGACTGCCGAGCAATGAAGATGAACAAGGTAAAAGAGACAAACAGAAATCCTGTCGGAGAGAAGAGCAGAACTTCTTCAAGGTGGGCATTCCTATAAGTCATTTGGATAATTTGTCAATGTCACTGCATTATTTAAGAAGGGTAAGAGAGATAAACTAGGAAAATATAGGCCTATTAGTCTACTGTTAGTTGTGGGGAAGTTACTAGAATTTACTATTAGGGACAGAGTGACTGAGCACTTGGACAAATATGAACTGATCAGATGAGCCAGCATGGATTTGTAAAGGATAAGTCATGTCTAATGAACTTAGTTCAGTTTTTTGAGGATGTTACTAATGTGGTAGATAAGGGACCTCCAGAGGCATTCAATAACGTTCCACTAAGACACTGCGAAAGGTGGCAACCTATTGACATTGATAGGGAATTAGTTAGGAGGTAGGAGACAGAGAGTAGGGATAATGGATAATTGGCAGGATGTGACTAGTGGTGTCCCCCAGGGATCTGTACTGGGGCCTCAGCTTTTCACTGTATTTATAAATGACTTAGATGAAGGAATAGAGAGCCTCATATCCAAGTTTGCTGACGACACCAAGTTAGGTGGCACAGTAAATAGTGTAGATGGGAGCAGAAAGTTGCAAAAGGACATTGATGGATTAAGTGAGTGAGCAAAACTGTGGCAGATGGAGTTCAATGTAAGAAAGTGCGAGGTCATCCACTTAGATCAGAGTATTTTCGAAATGGGGAGAAGCTAGGAACTATGGAGGAGCAGAGATTTAGGGTTCCGGTAAAGAAATCACTAAAGCTAGTGGACAGGTACAAAAAATAATTTAAAAGACTAATGGAATGTTGGCCTTTATCTCAAGAGAGCTGGAATATAAAGGAACATAGGAACAGGAGGAGGCCATTCAGCCCCTCAAGCCCGTTCCGCCATTCAATGAGATCATGGCTGATCTGTGACCAAACTCAATATACCTGCCTTTGGCTCAAATCCCTTAATACCTTTGGTTAACAAAAATCTATCAATCTCAGATTTAAAATTAACAATTGATCTAGCATCAATTGCCGTTTACAGAAGAGAGTTCCAAACTTCTACCACCCTTTGTGTGTAGAAGTGTTTCCTAATTTCACTCCTGAAAGATCTGGCTCTAATTTTTCAATATGCTCCCTAGTCCTAGAATGCCCAACCAGCGGAAATAGTTTCTCTCTAACTACCCCTTAATAACTTGAAAACTTTGATCCGATCACCCCTTAACCTTCTAAATTCTAGGGAATACAACCCTAGTTTGTGTAATCTCTCCTTGTAACTTAACCCTTGGAGTCCAGGTATCATTCTGGTAAACCTACGCTGCACTCCCTCCAAGGCCAATATATCCTTCCTAAGGTGTGGTGCCCAGAACTGCTCACAATACTCAAGGTGTGGTCTCACCAGGGTTTTGTATAGCTGCAGCATAACTTCTACCTCCTTGTATTCTAGTCCTCCAGATATAAAGGCCAGCATCCCATTAGCCTTTTTGATTATTTTCTGTACCTGTTCATGGCATTTTAATGATCTATGTACCTGAACCCCCAAGTCACTTTGGACATCCACTATTTTTAGCTTTACACCGTTTAGAAAGTACCCTGTTCTATCCTTTTTAGGTCCAAAATGGATGACCTCACATTTGCCTACATTGAAATTCATTTGCCACATTTTTGCCCATTCACTTAATCTATCAATATCTCTTTGTAATTTTATGCTTTCATCTACAATGTCACCTATCTTTGTGTCATTGGCAAATTTGGATATATGACTTTCTACGCCATCATCTGAGTCGTTAATAAATATTGTGAATAGTTGAGGCCCCAACACAGATCCCTGCAGGACACCACTAGTCACATCCTGCCAATTAGAGTACCTGCCCATTAGACATCTCTGTCTCCTGCCGCTCAGCCAATTTCCTAACCAGGTCAATAATTTGCCCTCAATTCTGTGAGCTTTTACCGTAGTTAACAGTCTCTTATGTGTAACACAAAGGGGCGGAAGTTATGTTCCAGTTATATAAAGCTGCAGTTTGACCACAACGTGTAGTGCTGTGTTCAGTTCTGGGCACCGCACCTCAGGAAGAATATATTGACCTTGGAGGGGCTGCACCGCAGATTCAGCAGAGTGATACCTGGGCTAAGAGGGTTGAACTATGAGGGTGGGTTGCATAGACTAGGCTTGTATTTCCTTGAGTATAGAAGATTTGTTAGCAAAATGTAATCCCATGGGATCAAAGGGGCAATAGCAGCATGGATACAAAATTGGCTAATGGATAGAAAACAGAGAGTGTGGTGAATAGCTGCTTTTCGGACTGGAGGAAGATACACAGTGGTGTTCCCCAGGGTTCAGTACTAGGACCACTGCTGTTTTTGATATAGATTAATGACTTGGACTTGGGGGTACAGGGCACAATTTCAAAATTTGCAGATGACACGAAACTTGGCGGTGTAGTAAACAGTGAGGAGGATAGTGATAGACTTCAAGGGGACATAGACAGGCTGGTGGAATAGGCGGACACATGGCAGATGGAATTCAATGCAGAAAAGTGTGAGGTGATACATTTTGGTAAGAAGAATAAGGAGAGACAATACAAGCTAAATGCTACAAGTTTAATGGGGGTGCAAGAATAGAGAGACCTGGGGGTGTTTGTGCACAAATCTTTGAAGGTGGCAGGACAGGTTAACAAAGCAGTTAATAAAGCATATGGGATCCTGGGCTTTAGAAATAGATGTAGGGAGTACAAAAGCCATAAAGTTAGGCTAAACATATATAAAACACTAGTTCGGCCCCAGCTGGAGTATTGTATCCAATTCTGGGCACTACACTTTAGGAAGGATGTGAGGACTTTGGTGAAGGTTCAGAAGCAATTTACTAGAATTGACAGGGATGAGGGATTTCAGTTATGTGGATGGACTGGAGAAGCTGGGGTTGTTCTCCTTAGAGCAGAGAAGGCTAAGAGGAGATTTGATAGAGGTGTTTAAAATCATGAAGGGTTTAGATAGAGTAAATAAAGAGAAACTGTTTCCAATGGCAGAAGGGTTGATAACGAGAGGACACAGATTTAAGGTGATTGGCAAAAGAACCAGAGGCGACAGGAGCAAAAGCTTTTTTACTCAACGAGTGGTTAGGATTTGGAATGTACTGCCTGATAGGGTGGTAGAAACAGATTCAATAGTAGCCTTCAAAAGGGATTTGCATAAATACTTGAAGGAGAAAACATTGCAGGGATTTGGGGAAAGTTTCCAGGGAGTGGGATTGACTGGATTGCTCTTGAAAGAGCCGGCGCAGATTCGATGGGTCGAATAGCCTCCTTCTGTGCTGTATTATTCTGCAGAAGAAGAGCTAGATGGGTTAAATAGTCTGATTGTTCCTATCAACTCTGCCCAACTCCCCTCAGGACTCCATTCCCTTTTACTTTACTATCTTGCTGATTTTTTGTTATTGTTTTTATCTTGAAATATTTACGAATCTACCCCAAGTTTGATTTTCATTTAGGCCCATGCCCCCTCACCGCTCCACACTCAGCTTCAGGCCTGCTTCCCAGACCCAGGCTCAGCACCCAGCTCTAGCTTGTATACACCCACTTCCACTAGACCGACAGCCCAACCTCAGTCCCACCCTACCAGCAATTTCATGAAAGATGTACTAAATCACACAATGTTTATACAATAGTCAAAAATCTCATCCAAACTTCAGCTCCACATCTGGTGACAATGCACCAAATACTAGGCACCATCATCAACAGTGAAAGGTAATAACCCAATCCATATAGATCAGTGAGAATGACTTGGAAAAATCATTATATTGTATAATAATATAATCAATATCTAGGACCCTGGCTGGAAATTATGCATGTGTTTTGGGCAAAGACAGGATGGGCTCCATTGTGATGTCGATACTCACTGCCTAGACTCACAAAAGAAGTCTATTGGGCTAGAGGGTAGCCGTGAAACCATACTGTTAGGTCCATGTGTTAATGGAGACACGGAATGCAGGAGTTGATTTAACAAGTGTTTACTGAACAAAGTCTGGAGGTGAACTAACAACACAAGTCGCTACACAGGCTTATATACCCGAGTGGTCACTACTGGTACTACAGTGTACAGGGGCTTCAAAAACATAGTTCCTCTTAAAGGTACATACACTACAATTCCTCCCCTTTTAGATAAATAGTACATAACATTTTAAGTAATCATTAAATAACATTTTTACAAGAACAATAATATACACATTTGCTGAAGTTAATCAATTACAAATTCAGTCTCTCTGGAGGCTTCCTGACTCGGTCCGGATAACGCCTCGGTGGTGTAGTAGGTTCTTTTGGCAAGGTCGATTCGGCTTCAATGCCAGTGTCGGGTTCATCTGGTTCCAGTATCACCGGATTGGAGGTAGATACTATGGGTATCTCTGCTTCATCACTAGGCATATAGCGTTGTGGTGTAGGTTGTCCTTTTTCGGATGACTCTATGATCTGGTCAGCATGGCGCCTTATTATGCTTTCTCCAATGTCCACGGTATACATCAGCGGTCCTAGTCGTGTGCAAATAGTTCCAGGCTGCCATTTCTCGATACGGTAGTCCCGGGCCAAAACTGGTTGACCTATCTGGAAGGTTCTAGTTGGCCTTTCATTCATGCTTTGAAATTGCCGGTTCTCTACGTCCCTTCTGACGTTTGGCTTGACCAAATCCAGCCGGCATCTTAGTCTTCTATTGAAAAACATCATGGCGGGGGTTTGGTTTGTAACCACATGCGTTGCATTCCTGTACGCAAACAAGAAGTTATCTACCTTATGTTGTAGATTTATGTCTTCATTACCCATGGCCTTTATGGCCTTCTTGAAGGTCTGGACAAACCTTTCAGCCAATCCATTAGTGGCAAGATGGTATGGGGCGGACGTGTAGTGCTTAACCCCATTGTTTTTTAAGAACTTCCTGAATTCTTCGGATACAAATTGCGGTCCATTATCAGAACAGATCTGTTCAGGCAGCCCATTCCTGGCGAATATGGTCCTTAATACTGTGATGGTTTTTTCCGTGGTGGTGGAGGACATCTTTATTACCTCCAGCCACTTGGAGTGTGCATCCACCGCGATTAAGAACATTGAGTCCATAAATGGACCAGCAAAGTCGATATGTACCCTTTGCCATGGAGATGAGGGCCACTCCCATGGATGTAGAGGGGCTTGTGGTGGGGCGTTTTGGACCTTCTGGCATCCTAGACAGCTCTTGGTCATTTCTTCGATGTCTCCATCGATACCTGGCCACCACACAAACGCTTTGGCTAAGTTCTTCATTTTCACTCCACCCAGATGCCCCTCGTGAAGCTCCTTTAGCACTCTATCCTTGAGTTTGGGTGGAATCACCACTCTGGATCCACACATCAAGGTTCCTCGGCACACTGACAGCTGTTCTCTTCTTTGCGAGAATGCTGGCAACAGTGGTTCGCCATGTGCTGGCCATCCCTTCACCGTTAAATCGTAGACTCGTGAGAGAGTCGGGTCATTTCGCGTTTCCTTTTCAATGGTAGAATTTGTCACCGGTAGACATTCCACTATGGTCGAGTGGACTATCTCCACTGGGTCCACTGTAGGCGCCTCTTCCACCGTTGGCAACGGTAGGCGCGATAACCCGTCAGCATTCCCATGCTGTTTTGTTCCTTTGTACTCTATGCCATATTGGTGTGCTCCTAGGAAAAGGGACCACCTCTGTAGCCTTTGCGCTGTCATAATGGGAACGCCCTTTTTAGGGTTGAATATGGAGACGAGGGGTTGATGGTCAGTCAACAAGGTAAATTTTTGTCCGTGTAGGTAATGGTTGAATTTCTTCACCCCCCACACCAGGCTGAGTGCTTCCCTGTCGATTTGGGCATAGTTACGCTCAGCTGAGTTTAATGAGCATGACGCAAAAGCTATCGGCCGCTCTGAGCCATCAGGGAATCTATGCGATAATACCGCTCCCACGCCGTAAGGGGATGCATCGCACGCCAGTCTGATTGACAGTGATGGGTTGTAATGAGCCAACACTTCCCTGGACGTGATCAAGCCTTTGCATTTATGGAAGGCACGTTTACAGTCTTCGCTCCATTTCCAAACTACTCCTGTTTGTAGCAGTGCGTTAAGCGGGTGCAGAACCGTCGACAAGTTTGGTAAAAATTTACGATAGTACTTTACTAATCCCAGGAACGACCTTAATTGTGAGACATTTTCAGGCGCTGGGGCCTTTACGACCGCTTCAATTTTTTCAGGTGACTTATGCAACCCTTCTTCGTTAATGACATGGCCACAATATGATATTTGTTTCTGGAAAAATTCGCACTTGGGGCGATTTGCTCGTAGGCCCCGTTCTCTCAGCCTCGTGAGCACCTGCTCCAAGTTGGCAAGGTGCTCGTTGTCGTTTTCTCCTGTTACAAGGATGTCGTCTAGGTAGCATTGAGTCCCCGGAATCCCTTGCAGGACTTGCTCCATAGCTCTTTGCCAGATAGCCGGAGCTGATGCCACTCCGAAAACCAGTCGATTGTACTGGTACAGGCCTTTGTGTGTGTTTATCGTGAGATACTTTTTAGAGGCCTCCTCAACCTCCATCTGTAGATATGCCTGTGCTAAGTCAATTTTGGTGAAATGTTTCCCTCCGGATAGTGAGGCGAAAATATCTTCTATCCTCAGAAGAGGATACTGTACCGTGTGAAGAACCGGGTTTACAGTCACCTTGAAGTCCCCACAGATGCGAACTTTTCTCTGTTCTTCATATTTATCATTATTCAACGTTTTCTTCATGACCGGGACGATGGGTGTTGCCCACTCGCTCTAATCTACCTTGGATAACACGCCTGCTTTTTCCAAATTCTCCAGCTCTGCCTCGACGGCTGGACGAATTGCGTATGGCACCGGCCTTGCCTTAAAAAACTTGGAAATTGCCGCATCTTCCACTTTTATTGAGGCGGTGGCGCCTTTCAGGGTTCCTAGTTCCTGTTGAAACACTTCTTTGGCGTTAGTCAAGATTTCTTTTAATCGTCCAGGTATGACGTCATCATCGTTTTTTTTCTTACTAGTCACCGTCAGTGCCTGAATGGAGTGCCAGTCTAAACTTATCTTTCTGATCCATTCACGTCCCAACAACGGTTGCAGAATGTATAAATACAACTTCTGTATTTCCTTGCCGTTGTATACAACAGGCACCCTTATTTTCCCTCTGGGGTATACTTTCTGCCCCGTATATGTTTTCAAGACAATGGATGTGTCTTTCAAAGGTATATGCGGAAATAGCCGCTCGTAATCCCGTCGACTCATGACGGTCAGAGCTGATCCTGTATCTAGCTCCATTTTGACTGGGGACCCCGCTATCGTGAGGGTAACCCAAATGGTCTGGTAATCTTCTTTGGCAATTACATTATGTAATTTGAGTCAGCTTAGTCTCTTGTTTCCGGAGTCGCTATCGCTCTTCTGGTCTTTGGAGCTACTGTCCGTCATCATTTGTACCTTTCTGTACTTTTCCTTATTGACCTTTTTACTGTCAGCGGATTTCTTTCCAGATCTGCATACATGTGCAATGTGTCCCATCTTTCCGCATTGCCTGCATGCTTTGTCCTTGAACCAGCAGTCCTCCTGGTCATGGGTGGATCTGCCGCAGCGATAACATCTCTCGAACCCCGTGTCATTTCATGGGTGCCGAAGTCCTGTGGCTTTTGTTGTATCTCTGCAGCTCCTCTTGCTGCTGCTTCGTATGATACAGCCACACTGAAAGCCTTGTCCAGTGTCAAATCTTTCTCAGAAAGTAGTCTTTTCTGTGTTCCTTCGCTTAGGAGACCACAGACGAATTTGTCTCGTAGAGAATCTGCCAGTCCTGCCCCGAATTGGCAGTGCTTTGACAGCTTTCGTAATTCGGTGAGGTAATCAGCATTACTTTCATTCTTGTGCTGATTCCTCCTGAAGAATTTGAATCGTTCCGCTATCAGCAGCGGTGTTGGGTTTAAGTGCTCCTGTAAGGTATCAACAATCTCATTAAAATTCTTGTCCATCGGTTTGGCTGGAGTGATCAAGTTTCGTAACAGCCCGTATGTCCTTGTGCCCATCAGATTTAGAAGTACCGATGCCTTTTTATCATCCGCTACCTCATTCGCCTTACAATATACCTCCACTCTTTCCACATATGTGGTCCAATCTTCTATATCACTATCGAAAGCAGTAATATTGCCAGTCTTCGGCATCTTGAAAATCTAAAATGGCGCTTCCGTGCTTTTCTTTCTTCCCCGCCGAGTTAAGATGGCGCCTCCCGCGCTTTCCCGCCGCTGCCGCTGCTGCCAACGCTGTTCTCCGCGGTTCCCGTTGCGACCTGCAGCTTTTCGCGGTATTTCTATTAAAAAAAATTAAAAAATATATCGCTTCAATATTCTCTCCGTAATTGAAGAACCGTTCCCGTCGTGGAGCGGACCCTCTGGGACATTCCCCTCCCTCTGCTCGGTCCGAACGCCGGCTGCGCCCTGAGTGCTCCACCCTCTCTCTCTCTTTGCTTCTGCTTCCCGACTCGCTGCCCGGCCCCGTTGCAGAGCCACCCGATCGAGCTGTAGCCCACCGCAGCCCAGGAAGGATCAGTGCACTACCTGCCACCAGCCCGTTTAGCTGGGGAAACCACAGACTGGAGACCAAGCCTGGCCCTCGTTTTCGAGTTTCTTCGAGTTATTTTTTTTTTCTTGCTTCTGGCTTCGACCTTCGTCTGAGGAATCGATCCCCTTGAGGTGCTGCCGAATTGCAGGTAAGTTTGTTTCTAACTCGTCGCCACTGTTAGATCCGTGTGTTAATAGAGACACGGAATGCAGGAGTTGATTTAACAAGTGTTTACTGAACAAAGTCTGGAGGTGAACTAACAACACAAGACGCTACACAGGCTTATATACCCGAGTGGTCACTACTGGTACTGCAGTATACAGGGGCTTCAAAAACATAGTTCCTCTTAAAGGTACATACACTACACATACCCCGACATGAGTGAGTGCCTTCAGAAAAGGAGGGGGAAAACACATTTAAAAAAGATATTGGTCTGCTAGTCTCAAAAGAGGGAGCCCTTACAGAGCATTTCCATCAGGAATCATTAGCCCCATTTATATTTGGTTAGATTCATTGCCAAAACACAACCTCCTTTTGATGTTATTAATTACTCAAGGAAGTTCACTTGACAACTCAGATAGACTGGCACTTATGTTGATTGATATAAACTGTTATCAGAGTTTTGACCTGAATATCTCCCTCTCCCCCACATACAGTTCAATCCATTCCTTCCCTCCCATTTCCTTCATACCACCCACTGTTGTATCTCAATGCTGGTTAAAAAAAATTACAACGAAATATTCTGACTCATACATATTGTGTTATGCAAGCCATTTGCAATACAAGAATACATTTTCTTTAAAGTTGGTAAAGCAGTGTGGCAAGATGGTTGGAGAGATCCTGATTCAATTTCTCCATTAACACTGAGTTCCAGGTCTCGCTTTCCTGCCATTGGGAGACGTCAAACATAGACCAAGTGTTTCCCCATGAGTAATGTCACAACATTGGAGCAAATATCCCACAATTGCCTCACATCTCTCCTAAAGCACTTTAACATTACAACTGTTCACGCACTCGGCGGCATGCCCAGGGAGAAATTGCCCCACCTCTACACCGCTGATGGCATCAGAAGTGTGGGTCTCCTATCAGAACCGCCACTTTCTCCTGTGACCTTCTTAAAAAACAACTGTTGAACCAGTTCAGTGCATCGGCCTGCTTGCACCATGACGCAAAATAGCTTCAAGATGTCATTGCACAGATGAATGGGACCGGCTTATCCCCGATTTCCCAAACCTCCTGCTGTGTGTCACAAGCTTTGCAGCACTGCGTGGAGAGCAGAACAAGGCGGCAGTAAGGACAGGAGAGAGAGAGGGAGAGCAGTGCACTGAAGTCCCTCTCCTGACACCAGGACAAATAGGAAAAGGTAAGTACAAAAGGCTTTCAGTGACAGACTGGTACAGTCTTGGGAACAAGCTGCCAGTTATCCCTTTGACTGCATTTAGTGTGCCAGCCTGAGAATTAATAGTGAGAGGCGTTCTGATCAAGTCATCAAAGTACCAACCTGTAACCTATTGCAGCTCCCCACCCGCCCCAGCGTACCTGCTGACCGAGGGTGATCCTAGCCCTGTCAGCAAGCTCCTCTCACTCTAAAGTATAGAACTGTATAACTAAAGGTATTTAATTTGGGGGGGGGGGTGTACGAAGCTGCCCCACTGTATAAATTGGGTATCCCTGTTACGTCCGTGTAATAATAAGAAAAAGACTGCAGAGAACGGTACAACAGGTGTTTACTCAACGTGGTTCAAACTGCAAATGAAACAACAGATTACTACTCAGCGTTATATACAGGTGTGGTCACTGCCAGTACTACAGTATACATGAGCTGTAGAAAGTAGTTCCCCCCCTTAAAGGTACATACATTACAATTCCTCCCCTTTTAGATTAACAGTACCATAACACTCATTTAACAATTAAATATCAAACTAATTACAATTAACACTTTTAACATGCAACATTAGCTGAAAATAGTCTATTTATAAATTCAGTCTTTGGGGTGGCTTCCTGATCCTTTCTGGATAGTGCCTTTCCCGAGTGTCTTGCTCTTGGTGCGGAGGCAATTCTGGCCCCCTGTCGTCGGTTGGTTCATCAGCTTCCGATGCTACTGTTTCTGGGGTAGATGCGACCTGTACGTTGGGTTCATCACCAAGTATGTATGGGCGAGGCATGGGGTTGACTTGTTCCTGTGACTCTAGGATCTGGTCAGCATGGCGTCTCATGATGCTCTCCCCAACGTCCACTGTGTACATTAGTGGGCCCTGCCGTGTGCATATCGTTCCTGGCTGCCATTTTTCTGTTCGGTAGTCGCGGGCCAAGACTGGTTGCCCTACATTGAAGCTCCTTGTTGGCTTCTCATGGATGTGCTGGAATTGCTTACTCTCAACATCTCTTCGTACGTTTGGTCTGAGCAAATCCAGGCGAGATCTTAACCTTCGGTTAAAGAACATCATGGCTGGGGCCTGGTTGGTGACTGCATGTGTCGCATTCCGGTAGGCGAACAGGAAATTGTCCACCTTGTGCTGCAGCGGAATGTTGTCATTGTACATAGCCTTTATTGCCTTCTTAAAGGTTTGTACGAACCTCTCAGCCAATCCATTTGTGGCTGGATGATACAGGGCGGATGTGTAATGCCTTACCCCATTCTTATTCAAGAACCTCCGGAACTCTTCGGACACAAACTGTGGTCCGTTGTCGGAGCAAATCTGTTCTGGCAAGCCATTCCTGGCAAAAATGGTCCGTAGGACTGCAATAGTTTTCTCCGTGGTGGTGGAGGACATTTTGATGACCTCAGGCCATTTCGGGTGCGCATCCACGGCTATTAAAAACATTGAGTCCATGAATGGATCAGCAAAATCAATATGCACCCGTTGCCATGGAGATGAGGGCCACTCCCATGGGTGTAGAGGGGCCTGTGGTGGTGCATTTTGGACTTTCTGGCATCCTGAGCAGCTCTTGGTTAGGTCCTCGATTTGTTTATCGATTCCCGGCCACCACACATAAGCCCTGGCTAGGCTTTTCATTTTTACCCCTCCCAGATGACCCTCATGAAGCTCATTGAGCACTCTATCCCTTAACTTGGGTGGAATTACCACTCGGGATCCACACATCAAGGTCCCCCAGCACACTGACAGCTGTTCTCTCCTTGTCGAGAATGCTGGCAACAGTGAGTCGCCATGTGCTGGCCATCCCTTCACCGTCAAATCATATACCCGAGACAGTGTCGGGTCATTTCGGGTTTCCTTTTCGATACAAGCGTTAGTTACCGGTAGGTATTCAACTATAGTCGAATGGAATATTTCGACAGGATCCACTGCTGGTGCTTCCTCCGCAGTTGGCAGTGGCAGGTGTGATAGCCCATCAGCATTTCCATGTTGTTTCGTGACCTTATATTCAATCTCATAGTGGTGCGCCCCTAGAAAAAGTGACCATCTTTGTAGTCGTTGCGTAGTCATCACCGGAACGCCGTTCTTCGGATTAAAAATGGAGACAAGAGGCTGGTGATCAGTCAGCAAGGTGAATTTCTGCCTGTGCAGATAGTGATTGAACTTTTTCACTCCCCACACTAGGCTGAGGGCCTCCCTGTCAATCTGGGCATAGTTACGCTCGGCTGAGGTTAGTGATCATGACGCAAAGGCTATTGGCCTCTCTGAGCCGTCCGAGAATTTGTGCGACAGCACCGCTCCAATGCCGTAGGGTGACGCATCACATGCCAACCGAATTGGTAATGCCGGGTTGTAATGGGCCAATACCTCTTTCGATGTGATTAGTGTTTTGCTCTTCTGGAAAGCTCGTCTACATTCATCACTCCACTTCCATGGCACCCCAGTTTGCAGTAGGGTGTTCAGTGGGTGTAGTATTGTAGACAAATTTGGCAAGAACTTATGGTAGTAGTTTACCAGCCCGAGGAACGACCTCATTTGTGACACATTTTCCGGGCTGGAGCCTTGACTACTGCCTCAATCTTCTCTGGGGACTTATGTAACCCCTCTTTATCGATAACGTGGCCACAATACGAGATCTGTTTTCTAAAAAACTCGCATTTGGGGCGGTTAGCTCGGAGCCCATATTCCTGCAATCTAGTGAGCACCTGCTCCAGGTTGGCAAGGTGATCACTGTCATTTTCGCCCGTGACCAGGATGTCGTCCAAATAACACTGGGTCCCTGGGATCCCTTGCAGGACTTGCTCCATTGCCCTCTGCCAAATAGCCGGAGCTGATGTTACCCCGAATACCAGCCGGTTGTATTTCTTATGTTCATTAATAAATAGATATTCTTATTATGAACACAGCTAGCTTTTGCTAGATACTTTTATTGAGCACATATGGACTAGGTACAGTATCTGTAGAGGCATCCATCTTGACTGCTGCCTTGTGGGTAGCCTAGTGCCTCATGGGTAATGTAGTCTTAATATACATACAGCTGGGTAGTGTAGTCTTATATACATACAGCTATATACAGCTCTACACAGCCCTACGGCTCCACCTAGCATCCCATATAGAATGACATGTTATTGATCATTACATCCCCCTTTCTTTGAGGTTTAACAAAATCAATATCAATCAACTTTCAAGAAAACAATAAAGATAATATCAGTAACACTTTTGTTGGTGCTCTATAAACATAAACATTTTCAAAACAGTCAACACATTTTCAAAGCTTTACATTTTACTCAAAGATTAAGTCTATCAGGCTTTTTTACTTCACATGTGGATCTTCTCAACACGGGTAAGTCTGATGTGTCTTCATGAGATTGTTCTGGCAGTGAATGACAAGATGCAGTTGCGGCATTGTCATCAATCTGCTCTTGAATAGTCTCTTGTGTTTTTAGGAGGGAACGGCGGTTCCTCCTGAGAATCTGTCCTTCCTCAGTTCTAACAGTGTATGACCTTGGTCCTACTTTCTCAAGAACTGTAGCTTTCCTGTTCCATGCATCTGGATCCTCAATCCTGACAACATCATCCCTTGTCAATGGTTTTAGAGTTTTGGATGACTTGTCATAGTATGATTTCTGTTTCAGCTTTAACAGTTGAAGTCTCTGTCTCAGTTCCTCAGTTTGCTGTTCTTTTGCACAGCAGGGTAGCGTGGTGCACAACTTGCGACCCATTAGTAGTTCAGCAGGTGAAGAACCACAGTCTAAAGGTGAGGCTTGGTCGCTCAGCAGCGCGAGATAAGGATCAGACTTGCTTTCTGTCGCTTTCTTCAGTAGCTGCTTGAGAACTTGAACACCTTTCTCTGCCTTACCATTTGACTGCGCATACAAAGGACTGGATGTGATGTGCTGAAAGTCATAATGTGCTGCAAACTGTTGCCACTCCTTACAGTTGAAGCACGGACCATTGTCGCTAATGGCAATCCTGGGAATTCCATGTCTGGCGAAGATGGATTTCACATGCATTATGACACTGCTTGCTGTGGTGCTTGAGAGCAGTGCCATCTCAGGATAGTTAGAATAGTAGTCAATCACTATTAGATAGTCTTTACCATTTAAATGAAAAAGGTCCATACCAACCTTTTGCCATGGTGCTGTTGGTAAGTCAGCTACTATCATTGGTTCCTTTGCTTGTTTGTTTTGGTGTTTCTGACATGTCTCACATTTGCCTATCATGTTCTCAATGTCCTTATTTATGCCAGGCCAATAAACAGTGTCTCTTGCTCTCCTTTTGCATTTTTCAATTCCGAGGTGTCCCTCATGAATCCTTTTGAGCATGTCTTGATGTAGAGCCTGTGGAATGACTATTCTGTTCTGTTTTAGTAATAGTCCACTTGCGACACTCAATTCTGACCTTATGTGAAAATATTTTGGACAGGAACCTTTTGGCCAACCATGATGAATGTTCTCTATTACTGTTTGTAATACTGTATCTTTTACTGTTTCTTCTGCTATTTGCTTTGATTTTGTGTCTGACACGGGCAGCACAGCAGTGACCATACTCACATGAACATCCACGTCTTCTTCAGTAGAGCTCACATGACTCATTCTGGGTGCTCGGGATAGTGCATCTGCTAACACTATGTATTTGCCTGGTGTGTAGATCAGTTCAAAGTCATATCTTTGCAGCTTCATCATGAGTCGTTGAATCCTTGGAGACATCTCATTCAGGTTTTTTTTTATGATGGCAACCAGAGGGCTGTGGTCTGTCTCAACTGTGAAGGTGGGAAGTCCATATATGTAGCCATGAAACTTTTCTAGTCCAACTACCAAGCCTAGACATTCCTTTTCAATCTGGGCGTATCGACACTCAGTATCAGTCATAGACCTGGAGGCATAGGCAACAGGCTTCCAATCTTCACCCTCTGCTTGTAGCAAGACCGCACCTAGGCCATCTTTTGATGCATCCGTTGACACTTTGATTCTTTTGGTTGGGTCAAAGAAGGTGAGTACAGGTGTGGTTGTCAGCACTGTTTTGATGTTCATCCACTCTTGTTCATGTCTTTCTGTCCATGCGAACTCATTTGTTTTATGTAGCAGGTCTCGCAGATAGGCTGTCTTGGCTGACAAGTTAGGAATGAACTTTCCAATGAAGTTTATCATCCCCATGATGCATAGCACTCCTTTTTTGTCAGTGGGTCGGGGCATTTTGAGTATGGCGTTTACTTTTTCCATATCTGGCTCTATTCCTTTACCAGATAGATTATCTCCTAGGAAAGTGACTTCCTGGACGCCAAACTGACACTTGGCTTTGTTGAGCTTCAGTCCATTCCGGCGTATGCTCTGTAGCACTTTAGTCAGTCTCTCATTGTATTCTTTCAGTGTGGAGCCCCAGATGATGATGTCATCAACATAGACCCGAACTCCTTCCAGACCTTCAATTATGTGTTCCATCGCTCTATGAAAGATTTCAGATGCAGATATTATCCCGAAAGGCATTCTGAGGAAACAATACCTGCCAAATGGTGTGTTGAAGGTACAGTATTTGGTGCTCTCTTCATCCAGTTTTAGTTGCCAAAATCCTTGTGAGGCATTGAGCTTTGTAAAGTATCTGGCACCTGACATTTCACTGGTGATTTCTTCTCGCTTGGGAATCTGGAAGTGTTCACGTTTTATGTTTGCATTTAAGTCCTTTGGATCCATGCATATTCTTAGATCATTGTTCTTTTTCTTTACACATACCATGGAGTTAACCCAGTCTGTTGGCTCTTCGACTTTCCTGATGACTCCTAGTGTGGTCATTCTGTCCAGTTCATTCTTGAGCCGGTCACGCAGGGGTGCTGGAACTCTTCGTGGAGCATGTACCACTGGCTGAGCATCCTGCTTTAGCTGGATCTTGTAAGTGAATGGTAGAACTCCAAATCCTTTGAACACATCCTGGAAATTATTCACTACAGAATCCACCGAGTCATCTGGTCTGCTTATGGCACAGTTTATACGGTAGACTCTCTTGACCAGTTCTAAGTCCTCACAAGCTTTGTCACCCAGTAGTGAATCAAGTCTTTCAGCCACAACAGAAAACATGAGATGATGCACTTTGTCTTTGACTGTCACTTTGAGTCTGCATATACCTAAGCTATCTATTTTCTGTCCATTATAGTCCTTCAGTAGTACTGACTTTTTCTGTATTTTGGGCTTTTCTTTCATATTGTTAATGTCACTCATACTGATTAAGTTTTCTTTTGCCCCAGTGTCTAGTTTCAAGGTAACTAATGCTCCATTTACCTGCAGTGGGATCATCCATTTGTCCTCTTTTACTGCATTAACTTTATGTTCAGCATTGTCCATTTCTGAGGGCTGCACATTTTCTGTATACTTTTTGATATTGTCACATGACACCATTCCTACAAAAAATGTCTCACTTAAATCAGTGTCCTCAATTACATTAACTCATTGCCCTTTCTTAGTTTTTACTTTTGAGAAGCATTGTTTGGCAAAGTGATTCTTTCCATTACACTTTGTGCACATTTTTCCAAACGCTGGGCATTGTCTTAACTGGTGTTTGTAACCACAGCGTTTACAATGAAAAATGTCATCCTCCGATTGCTTTTCATTTCTGTTCTGCCCACGTTTCTTCCCCTTGTAGGACACAGCACCGACAGCAGCATTATCACTCATTACAATCGCATCATTATTGATTTCACTGAAAGTCTTCGCGTGCTTTCGAGCTAGCTCGCTGGCTTGGCATATTTTCACTGCATTTTCCAAATTTAGTTCGGTTTCTCTCGACAGACGTTCCCTGACTTTTTTTATTATGAATACCAAACACAATCTGGTCACGAATCATGGATGATTTCAGCTCAGAGAAATTACATGTCTGTGCTTTCAGTTTCAGATCAGTTATAAAGCTATCAAAAGTCTCATTTTGCTGCTGTGTCCTTGAACAGAACATGTATCTTTCATAGGTCTCATTCTTTTTGGGAGAGCAATGTGCATCAAATTTTTTTTAGCACATCTTCTAATTTTTCTCTGTTCTCCTCTGGATTAAATACAAATGTATTAAATACCTCTATCGCCTGTGGGCCTGCAACTGTAAGCAGCAACGCTATCTTCCTTGCGTCTGGCTTCATACCGAATCCGATGGCTGCAATGTAGAGTTCGAATTGTTGTTTAAGAGTCTGCCAATTGTAGTCAATATTTCCTGTGAATTTCAAACGCTCTGGCGGCTTCAAATTCTCCATGTCGCTTTTCACAATTTTCAGCAGATCTTCACCATCCTGGTACCATGTTATGTTCATTAATAAATAGACATTCTTATTATGAACACAGCTAGCTTTTGCTAGACACTTTTATTGAGCACATGTGGACTAGGTACAGTATCTGTAGAGGCATCCATCTTGATTGCTGCCTTGTGGGTAGCCTAGTGCCTCATGGGTAATGTAGTCTTAATATACATACAGCTGGGTAGTGTAGTCTTATATACATACAGCTATATACAGCTCTACACAGCTCTACGGCTCCACCTAGTGACCACTATAGAATGACATGTTATTGATCATTACAGTATTGGTAGAGACCTTTATGGGTGTTGATTCTGAGGTATTTTTTTGATGCTTCTTCTACCTCCATTTGCAGATACGCCTGGGCCAGATCAATCTTAGTGAAGCGTTTCCCTCCAGATAGCGAGGCAAAAATATCTTCAATCCGCGGAAGTGGATATTGTACGGTGTGAAGGATTGGGTTCACTGTTACCTTAAAGTCCCCACAGATGCAAACCTTCCTTGGTTCCCCAGGCGTGCTGCTCAACGACTTTTTCATCACAGGGACGATGGGTGTAGCCCACTCGCTCCAGTCTACCTTGGACAGTACACCTGAACGTTCCAGACTCTCCAGCTCTGCTTCGACGGCTGGGCGGATCGCATAAGGTGTTCCGAGTCCTTGCTGGAACACTTCTTTCGCATCAGTTAGGATCTTTGACAGTCGCCCAGGTGTGACGTCGTCATCCTTTTTGTCAGCCACAGTCAGTGCCTGTATGGAATGCCAATCCAGTTGTATTTTCCGGATCCATTCATGTCCCAGTAATGGTGGTCCTCTATCTTGCAATACATACAGGTCTAGTTATGGTGTTTCCTTACCGTTATATATAACAGTCACCCTTATTTTTCCTTTGGGGTAGACTTTTTGCCGTGTACGTCTTCAAAATAATTTTTGTGTCTCTCAAGGGTATGTGTGAGAATAACCGCTCGTAGTCCCGTCGGTTTATGACTGTTAGAGCTGATCCTGTGTCCAATTCCATCTTTACCTGGACTCCTGCTATCTTGAGAGTGACCCAAATTGTTCGGTGATCCTCCGTTGTGATCACATTATGTAGTTTCAGACAACTCAGTTCCCTGCTTTCGGAGTCGTTATCACTCTTTTGTTCGTCTGAACTATTCTCCGTTATCTTATGTACCTTCTTGTATTTCCCTCTGGTCGGTTTCTTATTGCTGGTTTTCTTTCCCGACCTGCAGACTCGTGCTATGTGTCCTACTTTTCCACACTGTCTGCACACTTTGTCCTTGAACCAGCAATCATTATGGTCGTGTGTTGTTCTGCCGCAGCGATAGCACTTCACTGTTCCGTATGACATTTCATTTGTGCCATATTCTTGCGGTCTCCGTTGTATCTCTGCAGCGCCCCGTGCTGCTGCTTCATGTGATACTGCAATGCTGAAAGCGTAAGATCCTTTTCTGATAGAAGCCGTTTCTGGGTTCCTTCACTTTGAAGCCCACACACAAACTTGTCCCTTAAAGTATCTGCTAGTCCCGTTCCAAACTGGCAGTGTTTTGATAGCTTGCGCAGTTCCGTTAAATACTCAGCATTACTTTCATCTTTATGCTGGTTCCTTTTGTGAAACTTAAATCTTTCTGCTATCAGCAGCGGTGTGGGGTTTAAGTGGTCCTGTAGGATTGACACTATGTTTTCAAAATCCTTTTCTACTGGCTTCTCTGGGGTTACTAGGTTTCGTAGTAAGCCATACATTTTTGCACCCATTGAATTCAACAATACCAGCGCTTTCTTGTCATCTGGCACTTCATTTGCCTTGCAGTATACTTCTATGCATTCGACATATGTCGTCCAATCTTCGACTTCATTGTTGAACGCTGTGATACTGCCACTCTTCGGCATTTTTGGGTGTGGTTAGACTGGCTTAAAATGGCGTCTCCCGCGCTTTCCTTTCTTCCCCGCTGCGGCTTAAAATGGCGTCTCCTGCGCTGCTGCCAACGCCGCTCTCGGCGGTCCTCGTGGCAAATGGCGACGCCCTGTGGGTTTCGCGCGCTGCTCCTGCGCTGCTGCCAATGCCGCTCTCTGCGGTCCTCGTGGCAATGGCAGCACCTCGCGTTTCCCAGCACGCCTCTCTCCCCCGTTGACGCTGCTCGGCCCTTGAACACCGGCTGCGCTCTGCTCTCTCTCGTCTCTCGCCCCCGTTGACGCCGCTCGGCCCTTGAACACCGGCTGCGCTCTGCTCTCTCTCGTCTCTCTGCCCCGTTGACGCTGCTCGGCCCTTGAACACCGGCTGCGCTCTGCTCTCTCTCGTCTCTCTCCCCCGTTGATGCCGCTCGGCCCTTGAACACCGGCTGCGCTCTGCTCTCTCTTGTCTCTCTCCCCCGTTGACGCTGCTCGGCCCTTGAACACCTGCTGCGCTCTGTGCGCTCTGCCCTCTCTCTCTCCCCCATCGACGCTGCTTGGCCTTTTTCTGTGCCGCTCGGTCGGGCTCTAGCCCATCGCTGTCCGGGAAGGGTCTGCGCAGTACCTGTTGCCAGCCCGTTTCGCTGGACCACCATGACTGGAAAGCCAAGCCTGGCTCTCGACAGCCTCCCCTGCGATGCTCAAATCTCCGCTGGATGACTGGGCGGTTGCCCGTGGTCGACGCCCGTGCTTCTGGACTCGACCTTCTTCCACTGTTCTCCAGGAGCGAATCCCTGGGAGGTGATGCAGAGTTGCAGGTAGGTTCGAACTTGCTCGTCGCCACTGTTACGTCCGTGTAATAATAAGAAAAGGACTGCAGAGAACGGTACAACAGGTGTTTACTCAACGTGGTTCAAACTGCAACTGAAACAACAGATTACTACTCAGCATTATATACAGGTGTGGTCACTGCCGGTACTACAGTATACATGAGCTGTAGAAAGTAGTTCCCCCCCTTAATAAAGGTACATACATTACAATCCCCACTCAATCTACCCAAGTAGCTTTGATTATTGGACACAAATTGCCGCATGGGTCAGGGTAAGCGAGGTAACTCATAGCCAAATTTGTATGATTAGAAAATAACCTCCTGCCCTTATTTTAAATGCAGCCCTCAAAGAGCAGCAGCACTCCGCTCCAAAGATTGCATTAGAAAGAAAAATAAGGCTCTGCCAGTATCTGCTCATACAAATTTTCCAAATCCTTTGCAAATACAAATACAGATTATCCACAAAGGGTTTGCACAGTTTGAATTATTAGAGACTGATCAGAAGTCTGGAAGAAAAAAGATCTTTCCATGTCACTCTTGTGCTGACTGCTTTGGAGATACACAGGACTGGCCTGACGGGTGGGCTTCCTGCCAGAGGAGTTCAGGCCCTTCGCCTGGAGCACCACGCACCTCCTCTACTTGGGATCTACCTTAGCCCTGCTGAGGACGCCTGGCCAGCGAACTGGCAAGAGCTGGAGGCCAAAGTAACTGCTTGCCTAGGGCGCTGGACAGGACTGCTCAGAGTGTTGTCCTACAGGGGTCGAGCGCTGGTCATAAACCAGCTGGTGACCGCCATGTTGTGGTACCGGTTGGTCACTTTGATCCCTCCCCCTGTGTTTGTTGCCAAGATGCAGAAGAAGCTCATCGACTTCTTCTGGGACAAAAGGGAGCACTGGGTCTCTGCCGCGGTTCTGAGTCTCCCGCTTAGGGAGGGCGGTCAGGTGCTGGTGTGCCTTTGCACCCAGGCTGCGACTTTCCATCTTCAGACCCGGCAGAGATACCTGTACGTTGAGAATCATCCTAGATGGTGTGTGCTGGCAACGTATTTCTTCTGCCAGCTGCACGGCCTCAATTACGACACGCAGCTCCTGTTTGTGAAACTGGGCGGTACACATGCTTGCCTGCGGGAGCTGCCTGTCTTCTACCAGGAGCTTCTATGGGTCTGGAACAACGTCGCCTCTCCCGTCAGGAGTGGCGGCTGTCCTTCGGGAGCCGCTGCTCAGGAATCCGCACCTCCACGACCGCGGGTTCGGGTGGCTGGCGGAGTGCAGGGCTGTGCCTGGCAAGGTGACTAGAGTCGGGGACCTGCTCAATGGCAGAGGGGTGGGCTGGATGGTGCCAGTAGAGCTGGCGCAGCGCCTGTTTTAGGCCAACATCCAGCTCGCGGCCAAAGCCATTGAGTCGCTGAAAGCGGCACTGGGCCCCGACTCCACTAGGTGTATCGAGGAGGCTCAAGCACGTGGGGCGATCCCGTCCGAACTGACCCCCATTTGGACGGAATTCTTCATCGGCGCCCGGCACCGAAGCCCCTCTTGGGAACCGGCGCCTCACAACTTGAGCCGTCTCGGGGAAATGCACGGAGGGGTTTCCTGTACGGGCTACTCCTGCACACTCTCCACTTTGCCATCTTTGTCTGCCATCTGGACACACCTTGGCATGCCATCTTGCTGTCTGGCAGAGGCGGAGGTCCTCAATGGAGGGCTCTCTACGGGCCGGAGTCCTCCCTTTATTTATTGGGGACTTGGCCTGGAGGGTGTTGCACGGCGCAGTCCCATTCAATAAAGTTTTAAACAGGTTCACAGACGCCCAGGCCGCCTGCCTTTTCTGCGGCCTGGAGGAGTCTGTTTTTCATGTGTGTATATATAGAGTGTGAGAGGTTGCAGCCCCTCTTCCATTATTTGAAGGGGCTACTCCTTGATTTTTGGCTGCACTTCAGTCCCACAATCCTGATCTTTGGTCACCCGGTGCGGAGGAGAGCGGGCAGATTGGAGGACCTCCTTGTAGGACTGCTCCTGGGCCTGGCCAAAATAACCATTAACTGGTCCAGGCAGCGGGCGGTCGAGGGGGTTGTTCAGCCCGATTACCTGCCTCTCTTCCGCAGCCATGTTCGCGCCCGGGTGGCCCTGGAGATGGAGCACGCGGTGTCCGCCGGCACGCTTGAGGCTTTCCGCGACCAGTGGGCACCGCGGGGACTGGAGTGCATCATCACCCCGGCCAATCAAATCTTAATTTAATTTGTTAAATTTTATTTAATGTTTTATTAAGTTACAGACGATTCGTTTAATCACCCAACCAGAAGGGTACACAGGACTGGCCCAGAATGACACACCCCTCGGATTCTTCACCCCCGCCCCCCCACTTGTGCGTGGCTTCTATTTGGTACCTCACCTTGTTGGTATAGTTGAAACTCAAAATTCTTAATGGAGGGAATTGTGAGCACAGCCATATCATACCAATCTGCGACAAAACAGCGATGCATTGACTGATGGTGCCAAGTTTGGAGTAGCAAACTTAACCAACCTAATCACAGCACAGCTTCCTGAATCACTCATGATCAAACTTTACAGTGCAACGACAGTGCAGTCAACCACATCTTCAGTATTTTGTCCAGTTCTGGTCACCGAACCATACAGGAGATATTCACGTGCTGGAGACAGTGCAGAGAAGAGCCACACAGCTGGACCCTAGTGTCAAAGGTCTGAGATATGAGGAAAGACTGAAGAAACTTGGGCATTTGGTTTTGAAAGGATCTTATTGATATATAAGATAGTTAATGGTATAGAAAAAATAAATCTGAAAAAATTTGTTTAAATTAAATTACAAAAATAGAACAAGGGCACAGTGGGTCAAACTAGTGAAAAGCAAATTTTGGACTGATGTCCGGAAGTAATCAATGCAAGGAAGGGACCTCCAGATAGAGTTGTGCAGGCGAAGCCCCTGTAGTTATTTAAGGTACAATTGGAGAACCTTAGGGTCTTTCTGAATGGTTGAAAAGATCAGCTGAATAGAATGAAAGAAAGATTTGCATTTATATAGCACCTTTCACGACCACCGGATGTCCCAAAACGCTTTACAGCCAATGAAGCACTTTTGAAATGTAGTCACTGTTGTAATGTAGGAAACGCAGCAGCCAATTTGCACGCGGAAAGTTCTCACAAACCACAGATCATCCGTTTTAGGTGTATATTGAGGGATAGATATTGGCCAGGACACCAGGAGAACTCTCCTGCTCTTCTTTGAAATAGTGCCATGGGATCTTTTGCATTAATGTCTCATCCGAAACACTGTACCTCTGATCGTGCAACACCCCCTCAGCACTGCTCAGAAGCGCCAGTCTAGAGTAGCTTCCTCATTCGTAGTTGATCTTGTAATATCACAACACGAAAGGTTGAGGCCAGAGCTGAAAGGTCTCTAAATAACCTAAAAACTGTAATCCCCATCCAAAGGATATCCAATAGAACTCCTCTAGAACCTCAAAAATGCTTTCCCACCAGAATCAATTGAACAAACACCCCATTTTGATGCATTAAAAATCAAAATGAATGGTATTGGCAGTCCAACTCCGTCCAGCCTCAGCAGAGCCACCCTATGTGCAAATCCTCCATCATCACCACAATCCCAGCAACCAAACCACTGTTGTTAGTCAATTATGTACTCCCTCCAAATGTCCATCAACAACCATGAGGGAGGGAAGACGAGAAAGGAGGATGTGGCCATCACCACCATCTAAAGACAGAAGAGGAAGTGAGGAATAATTAAATATCTCCCACCACAGCAGGTGAACTCCTTTTAGTGTGACCTTTCTAACTATTCACTTCAGAAAATACAATATTGCTTTTTTTTAGAAATGCAAGTGATCAGGTTTTATTGAAATCATTTAATTCCATTCACAATTTCTGGGGGGAAAAAAGGCCAGCTGTCCACAATGATTTTCTTTGTGGTTGTACCCTTTTTGCTGCCAAACTTTTCCTTGTTTTTTACAACTTCAATGCCCTGCAACACATGACCAAATACAATGCCCAGATTTTCCTGTCAGAGTAACGGTGAGGCTAATGGCGCTCACTGTTATTGATGCGTAAATGGTACAACAACTTCAGACAAGGGGCAGATGCGCGATTAAATGCAAATATCCAAAAGTTGCTGGCCAAGTTATGCCGCTCTGCCTTCAGCTTCATGAAAATGGCCTCTTGCTGTCTGCTGCACCATTGAAATGCATTGAATGGTGTGAAGTTGCTGTATTTGTGTGGTATATATGAAGTAAACTTGCCACAGAAAGTTAAGTCTTGTCCATTCCAGTCTAAGTGCCCTTTTAAAGATGTGGTAAGTGTTAATTTACAGCCAATCAACCTCTCTGGCACTGAAAATTAACTATTACAAGTGCGGAGTCTCGTTCTTTCACGTTTTAATTGTTGTTGGAGATTTTTATAATGTAAAGTTGTACATTGTCTCTTTTTTTCTCTCTCTCTTAATCCAATCTTTATTTCCCTCTCTTTATTTCTCTTTCTGTACCTGATTTGACATTAAATTCACCCACTCTAAGTTACACTTGCTTCTCAGCCCTTGTGCTGTTAATTTCACAATCCTTCAATCTGATTGGTTAAGGAGATAAACCGTCAATTGCCCGGTTCACTCAGGTCCCAGATTCCTTGTTTCCCTCGCTGCGACGTTACCAGCTCTCACTTTCAACAATTTGCCACGCAAAAAATTAAAAAACCTAAATGGGCAAGTCTAACTAATGGCAGACGCCAGTAAATGCCTTGCTACAGCAAAATTTGGCCCATTATGCATTCCATCCAAAGAGTTTTGGTAGGCCACTAGAGGGCACCAAATGCATTTGAATTACAATCAAAAAAGAATTGCTTCCAACTTCCACCCCTCCTTTACATTCACATGGTACATCTCTGACTTCCCCACCAATGTCTACTACAAGCCCACCGACTCACACAGCTACCTCGATTTATATATCCTCCTACCCTGCTTCCTGCAGACTATACCATTCTCCCAGCTTCTCCATCTCAGTTGCGTCTGTTCCGACGATGCCACCAGAGCTTCCGAAATGTCTTCCTTTCTCCTCGGCCGAGGATTCCCCTCCACTGGGGTTGATGGTCCTCGACCGTGTCCATCCCATGCACTTCCATCTTCACCTCTTCCATGATAGGATCTCCCTTGTCCTCACCCTCCATCCCACCAGCCTCCGCGTTCAACAGATCATTCTCCAGTGCAATGCCACCACCAAAACACATCTTCCACTCCCCTCCCAGCACTCTGAAGCGTCCGTTCCCTCTGCGACCCACCACAGCATTTAAATTAAATTAAATAAATCTGGAATAAAAAAAACTAGTATCAGTAATGGTGACCATGAAACTTGGATTGTTGTAAAAACCTATCTTGTTCACTAAAGTCCTTTAGGGAAGGAAATCTGCCGTCCTTACTCTAGTTGACTCTTCCATCATCTCCAACACCTGCTCCCTTCCCTCGGCACCTTTCCATGCAAGTGCAGGAGATGCAGCACCTGCCCTTTCACCTCCTCCATTCCCATCGTCCACGGCCCCACTCACTCCTTCCAGGTGAAACAGCAATTTACTTTTATTTCTTCCAACTTAGTATACTGTATTCACTGCTCACGATACACTGGAGAGACCAAACGCAAATTGGGTGATCGCTTTGCTGAACACCTCCGTTCAGTCTCTAAGGGTGACCCTGAGCTTCCGGTCGCTTTAATTCTCCATACTACTCTGACCTCTGTTCCAATGCAGACCAACGTTAGCTCGAGGAACAGCACCTCATCTTTCTACTAGGCACTTTACGGGCTTCTGGCCTTAATATTGAGTTTAACAACTCTGAGAGAAAATTAGTGGTTGTGGTCTAGACAGCAGGTGCAGGTCATGGAGGGTGGCTGCAGCAGAACCATTGAAGTGGAGGAGGTGTGGGCTGATATTCCCCAACACATGCTGGCAGGGTGGTCCACACCCCTGGGGTCTACCTGCCTTTCTTCCACCACCGGGAATGGTAACAGTAACATAGTGGTTATGTTACTGGACCAGTAATCCAAAGGCCTGAACTAATGATCCAGAGACAAAAGTTCAAATCCCACCACAGCAACTGAGGAATTTAAATTCAATTAATAAAATCTGGAATAAAAAACTAGTATCAGTAATGGTGAGCATGAAACTTGGATTGTTGTAAAAACCTATCTTGTTCACTAATGTCCTTTAGGGAAGGAAATCTGCCGTCCTTACGTGGTCTGGCCTATATGTGACTCCAGACAATGTGGTTGACTCTTAACTGCCCTCTGAAATGGTTTTGCAAACCACTCTGTTGTATTCAAGAAGGTGGCTCGCCACCACCTTCTCGAGGGCAATTAGGGATGGGCAATAAATGCTGGCCTTGCCAGCGATGCCCACATCCTGTGAATAAATAAAGGATATTTCTCTTTCCTCAATTTTCCATGCTTCCCTCGTCACTAAAACACATTGTCTGGTCATTATCACATTGCTACTGTGTGCAAATTGACTGCCACTTTTCTTACGTTACAACAGTGACTACACTTCAAAAAGTACTTAATTAGTTAGTGCTTTGGGGCATTCTGAGGTTGTGAAAGGTGCTATACAAGGCAAGCTCTTTAATTCCTCTGCTATTCTTCTGTAACTATTTACACCTCCTCTGGACCCACCTTTTGTTTCTATACTTGTCTCATCACTTCATTTTACCTTGCACCATCATCACTGGTCATTTAATCACAGACCTTTCCATTTTGTTCTTTCCCTGCCCCTTTTCCTTGGCTCTGCACTTGCTTAAAAGCTGTTCATCACTAAGACACACCCCTAACATCTGCCAGTTATGATGAAAGATCATCAACTTGAAACGTTAACTGTTTCTCTCTCCACAGATGCTGGCTGACCTGCTGAATGTTTCCAGCATTTTGTTTCTGGTTTTTTTTAAAAATGGGGACAGGGAAATCAACCAAGAGCATTAAAGGGAAGTCCTACGGGATTCAATTAACAATGAACTTGTTTTACATTATCAAACAATCACATCAAAATCCAAAGAATGTTCACAGTATCCTATTTCTCTCAGCCTCTCCAGTTCAGTCCCTGCCCTGCCTCAGACCCAATCTACAGCTTGCTCCAAGAACTCTGCATCCATCACACCACAGTAATATACAGCGTAAAAGGAAGCAGAGATACAGACTGAGCTCAACATCAGAAAATAAAGCATTTTTACATTAGAGTGTTGTTGACAGCAGGCTCACATTACTCCTATTGTCTATAGTAGTCAGTAGCATAAAGACCCAACCTCACTTCAGAACAGGCGCAGAACATTTTGCGGGGGAAGGGGAACAGCCAGAGTCCATATTGGAACCAATGATGCAGGTAAGAAAAGGGTTGAGGTCCTACAGACAAGAGTTTCAGGAGCTAGGGAGGAAGCAGGTCCTCAGGAGCAGGACCTCAAAGGTAGCAATCTCTAGATTACTCCCAGTGCCACATGCTGAGTATAGGAACAGTAAGATAAAACAGGTTAATGCGTGACTGGAGAAATGGTACAGGAAGGAGGGCTTCAGATTCCTCGGGTATTGGGACAGGTAGTTTGGTGAGGACGAGGCCAAATAAGTTTTTCCCTCGTGTTGGTTCTCTCACCACCTGTCGAAGGCCCAGACTGGCAGTTATGTCCTTCAGGACTCTGCCAGCTCAATCAGTAGTGCTGCTACCGAGCCACTCTTGGTGATGGACATTGAAGTCCCCCACCCAGATTATATTCTGTGCCCTTGCTACTCTCAGTGCTTCTTCCAAGCGGTGTTCAACATGGAGGAGTATTGATTCATCAGCTGAGGGAGGGCGGTAGGTGGTAATCAGCAGGAGGTTTCCTTTCCCATTCTTGATCTGAAGCCATGAGACTTCATGGGGTCAGGAGTCAATGTTGAGGACTCCCAGGGCCACTCCTTCCCGACTGTATACCGCTGTGCCACCACCCCTGGTGGGTCTGTCCTGCCGGTGGGACAGGACATACCCAGGGATGGTGATGGAGGAGCTTGGGACATTGGCTGAAAGGTATGATGCTGTGAGTATGACTATGTCAGGCTGTTGCTTGACTAGTCTGTGGGACAGCTCTCCCAATTTTGGCACAAGTCCCCAGATGTTGCTGAGGAGGACTTTGCAGGGTCGACTGGGCTGGGTGTGCCATTGCCGTGTCCGTAGCCGGTGCCGAGGTTGATGCTGGGTAGTCTGTCCGGTTTCATTCTTATTATTGTGTTTCATAGCGGTTAGTTACAATCTATATTAATGACTTCGATGAAGGGACCGAGTGCAATGCATCCAAGTTTACTGACGATACAAAGCTAGGTGGAAAAGTGAGATGTGAGGAGGACGCAAAGAGCCTGCAAAGGAATATAGACCGGTTAAGAGTGGGCAATAAGGTGGTAGATGAAGTATAATGTGGGGTAATGTGAGGTTATTTACTTTGGTAGGAAGAATATAAAAATAGAATATTTTTTAAATGGTGAGAAACTATTAAATGTTGGTGTTCAGAGAGATTTGGGTATCCTAGTACAAGAAACACAGAAGGCAAAATCTTACCTTCCAGGCTGTGTTTGAGGTGGGACTGCTGGTTTTCAGGTTCCAGCCCCACCCCCAGCGACGTCTGATGAACAGACGCTATTTTCCCCTGATTGGCCTTGTTAAGCCCGCCCTGTGGGCTTGCCGGCCAATTAAGGGAAAGCCGGTGTCGGATGACGTCAGTTGATGACACTTCATCTGCTGGTTTTCTTAAAGGCATATGCACCACACTTGTTTGACAGATGATTTGACAGTGTTTGACAGCATTGAGGTGCTGTCAAGCACTGACAATAACTGTCCAAAGGTGAGCCCTTGCACCCAGGTGCTCCAATTACTCTCAAGATAAAACAGATGGCAGTTGCAGCTGAGATTGCAGAAGCCATCTGTCACTTCCCCCGATGAGATGAGGCTACACAAACACTTCACAGCTTGTCACCTGCAGAAACATCTAACCACATTAAAAATAACTTTCATAGCATTTCCTTACCTCTGATACTAACCATTGTCACTTTGCATCCTTCAGACCACTTCTGCAGCTGTCATTCAAACACGCCTCATTTACCCTGGCAGGGATCCCCGACGTCGGGAAGCCCTCAGCAGCAGTCAAAAGGTTGTTAACAGGCAGTTAAGTGGCTATAGTCCTCTTCCCGCCGCTAGGAGTCGGGTCCCTGCGCAAATCGGGGACCCGACTCCCGGGAAGATTGTATGGAGGCGGGTTGGGAGTGGGTTTGGGACCCGCTCCCATTCTTTTTGACTTTCCCAGCAGTCCCGCCTCCAAAGGGCTGGTAAAATCCAGCCCAGAGAGTTAGCATGCAGGTACAACATGCAATTAGTAAGGCAAATGGCATGTTGGCCTTTATTGCTAGAGGGTTGGTGTACAAGAGTGAGGAAATCTTGCTACAATTGTACATAGCTCTGGTGAGACTATACCTGGAGTACTGTGCAGAGTTTTGGTCTCATTATTTAAGGAAGGATATACTTGCTTAGAGGCGGTGCAACAAAGGTTCACTAGATTGACCCCTGGGATGAGAGGGTTGTCCTATGAGGAGAGATTGAGTAGATTTGGCCTATACTCTTTGAAGTTTAGAAGAATAAGAAGAGATCTCATTGAAACATATAAGATTCTGAGGAAGGTTAACAGGGTAGATGCTGAGAGATTGTTTCCCCTGGCTGGAGTGTCTAGAACTCGGGGGCATAGACTCAGGATAAGGGGTTCAGCCATTTAAGACTGAGATGAGGAGGAATTTCTTCACTCAGAGGGTTGTGAATCTTTGGAATTCTCTGCCACAGAGGGCTGTGGATGCTCAGTGGTTGAGTAGATTCAAGGCTGAGATAGATTTTTGGACTCTAGGAGAATTAAGGGATATGGGGATAAGGCAGGAAAGTGGAGTTGAAGTCAAAGATCTGCCATGATCTAATTGAATGGTGGAGCAGGCTCGAAGGGCCGTATGGCCGACTCCTGCTCCTAATTCTTATGATTTGTTCACCTGTATCCCTAGATCCCTTTGCTCTTCTATCCCATTCAGTTTCTTATTTTCTAATGTGTAGATTATGTTCCTGTTTTTCCTACCAAAGTGCATCTCCTCATATTTATCTATGTTAAAGTTCATTTTCCAATTAACTTCCCAGTCTGCAAGTTTTCTAATGTCTTCTTGTATTATGTTGCATTCTTCCTCAGTGTTGGCTATAACCCCCAGTTTGGGATCATCTGCGAATTTTGATACTGAGTTACTTATTCCCGAGACCAAATCATTCATGCAAATTATGAATAGCAGTGGTCCCAGCGCTGAGCCCTGTGGAACTTTCCACCTTCCTCCAATCTGAATAACTATCCTTTACCCCTACTCTCTGCTGTCTATGTTTTTGCCAATTTGCTATCCATTCAGCTATTTGTCTCCTGACCCCACATTTTCCATTGACCCTTAGCCTCTACAGCTTTTTGGGAGTGTTCCAGATTTCCACTACCCTTTGTGTGAAGTGCTTTCTGATATCACCCTTGAACAGCCGAGCTCTAATTTAAGGTTATGCCCTCTTATTCTGGAGTCTCCCACCAATGGAAATAGTTTTTCTCTATCTACCCTATCAAATTCTTTAATCATGAACACCTCAATTAATCTTCTTTATTCAAGGGAATACAAGCCCAGTCTATGCAACCTGTCCTCACAATTTAACCCTTTTAGCCCAGGTATCATTCTGGTGAATCTGCACTGCACTCCCTCCAAAGCCAATATATCAGTGCCCAGAACTGTATGCAGTACTCTTGTTGGGGTCTGACCGGAGCTCTGTACAGCTGTAACATAACTTCCAATCCTCCTGAAAAATTCCAACTTTCCATTAGCCTATTCAATTATTTTTTGTACCTGTCCACTAGCTTTTAGTGATTTCCGTACTTGAACCCCTAAATCTCTTTGCTCCTTCACAGTTCCTTGCTTCTTGCCATTTAAAAAATACTCTGATCTATCTTTCTTAAGTCCAAAGTGGATGACCTCACACATTACCATATTAAACTCTAGCTGCCACAGGTTTGCCCATTTTATCTATGTCCCTCTGCAACTTTCTGCTCCCACTTACACTATTTACTGTGCCACCTAAAAGTGTTACATCAAGTGTACAGCACAGAAACAGGCCATTCGGCCCAACTGATCTATGCCGGCATTTATGCTCCACTTAAGCCTCCTCCCACCCTACTTCATCTAACCCTATTGGCGTATCCTTCTATTCCTTTCTCCCGCATATGCTTATCTAGTTTCCCCTTAAATGCATCTATGCTATTTGCCTCAATTACACCTTGTGGTAGCCAGTTCCACATACTAACCATTCTTTGGGTAAAGAGATTTCTCCATTGGATTTATTAATGACTATCATATTTATGACCTCTAGTTTTGAACTTCCCTACAAGTGGAAACATTTTCTCTATGTCTACCCTTTAAAACCCTTTCATTACTTTAAAGACCTCTATCGGTTAACCCCTCAGCCTTCTCTTTAATTTAGAGAAAAGAGTCCCAGCCTGCTCAACCTTTTCTGATAAGTATAACCTCTCAGTTCTGGTATCATCTTTGTGAATCATCTTTGCACCTTCTCCAGTGCCTCTATATCCTTTTTATAATATGGAGACCAGATGTTTGATACAAGTTTAACATCACTTCTCTGCTTTTGAATTTTACCTCTCTAGAAATGAACACTAGTGCATGGTTTGCTTTTTATATGGCCTTATTAACCTGTGCCGCTACTTATAGTGATTTCTGTATCTGTACCCCTAGATTCCTTTGCTCCTCTACCCCATTCAGACTCTTATTATCCAAGCAGTATGTGGCCTCCTTATTCTTACCGAAATGTTTTATAGCCAGCTTGCTATCCATTCTACTTGTCCTCTGACTCCATATGCTCTGACCTTAGTCATAGGCAATGTTCCCTCTCATTTTTATTTTAGGTGCGCGGTCCTATTAAATTTGCTACACAGCCGCGCATGCGCAGTATCTTTTCCAGTGAAATGGCTGGTGAGCGGCCTGCAGGGGATCTCCCGATCGCTGCACGGCCGTGCACCCGCGCATAGGGGGAACGTTGGTCACGTGTCTATTATGTGGTACCTTGTTGAAGGCCTTTTGAAAATCTAAATATATTACATCTATTGCATTACCCTTGTCTACTATTTCTGTTACTTCAAAGAATTCAATAAGGTTGGTCAAGCATGACCTTCCCTTTTGAAATCCATGCTGATTACTCTATTATATTTTCAGTTTCTAGATGTTTTTCTATCACATCTTTGAGTAAAGATTCCATTATCTTTCCTACCACTGACATTGGGCTAACTGGTCTATAACTCCCTGGACTTGTTCTATATTGGAATAACATTAGCTGTCCACCAGTCCTCTGGCACTGCTTCCTTTTCTAATGAATTGTTATGTATATGTAATAGTGCCTCTGCTATCTGTTCCCTAACTTCTTTTGATATGCAATGGATGCAATCCATCCAGACCAGGGGTTTTATCCTCTATGTTTGATTAGTTTATCAATTATCTTCCCCCTTTCTATCTTGAGTGTCTTAATCTAATGTCATGCCCATCTTGTTATTTTCCCTGGTAAATACTGAAAAGAAGTCACTGCTGTTATATAGACAAATGTTGCAGCCACTTTGCAATTCATCAAATGAAATGAATGACCAGTTTTAGTAGTGTTGTTAAAGGGAGAAGGTTAACCAGGACAATTGTGTGCACTTCCACAAATACCGTTGTGGGATCTTTTACGGTAGATTGGGCATCAGTTTCACGCCTCAACACAACAAAGTTTATACAGTTCCCACCACTTATAGCGGGCATGTTTGTGCGAATACAATTTGCCTGTACACGATGGCCAGTGTAACATGACGGATGAGATTCTAGAGGTGGAGGGCAACGCGGCGCGGGACCGTGCTATCTTCAGTTACTGAGAACTTCCTGGCCAATATCTGGGTTACCTTCCAAAGGTTCATATTTATCTGTATAACTTGCACTGCTTTGCGAGGTAAATAGAAAAAAAGAATCCTGACAAGTGTCATTAATTTCAAGTACATTTTATCACAATTTAATATTTTTAAAGCATATATACTTTATTTATGTATGCTTGTTTGTAATTTAATCATCTGGACCCAGCCAAAAACAAGGCAGTTTATTAATGATTAATAGTGTACTATGCAACTCTAAAGGGAGGTTTAATTTATATGGCAAAACCTAATAATTTGAATGCAGGCAAATAGTAAAACCACTGTGCCTTGAAGAAAATGCAGTAATTCAACTTAAGTTTAGTATCAGAAACACCATTTTCAGAAATGCAATTAGTGAGTTGTTTCTGCCCAAAATACATAGGGCACTTAAAACGCTGCAACCGGAAACTTTGCAATTGACATTAATGCAACTGGGAAATGGTCATCGCTTTTTGCCCAATATAAATGACTGCCCATTTTAAACGTGAACATTTTAAGTGGCGGGGATTGGGGACTGTACTACTAAAACTTCAAGTGTCTCTATAGTTAGGGGATGAGAGGCAGTGTTTCTATTCCCGATTATTATCGAGTGAGCGCATGAATGAGTGCGGATATGAGGTGAGAATAGGATTAAGTTTGGCTGCAATGCCATTGACAATAGCCTGCCAACACTTATAACCACTGACTTGGCAGGGAAGCTATTTTACTCCCTGCATTGTTAAAATTGTGGAAGTAATGCTGCAAAAAGTAAGGAACACCATGGCATTATTCACTGCAACTGTTTTAGAAGGACAGGAGCGTTATAGCATGTATTGTGCAATGTATTGTAGTATACAACTACATTTAACTTTACCACAACGTCTAATTGCTGCATGTTCCTGAAGTCAGTTTAAGACTAATTGCTCCTATCACTAAGGAAATAGTACTCGGTAAAATAATGGGACTAAAAGATGACAAGTCCCCTGGACCAGATGGCCTGCATCCCAGGGTCTTAAAAGAAGTGGCTGCAGAGATAGTGGATGCATTGGTTGCAATATACCAAAGTTCCCTGGACTCTGGAGAGGTCCCAGCAGATTGGAAAACTGTTAATGTAACACCCCTATTTAAGAAAGGAGGGAGACAGAAAGCAGGAAACTATAGACCAGCTAGCCTAACATCTGTCGTTGGGAAAATGCTGGAGTCCTTCATTAAGGAAGCAGTAGCAGGGCATTTAGAAAAACATACTGCAGTCAAACAGAGTCAGCATGGTTTTAGGAAAGGGAAATCATGTTTAACAAATTTGCTGGAGTTCTTTGAGGATGTAATAAGCAGGGTGGACAAGGGTGAGCCAGTGGATGTGGTGTACTTGGATTTCCAGAAGGCATTCGATAAGGTGCCACATAAAAGGTTACTGCATAAGATAAGAGCTCACGGAGTTGGGGGTAATATAGTAGCATGGATAGAGAATTGGCTAACTAACAGAAAGCAGAGTCGGAATAAATGGGTCATTTTCTGGTTGGCAAACGGTAACTAGTGGGGTGCCACAAGGATCGGTGCTGGGGCCCCAGCTATTTACAATCTACATTAATGACTTGGATGAAGGGATCGAGTGTAATGTAGCCAAGTTTGCGGATGATACAAAGATGGGTGGGAAAGCAAGTTGTGAAGAGGACTCAAAGAGTCTGCAAAGGGATATAGACAGGCTAAGTGAGTGGGCAAACATTTGGCAGATGGAGTATAATGTGGGAAAGTGCGAGGTTATCCACGTTGGCAGGAAAAATAAAAAAGCAAACTATTATTTAAATGGAGAGAGATTACAAAATGCTACAGTTCAGAAGGACCTGGGGGTCCTTGTGCATGAAACACAAAAAGTTAGCATGCAGGTACAGCAAGTAATCAAAAAGGCAAATGGAATGTTGGCCTTTATTTCAAGGGGGTTGGAGTATAAAAGCAGGGAAGTCCTGCTACAACTGTACAGGGTATTGGTGAGACCACACCTTGAGTACAGTTTTGGTCTCCTTATTTAAGGAAGGATATACTTGCATTGGAGGCAGTTCAGAGACGATTCACTAGGTTAATTCCAGAGATGAGGGGTTTGACTTATGAGGAGGCTGGGCCTATACTCATTGGAATTTAGAAGAATGAGAGGTGAACTTATCGAAACATATAAGATACTGAGGGGGCTCAACAGGGTAGATGCAGAGAGGATGTTTCCCCTCGTGGGGAAATCTATTACTCGGGGGCACAGTCTCAGAATAAAGGGTCGCCCTTTTAGAACTGAGATGAGGAGGAACTTCTTCTCTCAGAGGGCTGTAAATTTGTGGAATTCTCTGCCCCAGAGAGCTGTGGAGGCTGGGTCATTAAATACATTTAAAGTGGAGATAGACAAATTTTTGCAAGATAAGGGAGAGAAGGGTTATGGGGAGCAGGTTGGGAAGTAGCTTTGAGCCCAAAATCAGCCATGATCTTATTGAATGGCGGAGCAGGCTCGAGGGGCCAAGTGGCCTATTTCTGCTCCTATTTCTTGTGTTCTCCTACAAATATCCCAGTCATTTAGAGACCAGAAAACAGGAAGTGACTGGCTTTCTTTCAGAAGAGTGGTACTGAAACTTGCATGTATGACAAGTGTGATACTTGAATTATGAACACAACTCAAAACATTTAAAATTTGTGTTGTGACTGTCACTCTCTAGAGGGTTAAGTCAGTCAGACTATTGTCAGTAGAAAAAAAACTTTTGCACCAGAATTCAGTCTACTATACATTTTCTTTTTAAATTAGCCTTCTCTGAATGTGCTTGCAGTGTATATTAGTCCTGCTCCCCATGTATTATGTAAGTCAGTATCTACATCAAAGCTCGCACATAAAGGTCAATTTATCAAGGTATTGGAGAGCTGTCGCCACCTGGAAACATCTATTCCAGCACCTTAAGGAGAAAATGGAGATTTAAGTTAGGTGGGCCCTGTGGTCCAACCTCTCACGTGAAGGATGACCACTTCAGTGAGCTGCTCGCACCTGTGGTACCATACCTCAATGAGTCACCTCAAAGGCAAACTTAAGGACAATACAATCATTTTGAATATCATAGAAACATAGAAGATAGGAGCAGGAGCCTGCTCCGTCATTTAATGTTTTACAGAAATATACACAATACACAAGAGAACGAGGAGAGAGATTGATTTTCTTTTTGCTTGGGGAAAAAAAACTATCCAGAAATTCAAATTGAGCAATTTAAATAAATCAGCACAGGAGAGGTGTTTGCTCAGAAAAGAAATTGAATTGACGAATAATCTGAATTAAGGAGTGAATGTCCAGAGTAAATGTTGAGGACTCCCAGGGCCACTCCTTCCCGACTGTATACCAGTGCCGCCACCCCTGGTGGGTCTGTCCTGCCACTGGGACACAACGTACCCAGGGATGGTGATGGAGCAGTTTGGAACATTGACTGAAAGGTATGATTCTGTGAGTATAACACTGTCAGGCTGTTGCTTGACTAGTCTGTGGGACAGCTCTCCCAATTTTGGCACAAGTCCCCAGATGTTGGTGAGGAGGACTTTGCAGGGTCGACAGGGCTGGGTGGGCCGTGTCCATAGCCGGTGCCAAGGTCGTCCATCTGGTTTCATTCATATTGTTTCATAGCGGTTAGTTACAACCGATTGGCTTGCTAGGCCATTCCAGAGGGCAGTTATGAATCAACCACATTGCTGTGGGTCTGGAGTCATATAGGCCAGGATGGCAGATTTCCTTCCTTAAAGGACATTAGTGACCCAGATGGGTTTTTACGACAATCGGATAGTTTCCCGGTTACCATTACTGATACTAACTTTTTATTCCAGATTAATTAACTGAATTTAAATTCCCCAGCTGCCGTCCCACCCACCTGGACGACGGTGGAGAGGCGTTGGAGAAGGATGGGAGTGGTCAACCGTGTCAAAGGCTGCAGGCAAGTCAAGGAGGACGAAGAGGGGTTTGTCAGCAACAAGGATGTCATTTGTGACTGAGTGGGAGGGGCAGAAGCCTGATTGGAAGGATTCAAATGTAGAGTCGCAGGAAAGATGGACACTGATTTGGGAGGCAACCACATGTTCAAGGACTTGAGGGGAAAGGAAGGTTGGAGACGGGGGCGGTAGTTTACAAGGACGGGGAAGTCAAGGGTTGGGTTTTTGAGAGCGGTGATGACAGCAGATTTGAGGCGGGACAGTACCGGAAGAGAACTATTAACAAAGTCAGCTAACATGGGAGCCAGAAAAGTTGGGTGGTCAGCAGTTTGGTGGGATTAGGGTCAAGGGAGCAGGAAGTGGGTCTCATGGACAAGATGAGCGCAGAGCAGTCATGAGGGGAGATCGGAGAGAAACTGGAGAAAGATGAGTTCAGGGCTAGGGCAGGGGAGGGAACATTGGAGGAGGTTTTGCTCGGTGGGCTAGGGGAAGTGGCAGAGGTAATTGAACGGATGGTCTCAATCTTAGACAAAAGATGTCCATGAGCTCCTCACACTTGTCGGAGATGAGGGGTGGAGTAGACCGGGGAGAGGGGTTTAAGAATACGATTAGCAGTGGAGAATAGAAACTGGGGGTTTATCTTTGCATTCCAGAATGATTCTGGGATAGTGAGCAATTTTGGCCTCTGTCCATGACAGCATTGGTGGAAGTGACCACCGCACAGTCCTTGTGGAGACGAAGTCCCGTCTTCATGTTGAAGATACCCTCCACCGTGTTGTGTGGCACTACCACCGTGCTAAATGGGACAGATTTCGAACAGATCTGGCAACTCAAAACTGGGCATCCATGAGGTGCTGTGGGCCATCAGCAGCAGCAGAATTGTATTCAACCACAATCTGTAACCTCATGGCCCGGCATATCCCTCACTCTACCATTACCATCAAGCCAGGAGATCAACCCTGGTTTAACGAAGAGTGCCGGGAACAGCACCAGGCATACCGAAAAATGAGGTGTCAACCTGGTGAGGCTACAACACAGGACTACTTGCATGCCAAACAACGGAAGCAACATGCGATATACAGAGCTAAGCGATCTCAACCATCGGATCAAATCAAAGCTCTGCAGTCCTGCCACATCCAGTCGTGAGTGGTGGTGGACAATTAAACAGTTAACAGGAGGAGGCTCCAAAAATATCCCCATCCTCAATGATGGTGGAGCCCAGCACGTGAGTGCAAAAGACAAGGCTGAAGCATTTGCAACTATCTTCAGCCAGAAGTGCCTAGTGGATGATCCATCTCGGCCTCCTCCTGAGGTCCCCAGCATCACAGATGCCAGTCTTCAGCCCATTCAATTCACTCCACGTGATGTCAAGAAACGGCTGAAGACACTGGATACTGCAAAGGCTATGGGCCCTGACAACATTCCGGCAATAGTACTGAAGACTTGTGCTCCAGAACTAGCTGCGCCCCTAGCCAAGCTGTTCCAGTACAGCTACAACACTGGCATCTACCCGGCAATGTGGAAAATTGCCCAAGTATGTCCTGTCTACAAAAAGCAGGACAAATCCGACCCGGCCAATTACCGTCCCATCAGTCTACTCTCAATCATCAGCAAAGTGCTGGAAGGTGTCATTGACAGTGCTATCAAGCGGCACTTACTCAGCAATAACCTGCTAACTGACACCCAGTTTGGGTTCCGCCAGGGCCACTCAGCTCCTGACCTCATTACAGCCTTGGTCCAAACATGGACAAAAGAGCTGAACTCAAGAGGTGAGGTGAGAGTGACTGCCCTTGACATCAAGGCAGCATTTGATCGAGTGTGGCATCAAGGAGCCCTAGCAAAACTGAAGTCAATGGGAATCAAGGGGAAAACTCTCCATTGGTTGGAATCATACCTAGCACAAAGGAAGTTGGCTGTGGTTGTTGGAGGTCATTCATCTCAATCACATGACATCACTGCAGGAGTTCCTCAGGGCAGTGTCCTAGGCCCAACCATCTTCAGCTGTTTCATCAACGACCTTCCCTCCATCATAAGGTCAGAAGTGGGGATGTTTGCTGATGATTGCACACTGTTCAGCACCATTCGAGACTCGTCAGATACTGACGCAGTCCGTGTCCATATGCAGCAAGACCTGGACAACATTCAGACTTGGGCTGACAAGTGGCAAGTAACATTCGCACCACACAAGTGCCAGGCAATGACCATCTCCAACAAGCGAGACTCTAACCATCTCCCCATGACATTTAATGGCATTACCATCGCAGAATCCCCCACTATCAACATCCTGGGGGTTACCATTGATCAGAAACTGAACTGGACCAGCCATATAAATACTGTGGCTACAAGAACAGGCCAGAGGCTGGGAATTCTGCAGCAAGTGTCTCACCTCCTGACTCCCCAAAGCCTTTCCACCATCTACAAGGCACAAGTCAGGAGTGTGATGGAATACTCTCCACTTGCCTGGATGAGTGCAACTCCAACAACACTCAAGAAGCTCGACACCATTCAGGATAAAGCAGCCCGCTTGATTGGCACTCCATCCACCACCTTCAACATTCACTCCCTCCACCACCGGCGCACTGTGGCTGCAGTGTGTACCATCTACAAGATGCACTGCAGCAACTCGCCAAAGCTCCTTCAACAGCACCTTCCAAACCCGCAACCTCTACCACTTAGAAGAACAAGGGCATCAGATGCATGGGAACATCACCACCTACAAGTTCCCCGCCAAGCCACACACCATCCTGACTTGGACCTGTATCGCCAATCCTTCACTGTCGCTGGGCCAAAATCCTGGAACTCCCTTCCTAACAGCATTGTGGGTGTACCTACACCATATGGACTGCAGCGGTTCAAGGCGGCGGCTCACCACCATCTTCTCAAGGGCAATTAGGGATGGGCACTAAATGCAGGCCTAGCCAGCGACGCCCACATCCCATCAATGAATAAAAAAAAGAGGACCTGATAATGCTTTATGCGGTCCAGCCAGATCTGGCAGTGAATGGCTAAACCAGTTGTCCGCCATATCTATTCAAGTCTGCATCCCTTGGACTTAAGGGAGCGAAGATGAGGGCCGTACCAGGGGAACAGCCAGGGTGAGCGAGAGTAATTGTTTTAATAGGGACGAGGGCATCAAAGGTGGTAGTGAGGGTGTGGTTGAGTAGATAGGTAGCTACAGAAATGTCATGGTGAATGGAGGGCCAAAGGCTGGACAGTTGGGATTTCGTAAGTGCAGTTGTAAGAGTTGGGAGAGTTATTTCCAGGGGCAGACACAGAAGGAAGTAGGGTCAGGTGGGTGGAGAGCGATACAAGGAAATGGTCAGAGATGGCCTTATCTGCGATTGACACGGTGGGAGTAGCGAAGCCACGAGAGATGGCAAGGTCAAGGGGGTGGCCGGGAAGGTCGGCGAGAGAGTAGGATGGGACAGTTGGGGTTGATGCCCGTAAGGAGGCAGCGATGAGTGCTTTGATGGGCCCTTCGTAGGATGCCAAGAGGGACCGAGGGAAGCTGTAGGTTTATCTAAGAGGGAGTCAAGCCTAGGACGGTGGCAGGAGTAGGAACGTTTTGAGTAATTAAGGATGGGGTAGGGATTTGGAAGGGCAGAGTATCTGGGAGGAGAGATGAAAGGAGGCATGACAACAGGAGAGCAGGGTCAGAGGGAGAGAAAGAAAAGGGAAAGGGAAGAGAAAAAAATGGAAGGCTCTAGTCCAGAGCAGCAAAGTGCACACACGAACAGACACAGGGAAAAGCTCAGGTTACACAGGCCTGGTTATGTTGCAATTAATGGGATACATGTTCCCTGGTAGCACGGAATAGGTTGGAGACAATAGTAGGGAGACCAGGGTTGAAGTCACAGGTCCCATGGAGGGACAAAGCCGGCGCAGAGCATCGATGAACTGCTGTCCAAATTCAGAGACAGGTGTAGCAGAGTGAAGTCCAGAAGCTATTTGAAGGTAGAAAGTTTGAGGATGAAGGTTGTTGCTGTAGGAATGAGAGTCGGTAGCGGTGCAGAAATTGACAAGTTGGAAGTCACCGTACATCAAAGCGGCAGAGAAAATATAAAACCACAAGTGAACGACCAACAAAGCTGAAAAACCAGATGAGTCACCGTGCAGTAAGTAAAACAGCAGCTGCTAGCCAGAAACCAACAAAGCTGAAAAAGTCTGCCATTTCCTCATTTCCAATTACAGTATTGCCTGCATGTGTCATTAAGGGGCCCACATTAGTCACGCTCCAATATATTTGTAAAAAACCTTTAGTGTTGTCTTTAATAAACATGTAAGCTTTTTCTCAATGTCTAATCACTACTTTCTGATTTACTGGTTTTTAAACTTAATGACTGCATTACACTAAATATTTGCATGGTATCATCCTTCTTAAACATTTGATTGGTATAACACAAAGTAGAACAGCAATTACTGGACTTTGTACATTTATTTTCTTCCTTTCCCATCCCACTCTTGCCACAAGTCATATGGGAGTGCAGCGAAGGCCCACAATCGAACCAGGTCCTAATGGTCATGGAAGACTTTTCACAGGCAGAACCTCCGGCCACCCCAAACATGCTGTCCCACAGCAGAGGGACCTGATGAAGGCATTTTCTGGAGCAACTTTCCAGCACTGCCTTTTCTGGCTCCACTGTATTGGCAGACATGCACAGCGGCATGGATGCCATCCAGAAAACCTCTCTCTGATGCCACTATCTGATGGGGGTCAAAGGCAAAAGATCGCAACATTTACATCCCAGCACTTACACCAAGATACATTAATTTGGGGTCTAGATTTGGAAAGATTTCTCAGATCTCTATATATATGAAAACAGATCTCTGTAGAGATCACTATACACAATACTGACCAGCTAGGTCTCCTGGAATGTTGGCAAATTAAGCCCAGATATAGATTAACGTGGGTATATGTAGAGGCCATGAAAGTACTGTAAACAATTTACCAGCGTCCACTGACAAGATGACAACCTGGAATTTCATCACATCTCTGAAAGGGTGTGGAAAGATCTCAGCTGTGTAGGGACTTCCCTCGTGAGACTTGCTCAAGAACCTTGTGTTGAGTATTGAACACTGCTCACAATTTATGATTCAATGTGTGGAGCATCTGTAACACAATGTAAATTCTAAAGCATGGTGGTAGAACTGGGCAGGGGCTGAGGTAAAGCTGACCACACTAGGGAGAGTAATACTCTGGTGTAAAGTGAAAAAAGTTTCCTAGACTTTCAGGACTGCTGGAAATGAATATTAAACAATAATTTACTATTTTTTTCTGGTACACTGCAGGAGGTGATTCATTGCTGGCAGTGAGAAATTCAGAACTACATATAGCAAAGCAGGTAGATTTCACAACTTTCCATACTTGTGTTTTAAAAGGGACTTAACCCCCAGGTTTTTTACTTTATGGATTGACAGCAATGGCCTATTTACGTGAAGGCTGAACAAACAGGGAGGAATGATTGCCACTGGTTTTCAATGTTCATCGAAAAAACAAAATCAGACTTTGGATACCCTCTGTTATCTCAGCCATCATTCAATGGCAATTAATCTACTGCATTTGTATCTTCAATGAATGAAGATCTGCACTTCAATTTACAAGATTACAAAAGAGTAAAATCTTAGCAAGTAGTTCTAAAGAAAATAACAAATAGCTAGTATGGTTATAGAAGATGGAATGTCCTTAATCTTTGGGGAATGGGGATGTTTGTAAATAAGCAAATTAGATTCTCCCCCCCCCCCCCCCCAATGTACAATCCAACAGGTACAAAAACAGTTACCAACCCATTTCCGGTCCCCTCAGTAGTAAGCGCACCACCTGTCCAACAAAAAGCCTTGGACATGAAACAAGAATCCAAACATAGTCATTATTCAGCATTTTTATTAAAGCAAGCATTCTATAATCCAAACGTTCAGTTTCAGTTTCTAATGCTCAACCATCAAACACACTGCCAACTAAAAACAGTGTGGATCTGCTGAGCATTTCCACAGTAATGGATTACAAAACTTTAAAGAAAGGAATGCATCAAACAACATTTCTGTGCATAAAACACCTACCCCGGCCTAGAAAACTTTTCATTTTACAATTTTTTTTTGGTATTTTCCCATTAAGTCTAGGACTAGCATCACTTATGCCAGACCTGGCAGTGACTTGGTTTCATAAGCTTAGAGGTTTCCTTTCTTTTTTTGTATACATTTTTTGTTTTGCGATGTTTTAAAATTTTTTAGCTTTTTCCAATGTTTAGAATTTTTTTCTTCGGTAATGCAAGCTTCATTCATGGTCCTCCTCTCCTACAAGGAAAAATAAAAAATGTTGTAGAATTAAATTTCATCCACAAACATCTAAAACTAATACAGGTAGACTATCCTTTATCCAAACTTCCAAAAACCAAAAGCCTCTAAAAACCGAAAGTTTTTTCGTTCAGCGTAAGTCGTGCACACGACATGACCCGAGTGGCGCAAAACATGACCCGACGCGGCCGATGCTTGACCCACGCAGGTGTGAGGCGTCAGTTGTGTCTCAGTGCTGTCACACGTGCGCCTGCTGCTCTGATATTTGTTGGTTTTTTACGATTTGTGAAAATGCTAAAAAGAGCTGCAGATACCCCTATGGGTAACAGTGAGAAGCAGAAAAGGAAGCATCTCATTATCGATATCGCAGAAAGTGGAGCTATTGCAGAAGCTTGATTCTGGTGTGTCTGTGCGACGTCTTACTGAAGAATATGGTGTGGAACTACCACCATATATGACTTAAAGAAACAGAAAGACAAGTTGTTGAAGTTTTACACTGACAGTGATGACCATAAACTAATGAAAAGTAGGGAAACATTGCATAGGGCAAAAAATGAAGATCTTGACCGTGTGCTGATTGAGTGGATTCAACAACGCAGAGGTGAATGTGTGCCACTGACTGGTTTGATGGTCATGAAACAAGCTAGAATATACCACGAAGAACTGAACATTGAAATTGAGTGTGAATATTCAGAAGGTTGACTGCATAAATTTAAGAAGCGTCATGGTATAAAATATCTGAAAATCTGTGGTGAAAAAGCTTCTGCTGATCATGAAGCAGCTGAAAATTACATAGATGAATTTGCAAAAATAGTATCTGATGAAAACCTCGGTCCTGAACAAATTTACAATGCTGATGAAACAGCTCTGTTCTGGCGCTACGTTCCTAGAAAAACATTAGCAACAGCTGATGAGAGTGCACCAGCAGGTTTTAAGGATGCTAAGGACAGGTTGACTGTTCTTGGGTGTGCCAATGCTGCAGGCACACACAAGTTAAAGTTGGTAGTGATTGGAAAAAGCCAACATCCAAGATGTTTGAAAGGTGTATGCAATTTACCTGTGCATTATTATGCGAGCAAGAAAGCATGGGTAACCAGAGGAATATTTTCTCACTGGTTCAATAACCACTTCGTACCAGCGACACGAGCTCATTGCAGGCAAGTTGGACTGGAAGAAAACTGCAAAATGTTATTGTTCCTGGACAACTGCTCCGCACATCCCCCCTCCAGAACTTCTTGTGAAAAGTTATGTTTTCGGCATTAACTTTCCCCCTAATGTGACATCTTTAATACAGCCTTGTGACCAAGGAATTTTACACTCCATGAAGAGCAAGTATAAAGACGTTTTTTTGAACTCTATGCTTGATGCAATCAACAGAGGCATAGGAATCCAAAGCTTCCTGAAAGAATTCAATGTTAAGGATGCCATTTACGCAGTTGCTAATGCTTGGAATGATGTTGGCAAACCAACATTAATAAATGCTTGGCACAGACTTTGGCCTTCAACGATGTTTCATGAAGATGGACCTGCAGATGAAGATTTTGAAGGATTTCCCGTCAGTCAGGAGAAGATGATGATATCAAACCTCCTTACTTACGCCAAAGGTTTATCATCCGAAAGTGTAAATAAGTTAGAGGAAGCTGACATCGAAGAAGTGCTGAACATTGACAATGATGCACCTGTTGTGCATTCGTTGAGTGATGGGGAAATTGCTGAAATGGTGTTAAATAAAGACAAGCATGAGGATAGTAGTGATGATGATGACATTGTGAACACAGGTGAAAAAATCCCCATAGACGATATGGTGACAATGTGTGATCAGTTAATTGCTGGCCTTGAACAACGTGCATTTATCAGTGAGCAAGAGATTATGCAAGTTTACTCAATTAAAGAGAGACTGCTTAGACAGAAACCAATGTTAATGAGACAGATGACACTGGAAGAAATCTTTAAAAAGGCCGCCTGTCGTAGTGCTGCTTCATCACTTGATAATCCTGTTCCTGGCCCATCTTCAGATGTCCGACTCCAACCTGATGACAATGATGACAACACTGATGTACCCTCTTCTCCAAGATCCTCAAGCCAGATGTAATGTACCTTTACTGCATGTATATGTACAGGTATTTAGCTTAGTTTGTACCTGTATATGTTTGAAGTTTTACTGAATGTTTTCCTTACAAATAAACTGTACTAGAGTATTTATCCCTGTAATACTACAGTATTTATAGTCTTTATTTATCCCACTCAGTGTGAATACAGGTATTCATAAGGTTCGCTGCAGAAATATTAATGTGGTGGCTTATGGGGTGCTGCCCCGTAATACCTTCTGAAATCCGAAATTTTCCAAAAACCGAAACACGGCTGGTCCCAAGGTTTTCGGATAAAGGATAGTCTACCTGTAGATATTTTATAATAGGTTTGCAAAATTTGAATTCAGCAAATCTGGATAGCACTGCAGTAAAATAAGCACATTTTTGGTCATTTCAAAAGGGAAATCAAAGAGTCTTGAATCAAACTATAGTAAGCACAAATGTGTGTTCATTATTGCAATCAAAAAATATGACTTGAGTTGCTGTCAACTTCTTAGAGTGAATGTCAATTGTCCACATCAGTGATTGTACAATCTCAATTATTTTTACCCTTGCAATCTATATTAGGAGACAAATGAGAACTGACTACTTTGTTCCAATTGCAGTTAGGGTGAACTCACCAGAATCAAGGAGCAACTGCATGTGAGAATTTTGCACATGTGGTTTCACCGGACCTCCAACTTCACCCAGCAGTACAACGTAAATGTGGAGTATATGCTACCAGATCTTATGGAATTGCTGGCACAATAAAAATTGGGTGCAACATACTACATTCATAGTAACAGAATTTTGACCACAGTAAGTGTCTGTGAAAGGGTACTTTCTCCATTAGTACTCACCTCCTGAAAAAATTTAAACACCTGCGGCATTTGGCACAACTACTTTCTGAGCAGCCTCTTTTGCCTGATGGGCCTGCAGTACAGCAACAGCTTCGTCAACCTGAATTAGAAAAAAAGGGTCAAATCTACAACAAAATGATTGCACAGTACTGTATCTTAGCAGAACTCAACTGTAGAAATATCACAAACATAAATTTTACTGGCGTGAGCTACGTTAATCTGGACAACATTGGAAATCTGAAGCTACTCCATATTTCTGCAGTAATTAAATGTTAAACTGATAGCAATATATTACAACTGCATCTTGTGGTTATTATTTTCTACATAAACTTAATTATACAGATCTTCCCAAAATAAAAGCATCTCAAATTTGAAACCAAAAGCAATGTTTTACCTTGGAGCGCAGAGACTCTGGGGACTCCAGCATATGAAGTAATTCAGAGTTGTCTATCTCAAGAAGCATCCCAGTGATTTTACCCGCCAGGCTTGGGTGCATGTTCTGAATCAGGGGGAAAAGCCGTTCACCTGTAAGACAACATTTCATTGAATAACTGAGGACAATGTAAAGATTAGTTGCATGTTAAGCATTTTTACAAGCTGCAGTAATAGAAACACTCCCTTCAAATCAAATTGACATCCCAGACATCTGCAATTGCCATTTTTTTCAAACTTTGTGCAATCAAGCCGAGGAACATTAGTGGGAAATGGAACTCTTTCCACCTTAGTCACCCTGTGGCAGCATCAAATATTCCCAAAATCATGTACAGCATGGTTACATGCAGTCTAAAGCTCCCATAACCAGGTCAACAATGTTCCGCAGCCTGAACAGCCCCTACTGCGGCCCCCAACTCCATCACTTAGTGCTAAATCAGAACTGAATTAAGACTGACTGAACTCATTCAATATCAAACCCTTACAAACCAGCGGAATGTTAAAGTTGCATCTGACCCAGTAGACTATCCAGCCCCCCAAATGTCACTGATTTTAACTATAATCTACTACACAGCTGTCTGTGTGGAGTTTGCACATTCTCCCAGTGTTTGCGTGGGTTTCCTCCGGGTGCTCCGGTTTCCTCCCACAGTCCAAAGATGTGCAGGTTAGGTTGATTGGCTATGATAAATTGACCCTTAGTGTTAGGGGGATTAAATACGTGGTGTTACGGGGATAGGGTAGGATATGTGTTGGTGTAGGGGTTACGGGGATCGGGTGGGATATGTGTCGGTGCAGGCTCGATGGGCCGAAATGGCCTCTATCTGCACTGTGGGGTTTCTGTGATTCTGTGAACATACTATCACAGTAACCAATATATCTAAATTCCAATATTATAGCAGTACATCTGCTCACCATTGTGTAAAGAGCAATTTCCTTTTTCACTATTCATCTTTATTAACTGATTGGATTCTTACCCAGCATCTGCTTTTGTTCTTGGGGAGGGGCAGCAGCCAGCATGGAAGCAGTCAGGGGTTCTTGGCCTTGTACATGAACTGCAGGCTGAAAAGGAAGAGTGTACATCCAATATAGTTGATTATGTCCAGTTTCATCAGGGGATTACTATTTTATAGAAAAATCTAATTCGGTGATTAAAATTGCCCTTGGAATCAGCAACTATACCACAGGATACATAATTTCCATGCATCCATTGCAGGGTTTGCTGACAGCAAACAGTACACCCTAATTATGGAACTATGCAGATAGGGCTACCGCTGATACTAGAGTAAAATAAACTGGGAGAATAGCTCAAGGAACCAGTGCAAACAGTTGTACCCAAAATATGGAATCATTTAGCATGCCAACATAGAGCCTAATTTATAACTTCATTATACACTTATTTGAACCACCTGCCAGCACATTATTTTATCCAGACTATTAAATATTCAAAAAAGCACTTGGAAAACCCTTCCCCATTTGAAAGAATGGCAGATTGTATTCAAACATACCACCGATGAAAGTTTAAATAGGCGCATTTATGTAGCAATAAACAAGACCGTGAATTTATATAGCGTTTTTCACCCCAGGACATCCGAAAGCATTGCACAGTACTCGAGTGTAGTTACTGTTTTAATGTAGGGGAATATGGCAGACAATTTATGCACAGCAAGGGGTTTCACAAACAACAATGAGATAAATGCGCAGATAATGTTTTAGTGATGTGGGTGGAAAGGATAATTGGTTTAATGTCCCAACCAAAAGTCAGAACTCGGTCAGTGCAGACTCCCTCAGTAGTGCACTGGAATGTTAACCTAGATTACAGGCTCAAGTCTCTGGAGTGGGGGCATGAATCCACAACCTTCTGACTCATGCAAGAGTGTTACCACTAAGCCAAGACTGACACTTGACTGAATATAGGCCAGGATATGCCAGGTTTACTGACTGGTCTATGTGGAGTAAGCCGATGTCAGTCAGGGAAGTACTAGGGGTACGACCAGCTTCCCTATTAAACTAATCTTGTGTAGTGATAGTATTCTACATAAACTTCAATAGTTTAATTTACAAGACACCGCAGCATAAATATTTGGAGCAAGAATATTTGCATAGTGTACATACCTGTTGCATAGCAACTGGAGGCTGAGCATTTAGATGTTGTTGAGGATTGCGTACTCCTGCAGCATATTTGTATTGTGTAAACGAACGGACACCAGGAGCAGTAGCACCAGGGCGAGGTCCCATTGTCTGTGTTGCTGTGTTGGCTTACAAAAAAGTAAAGATAAAACACTCCCAAAAGTTCAAAAACTTCCATCTTTTGTCAGCAATTGTCTAACCTATCACAAAGTAATATAAAGGAAAAGATTGATAGGTAGTATTCCTATCCTCCCTTGTTCCATTATTGGTTAGGCAGCCTGGAATTCTGCTGTTATCAGGATATATAAGTGAACAATTTTATTTAACAGCTCACTAAATGAATCATCATCCTCATTCTGAGGAACATTCAACCCACAGGCATGGTACCACCCAAGGATGAAACTTTCAATCTTTCTAGTCTGTTTGGCTCAGTGCATGACCAGTCTTCATTTATCCCGTGAGTCAATGGGAAAGCCCTTGCTTTGGCTCAAACCTTCATGACTCAGGAGGTCCCAAAGCACTACACAGACAATGCAATACTTTAAGTGCAGTCGCTGTTGTAATGTAGGGAAACGAGGCACCACAAGCAGCAATGAGTTAAGTGACTGGATAATCGCTGCACCAGTCTTCATCAAATATGGCACCGAGGGCAGATGGAGCCTTGGTTTAAAGCGTCTCATTTAAAGGCAGCATCTCAGACAGTGCAGCACTCCCTCAGTACTGCAGTGAAGTGTTAGCCTAGCCTCTGGAGTAGGGCTAGAACCCATGAGTTTCTGATTCAGAAGCAGGAGTGCTATCACCGAACCAAGGCTGGTAAATGAAAAAGATAAAGCTCGGTGCACAACCAAGTGATATTTCCTTTCAATGGAAATGTGGCAGATAAAATATCACCACCTTGAATTCCCAAGACAATAAACAAATACCAAGTTTTTGTTTCTGACAAAAGCAGATGGGTTCCATTTTGAATATGGTGATAAATTGACCACAGATTTAAGCCCATCTCGTCAAGCAGACTTTTCTTCAAAATAGAACATGAATGGCTTTAAATGAGATACATTTTAGATTTCCGCTTTCGACAAATACAACAAGACGACTGATTGAGACAATGGAATAGTTCACTATTAGCATGGCTGGATAGTTAACTTGAAGATAAATGTAGTTTCATCACTACACCTGCATTGCAACAGTGACTACACTTAAACACTTCATTGGCTGTGAAGTGTTTGGGATGTCCTGAGGTTGTGAAAGACAAGTTCCTTCCTTTAACCTGCACCCACCTACTACCACTTATGGAAGGGCAAGCAGTCATGGCAAAGCTGTGTCTTCAACTCCTCAAATTAAAAGGGGCGAGGGACAGTGGATGAATAAACTGCCTGCTTCTTTTAAAGAAACAGGCAGATGCGCTACCACCTCTAGTTCAATCCTCCTTAGTTACCTCACTCAACTAGAGATTTGACCAGGCAATGAGAAAAGCCATGTTTCCAGAATACACTGAAGTTATAGGAGAAATGAATGAAGCCATGTAGTGAAACTATACCTCAACTTAAACTTAATACAAATATCATCTCCATGAACGCAAGTTTCAAAAAAAGTACAGTCAACTCACCAACACGTTGAGTGCTCATGACACGTGGCACCTGAGCAGAAGTTGGTCTCATGGAGCTGATGGTTGGTGGTCGAGGTCCTGTTGGACGCATACCACTAGGCATGCTCTGGAATGCTGGCAAGATAACAATTTCACAGAAATTAAAGGAAATCTGAATTACAGTATAATAAAATTGTCCAAATGACAATTCATGCCACAAAGGTTTCCATTTGATTAAAATGATCCATTAAAACCACTATCTTGTTCCTATACTTACGTTGGGGTCTGACACTTTGGGCAGCCCACCGAGGGCTTGGTCGAAGCTGTGCAAGCTGACCTGCTGGGTAATATGCAGCGCGGTTCTGAGCCTGTGTGAACAAACCACTTAGTTAACCATTTATCAAACTTTTTAAAATAGCATATACTAATTGTACCAAAAGCATTCATTTTCTATAAATGATATACTCTACCAATACAAAATTTTCATCTCCACGGCCGACTTTTCTTCTGATATACAATATATATTTACCTGAGGGATAGCCGCCATGAAGTAGCCAGAGGGTGGAGCAGGCTGATAAGGATTGATAACAGGATTTGGTACAGCTCGGACACTCGCCATTCTCTGCATGTACTGGTTCGTCAAATGAGCTTGCCGTTCTTCTTTGCGCTGAGCCAGAGCAACATACAAGGGCTTGGTGCTAACGATCCGGCCATTCATCTCCGTTACAGCTTTGGTGGCCTCCTCTGGTGAAGAGAAACAGACAAACCCAAAGCCTTTGCTGCGTCCATGCTCCATCATCACCTGTACAGATAAAATGGAGACATTTGATCCCGTTGAATCACTGATTATTCCATTCATTACCCATATTATCTGAACATTTCAAAACAATTGTCTAGCCACAGTTTGGAAATTTCATTTGAAGTTTCACTTCTGTAATGTCTGCCTTCTAGATAGATGTCTAATGGAAACCATGCCAGCCACAAGTGTCAGAGCTTAAAGCAAAACACTTAACTGGAATTTAAAAAAATTTAAAAATCAAGTTATCTGCTAATTTATCTCTACAACTCACTGGCACAAAATTGTTCCTCTCCCAACAGGCATTATGGTAGCAACACAACTGATTATAGGGGAATAAAAAAAAGATCAATACCTTAGCACTGGTAATTGTACCAAATGGTGAAAATTCTTTGCGCAGACGCTCATCATCAATACCATCATCCAGATTTTTGACGTACAGGTTGACCCCCTATAACAGATAAATATCCATATAGTTGAAATTAAATAGTTAAGCACAAATTTACTTAAAATAACCACTAGCAACAGCATTTTCCAGGCTAGTTTCTGATCATAACTTGCCCTTTGGACTATTAGCAGGTCCAGAGAAACCATGGACTACATGCATGCTAAACAGCAGAAGCAGCATGCTATAGACAGAGCTAAGCAAGCTCACAACCAACAGATCAGATCAAAGCTCTGCAGTTCTGCCACATCCAGGCATGAATGGTAGTGGACAATTAAACAACTAACGGGAGGAGACAGCTCTAGAAACATCCCCATCCTCAACGATGGTGGAACCCAGCACACGAGTGCAAAAGAGCAAGGCTGAAGAGTTTGCAACCGTCAGTCAGAAGTGCCAAATAGATGATCCATCTCGGCCTCCTCCCAAGGTTCCCACCATCACAGATGCCAGTCTTCAGCCAATTCGATTCACTCCACGCGATATCAAGAAACGGCTGAGCGCACCGGACACCACAAAGGCTTATGGGCCCCAACATTCCAACTATAGTGAAGACTTGTGCTCCAGAACTAGCCTCACCTCTAGCCAAGCTGTTCCAGTACAGCTACAACACTGCCATTTGCCTGACAAAGTAGAAAATTGCTTAAATATGTCTTGTCCACAAAAAGCAGGATGAATCCAATCTGGCCAATTACCACCCCATCAGCCTACGCTCAATCATCAAATTGCTGAAAGGTGTCGTTGACACATCTATCATCAGCACTTGGTGTCACACAAGTGCCAGGCGATGACTATCTCCAACAAGTCTAACCACCACCCCATGACATTCAGTGGCATTACCATCAAATCCCCCATCAACATCCTGCAGGGGGGGGTCACCGTTAACCAGAAACTCAATGGGACAAGCCACACAAATACAGTGGCTACAAGAGCAGGTCAGAGACTGGGTATGCTGCAGCAAGTGACTCACCTTCTGACTCCTCAAAGCCTTTCCACCATCTACAAGGCACAAGTCAAGAGTGTGATGGAATAATCTCCAGTTGCCTGGATGAGTGCTGCTCCAACAAATCTCAAGAAGCTCAACATCCACAGCAAAGCAGTCCGCTTAAATCGGCACAACATCCACCACCGATGCAACATGGCTGCAGCATCCCAAAACCCCCTATCCAATAGCACTGAGAGTATCTTCAAGAAAGCAGCTCACCACCACTACCTTCAAGGGCAACTAGGGACAGGCAATAAATGGGCCTTGCCAGCGAACCCGCAAAAAGTGAATGAATAAATGAAAAATAAAAATCTTTGGATCAGCTCTTACTCAGTAACACAAACATTTAATGAAGTCATTCTGAAGACAGGATTACTTTATTGCAGTACAGTATCAACCTACTAAAATACAGGTAAAAGAAGAAAGGTCTTTCTTTCCCTCCGAAATGGGCACAACTTCCAATAGATTTGGGCTACCACCAGCTATTTTAGTCAATTGAGCAGGGTGTCCGTTGGGTTCCACATGTGCACTGACATGTGTTCTATGTCGCCGAGGGGCAGCATGCAGATGAGAAATAGTAGCAACTGCATACCCAAACACTGAGGTTGACAACAACCAGGTCACTTAAAACCACATTTGCTAGCAGTGCTCAGCAAAGATTGCACATAGAAAAGTAACCTCATTGACAGCTTAGGATCTACCGTTAACTTTAAACCCACCAGTTACTGACAAACAGCAAGCATTCTCTCCCTTATCTTTCATTATAGGGTGAAACTACACCCAACTAGACCAGGCCAAATTTTTCCTTCAAGATCAATAAACAGTCAAGTAATAAGCCACAGATTGCTTATTGTGTTTTATCAAAAATACTAATTGAAAATCTTAATTCCAGTAGCCATTTTACCAAGAATAGCAAAGCTACAGCAAAGATAACTACCAGAAGTGACCTTCAACCAGTTCAACACTAAATCACATATTTGGCACCCATTTTAAGAGGTAAAATTCCACTTGCTTGAGGTCAACAAGTTCACAAACGCCAGCAACTCTGCTACTCACCTGGTACCTTGTGATCCGGTCCTGTTTCATCTGTTCAAACTTGCGCTTCAGCTCGGTCTGTCTCTCAACCTTTTTCTGGGCACGGCCAACGTAAACCTGTCTCCCGTTAATTTCTTTTCCATTCATCTCATCGACAGCCTAATAAATGCATACATGTCAAGAGTGTAATTTCAGTCAATGCACAAGCTGAAGGACAAACAATTTGCTACACCTACATTCTTTCTGCTATTGGACCAGTATAATTGCAGGTTGAATTCCCACATGACTGCACACATCCTCTAGACACAGATAATGCCACTACATAATTGCTTGGAACACACCTTTGGAATCAATGCAAGACAAACACCAGGAGGGGAAAATCCAAGCAGCTATAACATTTGGCCCCTCTTCTGACATTCCTAGTCACTGCACAACTGGGTCACAATGCAATTCCCTCCCTTCTTCTCCACCCCAAGAAATTCCAACAGCACAACTGAGACTTGGAATTTTCCACATGGTCCACTGCAAGGGCTGGAAACCCTTGAACGATATACTAGACTAAGTCTAAAATCTCAGTTGAAAATTATGTACAAAACCCATTTCAGAAAAGTACATGTCTAGGCTTATCACTTGACCTTAAGCAGCAGAACTTTTATGGCAGCTGCTTACTTTTTGTGCATCTTCATGCTTTTCAAAACTGACAAAGCCAAAGCCCTTTGATCTTCCACTGTCATCCGTCATGACTTTTACACTCAGGAATGCCCCTATAAAAAAATGCACAAAATGCTTTATGAACTTGTCAGTACAGAGTTTTTAAATATATTGTTCAGACATTTGCAAGTTAATTGGTTCAATGCAGTACAATATTAAACCCACAAATTGTTACACCATTACATCACATTGTGGTACTTAGACAGTTACATTGCTAAATAGTTAACTGATGATAAAGCCAGAATATCAGGTAATGAAAGCCAAGTTATACGTAGTCATGTGTATTTTAATATTGCTAGATACTGTGCTCAATAGCTACAGCCCAAAATATCTCCCTGCAGACCATTACCAATTGAGATGTAGCTTGCATACATGGCTTGTAAAAACAATAAAAATCTGTTTACATGCCAATTACCTATGACAAGTTTCTGAGCCCTAACAATCTGGACCTTAAAGACAGGCAACATTGTCCTATTTGCTCGATGCTGCTTTGTCTCAATGAGGTTTAGTGCTGTTGTTTCATAGGTGGATAAATCCTATACAATACCAGGATACATTAGGATCAGCAACCTGAAACTCATGCAAATTAAATGGGACACAGACTTAAATCTTCAAATGTAGTTACCATGGCTCTATGGTGTGCCCTATACAATGCGCAAAGGCAAAAAGTTTGGCCATCTCTGGCATAACTAGTCCTGCTTATGCACAGTTCAGGAAATGTAAACTTCAAGACAAAAATGACTGCCAAGTATTAAATGCACAATGACTCCAATCACAATAAATCAGCTGGAAATGTTTAGACAAAACAAGTGGGGTGGGGTAGGAAATCAAGCTCTTTGATCCAAAATCTGATACCCGGGAGTGATAAGTTTTTTATGCAAAAGATAAATCAAAATTACTTTAGTGAATTTGCCAAATTTAAATCGAATTCAAAAGTGAAATGAAAACTCACCAAATTTGTTGAAGATTTCTTTCAACCTCTCATCATCCATATCTTCCCCAAAATTCTTGATGTATACATTGGTGAATTCCTTTGCTTTGGCTCCAAGCTCAGCTTCACGCTCTTTGCGGGATTTAAAACGACCTACAAAACTATAGAAAGCATAATGTTCCAAGTTTAAAAAAGACTGTAAATATTATTTGTAATGTTCTTATTCCTCCCTAAAAGCAGGGGCTCATGCAAAGGTATGGATTGACAGACAGAAGGCCTCTCTGTACCTCACTTAAGCAATCATTCTTCACCTTTGAATCTGGACAGCAAGTGCCAGTTTGTTCAAAAGTGGAGACCATTACAGTCAAGCACCATAATTTCCTCACCTTAACATCCAAATATTCATTTCTATTGAGGGCCATTGAAAAGCAACCAGGAGAATGGACCCTGGCTAATTGCCACACCCCATGACCACCTTAGTTCAGATTGGCCAACTCTTAAGCAGATAAGGGACAAGCCTAGAACTTCCCCAATTTGCATGGTTCAGTAGCTCCTTACCTCACCCTCAATACCATTTTCAACATCAGAATTTTTGGTAAGTAAAGCTTAAATTTAACTAACATACTGTGTTGCTAAGGAATGAGATAAAGAGGGCTAAAAAACTTTTGTACTACACAAGGACAGACAAAAAAGCCAGTGTGTTTTGGATAGAGACCAACATGTTACATCACATTTGAAGTTTTCACAACTTGCAAATTATTATTTTTTAACCAAGTCACTAACAGAGTACCCGATAGGTGCACTTCCTAAAAAACTTTATGGAATTAACATAAAAATTTGATTCTTTACAATTTCAACTGAAGTGCTTTAAAGAACATATTTTTCATTGAAGTGTTAGTATAGCTTCAATTGTCCTGAACCCTCTAGTAAACTAGCATCCAGAGACCGTGTCAAATAAATCACCAAGCCACATATTTGCCCAGATAAAAATCACAGACTTCCTGACAAATTCACTCCTCAGATACTAGAGAAGCAAGATTATGCTTTTATCACCATTTCTGCCAAGCGCCATTGTTCTCATGGGAAAAAAGGCTCCTGATAATTAAGAGTATGTCAGACACTGGTTTCTATTTTCTGCAGCAACTTTTTTATTGAAAATCCAGATATTTAAAAATCCATATACATACACTTTACGATCATTAAGAAGCATGCCGTTCATTTTTTCAATGGCTCTTTCTGCCGCTTCATGGGTCTCAAAATGAACAAATCCATAGCCCTTAGACCCATTTTCATCACAGACCACCTAGGCACAACAAAATCCTTGGTCAACAATCCACATTCAAAAGGTTATTTAGCATGATTTAAAGCCAAAATTGCACTTTCTATATTGATACAATTTGCCTTTGATATAGAAAAATGTCCCAAGGCGCTTCAGAGGTGTAATCAAACCAAAACAGATGCTGATCCTAAGCAGCAGATATTAGGAGGGGTGAGCAAACGTTTTGTCAGAGGTGGGTTTTAAAAAGCAGGAGGGGGAGGGGGGGAGGGGAGAGAGAGAGAGAGAGACAGGTGGAGAGGCAAAGTGGTTTAGGGAAGGAATTCCAGTGTGGGGCCTAGACAGCTGCCAATGGTGGGGTGAAAGGAGTGAAGGATACACAAGAACAGTTGGACAATCGGTATACAGGGAGATGCAAGGCCATGAAGGGATTTGAAGACTAGAATGAGAATTTTAATCTGGAGATGTTGGAGGGCAGAGAGCCAGTGTAAGTTTGCAAAGATAGGAGGACAGGATATGGGCTGCCACAAGAACATTGGATTGGTTCCAGTCTGGAGGTGACAAAGACACTATTGAGTGTTTCAGCATAGGGAGACACTTTTGAAACATTTATCTCAGGATTATTTTGTGACAGGTGGGGTGCTTATTTAACTTAACAACTTAGACCTGGGTTTAAATACAACCCCAAACATTTGGGATTCAAGTTCTAAAGGCCATTGTTAAAGCTACAGTCTCACCCATCTCTGAATGTATATAAAGTATTGTAAAATCTGTAGAAGTGGCAGTTCTAGATCAGGAAGAGTGTATAGCCACAGTAAGGAAATCTAACTGAACCTGGAGATTTATCAAGAGGGATAGAACAATAATCCCTGTATGTGCACCGATACATCCACATCTAGAATACTCTGTTCCGACATCCAAGTATCAGAGGCAGTGCAGAAAAAAGTATCAAGCTTAAAGCATCTGAGGTGATGAGAGGATGAAGAGCTTGGCATTGTTTACTCTAAATAGAAGATTTGGGAGATATTATTTGAGATTCTTGAACCCTAATATGTTCACGATTGCCAAACTCTAGAACCAGGGAAACGGGCTCCAGTTTAGAAGATGGAGGGTACACAATTTACATTTAACTATTTCATACAGAAGGTGGCGAGCTTTAACCAATTATAATACAAGTTATGGGTAGCTGCAAATCATTTTTGCTAGGGGCCACTGTTCTTTTATTTAAAAAAAAAAAAAAATATAGCATGGGAAACTTTAGATAATTGGAAAGATTTGAGGAAGAGATCAATTGAGGGCTATTAATTCTCACCTTGCAAGAAAGTATGTTTCCAAAAGCTGAAAATGTGTCATATAGAGCTTTGTTGTCAATGGATTTGTCCAAGTTCTTAATGAAGATGTTGCCAACTCCAGATTTCCGCAAAGATGGGTCACGTTGAGACCACATGATACGAACAGGCTTGCCTTTGATAACATCAAAGTTCATTGTATCCAAAGCACGCTCAGCTGAGGAGAGAAAATAAAGACATGTTAGTATGTAATGCTTGTTTAGATTAGCAATTTGCCCAGGGGGTTTAAAAAACCCTGCAACACTGAAAATCTGTAAGGGAAAAAATGCTTAAAATACATCAGTCAACATCTGAAACTGTCAACATTTCAGAGGATCAGCTTCATCAATTAACCTGCCCCATTCTTGCATTTTGTTTAGGTATGTTTGAAGTCTGGACTCCTGAAAATTAATTCTTATGGCTTCAATGGTAAATCAGAAGGAAACTGACATTGCATTATGTTGTACAATAATGTGATACAATCATAAGCAAGACTGAATGGAGAATTGATTAATAGCGTCAGCCTCACAGATGGATACATAGCCAATTCATTCCACATCTAACATGTAGGCTTAGAACTTTAAGTGAGTAATTCTGTAGGGTCCTCCTTTATGTTCATCTCCCCCCACCGACACAAAGTTATTAAGCCACTTATAAATCCAAATTTTCAATTTCCAGGCACGTCAATAATTTGCACATATTTTCCCTTGGAAGGTAATTGCATATGTGTAAATATGTCATGGCTAGTGGCTACATAGGGGAGGACCCTGCTCAGCCAACAGGATGTTAATGTTCCCATTCCTTACAAGGCCATAATATAAAATTTAAATGTCAGCAGCTACATCCCTTTCATCTACACTACTCAGAGTCAGTAGTTTATGGCACAGAAGGAGGTCATTTAGCCCATCATGTCTGTACCAGTTGAAAGAGCGCCTAATCCCACTTTCCCGCTCTTGGTCCATATCCCTGTAGGTTGCAGCACTTCAAGTGCATATCCAATTACTTTTAAAACGCGATGAGGGTTTCTGCCTCTATCACCCTTTCAGGCAGTGAGTTCCAGACTCCCCCCACCATCCTCTGGGTTAAAAAAGTTCTCAACTCCCCTCTAATCCTTCTACCAATTACTTTAAAATCCATACCCAATGGTTATTGACTTATCCGTTAAGGGAAATAGGTCCTTCCAATCCACTCATACACCTCAATCAAGTCTCCCCTCAGCCTCCTGTTTCAAAGAAAACAACCCCAGCCTGTGCAATCTTTCCTCAAACCTAAAATTCTCCAGTCCTGGCAACATCCTCTTAAATCTCCTCTGTACCCTCTCTAGTGCTATCACAGCTTTCCTGTAATGTGACCAGAACTGTACATAGTACTCCAGCTGTGGCCTAACTAGTGTTTTATGCAGTCCTAGCATAACCTCCCTGCTCTTCTAGTCTATACCTCTACTAATTATGGAATGTATCCCGTATACAATCTTAACCACCTAACGACCCTGCTACCTTCAGGGATCTGTGGACATGCACTCCAAGGTCCCTCTGTTCCTCTACACTTCTTAGTATCCTACCATTTATTGTACATTCCCTTGCCTTGTTAGCCCTCCCCGAATGCACTACACCTCAGTTCTCCAGATTGAATTCCATTTGTCACTTTTCTACCCACCTGATCAGTCCATTGATATCTTCCTGCTTTCTTCCCCACCATCAACCACATGGCCAATTTTAGTATCATCTGTAAACTTCTTAATCACACCCCCTACATTGAAGCCTAAATCATTGATGTACACCACAAAAAGCAAGGGACCTAGTACCGAGCCCTGCAGAACCCCACTCGAAACAGCCTTCCAGTCTCAAAAAGACAACCATTACCCTTTGTTTCCTGCCACAGACAATTTTGGATCCAACTTGCCACTTTCCCTTGGATCCCATGGGCTTTTACTTTTCTGACCAGTCTGCCATGTGGGACCTTGTCAAAAGCCGTGCTAAAATCCGTGTAGACTACATCAAATGCACTACCCTCATCAACACTCGTTACCTCCCCAAAAATTCAAGTTAGTCAGACTCAACCTTCCCGTAACAAATCTATGCTGACTGTCCTTGATTAATTAGTGCCTTTGCAAATGACGATTAATACAGTCCCTCTCAATGCCCACCACTGAGGTTAGGCTGACTGGCCTCTAATTACTCAGTCTATCCCTTTCTCCCTTTTTATGAAGACACATGTCCCAAGACATTAAATTGTGAAAACTGCAATGCCACCTTTATTTTAACCTGCAACACAAAAATGGACTAAAGAATTAATAGAATAAAGGATGTCTACACTTAACTAATCTCAAACATTTCCCTTATAATAAATAGTTCAATTCCTTTTTCCATAGAACATTTTAATTGCATCAAACCCATTAAAAATATTTGTATTGGTATTCCCTTAGTCTGCAAAAGTTCTGCCTGACCTTTTTTTTACTCCTAGCCTCTAGTTTTAAAAAGGTACATCCAAACATTTGAACTCTTAGAGATATTTGCCCAAATCAACCTGGGCAATCCCTATTATAATCTTGAAACTCTGAATTATGTCACCTTGAAGTCTCTTTTTCCAAAGAGAACAAGTTCCAACTGTCCAAACACCCAATTTAACTTCCCAATGCCCTGGTTACTCCTGCTCTTACTTCTGTACTCAAAACCATTTCTTTCCTACAATTTGGTGATCAGAACTGTGCATTGTACTTCATGAGATCTAACTTCTTGATTTGTACTCTATCCTTCTTTTGATCCAATCCAGTAACATTTACTTTCATTGAAGTTAAATATTCAGCAGTCCATTATATAATTGTATTGAAAGTGATTTAGATTTGCCACCATCACACTTAAAAGGTTTAGCAATCTTCTGTATACTTCACTATTAATAACCAAAAAAAGCAATTACAGGAACCCACTGTTAACCTTTTGAGTGCCTGAAAATTCTATAATGTGAGCAGTCTTTATTTGATTAAAAAATGTGAACTCCTGTGTCTTGATGCTGAAACGAACCCTACAGGTGGCAGGACGAAGTTTTCGCATACTGTAGTAAATACTGCTTATAAAAATTGTTCTGCATGTCTTCATCTTTCCCGTCCCCGTTCTTGTCGGGTTCATCCTCTTTGTGTGGCTCAGTTGGTAGCACCTTCCCGAGTCAGAAGGTTGCGGGTTCAAGTCCCACTGCAGGGACTGGAGCACAAAAATCTAGGTTGACACGCCAGTGCCATACTGAGGGACTGCTGCACTGTCGCAGGTGCCGTCTTTCAGATGAAACGTTAAACTGAAAATGCAAAGATTTGCCAACAGTCCCTTTTATCTTCAGTAACCACCCCCCCACCCCGCTTAATGTCAGTATGCTGTTAATTGTGGGCATCACTGCGAAGCCCAATCCCATCAGCACATGTACTTGCCATGTGTTTTTCCTCCCTACCCCTATAATGAGGCAATGATGCCAATTGCGCTGCTCGACTCATCAGGTCAACTAATTCCTGGGGGGGGGGGGGGAAAAGAGGAAAGAGGTGTCACTCAATTGTAATTTCAAAGTAAGCTTCAAAAAAAATCAGTACAACTTTTCCTATATTCAGGGACTTCTCCGAAGGCAGTAAGTAATAAGGATAATGCACTTATACCCAATCCATGCCAGGGCGCGAATTCCTGCCTTTTGCAAGCATCAGCAACTTAGAATCATAGAATGGTCACAGCTCGGAAGGCCATTCGGCCCATCGAGCCTGCACCAGCTCCTTGCAAGCTAGTCCCACTCCCCTGCCCTTTCCCCATAGCTCTGCAAAGTTTTTTCTTTCAGGTACTTATCCAACTCCTTATTGAAAGCCATGATTGAGTCTGCCTCCACCACCCTTTCAGGCGGTGCATTCCAGATCCTAACCACTCGCTGCGTAAAAGTTTTTCCTCATGTCGCCTTTGGTTCTGCTGCCAATCACCTTAAATCTGTGTCCTCTGGTTCTTGACCCTTCTGCCAATGGGAACAGTTTCTATCTACTCAATCTAAACCCCTCATGATTTTGCACACTTCTATCAAATCGCCTCTCAACCTGCTCTGCCACCTTCAACGATTTGTGCACATATACCCCCAGGTCTCTGTTCATGCACCCCCTTTAGGATTGTACCCTTTAGTTTATACCCTTTAGTTTATATTCCCTCTCCTCATTCTTTCTACCAAAATGTATCACTTCACACTTTTCTGCGTTAAATTTCATCTACCACATGTCCACCCATTCCACCAGCCTGTCTATGTCCCCTTGAAGTCTATCACTATCATCCTCACTGTTCACTATACTTCCAAGTTTTGTGTCATCTGCAAATTTTGAAATAGTGCCCTGTACACCTAATTCCAAGTCATTAATATACATCAAGAAAAGCAGTGGTCTTAGAACTGGCCCCTGGGAAACACCACTGTATACCATCCTCCAGTTCAAAAAACCGTTCAGCACTACTTTGTTTCCTGTCACTTAGCCAATTTCATATCTATGCTGCCACTGTCCTTTTTATTCCATGGGCTTCAACTTTGCTGGCAAGCCTATTATGTGGCACTTTGTCGAATGCCTTTTGGAAATCCATGCACACGTCAACCGCAATGCCCTCATCAACCCTCTGTTACCGCATCAAAAAACTCGATCAAGTTGGTTAAACACGATTTGCCTTAACAAATCCATGCTGGCTTTCCTTAATTAAGCCAATAGAAAACTGTAGTCCAGCCTCACATTGGTCTCTATTACTGAGGGGCACTTAATTCGTCAGACAGCTCCTACTTCCTGTGGACAAAGGTGCCGGCCCACTGTCATCTCCTCGGGTAGGAAGTACTAAGATTGGGAATCTATGCACACAACATACTAACTGAAGATTTAAAAACTGTTTCTAAGAATAGCCTGGGGGGGGTCACCAAGAAAGAAAGGTGATGGTGAGCATTTATTCTATTCATATTGTTACACACCATAATCTGGATAAGAGAGTCAGACAATCTGATGCAACTATTACCCATTTCTTTTCCCATTTCCCCCCCCGGCCGAAATGTCTGGGAACACAGAAAGGCAGTAGAAGCAAAGCCAAAATAATCATTCTAGAATACTGTTGATCGCTTGCTCAAATACCATTGCTGGCATTGGTCCACATTTTCTCTAAGTCCCCAGTTGTGCAAGAGGAAAATAGTTTGTTTCCTTATTCGCAGATGCAGCTGGTGTACAACTTACCTGATGTGACATTTAGCTCTAGCTCAAAACAAAATGTTTGCTTATAGTGTGCCCATCCAACAGGTCAAAACACAAGTGCAACAGATTGTGGCACCAAGTGTACAGACATCTCCTTTACAAATTAGAGATTAATTCTCTCAATTTCCATCCTGCTGCTTTAGATACACTGCCCTGGCTCACCCAGGCCACTGTAGAAATGTATCTGTCTATGCCAAATTAGATCCAGTTTCAGCATAGAACACAAGGGACTGATTGTAAGCAAATTAACTTGCATAGTTGCTTTCATGACTTCAGGACATCCCAAGGCACTTCAGTCAACTTTTGATGTGTAATTGTGGTCATAATGTCTGGGAACATGGCAACAATTTGTACACAGCAAGATCCCACAAGTAGCAATGAGATAAATGGCCAGATAACCTGATTTGGTGATGTTGTTTGAGGAATAAATGTTAGCCAGGACAATAGTAGCACTTTGCTGCTCTCCTTCAGATGGGGTCTTTTATGCCCATGAGGCAACAGGTGGGGTCTCATTTTAACAGCTCCTCCAGAAGATGGCACCTCCAACAGTGTAGCAACACTGCACTAAACTGTCAGTGCAAATTATGTGGTCACATCGCTGGAGTGAGGTTTAAACCTACAGCCTTCTGACAGAAGTACGGTTGCGACCACTGGATGTGATGCAGAGCCGTGTGTTTCTTGGACAAACATACAACTCGGAATTCTGCTGATGCCTCAGCAAGTTTACCGCCTGAGAAGTTGAATCAGTTTGATTGTTGATCCGATTAGAACTAGTTGACATCAAATCAGGGACATCGTCGGCAAGCTCAGCTGACCTCCGGGGGGGGGGGGAAGAGAAACCGAAGCTCGATCCCATTCCTTCGCAATATGCAGCAGGCCATACTGATAAGCACATGTATGGAATAAGCTGTCGAATTCTCACATGAAGAACGGCCACTCGGGCGAGGGTATGGGAAGCGGTCTTGAAATTCGATTCAATTCACCCGTGAGTTTAAAAAAAAAAGCCGGTTGGGGCACGCGGGTCGGATCCCCAATGTTAGGCGAGTGATTAAACATTTTTTTTAAAATACAGCCGGCCCTCATTCTACGTCAGGTGCGGTGAGTCAGAATAAGACGTGTGTGTGTGTCAAGGCCGCTCTTCAGGCGCCGTGCATAATGTGAGAGAGAGAGACACGCCACATGGTGGCTGCCAGGGCCCGAAACTCGGCTCTTTGGAAACAACTCAGGCCCGAGTTAAAGCCAGCACATGGAAACTCATGACACGTGGGTGCCGACATCTCTCTCCCATCCCCAAGTGTCAGCCCTTCCATGTCCAGCCCCCCACCCACCCCACAAACACATCCCCAGGTGTCAGCCCTTCCATGTCCAGCCCCCCCCCCCAAACACATCCCCAGGTGTCAGCCCGTCCATGTCCAGCTCCCCACCCACCCCACAAACACTCTTCTCCCCCCCGGCACTCACCGTCGGCCGGCTGCTGGAAGTTGACGTAAGCGTAGCCCAGCGAGCGGCGGGTGATCATGTCGCGGCAGACGCGGATGGAGAGGATGGGGCCGGCCGGCGAGAACTTCTCGTACAGCATGGCCTCGGTCACGTCCGGGTGCAGGTCGCCCACGTACAGCGAGGCCATGGGGTAGCTGGGGGCGCTGGGGTTCATGGCGATGGCGGCGGCGAGAGAGGTGGAGACCGAGAGAGAAAATCAACCCGAGGAGCTTTTTTTAAAAAAAACCACTCACTCAACTCACTCGGTGCTGCGGCAGTTGGGAGAGGAAAAAAAGGCCCAACTAGATGGAAGCGGCGCTTCGGGGGGGGAAAAAATTATAGGAGGCGGGCGGGGAACAAATTTTAAAAAAGAGACGAGAAAAAAAAAATCAGATCTCAAGCAGCGGGTCGGGTCTCTCGCTCGGAGGTCCAGGCGGCGGCGGCGTCGAGTGCGGGCCGGGGCCGGGAGGAGGAGGTCCTGCGGCGGGCAGGAGCAGCAGGAGGAGCCGAGGCCCGGTCGGTCGGTGGGTGAGGGGAGGTGAGGGAGTCGGTTTGTGACGATTCCCAGCCACTCGCGGGTCCGTGTTCTTGTCGGCGGCGGTTTCTTCTCAATTTTTTTTTTCCTTATCTTATTTTTCCTCCTTTCGGTTCCGGAGACTTCGGGAGAAAGAATCTTCTCGTCGTAAGACTTTGATTTGTTTTTTTTTAATTTTCCTTTTTTTTTCCTCCTTCTTCTCGTCCCTCCCGCTGCTGGCTGCTTTTTTTTTGGGATTTTTTTTTTTAAATTTTTTTTGGGGGGGTTTTTAAGAGTTTTTTTAAATTTTTTTTTTAAATCATTTATATATAAGAGAGAGAACAGAAAAGTGTGCTGACGGGGAGAGCTCGGGTGGAGCCTGGTGCACACGGACACACACACACACACAGCCGGGGATCGGAGGGTCCCAGCCAGCGGCTCGCCCCTATTTATAGGCGCGCACGCCCCGCCCCATCAACCACCCCCGCGTCGCTTCCGGCGGCGCACGACTCCTCCTTTTCCCGCCCCCCGCCTCTTCACCCTCGCTCCGCCCCGCCCGATCGTCCACACGCGGCACGCCGGCGCGTGCACAGACGTCACAATCGCGCGTCAGTGCGCCTCCTCCGCGCTCGGCCGGAAAGAAAATAGTCCCGACCACTCTGCAAAGTAAACCCCCCCCCCTCCCAACCCCCGTTCAATCATCGCGAGATTTCCAAAAGCCGGCCCTAAGTCGGCGAAGGCAGGTGGTTGCTCTCAGGTGCAGTGCTGGGCAGCGGCTACACACCTGCAATGCCTGGAAGTGGAGCTCAACTATGCACATTAATGCTCCTGGAGGACTCCGTGTTTGTAGAGTGCGAGAGGTTGCAGCCCCTCTTCCATTATTTGAAGGGGCTGCTCCTCGATATTTGGCTGCACTTCAGTCCCACGCTCCTTATCTTTGGTCACCCGGTGCGGAGGAGAGCGGGTAGATCGGAGGACCTCATTGTAGGACTGCTCCTGGGCCTGGCCAAGGTGGCCATTAACTGGGCCAGGCAGCGGGCGGTTGAGGGGGGTCATTCGGCCCGATTGCCTGCCTCTCTTCCGTGGCCATGTTCGCGCCCGGCTGGTCCTGGAGATGGAGCACGCGGTGTCTGCCGGCAAGCTTGAGGCTTTCTGCGACCGGTGGGCACCGCGCGGACTGGAGTGCATCATCACCCCGGCCAATCAAATTTTAATTAAATTTGTTAAGGTTTATTTAAAGTTTTATTAAGTTACAGACAATTTGTTTAATCACCCCACTAATCACCACACCTGTAATGCCTGGAAGTGGAGCTCAACTATGCACATTAATGCTCCTGGAGGAGTCTGTGTTCGCAGAGTGACAAAGGTTGCAACCCTTCTTCCATTATTTGAAGGGGCTGCTCCTCGACTTTTGGCTGCACTTCAGTCCCACGCTCCTGATCTTCGGTCACCTGGCGCAGAGGGGGCAGGCAGGTAGGGCGGCCTCCTCGTAGGACTGCTCCTGGGCCTGGCCAAAGTGGCCATTAACTGGACCAAGGCAGCGGGTGGTCGAGGGGGTCGTTGGGCCCGACTGCTTGCCTCTCTTCTGCGGAGACGTTCGTGCCCAGGTGTCTGTGGAGATGGAGCACGCGGTGTCCGCTGGCACGCTCGAGGCCTTCCGTGACCGGTGGACACTGGAGGGACTGAAGTGCATCATCACGCCCAGGAATACAATTTTAATTTAAGTTGTTGAGATTCTTTTAATGTTTTAGGTTAAGTTACAGTTTTATTGTTTTAACCAGAAGAGTACACATTAATGCTTTGCTCAGATTTATTTACTTAAGAGATATATTTCATATGTTATCTCATATTTGACCCTGAAATGAGCTTCCAACCACATATCCACTCCATAAAGAAAAAAACTTGCATTTATATAGCGCCTTTCACGACCACCGGACGTCCTAAAGTGCTTTACAACCAATTAAGTACTTTTTGAAGTGTAGTCACTGTTGTAATGCGGGAAGCGCGGCAGCCAGTTTCTGCACAGCAAGCTCCCACAAACAGCAATGTGATGATGACCAGATAATCTGTTTTTGTTGTAGTGATCGAGGGATAAATATTGGCCAGGACACTGGGGATAACTCCCCTGCTCTTCTTCGGAATAGTGCTGTGGAATCTTTTATGTCCACCCGAGAGAGCAGACTGGGCCTCGGTTTAACGTCTCATCCGAAAGACAGCGCCTCGCCGGCAGTGCAGCACTGCACTGGAGTGTCAGCCTAGATTTTTTTTTTTGTGCTCAAGTCTCTGGAGCGGGATGAGCTGAGCTTCCGACCACACATCCGCGCCATAACTAAAACCACCTATTTCCACCTCTAACATTGCCCGACTGCCCCGCCTCAGCTCATCTGCTGCTGAAACCCTCATCCATGCCTTTGTTACCTCTAGACTTGACTATTCCAACCCACTCCTGGCTGGCCTCCTACCTTCTACCCTACATAAACTTGAGGTCATCCAAAACTCAGCTGCCTGTGTCCTAACTCTGTCCAAGTCCCGTTCACCCATCACCCCTGTGCTCACTGACCTACATTGGCTTCCGGTTAAGCAACACCTCGTTATTGTCGAAAAGCTAGATTGAATTATTAGTTCATAAAATCTTTCAATTCCCTTTTGCCATACATCAATTTTACTTTTACACACAATTTCCAGATTTATCTATATATAAATGTTTTGTATCTGGCTGAAGCACACAATACTACGGAGGTGGGAGTTGGGTTTTGTGATGGAGTGAATTTGGGGTTGGATAGCGTGGTTGTGAACAGTCTTGTTCAGTCTGAGCTAGTGGCCATGGAAGTGAATGGAATTGGTGGCGAAAATATGGAGTTTGTGGTGTGGGCCAAAGACGATGGCTTTATTTCCCAATGTTTTAAGTGGAGGAAATTGTGGCTCACTCGAGACTCAGGCTCTGATTTTAACTGGGGGCCAGTTTTCAGATGGTGAGTTTTGATGTCAATTCAAAACTCACCAAATGCAGCAAAATGAGCTCCGGGATATTTTAACTTTCCTGTTCCTCCTGGCCCCATAAGGAAATGTAAAAGAAGTATTAAACTTACCTTTTGGATGCTTCCTCACCTCAACCCGGTTCCTTGCTGCATAGGCCTGTCAGAGACTCAGTGACATTTCCTGCTCAGATCGACTATTAAAAATTGGGCTGTGCCTATTTCCACCGGACCAGATTTCTGATTGGTCCCTTTGGAGGACAAGATACACCCAACAGTTTGTCTGGAATGTGTAATTTGATCCTGTCTGGTGTAGAGTAACTGAAGGTCTCTTCAATGTGTAATTTGATCCTGTCTGGTGTAGAGTAACTGAAGGTCTCTTCAATGTGTAATTTGATCCTGTCTGGTGTAGAGTAACTGAAGGTCTCTTCAATGTGTAATTTGATCCTGCCTGGTGCAGAGTAACTGAAGGTCTCTTCAATGTGTAATTTGATCCTGCCTGGTGCAGAGTACCTGAAGGTCTCTTCAATGTGTAATTTGATCCTGCCTGGTGCAGAGTAACTGAAGGTCTCTTCAATGTGTAATTTGATCCTGTCTGGTGTAGAGTGATTGAAGGTCTCTTCAATGTGTAATTTGATCCTGCCTGGTGTAGAGTAACTGAAGGTCTCTTCAATGTGTAATTTGATCCTGTCTGGTGTAGAGTGATTGAAGGTCTCTTCAATGTGTAATTTGATCCTGTCTGGTGTAGAGTGATTGAAGGTCTCTTCAATGTGTAATTTGATCCTGCCTGGTGTAGAGTAACTGAAGGTCTCTTCAATGTGTAATTTGATCCTGTCTGGTGTAGAGTAACTGAAGGTCTCTTCAATGTGTAATTTGATCCTGCCTGGTGTAGAGTGATTGAAGGTCTCTTCAATGTGTAATTTGATCCTGCCTGGTGTAGAGTAACTGAAGGTCTCTTCAATGTGTAATTTGATCCTGCCTGGTGTAGAGTAACTGAAGGTCTCTTCAATGTGTAATTTGATCCTGTCTGGTGTAGAGTAACTGAAGGTCTCTTCAATGTGTAATTTGATCCTGCCTGGTGTAGAGTAACTGAAGGTCTCTTCAATGTGTAATTTGATCCTGTCTGGTGTAGAGTGATTGAAGGTCTCTTCAATGTGTAATTTGATCCTGCCTGGTGTAGAGTAACTGAAGGTCTCTTCAATGTGTAATTTGATCCTGTCTGGTGTAGAGTGATTGAAGGTCTCTTCAATGTGTAATTTGATCCTGTCTGGTGTAGAGTAACTGAAGGTCTCTTCAATGTGTAATTTGATCCTGTCTGGTGTAGAGTAACTGAAGGTCTCTTCAATGTGTAATTTGATCCTGCCTGGTGTAGAGTAACTGAAGGTCTCTTCAATGTGTAATTTGATCCTGTCTGGTGTAGAGTGATTGAAGGTCTCTTCAATGTGTAATTTGATCCTGCCTGGTGCAGAGTAACTGAAGGTCTCTTCAATGTGTAATTTGATCCTGCCTGGTGTAGAGTAACTGAAGGTCTCTTCAATGTGTAATTTGATCCTGCCTGGTGTAGAGTAACTGAAGGTCTCTTCAATGTGTAATTTGATCCTGCCTGGTGCAGAGTAACTGAAGGTCTCTTCAATGTGTAATTTGATCCTGCCTGGTGTAGAGTAACTGAAGGTCTCTTCAATGTGTAATTTGATCCTGTCTGGTGTAGAGTAACTGAAGGTCTCTTCAATGTGTAATTTGATCCTGCCTGGTGTAGAGTAACTGAAGGTCTCTTCAATGTGTAATTTGATCCTGTCTGGTGTAGAGTAACTGAAGGTCTCTTCAATGTGTAATTTGATCCTGTCTGGTGTAGAGTGATTGAAGGTCTCTTCAATGTGTAATTTGATCCTGCCTGGTGTAGAGTAACTGAAGGTCTCTTCAATGTGTAATTTGATCCTGTCTGGTGTAGAGTAACTGAAGGTCTCTTCAATGTGTAATTTGATCCTGTCTGGTGTAGAGTAACTGAAGGTCTCTTCAATGTGTAATTTGATCCTGCCTGGTGTAGAGTAACTGAAGGTCTCTTCAATGTGTAATTTGATCCTGTCTGGTGTAGAGTAACTGAAGGTCTCTTCAATGTGTAATTTGATCCTGTCTGGTGTAGAGTGATTGAAGGTCTCTTCAATGTGTAATTTGATCCTGCCTGGTGTAGAGTAACTGAAGGTCTCTTCAATGTGTAATTTGATCCTGTCTGGTGTAGAGTAACTGAAGGTCTCTTCAATGTGTAATTTGATCCTGTCTGGTGTAGAGTGATTGAAGGTCTCTTCAATGTGTAATTTGATCCTGCCTGGTGTAGAGTAACTGAAGGTCTCTTCAATGTGTAATTTGATCCTGCCTGGTGTAGAGTAACTGAAGGTCTCTTCAATGTGTAATTTGATCCTGCCTGGTGTAGAGTGATTGAAGGTCTCTTCAATGTGTAATTTGATCCTGTCTGGTGTAGAGTAACTGAAGGTCTCTTCAATGTGTAATTTGATCCTGCCTGGTGTAGAGTAACTGAAGGTCTCTTCAATGTGTAATTTGATCCTGTCTGGTGTAGAGTAACTGAAGGTCTCTTCAATGTGTAATTTGATCCTGCCTGGTGTAGAGTAACTGAAGGTCTCTTCAATGTGTAATTTGATCCTGTCTGGTGTAGAGTAACTGAAGGTCTCTTCAATGTGTAATTTGATCCTGTCTGGTGTAGAGTAACTGAAGGTCTCTTCAATGTGTAATTTGATCCTGCCTGGTGTAGAGTAACTGAAGGTCTCTTCAATGTGTAATTTGATCCTGTCTGGTGCAGAGTAACTGAAGGTCTCTTCAATGTGTAATTTGATCCTGCCTGGTGTAGAGTAACTGAAGGTCTCTTCAATGTGTAATTTGATCCTGTCTGGTGTAGAGTAACTGAAGGTCTCTTCAATGTGTAATTTGATCCTGTCTGGTGTAGAGTAACTGAAGGTCTCTTCAATGTGTAATTTGATCCTGCCTGGTGTAGAGTAACTGAAGGTCTCTTCAATGTGTAATTTGATCCTGTCTGGTGTAGAGTAACTGAAGGTCTCTTCAATGTGTAATTTGATCCTGCCTGGTGTAGAGTAACTGAAGGTCTCTTCAATGTGTAATTTGATCCTGCCTGGTGTAGAGTAACTGAAGGTCTCTTCAATGTGTAATTTGATCCTGTCTGGTGTAGAGTAACTGAAGGTCTCTTCAATGTGTAATTTGATCCTGTCTGGTGTAGAGTAACTGAAGGTCTCTTCAATGTGTAATTTGATCCTGTCTGGTGTAGAGTAACTGAAGGTCTCTTCAATGTGTAATTTGATCCTGTCTGGTGTAGAGTGATTGAAGGTCTCTTCAATGTGTAATTTGATCCTGTCTGGTGTAGAGTAACTGAAGGTCTCTTCAATGTGTAATTTGATCCTGCCTGGTGTAGAGTGATTGAAGGTCTCTTCAATGTGTAATTTGATCCTGCCTGGTGTAGAGTAACTGAAGGTCTCTTCAATGTGTAATTTGATCCTGTCTGGTGTAGAGTAACTGAAGGTCTCTTCAATGTGTAATTTGATCCTGTCTGGTGTAGAGTAACTGAAGGTCTCTTCAATGTGTAATTTGATCCTGTCTGGTGTAGAGTAACTGAAGGTCTCTTCAATGTGTAATTTGATCCTGCCTGGTGTAGAGTGATTGAAGGTCTCTTCAATGTGTAATTTGATCCTGCCTGGTGTAGAGTAACTGAAGGTCTCTTCAATGTGTAATTTGATCCTGCCTGGTGTAGAGTAACTGAAGGTCTCTTCAATGTGTAATTTGATCCTGTCTGGTGTAGAGTGATTGAAGGTCTCTTCAATGTGTAATTTGATCCTGTCTGGTGTAGAGTAACTGAAGGTCTCTTCAATGTGTAATTTGATCCTGTCTGGTGTAGAGTGATTGAAGGTCTCTTCAATGTGTAATTTGATCCTGTCTGGTGTAGAGTGATTGATGGTCTCTTCAATGTGTAATTTGATCCTGTCTGGTGTAGAGTAACTGAAGGTCTCTTCAATGTGTAATTTGATCCTGTCTGGTGTAGAGTAACTGAAGGTCTCTTCAATGTGTAATTTGATCCTGCCTGGTGTAGAGTAACTGAAGGTCTCTTCAATGTGTAATTTGATCCTGTCTGGTGTAGAGTAACTGAAGGTCTCTTCAATGTGTAATTTGATCCTGCCTGGTGTAGAGTAACTGAAGGTCTCTTCAATGTGTAATTTGATCCTGCCTGGTGTAGAGTAACTGAAGGTCTCTTCAATGTGTAATTTGATCCTGTCTGGTGTAGAGTAACTGAAGGTCTCTTCAATGTGTAATTTGATCCTGTCTGGTGTAGAGTAACTGAAGGTCTCTTCAATGTGTAATTTGATCCTGTCTGGTGTAGAGTGATTGAAGGTCTCTTCAATGTGTAATTTGATCCTGTCTGGTGTAGAGTGATTGAAGGTCTCTTCAATGTGTAATTTGATCCTGTCTGGTGTAGAGCAACTGAAGGTCTCTTCAATGTGTAATTTGATCCTGCCTGGTGTAGAGTAACTGAAGGTCTCTTCAATGTGTAATTTGATCCTGTCTGGTGTAGAGTGATTGAAGGTCTCTTCAATGTGTAATTTGATCCTGTCTGGTGTAGAGTGATTGAAGGTCTCTTCAATGTGTAATTTGATCCTGTCTGGTGTAGAGTAACTGAAGGTCTCTTCAATGTGTAATTTGATCCTGTCTGGTGTAGAGTAACTGAAGGTCTCTTCAATGTGTAATTTGATCCTGTCTGGTGTAGAGTAACTGAAGGTCTCTTCAATGTGTAATTTGATCCTGTCTGGTGTAGAGTAACTGAAGGTCTCTTCAATGTGTAATTTGATCCTGTCTGGTGTAGAGTGATTGAAGGTCTCTTCAATGTGTAATTTGATCCTGTCTGGTGTAGAGTAACTGAAGGTCTCTTCAATGTGTAATTTGATCCTGCCTGGTGTAGAGTAACTGAAGGTCTCTTCAATGTGTAATTTGATCCTGTCTGGTGTAGAGTAACTGAAGGTCTCTTCAATGTGTAATTTGATCCTGCCTGGTGTAGAGTGATTGAAGGTCTCTTCAATGTGTAATTTGATCCTGTCTGGTGTAGAGTGATTGAAGGTCTCTTCAATGTGTAATTTGATCCTGTCTGGTGTAGAGTGATTGAAGGTCTCTTCAATGTGTAATTTGATCCTGTCTGGTGTAGAGTAACTGAAGGTCTCTTCAATGTGTAATTTGATCCTGTCTGGTGTAGAGTAACTGAAGGTCTCTTCAATGTGTAATTTGATCCTGTCTGGTGTAGAGTAACTGAAGGTCTCTTCAATGTGTAATTTGATCCTGTCTGGTGTAGAGTAACTGAAGGTCTCTTCAATGTGTAATTTGATCCTGTCTGGTGTAGAGTAACTGAAGGTCTCTTCAATGTGTAATTTGATCCTGTCTGGTGTAGAGTGATTGAAGGTCTCTTCAATGTGTAATTTGATCCTGCCTGGTGTAGAGTAACTGAAGGTCTCTTCAATGTGTAATTTGATCCTGTCTGGTGTAGAGTGATTGAAGGTCTCTTCAATGTGTAATTTGATCCTGTCTGGTGTAGAGTAACTGAAGGTCTCTTCAATGTGTAATTTGATCCTGTCTGGTGTAGAGTAACTGAAGGTCTCTTCAATGTGTAATTTGATCCTGCCTGGTGTAGAGTGATTGAAGGTCTCTTCAATGTGTAATTTGATCCTGTCTGGTGTAGAGTGATTGAAGGTCTCTTCAATGTGTAATTTGATCCTGTCTGGTGTAGAGTGATTGAAGGTCTCTTCAATGTGTAATTTGATCCTGTCTGGTGTAGAGTAACTGAAGGTCTCTTCAATGTGTAATTTGATCCTGTCTGGTGTAGAGTAACTGAAGGTCTCTTCAATGTGTAATTTGATCCTGCCTGGTGTAGAGTGATTGAAGGTCTCTTCAATGTGTAATTTGATCCTGCCTGGTGTAGAGTAACTGAAGGTCTCTTCAATGTGTAATTTGATCCAGTGTCAGGCCTTGTTCGGCAGGCTCCAGAGTTCACAGTATTAACACTTTCTGATTTCAGAGAACAGACAGGGCTCACACTCCTGGGTTAGGAGCATGCACAGTGCTCACACTCCCGGATTCAGGTCTTCATCGCTGACAGTCAGACTTCAACTTTTAAACCCTATACTCCTGATTTCACAAGAATGTCAAAAGAAACCTCACAAACCTACTGTTAACATCTTTCCACCATACAGAGAGCATTGTGATTCCGGTGGAAGTGAATGATACCGGGGCTTAAAGTGTTAAATTATGAGGCCATTTTTTATAAACTTGGCTTGTATTCCCTTGAACTTATAAGATTGAGGAGTGATCCAGTCAAGGTGTTTAAGATGTTAAAAGGATTCAATAGGGTAGAGAAACTATTTCCTCTGGTGGGGGGGATACCTGGGATGGCAGGAATGACGTATGAGGAGAGATTGTGTCGATTGGGCTTATACTCACTGGAGTTTAGAAGATTGAGAGGGGATCTCATCGAGACCTATAAAATTCTGTCAGGTCTGGACAGACTAGATGCAGAAAGGATGTTTCTGATGGCCGGGGAGTCCAGAACCAGGGGTCATAGTCTAAGGATAAGGGGTAAGCCATTTAGGACTGAAATGAGGAGGAATTTCTTCACCCAGAGAGTGGTGAACCTGTGGAATTCTCTGCCACAGAGGGCGGTGGAGGCCAGTTCATTAAATATATTCAAGAAAGAGTTGGATATGTTTCTTGAGGCTGAAGGGATCAAGGGATATGGGGAAAAGGCAGGGACAGGGTACTGAATTTGGATGATCAGCCATGATCACATTGAATGGCGGAGCAGGCTCGAAGGGCCGAATGGCCTACTCCTGCTCCTATCTTCTATGTTTCTATGAATCCAGAACAAGGGGCCATAACCTTAAAATTAGAGCTGGGCCTTTCAGGGGTGATGTCAGGAAGCATTTTTTCACACAAAGGGCAGTGAAAATCGAGAACTCTCGCCACAAAACCGCTGTGGATGCTGGGGGTCAATTGGAGCTTTCAAGACTGAGATCGCTAGATTTTTGTTAGGTACGGTTAACAAGGGATAGTGAGCTAAGGCAGGTAAATGGAGGTGAGATACAGATCAGCCATGATCTGTTTGAATAGCCGAGGGGCTGACTGGCCTCTTTCTGTTCATATGTTCCAATGAATGTGACCCCATGAACGAGTGATGCAAGATCATGCGGGGTGCTGTAGCCTTTTCTCTGAGGCTGAATTCGACAAATCCACAGCATTGACTATTTTACATAATTTGAGTTGCAAGGTCGGTTGTGTGAGGCGCATTTCATTCAACGAGAATAGGTGAGGGCGACATTGTTGGAACATAAGAATTAGGAGCAGGAGTAGGCCATACAGCCCCTTGAGCCTGCTCTGCCATTCAATAAGATCATGGCTGATCTTTGACCTCAACTCCACTTTCCTGCCCTATCCCCATATCCCTTAATTCCCCTGGAGTCCAAAAATCTATCAATCTCAGCCTTGAAAAATCTCTATGGAAATAAATGTGCAGGGCTACGGGGATAGAGCAGGGGAATGGGACTGACTGGATTTTTCTACAGAGAGCCAGCACGGACTCGATGGGCCGAATGGCCTCCTTCTGTGCCGTTATGACCCTATGAAGATATTCAACGATTCAGCATCCACAGCCCTCTGGGGCAGAGAATTACAAAGATTCACAACCCTCTGAGTGAAGAAATTCCCCCTCATTTCAGTCTTAAAAGGCCGGCCCCTTATCCTGATACTATGCCCCCTAGTTCTAGACTCTCCAGCCAATGGAAACAACCTCTCAGCATCTACCCTGTCAATCCCCTTCAGAATCTTATGTTTCAATGAGATCACCTCTCATTCTTCTAAACTCCAGAGAGTATACGCCCATTCTACTTAATCTCTTCTCATAGAACAACCCTCTCATCTCAGGAATCAATCTAGTGAACCTTTGTTGCACTGCTGCTAAGGCAAGTATATCCTTAGATAAGGAGACCAAAACTGTGCACAGTACTCCAGGTGTGGTCTCACCAGAGCCCTGTACAATTGTTGTAAGAGTCATAAAAGTTTAAGAAAGTGTAAAGAAGAAAGAAAATACCTTAAAATATTGGTTAAATATTATGGTACAGTATGTATGTACATTTGTTTATTATTGATGCATATTCTAGTATAATATAGTTAATTTACCTGACTGACTTATTGTATTGAGAAACCCCCTCTTGTTCCAATAGTATAGTCTGAGAGACCCCCTTTATTCTTGCTCCAATGGTATAGTCCTTAAGCTTGTCACATGATATATCCAGCCATTTTTACAGTTCAAGCACCACGAGGCTAGGAAAGGTAGACGCTTTGATGGCTGTGGAGCAATACAGTTTTTGACCGTGTTTAAACGTGTTTTACTTTGAAATCCTGTTTGAAATGTATTACAGTAAACAGTTAAAAGACAAAGTTACGTTTTGGAACGTTTTATTTCGACATGCGTCTACTCGTTGCTAAAGGCCTCAAAGCTAAAGTAAAGTGGCTGCATATTGAAAACTACGGAGCACCACTACAATTGTAATAAGACTTCCTTACTCTTGTACTCCAACCGCCTTGCAATAAAGGCCATCATGCCATTTGCCTTCCTAATTGCTTGCTGTACCTGCATGCTAACTCTGTGATTCCTGTACGAGGACACCTAAATCTCTCTGAACACCAACATTTAATAGTTTCTCACCATTTAAAAAAATATTCGGTTTTTCTATTCTTCCTACCAAAGTGAATAACTTCACATTTCCCCACATTGTATTCCATCTGCCACTTTATTACCCACTCACTTAACCTGTCTGAATCCATTTGCAGGCTCTTTGTGTCCTCCTCACATCTTACTTTCCCACCTAGCTTTGTATCATCAGCAAACTTGGATACATTACACTCGGTCCCTTCATCTAAGTCATTAATGTAGATTGTAAACTGCTGAGGCCCACTGATCCTTGCGGCACTCCACTAGTTCCAGCCTGTCAACCTGAAAATGACTCGTTTATCCCTACTCTCTGTTTTCTGTCTGTTAACCAATCCTGTATCCGTGCTACTATATTACCCCCAACCCCATGAGCCCTATCTTGCGCAACAACCTTTTATGTGACACCTTATCGAATGCCTTTTGGAAATCCAAATATACTACATCCACTGGTTCCCTTTATCTACCCTACCTAGTTACATCCTCAAACAACTCTAATAAATTTGTTAAACACGATTTCCCTTTCATAAAACCATGTTGACCCTGCCTAATCATATTATGATTTTCTAAGTGCCCTGTTACCATTTCCTTAATAATGGATTCCAGCATTTTCCTGACAACTGATGTCAGGCTAATGTTTTGTTTCTCCCTCCTTTCTTGAATAGCAGGGTTATATTTGAGTAACATTACATTGGAAAGTGACATCACTAGCAGATTCTTAGCATGCGCTGAGAATGACATCATCATGTCACCCTGTGCATGAGCCGGGCCACATCAAGGGTCGACCAAAAACCAGAAGTACCCACACGGTCGCTAATCACTCCGTCAAACTAAACACTCTGGTGAGAGCTGCGGTGACTGATGAAGCATTGCGTGAGGGTCATGGATTATTGGGTAGAAAGTGGGGGGAATCACCTTTTACATTGCAAAGTGAATAGTGACAGTGTCATGACTGTCAGATTTCGTCCAGTCCAATTGTCACTTGTCGCACACGCACTGGGCTTTATGAGAATTCAACTCACTGCCGTTTATGTTCAAGAGCAGGATCCAGATTTAGGGGGAGAGGAGAGGAAGAACGTGGCGCAGGTTTAAAGGGGGTGGAAGAATGTGATCCAGGTCTAACAGAGGCGGGGGAAGACGTGACCTGTCATTCCATCTGGATTACGTTCTCGCTCTCATCCCCCCCTTTAGACCTGGCTCACGTTCTTCCCCTCCCCTCCCCACTGTTCTCTACGTGCTTCCCCCCGCCACCCCCCACCACAAGTTCCTGGCCTTCTGCTCCCCCCCCCTCGGAATTCCTGGCCTTCTCTCCCCGAGTTCCTGACCTACTCTCCCCCCAAGTTCCTGACCCTCTACCCCCGTGTTCCTGACCTTTACCCCCATGAGTTCCCGTCCTCTCCCTGTTCCGATCTCCTGATCTTCTCCAGTCTAAAAAAAAGAACGGCTGACAACAGGGAGGAAGTGTGGTTCAGGCAGCAGGGCGCAAGCTTGGGTAAGGTGCGTGCGGGGCTCCGGTGCGGGGGCGCACGGCCCCAGAGAGTTCGGTTCAGCTCGTCTCCGTCCCCATACAGGTGCGCACGCGCAAAACGACTCAAACTTCTTTGTGTCAGCAATCACTCCCTAAAAATTGCAAACGGATCCCGATGATGTCGTCAGGATCCAACATGCATATGTTAAAAGGACCATGGGTAGCTGTCCTTTCTGCCTGCGGTGAAAATCCCAGCAGGTTAAGCTCTCAGCGGCTCCAGCTCAGTTACCCACACTGGGGGATTTTAACTGCCCACCCCCTGGGTGTCTGACAAGCAGTCTGACAACACAAAATTGGTTGAGCTGTCAATAGAGCTGATAGAGAGGTAGAGCTGGGTGTCGTTAGTGCAGATGTGGAAGTGAATTCCTGTGTCTGCTAATGATGGTGCCAAGGGACAGCCTGTAGCTGAGGAAGAGGAGAGGGCCAAGGATCAATCCTTGGGGAACCCTGGAGGTCGCAGTGTAAGGTGGGGGGAGAAAGTTTTGCTGGAGATCAGGTAGGCAAGAATGGAATCAAGCGAGGGCTATCCCACTAAGCTGAACAACAGAGGACAGGAGTTGAAGGAAGAGAGTGTGGTCCACCATGTCAAAGGCTGAAAAGACATCAAGGAGGGATAATGCACCACCATCAGTGTCACAATGTCATTTGTGACTTTTGTTTGGGCCCTTTTTTTGCTGTGGCAGGGACGGAAACCTGATTAAAGAGATTCAAACATGGATTGCGTGAAAAATGGGCACAGATTTGGAAGGCAATAACATGTTCAAGGACTGGAGAGGAAAGGGAGGTTGAGATGGGGTGGTAGTATGGAAGGACAGGGGATGAGGGTGGTTTTTTTAAGGGGTGGGGGGGCGGGTGATGGCGGTTTTGAAAAGGGGAGCACAGTATCTGAGGAGATGGAACCATTTACAATGTCAGCTAGCATGGGGCCCAGGAGGGGAAGTTGGGTAGTCAGCTTCCAACTTCAGATGCACCTTTGATGTGAAACAAACAAGTCAGAAACCACAAATGAAAAGCAAAAACTGGAATGAGATTGAAATCTGAAACAAAATCAGAAAATGCAGGAAACACACTGCATCTGACCAAGAGAACGTTGGAACTTACTGCATCTTTCAGAGCTTTGCAGATGCATGCTCTCAGTGCTGGTTCTTACTACACTGCCAGACATACTATGCAGCAGGAACAGGAAATAGTCAAGAAGCAGCATCCTTTTAACGGCCTACCTGAAAATCTAAGTCTCAAAGATCCAAAAGCAATTCTTCCTAGAATAATATCTGCTGTTATATCAACAGTATTGTGTCTGTGTCAGTGCCAGGAAACAAAGATAGAGTTTTTTTTAGTTCCACAGTCTTCTGTGAATAGCTTCTCCGTTTAGTTATTCATCAAAAGAGAAATATAAATTTAAAAAAGCTACTGAAATTAAGAGGCAAGCGCATCATATATTGGGATAGATGTCAGATTTGACTCCCACATTGATACCTGGTGTTGCAGTAAAAGCAGTTTGGAACCGTCTCTCTGTATTCCCTCCAAGAACCATGATTTTCTTGCTGAATTCAGGACCATGAGAATCATTTAAGAGCTTCCTCCCATATCTTCTGGAAAAACTCCTGGGAATGAAATGGATAAAAATTTGCAGGATTGCTTCATGAGTAGAGGTAATTGAAACTGATCTCTGCAATCTCTGTTCCTGTGAGAAAATTGTCATTTCCGGATGGAGTGTGTTGCAAATATGTCCATTTCCCAATAACCATGATTGGGATAGAAAATCAGTAACGTCCAAATACAGTGACCATTCATGGGGTTATACAGCAGTGTGACTTACTGAGCCAGCTATCACTTTGCTCACTCTAGTCAGGTATTGAATAAAGAGCTATACTATGGGGGTGAAATTGGGTATTGCCCTGTTTGGGGCATTAGTGTTTCTAAACTTTTCAAAAATTCAGTTTTGCGCTCCAGGAAGGAAGTGGAGTGCTAAATCAAGCGCTCCACTTCCTTTTTGGAGTGCAATCGGCAGCAGGCGGGGCGCCGCGTTCAAAGGCTCCTTCCCTCCCTTAAAGGGAAGGGCCATCGCTGCAGGCTCTGCAATATAAAAAGTACCTACCTGGACCACCAAGGCAGCCATGATCCCCCGCGATCAGCCTGGCACTCAAGCAGAGTACCGGGCTGATCGATCACGGCCAGGACAGGAACCCACAAAAAAAACTTCAACAGGAAAGGTAAGTTTTTTTTTTCACTTACCTCGGCCACCTCGCCTTTAATCATCACCCCCGAAGTGGCCGGCTGCTCGATGCATGCCTCCTGCAGCTGTTGGTGTTGTCGACCGGCGCTGCTGTAGGGGGCGAAAGTCAATTTCGGGTTCAGGGCGCTATTGGGGTGATGACATCACGATCTCCGGGCGAAGGAAATTGGGGCGCAACGCTGTAGCGCCGCCGCAAAACTCCCCCCGAATATGGCGGGAGGTGATGTCAGTGCCGTGCCCGGTCGCAAAGCCATTTGCGCCCCGTTAGCACCCCCGGGGGTGCTAACGGGAGGTGCAAAGGCCCCCAATTTCTTGCCCTATGTGTTTTAGCATTAGCACCCAATCTGAACAACATTATTACAGATAACATGAGAAAAAAATTCTCATGCACAGATTGGTTGCCGATTATGTTCTGAATATGCTTCAGAACTAGATATACTAATCTCAATTCTAGGCTGTTCATATGCCATTGGGGCTCTTGCTTAGTCTAAAGGCTCTGAACCCAATTTCTCTGCAACTGAGCCCGCAGCCCCAACTCTCCCTCCCCCCCCACCCAAAAAAACCTGCTGGAGAAGAATTCATCACCAATGTGCAGAGTGGTGCTGAAGGTTTTGTAATTTTCATCCTGGGGCCTTATGTTCTTGAGCCCACCAGAAAGTCCAAAAGGTCTGGTCTATTTTTACTGTGATTTTGAAAGAAGCTGAAAATATGATTGAGAGAAGTTTGAGTTGAAGTGGCCGAATACACAATCACAGGCCGCAGTCATGGCTGTAGCCATGAGTCACAGAACACAGAAAAAAATGTTCAACAGTAAGTTAGCAATTTAGCATTCTTTTGCAATGTTGGAAATCGGCCTGGGATACGATACAAACCTTAGGCCTGTCTGAAATGAATCACCTGGAACCTGAGATCCTTCGGAGTTTCCATTTATAACATCTCGATGTTAAGAAGAAACGTTAGCTCCAGAAATGTAGCAAACAGGTAGTGGACAGTGATGCCTGGGAACCTTGGGAAGAGGAGCTGCTGAGATACTTGGCTAAGGATAGGCAGATGTGCAAATGCTAAAGTTTAAAAAATGCAGCAAAGGAACTTCACAAGAATTTAGAGTGCTAATGTTAGTTTGAACGGATTACCTTACATTGGTAACTTTTCCCTTGAAAGTGAATTTCCTTTGTTGTGTAGACATACTTGCTTTCAGATAAGCACAATCAGGGGCTTCTGCAGTTGACCAATCGCCTGGGGAGACTGTCTGAATTATTTGAGATAGTGTCGCCTTTTAAGTTTGTAATCTATCCTTCCTCTTCACTCTTGAAATTCTTTCAGTTTATTTTATAGAAGTTAAAATTAACCAGAATTCAAGATTTTCAGGGACTCCTCTAGAAATGCACCATCAATTTTATGCCTTTGACATTTGGATTTCCCCTTCAGGTTTTCATGTACCTTTTCCCCCCATGATACAAGAGAAGGAATGTTGTGTATACTTTCCACTTAAGTTATAAAGCTCATGTTAATACTGTATTTGTTTTCACATGTCAGGGCCATTCTTAAGGTGTCAGCTTTTGCTAACTTTCTAAGTTGGCATGTATGCATCTGTAGGGTTTGTGCAGTTCTGTTCATCCAGTGACCTTTGTGTCACAGTTATCTAAGGTGATGAGAGGGTCAAGATATTTAAAAGTCAGTTCATCCTTCAAGATTAACTTGAAATATACGTTGAAGTGATGAGATCGACATGTCTTGTTTTGTCATCAGTGATTCCATTCAACGACAAAAATTTGCATTTATCTAGCGCCTTTAACGTAGAAAAATGTCACAAAGCATTTAACAAAGGCGTAATCAGAAATAAATGGATGGCAACAACAATAAGTTGCATTTATATAGCGCCTTTAACATAGTAAAACATCCCAAAGCGCTTCACAAGCGTTATTAAAGAAAATTTGGCACTAAGCCACATAAGGAGACATTAGGACACATGACCAAAAGAGGCAAGTTTTAAGGAGTGTCTTAAAGGAGGATAGAGTGGTGGAGAGGTTTAGGGATGGAATTCCAGAGCTTAGGGTCTAGGCAGCTGGAGGAGGTTACAGCGATAGGGAGGGGCAAGGCCATGGAGGGATTTGAAAACAAGGATGAGAATTTTAAACTCGAGGCGTTGCCGGACCGGGAGCCAATGTAGGTCAGTGAGCACAGGGGTGATGGGTGAACGGGACTTGGTGCGAGTTAGGATATAGGCAGCAGAGTTTTGGGTATGCTCAAGTTTATGTTGGGTGGAATGTGGGAGGCCGGCCAGGAAAGCATTGGAATAGTGAAGTCTAAAGGTAAAAAAAGCATGGATGAGGGTTTCAGCAGCAGATGAGCTGAGGCAGGAGCGGAGTCGGACAATATTACGGAGGTGGAAGTAGGCGGTCTTGGTGATGGAGTGGATATATAGTCAAAAGCACATCTTGGGGTCAAATACAACACCAAGGTTGCGAATGGTCTGAATCAGCCTCAAACAGTTGCCAGGGAGAGGTATGACATCTGTGGCTAGGAAACAGAGTTTGTGGCGGGGACCGAAGACAATGGCTTCAGTCTTCCTAATATTTAGTTGGAGGGAATTTCTGCTCATCCAGTACTGGATGTCGGACAAGCAGCGTGGGAAATCGGATACAGTAGAGGGGTCAGGAGAGGTGGTGGTGAGGTAGCCAGTGTACATGTGGAACCTGATGTTGTGTTTTCGGATGATGTCGCCAAGGGGCAGCATGTAGATGAGAAATAGAGGGGGGGGGTGGTGCAAGGATAGAAACCTGGGAGACTCCAGGGTATGGGTGTGGGAACAGGAAGTGAAGCCATTGCAGGTGACTCTCTGGCTACAATTGGATAGCCAAGCCAAAGAAAGAGATATTAGCGGGGTGATCAAAATCTTGGTCAAAGAGGTAGGTTTTAAGGAGGAGGGGTGTTAGATCCGTGATTCTTTAAATAGGATGTTTCCCCAAGAACTACACGGAGACGGTAACTTAACAATCAACAGGTATTTACTGGAGTAGAGTAGTCTCAAGACTGAAGTACAGAAGCCTGCTCCGGCCTCATATACAGGTGTGGTCACTGCCGGTACTACAGTATACAGGAGCTGTAAAACAGTTCTCTCTTAAAGGTACATACACAACAATTCCTCCCCTTTTAGATTAACAGTACCCATAACATTCAAATAACAATTAACACTTTAACATGCACATTAAACAGAAATAGTCCATTTATAAATTCAGTCTTTGGGGCGGTTTCCTGATCCTTTCTGGATAGCGCCTTTCCTGAGGTTCTTGTTCTTGGTGCGGAGGGGATTCTGGCCCCTTTCCATCGGTTCCCACTGCTACTGTTTCTGAGGTAGATGCTGCCAGTATGTCGGGTTCATTCCCAGGTACGCGAGACATGGGGTTGACTCGTTCCTGTGACGCTAAGATCTGGTCGACGTGGCGTCTCACAATGTTCTCCCCGACATCCACTGTGTACATTAATGGCCTCTGCCGTGTGCATATCGTTCCGGGTTGCCATTTCTCTGTTCGGTAATCACGGGCCAAGACTGGTTGTCCTACATTGAAGCTCCTTGTCGGCTTCTCATTGATGTGCTGGAATTGTTTATCCTCAACATTTCTTCGAACATTTGGTCTGAGCAAATCCAGACGAGATCTCAACCTTCGGTTAAAGAACATCATGGCCGGGGTCTGGTTGGTGATTGTATGTGTCGCATTTCTGTAGGCTAACAGGAAATTGTCCACCTTATGTTGCAGTGGAATGTCGTCATCGCACATGGCCCTTACTGCTTTTTTAAAGGTTTGTACAAACCTCTCAGCCAATCCATTGATGGCTGGATGATACGGAGTGGAGGTGTAATGCCTTACCCCATTTCTTTTCATAAATCTTCGAAACTCTTCGGACACAAACTGTGGTCCGTTAACAGAGCAAATCTGCTCTGGCAAGCCGTTCCTGGCAAAGATGGTCCGTAGGACTGCAATAGTTTTCTCCGTGGTGGTGGAGGACATTTGGATCACCTCAGGCCATTTCGAGTGCGCATCCACAGCTATTAAGAACATTGAGTCCATGAATGGACCAGCAAAGTCAATATGCACCCGTTGCCATGGAGAGGAGGGCCACTCCCAAGGGTGTAGAGGGGCATGTGGTGGTGCATTTCGGACCTTCTGGCATCCTGAGCAGCTCTTAGTTAGGTCCTCGATTTGTTGATCAATCCCCGGCCACAACACATAAGCCCTAGCAAGGCTTTTCATTTTCACCCCTCCCAGATGACCCTCGTGAAGCTCATTTAGCACTCTCTCCCTTAACTTGGGTGGAATTACCACTCGGGATCCACACATCACTGTCCCCTGGCATACTGACAGCTGTTCTCTTCTGGATGAGAATGCTGGCAACAGTGGGTCGCCATGTGTTGGCCATCCCCTCACCGTCAAATCATATACCCGAGACAGTGTCGGATCATTGCGGGTCTCTATATCTGCGTTAGTTACTGGCAATCGTTCAATTATTGACGAATAAAATATCTCGATAGGGTCCACTGCTGGTGCTTCCTCCACAGTAGGCAGTGGCAAACGTGATAGTCCATCAGCATTTCCGTGCTGTTTCGTGCCTTTATATTTTATTTCATATTGGTTCGCCCCTAGAAAAAGGGGCCATCTTTGTAACCGTTGTGCAGTCATTACCGGAACGCCCTTCTTTGGATTAAAGATGGAGACAAGTGGTTGGTGGTCAGTCAGCAAGGTGAACTTCTGTCCATGCAGATAGTGGTTGAATTTTTTTACTCCCCATACTAGGCTGAGGGCCTCCCTGTCAATCTGGGCGTAGTTGCGCTCGGCTGAGGTTAGTGACCGAGACGCAAAGGCTACTGGCCTCTCCAACCCGTCCGGGAATTTGTGCGACAACACCGCTCCAATATCATAGGGTGATGCATCATATGCCAACCGGATTGGTAGTGCTGGGTTGAAATGGGCCAACACCTCTTTTGATGTGATCAAATCTTTGCACTTCTGGAAAGCTCGTTTACATTCGTCATTCCACTTCCATAGTACCCCCGTTTGCAGTAGGGTATTCAGTGGGTGTACTACTGTAGACAAATTTGGTTAGAACTTATGGTAGTAGTTCACCAATCCGAGGAACAACCTCAGTTGTGACACATTTTCCAGTGCTGGAGCCTTGACTACTGCCTCAATCTTTTCAGGGGACTTATGTAACTTCTCTTCATCAATAATGTGGCCACAATACGAGATCTGCTTCTGGAAAAACTCGCACTTGTGGCGATTAGCTCGTAGCCCATATTCCTTTAATCTAGCGAGCACCTTCTCCAGCTTGGCGAGGTGCTCACTGTCATTTTCGCCCGTGACCAGGATGTCGTCCAAATAACACTGGGTCCCTGGAATTCCTTGCAGGACTTGATCCATTGCCCTTTGCCAAATAGCTGGAGCCGATGCTACCCCGAAAATCAGTCGGTTGTATTGATAGAGACCTTTATGAGTGTTGATCGTGAGGTATTGTTTCGAGGCTTCTTCTACCTCCATTTGCAAATACGCCTGGGCCAGATCAATTTTGGTGAAGCGTTTACCCCCAGATAGCGAGGCGAAAATATCCTCAATCCGTGGAAGCGGATATTGTACCGTGTGAAGGACTGGGTTCACTGTCACCTTAAAATCCTCACAGATGCAGACCTTCTTTGGTTCCCCAGGTGTATTACTCAACAACCTCTTCATTACAGGGACGATGGGTGTAGCCCACTCGCGCCAGTCTACTTTGGACAGTACTCCTGAACGTTCCAACCCTTCCAGCTCTGCTTCAACGGCTGGTCGGATCGCATAAGGCACCGGTCTGGCCTTAAAAAGCTTTGGACTTGCATTTTCCTCTATTTTAATCGTTGCTGTTATGCCTTTTAGTGTTCCGAGTCCCTCCTGGAACACTTCTTGTGCGTCAGTTAGCATTTTTGACAGTCGTCCAGGTGTGGCGTCGTTATCCTTTTTGGCCTCAACCTTCAGTGCCTGTATGGAATGCCAATCTAGTTGTATCTTCCGGATCCATTCACGTCCTAGTAGTGGTGGTCCTCCATCTGGCAATACATATAGGTCCATTTTAGGTATTTCCTGGCCTTTGTATATCACTTTCACCCTTATTTTTCCTTTGGGGTAGACTTTTTGCCCCGTGTACGTCTTCAAGACAATCTCTGTAGCTTCCAAGGGTATATGTGGAAATAGTCGCTTGTAGTCCCTTTGGTTTATGACTGTTAGGGCTGATCCAGTGTCCAATTCCATTTTCACTTGGACTCCGTCTATCTTGAGTGTGACCCAGATAGTCTGATGATCCTCCATTTTGGTTACCTTATGTAGTTTCAGACAACCCAGCTCCTTGCTTCCGGAGTCTGTATCACTTCCCTGTTCGTCTGAACTACTGTCCATCACCTTATGTACCTTTTTGTACTTCTCCTGTGGAGATTTCCTGCTGTTGGTTTTCTTCCCTGACCTGCAGACTCTTGCTATGTGTCCTGTCTTTCCACACTGTCTGCACACTTGGTCCTTGAACCAACAATCCTTCTGATCGTGTGTCGTTCTGCCGCAGCGATAACACTTCTCTGCTCCATATGACATGTCATTGGTGCCGTATTCTTGCGGCCTCCGTTGTATCTCTGCAGCGCCCCGTGCGGCTGCTTCGTGTGATACTGCCATGTTGAAAGCCTTGTCCAGCGTAAGATCCTTTTCTGATAGAAGCCGTTTCTAGGTTCCTTCACTTTGAAGCCCACACACAAACTTGTCCCTTAATGTATCTGATAGACCCGCTCCAAACTGGAAGTGTTTCGATAACTTGCGCAGTTCCGTTAAGTACTCAGCATTACTTTCGTCTTTATGCTGGTTCCTTTTGTGGAACTTAAATCTTTCTGCTATCAGCAGCGGTGTGGGGCTTAAGTGGTCCTGTAGGATTTCTACTATGCTTTCGAAATTCTTCTCCACGGGCTTCTCTAGGGTTATCAGGTTTCGCAGTAAGCCATAAAAGTTTTTGCACCCATGGAATTTAACAAAACCAGTGCTTTCCTAGCGTCTGGCACTTCATTCGCCCTGCCGTACACCTCAATGCGTTCCACATATGTTGCCCAATCTTCGACTTCATTGTTGAACGCCGTGATACTGCCACTCTTCGCCAGCCCTGGGTGTATTTTAACTGTCTAAATGGCGTCTCCCGCGCTCTCCCTTCTTCTCCGCTGGAACAAAATGGCGTCTCCTGCGCTTTCCTTCCTTCCTGCGCTCGCCCTTCTTCTCCGCTGCGGCTTCTAAAAATTGCGTCTCCCGCGCTCTCCCTTCTTCTCCGCGGCTCGCTGGCGTCTCCCGCGCTCTCCCTTCTGCTCCCCGCGGACACGGTTCAGCCCTTGAGCCCTGGCTGTGCTCTGCGCGTTCTCCTGTGCGCCTTTCCCGTTGCCGTCGCTCGGTCCTGAACCCGGCTGCTGCTTTACCCTCTCTCTCTGCTCGTTTGTCCTCGACGCCGCTCGGTCGTTTAACCCCCGGCCGCGCCCTGTGCGCTTCACCCTCTCTTTTACCCCGTCGACGCTGCTCGGCTTTTCTACGCCATCGGTCGACTCCCGCCGCCGCTGTCCGGGAAGGGTGTGCGCTGCACCTGTTGCCAGTCTGTTGCTGGATTGTCGTGGCTGGGGAACCAAGCCTGGCTCTCAACAGCCACTCCTGCAATGTTGACTTGCTGCCGCATGACTGGGTGGTTGCTTGTGGTCGACGCCCGTGCTTCTGGCCTCGACTTTTTCCACTGTCCTCCCGGAGCGACTCCTCGACGGGAAATGCAGAGTTGCAGGCAGATTCGAATCAACCTCGTCGCCACTGTTGGATCCGTGATTCTTTAAATAGGATGTTTCCCCAAGAACTACACGGAGACGGTAACTTAACAATCAACAGGTGTTTACTGGAGTAGAGTATTCTCAAGACTGAAGTACAGACGCCTGCTCCGGCTTTATATACAGGTGTGGTCACTGCCGGTACCACAGTATACAGGAGCTGTAAAACAGTTCTCTCTTAAAAGGTACATACACAACAAGGGGTACAGAGGTGGAAGGGCTTAGACAGGGAATTCCAGGCTGCTGAAAACATGGCTGCCAAAGGTGGGGCAAAGGGACCAGATGCACAGACCAGAGTTGAAGGAACAGAGAATTTGGTGAAGTTATAAGGCCAGAAGAAATTACAGAGGGGCCAGGCTATGTCGTTATTTAAACACAAGGATGAGAATTTTAAACTGGAGGCGTTGGAGATTTGGGAGCCAATGTAGATCAGCAGGACAGGTGTAATGGATGAGTGGGATTTCATGAAGGATAGGATATGGGCAGCAGAGTTTTGGATGAGCTAAAGTTTACAGAGGGTGGAGGGTGGGAGGCCCACCAGGAGAGCATTAGAATAGTCAAAGGCAAAATACTGTGGATGCTGGAAATCTGAAATATAAACAGAAAATGCTGGAAATACTCAGCAAGCCAGGCAGGTGGAGAGAGAAACAGAGTTAACGTTTCAGGTTGGTCACCAATTATAATAGCAAAGTTTGGAGCTAACAAAGGCATCGATGTCAGTCCAAATTTCTTGGAATGATTCAGCTTGTTCAATAGACCAGGAGACTGAGCTTTAGATTCTTTTGTCACAGATCAATATCATCTGCAAATCTCATTTGTCATTGGTCATCCATGAATAGCTACACCACCTTTGTAATTGTCAATTGCTTTCTCTATAAAGGTATTCAAACAGGTTCAACAGGTTAAAGTGAAAGCAAGCAATCCTGTCTCTCTCAATCATCTGTTCTGTAAAACGAAAGCAAAAGGCTCTGTATGCTGGAAATCGGAAATAAAACCAGAAAATGCTGGAAAGCACCTAGCAGGTCAGGCAGCATCTGTGGAGAGAGAAACAGTTTCAGGTCTTTCATCAAAACTGGAGGACGTTAGAGATGAACTGTGTTTAAGCAAGTACAGAGCCAGGGAAAAGGTGGGGGTGAATGAACAAAAGGAAAGGCTTGTGATAGGGTGGAGGGCAGGAGTAATTAAATGACAAAAGAGATTATGGTGCAAGGCAAAAGGAGGTGGTAACGGGACAAAAGATGGGTCTAGAGGAACTATAAATGGTTACAGCAGAATAGCAGAGGGGGGAGGGAAGCATGGAAATTCTGGAAAAAAGGAAAGGCTCACGTGGCCTGGGAATGTGGTGGAGAAAGATGGGTACACCCCAGGGGTGCGCACCACCTCACTGGCCGTGTACCGATATGGGATCCCCACCCCAAGCACCAGCCCACACCTCTTCCACTCCCAATGGCTCTGGTGGAGCCATCCTCCATTATGAGCACCTTCTGTCGAGAAAAGGGAGCGGTGGTTAAGATCCAAATTTTTCAACTCGATGTTAAGGCCAGAAGGCTGTAAAGTGCCTAATAGAAAGATGAGGTGCTGTTCCTTGAGCTTGCGTTGAGTATCATTGGAACAATGTAAGAAAGACTCGCATTTATATAGCGCTTTTCAGGACGTCTCAAAGCGCTTTACAACCAATGAAGTACTTTTGAAGTGTAGTCACTGTTGTAAGGTAGGAAACGTGGCAACCAATTTGTGCACAGCAAGCTCCCACAAACAGCAATGTGATAATGACCAGATAATCTGTTTTAATTATGTTGATTAAGGGATAAATATTGGCCAGGACACCAGGGATAACTCCCTTGCTCTTCTTCGATATAGTGCTATGTGAACCAGATTCTAGAACGATCCCAGTGGATTGGAAGGTAGCAAATGTAACCCCGCTGTTCAAGAAAGGAGGGAGAGAGAAAACAGGCTAACTGGCCTGTAGTTCCCTGACATCAGTTGTCAGGAAAATGCTGGAATCCATTATTAAGGAAATGGTAACAGGGCACTTAGAAAATCATAATACAGTATGATCAGGCAGAGTCAACATGGCTTTATGAAAGGGAAATCGTGTTTGACAAATTTATTAGTTGTTTGAAGATGTAACTAGCAGGGTGATAAAGGGGAACCAGTGGATGTAGTATATTTGGATTTCCAAAAGGTATTTGATAAGGTGCCACATAAAAGGTTGTAACACAAGATAAGGACTCATGGGATTGTGGGTAATATATTAGCATGGATAGAGAATTGGTTAACAGATAGAAAACAGAGAGTAGAGATAAACGGGTCATTTTTAGGTTGGCAGGCTGTAACTAGCGGGGTGTCGCAAGGATCAGTGCTTGGGGGCACAGCTGTGGCCCAGTAGGTAGCAATCTCACCTGAGTCAGAAGGTTCTGGGTTCAATTCCCACTCCCAAGTCCCAATCTAGGTTGACACTGCAGTGCAGTGCTGAGGGAGTGCTGTACTTCAGATGCAACGTTAAACTGAGGCCTCGTCTGCCCTCTCAGGTGAATGTAAAAGATCCCATGGCACTATTTCAAAGAAGAGGAGAGTTATCCCCGGTGTCCTGGCCAATACTTATCCCGCAATCAACATCACAAACAGATTATCTGGTCATTATCACATTGCTGTTTGTGGGAGCTTGCTGTGCCCAAATTGGCTGCCGAGTTTCCTACATTAAAATAGTGACTACGCATCAAAAAAAGTACTTCATTGGCTGTGAAGCGCTTTGGGATGTCCTGAGATTGTGAAAGGCGCTATATAAATGTATGTCTTTTTTAAAATTTACAATCTATATTGATGACTTAGGTGAAGGGACTGAGTGTAATGTATCAAATTTTGCTGACGATACAAAGTTAGGTGGGAAAGTAAGCTGTGAGGAGGACACAGAGCCTCCAAAGGGATATAGACAGGTTAAGTGAGTGGGCAATAAGGTGTCAGCTGGAGTATAATGTGGAAAATGTGAGGTTATTCACTTTGGTAGGAAGAATAGAAAAACAGAATCTTTTTTAAATGGTGAGAAACTATGAAATGTTGGTGTTCAGAGAGATTTAGGTGTCCTCGTACAGGAAACACAGAGATAGCATTCAGGTACAGCAAGCAATTAGGAAGGCAAATGGCATGTTGGCCTTTATTGCAAGGGGGTTATAGAATCATAGAATGGTTACAACACAGAAGACGACCATTCTGCCCGTCGAGCCCATGCCGGCTCTCTGCAAGAGCACTTCAGCTAATCCCACTCCACTGCCCTTTCCCCGTAGCCCTGCAAATTTCTTTCCTTCATATTCTTATCAAACTCCCTTTTGAAAGCCATGATTGAATCTGCCTCCACCACCCTTTCAGGCAGTGCATTCCAGATCTTAACTACTCGCTGCATTAAAAAGTTTGTTTTTTAAACGTTGTCTTTAGTTCTTTTGCCAATCACCTTAAATCTGTGTCCTCTGGTTCTCCACCCGTCTGCCAATGGGAACAATTTCCCTCTATCTACTCTGTCCAGACCCTTCATGATAATCTATCAAATCTCCTCTCAATCTTCTCTGCTCCAAGGAGAACAACTCCAGCTTCTCCAGTCTATCAATGTAACTGAAGTCCCTCATTCCTGGAATCATTCTCAAAAAGCTTGACACCATCCAGGACAAAGCAGCCCACTTGATTGGCACCCCAGCCACCACCTTAAACATTCACTCCCTCCACCACTAGCGTACCGTGGCTGCAGTGTGTACCATCTACAAGATGCACTGCAGCAATTCGCCAAGGCTTCTTCGGCAGCACCTCCCAAACCCGTGACCTCTTCCACCTAGAAGGACAAGGGCAGCAGGCACATGGGAACACAATTACCTCCAAGTTCCCCTCCAAGTCACACACCATCCTGACTTGGACATATATCACTGTTCCTTCATCGTCACTGGGTCAAAATCCTGGAACTCCCTCTCCAACAACACTGTGGGAGTACCTTCACCACACGGACGGCCTTGCCAGAAACGCCCACATCCCATAAACAAATAACAAAAAAAATCTTTTCTGCACCCTCTAAGGCCTTCACATCCTTCTTACAGTATGATGCCCAGAATTGACACACTACTCCAGTTGGGGCCAAACCAGTGTTTTATACAGGTTCATAATTTCCACACTTTTGTACTCCTATACCTTTATTCATGAAGCCCAGTTTCCCGTAAGCCTTTTTAACTGCTTTCTCAGCCTGCCCTTCCATCTTCAATGATTTGTGCACGCATACCCCCATGTCTGTTCGTACACCCCCTTCAGGATTGTACCCTTTACTTTATGCGTCCTCTCCTCATTCTACCAAAATGTATCACTTCACACTTTTCTGCGTTAAATTTCATCTGCCACGTGGCCACCCATTTTACCAGCCAGTCTATGTCTTCTTGATGTCTATCACTATCCTCCTCACTGTTCACTATACTTCCAAGTTTTGTGTCATCTGCAAATTTTGAAATTGTGCCCTGTACACCAAAGTCCAAGTCATTAATATATATCAAGAAAAGCAGTCATCCTAGAACTGTCCCCTGGGGAACACCACTGTGTACCTTCCTCCAGTCCGAAAAACAACTGTCCACCACTACTCTTGTTCCCTATCACTTAGCCAATTCCATATCCATGCTGCCACTGTCCCTTTTATTCCATGGGCTTCAAATTTGCTGGCAAGCCTATTGTGTGGCACTTCGTCGAACACCTTTTAGAAATCCATGTACACTGCGTCAACTGCATTATTCGCATCAACCCTCTGTTACCTCAAAGAACTCAATCAAGTTTGTTAAACACAATTTGCCTTTAACAAATCCGTGCTGGCTTTCCTTAATTCATCCACACTTGTCCAGGTGACTGTTAATTTTGTCCCTGATTACTGTTTCTAAAAGCTTCCCCACTACCGAGGTCAAACTGACTGGCCTGTAGTTGCTAGGTTTATCTTTACATCCTTTTTTGAACAATGGTGTATCATTTGCAATTCTCTAGTCCTCTGGCACCACCCCCGTATCCAAGGAGGATTGAAATATTATTATGTCCGTGTATGATTGAGACACGGACAGCAGGAGTTGAACAAAACAAGTCTTTACTGAAAGGAGTCAATCGGGAAAACTGAAACTACAGAGGCTTACTAGCGCCTTTTTATACAGGGGTGGTGACTGCCGGTACTGCAGTCTGAGACCAGTTATTCTCTTAAAGGTACATACACAACAATTCCTCCCCTTTTAGATAAACAGTACATAACATTCATTTAACAACTAAATGATAACTAATTACAATCACAATTACGGTTGCTAGATACATTGGTTAAGTTTAAGCAATTATAAGTTCAGTCTTTGAGGAGGCTTCCTGATTCTGTCTGGATAACGCCTCTTTGGGGTATCAGGTTCCTCTGGCAAGGTTGAGTCGGGATCAATATCGTTGTTTGGTTCATCTGCTTCCAATATCACCGATTCTGCGGTAGCTGCAATTGGTACGTCGATTTCCTTACCAGGTGTATCAGATCGTGGTGTGGAGTTGACGTTTTCCAGTGACTCTAGAATCTGGTCAGCATGGCGTCTTACAATGCTCTCTCCAACGTCCACGGTATACATGAGAGGTCCTTGCCGTGTACAAATCGTTCCTGGCTGCCATTTCTCAGTGCGGTAGTCCCGGGCCAAAACTGGTTGACCTATTTTAAAACTCCTGGTCGGCCTTTCATTCATATTCTGAAACTGCCTGTTCTCCACATCTCTTCTGACATTTGGCTTAACCAAATCCAAGCGGCATCGTAGTCTTCGATTGAAGAACATCATGGCTGGAGTTTGGTTGGTAACCGCATGTGTCGCATTCCGGTAGGCAAACGAGAAGTTGTCCACCTTGTGTTGTAGGGGTATATCTTCATTACACATTGCCTTGATAGCCTTCTTGAATGTTTGGACAAACCTCTCGGCCAATCCATTAGTGGCTGGATGATATGGGGCAGATGTGTAATGCTTAACACCATTGTTCTTTAAGAACCTCCGGAACTCTTCAGACACAAACTGTGGTCCATTGTCAGAGCAAATCTGTTCAGGCAGCCCATTCCTGGTGAATATGGTTCGTAAAACTGTGATAGTTTTTTCCGTGGTGGTTGAGGACATTTTTATTACCTCTGGCCACTTTGAATGTGCATCCACCGCAATTAAAAACATCGAGTCCATGAAGGGACCAGCAAAATCAATGTGCACCCTTTGCCATGGAGATGAGGGCCATGCCCATGGATGTAGAGGAGCTTGTGGTGGGGCATTTTGGACCTTCTGGCATCCTGCACAGCTCTTGGTCATCTCTTCAATTTCTCTATCGATTCCCGGCCACCACACAAACGCTCTGGCCAAGTTCTTCATTTTTACCCCACCCAGCTGACCCTCATGAAGCTCATTGAGCACTCTATCCGTCAACTTGTGTGGATCCAGAGTAGTAATTCCACCTATCAAGGTTCCTCTGCACACTGACAGCTGTTCTCTTCTTGGCGAGAATGCTGGCAGCAGTGGTTCGCCATGTGCTGGCCATCCCTTCACCGTTAAATCATAGACCCGTGATAGTGTCGGGTCATTCCGCATTTCCTTTTCTATGCAGCACGGTGGCATAGTGGTTAGCACTGTTGCCTCACAGCGCCAGGGACCCGGGTTCAAATCCGGCCTCGGGTGACTGTCTGTGTGGAGTTTGCACATTCTCCCCGTGTTTGCGTGGGTTTCCTCCGGGTGCTCCGGTTTCCTCCCACAGTCCAAAGATGTGCGGGTTAGGTTGATTGGCTATGATTAAAAAAAATTTGACCCTTAGTGTTAGGGGGATTAAATACGTGGGGTTACGGGGATAGGGTGGGATATGTGTTGGTGTAGTGGTTACGGGGATCGGGTGGGATATGTGTCAGTGCAGGCTCGATGGGCCGAAATGGCCTCTATCTGCACTGTGGGGTTTCTGTGATTCTGTTTGCATTCGTCACAGGGAGACATTCGACTATGGTCGAGTGGAATAACTCCATTGGATCCACTGCAAGGCCTTCTTCTTCCACCGTCGGCAACGGTAGGCATGACAATCCATCAGCATTCCCATGCTGTTTAGTTCCTTTGTACTCGATGTCATATTGGTGTGCCCCTAGGAAAAGGGACCACCTCTGCAGCCGTTGCGCTCTCATTATCGGTACGCCCTTCTGAGGGTTGAAAATGGAGACAAGAGGTTGATGATCGGTTAGTAGAGTAAATTTTTGACCGTGCAGGTAGTGATTGAACTTCTTCACCCCCCACACTAGGCTGAGGGCCTCTGTCAATCTGGGCGTAATTATGCTTGGCAGAAGTTAACGAGCGTGACCGCAAAAGCTATCGGCCTCTCTAAATCATCAAGGAATTTATGTGACAGTACCGCCCCAATGCCGTAGGGAGACGCATCACACGCCAGTCTGATTGGCAGTGCTGGGTTGTAGTGAGCCAATACTTCTCTTGAAGTGATTAAGTCCATACTCTTCTGAAAGGCCCGCTTACAGTCATTGCTCCATTTCCATGCTACTCCCGTTCGTAGCAGGGCGTTCAGTGGGTGCAGGATTGTCGACAAATTCGGCAAAAACTTATGGTAGTAATTCACCAATCCGAGGAATGACCTCAGTTGCGACACATTTTCAGGCGCTGGGGCCTTAACAACTGCTTCAATTTTGTCAGGGGACTTATGTAACCCCTCTTCATCAATCACGTGGCCACAATACGATATCTGTTTCTTAAAAAACTTGCACTTGGGGCGGTTGGCTTGTAGCCCATGTTCCCGTAGTCTAGTGAGCACCTGTTCTAGGTTAAGGTGTTCACTGTCATCATCACCTGTCACAAGGATGTTGTCCAAGTAACACGGAGTCCCCGGAATCCCTTGCAGGACTTGTTCCATCGCTCTTTGCCATATCGCTGGAGCCGATGCTACTCCGAATACCAATCGATGATACTGGTAAAGACCTTTGTGAGTGTTTATTGTGAGATACTTCCCAGAGGATTCTTCAACCTCCATCTGCAAATATGCTTGTGCTAGGTCAATTTTTGTAAAACGCTTCCCTCCAGACAGCGAGGCGAAGATGTCTTCTATCCTTGGAAGAGGATATTGTACTGTGTGAAGGACTGGGTTCACCGTCACCTTGAAATCCCCACAGATGCGAACCTTCCTCAGGCTTATTGCTTAACGTTTTCTTCATGACAGGAACGATGGGTGTCACCCACTCGCTCCAGTCGACCTTAGACAATACGCCTGCCTTCTCCAGATTCTCCAGCTCTGCCTCGACGGCTGGGCGAATTGCATATGGTACCGGTCTTGCTTTGAAAAACTTGGGAATTGCATTCTCATCTATTTTTAATCGAGGCGGTTACGCCTTTAAGAGTGCCCAGTTCTTGTTGAAATACCTCTTTGGCGTTAGCTAAGATTGTTGACAATCGTCCAAGAGTGACGTCTTCATCTTTTTTACCATCCACCGTCATTGCATGAATGGAGTGCCAATCTAAGCTTATCTTCCTGATCCATTCACGTCCCAATAACAGTGGTCCACCATTTTGCAGTATGTAGAGATACAATTTCCGTATTTTCTTGCCGTTTTATTCGACAGGCACCCTTTTTTTTTCCTCTTGGGTATACTTTTTGCCCCGTATATGTCGTCAAGACGATGGATGTTTCTCTCAAGGGTATGTGTGAGAATAGCCGCTCGTAGTCTCGTCGATTCATGACGGTTAGCGCTGATCCTGTATCCAATTCCATTTTAACTTGGGACCCTGCTATCGTGAGGGTGACCCAAATGGTTCGGTGATCCTCTTTTGCGATTACATTGTGAAGTTTGAGACAGCTTAGCCTCCTGTTCCCGGATTCACTATCGCTCATCTGGTCTTCGGAACTACTGTCCGTCATCTTTTGTACTTTCTTGTACGGTTCCTTAGTAGCCTTTGTTGTCGTTGGTCTTCTTCCCAGACCTACAAACTCGTGCAATGTGTCCCATCTTTCCGCATTGCCTGCATATTTTGTCCTTGGACCAGCAGTCCTTCTGGTCATGGTTAGTTCTGCCGCAGCGATAACATTTTGCAAATCCCCGTGTCATTTCGTGGGTGCCGTATTCCTGTGGCTTTTGTTGAATTTCCGCAGCTCCCCTTGCTGCTGCTTCGTACGATACTGCCACGCTGAAAGCCTTATCTAGCATCAGCTCTCTCTCTGAGTAACTTCTTCTGTGTTCCTTCACTCAGGAGTCCACAGACAAATTTGTCCCGTAGGGTATCTGCCAGTCCTGCTCCGAACTGGCAGTGCTTTGATAGCTTGCGTAGTTCCGTAAGGTACTCAGCATTGCTCTCATCTTTATGCTGAGTTCTCCTGTGGAATTTAAATCTTTCGGCTATCAACAGCGGTGCAGGGTTTAGGTGTTCCTGTAGGACAGCAACAATTTTGTTAAAACTCTTCGCCTTCGGTTTGGCTGGAGTAATCAGGTCCCGCAATAGGCCGTACGTTCTAGCGCCCATTAAGTTTAGCAATACCGATGCCTTTTTCTCATCGGCTATTTCGTTTGCCTCGCAATATACCTCGACTCTTTCCACATACGCGGTCCAGTCCTCTATTGTATTATCAAAGGCAGCGATACAGCCAGTCTTCGGCAACTTGAAAATGTAAAATGGCGCCTCCCGCGCTTTGCCTTCTTCCCCGATTTAACAAAATGGCGCCTCCCGTGCTTTTGCCTTCTTCCCCGCTTTTGCTAGCGCTGCTTTCCGTGGTTTCCGTTGCAACCTGCAGCTCCTCGCGGTTTCCTGCGCGTTTAATATTTCTTTTTTTAATTATTTTTCCGTCGTGGAACAACCCTGTGGGACTCTTGCCTCCCTCTTCTCGGGTCTATATGCAGCCCGGCTTCGTAGCACCGGCCGCGCCCTGTGTGCTCCACCCGCTCTCTCTCCTCTTCCCAACAACGCTGCTCGGCCCCGTTGCAAGCCACCCGCTCGAGTTCGCGACCGCCGCAGCCCAGGAAGGATCAGTGTACTACCTGCCACCAGCCCGATTAGCTGAAGCACCGTCGACAGGAACCAGGCCCCGCTTTTCGACAGCTTCTCCAGCAATCTTCAACTCCGCTAACACAGGGGCGGATGCCCACAGTCGACGCCCGTTTCTACTGCTTCTTTCTTCCTTCTGGCCTCGACCTCTGCTCACTTCACTGCAGGAATGGATCCCAGGAGGTGGTGCAGACTGTAGGTAAGTTCGTATCTGCTCGTCGCCAGTATTATGTCCGTGTATGATTGAGACACGGACAGCAGGAGTTGAACAAAAGAAGTCTTTACTGAAAGGAGTCAATCGGGAAACTGAAACTACAGAGGCTTACTAGTGCCTTTTTATACAGGGGTGGTGACTGCCGGTACTGCAGTCTGAGACCAGTTATTCTCTTAAAGGTACATACACAACAAATATTATGGCCAGTACCTCTGCGATTTCCTCCCTCAATTCCCTCAGCATCATAGGATGTATCCCATCCACTCCTGGTGACTTATCTACTTTAAGTACAGCCAGCCTTTCGAATACCTCCTCTATCAATTTTGATCCTATCAAGTATCTCCACTACCTCCTCCTTTACTATGTCTATGGCAGAATCCTCTTCCTTGGTGAAGACAGATGCAAAGTACTCATTTAGTTCCTCTGCCTCCATGCATAGGTCTCCTTTTTGGTCCCTAATCAGCCCCACCCCTCCTCTTACTAATTTTATGCCTATAGAAGACTTTTGGATTACCTTTTATGTTGGCTGCCATTCTATTCTCATACCCTCTCTTTGCCCCTCTTATTTTCACTTCTCATCTGACCTTTCTATATATAGCCTGATGCTCAGATGTATTGGCAACCTGACATAAGCGCTCTTTTTCTGCTTCATCATATTCTCTATCTCTTTCGTCATCCAGGGTTCCATTATAGTTTGGAGTACAAGTGTAAGGACGTCTTGCTATCATAGTAAGGAAGTCTTGCTAGAATTAACAGGGCTTTGGAGAGACCACACCTGGAGTACTGTGCACAGTTTTGGTCTCTTTGTCTAAGGAAGGATATACTTGCCTTAGAGGAAGTGCAACAAAGGTTCACTAGATTGATCCCTGGGATGAGAGGGTTGTCCTATGAGGAGAGATTGAGTAGATTGGGCCTATACTCTGGAGTTTAGAAGAATGAGAGTTGATCTTATTGAAACATATGATTCGGAGGTGGATTGACAGGGTAGATGCTGAGGTTTTTTCCCCCTGGCTGGAGAGTCTAGAATTAGGGGGCATAGTCTCAGGATAAGGGGTCGGCCATTTAAGACTGAGATGAGGGGGAATTTCTTCACTCAGCTGTGAATCTTTGGAATGCTCTACCCCAAAGGGCTGTGGATGTTCAGTCGTTGAGTATATTCAACGCTGATAGATTTTTGGGTCTAAAAATTCAGGTGTTTAACGCCACCCGTTACCGCGAAAAAATGGTGGCCGCTGCTCTTCTGCCAGCTGATGGCTGCCATTTTGGGGATGGCCAGCAGTGCTGCCGATAGAAGTGATCACTGAAGGGATTGAAATTAACCAGATTGTGACGTCAGTGAATGTGCAATGCTCACTTGATGCCCGATCTGCAACATTGGATTTCGCTGCTGCACTTGCCAGCATGCCTTAGCAATGACAAGCAGAGGAAGTGTTCAAAAGCAGGAAAGCGGCTCCAGCAGTGGTATTTAAAGGGATCGTCAGCAATCAGTTGCACCTGACATGTTTGTTCAGTTTGACTGTCTGTGCTACTTTCTGCAACTTCACCAGTTTTATTAACTTCTTTCAAATTTCTAAGGTAACAGGAAGTGTTGTTGCAAGCGCAGAACGCCTTCATTATTTTTGAAAGGCTTCTGCACACAACACTTGCTCACAGCATGGGGGCTGTACTGGCACTCCCACTCGTGCTCGAGTATTTTTGGAAGAGGGAGCGGAGGCAGCAAGGAAGACAGGAACATGCGTGCAGAGGGAGGAGGAGGGTCATGAGTGCTCTCAACAGGAGGCCTTACTCACCTAGGGTCTTCCTACAGCAATTCTCCTACCTTCACTTAAGCGAGGAGGAGTGTATTAGGAGGCTATGCTTCACCAAGGAGGTGGTCACAGAACTCTGCCACCTCCTGCACCAGAGCTGCACCAGGGCAAACACGGCTCTCCCAGTGGCCCTCAAGGTCAAACTGCCCCTCAATTTCTTCACCAGCGGATCCTTCCAGTCTGCAGCAGGAGACATAGCTAACATCTCCCAGTTCATCGTCCATTGCTGCATCTGGGAGGTCACTGAGGCTCTACACCAGGAGAAGGGATTACATTGTCTTCTGTCTGAACAGAGAGAAGCAGGACGAGCGTGCATGTGTCTTTGCCAGGATAGCAGGCTTCCCCATGGTGCAAGATGCCATCGACTGCACACACGTGGCTTTGCGGGCGCCACATAATAATCCTGAGATCGTCCATAACCGCAAAGGCTACCACTCAGTTAATGTGCAGGTGGTGTGCGACCACGTACAGTGATTCCTCAATGTCAATGCCCGCTATTCTGGCAGCAGACACGATTCCTTCATCCTGCATCAGTCCAGTGTGCCAACAATCTTCCAGTCACCACAGCAAACTGGAGGGCTATCTGCTCTCCACCTGGCTCATGACTTCCCTCCACAACCCCAACACTCATGCCCAGCACTCAGAGAGCTATGCTTCCACCAGGAACATTATTGAACAGACCATCGGGCTAATAAAGCAATGGTTCCGCTGCCTTGACTGCTTGGGAGGAGCCATCCAGTACTCGGCGGAGCGGGTGTCCCATTTCGTGGTGGTCTGCTGCATGCTTCACAACTTGGCCATCATGAGGGCCCAGCCTCAGAAGGAGAACGAGAGAGAGAGAGGAGGAGGAGGACAAGCAGAGGCAGGCAGCCAATCGTCCTTCGGGATGGGCTCTCCATGAATGGCTCATCAGACTCCGATTCCAATGAATGAAACCCCAGATCCCCATTGCTCACCCGTTCCCCATCATACCATTCCTGTCTCACGAAATATCACAGCTGAAATGAGAGAGACACACTACAAAAGATTCCAAAAATTAATAAATTTATCAAAAATAAATTCACACATATTTACATTAACTGATCAACCTTGTGCAATCCATTAATGCCTGTCGTTCGTGTGCCTTTTCCTAATCTTGTGCTCCTACGAAGTGCTCCCCCAGTGGCTGCAGCATGACTGGTGGAAGGCTGCTGAGTTTCCATGTGCGAGACTTCAGATGGCCTTGCAGGATGACCTCGAGCAGCTGTGGCCCTAGTAGGCCCAGCTGTAGACTGCACCACCTTGGCATGGGCAGCAGCAGTCTGGGCTGGCTGGCTGATAGGCAGTGGCAAGGGCAATGGTGGAGTGGCAGAGGTGGGAACAGGGGCAATGGTGGAGTGGCAGAGGTGGGAACAGGAATACTGTCATCTTGAGAGAGGACAGCAGGGTCCTGTTCCACTGACCCACTGCTACTCCCCCGGGACAGCGCCTCAGCATTCCTAGCAATCTGTTGGAGGACAGATTGCTGGCTTGCTGCGACACCCTGCAAGCCCTGGTCGACGGTGGTATACCCAGCCATGACGGCAGCAGTCTGAACTTGGGTGGCTTCAAGCTGAGACCGAATGAGAACAGTCTGAGCTTCCGCTGCAGCACTAAGATGTTGGGTCGCTTTCACCTTTGCAGCAATGGAAGCTGCAACATCGTCCATCACACGCAGCATCATGTCTGGGTTGACACTGTCTGTTTGTGTACCATCATTTCCAGGCTGGAAATCCTGGGCTCCATGCTCTGTGCAGAACCCCATGCAATGTTGGAGGCGGACTCCTCCATGCTCCTTGATATTGCCGAGGTTCTCTCTGGCACCCTTGCCATTGCACCCATCAATTTGATGTGCTTGCCTATCACCTTTCTTCTGAAGGCCGCCTCATTGAGATCCTCATCCGAGTTGTGTGCACCAGAACTCACGCGCGAACTCGCCCTCTGGGGAGCTGGCCCCCGAGCTACCCTTTCCCCTGGCCTTGCTGCAGCCCACTCGTGCCTGGTGCCTCACCCTGTGCAGATCCCGCTACTATACTAGCCTCTATAGTATGCATAGAGTCATAGAATTATACAGCACAGAAAGAGGCCCTTTGGCCCATCGTGTCCGCGCTGGCCATCAAGCCCTGTCTATTCTAATCCCATTTTCCAGCGCTTGGTCCATAGCCTTGTATGCTATGGCGTTTCAAGTGCTCATCTAAATGCTTCTTGAATGTTGAGGGTTCCTGCCTCTACCACCCTTTCAGGCAATGAGTTCCAGATTCCAACCATCCTCTGGGTGAAAAAGTTTTCCCTCAAATCCCCTCTAAACCTCCTGTCCCTTACCTTGAAACTATGCCCCCTGGTTATTGACCCCTCTACTAAGGGAAAACGTTCCTTTCTATCTACCCTATCTATGCCCCACATAATTTTGTACACCTCAATCAGGTCCCCCCTCAGTCTTCTCTGCTCTAAGGAAAACAACCCCAGCCTGACCAGTCTCTTCATAGCTGAAGCGCTCCAGCACAGGTAACATCCTGGTGAATCTCCTCTGCACCCTCTCCAATGCAATCACATCCCTCCTATAGTGTGGCAACCAGACCTGCACACAGTATTCCAGCTGTGGCCTAACTAGCATTTTGTACAGCTCCAACATAACCTCCCTGCTCTTATATTCTATGCCTCAGATAATGAAGGCAAGTATCCCATATGCCTTTTTAACCACCTTATCTACCTGTCCTGCTGCCTTCAGGGATCTATGTACATGCACACCAAGGTCCTTCTGATCCTCTGTCCTACCATTCATTGTGTATTCCCTTGCCTTTTTAGTCGTCCCAAAATGCATCACCTCACACTTTTCAGGGTTAAATTCCATTTGCCACTGTTCTGCCCATCTAACCAACCCATCTATATCATCCTGTAGCCTGAGGCTTCCCTCCTCGCTATTTACCACTCCACTAATTTTCGTGTCATCTGCGAACTTACTGATCGTACCTCCTACGTTCATATCTAAATCATTAATGTACACTACAAACAGCAAAGGACCCAGCACCAATCCCTGCGATACACCACTGAACACAGGCTTCCAGTCTTAAAAACAACTTTCGACCATCACCCTCTGCCTCCTGCCACTAAGCCAATTTTGGATCCAATGTGCCAAATTGCCCTGGATCCCATGGGCTCTTACCTCCTTGACCAGTCTCCCATGCGGGACTTTGTCAAAAGCCTTACTGAAGTCCATGTAGACTACATCAACTGCACTACCCTCATCCACACACCTAGTCACCCCCTCGAAAAATTCAATCAAATTGGTTAGACATGATCTCCCCCTGACAAAGCTATACTGACTATCCTTGATTAATCCTTGCCTCTCCAAGTGGAGACTAATTCTGTCCCTCAGAATTTTTTCCAATAATTTCCCTACCACTGATGTTAGGCTCACTGGTCTGTAATTCCCTGGTTTATCCCGACTACCCTCCTTGAATAATGGTACTATGTCAGCTGTTCTCCAGTCCTCTGGCACCTCCCCTGTGGCCAGAGGGGTTCTGAAAATTTGTGTCAGAGCCCCTGCAATCTCCTCCCTTGCCTCACACAGCAGCCTGGGATACATCTCATCAGGGCCTGGGGATTTATCCACTTTTAAGCCCGCTAAAACTGCTAGTATCTCCTCCTTCTCAATACTAATTTGTTCAAGTATATTACAATCCCCCTGCCTGATTTCTATGCCTACATCGTCCTTCTCCATAGTGAACACAGATGCAAAATATTCATTTAAAACCTCACCTACATCTTCCGGCTCTACACAAAGATTGCCACTTTGGTCCCTAATGGGCCCTACTCTTTCCCTGGTTATCCTCTTGCCCTTAATATACTTATAAAACACTTTGGGATTTTCCTTTATTTTGCCCGCCAGTGCTTTTTCATGCCCCCTCTTCGCTATCCTAATTTTTTTTTATTTTTATAAAGTACCCCCCCTGCACTTTCTATATTCCTCTAGGGCTTCCACTGTTTAGTCCTTTGTATCTGCCAAAAGCCTCCCTTTTTTTCCCTAATCCATTCTTGTATATCCCTTGACATCTAGGGTTCCCTGGGTTTGTTGGTCCCACCCTTGACCTTTACGGGAACATGTTGTTGTACTCTGTTTCTTTTCTGAAAGACTCCCACTGCTCTGATGTTGATTTTCCTACAAGTAGCTGATCCCAGTCCACTTTGGCCAGATCCTGCCTTATCATATTAAAATCGGCCTTCCCCCAATTTAGAACCTTTATTTCCGGTCCATCTTTGTCCTTTTTCCATAGTGCTAGTTTCTGAGCTGGTGTCTGCGAGTGACAGATGCAATGATGCTGTGTCTTCTTCCTCCTCCTCCTCTTCTCCCCCCTCTCTTCGATGACATCAGGGACAGGCTGCTTGGTTGCTTGTTGTTTATCTGAAAGCAGAAAGGCACAAGAGTCGGGTTATGTGTTGTGTATGTACCTTTAAGAGAACTGATTCTATACTGCAGTACCAGCAGTGACCACCCCTGTATATAAAGCCATAGCAGGCTTCTGTACGTCAGTCTTAAATTACTCTGTTCAGTAAATACCTGTTTTATTGTTCTCCTGCAGTCTGAGTATTATTGATCCTCGGACACTACACTGGCGACGGGCAGGTTTGAACTCACCTGCAGTACTGCATCACCTCACGGGGATCTTTTCCCTGAAGAGAAGCTTCTTGGAGGTCGAAGTCAGAACGGCGGGCATCCGCCCAGGGATCCATCGGAGAGTTGCAGGGGAGGCTGTGGAGAGCTGGGCCTGGCTCCCCAGTCGAGGTGTTCCAGCAAGTCGTGCTGGTAGCAGGTAGTGCGCTGACCCTTCTGGACTGCGGCGGGCTCGGGCTCGATCGAGCGGCTCTGCAAAGGGGCCGTGCAGCGTCGTCGGGAGGAAAAGAGAGAGGGAGAGAGAGAGAGAGAGAGAGAGAGAGAGAGAGGGTGGAGCGCACAGGGCGCGGTCGGTGCTCAAGAACAGGGCAGCGTGGAGCGGATAGAACGCGGGGAAGGAAAAGAGAGACGCGCCGAAGCCGCCGGTCGCCGCCATTACCCCGTAGAACGCTAGGAGCAGCGTGGCAGCAAGGGGAAGAAGGAAAAGCGCGGGAGGCGCCATTTTATTCCATTGGGGAAGGAGGAAAAGCGCGGGAGGCACCATTTTATTACATTGGGGGGGGGGGGGAAGAAGAAAAAGCGCAGGAGGCGCCATTTTAAATCACCCAAGATGCCGAAGAGTGGCAGTATCACTGCTTTCGACAACGAGGTAGAAGACTGGACCACGTATGTGGAAAGAATTGAAGTGTACTGCAGTGCCAATGAGGTGGCCAATGGAAAGAAGGCGTCGGTATTATTAAATTTGATGGGCGCGAGAATGTACGGTCTATTGCGGAATTTAATTACCCCAGCTAAACCAATGGAGAAAAGTTTTGAAGAGATTATTAATATCTTACAGGAACACCTAAACCCTACACCGCTGCTGATAGCAGAAAGATTCAAGTTCCATAAAAGAAACCAGCACAATGATGAGAACAATGCTGACTATCTTACGGAACTACGCAAGTTATCGAAGCACTGCCAGTTCGGAGCAGGACTGGCAGACACCTTATGGGAGAAGTTTGTCTGCGGGCTCCAGAGTGAAGGAACCCAGAAACGACTACTTTCGGAAAAGGACCGGACGCTAGAACAGGCTTTCAGCGTGGTAGTATCCTACGAAGCAGCAGCACGGGGAGCTGTGGAAATACAACAGAAACCACAAGAATACAGTGCTAACGAAATGGCGTATGGAGCAGAAAAGTGCTACCGCTGCGGCAGAACAACCCATGATCAGAAGGACTGCTGGTTTAAGGACAAAGTATGCAGGCAATGCGGGGAAAATGGGACATATAGCAAGAGTCTGCAGGTTGGGAAAGAAAACCAACACGACAAGAACTACTAAGGAAAAGTACAAGAAAGTAAAAAAAAATGACAGAGTAGTTCGGAAGATCAGGAGAGTGATAATGACTCCGGGAGCAAGAGACTAAGTTGTCTAAAGTTACACGTGATCGCAAAGGAGGATCACCGAACCATTTGGGTCACCCTCATGATAGCAGGGTCCCAAGTAAGGATGGAATTGGATACAGGATCAGCCCTAACTGTCATGAATCGACGAGACTATGAGTGGCTATTCTCACACATACCCTTGAAGGACACGTCCATTGTATTGAAGACATACACGGGGCAAAAAGTCTACCCCAGAGGAAAAATAAGGGTGCCAGTTGAATACAATGGCAAGGAAACACAGAAACTGTATCTATATATACTACCAGATGGAGGACCACCATTATTGGGACGTGAATGGATCCGAAAAATACAATTGGATTGGCATTCCATTCAGGCGCCAACTGTGACTGATAAAAAGGATGATGACGTCACACCTGGACGACTGTCAAAGATTCTAACTGACGTGAAAGAGGTGTTCCAACAAGGACTTGGGACTCTAAAAAGGAGTAAGGCAACGATAAAAATCGAAGATAACGCAAACCCCAAATTTTTTAAGGCCAGACCGGTACCTTACACGATCCGCGCAGCCGTTGAAGCAGAGCTGGAGAGTCTGGAGCATTCGGGTGTGCTGTCCAAGGTGGACTGGAGCGAGTGGGCTACACCCATCGTTCCTGTAATGAAGAAATCATTGATCAGCACGCCTGGGGAACCGAAGAAGGTTCGCATCTGTGGGGACTTCAAGGTAACCGTGAACCCAGTCCTGCACACAGTATAATATCCACTTCCACGGATAGAAGATATTTTCGCCTCACTATCTGGAGGGAAATGCTTTACAAAGATTGATCTGGCCCAAGCGTATCTACAAATGGAGGTGAAAGAAGCATCTAGGAAATACCTCACGATAAACACTCAAAGGCCTTTACCAGTACAATCAACTGGTATTCGGGGTAGCATCAGCCCCGGCTATTTGGCAGAGGGCGATGGAACAAGTCCTGCAAGGGATCCCGGGGACCCAGTGTTATTTGGACGACATCCTGGTTACGGGCGAAAATGACAGTGAACATCTTGCCAACCTGGAGCAGGTGCTCACTAGATTACAGGAATATGGGCTACGAGCCAACCGCCCCAAATGCGAGTTCTTCAGGAGACAAATCTCGTATTGTGGCCACATGATTGATGAGGAAGGGTTGCATAAGTCGCCGGACAAGATTGAGGCTGTAGTCAAGGCTCCAGCACCGGAAAATGTGTCGCAACTGAGGTCGTTCCTCAGGTTGGTGAACTACTACCATAAGTTCTTGCCGAATTTATCTACAATTCTGCGCCCACTGAACGCTCTGCTGCAAACTGGAGTAACATGGAAATGGAGTGATGAGTGTAAGCGTGCTTTTCAGAAATGTAAATGCCTAATCACTTCAAAAGAAGTATTGGCCCACTACAATCCAACACTACTGATTCGGTTAGCATGTGATGCGTCTCCCAATGGCATCGGAGTGGTGCTGCCACACAAATTCCTTGACGGTTCAGAGAGGCCAATAGCCTTTGCGTCGCGCTCGTTAACCTCAGCCGAGCGTAACTACGCCCAGATTGACAGGGAGGCCCTCAGCCTGGTGTGGGGGGTGAAGAAGTTCAATCACTATCTGCACAGGCAGAAATTCACCCTACTGACTGATCATCAGCCCCTGGTCTCCATTTTTAACCCAAAGGAGGGCGTTCCGGTGATGACGGCGCAACGATGGTCACTTTTTCTAGGGGCACATCAGTACGACATAGAGTACAAGGGTACGAAACAGCATGGAAACGCTGATGGGCTGTCGCACCTACGGTAGAGGAAGCACCTGCAGTAGACCCTGTTGAGATATTCCATGCGACCATAGTCGAATGTCTACCTGTTACAAACTCAAGTATAGAGAAGGAAACCCGAAATGACCCGACACTCTCTCGGGTCTATGATTTGACGGTGAAGGGATGGCCAGCACATGGCGACTCACTGTTGCCAGCATTCTCGCCAAGGAGAGAACAGCTGTCAGTGTGCCGGGGGACCTTGATGTGTGGATCCCGAGTGGTAATTCCACCCAAGTTGAGAGATAGAGTGCTCAATGAGCTTCATCTGGGAGGGGTAAAAATGAAGAGCCTAGCCAGGGCGTTTGTGTGGTGGCCGGGAATCGATAAAGAAATCGAGGATATGACCAAGAGATGCACAGGATGCCAGAAGGTCCAAAACGCTCCACCACAGGCCCCGCTACATCCATGGGAGTGGCCCTCATCTCCATGGCAACAGGTACACATTGATTTTGCTGGTCCATTTATGGACTCAATGTTCCTAATCACTGTGGACGCCCATTCAAAATGGCCAGAGGTCATCAAAATGTCCTCCACCACCACGGAGAAAACTATTGCAGTCCTACGGACCATCTTCGCCAGGAATGGCTTGCCAGAACAGATTTGCTCCGACAATGGGCCACAGTTTGTGTCTGAGGATTTCCAGAGGTTTCTGAGGAATAATGGGGTGAAGCATTACACATCTGCCCCATATCATCCAGCCACAAATGGATTGGCTGAGAGGTTTGTTCAGACCTTTAAAAAGGCAATAAAGGCAATGCATAATGACGACATACCACTACAACACAAGGTGGATAATTTCTTGTTTGCTTACCGGAATGCGACACATGCAGTCACCAACCAAGCTCCAGCCATAATGTTCTTCAACCGAAGGCTAAGATGTCGCCTGGATTTGCTCAAACCAAACATAAGACGAGATGTTGAGGATAAGCAATTCCAGCACATAAATGAGAAGCCAACCAGGAGCTTCAAGATAGGGCAACCAGTCTTGGCCCACGACTACCGAACAGAAAAATGGCAGCCAGGAACGATATGCACACAGCAGGGACCACTAATGTACACAGTGGACGTTGGAGAGAGCATCGTGAGACGCCATGCTGACCAGATTCTAGAGTCACAGGAACAAGCCAAACCCATACCACGAGCAGGGGCACCTGGTAATCAACCCGAAGTACAGATTGCGTCTACCTCAGAAGCAGTGGTATTGAAAGCTGACGAACCAACCAATGACAATGAACCAGAATCAACTCCGCCACAAGAACAGGATACTCGAGAAAGGCGCTATCCAGTCAGGATCAGGAAGCCTCCTCAAAGACTGAACTTATAAATGATTATTTCAGTTGATGTATATAGTACAGAGAAAATTGTAATTGCAATTAGTTATTATTTAGTTGTTAAATGAATGTTATGTACTGTTTATCTAAAAGGGGAGGAATTGTTGTGTATGTACTTTTAAGAGAAGAACTGATTCTATACTGCAGTACCGGCAGTGACCACCCCTGTATATAAAGCCATAGCAGGCTTCTGTACGTCAGTCTTGAATTACTCTGTTCAGTAAATACCTGTTTTATTGTTCTCCTGCAGTCTGAGTATTATTGATCCTCGGACACTACATTATGGTGAGGGGACGGGAGGGGGGGACGCTAGAAATGCATGCATACAGAATGAGTAGCTTGAAAGTGAGAAAAGATTGTGGGCTGAGGGGGAAGTGGGATGTGAGAAGAAGGATTAGGAAGGAACATACTGTTGTTGTTCCCAAGGGGTTGAACCTTGCCGGTTGCCACAGCCTCTACCACATGCCGTCCAATTAGCTGGAGAACTGCCTGTCTGCTGCTGCTTCCTCCGGTTATGTGTGACCTTGGTACGCAAGAGAAAGAGAAGTTTGTGTGTGAGCGGTGCAAGGTGTTCGGGTGATGTGCCTGTCATAGTTGAATAGCTGTCAGTGTGTGCAACATGTGAGATGTGGGTGGGAGTGTTGCAGCAGTGGTAAAGTTGAGAGAGTGAAGTGAAGCTATGATTGTGAAATCTGGGTGGCGATAGGTAGTGATTGTTGGTAGGTGCATGCTGCGGGTGTGGTGCATTGAGCAGTGTGTGAGGCTTGTGGTGCATTGAGCAGTGTGTGAGGCTTGTGGTGCATTGAGCAGTGTGTGAGGCTTGTGGTGCATTGAGCAGTGTGTGAGGCTTGTGGTGCATTGAGCAGTGTGTGAGGCTTGTGGTGCAGATGGTAGGATATTGCATTTGCTGAAGCCTTCACTAACCTTGACCCGCTGGATGGCCGGCCATGGCACCGCACTGACATGGGCGGCTATCTCCTGCTACATCCTTCACGAGGTGTGCGGCGAGGGCTTCCTTCCAGTGTGTGGGATGAGGACAGTCCGTCTCCTCTCCAGAGCCACGTCAGAAATACTCTTCTTCTACTTCCCTTTAAGTACTGAATAAAGCCTGTGCCACACATAACTGGGAATTAGACTGGACCCAATATTGGTCCACCTGTTGAGCATTAAGCCAATGAGCAGCAGTTTTAGCACTGAAATCAAGACTATAATCATGTTAATGAGGACTGAGCACGAATTTTGTGTGCTACCGAGATCATTTTCAGGTGGCGGAGCTTAACATTGTTGGGCCTTACACTGCCCGTTTCGTGTCCATATCCAATTTTGAGGCCTTGCACTCTAGGGGAATCAAGGGTTATGGGGATCGGGTGGGAAAGTGGAGTTGATGTCGAAGATCAGCCATGATCTTATTGAATGGCGGAGCAGGCTCGAGGGGCTATATGGCATACTCCTGCTCCTAATTCTTCTGCTCTTATGTTTACATCCACCTGAGAGAGCCTGTCTTGAATATTCTCAATGACTGAGCCTCCACAGCCCTCTGGGGTAGAGAATTCCAAAGATTCACCACCCTCTGAGTGAAGAAATTTCTCCTCATCTCAGTCCTAAATGGCCGACCCCTTATTCTGAGACTGTGACCCCTGGTTCTAGACTCCCCAGCCAGGGGAAACATCCTCCTTACATCTACCCTGTGAAGCCCTGTAAGAATTTTGTATGTTTCAATGAGATCACCTCTTATTCTTCTAAACTCCAGAGAATATCAGCCTAGTCTACTCAATCTCTCCTCATAGGACAATCCCCCATCCCAGGAACCAGTCTGGTGAACCTTCGTTGCACTCTCTCTATGGCAAGTATATCCTTCCTTAGGTAAGACCAAAACTGTACACAATACTCCAGGTGTGGTCTCACCAGGGCCCTATATAATTGCAGTAAGATGTCTTTACTCTTATACTCAAATCCTCTTGTAATAAAGGCCAACATACCATTTGCTTTCCTAATTGCTTGCTGTACCTGCATGTTAACTTTCAGTGATTTGTGTACAAGGACACCCAGGTCCCTCTGAACAACAACATTTCTTAATCTTGCACCATTTAAAAAATACTCTGCTTTTCTATTTTGAAGGGAGAATTACTAGTCCTAGCCCTTTTCGGGCTACCCCAGATCAGGCATATTCCCAGACGTTCACCTTCAACTAAAGTTAAAGATAGCCGATTTCTATAAGATGCTTAATTGGGTCTAAATGTTCAGACTCTCTCTCCCTAAAGGAAAGGAACGATGTGAAGATGTTACCGTCCTCCGGATAGCACTTTTAATAAGTTTAACTAGACTGTAACCTTCCGGATATTATGAGGGTCCGGAAACGCCCCCCCCCCCCAGAATTCTGCAACTCCTTACAAAAGAGTGTACAGAAATTGAGTTTGCAAGATTGATACAGAAATACTACTTGAGACAATTCTAAAAATATATAGATTTATTTAAGAGCTGACATACAGTTAACAGTTGTGAGTCAATCGCAACATTAACAGTTCAAAAACAAATAGCTTACATTTCTTATCCTCAGAGATCCTTATTCTCAAATCTTAACTTCGTACATTTTTACATTTCTTATTCTTAATTCTAATCCAGAATATTCACCAAGATCAGATTAAAAGTACCTCTGATCCCCGAGACTCAAAGAATTAAAAACTTACAGAGCCCTTCTCTGAAGTTGAGAGAATCGCTTGCCTGTTTCCAGCGACTTCTGACTGTCTATCTGAAAAGCTTCTATTTTTATACCTTTTTTAATGGTTTATCCTTTGAAGTTTTCTGCTGATGTAAGCTAATTATCTCTATTCATTCTTCCTGTTGACTTTCTCTCTACTTACTGCTAATTCAACTGTTAGCTTGCAGACTTCTGTCTGTTGTTTAGGTGTTTCAAAAACTTATCAGAAAACACAATATGACAGCAGTATTTATTTGATGCCATTCTTATTGAAGGACTTTCATTCAATTTCTAAATCACCTCTGCTGTTTGAAAACAGACGTCATGTCTACTAACTTCCAAGTTCAACACAAATACAATGTAATTGCTTGGTGTATCTATTGAAGTCATATCTTCAAAGTGTTCTGTTGGTATCATATTTACAACATGTAAATTAAAGACACTTCAACTAGGGTGTTTGTTTTCCTAGCCATCTTAGTTGGTTATATTATAATCGTGTTTCCTGTTTTTCAAGTTTAACATAAAACTATTTGACCAGCAGGTGTTTCTTTTACTTGGTGTCATCTTTTCAAAGGCACATGCCTCTTTTAATGTTTCTGTGTTTCTGTTCAACGTGTTAGTTTATAACACTTTACTTAGGTCATTCCATTGTGTTTCTCCCAAACTCCAGACCTTCTGGAAGCGCCAAACTGCTATTTCAATAGGGCCATTATTTTAGTATTTACAACCAATTCCAATTTCAAAAACTTGTGGTGTTTACAACTTTTGTATTATCAAACCATCCCATCTCAGAAGCCTGTTTGCACAGCTTGTATCATTGAGACTTTAGATTTTTAAACCCAGTATATCATGTATTAATAAAATCAGAATTCTGTTCATATGATGGTGTATCTCTTGGAATATGGCTTTTTCCTTCACAATTTTTCTTACCAAAGTGGATAACTTCACATTGCTCCACATTATATTCCATTTGCCATGTTCTTGCCCACTCACTTAGCTTGTCTATATCCCCTTGAAGCTTCCTTGCATCCTCCTCACAACTTACATTCCCATCCCAGCTTTGTATCATCAGCAAACTTGGATATATTACATTTGTTCCATCATCCAAATTTCAGATCATTAGAATCACTATATGCTAAATTTCCATTAGCAAGTACATGAAATTTGTGGGCAAATCACTCAAATCGGACCTCTCGGTATCACAGCAGATACCATGCCTGCATGGATTGGGTGCAACGCGGGAAGGTAGTTGCCGTGAAGCCATGCTATCTAATGCAGCAGTAGCTGTAAACTGCTGGTGTGCCTTAAAGGGACACTGACCAGTGTCTAATTGGTGTAACAATTGATTCATCAAATCCGTATGAACAGAGACATGGTTGAAGGAAGTGCAAGTGTTAAGGGCTGAGGGAGGGCCGTTGCCTGTACAGACAAATACCTGCAGGTGATGCTGTGTGATGTGCAGCAAAGGAATTTGTCATCTGTGGATCTGAGGGCCACCCTCCTCAGAAGAAGTGAGAGATGTGACTGAGCAGGTCAGTGTGGTGTCCTTAGCGTGGAAGATGGCTACTCAAATCCAGAACAAATTTCTACCCTCAAGAAGTTGCCAAAGTAAGTCTTCTCAGCATTTATTTGGAATTAGTAAAATGGTATGGCATGCCTGCAACAAGCAGTTTCACCTCATGGAGCTGTACCTTGATTTTGTGTGCACATCTTTTTCATTTGGTAAACCTAGCCATACTCACATTATCACAAAATATTCCATATTGATGTGTGACACACCTTGCAACTCTCCAGAAAACCTTGGGGGAAAAATTGAGTCGAGCCCCCTTTGGGGCACTAAAAAAATTAGCGCCCCCGCGGCCGAAATTCACTGGTAGCGCCCCAAGAGGGAAGCAGGGCGCTACTGGCTACGCTTTGCGGCATGTCACGCCGCGGTACTGCAGGCCTTCCTCCCCTTCTCAAAGGGGAGGGTCCTTGCGCAGCGTGACCCGGGGCCCAGCTGGGCCACCAGGGATCAGATTGCCGGCAAAAGACCTCGGCACTCAAGAGAAGTGCCGGGCTCACGGAGCGCAGCCGGCACTCCGTGGGGGGGACTGAAGAGATGGCCAGGGGCAGGTGCTGGCAGGCGGCCAGCAACAAAAATGGCCACCCGGCACATCCCCTTTAACAAAAGCAAAATACTTGGATGCTGGAAATCCGAAATAAAAACAGAAAATGCTGGAAATACTCAGCAGGTCAGGCAGCATCTGTGGCGAGAGAAACAGGGTAACGTTTCAGGTTGATGACCCTTCGTCAGAACTGGAAAAAGCTGGAAACTAGAACTGGAAAATTAAACCTTCCCTTTAATTAGCGCCGCCCCAGCCACAGGTAGCCCACCCTCTGACCCTGTTGGACATAGCGTCCAGCGGTAAGTCAGGGGGCGCTACCGAAGATCGCGGCCAGGGCACGAGCAGGGCGCTGCGCACGGCGATGACGACATCACCGACAGTGCAGCACCACGGGGCGCTAACGGTTACCGCCGCTGCTAACCTCCCGCTGAATTTCACGAGAGGCGTTGGCGGTGCTGCGCCCGGCCGCTAGTTGCTTTGCGCCCCGTTAGCGCCCTCTTACAGTGCTAACGGGAGGTGCAAAGCAACCGAATTTTTAGGCCAACATCTTGTAGCTCACTTATCAGAAAATTTAGGCCTACAAGCAGTTCCACCAGCAGCAACTTTAGGCTCCATATACTCATGGTCTCAGTTATGTTTTGGGAGGTGGGTGGGGGCACAGGCACCACTATTTGCTCTTCAGTAAATTGTTTTTCATTGTGGAGAACATAAGCTATAACTTAACTCAAACCTAACCAAACTCAAAGAAATGATCCTGGCAAGAATGTTTGTAGGGAATCAGTAAACATCCTGCAGGAAGCTATCATGTCCCTGCAGACTAGTATTGATCAGTGATGCTCATTCTATCTTCCTCATATCTTTCAAATACTCAAGCACGCAGTCATTCATTAACTTAGGATGCACCTAAGTGAAGATGCATCTAATTGAATGGCGGTTCAATCCATGTTTTAGCAAGATTTTGTAGAATAAATGTGACTAAACAAAAGTAGCAATTCCAAACTTTAAACTTCTACAACGTTTCCTATAAAAACACAAAACAACAAAACAACTTGACACTATCCCAAATAATGGATAGAATATTCAATTTTTCTTTTATTTCCTTTCTGCTCAACTTCGAGCTGGGAAGATCAACCTGCTGCTCGTTAAATCCCAGCTCAGGTCAAGATCTGCCTTCTCTCAGCCTTTTGTTAGGCCTGACTGACCCGAAACTTGGGTTTTTCTCTACTTTTTGTTAATTCTGACCTCAGGAAGGAAACCTTACCAGCTGATTTGGCAATTACCCATGCTGAGCTCAAATGAGTCATCTCAACCAGAATGGGTGTGAATGATCACTGAAATGTTCAAACTGATTTCTCAAGCACGCTGGTTCACACAACCCCGTCTGAATCTTAATCCACATCTCGCAGCCCTGCTGCCCTTTAAAATTAATCCTTTGTGAGATACTTTTGAGTCAATAGTAGCATTTGTAGCATGTATTACACCAAGTTCCCCCCATGACAGAAATGCCAAAACATGATGCGATATTAAGTACAGATGGGCAGAAAAATTCAGCAGGTCAAACCCCCATCCCCAAACATGCCAACCTAGAAAAGCTGACCAGCAAAAGCTGACCAGCAAAAGCTGACCAACATCTTCAAAAAAGTTGACCCAGTCTCCAAAAAGCTGACCACTTAAGAAGGGCCCTGATTAGAAGACCTGTGCAAACAAATAGTTACACTTTCTTCGTACGTAACTTACGCTGTAGGTCTACCCAACATTGCTTCACTTGTTTTGGAGAACAATACATAAGTACATGAAAGCCGGCAGGGGGAAATCCAAATGTTTATGGCATAAAATTGGCGGTGCATTTCTGGGGGTGGGGCGGAGGGGTGGTGCGAGAAGAGTTTGAGGGTGTGCTCACCTAGAAAATTTACATGAAAATTTTCTGGAAGAGGCAAAAAAATCAGATCAAAAACCCAAGGCCAGTTAGGGAAAAAATCTGTAAGATGTCTCTCCAATCCCTCTAAGCGATCAAAACTGGCCCAGGAGACCACGTTGACTATGACTTATTATTTGGTACCTACCTTGTATGATACGATCTCCACCCCAGCCAAGAACCGGTCCAGCCCTTTCTTGAAGGTACACAGCAAGTGATCAGCACTCACCGCACAAGCCGGCAGTCTGTTCCCTGGGAAAAGAAAAATCGTCTAACAATTAACTTATTTCTTCCCAGTGTGTAATTTATAAGCATGACCCCATGTCATTTGTCAGCTAGTTGCTTCATTATTTTATAGACCTCAATCAAATTGTCCGAGTCTACACTTCTCCATAGTATATAGAACTAGCTCCTTAAGCCTCTCTGGGTAGTTATTTTAAACTGGGAATCATTCTTCTGGCCCTCCTCTGAACTTTTTCTAAAGCCTCAATATCACCCACAATGTGAAGAGTTCAGAATCGGCATTGACATCCATTCCCCCCTTCCCTCTCCCCCCGATTCAACCTGGTAGACTCCTCCTCCTCCAATCCAGTTCAAGTTGCTACTCTTCTTCCAGTCTCACTGCCTTCCGCCTTTGCCCCCTCCTGCATCGCTTCATTGCCATCCATCCCCATTCTCTCTCCCCTTCATTGTTATGCATTTCTTCCTTCCATTCCTTCTCTCTTCAGTACCACTCTTATCCCCTCCCCAAACACTGCTGTCATGGATACAGACATACTTTAGGCAGGAATTCCTGTTCTTGTTAGAATTCCAGTTTACATAATGCAGTGGCCAGAGTTACTTCCATAGCTGTAGTAAGACTCAGGTAGGAGCAACAGTAAAGAGAAGGGCCCAGTCTGCGATGATTTTATTAGCAGATGTTGGCATGTGGATCTTGCCCTCAAAAGACTGTCGGTGGTTGGCATGCATGCACCCTCTTTGAAAAGGCTGAGAGACAGTGCATAATGTGGGTGATATACAAATGGTGGAAAGAAACATGCTCCTGATTTGTATAACTAAAACTGCAATATCAGCTGGTGTGAGGCAATGACTGTGCTGCACTGCAAAATGTGCCTCTTGTCTCCACAGCAACAATGTTACTGCGCACATGTGCTTATCATGTACCCATTTCTTCTTGTTACAGACAAACAGAACTGCAAGTCTCGCAGCATCAAGCCTCACTGCAGCACTCAGTGTCATCTGATAGGAACCTCAGGAGCAGGAGTAGGCCATTCAGCCCCTCGGGCCTGTTCTGCCATTCAGTCCCTTGGGCCTGTTCCTCCATTCGGCCCCTCGGGCGTGCTCCGCCATTCGGCCCCTCGGGCCTGCTCCGTCATTCAGCCCCTCGGGCCTGTTCCGCCATTCAGCCCCTCAGGCCTGTTCTGCCATTCAGTCCCTTGGGCCTGCTCCTCCATTCGGCCCCTCGGGCGTGCTCCACCATTCGGCCCCTCGGGCCTGCTCTGCTATTCAGCCCCTCGGGCCTGCTCTGCTATTCAGCCCCTCGGGCCTGCTCTGCTATTCAGCCCCTCGGGCCTGTTCCGCCATTCAGCCCCTCGGGCCTGCTCTGCCATTCAGCCCCTCGGGCCTGCTCCGTCATTCAGCCCCTTGGGCTTGAAAGCTCCAAGTGACTCAGCATCCACAGCCTTTTGGTTTCAAATTTCTACTGCCCTTTGAGTGAAAAAGTTCTTCCTGATTTTGGTCTTGAATGGTTCAGCTATAATTTTAGGATTATGACCCCTTATTCTTGATTTCCCCCACCAGAAGAAATAGTTTCTCCGTATCGACCCTATCAATATCCTATTAACATTTTAAACACCTCGATCGGATCACCCCTCAATCTCCTAGACAAGGAAATACAAGCAGTGTAAGCAACCTGTCCTCATAATTTAACACTTAAATCCTGGTATCATTCTGGTGAAACTGCACTGCACCCCTTCAAATCCAGGAGTGTGGTTGAGTGTATACATAAAATTAATAGGATTACATAGGATATACAGCACAGAAACAGGCCATTTGGCCCAACCAGTGGCATTTATGCTCCACTCGAGCCTCCTCCTGTCTTTCCTCATCTAACTCTAGCAGCATAATCCTCTATTCCCTTCTCCCTCATATGCTTATCTAGCCTCCCCTTAAATGCATCTATACTATTCACTTCAACCACTCCCTGTGGTAGCGAGTTCCACATTCTCACCACTCTCTGGGTAAAGAAGTTACTTCTGAATTCCCTATTTGATATCTTATATTGATGGCCTCTAGTTATGCTCTTCCCCACAAGTGGAAACATTCTCTCTGTATCCACTCTATCAAAACCTTTCATAATTTTAAAGACCTCCATCAGGTCACCCCTCAGCCTTCTCTTTTCAAGAGAAAGGAGACCCAAGCTGTTCACCCTTTCCTGATAGGTATAACCTCACAATTCTGGTATCATCCTTGTAAAACTTATGCAGTATACGTGTACTGCGTTTCCCACTATAAAACTTTGAAGCAAGTGTATAATCGTTTTTTGGCTGCTGTAAATGCCAACATATGTCACCTGACCAACAAACTCTTCCCCTGCTGCAGAAGAAAGATAGCAGCACGATGACGGTGCAGTTAGAGAGTCGCCAACAGTGGAAGAGATGTGAAAATCGGGAGTTCAAGAAGTATAGTCAGCTTTTGCTGTAACGAACATGGAGGTCTCTCTCACAGAAAATCACAAACTAGAATCCTAACTAAAACTAATTTTTAATGCTACATGATGAGTGCTTATGCCCAGGCTATAATCACCAGAAAGAATACATCAGCAGTAATTTAAAGAAAATATCTACTAATCATAAAATTGCAATTAAATATATATTGCTAATGAGTAATGAGCCGGAATTTGCGGTGGGTAATAACGCGAACTAACAGCGTTCGCGGTTATTACCTACTTTGAAACTGACCACACCTTCAGGATGTAACACTTGCGCATCTAAACGCGGAAATCCTGACATTGCGGTCAGTCATTCACTGCTCCGACACTGGCTGCGCTGTGGCCCCCCCCCCCGACCCAACAGAGCCGGTAATCAGTGAAACTGACAAAAACTTGGGCTTTTCCGCGGTAATATCGCTGTTAAATAGCCCGTTAAAAGTTAGGCCTTGTTGGATTAGGTGTTACAGTACTGGGGTTTAATAGCGCATTGACTGCTAAACACGTGTTATGGCCCTGAAGTACTCATTTTAATTTTGTGGAGTGTCAAATTTCTCCATAATGATAATAATTACAATTTTTAAGAAACTTTGGCTGGAATTTTCCCATTAAAAAATATGGTGGGTTTGAAGCTTGGGGGCAGTTACATTGTTAAAAATGGTATTCCCGAACTGATCCCAACTACTTCCAGTTTTAACTGGGGGGGCGGCGGGGGGAGAGGGCCACCAACCCGCTCCCAGGGGGCGGAACGTCAATTTAAATATTATAATAAGGCTGGAAGCCTCTTTTTTCACATCCATTTTTTTAACTGTATGTGGACGGGTTTCACACAATTCATGAAACCCGGCAGTGAAACTGAGCGGGGACTGCTGGACCCAGGAGGTAAGTGGCTTTATACCAACCTCCTGGATCCAGGGTCCCTACCTAACCTACCACCCCGTGATCGGAGACCCGACCACGAGGCCTCCAATCCCCACCATGAGGCCCACCCCACACCCCACCAATGATGCTGAGGTTTGCCACAATCCTCCGGTGGCCGGCCACGATCCTCTCTCCCACGCTGCTGATCCCCCGCCAACTCCCCTTGCCGATCCCCAACCCCCCACCTGTGAAGGAATAATCACTATATCTATTCAGAAAAATACACCATTCTATAAAAGAATTCTGACTTTATTAAAACATGACAACCTGGGCTTGAAAATCTAAAAACCAAACAATGGGGAAGCTGTGAACAGCATACAGGCTATTGAGATAAGATAAGCTGTTGACACTGCATCAATAACCTTGTTGAAATAGGAGGTTGGAGGTTCCTGATAGTCTGAAGCTTTGGAAAGAACACAATGGTACACCCTGTTAAGGTGTCTTAAACCAACACTTCGGAAAGAAACACAGAAAATTAAAGAAACATATGCCTTCGTAAAAATGACATCAAATGAAACACAGGAGACACGAGCAACCAGCTGAGGTGACTTAAGAATTGCATAGAAGACCTTGGTAAGAATGACATCAAATAGATACACCTGCTCCACACTTTTTTATGATAAGCTTCGAACACCTAAGGGTAGAGACTTTGGGGGAGAAATTGGGTGAGTAGCGCCACCTGTTAGCGCCTAAAGAGGCAGTCAGTGGCTGTAGCGCCACTGGCTGCGTCTCCGGCGATATTCAGTAGGGACGCTAATGGTGGCGTTAGGCATTTGCGCTGCGCCGCCACCGATGACGTCATCGGTGTGCGCAGCGCCCCATTCATGCCCCGCTCGCTACCTGCGCCCGGTTCATGGGGCCTTACTGTGCCGGCAGCGGCGCAATTTAAGGTGGAGGTGCGGGGCGGCCGCTTTTTCAGCGGCCGCCTGCCAGCACCTCCGTCCCCGGCCTCCTAACCCCCCCTGCGGCATTGCCGGCTGTTTCCCGAGAGCCCGGCACTTCTCCTTGGTGCCGGGCTCATTTGCCGGCACTCGCGATCGGGGATCGTGCTGTTGCAGGCACCTCCCCCTTAACAGTGGGAGGAAGGCCTGCAGTACCGCAGCGTGCCGTGCCGCAGCATGTGGCGCTGCGGCACGTTGCGCTGCGATAATCAGTTTCAGCGCCCTAAGAGGGACGCGGAGTGCCTCGAGCCTTGCCCCGTCTCCCTCGAGGGGCATTGAAACTGATTTTCTGGCGATCGGTATCACTCCGATCGCTGCGCTAAATCCTGCGCTCAGCCGGCTTTTGCACCACTTTGGCGCCCCAACCCAATTTCTAGGCCATAATTCTTAATGCTACAAGCTGATCTAACTGTAAAAATAGCAGGGGTCAGCCGAAAAATGACTAGAGATAATTAGCTTACATCAGCAGAAAACTTCAAAGGAAATACCACTGCAAAAGGGTATAAAAATTAAACTTTCAAATGGGATGATAGATTCGCTGTAAAGGGGCAAAGCGATTCTTAACTTCAGAGGCAAGGTCTGTAAGTCTTCAACTCTTTGTATCTCGGGGATCAAGGTATTGTATTTGATTTTGGTGGATATCCTGGAATAAACGAAGAACTGTAAAACTAGCGAAGTTAAGATTTGGGAATAAGGATCTCTGATAATAGAATTGTAAGATTTCTGTTTTTGGAATTGTTAATGTTGTGATTGAAACATCAACTGTAATTACATGTCGGTTCTTTAATAAATCTATATATTTTTAGAATTGTCTCACATAGTACTTCTGTATCAAACTCACGAACTCAATCTCTGTACGCTCCTTGGTGAGGAGTTGCAGAATTCTGGGGGAGTTTTCCGGACCCTCATAATATCCGGAACGTTACAGTCTAGCTAAACTAATTAAAAGTGCTATCTGGAGGACGGTAACAGCTTCAGGTTGTTCCTTTCCTTTAGGGACAGATAGTCTGGACCTTTAGACCCAATTAAGTGTCTTTAGGATTCGGCTACCTCAAACTTTAGTTGAAAGTGAACGTCTGGGGAATACGCCTGATCCGGGGTAGCCCTAAAGGGGCTAGCACTAATAATAATCCTTTCACCCCATCCCTGATCCTCCTCTCCTGCAATCTCTGATCCTCCCCTGCCGATCCCTGACCAACCCCCCCATCCCCTATCCTCCCCTCCCGCGATCCCTGATCGAGCCAGCCCATCGCTGACCCCCCCCACCGCGATCCCTCCCCCGGACCGTCCCCTTGCTCCCTCTCCGCATTTGCAGGCCTACCCGCCCGCAGCCAGCCAGCCAGCCTCTCAATCTGGCTGGCTACGGATGGGAATCCGAGGCCTCACATGCAAATCAGGCCCTGCTGTTAAAGTCATGTTGAGGAAGCTCATCCTCTGCCTGTATACCCTGTGTTGGAGGTATCGCCTCTGGCGTGATGCAGCCCTGTGCTGACCCCCCTCTCTCCTGTGGAGCATCAGGTCATTGAGGAGAAGGCTGGTGTTGTGGCTGCTGCTGCTGGTGTGGCCTGTGTTATTGGTGCTGGGGCTCATCTTGGTCTGATTCTAAGGTCCAAGGTGAGACAGCACAAGCAGCACCAATGCTGATGTAATAGATGGCAGATAAAGTGGAGGTCAGAAGCCAAATCCCTCAATATTGTGATAGTGACGAGTAATGTGGTGAGAGTGGCTTCCGAGGTTGCAGAAATGACCTGCAAACTGCTGACAACTAAATCTCTGCATAAAGTGGAGTCAGCAAGAGCCTTTCCATTAGACAAATAATCAGGTGTAATATGGGAGTATTTATGTGTTTTTCCCAGCTGTCAATTGATGGACTCGCACAATAGCAATGGAGGTTCTGCCTCCCCTTCACAGGCGAGGTTCCCAAGGTGCGTGAATCCCATGCTCAAGAAGTTAAAGCCAAAAGCTGCTGTTAAAAAGCCTCTTAAGGGTCTCTCAACAAGCATTTAAGTACTTCAATGTGGTCGCCCACCTCCGCCAAGTGGGTCTGTGGCACGCTGAAAAACGCGCCCGTGTTAAATGCGGAAGTCGGCAGGTCAACAGTAAAAATCACTGAAATTGCCAGCATGGCGGGATGGTGGCGGGTTCCCGTCATGCTGGCAATTTCAGTGATTTTTACTGCTCACCTGCCTCCAAACCCACAAGCTAGGGACTGGGAAAATTCCAACCCTGTTGTTTACTTTATGGTAAGTGGAGCGGCTTCCAAATACAAATTGTTAGCTCCCTTCTGGTGGGGTGTGCCTGCCTCTAGTGGCAAACGTGCCAAAAGGTTCATGCCACTGATCTCTGCTGTGCTGTCAGCAGGAAATAAATTGGAAGGTGTCCAGATTTCATGTGCATATGCCAGGTGAGAAACAGGATGAAGTTTGACTATGTTACAACAACAACAAGCACTGATATAGGGCTGTAATTTGCGGCCCCTACGGGTGAGTACGAGGTTCAGTGAGTATTTAAACTCACTTTCGCAGACTTTTTTTCACAGGCCATTGTCAGGAGTGTTGAGAGCAGAGGTTCAGTAAGTATTTAAACTCACTTTCGCGGGCTTATTTACAGAGGCCATTGTCGGGAGCAGTGAGAGCGGCGGTACAGTGAGTATTTAAACTCACTTTCGCGGGCTTTTTTACAGAGGTGATTGTCGGGAGTGGTGAGAGCGGTGGTACAGTGAGTATTTAAACTCACTTTCGCGGGCTTTTTTACAGAGGCTTACCAATCTTGCAAACTGGCGGCGGCGTTCCACAGCCACGTCACGATTCAAAACGTGACGCGGGCAGGAGGAAGCAGCTGATTGGGTGAGTACTTATACTATATAGTTTGACAGTTAAGGTTCTTAGTTTATAAAGTTTAGAAGGCCTTAATTTAGTGGTTATAGTTTCTAAGGTCTCTGTTGTGTAGCGGGGAGTGCTAGGAAACAAGGGCCCTTGAGTATATCATTTAATTGTAGTATAATTGGTGCTGTTGATTTAATTTAAATTAATTAAAGGGTAAGTCATGGCAGGACAGCTCGGCCCATGGCATGCTCCTCCTGCACTATGTGGGAAATCAGGGACACTTCCTGTGTCCCTGATGACCATGTGTGCGGGAAGTGTATCCAGCTGCAGCTACTGGCAGACCGCATTGCGGTGCTGGAGCTGTGAATGGATATATACTGGAGCATTCACGATGCTGAGGATGTCGTGGATATCACGTTTAATCAGTTGGTCACACCGCAGGTAAAGGCTGCACAAGCAGGAAGGGAATGGGTGACCGCCAGGCAGAGTAGTAGGCACAGGCAGGTAGTGCAGGGGTACCCTGTGGCCACCACCCTCTCAAACAGATATACCGCTTTGGATATTGTTGGGGAGGATGGCTTATCGGGGGAAGGCAGCAGCAACCAACTTCCTGGCACCATGGGTGGTTCTGCTGCACGGGACAGGAGGAAAAAGAGCGGGAGAGCTATAGTGATAGGGGATTCTATTGTAAGGGGAATAGATAGGTATTTCTGCGGCTGCAAACGAGACTCCAGGATGGTATGTTGCCTCCCTGGTGCAAGGGTCAAGGATGTCTCGGAGCGGCTGCAGGGCATTCTGGAGGGGGAGGGTGAACAGCCAGTTGTCATGGTGCATATAGGTACCAACGATATAGGTAAAAAATGGGATGAGGTCCTAAAAGCTGAATATAGGGAGTTAGGAGGTAAATTAAAAAATAGGACCTGAAAGGTAGCAATCTCAGGATTGCTACCAGTGCCACGTGCTAGTCAGAGTAGAAATAGAAGGATATTTCAGTTGAATACATGGCTATAAGAATGGTGCAAGGGGGAGGGATTCAAATTCCTGGGACATTGGAACCGGTTCTGGGGGAGGTGGGACCAGTACAACCTGGACGGTTTGCACCTGGGCAGGACCGGGACTGATGTCCTAGGGGGAGTGTTTGCTAGTGCTGTTGGGGAGGGTTTAAACTAAAATGGCAGGGGGTTGGGAACTTGTGCGGGGAGACAGAGGAAAGGGAAGCAAGGATAGAAGCAAAAGACAGGAAGGAGAAAAGCAAAAGTGGAAGTCAGAGAAATCAAGGGTGTAAATCAAACATGGCTACAGTAAACAATAATTCTAAAAGGTCTAAGAGTGTTAAAAAAACAAGCCTGAAGGCTTTGTGTCTTAATGCGAGGAGCATTCATAATAAGGTGGATGAATTAGCTGCACAAATAGATGTAAACGGATATGATATAATTGGGATTACGGAGACATGGCTCCAAGGTGACCAAGGCTGGGAATTCAACATCCAGGGGTTTTCAATATTCAGGAAGGACAGGCAAAAAGGAAAACTGGGTGGGTAGCATTGCTGGTTAAAGAGGAGATTAACACAATAGTAAGGAAGGATATTAGCTCTGACGATGTGGAATCTGTATGGGTAGAACTGAGAAATACCAAGGGGCAGAAAGTGTTAGTGGGAGTTGTATACAGACCCCCAAACAGTAATGCTGAGGTTGGGGATGGCATTAAATGGGAAATTAGAGATGCGTGCAATAAGGGCACAGCAGTTATTATGGGTGACTTTAATCTACATATAGATTGGTCTAACCAAATTAGTAACAATACTGTGGAAGAGGAATTCCTAGAGTGTATACGGGATGGTTTCCTGGAACAATATGTCGAGGAACCAACTAAAGATCAGGCCATCTTAGACTGGGTATTATGTAATGAGAAAGGATTAATTAGCAATCTTTTTGTGCGAGGCCCCTTGGGGAGGAGCGATCATAATATGATAGAATTCTTCATTAAGATGGAGAGTGAAGTAGTTGTTTCAGAGACTTGGGTACTGAATTTAGATAAAGGAAATTATGGTGGTATGAGGCGCAAGTTGGCTAGGATGGATTGGGGAATGTTACTTTAAGGGTTGATGGTGAATAGGCAATGGCAAACATTTAAAGATCGCATGGATGAACTACAGAATTTGTTCATCCCTGTTTGGCATAAAAATAAAACAAAAAAGGTGAATCAACATTGGCTAACAAGGGAAATTAGGGATAGCACAAGATCCAAGGAGAGGACATATAAATTGGCCAGAAAAAGCAGCAAGCCTGAGGATTGGGAGCAGTTTAGGATTCAGCAAAGGAGGACAAGGGGAGTAATTAAGAGGGGGAAAATAGAATATGAGAGTAAGCTTGCAGGGAACATAAAAACTGACTGTAAAAGCTTCTATAGATATGTAAAGAGAAAAAGATTGGTAAAGTCAAGCGTAGGTCCCTTGCAGTCAGAATCAGGGGAATTTATAATGGGGAACAAAGACATGGCAGACCAATTAAATACATATTTTGGTTCTATCTTCACAAAGGAGGACATAAATAAACTCCCAGAGATGTCAGGGAACATAGGGTCTAATGAGAGGGAGGAACTGAATGAAATCAGTATTTGTAGGGAAATGGTGTTAGGGAAATTGACGGGATTGAAGGCCGATAAATCCCCAGGGCCTGATAATCTACATCCTAGGGTACTTAAGGAAGTGGCCCTAGAAATAGTAGATGCATTGCTGGTCATCTTCCAAAATTCAATAGACTCTGGAACAGTTCCCATGGATTGGAGGGTAGCTAATGTAACCACACTATTTTAAAAAGGTGGTAGAGAAAAAATGGGGAATTACAGACCGGTAAGCCTGACATCGGCAGTGGGGAAATTGCTAGTGTCCATTATAAAAGATGTAATAGCAGAGCACTTGGAAAACAGTGACAGGATCGGACAAAGTCAACATGGATTTACAAAAGATAAATCATGCTTGACTAATCTACTGGAATTTTTTGAGGATGTAACTGGTAGAATAGATAAGGGAGAACCAGTGGATGTGATGTATTTGGACTTTCAGAAGGCTTTCGATAAGGTCCCGCTTAAGAGACTAGCGTGCAAAGTTAAAGCACATGGGATTGGGCGTAAGTTACTGACTTGGATAGAAAACTGGTTGGCAGACAGGAAGCAAAGAGTTGGAATAAACGGGTCTTTTTCCGAGTGGAAGGCAGTGGCTAGTGGGGTACCGCAGGGATCGGTGCTAGGACCCCAGTTATTCACAATATATATTAATGATCAAGACGTGGGAACTGGATGTAATATCTCCAAGTTTGCAGACGACACAAAACTGGGTGGGCTGTGAGGAGAATGCAGAGAAACTCCAGTACGATTTGGACAGGTTGGGCGATTGGGCAGATGCATGGCAGATGCAGTATAATATGGATAAATGCGTGCAGGTGCAGCAGGCGGTTAAGAAGGCAAATGGTATGCTGGCCTTCATAGCAAGAGGATTCGAGTACAGGAGCAAGGATGTCTTGCTGCAGTTGTACAGGGCCTTGGTAAGACCACATCTTGAGTATTGTGTGCAGTTTTGGTCACCTTATCTGAGGAAGGATGTTCTTGCCATGGAGGGAGTGCAGCGAAGATTCACCAGACTGATATCTGGGATGGCAGGAATGACGTATGAAGAGAAATTGGGTCGATTAGGCTTATATTCGCTAGAGTTTAGAAGAATGAGAGGGGATCTCATTGAAACTTATAAAATTCTACCAGGACTAGACAGACTAGATGCAGGAAGGCTGTTCCCGATGGCAGGGGAGTCCAGAACCAGGTGTCACAGTCTAAGGATAAGGGGTAAGCCATTTAGGACAGAGATGAGGAGGAATTTCTTCACCCAGAGAGTGGTGAACCTGTGCAATTCTCTACCACAGAAGTCAGTTGAGGCCAATTCATTAAATATATTCAAGAAGGAGTTGGATATATTTCTTAAGGCTAAAGGGATCAAGAGATATGGGGAGAAAGCAGGGACAGGGTACTGAATTTTGATGATCAGCCATGATCGCATTGAATGGCGGAGCAGGCTCGAGGGGCCGAATGGCCCACTCCTGCTCCTATCTTCTATGTTTCTATGTTCCTTTGAGATGTGCACGCGCCTGTAGGGGCCGCGTATGTTCCAGATTTTTGCGTGCGAAGCGCATGTGCTAAAACCCGGAACTTGCGATCTGTCAAGGATTTTGACAGAAATCCCACATCCCCGGGAAAAGGGCATCCACAGGCGGAGAGTTGCGCTATTTGCCCAACTTCTGCCCAACGAATGTCCGTGAAATTCTTACGCTTGGTAAAAGCAGGCGTAAGGCCTACTTTTACCAGCGTAAGACTTTTAAAGAACAGAAAAATACATTTTTTCAATAATTTATACATTTAAAAACCTGTGAAATAAGGTAAGTTTATATTTAGCCCCTTTAAAACATGTAATTAAAAAAAAAAATTGTCTTAAATATTTAATTAAATGGCATTTTGATTAAATTTAAATATGTGATTTTTTTATTTTATTGGGAGTGTATGTTTATTTTTGGGGGTATTCCCATTCAGACTTATGGAGGATCCGTGCATACGGATTCCCTATAAGCATGAATGGGAATTGCCTTCTTTCATTGGTTGGGCTGGCCCACGTGATCCCAGGGGCGCTTGCGAACCGCCTGCACCCCTGGTATACATGGGCCTTTATGCAGGCCTACGCATAGAGGCCCAGGAGAGCGAGTGGCTGAACCTCCAGGATTATCGGGTAAGTTCGTAAATTTTTTGAAGTCGGAGGCATCTGCCCGTGGGAAGCCTTCGACCACAAATTCAGGGTCATAGCATCTTCAACATGGTAAAACGTCCCGAAGCACTTCACAGGGGCGTTATCAAGTGAAATTGACACTGAGTCACATAAGGAGATATTAGGACAGGTGACTAAAAGCTTGGTCAAAGAGTTAGGTTGTAAGGAGCGTCTTAAAGGCGGAAAGGGAGTTGGAGAGGCGGAGAGGTTTAGGGAGGGAATTCCAGAGCTTAGGGCCAAGGCAACAATGGTTGAGCGATTATAATCAGGGATGCTCAAGAGGGCAGAATTGGAGGAGCGCAGACGTCTTGGATCGTTGTAGGGCTGGAGGAGTGCAGAGATAGGGAGGGGCGAGGCCATGGAGGGATTTGAAAACAAGGATGAGAATTTTAAAATCGAGGCCTTGCTTAACTGAGAGCCGATATGGGTCAGCGAGCACAGGGGTGATGGGTGAACGGGACTTGGTTCGAGTTGGGATATGGGTAGCAGAGTTTTGGATGAGCTCAATTTTACGGAGGGCACAAGGTGGGAGGCCAGCCAGGAGTGCATTGGAATAGTTAAGTCTAGAGGTAACAAAGGATTGGACGAGGGTTTCAGCAGCAGATGAGCTGAGACAGGGGCGGAGACGGGCGATGTTTCGGAGGTGGAAGTTACTTGGTGATGGGGTTCTGAAGCTCAGCTCAGGGTCATGTACGATGCCAAGGTTGCAAACGGTCTAGTTCAGCCTCAGACAGTGGCCATGGAAAGGGTTGGAGTTTGGAGAATCAAGTCTGGAAACTGCTTTTGTGTGATTGACTCCACCCCCACCCCCTATGGCTTTCACAAGCAAGATTTAATTAACCCCGTATTTCTGTTTGCCAGACTGAATTGCTGGATGTAAGACACGCTGCATTAGTTTGTTTAAAGAATCAGCGGCGTGGCTCGAAGCAATACCCATGCATGTTCACTACCACAAAAGTTCTTGTGGAACAAGTGATCGATAGTGACAATGGAGCATCATCTGTGGGCCAGGTCATGAAAGAAATCTGCTCCATGTTAGGGATGGAACAGAAATTCCACAAAACGTCAGGCTTGGTGAAACGAACAAATAGAACGGTTAAGACTATGTTGAAGAAGGTAGTCAGTGAGACTGAGTGAGTCTGTGGAGTCTAGAACCAGGGGTCACAGTCTCAGAATAAGGGATCAGCCATTTAGGACTGAGATGAGGAGAAATTTCTTCACTCAGAGGGTGTTTTTGGATGCTCAGGAAACCAAAGGATATGGGGATAGTGCGGGAAGGTGGATTTGAGGTAGAAGATCAGCCATGATCTTACTGAGCGGCGGAACAGGCTCGCAGGGTCGAATCACAGAATCACAGAATCACAGAAACCCCACAGTGCAGATAGAGGCCATTTCGGCCCATCGAGCCTGCACCGACACATATCCCACCCGATCCCCGTAACCCCTACACCAACACATATCCCACCCTATCCCCACGTATTTAATCCCCCCTAACACTAAGGGTCAATTTATCATAGCCAATCAACCTAACCCGCACATCTTTGGACTGTGGGAGGAAACCGGAGCACCCGGAGGAAACCCACGCAAACACGGGGAGAATGTGCAAACTCCACACAGACAGTCACCCGAGGCCGGATTCGAACCTGGGTCCCTGGCGCTGTGAGGCAACAGTGCTAACCACTATGCGAATGTCCTACTCCAGCTCTTATTTCTTATGTTCTTATGACTGCGATCCAAAGGTACCTCTGATTTTGATGGCAAGTAGAGGAACTGTGTCTAAAAGTACTGAAGTAACTAACGCTTTTTGAAGTCATGACAGGTCATGAAAATGCGTCTGATGACAGATATATTAAAGCAAACTATTGCCACTGAAACCTTCCAAGGGCACCGACCATTGAAAGGCTTATCATTTTCAGCTCATGAATTTCGAACATGTATGGAGAGTTATTTCTTTTTAGATTGAAAGGATGGTTTGGGTGTGCCTTGCTGCTCTGATAGGTTTGTTGTAACCAGTCACGAAAGGGGTGCCAGAGTACCTGAATACCTCTCTTACCAATGGCAATTGGCGGTGCAACGCAGCATGATATTTAGCTAGCAGGATGATGCTTTAAAACTTTAAATTTTCCATATTTGGGGCCATGACATGAAGGCGAATATTGGTGTGAACCTGTTCCATTACACGTGGCATGCAAGATTGTGGCAATTCATAGAATCATAGAAATTTACAGCACAGAAGGAGACCATTCGGCCCATCGTGTCTTGCCAGCCAAAAAAGAGCTATTCCTGCCTAATCCCACTTTCCAGCTCTTGGTCCATAGTCCTGTAGGTTACGGCACTTCAAGTGCATATCCAAGTACTTTTGAAATGTGATGAGGGTCTGTGCCTCTACCACCCTTTCAGGCAGTGAGTTCCAGACCCCCACCACCCTCTGGGGGAAAAATGGTTCTCCTCAACTACCCTCTAATCCTTCTACCAATTTCTTTAATTCTATGCCCCCTGGTTATTGACCTCTCTGCTAGGGGAAATAGGTCCTTCCTATCCACTCTACTTAGGCCCCTCATAATTTTATGCACCTCAATTAAGTCTCCCCTCAGCCTCCTCTGTTCCAAAGAAAACAACCCCAACCTATCTAATCTTTCATCATAGCTAAAATTTTCCAGACCTGGCAACCTCCTCGTAAATCTCCTCTGTACCCTCTCTAGTGCAATCACATCTTTCCTGTAATGTGGTGACCAGAACTGTATATAGTACTCTAGCTGTGGCCTAACTAGTGTTTTATACAGTCCTAGCATAACCTCCCTGCTCTTATATTCTATGGGGGAAAAATTCAGTTGTTTGCGCCTCCCATTAGTGCCTTAAGAGGGTGCCAAGTGGGGCACAAAGCAACTAGCGCCCGGGCACGGCGATGTTTGCGCCGCTCGCGAAATTAACTAGACATTTTGCGGCAGCGCTAAACACTACAGCCACGATCTCCTGCGCCGGCAGATTGTGACGTCAGTTGAGTGCGCAACGCCCCGTTAGTGCCCCGGACCGGATATTGAGTGGCGCCCCCTGCCTTACTGCTTGCCGCTAGCAACGACAGGTTGAGGGGAGCGTTTTGCTGTCAGAAAGGGACTAGGGGAGCGCTATTTAAAGGCGACCGCTTCCTGCCTTTTTTTGTCGGTGACATTTTTGCACCACGCATTCTGAGTGAGAGAGAGAGAGAGAGAGAGACTTCTGGAGAGATTCAACGCTGTGTGAAGGTGTTTTGAGTACTGAGCAGCACTTTGCAGGTTTATTTTGATTTGCTCTTCCTTGCTTCGTCAGCGCCTCGCTCCTCGGCCTTTGCGCCTTAAGACAGGTGCGAAGCGCCTGATTTAGCGCTCCAATCACCTCCAGGGGCAATAAAAGCCAAGTTTGCTGTCGGAGGCGATAATTAGCGCCAGGCGCTAAACTTTGCGCATGGCCGATAATGGCGCCCCAAACGGGGCGATACTGAATTTTTCCCCCTATGCCTCAGCTAATAAAGGAAAGTATCCCATATGCCTTCTTTACCACCTTATCTACCTGTCCTGCTACCTTCAGGGATCTGTGGACATGCACTCCAAGGTCCCTCTGTTCCTCTACACTTTTAAGTATCTAACTATTTATTGTGTATTCCCTTGCCTTGTTAGCCCTCCCCAAATGCATTACCCCACACTTCACCAGATTGAATTCCAATTGTCACTTTTCTGCCCACCTGATCAGTCCATTGATATCTTCCTGCAGTCTACAGCTTTTTCCCTCACTATCAACCAATTTTTGTATCATCTGCAAACTTCTTAATCATGCCCCCTACATTGAAGTCTAAATCATTGATATATACCACAACAAGCAAGGGACCTAGTACTGAGCCCCGTGGAACCCCACTGGAAACAGCCTTCCAGTCACAAAAACACCCATCGACCATTACCCTTTGCTTCCTGCCACTGAGCCAATTTTGGATCCAACTTGTCACTTTCCCTTGGGATCCCATGGGCTTTTACTTTTCTGACCAGTCTGCTATGTGGGACCTTGTCAAAAGCCTTGCTAAAATCCATGTAGACTACATCAAATGCACTACCCTCATCAACACTCCTTGTTACCTCCTCAAAAAATTCAATCAAGTTAGTCAGACACGACTTTTCCTGAACAAATCCATACTGACTGTCCTTGATTAAGCCGTGCCTTTCTAAATGACGATTCATACTGTCCCTCAGAATTGTTTCCAATAATTTGCCCATCACCGAGGTTAGGCTGACTGGCCTGTAATTACTCAGTCTATCCCTTGCTCCATTTTTAAACAACGGTACAACATTAGCAGTCCTCCAGTCCTCCAGCACCACACCAGTAGCCAGAGAGGATTGGAAAATGCTGGTCAGAGCCTCTGCTATTTCCTCCCTTGCTTCTCTTAATAGCCTGGGATACATTTCATCCAGGCCTTGTGATTTATCTCCTTTCAAAGATGCTAAACCCCTTAATATTTCCTCTTTCACTATGTTTATCTCATCTAATATTTCACACTCCTCCTCCTTAACTACAATGTCTGCATCACCCTTCTCTTTTGTGAAGACAGACACAAAGGCTGCGATCTTACCTGAGGAGGCGCGTTGGGGGCGGGACTCCTGGTTTCCGGGTTCTAGTCCCGCCCCCAGCGGCGTCTGACGAACAGACGCTATTTTCCCTTGATTGGCCTTGTTAAGCCCGCCCTGCGGGCTTGCTGGCCAATTAAGGGAAAGCCGGTGTCAGATGATGTCAGTGCATGATGCTTTATCTGCCAGTTTTTTTAAAGGGACAGGCCCCATAATTTTTTGACAGATGAATTGTCAGTGTTTGACAGCATTGAGGTGCTGTCAAACACTGACAATCACTGTCCAAAGGTGAGCCCTTGCACCCAGGCTCACCAATGACTCTCTCGTTAGGAGAAAACAGATGGCAGCTGCATGTGAGATTGCAGAAGCCATCTGTCAATTCTCCCGATTAGATGAGGCTTCACAGAAACATGAAATCTTATCACCTGCAGATACATATAGACAGAATAAAAATATTTCTCACTACATTCTCTGTGCACCATTGCACCCATCACACTACCTCTGCAGCTGTCATTTGCACACTTACACTGCAGCAGACCCACAGCTTGCCTCGCTGACCTGGCGGGATTTCCCACCATTGGGAAAGCCGCATCAGCAGGTGGAAAATGGTGAAAAGCCTCTTAATTGTCTGTTAACTACCTGTTGGGACCCACTCCCAATTTTTCCCATTTTCCCAGCTGTCCCGCCTCCAAACCCGCCTCTTCAAGGCTGGTAAAATCCAGCCCAAAGTATTCATTAAGAGCCATACCCACGTCTTCCGCCTCAACACGCAGGTTACCTTTTTGGTTTCTAATAGTTCCTAGTCCTCTTTCTTTAGTTATCCTCTTGTTCTTTATGTATTTATAAAACATAATTGTTTAAACAGTGGACTCATATTAAAGGCAAAAAGGCAAGATCCCAGATGTAACAAAAGTGAATTGGACCAGGATAAAGCAATGGAATGTCCGAGACAAGGAGGACCAAATCATGAATTAATAGTGATTTGCAATTCGAGATTATTCTTACTCTGTTAAATTTTTCTTTTGTATCTTTGCCTTCTGATTTAAGTAATCATATGTGTGTAGATTTATTTTATCATACAGTGCTTATAGAAATTGTGCACAATGACTAAACACAATTTGGTGAACTCACAAAGAGACAATGGGAACAAGATAAAACAATGCACAAGCAATTAGAGGGATTACTTAAAGGAATGATAGGCAGATGGGGGATACTATAGCAGAACAAGGAGTGATTTAGTTAAGTCTAAAACTAGGGTCCTAAACCTGAACAAAGCAAACTATGTAGGTATGAGAGCCGAGTTGGCTAAGCTAGGTTGGGAAACTAGATTAAAAGATATGACAGTAGAAAAGCAATGGCAAACATTTAAAGAAATAATTCATAATTCGCAATGAATATACATTCCCTTAAGAAATAAAAACACCATGGGAAAAATGGTCCAACCGTGGCTAACAAGAAAAATTAAAGATAATATTAGATCAAAGGAAGAGGCTTATAATGTTGCCAAAAAGTGTAGTAAGGCTGAAGTTTGGGAGGATTTTAGAATTAAGCAAAGGAGGACCAAGAAATTGATAAAGAAAGGGAAAATAGAATGAGAGTAAACTAGCGAGAGACATAAAAACAGACTGTAAAAGCTTCTATAGGTATGTAAAAAGGAAAAGATTAGCGAAAGTAAATGTGTGTCCCTTACAGGCTGAGACAGGAGAAATTATAATGGGGAATAAGGAAATGGTAAAGAAATTGAACAAATACTTTGGGGGCAATTTTATCATTGGGGGCATGTCTGTTGGTTGTCGGGTTTCAGTCCCGCCCCCAACAACGTCTGGTCAACCCATGCTATTTTCCCTTGATTGACCTTGTTAAGCCCGCCCTGTCGAAAAATTTTGACAGATGAATTGTCATCGTTTGACAGCTTTGAGAAGCTGTCAAACACTGACAATCTCTGTTCTTTGGTGAGTCCTTGTACTCAAGACTCACCAAACCTCTTTCCTGAGCAGAAATCAGATAGCTGTTGCATTGGAGAATGCAGCAGCCATTCTGTCATCTCTGCTGTGGAGATGAGGAACCTTTGGATTCCCAAGGGTTCAAGCCTGCAGGAAAAAACAAAGGTAAGTATAGTAATCTGGGATGTAATGTTTAAGTTATCCACCAGATGGAGCCAAATATTAAGGGTTCACATTCACCAGTATTTAAGGTAATGGGTCATGTATTCAATGTCCTGGTACACCAGTTAACACAGTAATGTGGCATTGCATTATGGGTATGACTCAGAGGTTGATCCTCCATCTTGTGCTCGTGCAATAAGAATTGTGTGGCTTGCCTCCAGCTTGTAAGAGATGTTTCTCTGCTACACCGTGTAAATAAACAGTTGGGTTTTGTTCCTAATATCTCGCTTCTCTCAGTTTCTGACCTTACCACTCGGATATCACATATTGGTGATGAGGATAAACAGATCACAATTTGATGAAGAAAAAAAAAGAAAAGGAACACTGAATAACGGATCATGGCTGCTATGGTAGGAAAGATCTCTGCTTTTGATGTTCAGATGCAGACCTGGGATGAATACTGCGAGGTGTTGATGCATTTCTTTGAAGCAAATGGTATAATTGATGTCGGAAAAAGGAGAGCTATTTTGCTCACTTCCGTGGGAAGTCAGACGTATAGTTTAATGAGAAACTTATGCAGTCCTGCAAAGCCTGGGGACAGATCATTTGCTGACTTAGTGGCCTTGCTAAAGGACCATTTCAATCCCAGACCGAGTGAGATTGTACAGCGTTTCAAATTTAATTCACGGAACAGAAAACCGGGAGAGACTGTATTGGATTATGTAGCGGTGTTGCAAAAATTGGCACACGATTGCAATTACGGCAACAACCTGAAAGACATGCTGAGAGATAGGCTAGTTTGCGGGATAATGGATGATCGAATGCAGCGGAGATTATTGTCCGAGACTGGGCTTACGTATGAAAAAGCATTGGAACTTGCTCAAGCCATAGAGACAGCGAACTGAGATGTAAAAGAAATACAAGGTTCAGACTGGGCTACTACAAAGCAAGTTGCAGGTCAGGTTATTGTGCACAAGTTAAACATGCGTCAGAAACCACAACGTGAGCATGTAAAGGCATGTTATAGATGCAATGGCGATCACCTGGCGAGGGAATGCAGGTTTCTGGAGGAAAAGTGCCACAAGTGTGGGGAAAAAGGGCACATAAAACGTGCATGCAGGGCAAAAGCAATTGTGGAGGAATACAAACCAAAAGGGGGAGGAAAGCAAAACCTAGGAAGAGAAGTGAAAAAACAGGGAGCACATCACATCAGCGGAGAAGCTGAGAAAGAAGACGATATGTTCGTAATGCATAGTATGGTAGAGAACATTCCAAAAGTGGATCCTATCACTTTGCAACTGACAGTAAATGACTCTAAGGTCAACTTTGAAGTGGATACAGGATGCGGTGTAACCATAATGAACAGGGAGGAGTACTCAAAATTGTGGAACCGTGCAAAAGTTCCAGAGTTAAAGTCTTGCTCTATGCAGCTTAAAACATATACCGGTGAACGAGTGGCGACATTGGGTACAGCTACTGTAACTGTGCAACACAGGGACACCGTGGAACAGCTACCTATAGTCGTAGTATCGGGTTCCGGACCAAACCTGTTAGGTCGGGGCTGGATACAAGAACTTAAATTAGATTGGGGAGCAATAAATCAAATAGAGGGAGGCAAACAGTTGTCTTTGCAAGAAGTGTTGATTGAACATGAGAATGTGTTCAAGGAAGAACTGGGCACATTTAATGGCCCCCAGCTAAGATTTATGTAGACAAGGAGGCACTGCCAAGGTTTTTTAAACAACAACCTGTGCCGTATGCCATGAAACCGAAGGTAGAGGTTGAGCTTGATCGTCTTTTGAGAGAGAACATACTGGAACCCGTGAAATGTTCAGAATGGGCAGCTCCCATTGTACCTGTTTTAAAACCGGACAATTCGGTAAGACTCTGTGGAGATTATAAATTGACAGTAAATAGGATGTCTAAACTAGAACATTATCCTATTCCCAAAACAAAGGATCTCTTTGCAAACCTGGCTGGAGGGAAGAAATTCATGAAGCTGGATATGAGTCATGCATACTTGCAGATTACACTAGATGAAGAATCCAAGAAGTATGTAACCATAAATACACACAAGGGTTTGTTTACCTATAACCACTTACCCTTTGGTGTCTCATCTAGTCCAGCTATTTTCCAGAGGACTATCGAGGGTGTACTGCAAGGGATCCCACATGTTTCAATCTATCTGGATGACATTCTGGTGACGGGAAGAACCGACCAGGAGCATCTGAGCACTCTGAGAGAGGTACTACAAAGATTGGATAAGGCTGGGTTACGGCTCAAGAGGAGTAAGTGCACTTTCCTGGGGAATGAGGCCGTGTTCCTGGGACACAGAGTGGACGCCACCGGGCTCCATCCAATCAAGGAGAAGGTACCACTGCAGGAGGCCCCAGCTCCTACCAATGTGACTGAGTTAAAAGCTTACCTGGGACTGCTAAACTATTATAACAGATTTTTACCAAACTTGGTGACAGTGTTAGCACCTCTTCACAAACTTCTGTGCAAGGAGACACAGTGGCAATGGGAAGAGGAACAGAGGGTTTCATTTGAACAGTCCAAGAAACTGATGCTGTCCTCAGATGTGCTGGTTCACTACAATGCAGAGAAAGACATCATTCTCTCTTGCGATGCTTCACCTTACGGGGTGGGGGTGGTTCTTTCACACAGCTTGGAAGATGGAACAGAAAGACCAATAGGGTTTATGTCTCGAACTCTGACACCGGCGGAAAAAATCTATTCCCAGTTAGATAAAGAGGGGTTAGCAGTAATGTTTGGGTTACGGAGGTTTCACAAGTACATATATGGCAGGAAATTCACCATATGCACCGATCATAAACCTCTTCTATCTCTTTTTAATTAAATGAAAGCAGTACCACAGATGGTGTCACCCTGGATCCAGAGGTGGGCAGTGACGTTGAGGGCATATGAGTATGTCATCGTTTACAAGGCGGGCAAGTACCATGGGAACGCAGATGCCTTGAGCCGTCTTCCACTGCCAGGTACACCTATCTGTGCAGCTCCAGAGGACAGAGTTTTGATGTTGGAGGACACGGACACGGTAATTGTGACCGCAGAACAAGTAAGGACATGGACCGGTAAAGATCCAGTACTGTCTAGAGTCCGAGAATATGTGATGAGGGGTTGGCCACAGCATCCGGAAGGGACTGATTTCATACCTTACAGTGTCAGGAAGACAGAGCTGGGTGTGCAGGATGGTTGCGTGTTGTGGGGAGCACGAGTGATTATTCCACAGCCAGCACGACAGTCAATCCTAGGGCAACTACATCAGTGTCATCCTGGAGTTTCGCGTATAAAAGCCTTGGCAAGGAGTTACTTGTGGTGGCCAAAGCTAGATGAGGAGATAGAAAATCTAGTCAAGACATGCAGCACTTGTCAAGTACACAGGAAGGCACCAGCAGCGGCTCCTCTCCACCCCTGGGAGTGGCCGGATAAACCATGGAGGAGATTACATGTAGATTATGCGGGTCCATTCATGGGAAAGATGTTCCTCGTAATCATTGATGCCCATTCCAAATGGATGGATGTTTATCCTGTAAATTCTGCTTCATCTACTGTTACTATAGACTGCCTGCGTAGGAGTTTTAGTAATCAAGGGCTACCGGAGATCGTAGTAAGTGACAATGCCACGTGTTTTGTGAGTACAGAAACAAAAGAGTTCATGAGAAACAATGGCATAGTGCACATGACCTCAGCTCCATATCATCCGTCTTCAAATGGACTTGTGGAGGGAGCCGTACAAACATTTAAGGAGATGATGAAAAAAAGTGCGGAAGGGAGTTTGGCAGCCAAGGTGTCATGAGTCCTGTTCAGCTACAGAATAACACCTCAATCTACCACAGGACTCTCTCCTGCTGAGCTGTTGTTAGGACATCGACTACGCTCCACTCTTGACCTGGTTCACCCAGATCTAAAAAGGAAGGTGGAAAACCGACAAATCAAACAAAAGGAGAACCATGACAGAAGGATAAAGAGCCGCAGTTTTGTAGAAGGAGATGCGGTCCTTACCAGAAATTTCAGTTATGGTCCAAAATGGATTCCTGGTGTCATAGACTCAATGACCAGTCCAGTATCATATACGGTCATGGTGGGAACTGGTCAGGTAGTACGCAGACATGTAGATCAGATACTGACCAGACAAGGGGAAATCGAAATGGAGGTTCCAGAGGAGATGTCGGAGGACAAGTTGGTCCCCAGTTATCCAAATGCATCGGTGGTACCACCACCACGAACAGAGCCAGTTCCACCTGGACCCCTTCGTCAAGAGGAAACCATCATAGCAGAGTCAGATACTCTGAGTACTGCTCAGGAGCAGCAGGTGGCTCTACCACAACCAAGCAGGGACTTGACTGTAAGACATTCACCAAGGGCTCACAAGCCACCAGAGAGATTGATAACGACCTGCTAGATTCGTTCAGTATGGACTATTGTTAAAGGAGTTTCCTTATGGGACTTTTTAAGAATGTTGTTAAGAAATTAATGTTCAACTTAAGAGGGGAGGGATATAGTAATCTGGGATGTAATGTTTAAGTTATCCACCAGATGGAGCCAAATATTAAGGGTTCACATTCACCAGTATTTAAGGTAATGGGTCATGTATTCAATGTCCTGGTACACCAGTTAACACGGTAATGTGGCATTGCATTATGGGTATGACTCAGAGGTTGATCCTCCATCTTGTGCTCGTGCAATAAGAATTGTGTGCCTTGCCTCCAGCTTGTAAGAGATATGTTTCTCTGCTACACCGTGTAAATAAACAGTTGGGTTTTGTTCCTAGTTGGGTTTTGTTCCTAATATCTCACTTCTCTCAGTTTCTGACCTTACCACTCGGATATCACAGTAAGGAAACTTTTCCTCACACTTTTCACTCACCTCCCATACTTACCTCTCCACACTTGCTCCCATCACTCACCTCCACAGCACACTTTTTGATCTCTCTCACCCCCGCAGACCCACTGCTCACCTCGCTGACACTGGTGGGGTTTCCCCACATCGGGAAGCCCGCACTTGTGTTGGTAAAATGGGGATAAGCCTCTTAACTGTCTGTTAACTACTTGTTAACACGCAGTTAAGTGGCTGTAATCCCCTTCCCGCCTCGAGGAGCCTGGTCCCTGCGCGAGTCGGGGAACCGCTTCCCGGGAAGATGGCATGGAGGCAGGTTGGGAGCGGGTTTGGTACCCGCTCCCTGTTTCTGCCATTTTCCCGGCAGTCCCGCCTCCAAACCCGCCTCCCCAGGGCTGTCAAAATTCCTCCCTTTGTGTCTGTCTTCAAGGAAGAAGACGCAAAAAATCTGGAAATAGTGGAGAACCACGGGTCTAGCGATAATGAGGAACTGAAATAAATTAGTATTATTAAAAAAATAGTACTGGAGAACTTAATGGGGCTGAAAGTCAATAAATCCCCATGACCTGATGGCCTACATCCTAGGGTTTTAAAAGAGGTGGCTATAGAGATAGTGGATGCATTGGTTGTCATCTTCCAAAATTCCATGGATTCTGGAACGGTTCCCGTGGATTGGAAGGTAGCAAATGTAACCCCACTATTTAAGAAAGGAGGGAGAGAGAAAACGGGGAACTACAGACCAGTTAGCCTGACATCAGTAATAAGAAAAATACTAGAATCTATTATTAAGGACGTGGTAACAGGGCACTTAGAAAATAATAATAGGATTGGGCAGAATCAACATGGACTTATGAAAGGGAAATCGTGTTTGGCGAATCTGTTAGAGTTTTTTGAGGTTGTAACTAGCAGAATAGATAAGGGGGAATCAGTGGATGGGGTGTATTTGGATTTTCAGAAGGCATTTGATAAGGTGCCACACAAGAGGTTATTAAACAAAATTAGGGCTCATGGGATTGGGGGTAATATATTAGCATGGATTGAGGATTGGTTAACGGACAGAAAACAGAGAGTAGGGTTAAACGGGTCATTTTTGGGTTGGCAGGCTGTAACTAGTGAGGTACCGCAAGGATCAGTGCTTGAGCCTCAGCTATTCACAACCTATATCGCTGATTTGGATGAGGGGACCAAATGTAATATATCCAAGTTTGCTGATGATACAAAGCTAGGTGGAAATGCAAGTTGTGAGGAGGATGCAAAGTGGCTTCAAGGGGATATAGACAGGCTAAGTGAATGGGCAAGAACATGACAAATGGGATATAATGTGGAGAAATGTGAAGTTATCCACTTTGGTAGGAAAAATAGAAAAGCAGAGTATTATTTAAATGGTGAGAGATTGGGAAATGTTGGTGTTCAGAGGGACCTGGGTGTCCTTGTACACGAATCACTGAAAGTCAACATGCAGGTACAGCAAGCAATTAGGAAAGCAAATGGTATGTTGGCCTTTATCACAAGAGGATTTGAGTATAAGAGTAAAGACATCTTACTGCAATTATATAGGGCCCTGGTGAGACCACACCTGGAGTATTGTGTACAGTTTTGGTCTCCTTACCGAAGGAAGGATATACTTGCCATAGAGGGAGTGCAACGAAGATTCACCAGACTGATTCCTGGGATGGAGGGATTGTCCTATGAGGAGAGATTGAGTAGACTAGACCTATATTCTCTGGAGTTTAGAAGAATGAGAGGTGATCTCATTGAAACATACAAAATTCTTACAGGGCTTGACAGAGTAGATGCAAGGAGGATGTTTCCCCTGGTTGGGGAGTCTAGAACCAGGGGTCAGTCTCAGAATAAGGGGTCGGCCATTTAGGACTGAGATGAGGAGAAATTTCTTCACTCGGAGGGTGGTGAATCTTTGGAATTCTCTACCCCAGAGGGCTGTGGAGGCTCAGTCATTGAGTATATTCAAGACAGAGATCGATAGATTTTTGGATATTAAGAGAATCAAGGGGTATGGGGATAGTGCAGGAAAGTGGAGTTGAGGTAGAAGATCAGCCATGATCTTATTGAATGGTGGAGCAGGCTCGAGGGGCCAAATGGCATACTCCCGCTCCTATTTCTTAAGGAGATTCACTGGTTTTAATAAAACAAAAGGCAGAAAGATTAGAACAGATGAATACAATGTCAGGTTCCGCATGTACGCTGAGAACACCCAGCTCTACCTCACCTCCATCTCTTTCGACCCTTCCACTGTCTCTGATTTGTCACACTGCTTGTCTAACACCCAGTTCTGGATGAGCAGAAATTTCCTCGAATTAAATATAAGGAAGACCAAAGCCATTGTCTTCGGTTCCCGCCACAAACTCCATTCCCTAGCCATCGACTCCATCCCTCATCCTGGCAACTGTCTGAGGCTGAACCAGACTGTTCGCAACCTTGGTGTCATATTTGACCCTGAGTTGATCTTCCAACCATATATCCGCTCCATCAGGATTGCCCTGGAGTCTCCAGGAATTAAAGAGGAATTACATAGGATTACATAGGATATACAGCACAGAAACAGGCCATTTGGCCCAACCAGTCCATTCGGCTCCACTCGAGCCTCCTCCTGTCTTTCCTCATCAGCATAACCCTCTATTCACTTCACCCTCATATGCTTATCTAGCCTCCCATAAATGCATCTATGCTATTCGCTTCAACCATTCCTCGTAGTAGCGAGTTCCACATTCTCACAACCCTCTGGGTAAAGAAATTTCTTCTGAATTCCCTATTTGTTTTCTTGGTGACTATCTTATATTGCTTTTCCACACAAGTGGAAACACTCTCTCTGTGTCTACTCTATCAAAGCCTTTCATAATTTTAAAGACCTCTATTAGGTCACCCCTCAGCCTTCTCTTTCAAGAGAAAAGAGACCCAGCCTGTTCATCCTTTCCTGATATGTATAACCTCGCATTTCTGGTATCATCCTTGTAAATCTTTTCTGCACCCTCTCCAGTGCCTCTATATCCTTTTTATAATATGGCGACCAGAATTAAACACAGTACTCCAAGTGTGGTCTAACCAAGTTTAACATAACTTCACTATTTTTCAATTCTATCCCACTAGAAATAAACCCTATTTAAATAAACTAGGATGGCCTGCGGGCACTCCGCTTCTTCCTTGAACAGAGGCCCAATCAGTCCCCATCCACCACCACCCTCCTCTGCCTGCCTGAACTTGTTCTCACATTGAACAACTTCTCCTTTGACGCCACTCATTTCCTCCAAATTAAAAGTGTTGCTATGGGAACCTGCATGGGTCCTAGCTATGCCTGCCTTTTCATGGGATATGTGTAATGATCAGTAACATGTCATTCTAGAATGGTACACTAGGTGGAGCTGTAGAGCTGTATGTATATAATAACACTAGGCTACCCACAAGGCAGTAGTCAAGATGGATGCCTCTACAGGATGCTGTACAAGTCCACATGCTGAATAAATGACTAAGCTCTAAGCTAGCTGTTCATAATGAAAACGACTAGTTATTAATGAACATGACATGGTACCAGGATTGGTAAAATCTGCTGAATATTGTGAAACGTGACATGGAGACTTTGAAGCCACCGGCGGGTTTGAAACTCACGGGGAATGTCGACTGCAATTGGCAGACTTTTAAACAACAATTCAAACTCTACATTGCTGCCATCGGGTTTGGTACAAAGCCAGACACAAGAAAAATAGCATTGCTGCTTACGGTTGCAGGTCCAAAGGCGATAGAGGTATTTAATACATTTATATTTGATCAAGAGGAGAACAGAGAAAAATTAGACGATGTGCTAAAGAAATTTGATACACACTGTTCTCCCAAAAAGAACGAAACCTATGAGAGGTACGTGTTCTGTTCACGGACACAGCAGCAAAATGAGACTTTTGATAGCTTTGTGACCGATCTGAAACTGAAAGCACAGACATGTAATTTCTCTGAACTGAAATCATCCATGATTCGTGACCAGATTGTGTTTGGTATTCATGATAAAAAGTTCAGGGAACGTCTGTTGAGAGAAACCGAACTAACATTGGAAAATGCTGTGAAAATATGCCAAGCCAGTGAGCTAGCTCAAAAGCACACGAAGACTTTCAGTGAAAATAATAATAATGCGATTGTAGTCAGTGATAGTGCTGCTGTCGGTGCTGTGTCCTACAAAGGGAAGAAACATGGGCAGAACAGAAATGAAAAGCAATCGGAGGAAAGAATTTTTAATTGTACACGCTGTGGTCACAAACACCAGTCATGACAATGCCCTGCGTTTAGAAAAATGTGCACAAAATGTCATGGAAAGAATCACTTTGCCAAACAATGCTTTTCAAAAGTAAAAACTAAGAAAGGGCAATGAGTTAATGTGATTGAGGACACTGATTTAAGTGAGACATTTTCTGTACGAATGGTGTCATTTGACAATATCGAAAAGGATACAGAAAATGTGCAGCCCTCAGGAATGGACAATGCTGAACATAAAGTTAATGCAGTAAAAGAGGACAAATGGATGATCCCACTGCAGGTAAATGGAGCATTAGTTACATTGAAACTAGACACTGGGGCAAAAGCAAACTTAATCAGTATGAGTGACATTAAAAACATGAAAGAAAATCCCAAAATACAGAAAAAGTCAGTACTACTGAAGGACTATAATGGACAGAAAATAGATAGCTTAGGTGTATGCAGACTTAAAGTGACAGTCAAAGACAAAGTGCATCATCTCATGTTTTCTGTTGTGGCTGAAGGACTTGATTCACTACTAGGTGACAAAGCTTGTGAGGACTTAGAACTGGTCAAGAGAGTCTACCATATAAACTGTGCCATAAGCAGACCAGATAACTCGGTGGATTCTATAGTGAGTAATTTCCAGGATGTGTTCAAAGGATTTGGAGTTCTACCATTCACATACAAGATCCAGCTAAAGGAGGATGCTCAGCCGGTGGTACATGCTCCACGGAGAGTTCCAGCACCCCTGCGTGACCGGCTCAAGAATGAACTGGACAGAATGACCACACTAGGAGTCATCAGGAAAGTCGAAGAGCCAACAGACTGGGTTAACTCCATGGTATGTGTAAAGAAAAAGAACAATGATCTAAGAATATGCATGGATCCAAATGACTTAAATGCAAACATAAAACGTGAACACTACCAGATTCCCAAGCGAGAAGAAATCACCAGTGAAATGTCAGGTGCCAGATACTTCACAAAGCTCGATGCCTCACAAGGATTTTGGCAACTAAAACTGGATGAAGAGAGCACCAAATACTGTACCTTCAACACACCATTTGGCAGGTATTGTTTCCTCAGAATGCCTTTCGGGATAATATCTGCATCTGAAATCTTTCATAGAGCGATGGAACACATAATTGAAGGTCTGGAAGGAGTTCAGGTCCATGTTGATGATATCATCATCTGGGGTTCCACACTGAAAGAACACAATGAGAGACTGACTAAAGTGCTACAGAGCATACGCTGGAATGGACTGAAGCTCAACAAAGCCAAGTGTCAGTTTGGCGTTCAGGAAGTCACTTTCCTAGGAGATAATCTATCTGGTAAAGGAATAGAGCCAGATATGGAAAAAGTAAACGCCATACTCAACATGCCCCGACCCACTGACAAAAAAGGAGTGCTACGCATCATGGGGATGATAAACTTCATTGGAAAGTTCATTCCTAACTTGTCAGCCAAGACAGCCTTTCTGCGAGACCTGCTACATAAAACAAACGAGTTCGCATGGACAGAAAGACATGAACAAGAGTGGATGAACCTCAAAACAGTGCTGACAACCACACCTGCACTCACCTTCTTTGACCCAACAAAGAGAATCAAAGTGTCAATGGATGCATCAAAAGATGGCCTAGGCGCGGTCTTGCTACAAGCAGAGGGTGAAGATTGGAAGCCTGTTGCCTATGCCTCCAGGTCTATGACTGATTCTGAGTGTCGATACACCCAGATTGAAAAGGAATGTCTAGGCTTAGTAGTTGGACTAGAAAAGTTTCATGGCTACATATATGGACTTCCCACCTTCACAGTTGAGACAGACCACTGCCCACTGGTTGCCATCATAGAAAAAAATCTGAATGAGATGTCTCCAAGGATTCAACGACTCATGATGAAGCTACAAAGATATGACTTTGAACTGATCTACACACTAGGCAAACACATAGTGTTAGCAGATGCACTATCCCGAGCACCCAGAATGAGTCATGTGAGCTCTACTGAAGAAGACGTGGATGTTCATGTGAGTATGGTCACTGCTGCGCTGCCCGTGTCAGACACAAAATCAAAGCAAATAGCAGAAGAAACAGTAAAAGATACAGTGTTACAAACAGTAATAGAGAACATTCATCATGGTTGGCCAAAAGGTTCCTGTCCAAAATACTATCACATAAGGTCAGAATTGAGTGTCGCAAGTGGACTATTACTAAAACAGAACAGAATAGTCATTCCACAGGCTTTACGTCAAGACATGCTCAAAAGGATTCATGAGGGACACCTCGGAATTGAAAAATGCAAAAGGAGAGCAAGAGACACTGTTTATTGGCCTGGCATAAATAAGGACACTGAGAACATGATAGGCAAATGTGAGACATGTCAGAAACACCAAAACAAACAAGCAAAGGAACCAATGATATTAGCTGACATACCAACAGCACCATGGCAAAAGGTTGGTATGGACCTCTTTCATTTGAATGGTAAAGACTATCTATTAGTGATTGACTACTATTCTAACTATCCTGAGATGGCGCTGCTCTCAAGCACCACAGCAAGCAGTGTCATAATGCATGTGAAATCCATCTTCGCCAGACATGGAATTCCCAGGTTTGCTATTAGCAACAATGGTCCGAGCTTCAACTGTAAGGAGTGGCAACAGTTTGCAGCACATTCTGACTTTCAACACATCACATCCAGTCCTCTGTGTGCTCAGTCGAATGGTAAGGCAGAGAAAGGTGTTCAAGTTCTCAAGCAGCTACTGAAGAAAGCGACAGAAAGCAAGTCTGATCCTTATCTCGCCCTGCCATGCTACCGAGCCTCACCTTTAGACTTTGGTTCTTCACCTGTTGAACTTCTAATGGGTCGCAAGTTGCGTACCACGCTACCCTGCTGTGCGAAAGAAAAGCAGAGTAAGGAACTAAGACAGAGACTTCAACTGTTAAAGCTGAAACAGAAATCATACTATGACAAGTCATCCAAAACTCTGAAACCATTGACAAGGGATGATGTTGTCAGGATTGAGGATCCAGATGCATGGAACAGGAAAGCTACAGTTCTTGAGGAAGTAGGACCAAGGTCATACACTGTTAGAACTGAGGAAGGACAGGTTCTCAGGAGGAACCGCCGTTCCCTCCTGAAAACACAAGAAACCATCCAAGAGCAAATCGATAACAATGCCGCAACTGAATCTTGTCAATCACCACCAGAACAATCTAACACAAACACACATACAGGCTCTCATGAAGACACATCAGACTTACCCGTGCTGAGAAGATCCACACGTGAAGTAGAAAAGCCTGATAGACTTAATCTTTGAGTATAAAGTAAAGCTTTGAAAATGTTGACTGTTGTGAAAATGTTTATGTTTATAGAGCACTAACAAAAGTTACTGATATCATCTTTATCGTTTTTCTTGAAAGTTGATTGATATTGATTTTGTTTAACCTCAAAGAAAGGGGGATGTAATGATCAGTAACCTGTCATTCTAGAATGGTACACTAGGTGGAACTGTAGAGCTGTATGTATATAATAAAACTAGGCTACCCACAAGGCAGTAGTCAAGATGGATGCCTCTACAGGATGCTGTACAAGTCCACATGCTGAATAAATGACTAAGCTCTAAGCTAGCTGTTCATAATGAAAACGACTAGTTATTAATGAACATAACAATATGTGGAACATTCTTTGTTCCAGTCCTACTCAGGTCCCCTCCCTCATCTCTTTTTCCAGTATATTGATGACTGTATCAGTGCCGTTTCCTGCTCTCGCCCTCAGCTAGAAAATTTCTTTCACTTTGCTTCCAATTTCCTCCTTTCCCTCACCTTCACATGGTCCATCTCCGACTCTTCCCTTCCCTTCCTCTACTTCTCTGTCTCCATTCTGGGGATAGGCTATCGACAAACATCCACTGTAAGCCCACTGACTCTCACAGCTATCTGGACTACACTTCCTCCCACCCCGCTTCCTGTAAGGACTCTATTCCATTCTCCCAGTTTCTTGGTCTCTGTCGCATCTGTTCTGTCGATACCACCTTCCATACTAGTGCTTCCGACATGTTTTCCTTTTTCCTCAACAGAGGATTCCCCTCTACCGTGGTTGACATTGAAACATAGAAACATAGAAGATAGGAGCAGGAGTAGGCCATTCGGCCCCTCGAGCCTGCTCCTCCATTCAATGCGATCATGGCTGATCATCCAAATTCAGTACCCTGCCCCTGCTTTCTCCCCATACCCTTTGATCCTTTTAGCCTTAAGAAATATATCGAACTCCTTCTTGAATATATTTAATGAATTGGCCTCCACTGCCTTCTGTGGTAGAGAATTCCACAGGTTCACCGCTCTCTGGGTGAAGAAATTCCTCCTAATTTCCGTCCTAAATGGCTTACCCCTTTATCCTTAGACTGTGACCCCTGGTTCTGGACTCCCCGACCATCGGAAACATCCTTCCTGCATCTAGTCTGTCCAGTTCTGTCAGAATTTTATAAGTTTCAATGAGATCCCCTCTCAGTCTTCTAAACTCCAGCGAGTATAAGCCCAATCGACCCAATCTCTCCTCATACGTCATTCCTGCCATCCCAGGTATCAGCCTGGTGAATCTTCGCTGAACTCCTTCCATGGCAAGAACATCCTTCCTCAGATAAGGCGACCAAAATTGCACACAATACTCAAGATGTGATCTCACCAAGGCCCTGTACAACTTCAACAAGACATCCTTGTTCCTGTACTCAAACCCTCTCGCTACGAAGGCCAACATACCATTTGCCTTCTTAACCGCCTGCTGCACCTGCATGCTTACTTTCAGCGACTGGTGCACAAGGACACCCAGGTCTCGTTGCATTTCCCCATCTCCCAATCTATTGTCATTCAGATAATAATCTGCCTTCCTGTTTTTGACACCAAAGTGGATAACCTCGCATTTATCCACGTTATACAGGTACACTATCCCTTATCCGAAAGCCTTGGGACCAGCTGAGTTTCGGTTTTTGGAATTTTTTGGATTTCAGAAGGTATTATTATAAGACTGGGAAATTTGTATTTAATTTAAATTTTAAAAGTTCAGGCTACCTCTTGCGACTGTTCTGTGTCTCATTCCCCTTCCTGCTTCTCTGGAAAGCCGGATATCGGCTGACTCCTACTAAGCTGGCCCGCAAATCAGGTCGGGGGTCGGGTGGGGGGGGGAGAAAAGAATATCGGATGGGCCGCGGTTCAGGTCGGGGGGGGGGGTTGGGGGGGGTCAGGCGGGGGTCGGGGGGAGAAAAGAATATCGGACGGGCTGCGGTTCGGGTTGGGGTTCGGGTCGGTTCGGGGAGAAAAGAATATCGGACGGGCTGCGGTTCGGGTTGGGGTTCGGGTCGGTTCGGGGAGAAAAGAATATCGGACGGGTCGGGGGGGGAGAAAAGAATATCGGATGGGCCGCGGTTCGGGTCGGGTCGGGTCGGGTTGGGGGGGGGGAAGAAAAGAATATCGGACGGGCCGCTGCAGCTATCAGACAGGCCGCTGTATTGTTGGGTTCACTCTCCCGGTACCTCCTTCACACTGCCCGGCTTGGCCTGCAATCTCCTACCCAAGAGGGAACTCTGTGACCCTCTGCCCTGCTCAGCATAATTCGTGCGCCACTCTGGTCATGTCGTGCGCACGACTTACGCTGAACGAAAAAACTTTCGGTTTTTAGAGGTTTTCGGTTTTCAGAAGTTTGGATAAAGGATAGTCTACCTGTATTGCATCTGCCATTCTTCTGCCCAATCTCCCAACCTGTCCAAATCATCCTGGAGTTTCTCGGCATCCTCCTCACAGCACACACGCCCACCCAGCTTTGTGCCGTCTGCAAACTTGGAGATATTACATCTAGTTCCCTTGTTTGGATCATTAATATATATTGTGAATAGCTGGGGTCCAAGGACTGATCCCTGCGGTACCCCACTAGTCACTGCCTGACACTTGGAAAAAGACCCGTTTATTCCAACTCTTTGCTTTCTGTCTGCCAACCAGTTCTCTATCCAAGTCAATACCTTGCCCCCAATCCCATGTGCCTTAACTTTACATGCTAATCTCTTATGCGGGACCTTATCGAAAGCCTTTTGAAAGTCCAAATACACCACATCCACTGGTTCTCCCTTATCTATTTTACCAGTTACACCCTCAAAAAATTCCAGTAGATTAGTCAACCATGATTTACCTTTTGTAAATCCATGTTGACTTTGTCCGATCCTGTTATTGTTTTCCAAGTGCTCTGCTATTACATCTTTTATAATGGACGCTAGCAATTTCCCCACTGCCGATGTCAGGCTTACCGGTCTGTAATTCCCCATTTTCTCTCTACCACCTTTTTTGAATAGTGGGGTAACATTAGCTACCCTCCAATCCATGGGTACTGTTCCAGATTCCATCGAATGTTGGAAGATGATCAGCAATGCATCTACTATTTCTATGGCCACTTCCTTAAGTACCCTAGGATGTAGATTATCAGTCCCTGGGGATTCATCGGCCTTCAATCCCGTCAATTTCCTTAACACCATTTCCCTACAAATACTGATTTCTTTCAGTTCCTCCCTTTCATCAGACCCTATGTTCCAGGCATCTCTGGGAGGTTATTTGTGTCCTCCTTTGTGAAGACAGAACCAAAATATGTATTTAATTGGTCTGCCATTTCTTTGTTCCCCATTATAAATTCCCCTGATTCTGACGGCAAGGGACCTACGCTTGACTTCACCAATCTTTTTCTCTTCACATATCTATAAAAGCTTTTACAGTCAGTTTTTATGTTCCCTGTAAGCTTACTCTCATATTCTATTTTCCTCTTCTTAATTAATCCCTTTGTCCTCCTTTGTTGAATCCTAAACTGCTCCCAAGCCTCAGGTTTACTGCTTTTTCTGGCCAATTTATGTCCTCTCCTTGGATCTTATGCTATCCCTAATTTCCCTTGTTAGCCACGGTTGAGTCATCTTTTTTGTTTTATTTTTATGCCAAACTGGGACGAACAAATTCTGTAGTTCATCCATGCGGTCTTTGCATCTTTGCCATTGCCTATCCACTGTCAACCCTTTGAGTGACCTTCCCCAATCAATCCTACCCAACTCGCGCCTCATACCATCATAGTTTCCTTTATTTAAATTCAGGACCCTAGTCTCTGAGTCAGCTACTTCATTCTCAATCTTAATGAAGAATTCTATCATATTATGATCGCTCCGACCCAAGGGGCCTCGTACAGCAAGATTGCTAATGAATCCTTTCTCATTACGTAATACCCAGTCTAAGATGGCCTGATCTCTGGTTGGTTCCTCGACATATTGATCCAGGAAACCATCCCGTAAACACTCCAGGAATTCCTCCTCCACAGTATTGTTACTAATTTGGTTAGCCCAATCTATATGTAGATTAAAGTCACCCATGATGACTGCCCTCGACTGTGTCTGTTCCATTTCCCGCACTTCTGCTCTCAACCCTTCCCCCTCCCTCCCAGAACCACGATAGGGTTCCCCTTGTCCTAATCTTTCACCCCACCAACCTCCACATTCAACAGTCCATCCTCTGCCATTTCCGCCACCTCCATCGTGATCCCACCACCAAACACATCGTCCCCTCCCCTTTCAATATTCCGAAGGGATCGCCCCCTCTGCGACACCCTGGTCCACTCCTCTATCACCCCAACATGCCCTCACCTTCCCACGGCACTTTCCCGTGCAAGCACAGGAGATGCAACACCTGCCCTTTTACCTCCTCCTTTCCCACCGCCCAGGGCCCCAAACACTCCTTCCAAGTGAAACAGCGATTTACTTGTACTTCTTGCAATCTGATATACTGTATTCGCTGCTCACGAGTGGTCTCCTCTACATTGGGGAGACCAAACGAAGGTTGAGTGACCACTTTGCAGAACACCTCCATTCAGTCTGCAAGCGTAATCCTGAGCTTCCGGTCGCCTGTCACTTTAATTCTCCGCTCCACTCCCACTCTGACCTCTCTGTCCTCGGCCTCTTACACTGTTCCAACGACGCTCAACGTAAGCTCGAGGAACAGCACCTCATCTTTCGATTAGGCACTTTACAGCCTTCTGGACTCAACATCGAGTTCAACAATTTCAGACCATAGCCTCTGCTCCTATTTTCTCAGGTGGAAGCTGTTGATGATTCTGCTATTCACATTTACACCTCTTCTAGACCCATCTTTTGTTTCTTTACTTGTCCCATTACCATCTCCTCTTGCTTTGTACTATCACCCCTTTTGTCATTTAATCTCTCCTGCCTTCCATCCTATCTCAGACCTTCCCTTTTGTTCTTTCCTCCCTGCCCCTTTCCCTGCCCCTACACTAGCTTAAAACCTGTTCCATTAGAACGGGAAACATTTAGAGATGTAAGGTCATCGACCTGAAACGTTAACTCTGTTTCTCTCTCCACAGATGCTGCCTGACCTGCTGAGTACTTCCAACATTTTCTGTTTTAATTTCAGATTTCCAGCATCTGCAATATTTTGCTTTTGAAATAAACCCTAGTACTTGGTTTACCTTTTTTATGGCCTTGTCAACCTGTGTCGCTACTTTTAGTGATTTGTGTATTTGTACTCGGAGATCCCTTTGATCCTCTACCCCACTTAGATTCGTATTTTCCAAGTAATATGTGACCTCTCTATTTTTATTACTTTTCCAGAACACTGCTGCGAGCAACCCGGGAGAAATACCATAGGGAATTTAAAAAACTTGTGCGCTTTTTTCATTTTCTTTGAAACCTTTTGTTGATTAGTGATAAAGATTATTGTAAATGAGGGGAAAAAGGTTGTTTGACTGACGGTCAAGAATCGTCCAATCAGGCAATGAAGTGTCTGTTCACTTTCCTATCAGTGTGCGGAGGCGGTGCACCACGAGGATGGCCGTGTCAGACGACCAATGGCGGGCTGATTGGAGACTGGAGGTCATGCCATGAAATCGCCAGCAATACACCTAAAATCAGATTTGGCAATCCTAGAGTCGCCTGCCAACATTTGCTATTCAGGAGCGGACTAGCCATGGAGGAAATCAGGGGGCTTCCTGAGTGCCAGCGTGTATGGTTCCGTAGTGCTGTATTATCGGCACCCTCCTCTTTCCGTGAGAATCCATTTTGTGGGAGCCAGTCCACCCCTGTTCCCATTAACATTCACACATGGGCGAAAGTCACCATCTTCAGAGAGGAGAAAAAAAACCCTTCTCAGCAATGTTCCAAAGCACTTTGCACACAATGAATTATTCAAAATCATAATCGGCAACCGTCTGTGTTCAAAGCAGACAGCCTGCTTTTTCAGGCACTGGCTGACTCTCACTTGATACAGTATAGTAATTTACCTCTTCTGCTCACACAAAGAGGGAAATTGCTATGCTTTATTGAACGAGTGGCCATAGAGGGCAGTAGATGCTGCTGATGGTGCCATTAAAAGACCAATGAGGTACAGACAAAGGGTCATCGACCTGAAACGTTAACTCTGTTTCTCTCTCTACAGATGCTGCCTGACCTGCTGAGTATTTCCAGCATTTTCTCTTTTTATTACAGAGCCCCTCTTCCTGTGTGGATACCTGAAAACTGAAATTAGCTTCAAGAAATCTGGGATTGGCATTATTAGTACTAAATATAGTTAGGAACTGTTGCTGTGCAAGGTTGTCGCTGGGACTGGGCTTGACTAACTTCACGTTAGAATATAAGATAGAGAGGTTATGGATTAGAGCTAAGGAATAAACCTTAATTATCGGACTGATCTTAGAAACAATCTTCTCTTATCTTATTGTAAACCTCATACAGCTGACTATTGGTAGACATTTAAGGGCCTATATTCCTTTCCTAGCACTATCTGCGAGCAATTAGTGCGGAGCTCACCAAAAATGTGCTCCACTGGGACCCAGAGCTCAGTGCCCGAACTAGCTCTCGGGCCAATTAAAATAAAGAAGTCCCCATGTGGACATTCTTGGAGGCACAGTATTGGCTGCAGCAATGATGACAGGAGAATGTTTGGGTGCCTTTTAGATCTTAAAAGCATGGTAACCATTAAAGGGGCAGTCACGGTTAAGCCCATGAGAGAACCAGTAGAATTTTGTTTTGCAGTTAATGGGGTAGGATTTTTATCTGGACATCTTATGATGAAGAATGGTATGGTCTTAAATTAGACCATGTGTATCAGAAGTTGTGACTTGCATGCCAGTGGTCTCCACATTTACTTAAAGTTTCTGGGGGTTATTTTGGCCAAAGGGTGAAAACAGGCGCTAAATGGGTGCAGTGCTAATGGCCCATTTGAAAGTCTGGATTTAGCACACAACTTTGGCCCTAGTAGCTGATTACCATAATTTGAATTTGCCTGGAGATCCTAAACCAGACATCTGCAGGTTTAGCACTCAAATGCTGATTAGACACAATTTTGGTGGAGCAGTATATGTGGGCTCCTCGCACCCACTTCCACTGAAGGTGTGGAGTGCTCTGGCTGGCACATAGCAGCACATTGAAGGGTGGATCAAGGACCAAGGGAAAGGGCGCACAGGTTCTTGGACGTGGCACTGGAGGTCCTGCTGGAGGAGGTCCAGAGGGGGAAGGATGTCCTGTACCCGCGGGGGGTGCGGGGGGAAGGACACCACCTCACCCTCCTGTCCCTCTCTCCTGCAGCAGCTGGTGCTGCTCTGCCTGGCCTCATGTCTTCCTCCCATTCCTTGTCCAGACCAAGGGGGACCCCTAGCAAGATGCCGATGACCAAGCACTCCCTTTCTCCTGGTGACTCCTATAGGGTGTCCAATAAGGTGGAGTAGCACAGCACTTACTCTTTTTAGGTGAAGTCCTCAGTGAATTTCCAGAATAACTGTTGCTAGAACGTTGGTGAAGTCTTGACAGAGTGTCCCAGAAAGTCTCCCGATGAGTTTCAGAAGTCTTCTTCACCGCTCCAGCAGCAATGACCATGAGAAGGTGATTATCCCTTTAAGTAGTGCTTGAAATCAACATCAACAGCGTGTTTACTCCCAAACAGTGAGCCGAGGCCCGGTGAGTATAAAAACTCACTTTCGCGGGCTTTCCTTCACAGCGGTTGGAGTCGGGAGCTGAGAGACCAGTGAGCCGAGGCCCGGTGAGTATAAAAACTCACTTTCGCGGGCTTTCCTTCACAGCAGTTGGAGTCGGGAGCTGAGACCAATCTCAGGCCGGTGGCGGCATTCCAGAGCCACGTCACGATTCGGAACGTGACGCGGGCAGGAGGGAGCAGCTGATTGGGTGAGTACGGCCAGGTTAGTTTGACAGTTAGGGTTCATAGTTTGTAAAGTTTAGAAGGTCTTAATTTTTTTTTTGTGTGGTCATAGTTTCTAATGCTAGTAACCAAGGGCCCTTGAGTATATCATTTGATTGATTTGAATCATGGGATTGATTTGATTTAATTTAATTTGAATTAATTAAAGGGTAAGTCATGGCAGGAGAGCCTGGCCCCGTGGTATGCTCCTCCTACACTATGTGGGAAATCAGGGACACTTCCTGTGTCCCTGACGACCATGTGTGCAGGAAGTGTATCCAGCTGCAGCTACTGGCAGACCGCATTGCGGCGCTGGAGCTGTGAGTGGATACATACTGGCGCATTCGCAATGCTGAGGAGGTCGTGGATATTGTGGTGTTTGTGCCTTTAAGAGCCCCAGGTGTGCGTAATGCCGGTAATTGCCACTTGGGCTATATAAGCCTGTGTATTGTGTATATCCTTTAGAACCCCGCCCAGACTTGCTTAGTAAATACCTATGAACCAACTCCTGTCTTCAGTGTCTTTATCTACACATGGACACTACAGATATCACATTTAATTAGTTGGTCACACCGCAGGTAAAGGTTGCATAGATAGAAAGGGAAGGGGTGACCACCCGGCAGAGTAGTAGGCACAGGCAGGTAGTGCAGGAGTCCCCTGTGGTCATCCCCTCTCAAACAGATATACCACTTTGAATACTGTTGAGGGGGATGGCTTACCAGGGGAAGGCAGCAGCAGCCAACTTCCTGGCACCAGGGGTGGTTCTGCTGCACAGGACGGGAGGAAAAAAAGGGGTAGAACTATAGTAATAGGGGATTCTATTGTAAGGGGAATAGATAGGCGTTTCTGCGGCTGCAAACGAGACTCCAGGATGGTGTGTTGCCTCCCTGGTGCAAGGGTCAAGGATGTCTCAGAGCGGCTGCAGAACATTTTGGAAGTGGAGGGTGAACAGCCAGTTGTCGTGGTGCATATAGGTACCAATGATATAGGTAAAAAATGGGATGAGGTCCTAAAAGCTGAATATAGGGAGTTAGGAGGTAAATTAAAAGATAGGACCTCAAAGGTAGTAATCTCAGGATTGCTACCAGTGCCACGTGCTAGTCAGAGTAGAAATAGAAGGATATTTCAGATGAATACGTGGCTAGAGGAATGGTGCAAGGGGGAGGGATTCAAATTCCTGGGACATTGGAACCGGTCTCGGGTAGGTGGGACCGGTACAAACCGGACGGTTTGCACCTGGGCAGGACCGGGACTGATGTCCTAGGGGGAGTGTTTGCTAGTGCTCTAGGGGAGGGTTTAAACTAAAATGGCAGGGGGTTGGGAACCTGAGCAGGGAGACAGAGGAAAGGGAAACAAGGATAGAAGCAAAAGACAGGAAGGAGAAAAACAAAGGTGGCAGTCAGAGAATTCAAGGGTTTAAATCAAACATGGCCACAGTAAACAATAATTCTAAAAGGTCTAAGAGCTTTAAAAAAACAAGCCTGAAGGCTTTGTGTCTTAATGCGAGGAGCATTCGTAATAAGGTGGATGAATTAGCTGCGCAAATAGAGGTAAACAAATATGATATGATTGGGATTATGGAAACATGGCTCCAGGGTGGCCAAGGCTGGGAACTCAACATCCAGGGGTATTCAATATTCAGGAAAGATAGGCAAAAAGGAAAGGGAGGTGCGGTAGCATTGCTGATTAAAGAGGTGTTTAACACAATTGTAAGGAAGGATATTCGCTCTGATGATGTGGAATCTGTATGGGTAGAACTGAGAAATACCAAGGGGCAGAAAACGTTAGTGGGAGTTGTATGTAGACCTCCAAACAGTAATGCGGAGGTTGGGGATGGCATTAAAAGGGAAATTAGAGAAGCGTGCAATAAGGGCACAGCAGTTATCATGGGTGACTTTAATCTACATATAGATTGGGCTAACCAAATTAGTAACAATATTATGGAGGAAGAATTCTTGGAGTGTATATGGGATGGTTTCCTGGACCAATATGTCGAGGAACCAACTAGAGATCAGGCCATCTTAGACTGGGTATTATGTAATGAGAAAGGATTAATTAGCAATCTTGTTGTGCGAGGCCCCTTGGGTTGAAGCGATCATAATATGATAGAATTCTTCATTAAGATGGAGAGTGAAGTAGTTGACTCAGAGGCTAGGGTCCTGAATTTAAATAAAGGAAACTACGATGGTATGAGGCACGAGTTGGGTAGGATTGATTGGGGAATGTCACTCAAGGGGTTGATGGTGGATAGGCAATGGCAAACATTCAAAGATCGCATGGATGAACTACAGAATTTGTTCATCCCAGTTTGGCATAAAAATAAAACAAAAAACGTGACTCAACCGTGGCTAACAAGGGAAATTAGGGATAGCATAAGATCCAAGGAGAGGACATATAAATTGGCCAGAAAAAGCAGTAAACCTGAGGATTGGGAGCTGTTTAGGATTCAACAAAGGAGGACAAAGGGATTAATTATAAGGGGAAAATAGAGTATGAGAGTAAGCTTTCAGGGAACAAAAAAACTGACTGTAAAAGTTTTTATAGATACGTGAAGAGAAAAAGATTGGTGAAGTCAAGCGTAGGTCCCTTGCAGTCAGAATCAGGGGAATTTATAATGGGGAACAAAGAAATGGCAGACCAATTAAATACATACTTTGGTTCTGTCTTCACAAAGGAGGACACAAATAACCTCCCAGAGATGTCGGGGAACATAGGGTCTAATGAGAAGGAGGAACTGAAAAAAATCAGTATTTGTAGGGAAATGGTGTTGGGGAAATTGACGGGATTGAAGGCCGATAAATCCCCAGGGCCTGATAATCTACATCCTAGGGTACTTAAGGAAGTGGCCCTAGAAATAGTAGATGCATTGCTGGTCATCTTCCAAAATTCGATAGACTCTGGAACAGTACCCATTGATTGGCAGGTAGCTAATTTTACACCACTATTCAAAAAAGGTGGTAGAGAGATATCGGGGAATTATAGACCGGTAAGCATGACATCGGTAGTGGGGAAAATGCTAGTGTCCATTATAAAAGATGTAATAGCAGAGCACTTGGAAAACAATAACAGGATCGGATAAAGTCAACATGGATTTACAAAAGGTAAATCGTGCTTGACTAATCTACTGGAATTTTTTGAGGATGTAACTGGTAAAATAGATAAGTGAGAACCAGTGGATGTTGTGTATTTGTACTTTCAGAAGGCTTTCGATAATGTCCCGCATAAGAGATTAGCGTGTAAAGTTAAGGCACATGGGATTGGGGGCAAGGTATTGACTTGGATAAAGAACTGGTTGACAGACAGAAAGCAAAGAGTTGGAATAAACGGGTCTTTTTCCGAGTGGCAGGCAGTGACTAGTGGGGTACCGCAGGGATCGGTCCTTGGACCCCAGCTATTCACAATATATATTAATGATCTAGACGAGGGAACTAGATGTAATATCTCCAAGTTTGCAGACGACACAAAGCTGGGTGGGCGTGTGTGCTGTGAGGAGGATGCCGAGAAACTCCAGGATGATTTGGACAGGTTGGGTGATTGGGCAGAAGCATGGCAGATGCAATATAATGTGGATAAATGTGACGTTATCCACTTTGGTGTCAAAAACAGGAAGGCAGATTATTATCTGAATGGCAATACATTGGGAGAAGGGGAAGTGCAACGAGACCTGGGTGTCCTTGTGCACCATTCGCTGAAGGTAAGCATGCAGGTGCAGCAGGCGGTTAAGAAGGCAAATGGTATGTTGGCCTTCGTAGCAAGAGGGTTCGAGTACAGGAACAAGGATGGCTTGCTGCAGTTGTACAGGGCCTTGGTGAGACCACAGCTTGAGTATTGTGTGGTCTCACCAAGCCCCTGTACAACTGATGCAGGAAGGATGTTCCCGATGGTCGGGGAGTCCAGAACCAGGGGTCACAGTCTAAGGATAAGGGGTAAGCCATTTAGGACAGAAATGAGGAGGAATTTCTTCACCCAGAGAGTGGTGAACCTGTGGAATTCGCTACCACAGAAGGCAGTGGAGGCCAATTCATTAAATATATTCAAGAAGGAGTTGGATATATTTCTTAAGGCTAAAGGGATCAAGAGATATGGGGAGAAAGCAGGGACAGGGTACTGAATTTGGATGATCAGCCATGATCTCGTTGAATGGCGGAGCAGGCTCAAGGGGCCGAATGGCCTACTCTTGCTCCTCTCTTCTATGTATCTATGTATGCATTTTAAGTGATAATCAGTCCCTTAATCAGCCTCCGGGTGGCTGTTCCTAGCACTGGCTTGAAATCCTTTACCAAGATGTCATCCTGCGCTAAACGGGCTAAACAGATGTTTCAGCTCTAGACCCCATCGTGGCCACCTTGGAAGCTCTTTAGCACTTGAACGCACTGCTGAAAATTGCCCCCTCTATCTTTTGTGTTCATGGTGCTGTATCATGGGTGGGATGGCAGCAGCACCCAAGCAGCAGTCTTGGTACCCTTGGAGGGGGCTGATAAGATAGCGGCACTGTGGTGCCAAGGAGTAGGTGGAGAAACAGGAAAAACAAGTGTGGGTATGAAGAATAATGGTGCAGGAATAGGAGGGAGCTGGTTTGACTGTGAGGGTTCTCTTTTAATTCCAGGTAAATGGAGAAGATGAACAGTTCGGGCAAGAGCGGATATCTACTTTTTGGTAGGGAAGCAGTTGTTGGTGGATCTAGTGAGTACAAGGCAAATTACTTCAGCAAGGGGGCTTGTTATCTGCCTCCAAATAAGCCATATTGCAGAATGGGGTTTGCCAAAATGCTGAATAGAACCTTTCTCACTAAGATAAAAAGACTAACATAGAAACATAGAAAAATAGGAGCAGGAGTAGGCCATTCGGCCCTTCGAGCCCGCTCCGCCATTCAATATGATCATGGCTGATCCTCTATCTCAATACCATATTCCCACTCTCTCCCCATACCGCTTGATGCCTTTTGTGTCTAGAAATCTATCTATCTCCTTCTTAAATATATTCAGTGACTTGGCCTCCACAGCCTTCTGTGGTAGAGAATTCCACAGGTTCACCACCCTCTGAGTGAAGAAATTTCTCCTCATCTCAGTCCTAAATGTCCTACCCTGTATCCTGAGACTGTGACCCCTCGTTCTAGAGTCCCAGTCAGGGGAAACATCCTCCCTGCATCCAGTCTGTCTAGCTCTGTCAGAATTTTATATGTTTCAATGAGATCCCCTCTCATTCTTCTAAACTCTAGTGAATACAGGCCTACTCTCTCCTCATACGATGGTCCTGCCATCCCAGGAATCAGTCTGGTGAATCTTCGCTGCACTCCCTCTATGGCAAGTATATATGGTAAGGAGACCAAAACTGCACACAATACTGCAGGTGCGTACAGTTTTGGTGTCCATACTTAAGAAAGGACATACTTGCTCTCGAGTCAGTACAAAGAAGGTTCACTCGGTTAATCCCGGGGATGAGGGGATGGACATATGAGGAGAGGTTGAGTAGATTGGGACTCTACTCATTGGAGTTCAGAAGAATGAGAGGCGATCTTATTGAAACATATAAGATTGTGAAGGGGTTGGATCGGGTGGATGTGGGGAAGATGTTCCCGATGATGGGTGAAACTAGAACTAGGGGGCATAGTCTTAGAATAAGGGGCTGCTCTTTCAAAACTGAGATGAGGAGGAACTACTTCACTCAGAGGGTGGTAGGTCCATGGAATATGCTGCCCCAAAAAGCTGTAGAAGCTACATCATTACATAAATTTAAAACAGAAATAGACAGTTTCCTAGAAGTAAAGGGAATTAAAGGTTACGGGGAGCGGGCAGGAATTTGGACATGAGTCTAGGTTCGGATCGGTCATGGCCCTGTGGGTAGCGGAGCGGGCCCAGGGGCTGTGTAGCCTGATCCTGCTCCTATTTTGTGTGTCTAATTCTGTTAGATTCAGGAGATGGCTCTGTGATAGTGGATTGGCGGTTAGGATCAGATCAGCCATGGTCTTATTGAATGGCGGAGCAGGCTCGAGGGGCCGATTGGCCTACTCCTGCTCCTATTTCTTATGTTCTTATGTTCTTATGTGTGGTCTCATCAAGGCCCTGTACAACTGTAGTAAGACATCCTTGCTCCTGTACTCAAATCCTCTTGCAATGAAGGCCAACATACCTTCCTAACTGCTTGCTGCACCTGCATGCTTGCTTTCAGTGACTGGTGTACAAGGACACCCAGGTCCCTTTGTATATCAACATTTCCCAAACTATCACCATTTAAATAATACTCTACCTTTCTGTTTTTCCTACCGAAGTGGATAACTTCACATTTATCCACATTATACTGCATCTGCCATGTATTTGCCCACTCACTCAACTTGTCTAAATCACGTTGAAGCCTCTTTGCATCCTCCACACAACTCACAATCCCACCTAGTTTCATGTCGTCAGCAAACTTGGAAATATTACATTTGGTTCCCTCATCCAAATCATTGATATATATTGTGAATAGCTGGGGCCCAGGCACTGATCCCTGCGGAACCCCACTAGTCACCGCCTGCCATCCTGAAAAGGAGCCATTTATTCTTACTCTCTGTTTCCTGTCTGTTAACCAATTTTCAATCCATGCCAGTATATTACCCCCAATCCCATGTGCTTTAATTTTGCACACTAACCTCTTATGTGGGACTTTATCAAAGGCCTTCTGAAAATCCAAATACACCACATCCACTGGTTCTCCCCTATCTATTCTATCAGTTACATCCTCAAAAAACTCCAGTAGGTTTGTCAAACACAATTTCCCTTTCATAAATCCATGTTGACTTTGTCTAATCCCGTTGATATTTTCTAAGTGTCCTGTTATCACATCCTTTAAAATAAACTCTAGCATTTATCCCTACTACTGATGTTAGGCTAACCGGTCTGTAGTTCCCTGTTTTCTCTCTCCCTCCTTTTTTAAATAGCGGGGTTACATTTGCCACCCTCCAATCTGCAGGAACTGTTCCATAATCTATTGAATTTTGGAAGATGACAACCAATGTATCCACTATTTCCATGGCTACCTCTTTTAGTACTCTGGGATGCAGATTATCAGGCCTTGGGGATTTATTAGCTTTCAGTCCCATTAATTTCTCCAGCACTATTTTTTTTACTAATACTAATTTCCTTTAATTTCTCCTTCTCACTAGACCCTTGGTTCCCTAGCATTTCTGGGAAGTTATTTGTGTCCTCTTCCGTAAAGACAGAACCAAAGTATTTGTTTAATTGCTCAGCCATTTCCTTGTTCCCCATTATTAATTCTCCCATTTGTAGAAGTGTTTGGTGGTTTGTTATCTTATTCAAAGTTGCTGAAGTGTCCAGGGAGTGGTGTGGCAGTTTACTTCAAGGCTTTTGCTTAGACCAGTTGCTCCCAGACATGGGTGCAGTAGTTTGTATCCCCCTTGGCCTGCAGCATGAAAGGAGGAATGAGCAGAGGTGACGCAGAACTGCTCAAAGAGAGGGAAAGGAGGAGGGGGCCAAGGGCTCTCAGCAGGAGGCCATATCCACCCAGGGTCTTCAGGGAGCAATTCTCCTACTTCAACCTCAGCGAGGAACAGTATGTGCGACATCTCTGCTTCACTAAGGAGATGCTCACTGAATTCTGCCACCTATTGCAGGCAGAACTGCAGCCTCAGAGCAGGGTAAGGATGGCATTGCCTGTGGCTGTGAGCGTGAGAGTGGCCATGAATTTATGTGCGTCGGGTTCCTTCCAGGCTGGAGCAGGCGACATTTGCAACATCCCACAGTTCGCCATTCACTGTTGGATAAGGGAGGTCACTGAGGCTCTGTATGCAAAGAGAGGTGAATACATTTCATTCTTTCTTGCCAGAGAGAAGCAGACGGAGCGAGCACATGTCTTCACCAGAATAGTAGGCTTCCCCATGGTACAGGGTGCCATTGACTGCGCACACATTGCTTTGCAGATGCCACATGTGAACTCGGAGATGTACCCCAACCAGAAGGATTCCAATCCCTCAATGTCCAGCTGGTGTGCGACCATACTCAGCGCATCATGCAAGTCAATGCTTGGTATCCTGACAGCAGCCATGATGCCTTAATTCTGTAGCAGTCAGCTGTACAATCCACTTTTCAGTCACCACGACAAACCAAAGGGTGGCTACTGGGCGACACGGGCTATTCGTTGACCACCTGGCTCATGACTCAGGTGCGCAACCCAACTGCACGTGGCCAGTATGCATATAACGAAAGCCATGGTACCACATGGAATTTGAAAGAGCAGACCACTGGGGTCTTTAAACAATGCTTCCACTGCCTGGAGCGCTATGGAGGAGCCATGCAGTACTCGCCAGAGCGCGTCTCAAGATTCGTCATGGTCTGCTGCATGCTGCACAACCTCGCTATCATGAGGGCACAACCCTTGCCACCGGGTATACGGTGAAGAACTGAGGAGCCAGAGGAACAGGAGGAGGAGAGGGAAGGGTAGGAGGAGGAGGAGGAAGGGTGGAGGCAACCAACACAGCCCCTTTCTGGCCGAGCTGCACGTGATCAACTATCAGTAAACGCAACCCCAATTCCCCATTCACCCACAGTCCCACACCTTACCTTCACTGTTACGGACCATCACAGCGTCCTCTTGGCCACAATGCTATAATAAAAGCCACCACAAAACAAACATTCCAAACTAACATTATACATCAATCTACCCAATATTACATAACAAACTCAACTAATCACCCTTGTGCATTCCCTTAGTGCCTGTCCTAGTGCTCCTACGCAGTGCTACCCCAGTGGCTGCAGCATGGCTGGTGGAAGGCTGCTGGCTTTCAGAGGGGGAGACTACAGATGGCCTTGCAGGATGACCTTGAGTAACTCTAGGCCTAGAAGGCCCGGCTTTGGACTGCACCACCTTGGCATGGGTGGCAGCAGTTTGGGCTGGCAGGCTGACAGGCAGCGGCAAGGGCAATGGCGGAGTGGCAGTGTTGGGAATAGGAATGCTGTCATCCTGAGAGAGCACAGTAGTGTTCCTGCTCCACAGACCCACTGCCACTCCTCTGGGGCAGCATCTCAGCATTCCTAGCAATCTGTTGGAGGATAGATTGCTGGCCTGCTGTGACACCTTGCAAGCCTCGTTTGACAGTGGTAAGCCCAGCCATGATGGCAGCAGCCTGAGCTTGGGTGGCAGCAAGCTGAGACGGCAGGATAGCGGTCTGCACTTCCACTGCAGCACTGAGACATTGGGTCGCTTCCGCCTGTGCTGCAATGGCAGCTGCGACATTGCCCATCACACGCAGCATCATGTCTGGTTCGACACGGTCTCTCTGGGAGCTTTCCATCATTTCCAGCCTGGAAATCCTGTGCTCCAAGCTCTGTGCAAAGCTCCGTCCAACGTTGGAGCCGGACTCCTCCATGCTCCTTGACATTGCCAAGAGGCTCACTGGCAGACTTGCCATTGCACCTAGCACCTAGCAATTCGGTGTGCATACCCATCACCCTTCTTCTGATGTTCACCTCATCGCGGTACTCATCTGAGTCGTGTGCAAGGGCACTGGTGGTCATCCTGAGAGAGGACAGCAGGTTCGTGCTCCATGGAGCCACTGCCACTCCCACGGGGCAGCATCTCAGCAATCCTAGTAATCCGTTCGAGGACAGATTGCTGGTCTGCTGTGGCAGCCTGGAAGCCCCTTTCAACACTGGTAACTGCACTTACTGCTCCTCCAGCACTGCCTGGACAGGTTGCAGTTCTTGGGTATCTGAAAGGAGAAAGGCAGAAGGGTAGGTTGTGGTGAGGGGAGGGGGGGAAGCAAGAGGTGCAGCTTACACCATCTGCAGCTTGTAGGTTAGAAGAGATTGTGGGACTAGGAGAAAGTGGGATGTGAGAAGGAGGATTAGGTCTGATGATACCATCATCTTGTATTGTTTCAGCCCTGCCGCTGGCCACGGACTGAGCGATGCCTGCTGCAATAATCTCCAGCACCGTCTCCTCCATGGGGGTTAGGTCATGCTGGCACGCCTGTCTCCCTGCGGGTAGCCCCTGCTGCCTCTGGTTATGAGCCACTTTGTCCTGCAAGAGAAAGGGAAGTGTGTCAGTGAGTGTGGCGCAATGTGTTTGGGTGATGTGCCTGTCATGGTTGAATACCTGGCAGTGCGTGCAAGCTCTGAGATGTGGCTTGCAGCAGTGGTAAGTGAGTGAGGGGGGAGGTGAAGCATTGAATGTGAGGTGTAAGTCCTGCTGGATAGAGATTATTGGTAGGTGAGTGATGGGGGTGTGGTACATTGAGCAGTGTGTGAGGCTTGTGGTACAGCTGGTGGGATATGACATTTGAAGATGAATTCACTGACCTTGACCACGCGTGTGAGGTCATTAAACTTCTTCCTGCACTGCATCCAGGTCCTCGTGGCTACACTGCTGGCATTGACAGCGATGGCTATCTGTTCCCATTCCCCTCTACTGGCCCCCTATGGATAGGGGACACTTCTCCGCTGTCCACTTCCTGCACCTTCTTCTTCTTCTTAGGCAGTCCCTCGGAACTGAGGATGACATTAAAAATGAGTTCTCAGGTGACTGATGAGTCCAATGCAGGACCTACAGTCTCTGTCACAGGTGGGGCAGACGGTGGTTGAAGGGGCGGGTGGGTGGGGTGCTTGGTTGACGTGCGCTGCCTGCGCTTGGCTTCCGCTTGCTCCCGGCAAAGAGACTCGAGGTGTTTGGTGCCTTCCCGGATGCTTCTCCTCCACTTTGTACGGTCTTGGGCCAGGGATTCCCAGGTGTCGGTGGGGATGTTGCACTTTTTCAAGGAGGCTTTGAGGGTGTCCTTGAAGCATTTCCTCTGCCCACCTGGGGCTCTCTTGCCGTGTAGGAGCTCCGAGTAGAGCGCTTGTTTTGGGAGTCTCGTATTGGGCATTCGGACGATGTGGCCCGTCCATCGGAGCTGATTGAGCATGGTCAAAGCTTCGATGCTGGGTATGTTGGCCTGAGTGAGAACACTGATGTTGGTGCGCCTATCCTGCCAATGGATTTGCAGGATCTTGTGGAGGCAGCGTTGAGGTGCTTTGAGGTGCCTGCTGTATGTGGTCCATGTCTCTGAAGCATACAGGAGGGCGGGTATCACTGCTGCTCTGTAGACCATGAGCTTGGTGCTGGGATTGAGGTCCTGGTCTTCAAACACTCTCTTCCTCAGGCGACTGAAGGCTGCACTGGCATACTGAAGGCGGTGTTGGACTTCGTCATCGATATCTGCCCTTGTTGACAGTAGGCTCCCAAGGTATGGAAAGTGGTCCGCGTTGTCCAAGGCCTTGTCATAGATTTTGATAATCGGGGAGCAGTACTGTGTGGCGGGGGCAGGTTGGTAGAGGACCTTTGTCTTACGGATGTTTAGTGTAAGGCCCATACTCTCGTACGTTCGGTGAAGGTATTGACGATGGTTTGGAGTTTGACCTCAGAGTGTGCGCAGATGCAAGCGTCGTCTGCATACTGTAATTCAACGACAGAGGATGGGATGATCTTGGATCTGGACCAGAGGTGACGGAGGTTGAACAGTTTCCTGTTTGTTCTATAAATTAGCTCCACTCCAGTGGGGAGCTTACTGAGGGTGAGATGGAGCATTGCAGCAAGGAAGATCAAGAAGAGCATTGGTGCGATGACACAGCCTTGCTTGACCCCGGCCCGTACATGAATTGGGTCTGTGGTGGATCCGTTGGTCAGGATCATGGCTTGCATGTTGTCTTGATGCACGCGGAGGATGGTGACAAGCCTTTGAGGGCAGCCGAATTTGAGGAGGACACTCCATAATCCCTCATGGTTGACAATGTCGAAGACCTTTGTGAGGTCAAAGAAGGCCATGTACAGCGCTTGGTGCTGTTCCCTGCATTTCTCTTGTAGTTGATGCGCGGTGAAGATCATGCCCATTGTGCCCCTTAGTGGGCAGAATCCGCATTGCGACTCTGGGAGGCGCTCTTCAGCCACTGGGAGAAGGCGATTGAGGAGGATTTTTGCAATGACTTTCCCTGTGGCAGACAGCAGGGAGACTCCTCTGTAATTACCACAATCGGACTTGTCTTGAAGATGGTCACGATTACGGCATCTCTGAAATCCCCTGGCATGCTTTCCTCCTTCCAAATAAGAGAAATGAGTTCATATATTTGCGCCAATAGTGCTTCTCCACCATGTTTTAGTGCCTCGGCGGGGATTCCATCTGCTCCTGAGGCCTTGTTGTTCTTCAGTTGTCGGATGGCCTTTTCAACCTCATGCCGGGCTGGGGTTGTGCTGAGGTGGTGGTGGGTAGCATGCTGCGGGATGGAGTTGAGGACACTCACGTCGAAGACAGAGTCTCTGTTAAGGAGATCTTCCAAGTGCTCCTTTCAGCGGGCACTGACTGCCTCTCTATTCTTGATGAGTACCTCTCCGTTCTTGGCCCGCAGTGGGGTAGGACCTTGGGTGCTTGGGCCGTAGGTGGTCCTGACTGCAGTAAAGAGTCCACGCACGTCGTGGTTGTCGGCTAGCTGTGGGATCTCCTGCGCTTTCTCCACCCACCATCTGTTCTTTAGGTCACGAGTTTTTTGTTGGACCTCGGTCTTCAGGCGTCTGTAGAGCTGCTTCCTTGCTCTCGAAAATGAGCCATAAAAAATGAGCTAGTTGAACGTCTCAGAGACTCCCCTTGTGGAATAAATGAACGCCTCATGACTCTACCAGTGCGCTACGGTCATCAGTGCGTACGCCCCAACCCTGGAAGCCACAGACGAGACCAAAGAGGAATTCTACTCCAGCCTCGAACAATCCCTGTCCCGAGTCCCAATGGACGACAAGCTGATGCTCCTTGGTGACTTTAACGCCAGAGTTGGAAAGGACACAGACCTCTGGGGAGGTGTGATCGGCAGAGAGGGGGTAGGGAAAGCCAATTCCAACAGTACCCTCCTCCAGACGAAATGCTTAGAACATGGCCTTGTCATAACTAACACCTTGTTCCGTCAGAGAGACAAGTACAAGGCTTCATGGCAACACCCTCGCTCCAAGCACTGGCATCTGCTGGACTACGTCATCGTCCGAGCGAGGGATCGCAAGGTCGTCCGCATCACCTGCACCATGACAGGAGCTGACGACTACTGGACAGACCACCGCCTAATCCGCTCTGTCATCTCCATCAACGTAGCCCCAAAACAGCGGCGGCAACAGAAGCAATGCCGCAGGAAAATCAATGCTGGAGCACTCAAAGACCCTGCTAAGAAAGCCCTATTCAGCCTGCGCCTCACAACCAATCTGACGACTCCCAGTGATTCAGAGACACAGAATGTCCACAGCGCCTGATCTGCACTCAAGACCTCCATAATCAGCACCTGTGAAGAGACGCTCGGTCACTCGACCAGGAAACACCAAGACTGGTTCGACGAGAATGACCAGGAGATAATAAGCCGCAAGTGCAAGGCATTCCTGATCTGGAAACAACACCAGAACTCGAGAGCAAGAAAGCAGCTCTACAGACACCTGAAGGCCGAGGTCCAACAAAAAAACTTCCTGCACCAGGGCCTCGAGTGCTGCATCAGAAAATCTGTGAGCCCTCTCTCTGCCCTGTTGTGCCATCTTCACTCTTTCTGTAGGTCACACACTCCTCTACAATGACTTCAGTTACCTGCCGCAGCCAGTATGCAGCTCCCCTTTAAGAGGTGCAGGTTGGCCTTAAGAAGTGCAGGCTAGCATTAATTGGCGCTAGCCTAGCACGAATTTGGGCCCGCTGCTAGGGGTGCAGCCACTCAACAGCGCGTTCAGCGCTGGGCTGCATGCTGCTGTCATTTAAATTAGTAGGCAGCACGAAGTTTGCGTGCTGCCTGCATCGGAAGGAACGGACGCGGGGCAGGCACGCATCGCTATTTCCACGCTCGTTTTCGGGTCTTATCAAATTTCTATGCCATGGTGTCGAAACAGCAGCTCTGTAATCAGTAGCACCATGTTTTTCGAAGAGCCTTTAGCTCCTGAACCTACTGTTATTAGAGGAAATTTGAGTCCAGTGTGTGGTGTATGTGCCTTTAAGAGCCCCAGGTGTGCTGTAATGCCGGTAATTGCCACTCGGGCTATATAAGCCTGTATATTGTGTATATCCGTTAGAACCCCCCCCCAGACTTTGCTTAGTAAATACCTATGAACCAACTCCTGTCTTCAGTGTCTTTATCAACACACGGACACTACAGTGGCGACGAAGTGGAAACGGACTTACCTGCAATTCGGCAGCACCTCAAGGACATCGATTCCTCGGGCGTCCGGAAGACTCAAGGAAGTGAGAGAAGCTGTGGTTTCACCAGCTAGCCAAGCTGGTGGCAGGTACTGCGCTAATCCTTCCTGGGCGTCAGGCTGGGGCTCCAGCGGCTGGCTCTACAGCTGAGACAGGCAGCGAAATCGGAGGCAAGCAATAACGGACTGGGAGGGAGCACTCGGGAGACGGCCGGCGCAGCAAGCAGGTCAGCGTTCAGACCTCCGGCGGGAACGAGTCTCCAACAGTAAATAAAAAAAAAAGAGAACGGAAACCACAGTAAACAGCGTTGTTATCGGCAGCAGCAGCGGGAAAGCGCGGGAAGCGCCATATCTTTGCCACAGAAAAGAAAAAAAAAAAGCGCGGGAAGCGCCATATCTTTTCTGAAATGCCTAAATCTGGTAATATTGATGCTTTTGATAGCGAAATAGAGGATTGGACCACATACGTGGAAAGAGTAGAGGTATATTGCACTGCAAATGGAATAGAAGATGAAAAAAAAGCTTCAGTACTTCTGAACTTAATGGGCGCAAAGACATACGGGCTGTTACGAAATTTAATCACTCCAGCCAAACCAAAGGACAAGAATTTTAAAGAAATTGTTGATACCCTGCAGGAGCACTTAAACCCAACACCGCTGCTGATAGCGGAACGATTCAAGTTCTTCAACAGAAATCAACACAAGAATGAAAGTAACGCTGATTACCTAACTGAATTAAGAAAGCTATCAAAGTACTGCCAATTCGGGGCCGGACTATCAGATTATCTTCGAGACAAATTTGTTTGCGGTCTCTTAAGTGAAGGAACACAAAAAAGACTGCTTTCTGAAAAAGATTTAACATTGGACAAAGCTTTCAGTATGGCTGTATCATACGAAGCAGCAGCAAGAGGAGCTGCAGAGATACAACAAAAGACACAGGACTTCGGCACCCATGAAATGACACAGGGTTTCGAAAGATGTTATCGCTGCGGCAGATCCACCCATAACCAGAGGGACTGCTGGTTCAAGGACAAAGCATGCAGGCAATGCGGGAAGATTGGACACATTGCACGGGTATGCCGATCTGGACAAAATAAATCCACTGACAGAAAAAAAAATCAATAAAGAAAAGTACAGGAAGATACAAATGATGACGGACAGTAGCTCCGAAGACCAGAAGAGCGATAGCGACTTCGAAAACAAGAGACTAAGCTGTCTCAAATTACATAATGTACTTGCCAAAGATGATTACCAAACCATTTGGGTTACCCTCACAATAGCAGGGTCCCCAGTTAAAATGGAGCTAGATACAGGATCAGCTCTAACCGTAATAAATCGACGGGATTACGAGAGGCTATTTTCGCATATACCTCTAAAAGACACATCCATTATCTTAAAAACATATACGGGGCAGAAAGTATACCCCAAAGGAAAAATAAGGGTGCCTGTTGTATACAACGGCAAAGAAATACCAAAGTTGTATTTATACATTCTACAAGATGGTGGTCCACCGTTGTTGGGACGTGAATGGATCAGGAAGATACGTTTAGACTGGCACTCCATTCAGGCACTGACGGTGGCCAGTAAGGAAAAAAACGATGATGACATCATACCTGAACGATTAAAAGACATCTTGGCCAACACCAAAGAAGTGTTTCAAGAGAAACTAGGAACCTTGAAAGGAATCACTGCCTCAATAAAAATGGAAGATACGGCAATTCCCAAATTTTTTAAGGCAAGACCGGTGCCATAAGCAATACGTCCAGCAGTCGAGGCAGAGCTGGAGAATTTGGAAAAAGCAGGCGTATTATCCAAAATAGATTGGAGCGAATGGGCAACACCCATCGTTCCAGTCATGAAAAAAGCATTGAATAAAGATAAATCTGAAGAACAGAGAAAAATTCGCATCTGTGGTGACTTCAAGGTGACTGTAAACCCAATCCTTCACACAGTACAGTATCCTCTTCCGAGGATAGAAGATATTTTTGCCTCACTATCCGGAGGGAAACGTTTCACCAAAATTGACTTGGCACAGGCATATCTACAGGTGGAGGTTGAGGAGGCCTCTAAAAAGTATCTCATGATAAACACACACAAAGGCCTGTACCAGTACAATCGACTGGTTTTTGGAGTAGCATCAGCTCCAGCTATCTGGCAAAGAGCTATGGAGCAAGTCCGGCAAGGGATTCCGGGGACTCAATGCTACCTAGACGACATCCTTATAACAGGAGAAAACGACAAAGAGCACCTTGCCAATTTGGAGCAGGTGCTCACTAGGCTGAAAGAACGGGGCCTACGAGCGAATCGCCCCAAGTGCGAATTTTTCCAAAATCAGATACCATATTGTGGCCACATAATTAATAATGAAGGGTTGCATAAGTCACCTGAAAAAATTGAAGCGGTTATAAAAGCCCCAGCACCTAAAAATGTTTCACAATTAAGGTCGTTCCTGGGATTAATAAATTGCTATCATAAATTTTTACTGAACTTATCAACTCTTCTACACCCTCTTAATGAACTTCTACAAACAGGAATGATTTGGAAATGGAACGAAGACTGTAAACGTGCCTTCCATAAATGCAAAGACTTAATCACATCCGAAGAAGTTTTGGCTCATTACAGCCCATCACTGCCAATCAGACTGGCGTGCGATGCATCCCCTTATGGCATAGGAGCAGTATTATCCCATAAATTCCCTGATGGCTCAGAACGGCCGATAGCTTTTGCGTCACGCTCATTAAACTCAGCTGAGCGTAACTATGTCCAAATCGACAGGGAAGCACTCAGCCTGGTCTGGGGAGTGAAGAAATTCAACCATTACCTACACGGACAAAAATTTACCTTGTTGACTGACCATCAACCCTTCATCTCCATATTCAACCCTAAAAAAGGTGTTCCCATTATGACAGCGCAAAGGCTACAGAGGTGGTCCCTTTTTCTAGGGGCACACCAATACAATATAGAATACAAAGGGTCAAAACAACATGGGAATGCTGACGGTTTATCGCGCCTACCGTTGTCAACAGTAGAAGAGGCACCTACAGTAGACCCAGTAGAGATGTTCCACTCTACCATAGTGGAATGTCTACCAGTGACAAATTCTGCCATTGAAAGGGAGACGAGAAATGACCCGACTCTCTCACGGGTCTACGATTTAACAGTGAAGGGATGGCCAGCACATGGCGAACCACTGTTGCCAGCATTCTCGCAAAGAAGAGAACAGCTGTCAGTGTGCCGAGGAACCTTGATGTGTGGATCCAGAGTGAGTGGTGATTCCACCCAAACTCCAGGATAAAGTGCTAAAGGAGCTTCACGAGGGGCATCTGGGTGGAGTGAAAATGAAGAACCTAGCTAGGGCATTTGTATGGTGGCCAGGTATCGATGGAGACATCGAAGAAATGACCAAGAGCTGCCTAGGATGCCAGAAGGTCCAAAACGCTCCACCACAAGCCCCTCTACATCCATGGGAGTGGCCCTCATCTCCCTGGCAAAGGGTGCACATCGACTTTGCTGGTCCATTTATGGACTCAATGTTCTTAATCGCGGTTGATGCACACTCCAAGTGGCCGGAGGTAATAAAGATATCCTCCACCACCACGGAAAAAACCATCACAGCATTAAGGACCATATTTGCCAGGAATGGGCTGCCGGAACAGATATGTTCTGATAATGGCCCGCAATTTGTGTCCGAAGGATTCAGAAAGTTCTTAAAAAACAATGGGGTTAAGCACTACACGTCCACCCCATACCATCCCGCCACCAATGGATTGGCTGAAAGGTTTGTCCAGACCTTCAAGAAGGCCATAAAGGCCATGGGTAATGAAGATATAAAACTTCAGCACAAGGTGGATAACTTCTTATTCGCATACAGGAATGCAACACATATGGTTACCAACCAAACTCCCGCCATGATGTTCTTCAATAGAAACCTAAGATGCCAGCTGGATTTGGTCAAGCCCAACATCAGAAGGGACGTGGAGAACCGGCAGTTTCAAGGCACGAATGAAAGGCCAACTAGGGCCTTCCAGATAGGTCAACAGGTTTTGGCCCGGGACTACCGTACCGAGAAATGGCAGCCTGGAACTATCTGCACACGACTAGGACCCCTGATGTATACCGTGGACATCGGAGAAAGCATAATAAGGCGCCATGCTGACCAAATCATAAAGTCATCCGAAAAGGGACAACCTACACCACAACTCTATACATCTAACGGTAAAGTAGAGATACCCATATCTACCTCCGATCCGGTGATACTGGAACCCGATGAACCCGACACTGGCATTCAAGCCGAATCAGCCTTGCCAGAAGAACCTACTACACCACCAGAAACGACTACACCCCCGAGGTGTTATCCGGACCGAGTCAGGAAGCCTCCTGAGAGACTAACTTATAATTAATTAACTACAGCAATGTATATTATTTTGCTTATAACATGTAATTAATAATTACTTAAAATATGATGTACTGGTTAGCTAAAAGGGGAGGAATTGTGGTGTATGTGCCTTTAAGAGCCCCAGGTGTGCTGTAATGCCGGTAATTGCCACTCGGGCTATATAAGCCTGTATATTGTGTATATCCGTTAGAACCCCCCCCAGACTTTGCTTAGTAAATACCTATGAACCAACTCCTGTCTTCAGTGTCTTTATCAACACACGGACACTACACAGTGGTCTCTGACATTCACTGCATGAAACTTGCATTGTTTTGCCCTCTTCAGATGCAGTTAGGTGCAGACACCAGAAAAGCCAGATGTTTGGGTGCAGTCCTATGCAGGAGGAAAATCTCACTAAAGGATTAGTGCTAATTTTTCCTCTGGATTGTACTTGTTTTTGTGAGGCACTATTTGGGAGTACAGCAGAGGAGAATTGGTCCTTTAATGTCAAATGATACCTGAGCACAACTTTTTCACCCAAGTGGTGCAGTTTATACTCAATAGGCTGAATCCTAACTCCCAAAAACGGGTGGGTTGGTGTCAGGTCAGAGGTTAAAATTCAAAAAAATCAGTAACAGGGACCCAACCCGCTTCGAACCCGCCCACGTCCAGTTTTAACGGAGGCAGGACGAGGGGCAGGCGACCAATCCACCTGTGGGAGGCGGGTTGGTCATTTAAATATTATAATGAGGCCGAGTACCTTCATTTTAACAGTGATTCTATTTTTAACCCATGTCGACCGGGTTTGGGAAACCCAGCAGGTGAAAGTAGGCGAGAAGAGCTGAACCTCTGAGGTAAATGTGCCTTTACAGCACTGCTTGTGGGCCAGGTGGAGCAGGTGTGTTTCCTCCAGGCCCAACAAGCTCCCCAGTAAACTCTCCCGCTCCACCCCCGACCACCATTAGACCCCCCCAACTACCGTTGGACTCCCCCGCCCACCACCCCCCCCCCGTGTTCGGGAGCACCCATGATCGCGATCCCCCACCCCCCCCACAACTAGGCTTACCTGCTGTCCTCGGCTGCAGCCTTGTGTTGCAGGCTTCCCCGCCCGACAGGCCTCTAGCCTGTCAATCAGGCTGCCTGTGGGTGAGAAACCGACAGAATTTTTTTTAAAGGAGCCCTGCAATTAAAAGCTGCAGGACTTTCGGGAAGCTCGTTCTTCCGGGTTTCCCAACCTCAAAACAGCCCTCCCCGCCAACCCCCCCCACCCCACCCCACCCAGCCCACATTAACACACCACTGGGCCAAAATCCAGGCCAAAGTGTCAGCCTTGGTGGCTCGGTGGTGGCATTTTACCTCTCGGTCAGAAGGTCGTGGGTTCAAGCTCCACTTCAGAACTTGAGCACATAACCTATGGTGAATATTGAGAGAGTACTGCATTGTTAGGTGTAAAAGATCAGATGGCACTATTCGAAGAAGAGCAGGGGCGTTCTTCTGGTGTCTTGGCCAACATTTAACCCTCAGCCAATATTGCCAAAAAGACACATTAACTGATCCTTCATCTTGCTTCGCACAAATTAACTGCCACGTTTTCCTACAAAGTAACAGTGACTACACTTCAAAAGTAATTAATTTGCAGTCAGCAGCGAAGCAAAGGCGTTCTCCTCTGACCCTGAAGTACGCTTCACACAAGGATCTGGCGATCCCTGTGTCGAGAACTTCAGGTTTTCCGACCTTCAATTCAAATCAACGGAAGTTAGTGGGGATTCCCTTGTGCAAACTGCTGTGATGTCAACAGGCTGTCTAAACAGCCAACCAAAAGGCAGAATTCTCACAGACAGCGAATAAAGAAGTGGGTAAGGTCTTAAAATTCTAACTTTTAAAAATGTTAGAGTGAGCAAAACAAAGATTGAGGCTCTCACATACGGGAAAAGGCAAACCTGAAATAAAGATGGGCAAACATTTAAAAAACAATGTAAAATTTTTTGGAAAAGTTTCTTAAAATTTTTTATTAAAATGGACAAATTTCACACTGTACAAAATTTAAATTAGTTTTCCAGGTCCTTAACATTTGTTTAGCAGTAATAATGCTGCAAAAACCCCAGTTACACCTAATCCCTTTGGGTTTAACTTTTAGTGGGGGATTTAACAGGGTAATTACTGCGGAAGAGCCAAAGATTTCGTCCCTGTGTCGGAGCTGTTAATGACTGACCGCCACTTCGGGATTTCCACATGCGTCTACGCATGCGCCAAATCCCGAAGTTGCGGTCAGTTTCAAAGGCAGAATGACGGCAAACGTTGCCAGTTCACCATCATCCCGACTGCAAATTCCGAGCCGATGGTTTTGAAAGAGGTTCTTTTAATCCCACAGCCAGTAAAAAAAAATTCTGATACAGCCCATAAAAAAATTACAGTGACTAAAATAACGGCCCCAAATTTCCACACGGTGAATTGTGCCACAGATGTGGCAGTGTGACATTAGTTGTGCCCACCAATGGTCTGCATAACTGCATTATAACAGAATTGCATGGGTTAGCTTCTTTGCATATCCATTGGAGGATTCATTGGCGTAAATACCAATGTAAAAAGAGAATAATGTGCTTTGAAATTAGAGTGTAGCCTTTAAAAAGCCAATTTGTCCTGACCACTGCCAGCAGATAAGTAAGAAAGTGTTTGGCTCACTGTTAGGTAGTTTGAATGGATGTCTCCTCAGTTTTCTTTCTACTGCCAGTTTTCAAGAATTTCTACCACTGCAGCATCTGGCCGAGGCGGCCAAAGAATGGATAAGGGAGTGAAGAAGAGCCCACAACTTCAATCAATCAGCCCTGCAAACCCTCTTCAATGAAATAGAGAAGATGAGAGGCAGGCTGATGGTCTCTGTAGGAAAAAACTTCCAAACAATATCTCTCATGCAGGTGGAGATGGTTGGCATTGGAACTGAGTACTAACTTTCTCATCCCCAAAACTGCAGAGCAGTGCTGCAATGACCTGACCAGGGCAGGCAAGGTAACACATTGGCCATGCTCCCTTTTTTTACTTGGGAACCATGGGTGCCAGGACACTCTTCACCCTCTAAAAATAACAGCTGCAAAAATAACCCACCATCACACTGCACTCTGGTTAAGGAAGGCTTGAGATCTTGCATATGTGTCTAAATCTCTGCTAATAGCAACTATTTACATGCACAACATTAAAACCCCTTTCTCCATTTTAACAGGACGATACCATCCCATCTCTTACTTCAGTCCCATGCCACCTGGCAGATACCTCATCAGTTGCTGGCGTTCACCTAATTCAATGAATTTTGTTACAGGACAAACTAGCACACAATGCTCGCAAGAGGCTGGGCACTGGAGGGGCATCTCTGACTTTAAAGAGCTCACCCCCTATGAGGAGCTGATGGGGAGCCATGACAGATAGCAAGGTTGGGGGTCCTGGCACAGCTACATAGTCACTATGGCAACCCAGTCACAGGTTTGATCCCTTTGTCTCCTTAATGGCAAAGTGGCAATGCTAACCCATTCTTAGCTTCTGCTGTCCTTTTTAACAGATCCACCTCAGCAACAGGGGGCAGAGAAGGAGGAGGATAATGAGAAAGAGGGGAAGGAGGAACAAAATTTCTTCTGCGTCGACTATGAGGATGTTAAAGGTGAGGAGGAGGTTGATGATGAAGAGGGAGAGGATGTCAAGTGCACACCCACCCATGAGTTCCTGGGCCAACATCCTCTAAGGTCCAATAGCCTGCTGGAACTTGCTGCCCAGGCTCACTTATAAAGAATGTCAATTTAAGCGAAGTACAGGAAGGTTGCTGGCCTCTGTGAAAGTGTATCCCAGTAAGGGTCAGCATCTTCAGGAGCATTGGGGAGAAACTGGAGAAGAAAAACACAGCTGGACTGTGTGGAAATATGATTTTGCCCTTACTAGTGCATGATGGGATACTTGACATCTAATGTATTTTTGTACCATTGCCTGTGGACTAAAACCAAGTCAGCAGCAACTAACGTAATCTTCTGACCTATTGCAATTAAGTTAATCACAACCTGCCAGAACAATACATTGCAGAACTATTGGGTAACCGCACTGCTAATGACATCTGGCCAAAGAATGAAAACAATTCTGTTAAAGATCAATCTCGTTTCTCTTTATCTGCATGAATACTACATGATCATATTGAACTTGTGTTCTTCACTGTATAAATATGATAATCAGACATGAGTGAGCAAATCATTTTTTGGTAACAAGATTCAAACAAAACCTCCTGACAGAATATAATTAACTAACTTTGTCTGAAGACATTTCTGTCCTGCTGACCTTTTTATTGTCCTTGTTTAAACTCTTAATGTGTTTAAGATGATACAATACCATTACACGTGATCTATGGAACGCTTGCTTGTTTGAGTGTATAAATATGCTGCATTTGCTGCTGTCCTTTAGAGATGTTGGCCTAGCCTTTGTCCAGGCAGCTCTCTCCTTGTATACACTTGTATGCAAGTAAAATAAAGCTTTGCTTATCTGACGGTACAGTTTGTTTCAGAGTCTTACTCGGAGTCGAGACTTCGACAGTATGGTTGCTGGCCTCTGTGAAAGTGTATCCCAGTAAGGGTTAGCATCTTCAGGAGCATTGGGGAGAAACTGGAGAAGAAAAACACAGCTGGACTGCACCATATTGAAAGCGTCTGTGGCAAGAATGCTAAAATTGCAAACACAAGGCGATAAAATTGAGTGAGATGGTCACATTCATAGTCATAGATTTATACAGCACAGAAAGAGGCCCTTCGGCCCATCGTGTCCGCGCCGGCCATCAAGCCCTATCTAGTGTAATCCCATTTTCCAGCACTTGGTCTGTAGCCTTGTATGCTATGGCGTTTCAAGTGCTCATTTAAATGCTTCTTGAATGTTGTGAGGGTTCCTGCCTCTACCACCCTTTCAGCCAGTGAGTTCCAGATTCCAACCACCCTCTGGGTGAAAAAGTTTTTCCTCAAATCCCCTCTAAACCTCCTGCCCCTTACCTTGAAACTATGCCCCCTGGTTATTGACCCCTCTACTAAGGGGAAAAGTTCCTTTCTATCTACTCTATCTATGCCCTTCATAATTTTGTACTCCTCAATCAGGTCCCCCCTCAGCCTTCTCCGCTCTAGGGAAAACAACCCCAGCCTGTCCAGTCTCTCTTCATAGCTGAAGCGCTCCAGCCCAGGTAACATCCTGGTGAATCTCCTCAGCATCCTCTTCAATGCAATCACATCCTTCCTATAGTGTGGCGACCAGAACTGCACACAGTATTCCAGCTGTGGCCTAACTAGCATTTTGTACAGCTCCATCATAACCTCCCTGCTCTTATATTCTATGTCTTGGCTAATGAAGGCAAGTATCCCATATGCCTTTTTAACCACCTTATCTACCTGTCCTGCTGCCTTCAGGGATCTATGTACATGCACACCAAGGTCCCTCTGATCCTCTGTCCTTCCTAGTGTCCTACCATTCATTGTGTATTCCCTTGCCTTGTTAGTCCTCCCAAAATGCATCACCTCACAATTTTCAGGGTTAAATTCCATTTGCCACTGTTCTGCCCATCTGACCAACCCGCCTATATCGTCATGTAGCCTAAGGCTTCCCTCCTCGCTATTTACCACTCCACCAATTTTCGTGTCATTTGCGAACTTACTGATCATACCTCCTACATTCTTATCTAAATCATTAATGTCACTACATCACCTTACAGCAACTGTTGCTGTGAATCTCTGAATCTGCCCCACAGTGTAAATGACAAATTTGGCACAATGAGAACTAGATTAGTTTTCAGAGGATAAGCAATTCCACAATATAAATGGGGTATAAAAGACCCAAGAATATTATAGTCTGACCTAGTAAACAGCATTGGATTCCTGATATGTGGATTCTCATAGTGTGTACCATCTACAAGATGCACTGCGGCAACTCACCAAGACTTCTTCCACAGCACCTCCCAAACCCGCAACCTCTACCACCTAGAAGGACAAGGGCAGCAGGTGCATGAGAACACCATTACTTCCAAGTTTCCCTTCAAGTCACACACCATCCTGACTTGGAAATATATCGCCGTTCCTTCATCGTCGCTGGGTCAAAATCCTGGAGCTCTCTCCCTAACAGCACTGTGGGAGTACCTTCACCACACGGACTGCAACGGTTCAAGAAGACAGCTCACCATCACCTTCTCAAGTGCAATTAGGGATGGGCAATAAATGCTGGTCTTGCCAGCGATGCCAACATCCCGTGAATGAATTAAAAAAAAATACATAAAACAGAATCTTAATATGCACCACCTTTACCTAGCAATAAAAGGAAGAACTTTCCTTCAAAAGGACCAAGTACAATGGAAATCCCACAGTAAATGTAACAAAGTTCCTTCTGTATTTCCACACTCTGACCCCTAGTGAGTAGTTATTCTTTTTCATATGCTCAGATTGTCATAACCTATTCAAACACTTGTACTGGACATTACCCAATGGAATCCTGTTTATTATGTTTATTAATGATCTAACATAGGGCATAGGTAGTACAATTATTAAATTTGCAGATGATACTGATATGCCTATCAATTAGTCCAATAAAAGGCGACGAGTTAAGAACGTAACTGAAGGTTTTTATTGGCTAAATAACAGAGCCCACCCTCGTGGGTGATCCGATCCAACAGGGAGGAATACTAGCCAGTCAGCTACCTTTATACCTGGGCAGGTAATGGGCGGAGTCGGAGGTGGTCAGCCCAGGTATAACAGTGCGACAAGAGGCGACCTCGTGTAGTGATGTGACAGTGAGAACAGTGAGAACAATATACAGTGATAACTATAACAGTGGTTTACCACATTCACCCCTTGTTTAGATTAGAGTCCGGCGGGGTGAAGTGTATTACCAGCTCTGGTATGTCAGTCTGTCCGGAGGCTTCGTTAGCCTCTCCGATCGTCGCAGCGGCGGTGTTACATTATCCGGTGTTAAAGCTGGTGTCTGCGTAGTCGGCAAAGGCTCGTGGGGTTCCGGCATGCCGTCTACCTCGGCTGGACTCGGGGGGTTGGGAGGGGGGGGTGAGGGTGCGAGGTCTCGTAAGGAGACAGTGTCCTCCCGTCCGTCTGGGTAAGCCACATAGGCGTACTGGGGGTTGGCGTGCAGGAGGTTCACCTTCTCGACCAGGGGGTCCGTTTTATGGGCCCTCACGTGCTTTCGCAGCAAGACGGGTCCCGGAGAGGTCAGCCAGGTTGGTAGGGTGGTTCCCGTAGTCGACTTCCTGGGGAAGACAAACATTCGGGCATGGGGGGTGGTGTTAATGGCAGTGCAAAGTAGTGACCGGATGGAGTGCAGCGCAATCGGGAGGACCTCTTGCCAGCGGGAGGTTGGGAGGCCCTTAGACTTTAAGGCTAAGAGGGTGGCCTTCCATACCGTCGCGTTCTCTCTTTCCACCTGGCCGTTCCCTCGGGGGTTGTAGCTGGTGGTCCTGCTTGCTGCAATACCCCTCTCCAATAGGAACTGACGGAGTTCCTCGCTCATGAAGGAGGCGCCCCGGTCACTATGTATATAGTTCGGGAACCCGAACAAGGCGAAGAGTTTGTTCAGGCATTTAATGACCGTGTTACTGGTCATGTCTGGGCAGGGGAAGGCAAAGGGGAAACGGGAGTACTCATCAACGATGTTGAGGAAGTACACATTACGGTCGGATGACGGTAGGGGCCCCTTGAAGTCGATGCTCAGACGCTCGAAGGGGCGGGTGGCCTTGATCAGGCTTGCTCTGTCCGGCTTATAGAAGTGCGGTTTGCACTCAGCACAGATCTGGCAGTTCCTGGTCATGGTCCTGACCTCCTCGATGGAGTATGGCAGGTTGCGGGCCTTAATGAAATGGTAGAGTCTGGTGACTCCGGGGTGGCAGAGGTCATTGTGGAGGGTCTGAAGTCTATCACTTTGCGCGCTGGCGCATGTAATGCGTGAAAGAGCATCAGGGGGGTCGTTCAGTTTACCGGGCCGGTACAAGATCTCATAATCATAGGTGGAAAGCTCGATTCTCCACCTCAAGATTTTGTCGTTCTTGATCTTGCCCCTCAGCTTGTTATTAAACATGAAGGCAACCGAGCGTTGGTCGGTGAGGAGGGTAAATCGTTTGCCTGCCAAGTAGTGCCTCCAGCGCCGTACTGCCTCCACAATTGCCTGGGCTTCCTTCTCGACCGACGAGTGTCGGGTCTCGGGGCCCTGTAGGGTCCTTGAGAAGAAGGCTACCGGCCTACCCTCCTGGTTAAGGGTAGCGGCTAGGGCGAAGTCGGATGCATCGCTCTCCACTTGGAAGGGGATTGACTCATCCACTGCGTGCATTGTGGCCTTGGCTATGTCTCCCTTAATGAGGGAGAAGGCCGCGCACGCCTCTTCCGTGAGGGGGAAGGATGTGGTTTTCAGGAGGGGTCTGGCTTTGTCCGCATAATTGGGTACCCATTGGGCATAGTAGGCGAAAAGCCCCAGGGTTCTCCTAAGTGCTTTTGGACAGTGGGGGAGGGGTAGCTCCATGAGGGGGCGCATTCTTTCGGGGTCGGGGCCGATGACTCCGTTCTCTACTACACAGCCAAGGATGGCAAGGCGCGCTGTGTTAAACACGCATTTCTCCTTATTGTAGGTGAGGTTCAGCCGTTGGGCCGTACGGAGGAATTTCTCCAGATTCACGTCATGGTCCTGCCGGTTGCGGCCGCAGATGGTGACGTTATCGAGATAGGGGAAAGTGGCCTGTAGTCCGTTCTGGTCAACCATCCGGTCCATCTCCCGTTGGAAAACCGAGACCCCGTTGGTGACACCAAAGGGGACCCTAAGGAATTGGTAGAGGCGGCCATTCGCCTCGAAGGCGGTGTACTGGCTGTCCTCCGGGCTGATGGGGAGTTGGTGGTAGGCCGACTTGAGGTCGATGGTCGAGAATACGCGGTATTGTGCAATCTCATTGACCATGTCCGATATGCGGGGGAGGGGGTATGCGTCCAGCTGGGTGTATCTGTTTATGGTCTGGCTGTAGTCGATAACCAGGCGATTTTTGTCGCCGGTCTTGACTACCACCACCTGGGCACGCCAGGGGCTGCTGCTCCCCTCAATAATGCCCTCTTTCAGGAGTCGCTGCACCTCAGAGCTAATGAAGGCTCTGTCCCCAGCGCTGTACCGCCTGCTCTTAGTAGCGACAGGTTTGCAGTCGGGGGTGAGGTTAGCGAACAGGGAAGGTGGCGGTACCTTGAGGGTGGATAGGCTGCAGGTGTTACGCGGTGGGTGGTTTAACTTTCGCTGGTTGTCGACTGTGAGTGGGGGGAGGGGTCCACCGTATGCTAGGGTTACACTTTGGAGGTGGGATTGGAAGTCCAGCCCTAGTATGACGGCAGCGCACAGCTGGGGGAGTACGAGGAGTTTAAAATTTTTATACTCTGTCCCTTTAACCGACAATGTCACGACACAGTAGCCGCTGATGTCTGTGACGTGCGACCTCGATGCCATCGAGATGCGGCTGCGCGTTGGCAGGACGGGGAGGGAGTAGTGGCTCACCGTGTCTGGGTGGATGAAGCTCTCCGTGCTTCCGCTGTCGAACAGGCAGGTCGTGGCGTGGCCGTTGACTTTGATGTCCATCATTGAGCTGGCCAGGTGGTGCGGGCGGGCTTGATCCAGGGTCACGGAAGCTAGGGTGTAGATGAGCGCGTCGTTGTCATGACAAGATGGCGGCGAAGATGGCGGCCCCCGTAGTTCACATGAGGCTCTGTTTAAATCGTTTGCCCCGCACAAAGATGGCCGCCCCTGCTGTTCCCATGAGGCTCTGCAGGCTTCGGCTGCCCCGCACAAAGATGGCCGCCCCTGGTTTTCCCATGAGGCTCTGCAGGCTTCGGCTGCCCCGCACAAAGATGGCCGCCCCTGGTTTTCCCATGAGACTCTGCAGGCTTCGGCTGCCCCGCACAAAGATGGCCGCCCCCAGGGTTCGCATGAGGCACTGCTGGCTTCTGAGGATTTGCTTCTGCAGGCCTTGGAGAAGTGGCCTTTCTTGAGGCAGGTTTTGCAGGTCGAGTTTTTGGCTGGGCAGCGTGACCTCGGATGCTTCTCCTGGCCGCAAAAGAAGCAGCCAGCGGCCCGATCGGGGTTGCCTGATGTCGGGGCCGGTACCGGGGCTAGCGGGCCCGGTCGGATCCGTGATGCAGACGCTGAGGTAGGTCCCGGGGGCAGCGCTGTGAAGGGTGGTGGGGTGGGGGTCGGGCCCGAGTCCCAGGGTCGCGAATAGTACCTGGCAAACGCTTCCTGGTCTTGCTGGGTGGCCTCTAGGGTGAGGGCGAGGGCTTCGGCCTTGTCCAGGTCTATGTCCTTAGCTTCAAGCAGTCTTTGCCGTGTGTAGTCGGAACGTAGGCCTCTCACCAAGGCGTCGCGGACATTGTCTTCCATGTTCGCAGTAGCCGTCACCGCTTTAAAGTCACAGTTCCTGCCGAGTTGTCTCAGCGCTCGTGAAAATTCAGCTATCGATTCTCCTGGCTGTTGCTGGCGAGATCTTAAGAGATGCCTAGTGTACATGTAGTTTACCGGGCTCCGGTACTGCTGTTTCAGTAGGTTGATGGCGTCGTCGTACGTAGTCATGTCCTGGATGAGTGTATATACTCTCGGGCTCGCTTGGGCTTTCAGGACTCTTAGTTTGGATCTCTGAGGGACGACGGCTTCCTCCAGGTACGATTCGAAGCAGTCCAGCCAGTGTTTGAAGTCGTTGGCTGAGTTTGGTGCCTGTGGGTTTAGATCCAGGTATGGTGGTTTCAAGGCTTGCAGCCAAGCCGGCTGGTGTGGCCCGTTGTCTGGAGGCTGCTGTTGCTGTGCTGCTGGGTGAGCTCCTTGCTGTTGCTGTTCATTATCAGACATCTTTAAAATTTAGCCAATAAAATTGATATGCCTATCAATTAGTCCAATAAAAGGCGACGAGTTAAGAACGTAACTGAAGGTTTTTATTGGCTAAATAACAGAGCCCACCCTCGTGGGTGATCCGATCCAACAGGGAGGAATACTAGCCAGTCAGCTACCTTTATACCTGGGCAGGTAATGGGCGGAGTCGGAGGTGGTCAGCCCAGGTATAACAGTGCGACAAGAGGCGACCTCGTGTAGTGATGTGACAGTGAGAACAGTGAGAACAATATACAGTGATAACTATAACAGTGGTTTACCACAGATACTTAATTGTGCCGCAAAGTCAGGGCCTTAGAAGAAGGAAATAGATTACAACTGGATTTGAGTAGATTGGTGAAGTGGACCAAAGATTTGTAAATGTCCTTCAATATAGCTAAGTTTGCAGTTATGTACCTAGGTGCACAGAAATTTGGGATAGAATAATAGAAGATAGAATATGGGTGTGTCTGGGTTAGAGGTGACAAGAAGGGAGACTTGAGAATGACCATTGCTGCCTCCCTCAAGGTTCAAGCAGAGTGTCAGCAGCTGCAGCTAAAGCAGACAGGGTGGGGGTGGGCGGGTCTTGGACTATATTGCCCAGGCTGTTCAGTATAAAATTAGGACCATTATAATTGGCTTTGGTGAGACCTCATCTGGAGTACTGTGTGCAATTTTGAACCCCAGCCTCAAAAAGGTACAGAGAAAGGCAACAAGCATGATTTCCAGCCTAAGAGCATTGAGCTTTGTTAAGTCCGTGAATGATTTAGACACGGACTAGCAGGAGTTAAAACAAACAGATCTTTACTGGTGAAAGTCCATAACGAAACTAAACTACAGAGGCTCTCTAGCGCCTTTTATACAGGGGTGGTCACTGCCGGTACTGCAGTCTGAGACCAGTTATTCTCTTAAAGGTACATACACAACAATTCCTCCCCTTTTAGATAAACAGTACATAACATTCATTTAACAACTAAATGATAACGAATTACAATCACAATTACTGTTACTAGATACAGTGGTCAAGTTTAAGCAATTATAAGTTCAGTCTTTGAGGAGGCTTCCTGATTCTGTCTGGATAACGCCTCTTTGGGGTAACAGGTTCTTCTGGCAATGTTGAGTCGGAATCAATGTCGTTGTTTGGTTCATCTGCTTCCAATATTACCGGTTCTGCGGTAGCTGCAATTGGAACGTCGATTTCATTACCAGGTGTATCAGATCGTGCTGTGGAGTTGACGTTTTCCAGTGACTCTAGAATCTGGTCAGCATGGCGTCTTACAATGCTCTCCCCAACGTCCACGGTATACATGAGAGGTCCTTGTCGTGTACAAATCGTTCCTGGCTGCCATTTCTCAGTGCGGTAGTCCCGGGCCAAAACTGGTTGACCTATCTTAAAACTCCTGGTCGGCCTTTCATTCATGTTCTGAAACTACCTGTTCTCCACATCTCTTCGGACGTTTGGCTTAACCAAATCCAAGCGGCATCATAGTCTTCGATTGAAGAACATCATGGCTGGAGTTTGGTTGGTAACCGCATGTGTCGCATTCCGGTAGGCAAACAAGAAGTTGTCCACCTTGTGTTGTAGGGGTATATCTTCATTACACATTGCCTTGATAGCCTTCTTGAATGTTTGGACAAACCTCTCGGCCAATCCATTAGTGGCTGGATGATATGGGGCAGATGTGTAATGCTTAACACCATTGTTCTTTAAGAACCTCCGGAACTCTTCAGACACAAACCGTGGTCCATTGTCGGAGCAAATCTGTTCAGGCAGCCCATTCCTGGCGAATATGGTTCGTAAAACTGTGATAGTTTTTTCCGTGGTGGTTGAGGACATTTTTATTACCTCTGGCCACTTTGAATGTGCATCCACCGCAATTAAAAACATCGAGTCCATGAAGGGACCAGCAAAATCAATGTGCACCCTTTGCCATGGAGATGAGGGCCACTCCCATGGATGCAGAGGAGCTTTGGACCTTCTGGCATCCTGCACAGCTCTTGGTCATCTCTTCAATTTCTCTACCGATTCCCGGCCACCACACAAACGCTCTGGCTAAGCTCTTCATTTTTACCCCACCCAGATGACCCTCATGAAGCTCATTGAGCACTCTATCCGTCAACTTAGGTGGAATTACTACTCTGGATCCACACATCAAGGTTCCTCTGCACACTGACAGCTGTTCTCTTCTCAGCGAGAATGCTGGCAGCAGTGGTTCGCCATGTGCTGGCCATCCCTTCACCGTTAAATCATAGACCCGTGATAGTGTCGGGTCATTCCGTGTTTCCTTTTCTATGTTTGCATTCGTCACAGGGAGACATTCGACTATGGTCGAGTGGAATAACTCCATTGGATCCACTGCAAGGTCTTCTTCTTCCACCGTCGGCAACGGTAGACGTGACAATCCATCAGCATTTCCATGCTGTTTAGTTCCTTTGTACTCGATGTCATATTGGTGTGCCCCTAGGAAAAGGGACCATCTCTGCAGCCGTTGTGCTGTCATTATCGGTACGCCCTTCTGAGGGTTGAAAATGGAGACAAGAGGTTGATGATCGGTTAGTAGAGTAAATTTTTGACCGTGCAGATAGTGATTGAACTTCTTCACCCCCCACACTAGGCTGAGGTCCTCTCTGTCAATCTGGGCGTAGTTACGCTCGGCAGATGTTAACGAGCGTGACGCAAAAGCTATTGGCCTCTCCAAACCATCAAGGAATTTATATGACAGTACCGCCCCAATGCCGTAGGGAGACGCATCACACGCCAGCCTGATTGGCAGTGCTGGGTTGTAGTGAGCCAATACTTCCTTTGAAGTGATTAAGTCCTTACTCTTCTGAAAAGCACGTTTACAATCATCGCTCCATTTCCATGTTACCCCCGTTCGTAGCAGGGCATTCAGTGGGTGCAGAATTGTCGACAAATTCGGCAAAAACTTATGATAGTAATTCACCAACCCAAGGAATGACCTCAGTTGCGACACATTTTCAGGCGCTGGGGCCTTAACAGCCGCTTCAATTTTGTCAGGGGACTTATGTAACCCCTCTTCATCAATCATGTGGCCACAATACGATATCTGTTTCTTAAAAAATTCGCACTTGGGGCGGTTGGCTCGCAGCCCATGTTCCCGTAGTCTAGTGAGCACCTGTTCTAGGTTGTTAAGGTGTTCACTGTCATCTTCACCTGTTACAAGGATGTCGTCCAAGTAACACTGAGTCCCCGGAATCCCTTGCAGGACTTGTTCCATCGCTCTTTGCCATATCGCCGGAGCCGATGCTACTCCGAATACCAATCGATGATACTGGTAAAGACCTTTGTGAGTGTTTATCGTGAGATACTTCCTAGAGGACTCTTCAACCTCCATCTGCAAATATGCTTGTGCTAGGTCAATTTTTGTAAAACGCTTCCCTCCAGACAGTGAGGCGAAAATGTCTTCTATCCTTGGAAGAGGATATTGTACTGTGTGAAGGACAGGGTTCACCGTCACCTTGAAATCCCCACAGATGCGAATCTTCCTTGGCTCTCCGGACTTATTGCTTAACGTTTTCTTCATGACAGGAACGATGGGTGTCGCCCACTCGCTCCAGTCGACCTTAGACAACATGCCCGCCTTCTCCAGATTCTCCAGCTCTGCCTCGACGGCTGGGCGAATTGCATACGGTACCGGTCTCGCTTTGAAAAACTTGGGAACTGCATTCTCTTCTATTTTTAACGAGGCGGTTACGCCTTTAAGCGTGCCCAGTTCTTGTTGAAATACCTCTTTGGCGTTAGCTAAGATTGTTGACAATCGTCCAGGAGTGACGTCTTCATCTTTTTTACCGTCCACCGTCATTGCATGAATGGAATGCCAATCTAAGTTTATCTTCCTGATCCATTCCCGTCCCAATAACGGTGGTCCACCATTTGGCAGTATGTAGAGATACAATTTCCGTATTTTCTTGCCATTGTATTGGACAGGCACCCTTATTTTTCCTCTGGGGTATACTTTTTGCCCCGTATACCTCGTCAAGACGATGGATGTCTCTCTCAAGGGTATGTGTGAAAATAACTGCTCGTAGTCTCATCGATTCATGATGGTTAGCGCTGATCCTGTGTCCAATTCCATTTTAACTTGGGACCCTGCTATCGTGAGAGTGACCCAAATGGTTCGGTGATCCTCTTTTGCGATTGCATTGTGAAGTTTGAGACAGCTTAGTCTCCTGTTTCTGGATTCACTATCGCTCATCTGGTCTTTGGAACTACTGTCCGTCATCTTTTGTACTTTCTTGTACGGTTCCTTAGTAGCCTTTTTGTTGTCGCTGGTCTTCTTCCCAGACCAACAAACTCGTGCAATGTGTCCAATCTTCCTGCATTGTCTGCATATTTTGTCTTTGGACCAGCAGTCCTTCTGGTCATGGTTAGTTTTGCTGCCGCGATAACATTTTGCAAATCCCCGTGTCATTTCGTGGGTGCCGTATTCCTGTGGTTTTTGTTGAATTTCTGCAGCTCCCCTGGCTGCTGCTTCATACGATACTGCCACGCTGAAAGCCTTATCTAGCGTCAGCTCTTTTTCTGAGAGTAACTTCTTCTGTGTTCCTTCACTCAGGAGTCCACAGACAAATTTGTCCCGTAGGGTATCTGCCAGTCCTGCTCCGAACTGGTAGTGCTTTGTTAGCTTGCGTAGTTCCGTAAGATACTCAGCATTGCTCTCATCTTTGTGCTGAGTTCTCCTATGGAATTTAAATCTTTCTGCTATCAACAGCGGTGCAGGGTTTAAGTGCTCCTGTAGAACAGCAACAATTTCGTTAAAACTCTTCGCCTTCGGTTTGGCTGGAGTAATCAGATCCCGCAATAGGCCGTACGTTCTAGCGCCCATTAAGTTTAGCAATATTGATGCCTTTTTCCCCTCCGCTATTTCATTTGCCTCGAAATATACCTCGACTCTTTCCACATACGTGGTCCAGTCCTCTAATGTATTATCAAAAGCAGTGATACAGCCAGTCTTCGGCATCTTGCAAATCTAAAATGGCACCTCCCGCACTTTGCCTACTTCCCCGATTTAACAAAATGGCGCCTGCCACGCTTTGTCTTCTTCCCCGCTGTTGTTAGCGCTGCTTTCCACGGTTTCCTGCGCGTTAAATATTAATTATTTTTCTTTTATTATCTTCCCGTCGTGGAGCGGACCCTCTGGGACACTTCCCTCCCTCTTCTTAGGTCCGAATGCTGCCCGGCTTCGAAGCACCGGCCGCGCCCTGTGTGCTCCACCCTCTCTCTCTCTCTTTGCTTCCCGACTCGCTGCCCGGCCCCGTTGAAAAGCCAGCTGATCGAGCTTCAGCCCGCCGCAGCCCAGGAAGGATCAGAGCACTACCTGCCACCAGCCCGATTAGCTGGGAAACCACGGACCGAGGAACCCAGCCTGGCTCTGGAAAGTCGGTCCTGCAAGTTTTGAAATCGATGATTGACGGTCGACGCCCGTTTCTCGAGTTTCAATGGCCTCTTTTTTTTTTTCTTCTGGCTCCGACCTTCAACAACGTCGTCGGAGCTGCTGCTGAGTTGCAGGTAAGTTTGTTTCTTACTTGTCACCAGTGTTAAGTCCGTGAATGATTTAGACACGGACTAGCAGGAGTTAAAACAAACAGATCTTTACTGGTGAAAGTCCATAACGAAACTAAACTACAGAGGCTCTCTAGCGCCTTTTATACAGGGGTGGTCACTGCCGGTACTGCAGTCTGAGACCAGTTATTCTCTTAAAGGTACATACACAACAAGCTTCATACCTTGGATTGGAACTTGCTGGACAGACGTAGACTTAGAGGGAATCTGCTTTGGGTCTTTAGGATATTTTGGGGGAGAAATTCATTCTAGCCCAGGAATGAAAATTTGAGAATTAGCACAAGGCGCTAATGCTTCAGGCTGCTCTCAAAATTCATTCTCATTGCACAAAGAAAGGATTGGAGCACTAAATCAAGTGCTAATGGCCTAGTTCAGTGGCGTTAAATGCAAAATGCTGACCAATATCAGGTGCAGTCTAATCACAAGTCATTGCCACAGGCTGTTTCCAGTACTTAAAGGGAAGGTTCATTCATGATGCAGTACCTCATTCTCATCATTGCTGGCTGTGCAGCCTGTCTCAGCCAGCAGCAGCAGCTCAAGGAGAAGGAGCCGGACGACTCAAGCAGCCGTAATGATGTCAGACCCACGTCCCAGGGAGAGAGCCCGCAGATTCAGCGACCAAGCATTGGAAGCGCTGGTGTTCGCTGTGGAGAGACGGAGGGCTGAGCTCTACCTGGCAAGTGGCAGGAGGTCCTCGCCGCAAGTCTTCCACACCATGTGGAGGGAGGTAGCGCAGCACATCTCGGGCAGCACTGTGGTCTCCAGGACCCACACACAGTGCAGGAAGAAATTTAATGACCTCACTTGGGTGGTCAGGGTGAGTCAATGCTTCAACAAATGCTACATACCACCATCTGAACCACAATCTGCACACACTGCCCAAAGCACCACACCCCCAGCACTCACCCACCAACAATCTCTGCCTACCAACACTCACACCCACATCTCACACCTTGCACACAATCACAGCTATTCAACTATGGCAGGCACATCACCCAGACACATTGCTCCACACTCACTTACACACTTTCCTTTCTCTTGCAGGCCAAGGTGGCTCACAACAGGAGGGAGCAGGAGCATACAGGTGGGGGACAACCTGACACCCAACCACTGTCTGCGCTAGAGACTCGAGTGCTGCAGATTATTGGGCGCCAGGTGGTGGGCGCCGTGGCCACCAGTGACATTGACCCCCTTGGGGACAACAATGGTATGTACATCCTTACTCCTTCTTCTCACATCCCACTTCCCCCTCACCCCACAAGCCTTTCCCACTTTCCAGCTAATCATGCTGTATGCATGCATTTCTCCTTTCCTGCCTCCCTCCCCTCACCTTAACCCGAATCTTGTGCCTTTATGCTTTCAGATAATGAGCAAGCACCTGAGCAGCCTGTCCCTGAGGGCACCGTAAAGAGCGAGGTGGGAGAAGAGGAGGAGGAAGCACGCACCGTGTCACCGCATGTCTCACCCGCAGGCACCAGCTCAGATACTGGCACTACGCATTCTTTAGAGGCTAATATATTAGCGGGATCTGCACAGGGAGATGCACCGGGGACGAGTGGGCTGCAGCAAGGCCAGGGGGAAAGGCAGCTCCCTAGAGGGCGAGCCCACGCACAAGTACTGCTGCACAGGACTCAGATGACAACCTTGATGGGGAGGCCTTTAGAAGGGTGATGGGCATGCACACGGAGATGATAAGTGCAATGACAAGGGTGTCCGAGAGCCTCTCGGCAATGTTAAGGAGCGTGGAGGAGTCCGCCTCCAACATTGCACAGAGCTCTGCGCACACCATGGAGCCCATCATTTCCAGTCTGCAAAGGATGGTAGACTCCCAGAGAGACCGTGGCGACCCAGACCTGATGCTGCGTGTGATGGGCGATCTGGCAGCTTCCATTGCAGCACAGGCGGAAGGGACGCAATATCTTAGTGCTGTAATACAGTCTATGCTTGGTGACATCGATTCTCAGACTGCTCTCATGCAGTCTCAGCTTGATGCAACGCAAGCTCTGACTGCTGCCATCGTGGCTGGGTTTCCCACTGTCAACTGGAGCTTTCACGGTGTCACAGCAGGCCAGCTGTGCTCCAACAGATTTCTAGGGATGCTGAGGTGCTGCCCCAGGGGAGTGGCTGTGGGTCAGTGGGAAGGAACCTGCTGTCCTCTCTCAGGATGACAACATTCCTGCTCCCACCACTGGCACTCCGCCATTGCCCTTGTTGCTGCCTGTCATCCAGCCAACCCAGACTGCTGCCGCCCATGCTAAGGTGGTGCAGTCTACAGCCGGGCCTTCCAGGCCCAGAGCTGGTCACGGGTGTCCCGCACGACACTCAGCAGCCTTCCACCAGCCGTGCTGCAGCCACTGGGCCAACACTTCGTAGGAGCACTAGAGTAGGCAAAGGCACAGTAACAAGAGGCACTAAGGGATTGCGCAAGGGTGAATAGGTAATATTGTTGTTGTAAATATGTGTTCACTGATTATTGATAAATGTATTAATTCAGTTTGGATTATTTTGTGGTGTCTCTCATTTCAGCTTTGCGCTGTGATATGGCCTACGATAGGGATGGAATAATGAGGATGTGGTGAGCAAAGCGGATCTGGGGTTTATTTTATTGGAATCGTAGTTTGATGAGGCAGTCATGGACTGCCCTTCCGGAAGGCCGATTGAGTGGCTGCCTCCTCCCTTGCTCCTGTTCCTCCTTCTCCTCTTTCTCCTCCTCCTCTTCCTCCTCATCCTCCTCCTCCTCTCCCTCTTCCTCCTCCTGAGGTGGTCCCGCAATCCCTGGTGGCAAGGGTTGGGCCCTCATGATGGCCAGGTTGTGGAGCATGCAGCAGAGCATGACGAAATGGGACACCTGCTCAGCCAAGTACTGGAGTGGTCGAGGGAGCGGAACCGTTGCTTGAGCACCCTAATGATCTGCTTGATGATGTTCCTGGTGGTGGCATGGCTCTCATTATATGAGTGCTGGGCAGGAGTGTTGGGGTTGCGGAGGGGACTCATGAGCCAGGTGGAGAGCGGATAACCCTTATCTCCGACCAGCCAGCTGCGAAGGCATCATGGCTACTGCCAAGATAGTGGGCATTCACATTGAGGATTGGCTATGTGTGGTTGCACACCAACTGCACATTAAGTGAGTGGTAGCCTTTGCGGTTACGAAAAATCTCAGGATTGTTATGCGGTGCCCGTAAAGCCACGTGGGTGCAGTCAATGGCGCCCTGCACCTTGGAGAAGCCCGCTATCCTGGCAAAGCCACATGCACGTTCGTCTTGCTTCTCTCTGGTGCTGGGGAAGGAAATGTAGTCCCTTCTCCTACTGTAGAGAGCCTCTGTGACCTCCCAAATGCAGCGACGGACGGCAAACTGCAAGATGTTAGCTATATCTCCTGTTGCAGACTGAAAGGATCCGCTGGCGAAGAAATTGAGGGCGGCGGTGAGCTTGACTGCCACTGAGAGAGCCGTGGTCGCCCTGATCTGAGGCTCGAGGTCTAGTTGCAGGAGGTGGCAGAATTCTGTGACCACCTCCTTGCTGAAGCGGAGCCTTCTAATACACTGCTCCTCACTTAATTGGAGGTAGGAGAAGTGCTCTCGGAATACCCTCAGAGGGTAAGGCCTCTTGTTGAGAGCACTGATGGCCCTTCTCCTCCCTCTGGCCACATGTTCCAATCTTTCTCGCTGCCTCCGCTCCCTCCGCTGTAGATCCTGGAGGGCGAGGTCGACTGCTAGTACAGCCCCCATTAATGCAACCAAGTGTAGCACTTTGATATGTTGTGAGAATAAATGTAACTAATTGTTAGTAGCCACAACACTCCTGATACTAAACAACCTTTAAATGACTGAATTAAACTGTTGGCCAATGTCAAACTGACAAGGAAGCAGTGAAACAGCACTAACCTGAGAGCTGCAACTTTTTACTCATGATCCCTTTAAATAGCGCCCCTGGAGCTGGCATCCACCTGCTTAATACCTCCTCTCCCTGTCGCTGTCGGGGCGAGGCGCTAAGGCAGGGGGCGACAATGAATTTTACAGATCGGGCACCCAGTGACGTCACGATCTGCCTGGCACTGAGCACCCTGGCGGCAACTCGTAGCGGTGAAGTTACGGGGGTGGGGCAGATATGGTGTGCGTTGCTAGATTCACCTTGCCCCGGCGCTACTGCATCAGTGCTTTGTTAGTGCCCCCGCCAGGCATTAACACAAGACACTAACCAACTGAATTTTTCCCCCTAAGTTACTAATGACTTATCATGAACTGAATCAGAACAAGCACCATGGTGGTGGTGGTGGTGGTGTTGGGGTTGGGGGGGGTGGGGTGGGTTGGAGGGCGGGGCAAACGGTGGTGGGGGGCACAGGGGATTGCCATGGTAACATCAGTGAAAGGCATGTTGCAATGTTTGCAATGATATAGTTCCCATTTATTCCATTGGATTACCCTATGGCCACGGTTGCTTCACATTTACTGTGAGTTGCGTCATGTTACTGCTGGTGGTAAGTTATCAGTTCTGATAATTACTGCAAGTCTGCAGTTTACAGCTAGCATGCTGTACGTTGACTAAAAGAGCAATTGATACTGCTCAGTATGCATTGAGAAAGGTCCAAGTTTTTGATCCCTGATGTGTGCTACTAGCTGATCTTAGTTGAGATGACAGTTAAAGTGCTGCATTTCTGGGCAGAGGAAAAACGTTTAGCCAGCGTCTCCACCGCACGTTGCTATGCAGTGTCCCCCACTGGGAAGTGAGCATGTGTAGACGTTGGGTGAGGACATGATTGAGCTTGACTGTAATATTCTCGCAGATTATTAGCTTGCTGACGCTCACTATCTCGACTCTTTCAAGAAAAATCGTCTCTTCGGTGAGCTATCAGAGAGCACCTGGCTTCTGTGGAGTCGTACCCCAGCATGAGTCAGTTCAGCACCTTCAGGACAGGAGGGGGAAAATGATCAAGCAAAGCTTAGTGATTGGAAGTGGATTTGTCTAAAGTAAGTTAAAAAAAACTCTCTTGAGCTTCCCCCGTGTCTCAGTTGATTGACACAATGGGGGAGAAACTCAGTACCGCCCCGTTTGGGGCGCAATTATCGGCCGGGTGCAAAGTTTACCGCCTGGCTCTAATTATCACCTCTGACTGCAACCTTGGCTTCTATCGCCCCTGGAGGTGATTGGAGTGCTAAATCAGGCGCTACACACCTCTCTTAAGGCGTTAACGTCGAGGAGCAAGGCGCTATTTCAGAGCGCTGGTGAAGCTCATGTGATGTCAGTCAGCAATGGAACACAGACACACTGGCGCCAGCCAGTTCTTAAAGGGGAGGGTCGATCTTGCTCTCCATCCACACCCTGCTCATTGCAGCCTTGAATCTCAGCCTGGAGAGACCTGTACATCAATTCTGCTGGAAAGAACAATGGAGAGACCCAGGGAAAGAGCTCAGAGTGCAGCCCCCATAGTCTCTTCTAAATCGATGCAAGGAAGGACAAATCCAAATGAACCTGCAAAGTGCTGCTCAGTACCCAAAACTCCTTCACACAGCGTTGAATCTCTCCAGAAGTCTCTCTCTCTCTCTCAGAATGTGTGGTGCAAAAATGTCACCGACAAAAAAAGTCAGGAAGCGGTCACCTTTAAATAGTGCTCCCCAGTCCCTTCCTGACTGCAAAACGCTCCCCTCAACCTGTCATTGCTAGCGGCAGGCGGTAAGGCAGGGGGCACCACTCAATATCCGGTCCGGGGCACTACCGGGGGTGTTGCACGCTCGACTGACGTCATGATCTGTGGGCGCAAGAGATCGTGGTGGTAGTGTTTAGCACTGCCGCAAAATGTCCAAATGTAATTTCGCGAGCGGCGCAACCATAGCCACGCCCGGGCATTAGTTGCTTTGCGCTAACGGGAGGTGCAAAGCAATCGAATTTTTCCCCTAATGAGTAGCTGAGCCCTATAGACTAGAAGGTGCCAGGTTTGATTTCCAACCTGTACTCAGTTGGCTAAGCTCAGCTAGGGTAGTAGGGATGCTACCATTGGCCCCGGTGCCCAGGTAAGGGCCCCATCAACCCCTGCTGAAATGCGCATGGCTGTCGGGCAGGATTTGTCACAGCTGTGATGCCCTCATGATTGAATAGCCTGCCAATTCTCATTGTCAAGGTTCAGAAATGAATAATGAGCACTTGAGTGAGATACCGGAAACTACCAAGCACCGATGGAACTGTACCCCAGCAAGGAGTCAACACCTTCAGGAGAGTAGGAGGGGACTAAGTTGTATGAAAGTAGGATTAAATACTTAAGACCCTCATTCCCCTTATCACATTTAAGTTTAGAGATGTGGGTGCACTATTTGTATTAATTGCTTGTGCTATGCATTGATGGAAGAGAATACCAAGAAGAAAGAATCCTTTGAGGAGGACCAAGAAGCAACTACTTGGGTGTCACTGAGTGGCCGTGTGCACAACAGTTCTGTCCCATTAGAGATGCCACCACTGCCATATGATACATCATCAGAGCGTATTCTAAGTCACCACCTGTGATTGCGGCAGCACTACTGTTTGTCAAGGTGAACAATGTAATCAGCTCCTCTGTTTCTGGTTGCTTTGAGTCACTACAGAGAATTTTTGAGATGTTGCACAATCAACAATGTCCAAATGCATTGACATAATCACAAACAGACTTCTACAGAAAGAATTTCACCCACCTGCCAAAGTCAGTAGGGAAGCAGATTGCTCACCAATGAAGGTTTTATCCTGTTGCTAGTCTTCCGTGTGTGCTGTGAGTCATCGACTGCATTGAAATACACAACTCTCACCTACATAAGTTGCAAGAAACACTGCTCTGTGCAGACCATCTGCATTACAAAGACTTAAATCATACAAATAACTGCCAATTCCTCTGAATCAATGCATTATTTCTTTATCTTTAATTAAGCTGGGGCTATTCTGAGAAGGTAACAGGGTGAATAGTTATCTCCTTGGGACTATGGACGTCACCTTAAAGATATATCTGTTGACACCCTGACACCAACGACAAACCCAAGGACAACATTAATGTAATAAGGCACACTTGGGGTAAAAATGTCAAAAGAACTTTCAAAACATTGAAGGTCTCATTATCTATGCCATTCTGAAGGTTCCAGCCAAGTATGTACCTCTCAATGTATGTAAAACTCTCTACATGTTGATTGCCTATAACCTTGTCCAAAGAGTGATATCTAAGAGCAGAGAAAATTAAAGCTCTTGCACCAGCCTTAAATCACAAGAGAAAACAGGGCCAACAATACTCCAGTTCTAACAGAGGGTCTACACCTAAAACACTGGGCCGGACCTTGCTGGAAAGTTGTGCCATGGTAATGCTGCACCTACGGCGCACACGATTACTATTTCCAGCAAATTATGGTGTGAGTGACTCAGCCCATTACTTACACCATGGCAAAACGTCCTGATACTTTTCCTGATTAAAGCTACTTAGATTGTCGCAGAATGGTCCTGGTGGGGTAAATATACAGGAGTCATTACAGGCACGTGTTTAAAAAGGCAGCACCACTTCTGGGCATTATGATACAGTTGCTAATTCAATTCTAAATTTTATTGATCAAGTTGATCAAAGCAGAGCCCACATTTTTGGAAGTTTAATGTAATGCAAATGCGAATGTTATTTATACTTATTTCTCGCACTGCTAGATACGGTAATCAAAACATTGTGAAATTTCCTCTTTAGCTGACTGCTTTCTGCAGTGTTTTTGAAAACATTTTTTGACATCAATCACGGGTGCAGTACAGAATTCTTTTTAAAATCCACAGCTCCCAGCCATATCCTCCTGATACAGTATGAGAGTTACAGAAGAATTGTTTGTCCTTGTGGCCATAGTTAATTCACTATTTGTCCCTGTTTATAACTTTTAGTAATTTGCTGCCAAAAATGTTGGGTCGAGGCAGCAATCTAATAGAATTAGGCGCTGCTGTGTTCTCATGAATTGCTTAACAATAAATAGACTTGAATCAACACACTGACCTATGAGAAAGCAGGACATCATGGTAGAGACCTGGTGAGTATTGAAAAGTAGCGTCGGGGCATCTGACAAGTGACGTCATAGACAGAACAGAGGGACGAGCTACAGAGCCTGTAGGAATTAATAGCGGGGTTAGGGTTATTTGTCTCTGGCCAGTCAGAAGCCTCTGAGCTGCTCCAGGGACCCCCTTGTGGTTTCGAAGTGCTCCCCTATTCCTGAGTTCTGACCGCCGGACTTATTCGGTAGCGATGTAGACAGAAAAAAAACGTGACTCGTGGTTTGGGAGCAAAACAGACCAGTATTTATTGAAAACAAAAGAAACAACTTAAAATAATCGATATAGCTCTTATGCCTGGTACAGCACTTTTGCTTAATGTAGTACCCTCAGTGTCCACTAGAGCGCTCCCTGCTCAGTGCAACACTCCTTTATTTTAAATCCAGCACTGTGATAATAATAATAACTTCCGGGAAGTTATGTGTGCACGTCACTTCCTGTGAACTGTGAACTGTGAACTATGAACTGTGAACTTTGTACATACATCACTTCCTGTCATACGTCACTTCCTGTTGGACTGGTATAAATACTGAACTGCTCAGTATTGTAAGGGGCTTCTACCAGAGGCATGGTGAAGACCTCTCTTGTATATAGTGTGATTATAAGTTGCTTAAAGCTTACTTTAAAGTTACTTGATGTGTGAGACTCCTTTTTCTTACATCAATTTAAGCAACTTAGTATTTACACTCACAAATACTAGACCTTCGGACAAACTCGGAGTTAAGGATCCAGGGAACCACCCATCATGGAAAACATCCTTAAACCTACTCGTCTGGACTTGGACCAAAACACACCAGCAGCTGGCAGGGTATGGAAGCATTGGTACTGTACTTTTGAGAATTTTCTTGATGAATGTAAAGTGAATGCTCCTACTAAACTGAGGATACTTATCAACTATGTGACCCCAACAGTGTTTGAATATGTTGATGAATGGGATAATTACGATGAGGTGATTCGGGCACTTAAAAAACTGTATGCCAAGACTCCAAATGAGGTCTATGCTAGACATCTACTGGCCACAGCCCGACAAGGGCCAGGGGAATCGATTAACGAATTCCTTCAAGAACTTCGCAGGCTCAGCATAGATTGTAACTTTCAGGCAGCCTCAGCTGAGCTGTACCGCGAAGAAATGATTCGTGATGCTTTCATCTGCGGGATTGCCTCTCCATTTATACGCCAGCGTCTACTAGAAAGTAAAACACTTGAGCTACAAAAAGCTTTTGACCTAGCTTGTTCTCTGGATTTGGCAAAGAGAAATGCAGACCTCTATCAGCTGCCCAGACCTCGATCTGCTGCTGTAACTGCAACCAGGCAATTCAAGTGGTCTCAGGTGAACCCTATCATGGAGGAATCTAATCCTGATAATTCTGATGAAGAAGAGGAGGATGACCCCACTTTAGCAGCCTCTTGGCAATCTAGGAAGGAATGCTTCTTTTGTGGAGATGCTTTTCACCCTAGGAAATTCTGCCCTGCTCGCAATGCGATCTGCAGTCATTGCGAAAAAAAAGGACACTTTGCTAAAGTTTGCCAATCAAGAGCCTCTACGAGGGCCTATCCAGCTAAGGCCTACCGAACTGCCCCAATTAGGGCCTATCAAGATGCTCCAGCTAGGACCTATCAAACTTCCTCTCGAGCTCTCTCCCGAAGAAGCACACCGAGAGTTTCAGCCACTCTCTGTGCAACGACACCAATTACAGCTGCTTGCCCACAGAACCTGTTTCATGCAGCTACAAAAGTTTCAATTAAAGGGCATACCTTAGATGCCTTAATTGACTCAGGAAGTACTGATAGTTTCATTAAAGAACAGATTGTTGCGAAATTGAAACTACATGTCTTCCCATCGGACCAGGCAATTGCGATGGCTCAGTCATCACTTAATACCAGAATCTCCGGCTTTTGTATTGTTGATATGACACTTAATGCTCGCAGGTATCCCTCCACCCGACTTTCGGTGCTCAAGGACTTATGTAGTGATCTCCTCTTAGGGCTGGATTTCCAAAAACAGCATAAGAAACTCACCATTGAGTTCGGCGGATCCAAACCTGGACTTACTATTTCTAATATACCGTCTACATTACCATTTTGTGCATTATCAGCAGCTTCACTTGATGAACCCTCATTATTTGCCAGTATTCCGCCTCGATGCAAACCAATAATAACGAAATCGCGGCGCTTTAATCAGGAAGACCAATCTTTTATTGAGGCTGAAATCTCTCGACTTCTAGCAGAGGATATCATCGAACCATGTTCGTCGCCCTGGCGGGCTCAAGTCGTCATTGTCAAGAACCCTCTAAAACCTCACAAACAACGACTATGCATTGATTATTCGCAAACCATCAATCAATATACCGACTTGGACGCCTACCCATTGCCACGCATTGATGATATGGTTAATAAACTGGCCGAATACAAAGTGTTCTCAACTTACGATTTAAAAAGTGCCTATCATCAGGTACCCTTGAAGGTCTCAGATAAGCAGTACACGGCCTTTGAGGCTAATGGACGGCTGTACCAATTTCGTCGCCTCCCATTCGGGGTTACTAATGGAGTGGCTGTCTTCCAATGGGCAATGGATGGCCTGGTTAAACAGGAAAACCTAAGGGACACTTTTCCCTATCTTGATAACATTACTATTGCAGGTCACGATCAACAGGAACACGACGCCAACCTCCAAAAATTTCGGGATGCCCTCCATCGCCGTAACTTAACCTTGAATGAATCTAAATCTGTTGAGTCGCAACCGACCATCAACATCCTTGGCTACTGCGTAGGCAATGGTATCATTAAGCCAGACCCAGAAAGACTTCGCCCGCTCCAAGAGCTCCCGTCACCTAAGAATCCGGCTTCTTTACGTCGGGCTCTCGGTCTGTTTGCATACTACGCTAAATGGATTCCTCATTTTTCAGACAAAATCCAACCCTTGCTGCATGCTAGATCATTTCCATTGGAAACAGCGGCTGTTGCAGCCTTTAACCTTCTCAAAAAACAGTTGGAGAAAGCGGCTCTTCACTCCATCGATGAGAATCTCCCTTTCATAGTCGAATATGATGCCTCGGAGGTGGCGATCTCGGCTACTCTAAATCAGGAAGGTCGTCCTGTAGCATTTATGTCCAGGACCTTACAAGGTGCCGAGCTACATTATCCTCCGGTTGAGAAGGAAGCCACAGCCATCATAGAGGCAGTACAGAAGTGGAACCATTTTCTAGCTCACCAGCACTTTACATTAATCACGGACCAGCGATCAGTCGCCTTCATGCTCGATAATCGAAAACGAACCAAAATTAAGAATAATAAAATACAACTTTGGAGGATGGAACTGGCCTCTTTTGGTTATACCATTCACTATCGACCTGGCAAGGAGAATGTGGCCCCGGACACCCTCACACGGGCATTCTACTCCACTATGTCATCCTCTACTCTCATAGATGTCCATAATGGATTGTGTCATCCTGGCGTTACGCGCATGCTACATTTCGTACGATCACGGAATCTCCCTTTTTCTACTGGAGATGTAAAGAAAATATGCTCAGAATGCCGGCTTTGTGCGGAATTAAAACCTCAGTTCTTCCGCTCCTCAGATGGTATACTCATACATGCAACCCAACCGATGCAACGACTTAGCATCGATTTTAAGGGCCCAGTGCCCTCTTCAACTCGGAACACATATTTGCTCACCATGATTGATGAATATTCACGTTTTCTGTTTGCCTTCCCCTGCTCCAATATGCTGGCGTCCACAGTAATCTGCTGCCTTGAGCAGGTATTTTCTCTCTGTGGCATGCCGGCTTATATTCACTCAGATCGGGGTCCATCCTTTATGTCAAGGGAACTCGAGGACTACCTCTCAGAACGGGGAATTGCTACAAGCAAAACAACGCCATATCATCCCATCGGAAATGGGCAGGTAGAGAGGTATAACGGTATCATCTGGAATTCCGTACGTCTTGCTTTAAGATCTCGGGGCCTACCAGACCAGCAATGGGAAGCAGTGCTTCCGGATGCATTGCACTCTATACGGTCCCTTCTTTCTACAGCCACAAATACTACACCTCATGAGCGGTTCTTTGGATTCCAGCGTCGCTCATCTCATGGGACATCACTCCCGTCATGGCTAACTACTCCTGGGCCTGTACTACTCCGAAGATACGTTCCGACATCTAAAAATGACCCTCTCGTAGACGAGGTCGAACTAACCGATGCCAACCCCACCTATGCAAACATACGATATCCCGACGGCCGAGAATCTACCGTATCATTACGGGATCTGGCTCCCTGCCCACCAGGACCTAGTGGGACATCGGGTGATGGTATTTTACCAGGAAACTCTTGGAACCTATCGGGTACCCCTCTCCAGGATCCTGATCTGACACCAACTAGCTTGGTGCCGGTAGAACCCCATTCTCAAGGTTGCGACCCTCCCAGTACCGCGCACCAAAGTACTGATCCACCACAGACCAGCTCTGCACCTCCCTCTGAACAGAGACAGACCGACTCTGCACCTATTGGGACTCGTACACGAAGCCATGATCTCCCCGACATTTCACAGGGTAATCCAGGCCACACAGACTCTGACCAATGGCCAACTGCATGTAAATGGACCAGCGACCCTCTACGACGGGAACCCAAACGGGTGCGACTCTTCCTCGTTCGGCGGCTGCGGAACAAAAGGAAGACCACAGCCTTCTAATCCTGCAGGAGGGAAGAATGTGATAATAATAATAACTTCCGGGAAGTTATGTGTGCACGTCACTTCCTGTGAACTGTGAACTGTGAACTATGAACTGTGAACTTTGTCCATACATCACTTCCTGTCATATGTCACTTCCTGTTGGACTGGTATAAATACTGAACTGCTCAGTATTGTAAGGGGCTTCCACCAGAGGCATGGTGAAGACCTCTCTTGTATATAGTGTGATTATAAGTTGCTTAAAGCTTACTTTAAAGTTACTTGATGTGTGAGACTCCTTTTTCTTACATCAAGCACTTTAAAAATAGAAACCCCTTGCTCACTACAGCACCTTAGCTTAGTGGCTTTTACTTAAAAACCGCACTTTAATACAGCTGTACAGTGTTCACTGAAGCACTTCTCTGCTTAGCGCAACACTCCTTTAAATACAACACTTTAATATCGAAACACAGTGTTCACCACAGCACTTCACTGCTTGGTGCAACACTCCCTTTTAATACAGTTACTTTAAAAATAGCTACACAGCATTCACCACAGCACTTCTCTGCTAGGTGCAACACCCCTCTTAATACAGTTTTAAATACAGTACTTTAAAACAGCTACACAGTGTTCACCACAGCACTTCAGCTTGATGCAACACCCCTTTAAATACAGTTTTAAGTAGTACTTTACAACAGCTACTCCCTTTTAATACAGTTTTAAATACAGAACTCAGTGTCCAACTGAAGCACTTCCTCTGCTCAGTGCAACACCATCTTACTTAAATAGGGGAGGAAAAATGGACACAACGAGGGAAGATCGACTAAAATCACAGTTCTTAACAAAATTCCCACTTTACTCCCACTCCTATACCTATCCTAAGTTGCCTTGTGGAAGGCCAGAAAAATATATGCTCACCACTGGAAATGCCTGCTCCGTGCCCTGCAAACTTAGATCTTCACTGCCCCGAAGTAAAAAAACACCCCAGTGTTTTAAAAGTAAACTGCTGGTGTTTCACCTCTTCAGACAGGCTCCCACGCTGTAGAGGGACACAGAGGCGAGGCCAGAGAGAGCGAGAGCTTCTGGGAAGCTATCTTTTATACCCCATTTGGAGCCCGCCCAGATCCGGATGTATCTGGGCTAAACAAAAGGGATCCAAACTGCCCAGTGTCTGTAATGGGTTTTGATGAATTATTCATTCGTTTAAACTGTTCCTTTTCTCAGTTTAAAGGTCTCTTCAATTGTCTGTGATTGGCTTTGAATGTGTTTCCCTTCATCAATGATGGGTTTGAATGGAGCTGTCTTGGTTTGAAAAAAACATGTCTTTCTGTGATTGCTGAGTAAACAGCTTTGGAGGCTAGTGTAAACAAAGCCATTGTCCTGTGGTCAACTGAAACTGCAGTCTCAAGTGGTTACTCCTTTGTGTAGCAGTTTCTGTAAACACATCGATTGTCTCTGCAGGGAGGTGGGAACTCCCCTTTGATTGGCAGATTGGAACCTTTTTCCACAGAACCATGCTGCTCTTTCAAGTCCTTTGTCTTCTGCCATGCGGTCTGATGGCCATTTTGATCCCCCCCTGGATCTTTAAAGGTATTACCCAGGTATTCTTTAATCAAAAATTAATCTTCGGAGCTGTAAATTATTGCAAAATCTTACAAGCCCAAAGAATAAAAGCCAAATATTTAATTTACTTATTTATGCCTTTTATATTTAAATACATAGGAGATATGGGGCTACTAAACTAGAACATATATATAACATAAGTCCCAAACTCCTCCATCATCATCCCTGGTATGTCCTGTCCTACCGGCAGCACAGCGGTATACAATCGGGAAGGAGTGGCCCTTGGAGTTCTCAACATTGACTCCGGAGCCCTGAAGTCTCATGGTTTCAGGTCAAGCATGGGCAAGGAAACCTGCTGATTACCAGCTACCGCCCTCCTTCAGCTGATGAATCAGTACTCCTCCATGTTGAACACCACTTGGAAGAAGCACTGAGAGTAGCAAGGGCATAGAATGTACTCTGGGTGGGGGACTTCAATGTCCATCACCAAGAGTGGCTCAGTAGCACCACTACTGACTGAGCTGGTCGAGTCCTGAAGGACATAGCTGCCAGACTGGGCCTGCGACAGGTGGTGAGAGAACCAACACAAGGGAAAAACCTACTTGACCTCGTCCTCACCAATCTACCTGTTGCAGATGCATCTGTCCATGGCTGTATTGGTAGCAGTGACCACTGCACAGTCATTGTGGAAACAAGTTACCGTCTTCACACTGAGGACACCCTCCATCGTGTTGTGTGGCACTACCACCGTGCTAAATGGGATAGATTCAGAGCAGATCTAGCAGCTCAAAACTGGGCATCCATGTGGTGCTGTGGGCCATCAGCAGCAGCAGAATCCTAATCCACCACAATCTGTAACCTCATGGCCCAGCATATCCCTCACGCTACCATTACCATCAAGCCAGGGGACCAACCCTGGTTCCATAAGGAGTGTAGAAGAGCATGCCAGGAGCAGCACCAGGCGTACCTAAAAATCAGGTGCCAACCTGGGGAAGCTGCAACACAGGACTACCTCCATGCTAAAAAGCAGGAGCAGCATGCTATAGACAGGGCTAAGCGATCCCACAATCAATGGATCAGATCAAAGCTGTGCAGTTCTGCCACATCCAGTCGTGAATGGTGGTGGACCATTAAACAACTAACGGGAGTAGGAGGCTCCATGAATATCCCCATCCTTAATGATGGTGGAGCCCAGCACGTGAGTGCAAAAGACAAGGCTGAAGCATTTGCAACCATCTTCAGCCAGAAGTGCCGAATGGATGATCCATATCGGCCTCCTCCTGAGGTCCCCACCATCACAGAAGCCAATCTTCAGCCAATTTGATTCACTCCACATGATATCAAGAAATGGCTGAGCGCACTGGATACAGCAAAGACTATGGGCCCCGACAACATCCCAGCTATCGTGCTGAGGACTTGTGCTCCAGAACTAGCCACGCCTCTAGCCAAGCTGTTCCAGTACAACACTGGCATCTATCCGACAATGTGGAAAACTGCCCAGGTAGGTCCTGTCAACAAAAAGCAGGACAAATCCAATCCAACCAATTACCATCCCATTAGTCTACTCGCAATCATCAGCAAAGTGATGGAAGGTGTCATCAACAGTCCTATCCAGTGGCACTTACTCACCAATAACCTGCTCACTGATGCCCAGTTTGGGTTCTGCCAAGACTCGGCTCCCGACCTCATTACAGCCTTGGTCCAAACATGGACAAAGGAGCTGAATTCCAGAGGTGAGGTGAGAGTGACTGCCCTTGACATCAAGGCGGCATTTGATCGAGTCAGGCAACAAGGAGCCCTAGTAAAACTGAAGTCAATGGGGATCAGGGGGAAAACGCTTCACTTGCTGGAGTCATACCTAGCACAAAGGAAGATGGTTGTGGTGGTTGAAGGTCAATCATCACAGCCCCAGGACATCATTGCAGCAGTTCCTCAGGGCAGTGTCCTAGGCCCAACCATCTTCAGTTACTTCATCAATGACCTTCCCTCCAACATAAGGTCAGAAATGGGGATGTTCGTTGATGACTGCACAGTGTTCAGCGCCGTTCACAACTCCTCAGATAATGAAGCAGTCCATGCACGCATGCAACAAGACCTGGACGACGGTTAGGTTTGAGCTGATAAGTGGCAGGTAACATTCGTGCCACACAAGTGCCAGGCAATGACTATCTCCAAGAAGCGAGAGTCTAACCACCGCCCCTTAAAATTCAATGGCATTACCATCGCCGAATCCCCCACCATCAACATCCTGGGGGGTCACCATTGACCAGAAACTTAACTGGACCAGCCACATAAATACTGTGGCAACAAGAGCAGGTCAGAGGCTGGGTATTCTGCGGTGAGTGTCTCACCTCCTGACGCCCCAGAGCCTTTCCACCATCTACAAGGCACAAGTCAGGAGTGTGATGGAATACTCTCCACTCGCCTGGATGAGTGCAGCTCCAACAACACTCAAGAAGCTCAACGCCATCCAGGACAAAGCAGCCTGCTTGATTGGCACCCCATCCACCACCTTAAACACTCACTCCCTCCAGCACTGGCGTACCGTGGCTGCAGTGTGTACCATCTACAAGATGCACTGCATCAAAGCATCAAGGCTTCTTCGGCAGCATCTCCCAAACCCGCGACCTCTTCCACCTAGAAGGACAAGGGCAGCAGGCGCATGGGAACACACCACCTCCAAGTTCCCCTCCAAGTCACACACAATCCTGATTTGGAAATATATTGCCGATCCTTCATCTTCACTGGGTCAAAATCCTGGAACTCCCTCCCTAACAGCACTGTGGGAGTACCTTCACCACATGGGCTGCAGCAGTTCAGGAAGGCAGCTCACCACCACCTTCTCAAGGGCAACTAGGATGGGCAATAAATGCTGGCCTTGCCAGCGACGTCCACATAAATGAATAAAAAATTAAGAGGCATATACATATAATATACATAGATAGACAGTAACTTTAAGTAAAATGATGGGACAGCTGAGAACCATTGCCTACACCTCCTGTGCCATGTGGAGACTCCAGGATGCTTCGTGTGTCCTGGATAATCACGTGTGCAGGAAGTGCCTCCGGCTCCTCGAACTCACGCTCGGTGTTTCTGAACTAGAGGGGTGGCTGGTGTCACTGCAGGGCATACAGGAGGCTGAAAGCTTCGTAGTTTCAAGTTTGAGAGTTCAGGAAGATAGTAAGTGGGTGGCCGTTTGGCAGGGTAGGATAAGGCAGGCAGTGCCAGGAATTCTCCGGGAGTGTGGCACTTACAAACCGGTTTTCAGTGTTGAAAACATTGTGAGGGTGATGACACCTCGAAGGAGTGCAATATACAGCACATCCAGGGCACCGTGGGGTAAATGACTGCACGGGGTGGGGGGGTGGCGGGGGAGGGGGGCGATGGCTGGGATGGTTGGGGCACAGCAAAGTGTAGAAATGCAGTGGTATAGGAGATTCAATAGTCAGGGGGATAGGCAGGCATTTCTGCAACCGCTGACGTGAGTCTTGGATGGTGTGTTGCTTCTCAGGTGCCAGGGTAAAGAACCTCACTGAACAGGTGCTGACATTCTGCAAGGGGAAGCGGGAGGGGGGAAACAGCCAGAAGCCGTAGCCCATGTCGGAACCAATGACATAGGAAGGAAAAGTGTTGAGGTCCCACAGTCATAGTCTCAGGAACTATGGAGAAAGGCCCTCAAAGGTAGTAATCTCTAGATTACTCCTAGTGCCACGCGCTAGTGATTATAGGAACAGTAAGATAAAGCAGGTTAACGCGTGGCTGGAGACATGGTGCAGGGGTGAAGGCTTCAGATATCTGGGGCATTGGGACCAGTTCTGGGGCAGGAGGGGCCTGAACAAGGTGGATGGGTTGCACCTCAACAGGGCTGGGGCTAATGTCCTCATGCTGTGTGTGGGGGGGGGGGGGGGGTGGGGGTTAAACTAATTTAGCTGGGGAGGAGGGGAACCAGGATGAAGCATCAGAGAGGGGAGACAAGGTTCACAGAGGGCTGGGAGAGACAAGCAGTATTAGAATAAAGAGTAGTTCAGAAATAGGAGGGATCAGACAGGGGAGAAATACATGGCAAACTAAGGTGGGTTTGAAGTGCATGTGCGTAAATGCATTGAGTGTGGCAAATAAGGTTGGTGAGCTGTAGGCACAAATTGCCACATGGGACTATGATATAGTGGCAATAATGGACCTGGCTCAAACAAGGGGAGGAATGGGCACTTAATATTCCTGGCAACAATGTAATCAGGAAAGAGAGGGAAGGAAAAAAAGGAGGGGGTTGTTGTATTGGTTAAAGATACTGTTGCAGCACTGGAAAGAGATGGTGTACTTGAGGGATCAAAGACAGAATCTATTTGGGTAGAGTTAAGGAACAGAAGAGGAGCTGTTATGCTGCTGGGTGTGTACTACAGGTCACCAAACAGTGGGAAGGAGATGGAGGAGGAAAATTTCAGAAAGATACTGTTGTGTATGTACCTTTAAGAGAATAACTGGTCTCAGACTGCAGTACCGGCAGTGACCACCCCTGTATAAAAGGCGCTAGAGAGCCTCTGTTGTTTAGTTTCGTTATTGCCTTTGACCAGTAAAGATCTGTTTGTTTTCACTCCTGCTAGTTCGTGTTTCAATCATTCACGGACTTAACACTGGCGACGAGTAAGAAACGAACTTACCTGCAACTCAGCAGCAGCTCCGACGACGTTGTTGAAGGTCGGAGCCAGAAGAAAAAAAAAAATAGAGGCCATTGAAACTCGAGAAACGGGCATCGACCGTCAATCATCGGGTAAAAAAAACTTGCAGGAGAGACTGTCCAGAGCCAGGCTGGGTTCCTCGGTCTGTGGTTTCCCAGATAATCAGGCTGGTGGCAGGTAGTGCTCTGATCCTTCCTGGGCTGCGGCGGGCTGAAGCTCGATCGGGTGGCTTTTCAACGGGGCCGGGCAGCGAGTCGGGAAGCAAAGAGAGAGAGAGAGGGTGGAGCACACAGGGCGCAGCCGGTGTTTCGAAGCCGGGCAGCGTTCGGACCTAAGAAGAGGGAGGGAAGTGTCCCAGAGGGACCGCTCCACGACGGGAAGATAATAAAAGAAAAAGAATACGCGCAAGAAACCGTGGAAAGCAGCGCTAACAACAGCGGGGAAGAAGGCAAAGCACGGGAGGCGCCATTTTGTTAAATCGGGAAAGAAGGCAAAGCGCGGGAGGCGCCATTTTAGATTTGCAAGATGCCGAAGACTAGCTGTATCACTGCTTTTGATAATACATTAGAGGACTGGACCACGTATGTGGAAAGAGTCGAGGTATATTTCGAGGCAAACGATATAGCGGAGGGGAAAAAGGCATCGATATTGTTAAACTTAATGGGTGCTAGAACGTACGGCCTATTGCGGGACCTGATTACTCCAGCCAAACCGAAGGTGAAGAGTTTTAACAAAATTGTTGCTGTCCTACAGGAACACTTAAACCCTGCACCGCTGTTGATAGCAGAAAGATTTAAATTCCACAGGAGAACTCAGCACAAAGATGAGAGCAATGCTGAGTATCTTACGGAACTACGCAAGCTATTAAAGCACTGCCAGTTCGGAGCAGGACTGGCAGATACCCTACGGGACAAATTTGTCTGTGGACTCCTGAGTGAAGGAACACAGAAGAAGTTACTCTCAGAAAAAGAGCTGACGCTAGATAAGGCTTTCAGCGTGGCAGTATCGTATGAAGCAGCAGCCAGGGGAGCTGCAGAAATTCAACAAAAACCACAGGAATACGGCACCCACGAAATGACACGGGGATTTGAAAATGTTATCGCTGCGGCAGAACTAACCATGACCAGAAGGACTGCTGGTCCAAAGACAAAATATGTAGACAATGCGGGAAGATTGGACACATTGCACGAGTTTGTAGGTCTGGGAAGAAGACCAGCGACAACAAAAAGGCTACTAAGGAACCGTACAAGAAAGTACAAAAGATGACGGACAGTAGTTCCAAAGACCAGATGAGCGATAGTGAATCCGGAAACAGGAGACTAAGCTGTCTCAAACTTCACAATGTAATCACAAAAGAGGATCACCGAACCATTTGGGTCACTCTCACGATAGCAGGGTCCCAAGTTAAAATGGAATTGGATACAGGATCAGCGCTAACCGTCATGAATCGATGAGACTACGAGCGGCTATTTTCACACATACCCTTGAGAGAGACATCCATCGTCTTGACGACGTATACGGGGCAAAAAGTATACCCCAGAGGAAAAATAAGGGTGCCTGTCGAATACAATGGCAAGAAAATACGGAAATTGTATCTCTACATACTGCCAAATGGTGGACCACCGTTATTGGGACGGGAATGGATCAGGAAGATAAACTTAGATTGGCATTCCATTCATGCAATGACGGTGGATGGTAAAAAAGATGAAGACGTCACTCCTGGACGATTGTCAACAATCTTAGCTAACGCCAAAGAGGTATTTCAACAAGAACTGGGCACGCTTAAAGGCATAACCGCCTCGATAAAAATAGAAGAGAATGCAGTTCCCAAGTTTTTCAAAGCGAGACCGGTACCATATGCAATTCGCCCAGCCGTCGAGGCAGAGCTGGAGAATCTGGAGAAGGTGGGCGTGTTGTCTAAGGTCGACTGGAGCGAGTGGGCGACACCCATCGTTCCTGTCATGAAGAAAACGTTAAGCAATAAGTCCGGAGAGCCAAGGAAGATTCGCATCTGTGGGGATTTCAAGGTGACGGTGAACCCTGTCCTTCGCACAGTACAATATCCTCTTCCAAGGATAGAAGACATCTTCGCCTCGCTGTCTGGAGGGAAGCGTTTTACAAAAATTGACCTAGCACAAGCATATTTGCAGATGGAGGTTGAAGAGTCCTCTAGGAAGTATCTTACGATAAACACTCACAAAGGTCTTTATCAGTATCATCGATTGGTATTCGGAGTAGCATCGGCTCCGGCGATATGGCAAAGAGCGATGGAACAAGTCCTGCAAGGGATTCCGGGGACTCAGTGTTACTTGGACGACATCCTTGTAACAGGTGAAGATGACAGTGAACACCTTAACAACCTAGAACAGGTGCTTACTAGACTACGGGAACATGGGCTGCGAGCCAACCGCCCCAAGTGCGAATTTTTTAAGAAACAGATATCGTATTGTGGCCACGTGATTGATGAAGAGGGGTTACATAAGTCCCCTGACAAAATTGAAGCGGTTGTTAAGGCCCCAGCGCCTGAAAATGTGTCGCAACTGAGGTCATTCCTCGGGTTGGTGAATTACTATCATAAGTTTTTGCCGAATTTGTCGACAATTCTGCACCCGCTGAACGCCCTGCTACGAACGGGAGTAGCATGGAAATGGAGCGATGATTGTAAGCGTGCTTTTCAGAAGAGTAAGGACTTAATCACTTCAAAGGAAGTATTGGCTCACTACAACCCAGCACTGCCACTCAGGCTGGCGTGTGATGCGTCTCCCTATGGCATTGGGGTGGTACTGTCACATAAATTACTTGATGGTTTGGAGAGGCCGATAGCTTTTGCGTCATGCTCGTTAGCTTCTGCCGAGCGTAACTACGCCCAGATTGACAGAGAGGCCCTCAGCCTAGTGTGGGGGGTGAAGAAGTTCAATCACTATCTGCACGGTCAAAAATTTACTCTACTAACCGATCATCAACCTCTTGTCTCCATTTTCAACCCTCAGAAGGGCGTACCGATAATGACAGCACAACGGCTGCAGAGATGGTCCCTTTTCCTAGGGGCACACCAATATGACATCGAGTACAAAGGAACTAAACAGCATGGAAATGCTGATGGATTGTCACATCTACCGTTGCCGACGGTGGAAGAAGTAGACCTTGCAGTGGATCCAATGGAGTTATTCCACTCGACCATAGTCGAATGTCTCCCTGTGACGAATGCAAACATAGAAAAGGAAACGCGGAATGACCCGACACTATCACGGGTCTATGATTTAACGGTGAAGGGATGGCCAGCACATGGCGAACCACTGCTGCCAGCATTCTCGCCGAGAAGAGAACAGCTGTCAGTGTGCAGAGGAACCTTGATGTGTGGATCCAGAGTAGTAATTCCACCTAAGTTGACGGATAGAGTGCTCAATGAGCTTCATGAGGGTCATCTGGGTGGGGTAAAAATGAAGAGCTTAGCCAGAGCGTTTGTGTGGTGGCCGGGAATCGATAGAGAAATCGAAGAGATGACCAAGAGCTGTGCAGGATGCCAGAAGGTCCAAAACGCCCCACCACAAGCTCCTCTGCATCCATGGGAGTGGCCCTCATCTCCATGGCAAAGGGTGCACATTGATTTTGCTGGTCCCTTCATGGACTCGATGTTTTTAATTGCGGTGGATGCACATTCAAAGTGGCCAGAGGTAATAAAAATGTCCTCAACCACCACGGAAAAAACTATCACAGTTTTACGAACCATATTCGCCAGGAATGGGCTGCCTGAACAGATTTGCTCTGACAATGGACCACAGTTTGTGTCTGAAGAGTTCCGGAGGTTCTTAAAGAACAATGGTGTTAAGCATTACACATCTGCCCCATATCATCCAGCCACTAATGGATTGGCCGAGAGGTTTGTCCAAACATTCAAGAAGGCTATCAAGGCAATGTGTAATGAAGATATACCCCTATAACACAAGGTGGACAACTTCTTGTTTGCCTACCGGAATGCAACACATGCGGTTACCAACCAAACTCCAGCCATGATGTTCTTCAATCGAAGACTACGATGCCGCTTGGATTTGGTTAAGCCAAATGTCCGAAGAGATGTGGAGAACAGGCAGTTTCAGAATATGAATGAAAGGCCGACCAGGAGTTTTAAGATAGGTCAACCAGTTTTGGCCCGGGACTACCGCACTGAGAAATGGCAACCAGGAACGATTTGTACACGACAAGGACCTCTCATGTATACTGTGGACGTTGGGGAGAGCATTGTAAGACGCCATGCTGACCAGATTCTAGAGTCACTGGAAAACGTCAACTCCACAGCATGATCTGATACACCTGGTAATGAAATCGACGTTCCAATTGCAGCTACCGCAGAACCGGTAATATTGGAAGCAGATGAACCTAACAACAACATTGATTCCGACTCAACATTGCCAGAAGAACCTGATACCCCAAAGAGGCGTTATCCAGACAGAATCAGGAAGCCTCCTCAAAGACTGAACTTATAATTGCTTAAACTTAACCAATGTATCTAGCAACAGTAATTGTGAGTGTAATTCGTTATCATTTAGTTGTTAAATGAATGTTATGTACTGTTTATCTAAAAGGGGAGGAATTGTTGTGTATGTACCTTTAAGAGAATAACTGGTCTCAGACTGCAGTACCGGCAGTGACCACCCCTGTATAAAAGGCGCTAGAGAGCCTCTGTTGTTTAGTTTCGTTATTGCCTTTGACCAGTAAAGATCTGTTTGTTTTCACTCCTGCTAGTTCGTGTTTCAATCATTCACGGACTTAACAGATACAAGAACAATAGAGTAGTGATAATGGTGGACTTGAATTATCCTAATATAGACTGGGAAAGTAACAGTGTGAAGGACAATGAGGGGGAGGAATTCCTGAAATGTGTACAAGAGAGCTTTCTTAATCAGTATGTTTCCAGCCCAACGAGGAAGGAAGCAGTGCTGGGTCTCGTTCTGGAGAATGGAGTGGGGCAAGTGGAGCACGTTTCAGTAGGAGAGCATTTGGGAGCAGGGATCACAATATCTGGTTTAGTGTAGTTATAGAAAAGCACAAGGAACAATCAAACGTAAAAATACTCAACTGGAGGAGGGCTAATTTCAGTGGGCTGTAAAGGGATCTGGCCCAGGTGGATTGAAATCAAAGATTGGCAGGTACAACAGTAAATGAGCAATGGGAGGCCTTCAAAGAGGAGATAGCTCGGGTACAGACTAGACAGATTCCCACAAGGGGAAAGGAAGGGCATCCAAAGCTAGAGCTCCCTGGATGACTAAAAAGAGTTTAAAATGAAACAGAAAAGGGAGGCTTATGATAAATGTCAGATTCATATTACAGTAGAGAACCAAGCTGAATACTGAAAGTGCAGAGGAAAAATGAAAAAGAAAATAAGAGGGGCAAAGAGAATGTATGAGAAGAGATTAGTGGGTATCATATAAGGGAACATTAAAGTCTTTTATAAACATATAAATAGTAAAAGGATAGTTAAAGGAAAGGATTAGGGACCAAAAAGGAAATCTTCTTGTGGCGGCAAAGGGCATGGCTGAGGAACTGAATGAGTATTTTGCATCTGTCTTCAAAAAGGAAGAAGATACAGCCAAAGTCACAGTAAAGGAGGAGGTAGTAGATAAATTGGATAGGATAAAAATAGATAAAGAGGAGGTACTTAAAAGGGTGGCAGCGCTCAAACTAGAAAAGCTACCTGGTCCAGATGGAACACATCCTAGATTACTGAGGGAAGCAAGGGTAGAACTAATGTAAGCTCTGGCCACAATCTACTGATCCTCCTTAAATTGACAACCAGCACAGATTTGTTAAAGGCAAATCATGTTTGACTAACTTGATCAACTTCTTTGATGAAGTAATGGAGAGAGTTGATCGGTCATTGAAGGCTGTGGCGGGAGATATCCGATTATGTGACGACCACCAGTGTAGTCCCCAGGTCCTCCATATAATGCCGCAAGAAGTTTAATCACCAATTAACTCTTTCCAATCGCCGGGAACAGCGGGGGGCAAGCTGCCATACAGGACCTGAGCCAACTGGAGGAGCAAGTGCTCGACATCATTGGACGGGAAGTCATGGAGGCTGTGGCAACCAATGAGGTTGAAATCCTTGGGGACAACAACGGTATGCGCATTCCTAATGCTTCTTCTCACATCCCACTTTCCCCTCACCCCACAATCTCTTCTCACTTACAAGCTGCTGATACTGTATGCATGCAGATCATGCTTCCCGCCACCCCCCCTCCCCTCACCACAACCCGACCGTTGTGCCTTTCTGCTTTCAGATAACCAAGACCAAGCAGCAGCCCAACTTGTCCCTGAGGCAATGGAGGAGAGGGTGGCGGGGGGGGGGGGGGGAGAAGAAGGCACACTGTTACTGCATCTGACACTCGCAGACACCAGCTCAGAAACAGGCACTGCGCGTAATGTAGATGGTAGTATAGATGCGGGATCTGTACATGGTGAGGCACTGGGCACAAGTGGGCTGCAGCAAGGCCACGGGTAAGGGGTCGCTGAGGGGCCAGCTCCCCGGAGGGTGAGTTCGCGCACAAGTTCTGCTGCATTAAACTCAGATGAGGATCTCGATGTGGCGGTCTTCAGAAGAAGGGTGATGGGCATGCACGACGAATTGCTAGGTGCAATGGTAAGCCTACCAGAGAGCCTCTTGGCAATATCAAGGAGCATGGAGGAGTCTGCCTCCAACAATGGCACAGAGCTTGGAGCCCATGATTTTCATACTGGAAATGATGGAAAACTCCCGGAGAGACCTTGTGGACCCAGCCATGATGCTGCGTGTGATGGACAACGTCGCAGCTGCCATTGCAGCACAGGCAGAAGCAACCCAATGTCTGAGTGCTACAGCGGAAGCGCAGACCGCTGTCCTGCAGTCTCAGCTTGCTGCCCATCAAGCTCAGACTGCTGTTATTGTGGCTGGGTTTACCAGTGTCGAACGGGGCTTGCAGTGTGTCGCAGCAGGCGAGCAATCTGTCCTCCACCAGATTGCTGGGAATGCTGAGGCGCCGCCCCAGGGGAGAGGCAGTGGGTCAGTGCAGCAGGATCCTGCTCTTCTCTTTCAGGATGACAGCATTCCTACTCCCGCCACTATCACTCCACCATTGCCCTTGCTGCTGCCTGTCAGCCAGCCAGCCCAGACTGCTGCCACCCATGCCAAGGTGGTGCTGTCTACAGCCGGGCCTTCCAGGTCCATAGTGGCTCACGGTCATCCTGCAAGGCCATCTGAAGTCTCCCCCACGAGAGGGACTTGCAGTAGAGTCCCCTGACTGGGAGCAAGTGTTGTGAGCAGAAGCCTTTAAATAAGAATGAAGGCATTCTCCACTTGCTCCAACACTCCCCGTCACCTTAGGACCTTGAAAGAAGTATATAAAGCTGCTGGAGTTGCAGGAAGTTCCACAGAGCCAGTCAAATTGAAGAAACGTGTCAGCTGCAAGTAGTTGCTGATGACCTCTTTAAATAACATTGCTGGAGCCTCCTTCCTGCTTCTCAACGCTTGGGCAGCTGGTCACAGTTAAGGCATGCCAGTAAGTGGAGTGGCGAAGTTGAAAATGGCAGATTAGGCGTCAAGTGAGCGTTGCACACTCACTGACGTCACAATCTGCATAATCTCCATAACTTTCATGAGAGCAACCATTGGCCATGCTGCCGCTCAGCCAAAAATGGTGCCCGCCACAGGACCCGCAGGCAGAAGTGCGTCGGCCACCATTTCCCCCCCCCCCGAATCATGCAGGTAACAGTGCTTAACCCTCGAATTTTTAGTCCAATGATTCTAATAGCGATTTGGTCCGAGTTACAGTCAACAGTAATAAAATACACCTTTAATAAAGCCTTCAACCAAGTCTATTTTTAAAACAAACAACATGTTGTGATCAGAGATTAATTAGGTGATTATTTTTAACAATAATTGACATTACACTCCTACATTACAACTTTACAATCTAAAGTATGACATTTCTGCAGAAATCAATAAGTGAAAAGAACTCTTAACTATCAATAGGCCATGCCGCTCCCTTTCTGCCACTATGCTCACTGTGGCAAATTCTAATTATTTTTCCAGTGTACTGTGCCATATATTTGCCACTGGAGGGTTGGGAAACACAGTGGTATAACTTATGTCGTTTGTCTTTTCTTGCACATTTGACTGTTTTTTTGCCTAACCTTTCTCCCTCCTCACCTGAGGACAGCTGACTCTTGCTAAGGTATGGTTCTCCCTGGTACCTCCTAACGTATAACCCCAAATATTGTGTGTGAACAGGTTATTTAATTTTCCGAGGTTGGGGATGGGCGAAGGGGGGTGGGGGGTGGTGGGGGGTTGTCTCCATAACTCAAAGGTTAAGGGTTCCCCTACCATTACCCTGACTGAAGTCAGCCAATTTAGCAAAGAGTGAGTATTGAACCTTGTCAATCAAGACTTATTGTTTTTCCTTATGACATTAAGGCTAATGAAAATTTAACATCCAAGAAAAAAACCGTTGTTACTGAAAATGGAGTGAAAAATGTACTGTTGGTACCATTTGTAGATTCCTCAAAGATATTAAGGGCTGTGGCAAAAATGTGGCAACATGGACTTTTGTCTATGTAGGATTTTTTTTGTAACTTACATAAGCTTTATGTCCTGTGTCAGTTTCCACATGTACGCTGACGACACCCAGCTCTACCTCACCACAACCTCTCTCGACCCCTCCACGGTCTCTAAATTTTCAGACTGCTTGTCCGACATCCAGTACTGGATGAGCAGCAATTTCCTCCAATTAAATATTGGGAATACCGATGTCATTGTCTTCGGGCCCCACCACAAATTCTGTTACCTAGCCACCAACTCCATCCCTCTCCCTAACATCTGTCTGAGGCTGAACCAGACTGTTGGCAACGTTGGTATCATATTTGACCCTGAAATGAGCTTGCGACCACATATCCTAACTAAGACCACCTATTTTCATTTCCATAACATCACCCAACTTCACCTCTGCCTCAGCTCACCTGCTGCTGAAACCCTCATCCATGCCTTTGTCACCTCTATACTTGACTATTCCAACCCACTCCTGGCTGGCCTCCTACGTTCTACCTCACGTGAGGTGATTCAAAACTCGGCTGCCCGTGTCCTAACTCACACCAAGTTCCGTTCACCCAGCACCCGTGTGCTTGCTGACCTACATTTGCTCCCAGTTAAGCAATGCCTTGATTTAAGAACTCTCATCCTTGTTTTCAAATCCCTCCATGGCCTCGCCCTTCCCTATCTCTGTAATCTCCTCCAGCCCCACAACCCCCCGAGGTATCTGCGCTCCTTTAATTCTGCCCTCTTGAACATCCCTAATTATAATCGCTCAACCATTGATGGCCATGCCTTCAGCTGCCTAGGCGCTAAGCTCTGGAATTCCCTGCCTAAACCGCTCTGCCTCTCTACCTCTCTTAAGACGCTCCTTAAAACCTACCTCTTTGACCAAGTCTGCTCTAATTTCTCCTTATGTGGCTCGGTCTCAAATTTTGTCTGATAACGCTCCTGTGAAGCGCCTTGGGATGTTTTACTACGTTAAAGGCACTATATAAATACAAGTTGTTGTTGTTGTTGCCAGGATCAGTTTGCTAGGGTTAAACCAATGTCACCCAAGGGGTTGGGGGGTCACATCAGTCCAACTCTGAACATGACAGCATTGTTGCTGCTTACTTACGAAGCTGTGAAGAATGAAAACCTCAGGGATCAGTTTGCTGGAAAGGTCACATTCACTGCTGAGCATCTAAGGAAAAAAGGGAAAGGCTTGCATTTCTACAACGCCTTTCACGACCTCAGGACGTCCCAAAGCGCTTTACAGCCAATGAAGTACTTTTGAAGTGTAGTCACTGTTGTAATGTAGGAAACGCGGTAGCCAAATTGTGCACAGCAAGCTCCCACAAACAGCCATGCGGTAATGACCAGTTAATCTGTTTTTTTTAAGGCCACCGATAAACATTGCTTTTGTTCAGTATTGATGAGTAGCCTTGTGGGATAATTAAATCATGAGAGGTATATTGTCTACCTACAGTTCTGAGGGCAGGCCCAGTCCCAAACCCTGCGATTGACAGCTCCAGATGCAAAGCCCCATCTCACAAGCTTAAGTGAAGGCAGGCTCAATTGTTTGTAAGGGCCCTGGTGAGGCCACACCTGGAGTACTGTGTATAGTTTTGGTCTCCTTACCTAAGGAAGGATATACTTGCCATAGAGGGAGTGCAATGAAGGTTCACCAGACTGGTTCCTGGGATGGGGGATTGTCCTATGAGGAGAGATTGAATAGGCGAGGCCTATATTCTCTAGAGTTTAGAAGAATGAGAGGTGATCTCATTGAAACATACAAAATTTTTACAGGGCTTGACAGGGTAGATGCAGGGCGGATGTTTCCACTGGCTGGGGAGTCTAGAACCAGGGGTCAGAGTCTCAGAATAAGAGGTCGGCCATTTAGGGCTGAGATGAGGAGAAATTTCTTCACTCAGAGGGTGGTGAATCTTTGGAATTCTCTACCCCAGAGGGCTGTGGAGGCTCAGTCATTGAGTATATTCAAGACAGAGATAGATAGATTTTTGAATATTAAGAGAATCAGGGGATATGGGGGTAGTGCAGGAAGGTGGCAATGAGATAGAAGAACAGCCATGATCTTATTGAATGGAGGTGATGACTCGAGGGGACAACTGGCCTACTCCCGCTCCTAGTTCTTGTTCTTATGACTTCCCAGCCAGAGAAAAAGGCTAACTGTATTTTTATAGCCTGAGCCAACTTGGCTTCGAAGGGTTAAGGTAGAGAAGGTAATCTTCTGTCTTAGACCCATGTTTAGAGAGAAAGAAAGCTGCTTCTTTGATGTTTTCATAAACCAAAGAGCGTTTTCATTGTGTCAAACTGTATACTGTTCATTCATGTATTTAGTCCTGAATTTGTGGTTGGTGGCGTAGCTAAGGAGTACACCACTGACCTCTGAACGGAATCCACACTTACCTGCTGTGAACCCCTCTTCGAGAAGTTGCTTTGAAACGCGGCAGAGTTGTGCACAGCGTAGTGGCCCACGGATCCCAGGGGCGCACCCGGGACCACTTGTGGCGGTGCTCCTTTCACTAGCCAATCAGGAAACATTTCAACTCACCATCAAAGAACTTGTAAATTAAACGGTGTGATACTAATTATATTTTTTGGCAAATACAGTACTTGGCTTTAAAAAGCACAGGGGATACTTTGCAGTAAGTGCAGTTATTTACTGGAAGGCTTTGCAAGATTAAAATAAAGATGAAAACAATCTCATCGCTCAAACTGTGCCTTTACAACTGCCTGGTAGGTTCTTTCACCTGTTTATTTTTAATTATTATACAATTTTCCCATTCCCCCCTCCTGCGCCTGTTTGTTCCAGCTGTAAAATTTTTCAGCGTAATTGATGTGCAGTAGGTGGGCAATTAGCCCAACTTTTCACCAGCACATCATTTCAATGAGGACTTGAACATCGCAGCAGATCATCTGTCTATTCGGAACTTGGCAGAACTTGACAAATTGCAAGTTTGGGATATAGTGCAAGCGCTTCATCCTGAACTTGCGGTCAATTTGAAAGGCAGTATGACGGTGTTCTTATGTTCATTAATAAATAGACATTCTTATTATGAACACAGCTAGCTTTTGCTAGTTACTTTATTGAGCACATGTGGACTAGGTACTGTATCTGTAGAGGCTTTCATCTTGACTGCTGCCTTGTGGGTAGCCTAGTGCCTCATGGGTAATGTAGTCTTAATATACATACAGCTATATACGGCTTCACCTAGTGTCCACTATAGAATGACATGTTATTGATCATTACATCCCCCTTTCTTTGAGGTTTAACATTTGAAACTCACAGGAAACATCGACTACAATTGGCAGACTCTTAAACAACAATTCGAACTCTACATTGCAGCCATCGGATTCGGTACGAAGCCAGACGTAAGGAAGATAGTGTTGCTGCTTACGGTTGCAGGCCCACAGGCGATAGAGGTATTTAATACATTTGTATTTAATCCAGAGGAGAACAGAGAAAAATTAGAAGATGTGCTAAAAAAATTTGATGCACATTGCTCTCCCAAAAAGAATGAGACCTATGAAAGATACATGTTCTGTTCAAGGACACAGAAGCAAAATGAGACTTTTGATAGCTTTATAACTGATCTGAAACTGAAAGCACAGACATGTAATTTCTCTGAGCTGAAATCATCCATGATTTGTGACCAGATTGTGTTTGGTATTCATGATAAAAAAGTCAGGGAACGTCTGTTGAGGGAAACCAAACTAAATTTGGAAAATGCAGTGAAAATATGCCAAGCCAGCGAGCTAGCTCGAAAGCACGCGAAGACTTTCAGTGAAATCAATAATGATGCAATTGTAATGAGTGATAATGCTGCTGTCGGTGCTGTGTCCTACAAGGGGAAGAAACGTGGGCAGAACAGAAATGAAAAGCAATCGGAGGATGAAATTTTTAATTGTAAACGCTGTGGTTACAAACACCAGTTAAGACAATGCCCAGCGTTTGGAAAAATGTGCGCAAAGTGTAATGGAAAGAATCACTTTGCCAAACAATGCTTTTCAAAAGTAAAAACAACGAAAGGGCAACAAGTTAATGTGATTGAGGACACTGATTTAAGTGAGACATTTTTTTGTAGGAATGGTGTCATGTGACGATATCAAAAAAGATACAGAAAATGTGCAGCCCTCAGAAATGGACAATGCTGAACATAAAGTCAATGCAGTAAAAGTGGACAAATGGATGATCCCACTGCAGCTAAATGGAGCATTAGTTACATTGAAACTGGACACTGGGGCAAAAGCAAACTTAATCAGTATGAATGACATAAAAAATATGAAAGAAAAGCCCAAAATACAGAAAAAGTCAGTACTACTGAAGAGCTATAATGGACAGAAAATAGATAGCTTAGGTGTATGCAGACTTAAAGTGACAGTCAAAGACAAAGTGCATCATCTCATGTTTTCTGTTGTGGCTGAAGGACTTGATTCGATACTAGGTGACAAAGCTTGTGAAGACTTAGAACTGGTCAAGAGAGTCTACCGTATAAACTGTGCCATAAGCAGACCAGGTGACTCAGGTGATGAAGCAGGGAGCCCATCAAGGATGAAAAGGCCGAAGGGTATCCATGTCTTCAAAAAGCCTAGTTTCTCCAAGAAGAAAGAAAAAGACTTTAAGGTCAAAGAGAAGCCAAAGGAAGAAAAGCACAAAGAGGAAAAACACAAGGAGAAAAAGTCCAAAGATATAACCGCAGCAGATGTTGTTAAGCAGTGGAAAGAGAAAAAGAAAAAGAAGAAGCCTGCACCAGAGCAGGAAGCAGTTCCGGTGGATACTCCTTCTTCCCTCAGGCCAATCTTTGGTGTTCCATTAGCCGAGGCTGCTGAGAGGACTATGCTGTATGATGGGATCCAGCTGCCAGCAGTTTTTCGAGAGTGCATTGACTACATTGAGAGTTATGGCATGAAGAGTGAAGGAAACATTGAAACCCCACTCCTGGTACCATCTTATGTTCATTAATAAATAGACATTCTTATTATGAACACAGCTAGCTTTTGCTAGTTACTTTATTGAGCACATGTGGACTAGGTACTGTATCTGCAGAGGCTTCCATCTTGACTGCTGCCTTGTGGGTAGCCTAGTGCCTCATGGGTAATGTAGTCTTAATATACATACAGCTATATACAGCTCTACACAGCTCTACGGCTCCACCTAGTGTCCACTATAGAATGACATGTTATTGATCATTACAGGTGTACTCTGAGAGTGCGCCGTCATACTAATCGCAAATTCAGGGTCATTGTAAATAAACCAGCTATTGATTTTGATGGTTGTACCTGGTCTCAGTAGAGTGCTTGTTCAGTCCACATTACATAAAGAAAGGAGGCCTAGAAAATCAGCATCGCCATGTTTGGGGCGCTACAGCCGGGCGTTCGCTAAATTTAGCACCTGGCGCAACTTAGCGCCACCTTCGCCGAAATTGAGTTGCATCGCCCCAAGAGGTTGCTGTTGCGCTAAAGCAGGCGATGCACGACTATCATAAGGCGCTAAGCTGGCGAGCCGAGGCGCTAACACCAAGGGCGGGCGCAGTGCAGGTGCGGCGAGTTGCTGATTGAAGGCAGACATGCTGGCGCCGGTCAGCTCTTAAAGGGGGAGGGTGGACTTGTTTGGCTGCCACGCCCTGCACACTGCAGCCCTGAAGCAAGGCCTGACCATTGCTGGATCATCATTTCTACGCCCAGGACCATGCAGAAGGCTAGGGAGCGAGCGGAGCGCTTCAGCGAAGGTGCCCTGAGGCTACTGGTTGGCACAGTAGAGCGCAGGCGACCTGTCCTCTTCCCTGACAGTGGAAGGAGGCCGCTTCCCAGCGAATACCGAAAAGCCTGGAGGGAGGTGGCAAACAGGGTGACCACCAACAGCATGGTTGCCAGGACTCCACTTCAATGCAGGAAAAAGTTCAACGACTTCACTCGGGTTGTCAGGGTGAGTACCCTTTCCACTATCCTGTTCATCCCTGCATGTGCACCTCAGTTTCTGGCCTAAGGGACCTGAAAGCCCCAATGCCCAGCCCTCATCCAAGAGCTATGGGACTCTCATGAAAACCACCTGCACATTCAGCACTTTACACACTGTCAGGGCTATTCCACCATGGGAGGCAGTGCAGGCAAGATGAGGGCTTGACACTGTCAGGGCTATTACACCATGGGAGGCAGTGCAGACAAGATCAGGGCTTGACACTGTCAGGGCTATTCCACCATGGGAGGCAGTGCAGGCAAGATGAGGGCTTGACACTGTCAGGGCTATTCCACCATGGGAGGCAGTGCAGGCAAGATCAGGGCTTGACACTGTCAGGGCGATTCCACCATGGGAGGCAGTGCAGGCAAGATCAGGGCTTGACACTGTCAGGGCTATTCCACCATGGGAGGCAGTGCAGGCAAGATGAGGGCTTGACACTGTCAGGGCTATTCCACCATAGAAACATAGAAACATAGAAGATAGGAGCAGGAGTAGGCCATTCGGCCCTTCGAGCCTGCTCCGCCATTCAATGAGATCATGGCTGATCATCCAAATTCAGTACACTGTCCCTGCCTTCTCCCCATATCCCTTGATCCCTTTAGCCTTAAGAAATATATCCAACTCTTTCTTGAATATATTTAATGAACTGGCCTCCACCGCCCCCTGTGGCAGAGAATTCCACAGGTTCACCACTCTCTGGGTGAAGAAATTCCTCCTCATCTCAGTCCTAAATGGCTTACCCCTTATCCTTAGACTATGACCCCTGGTTCTGGAGTCCCCGGCCATCAGAAACATCCTTCCTGCATCTAGTCTGTCCAGGCCTGACAGAATTTTACAGGTTTCGATGAGATCCCCTCTCAATCTTCTAAATTCCAGTGAGTATAAGCTCAATCGACACAATCTCTCCTCATACGTCATTCCTGCCATCCCAGGTATCAGCCTGGTGAATCTTCGCTGCACTCCTTCCATGGCAAGCAGGTCCTTCCTCAGGTAAGGCGACCAAAACTGCACACAATACTCAAGGTGTGGTCTCACCAAGGCCCTGTACAACTGTAGCAAGACATCCTTGTTCCTGTACTCGAACCCTCTTGCTACGAAGGCCAACATACCATTTGCCTTCTTAACCGCCTGCTGCACCTGCATGCGTACTTTCAGCGACTGGTGCACAAGAACACCCAGGTCTCTTTGCACTTCCCCTTCTCCCAATCTATTGCCATTCAAATAATAATCTGCCTTCCTGTTTTTACCACCAAAGTGGATAACCTCACATTTATCCACATTATAGTGCATTTGCCATGTTTCTGCCCAATCACCCAACCTGTCCAAATCGTACTGGAGTTTCACTACATCCTTCTCACAGCTTACCCTCCCACCCAGCTTTGTGTCGTCTGCAAATTTGGAGATATTACATCCAATTCCCTCATCCAGATCATTAATATATATTGTGAACAGCTGGGGTCCTAGGACCGATCCTTGCGGTACCCCACTAGTCACTGCCTGCCACTCGGAAAACGACCCGTTTATTCCAACTCTTTGCTTTCTGTCCGCCAACCAGATCTCTATCCAAGTCAATACCTTGCCCCCAATCCCATGTGCCTTAATTTTGCACACTAATCTCTTATGTGGGACCTTATCGAAAGCCTTCTGAAAGTCCAAATACACCACATCCACTGGTTCTCCCTTATCTATTTTACCAGTTACATCCTCAAAAAATTCCAGTAGATTAGTCAAGCATGATTTACCTTTTGTAAATCCATGTTGACTTTGTCCGATCCTGTCACTGCTTTCCAAGTGATCTGCTATTACATCTTTTATAATAGACTAGCATTTTCCCCACTACCGATGTCAGGCTTACCGGTCTATAATTCCCCGCTTTTTCTCTACCACCTTTTTTGAATAGTGGGGTAACATTAGCTACCCTCCAATCCATTGGTACTGTTCCAGAGTCTATCGAGTTCTGGAAGATGACCAGCAATGCATCTACTATTTCTAGGGCCACTTCCTTAAGTACCCTGGGATGTAGATTATCAGGCCTTGGGGATTTATCGGCCTTCAGTCCCATCAATTTTCCTAACACCATTTCCCTACAAATACTGATTTCTTTCAGTTCCACCCTTTCATCAGACCCTATGTTCCCCAGTATCTCTGGGAGGTTATTTGTGTCCTCCTTTGTGAAGACAGAACCAAAGTATGTATTTAGTTGGTCTGCCATTTCTTTGTTTCCCATTGTATACTCCCCTGATTCTGACTGCAAGGGACCTACGCTTGACTTCACCAATCTTTTTCTCTTCACATATCTATAAAAGCTTTTACAGTCAGTTTTTATGTTCCCTGAAAGCTTACTCTCATATTCTATTTTCCCTTTCTTAATTAATCCCTTTGTCCTCCTTTGTTGAATCCTAAACTGCTCCCAATCCTCAGGATTATTGCTTTTTCTGGCCAATTTACATGTCCTCTCCTTGGATCTTGTGCTATCCCTAATTTCCCTTGTTAGCCACGGTTGAGTCACCTTTTTTGTTTTACTTTTATGCCAAACTGGGATGAACAAATTCTGTAGCTCATCTATTCGGTCTTTGAATGTTTGCCATTGCCTATCCACCGTCAACCCATTGAGTGCCATTCCCCAATCAATCCTACCCAACTCACTCCTCAGACCATCGTAGTTTCCTTTATTTAAATTGAGGACCCTAGTCTCTGAGTCAACTACTTCATTCTCCATCTTAATGAAGAATTCGATCATATTATGATCACTCCGACCCAAGGGGCCTCGTACAACAAGATTGCTAATTAATCCTTTCTCGTTACATAATACCCAGTCTAAGATGGCCTGGTCTCTGGTTGGTTCTTCGACATATTGGTCCAGGAAACCATCCCGTAAACACTCCAGGAATTCCTCCTCCACAGTATTGTTACTAATTTGGTTGGTTGGCCCAATCTATATGTAGATTAAAGTCACCCATGATGATGGCTGTGCACTTATTGCACGCTTCTTTAATTTCCCTTTTAATGCAATCCTCAACCTCCGCCTTACTGTTTGGAGGTCTATATACCACTCCCACTAATGTTTTTTTCCCCTTAGTATTTCTCAATTCTACCCATACAGATTCCACATCATCAGAGCTAATATCCTTCATTACAATTGTATTAATCCCTTCTTTAACCAGTAATGCTACCCCACCTCCCTTTCCTTTTTGCCTATCTTTCCTGAATATCGAATACCCCTGGATGTTGAGTTCCCAGTCTTGGCCATCCTTGAGCCACGTTTCCGTAATCCCAACCAAATCATATTCGTTTACCTCTATTTGCGCAGCCAATTCGTCCACCTTATTACAAATGCTCCTCGCATTAAGACACAAAGCCTTGGGAGGCAGTGCAGGCAAGATGAGGGCTTGACACTGTCAGGGCTATACCACCATGGGAGGCAGTGCAGGCAAGATCAGGGCTTGACACTGTACTTAGAGGCCGTCCTTACTCTTGCAGGGCAAGCTGGCCCACAATCGCAGGCAGCAGCGACGGACCTGGGGAGGCTGTCCTGACCTCAAAGAGCTCAGCGACCTGGAGCAGCGTGTGGAGTGCATTATGGCAGGCCGGCTGATTGGCCCCGTCGCCAGTGGAGATGCCGACCCTGTTCTGGACAGCAATGGTGTCATCACCTTTTTGACCTCTCTCTTTCCACTTGTGCCTCACACCAGCATCCTTTGCCACTATCGAACCAATGCAGTGCATAGCAGCACTCATGCCTCCCTCGCTGCCGTCCTGTCCTCACTCTAAAGCAACTCTTGTGCCTCCCTGCTTTCAGATGCTGATTTGCCAGGTGAGGAGGCGGGCCCTCAAGCTGCCACTGTCAGTGATTCTGAATTCAAGGAGGAGGAAGAGGAAGCCGGCCCATCAGTGCCACCCTCAGCCGAGGCAGCCCATGGCCATGATGGGGACACGTCTTCCCTGGAGGGGAGCAGGGGGGAAGGGTCTGAGGAGAGTGAAGCTCCGGGGCCCAGCGGGCTGCAGCAATGCGGGAGGGGTGGGGAAGCTCGGCGGCCTTCTCCCCAGAGGGTGAGTGCGGCCTCTAGTCCTGCTACGGTGAACGCAGAAGAGGTGCGGCTCCTTGGTGAAATGAGCTCATGGCTGCAGTGGCAAGGATGCCTGACTCCATAGAGTCACTGGCAAGGAGTGCTCAGGAATTTGGTGCAGCAGAGGCCAGGAGTCTGCAGGACTTCACTGCATCACAGGCGGCTTCCAGCCAAGTGCTCAGTCATGCCGTGCATTCACTGGCTGGTCTGATGCAGACACAGATCAGGGCCACACGGGCACTAACTGCTGCCACCCTCGTTGGATCGGCCAGGCATCGTCAGGGCCCTCGCCGCACCGCAGCAGCCCAACAGTCTGTGCTTCAGCAGATTGCTGCGCATGCTGCAGTGCTGGCCCGTGCGAGTGCCAGTGTATCAGCCAACCAGGGAGTGCCTGTGCTCTGTCAGGTTGGCAGCATTCCTGCAGCCAACACTGTCACTCCTCCACTGCAGCTGCCAGCACCCGTAGGACAGACTGCTGCCACTCAAGCAGAGTTGAAGCAGTCAGCAGCCGGGCACTCCAGGCCCAGAGCTGGTCCAGGCCGTCCCCCAAGGGCATCTGGCATCTCACCATCTGACCCTCAGCAGCCTTCCCCCAGCCTTGCTGCAGCCACTGGGGTCCCATTGAGGAGGAGCTGCAGGGCGGGAAGGGGCCATTCGCGGAAGCGAGGCGGATCACCCTCACAGGGTATAGTAATCTCGGATGTAATGCTTAAGTTATCCACTAGATGGAGACAAATGCAAAGGGATTATATTTACTAGTCTTAAGGTAAAATTGCATTATGGGTAGAATGACATCATAGCATTCTCCATGTTGTTTTGCTCGTGCAGTAGAAATACAGAGTGCATGCCTGTAGCTGTGAGAGCTCTGTTCTCTCCTTATTCTGTGTAATTAAAAGTTCCTGAAGTCTCACTTATCGTAGTTATTGGACCTTACTACTCGGATATAACACAGGGGAAAAAGTAGAAGGTGTGGCCAAATGTTGTGTATATATATGAAGGCCGAGAATGTTTTTTTTAATATATGAAGGCTGAGACTGTTGTGTTTGTTTTTTATATGAAGGCCGAGGATCATGGTAATTTTTGTTTAACTGTTTTTTTCATTTTCTGAAGGTTGTGAGAGCCAGTTATGTCTCTGACTGTTTTTTGGGGGGTTTATCTGAATTAGTTTGTTATGCGGGAAGGGCACAGAGTTTGCACAGTAAAAAAATTTCTTTAATCACATTGTCCATGTTTGCACTTTGAACTATTTGTTGCCTTGACCGGCTGAGGGCTTGCGGAGCGGCTCCATTCATGTTCTTTCATTGGCACAAGCCATTCCCTGAGAGGGGGCCTAGAACTGAGTTGCAATAAGCCGCTGACGGACGGCCCTTGCACTTTGTGCCTCCCTCCCGTCTTGGTGCTCCTCCTCCTCCTCCTCCTCCTCCTCCTCTGGTGGTCCTCCAATGTCTGCTGGCAGTGGCTGAGTCCTGAGGATAGCCAGGTTGTGCAGCATGCAGCACGCTACAACGAAATGGGAGACTCGCTCAGGCGAGTAATGTAGGGCTCCTCCAGAACAGTCCAGACAGCGGAACCTTTGCTTGAGCACGCCGATTGTGTGCTCAATGATGTTCCTGGTAGCTTGATGGCTGTCATTGTATCGCTCTTCAGCAGGGGTGCTGGGCGCATGGAGCGGGGTCATCAGCCAGGTGCACAAAGGATAGCCTTTGTCCCCGAGAAGCCATCCTCGTGGGTGAGCCTGGGCTTCGAAAATGTCTGCCACAGAAGTCTGGCACAGGATGAAGGCATCGTGGCTGCTGCCTGGAAAGCGGGCATTGACAGCTAGTATGAGCTGCCTGTGGTCACACACCAACTGGATGTCGAGCGAACGGTAGCCCTTCCGGTTGCGGTAATCCTCGGCATTCTCTAGAGGTGCCCGCAAAGCCACATGCGTGCAGTCACTGGTGCCCTGGACCATGGGGAAGCCCGCTATTCCTCCAAATCCCATTGCACGCTCTTGCTGCTTGTCCAGGGTCATGGGGAAGGAGATGTACTGACGTCTCCTTCTGAAAAGGGCATTGGTCACCTGGCGGATGCAGCAATGTACCGCAAACTGGGAGATATTGGCAATGCCCCCAGTAGCAGATTGGAAGGAGCCGGTGGCATAGAAGTTGAGAGCCACCGTCACCTTCACTGCCACCGACAGAAACGTCCTGCTCCTCAGCTGTGGCTGCAGATCTCTGCGAAGCAGGTGGCAGATCTCAGTGACCACCTCCCTTCTGAATCGCAGCCTCCAAACACACTGCTCCTCAGACATGTTCAGATATGAGAACTGCTGGCGGTATACCCTGGGTGGGTAAGGCCTCCTGTGCCAACGCCTGTTGGCCCTTCTCCGTCTGGCCATGACTGGCACTCTCTCATGGCGTCTCTGAGCCCTTTGAATGCAATGCAGTAAGTCAACGTTGCCACCCATTGCAGCCCCCATTATATGTGGCGACTCAAGGCTATGGCACTGAAAGTTATATCCAAGTGCAAAGCTCTGGCCTGAAGCCAGAAGTACCTGTGCGAGCGCTGAGTCAAAGCAGAAAGCTCTCTCCCTTTATCTCTCTCCAAATATCCGTCTCTCACACAGAGGGATTGCCACAAAATGGCTGCCACTTATAATGCAGGAGGAGTCCCCTTTAAATTGCGCCCCCCCGCGCCCCGCAGTGACTGGGAACCGTTCCCCTCTACCAGTTGCTGGGGGCGCCAGGCGCACAGAAGGGCGGCGCCACTGAAGTTCCGGTTCGGGGCGCACCAAGTGTGTTGCACCATGAAATTACGTCAGGATCTGCGCGCGCAGCTGAGCGGGCGCTGCGGTTTTGCGCCGCCGCTAAATATTAAGTGAAGTTCGCGAGAGGCACAGATCGCGCCGTGCCCGGGCGCTAGCCGCTTAGCGCCCCACTTCTCCTCCTCCTAATTCGCTAGCGGCTGGCGCTAACAACTGAATTTCTAGGCCGGAGAGTTTAAATGATGGCATGGGTTATATTTCAGTAGCCAGTTTACAGAGTAAGGGTCCCTTATTAAGATCCCTGAGTCATGGCATCATTTAAGTAGATATTGGACAGGAAAAGATACTCTCTGGATCATGACTACACTTCAAAAGTACTTAACTGGCTGTGAAGCACTTTGGATTGTCCTGAGGTCATGATAGGCACTATTCTGCAAGTTCTTTCTTTCTTAAAGGGAAATTCTGTGTGAATGCACTGATTTTCTCAGGAGCAATGTCAAAGAACGTTCCATTCAAACATTTAGTGAGACCAGGGCCTAGAAATTGGTAGTGTTAGCGCTGGCATGGTGGCTAACGCACCTTCGCTGGCTGGTCCCGCGGCGGCCGCCATTTTAGGCTGGGTGGCAGTGCTGCTAATGTCCGCGCTCGCTAGCAATATGGAGATTATGCAGATCGTGATGTCAGCAAGTGTGCAATGCTCATCTGACAGCCAATCTGCCATTTGGAGTGCGCCGCTCAACTTACTGGCCCGTGTTAATTGCGACCAGTTGACGAGCAGGAAGGAAGCTCCAACTGCATTATTTAACGAGCAGCAACTACTTGCAGCTGACATGTTTGTTCAGTTTGAATGGCTCTGTGGAGTTTTCTGCAACTCCAGCAACTTTCTGAACTTTTTTCAAGGTACTTAGGTGACGGGGAGTGTTAGGGAATTTGGAGAGTGCCTTCATTTTTATTTAAAGGCTTCTGCTCACAACACTTGCTCACAGTCATGAGGCAGTCCCCCTCGCACTCAAGTATCTTCGGGAGAGGGAGCGCAGGCAGTGAAGAGGAGAAGATGTGCGCAGAGGGAGGAGGAGGGTCAGGAGGGCTCTCAACAGGAGGCCTTACCCACCTAGGGTCTTCCGAGAGCACTTCTCTTATATCCACTTAAGCGAGGAGCGGTGTATTAGGAGGCTCTGCTTCACCAAGGTGGTGGTCACAGAACTCTGCCACCTCCTACAACCAGACCTGTAGCCTCAGAGCAGGGCGAACATGGCTCTCCCGGTGGCTCTCTCAAGGTCATCGTGTCCCTCAATTTCTGCGCCAGCGGATCCTTCCAGTCTGCAGCAGGAGACATAGCTAACATCTCCAACTTCGCCATCCATCACTACATCCGGGAGGTCAGAGAGGCTCTTTACACGAGGAGAAGGGACATTGTGGTCTTCTCTGTGAACAGAGAGAAGCAGGAGGAGCATGCATGTGGCTTTGCCAGGATAGCAGGCTTCCCCATGGTGCAGGGCGCAATGGACTACACCCATGTGGCTTTGCGGGCTCCATATAACAATCCTGAGATGTTCCATAACCGCAAAAACTACCACTCACTTAATGTGCGACCGCTATCCTGGCAGCAGTCATGATACCTTCACCCTGTGTCAGTCTGGTGTGCCAGCAATCTTCCAGCTACCACATCAAACCCGAGGGTGGCTGCTCGGAGACAAGGGCTGTCCACTCTGCACCTGGCTCATGACTTCCCTCCGCAACCCCAACACTCGTGCCCAGCACTCATATAATGAGAGCCATGCTTCCAGCAGAAATGTCATCGAACAGCCCATCGGTCTACTGAAGCAACGGTTCCACTGCCTTGACCGCTCGGGAGGAGCCCTCCAGTACTCGCCAGAGTGGGTGTCCCATTTCGTGGTGGTCTGCTGCATGTTTCACAACTTGGCCATCGTGAGGGTGCAGTCCTTGCCAGCAGGGATTGCGGGACCACCTCAGGAAGAGGACGAGGGAGAGGAGGAGGAGGAGGAGGGAGAGGAGGAGGAGAAAGAGGAAAAGGAAGAGGAGCAAGAGGAAGGGAAAGAGGAGGAAGTGAAGAGGCAGGCAGCAAATCCCTCTTTGGCACAGGTTGTCTGTGAACACCTCATCAGACTCCATTTCGAGTGAATGAAACCCCAGATCCCCGATTTTCACCACATCCTCATCAACCCATCCCCATCATACCATCCGTCTGTCATGGAATATCGCAGTGTCCTCCTGGGCACAAAGCTGAAATGAGAGCCAACACAAAACAAAGATTCCAAACAAAGTTAATAAATTTATCACTATTCAATTTCCAATATATTATCAACTAATCACCCTTGTACAATCCCTTAGTGCCTATTTTTCGAGTGACTTTTCCTGCTCTGGTGCACCTATGCAGTGCGCCCCCTGTGGCTGCAGCATGTCTGGTAGAAGGCTTAATCCAAACATGGACAAAGGAGCTGAATTCCAGAGGTGAGGTGAGAGTGACTGCCCTTGACATCAAGGCAGCATTTGACCGAGTGTGGCATCAAGGAACCCTAGTAAAACTGAAGTCAATGGGAATCGGGGGAAAATGCTCCACTGGCTGGAGTCATACCTAGTGTAGTGTATGTGCCTTTAAGAGCCCCCTGTGTACTGTAATGCCGGTAATGGCCACTCGGGCTATATAAGCCTGTATATTGTGTTGTATTAGTTAGTTCCCCTCCAGACTTTGTTCAGTAAACACCTGTGAAACCAACTCCTGTCTTCAGTGTCTCTACAGTGGCGACGAATTGGAAACGGACTTACCTGCAATTCGGCAGCACCTCAAGGACATCGATTCCTCTGGCGTCCAAAGTCGAAGAAAATCAAGAAAAAGAAAAAGCTGTGGTTTCACCAGCTAGCCGAGCTGGTGGCAGGTACTGCAATAATCCTTCCTGGGCGTCGGGCTGGGGCTCCAGTGGCTGGCTCTGCACCTAGGCCAAGCAGCGAAGGCGGAGGCAAGCAGTAACAGATGGGGAGGGAGCACTCGGGAGACGGCCGGCGCTGCAAGCAGGTCGGCGTTCAGACCTAGCAGAGAGAGTCCGGCGGGAACGAGTCTCCACCTGTAAATAAATAAATAAAAAGAAGGGAAACCCGCGGGAAACAGCATTGTCATCGGCAGCAGCGGCGAGGAAGCGCCATATCTTTTCTGCAGAAAAGAAAGAAAAGTGCGGGAAGCGCCATTTTTTTTCTAGGATGCCTAAGTCTGGCAATATTGATGCTTTTGATAACAAGATAGAGGATTGGACCACATATGTGGAAAGAGTGGAGGTATATTGCACCGCAAATGGAATAGAAAATGAAAAAAAAGCGTCAGTACTTCTAAATCTAATGGGCGCAAAGACATACGGGCTGTTACGAAACTTAATCACTCCAGCCAAACCAAAGGACAAGAATTTTAAAGAAATTGTTGATACCCTACAGGAGCACTTAAACCCAACACCGCTGCTGATAGCGGAACTATTCAAATTCTTCAAGAGGAATCAACACAAGAATGAAAGTAACGCTGATTACCTCACCGAATTAAGAAAGCTATCAAAGCACTGCCAATTCGGGGCAGGACTAACAGATTATCTTCGAGACAAATTCGTCTGCGGTCTCCTAAGTGAAGGAACACAGAAAAGGCTGCTTTCTGAAAAAGATTTAACACTGGACAAGGCTTTCAGTATGGCTGTATCATACGAAGCAGCCGCAAGAGGAGCTGCAGAGATACAACAAAAGACACAGGACTTCGGCACCCATGAAATGACACAGGGTTTCGAGAGATGTTATCGCTGCGGCAGATCCACCCATGACCAGAGGGACTGCTGGTTCAAGGACAAAGCATGCAGGCAATGCGGAAAGATTGGACACATTGCATGGGTATGCCGATCTGGACAAAAAAAATCCACGGACAGGAAAAAAAAAATCAATAAAGAAAAGTACAGAAAGGTACAAATGATGACGGACAGTAGCTCCGAAGACCAGAAGAGTGATAGCGACTCCGAAAACAAGAGACTAAGCTGTCTCAAATTACATAATGTAATTGCCAAAGAAGATTACCAGATCATTTGGGTTACCCTCACGATAGCAGGGTCCCCAGTTAAAATGGAGCTAGATACAGGATCAGCTCTGACCGTCATAAATCGACGGGATTACGAGCGGCTATTTCCGCATATACCTTTAAAAGACACATCCATTATCTTGAAAACATATACGGGGCAGAAAGTATACCCCAAAGGAAAAATAAGGGTGCCTGTTGTATACAATGGCAAGGAAATACAAAAGTTGTATTTATACGTTCTACAAGATGGTGGCCCACCGCTGTTGGGACGTGAATGGATCAGGAAAATATGTTTAGACTGGCACTCCATTCAGGCACTGACGGTGACCAGTAAGGAAAAAAACGATGATGACATCATTCCTGAACGATTAAAAGACATCTTGGCCAACGCCAAAGAAGTGTTTCAAGAGAAACTAGGAACCTTGAAAGGCATCACCGCCTCAATAAAAGTGGAAGATGCGGCAATTCCCAAGTTTTTTAAGGCAAGACTGGTGCCATACGCAATTCGTCCAGCAGTCGAGGCAGAGCTGGAGAATTTGGAAAAGGCAGGCGTATTATCCAAAATAGATTGGAGCGAGTGGGCAACACCCATCGTCCCAGTCATGAAGAAAGCGTTGAATAATGATAAATCTGAAGAACAGAGAAAAATTCGCATCTGTGGAGACTTCAAGGTGAGTGTAAACCCGGTCCTTCACACGGTACAGTATCCTCTTCCGAGGGTAGAAGATATTTTTGCCTCACTATCCGGAGGGAAACGTTTCACCAAAATTGACTTGGCACAGGCATATCTACAGATGGAGGTTGAAGAGGCCTCTAAATAGTATCTCACGATAAATACACACAAAGGTCTGTACCAGTACAATCGACTGGTTTTCGGAGTGGCATCAGCTCCGGCTATCTGGCAAAGAGCTATGGAGCAAGTCCTGCAAGGGATTCCGGGGACTCAATGCTACCTAGACGACATCCTTGTAACAGGAGAAAACGACAACGAGCACCTTGCCAATTTGGAGCAGGTGCTCACTAGGCTGAGAGAACGGGGCCTACGAGCAAATCGCCCCAAGTGCAAATTTTTCCAGAATCAAATATCATATTGCGGCCACATAATTAATAAGGAAGGGTTGCATAAGTCACCTGAAAAAATTGAAGCGGTCATAAAAGCCCCAGCAACTGAAAATGTTTCACAATTAAGGTCGTTCCTGGGATTAATAAATTACTATCATAAATTTTTACCGAACTTATCAACTCTTCTGCACCCTCTTAATGAACTGCTACAAACAGGAGTAATTTGGAAATGGAGCAAAGACTGTAAACGTGCCTTCCATAAATGCAAAGACTTAATCACGTCCAAAGAAGTTTTGGCTCATTACAACCCATCACTGCCAATCAGACTGGCGTGCGATGCATCCCCTTACGGCGTAGGAGCAGTATTATCGCATAAATTCCCTGATGGCTCGGAACGGCCGATAGCTTTTGCGTCACGCTCATTGAACTCAGCTGAGCGTAACTATGCCCAAATCGACAGGGAAGCACTCAGCCTAGTATGGGGAGTGAAGAAATTCAACCATTACCTACACGGACAAAAATTTACCTTGTTGACTGACCATCAACCCCTCATCTCCATATTCAACCCTAAAAAGGGTGTTCCCATTATGACAGCGCAAAGGCTACAGAGGTGGTCCCTTTTGCTAGGGGCACACCAATATAACATAGAATACAAAGGATCAAAACAGCATGGGAATGCTGACGGTTTATCGCGCCTACCGTTGCCAACAGTAGAAGAAGCACCTACCGTAGACCCAGCGGAGATTTTCCACTCTACCATAGTCGAATGTCTACCAGTAACAAATTCTGCCATTGAAAGGGAAACTAGAAATGACCCGACTCTCTCACGAGTCTACGATTTAACAGTGAAGGAATGGCCAGCACATGGCGAACCACTGTTGCCAGCATTCTCGCAAAGAAGAGAACAGCTGTCAGTGTGCCAAGGAACCTTGATGTGTGGATCCAGAGTGGTGATTCCACCCAAACTCCAGGATAAAGTGCTAAAGGAGCTTCACGAGGGGCATCTGGGTGGAGTGAAAATGAAGAACCTAGCCAGGGCGTTTGTATGGTGGCCAGGTATCGATGGAGACATCGAAGAAATGACCAAGAGCTGCCTAGGATGCCAGAAGGTCCAAAACGCTCCACCACAAGCCCCTCTACATCCATGGGAGTGGCCCTCATCTCCCTGGAAAAGGGTACATATCGACTTTGCTGGTCCATTTATGGACTCAATGTTCTTAATCGCGGTTGATGCACACTCCAAGTGGCCGGAGGTAATAACGATGTCCTTCACCACCATGGAAAAAACCATCACAGTATTAAGGACCATATTTGCCAGGAATGGGCTGCCTGAACAGATCTGTTCTGATAATGGACTGCAATTTGTGTCCAAAGAATTCAGGAAGTTCTTAAAAAACAATGGGGTTAAGCACTACATGTCTGCCCCATACCATCCCGCCACCAATGGATTGGCTGAAAGGTTTGTCCAGACCTTCAAGAAGGCCATAAAGGCCATGGGTAATGAAGACATAAAACTTCAGCACAAGGTGGATAACTTCTTGTTTGCATACAGGAATGCAACACATATGGTTACAAACCAAAGTCCCGCCATGATGTTCTTCAATAGAAGCCTAAGATGCCGGCTGGATTTGATCAAGCCAAACATCAGAAGGGACGTGGAGAACCGGCAATTTCAAGGCATGAATGAAAGGCCAACTAGAACCTTCCAGATAGGTCAACAAGTTTTGGCCCGGGACTACCGTACCGAGAAATGGCAGCCTGGAACTATCTGCACACGGCTAGGATCGCTGATGTATACCGTGGACATCGGAGAAAGCATAATAAGGCGCCATGCTGACCAAATCATAGAGTCATCCGAAAAGGGACAACCTACACCACAACTCTATACGCCTAATGATGAAGTAGAGATACCCATATCTACCTCCGATCCGGTGATACTGGAACCCGATGAACCCGACACTAGCATTCAAGCCGAATCAGCCTTGCCAAAAGAACCTACTACACCACCAGAAACTACTACACCACCGAGGCGTTATCCAGACCGAGTCAGGAAGCCTCCAGAGAGACTGACTTATAATTAATTAACTGCAGCAATGTGTAGATTATTTTTCTTGTAACATGTAATTAATGATTACTTAAAATATTATGTACTGGTTGGCTAAAAGGGGAGGAATTGTAGTGTATCTGCCTTTAAGAGCCCCCTGTGTACTGTAATGCCGGTAATGGCCACTCGGGCTATATAAGCCTGTATATTGTGTTGTATTAGTTAGTTCCCCTCCAGACTTTGTTCAGTAAACACCTGTGAAACCAACTCCTGTCTTCAGTGTCTCTATTAACACACGGATACAACACCTAGCACAAAGGAAGATGGTTGTGGTGGTTGAAGGTCAATCATCACAGCCCCAGGACATTATTGCAGGAGTTCCTCAGGGCAGTGTCCTAGGCCCAACCATCTTCAGCTGCTTCATCAATGACCTTCCCTCCAACATAAGGTCAGAAATGGGGATGTTCGCTGATGACTGCACAGTGTTCAGTGCCATTCACAACTCCTCGGATAATGAAGCAGTCCATGCCCGCATGCAACAAGACCTGGATGACGTTTAGGCTTGGATTGATAAGTGGCAGGTAACATTTGCGTCACAGAAGTGCCAAGCAATGGCTATCTCCAACACGCGAGAGTCTAACCACCATCCTTTGACATTCAACGGCATTACCATCACCAAATCCCCCACCATCAACATCCTGGGGGGTCACCATTGACCAGAAACTTAACTGAACCAGCCACATAAATACTGTGGCAACAAGAGCAGGTCAGAGGCTAGGCATTCTGCGGTGAGTGTCTTGCCTCGTGACTCCCCAAAGCCTTTCCACTATCTACAAGGCACAAGTAAGGAGTGTGATGGAATACTCCCCACTTACCTGGATGAGTGCAGCTCCAATAACACTCAAGAAGCTCAACACCATCCAGGACAAAAGCAGCCCGCTTGATTGGCACCCCATCCACCACCTTAAACATTCACTCCCTCCACCACCGGCGTACCGTGGCTGCAGTGTGTACCATCTACAAGATGCACTGCAGCAACTCGCCACGGCTTCTTCAGCAGCACCTCCCAAACCCACGACCTCTTCCACCTAGAAGGACAAGGGCAGCAGGCGCATGGGAACACCACCACCTCCAAGTTCCCCTCCAAGTCACACACCATCCTGACTTAGAAATATATCGCCGATCCTTTATCATCGCTGTGTCAAAATCCTGGAACTCCCGACTTAACAGCACTGTGGGAGTACCTTCACCACACGGACTGCAACGGTTCAAGAAGGCGGCTCACCACCACCTTCTCAAGGGCAATTAGGGATGGGCAATAAATGCTGGCCTTGCCAGCGACGCCCACATCCCATAAATGAATAAAAGAGAAAAGACTGCTGAGTTTCCGTGGGGGAGACTTCAGATCACCTTGCAGGACAACCTCAAGCAGCTCTGGGCCGAGAAGGCCCAGCTGTAGACTGCACCACCTCAGCATGGGTGGCAGCAGTCTGGGCTGGCTGCCTGGTAGGCAGTGGCAAGGGCAATGGCGGAGTGGTAGTGGTGCAAAAGGGCATGCTGTCAACCTGAGAGAGGACAGCAGATTCCTGTTCTACTGACCCACTGGCACTGCCCCCGGGCGTCACGTCAGCATTCCCAGCAATCTGTTGGTGGACAGATTGCTGGCCTGCAGCGACACCCTGCAAGCCCCGTTCGACACCAGTAAACCCAACCACGATGGCAGCAGTCTGAGCTTGGGTGGCAGTAAGCTGAGACTGCATGAGAACAGTCTGATCTTGCGTGGCAGCAAGCTGTGACTGCAGGATAGAGGTCTGTGCTTCCACTGCAGCACAAAGACGTTGGGTCACTTCTGCCTGTGCTGCAATGGCAGCCGCGACATTGCCCATCACACGCAGCATCATGGCTGGGTCCACAATGTCTCTCCGCAAGTATTCCATAATTTCCAGCCTGGAAATCATGGGCTCCAAGGTGTGCGCAAAGCCCTGTCCAATGTTGGAGCCGGACTCCTCCTTTCCTGCTGGCCTTGCTGCAGCCCACTCGTGCCTGGTGCCTCACTATGTGCAGATCCTGCCTCTATACTACCCTCTAAATTCTGCGCAGTGCTAGTTTCTGAGCTGGTGTCTGTGAGTATCAGATGCAGTGACAGTGTGCCTTCTACTTCTCCTTCACTCTCCTCTATGGCTTCAGGGCAGGCTCTGTGGCTGGCAGTTCTTGGTCATCTGAAAGCAGAAAGGCACAAGAGTCAGGTTCTGGTGAGGAGAGGGGGGGAGGCAAGATAACCATGTCTACAGCATCAGCAACTTGAAAGTGAGAGGAGATTGTGGGATGAAGGGGAAGTGGAATGTGAGAAATAGGATTAGGAATGAGTATACTCCTAATCCATGATCTCGTTGAGTGGCGCGGCGGGCTCGAGGGGCCGAGCGGCCTACTCCTGCTCCTATCTTCTATGTTTCTATGTTTCTATCTTTCTATGTATCAAACCCGTGCTGTACCTGCCCTGGGAGTGTTTGTTGGGACAATGTAGAGAGAGCTTTACTCTCCAGCTAATCCTTGCTGTACCTGCCCTGGGAGTGTTTGAGGGACAGTGTTGATGGAGCTTTACTCTGTGTCTAACTCGTGTTGTGCCAGTATTGGAAGGGTTTGATGGGACAGTGTAGAGGCAGCTTTACTCTATATCTAATCCTTGCTATACCTGCCATGGGAATGTTTGATGGGATAGTGCAGAGGGAGCTTTACGCTGTATCTAACCCATGCTGTTCCTGCCCTGGGAGTGTTTCATGGGAAAGTGCAGTGGGAGCTTTTCTCTGTATCTAACCCATGCTGTACCTGCCCTGGGGGTGTTTGATTGGACAGTGTAGAGGGAGCTTTACTCTGTATTTAACCAATGCTGTACCTGCCCTGGATGGGTTTAATGGGACAGTGTAGATGCAGCACTACCCTGTATCAAACATGTTCTCAACCTGCCTTGAGAGTGTTTGATGGGACAGTGCAGAGATGAACTTCACTCTGTGTCAAACATGTTCTGTACCTGCCCCGGAGTGTCAAACATGTTCTGTACCTGCCCTGAGAGTGTTTGATGGGACATTGTAGAGTGATCTTTACTCTGTTTCTAATCCTTGCTGTTCCTGCCATGGGAGTGTTTGATTGGACAGTGTAGAGGGTGCTTTACTCTGTATCTAAGCAGTGCGGTACCTGCCCTGGGATTGTTTAATGGACAGTGTAGAGAGAGCTGCACTCTGTATCCTGCCCCTGCTGTACCTGCCATGGGAGTGTTTGATTGGACAGTGTAGAGGGTGCTTTACTCTGTATCTAAGCAGTGCGGTACCTGCCCTGGGATTGTTTAATGGACAGTGCAGAGAGAGCTGCACTCTGTATCCTACCCCTGCTGTACCTGCCCTGGGAGTGTTTGATTGGAATTTGTAGAGGGAATTAGGGGTTACGGGGAGCGAGCAGGGAAGTGGACGTGAGTCTAGGTTCGGATCAGCCATGATCGTATTGAATGGCGGAGCAGGCCCGAGGGGCCGTATGGCCTACTCCTGCTCCTACTTCTTATGTTCTTATGTACTGTTATTGTCCCCAAAGGCTTTAAATTTGCCCATTGCCACGGCCTCCGTGACTTCCCCTCCAATGATGTTGAGCATGCTCTCCTCCAATTGGCGCAAGGCCTGTATGGCAGCTTGCCTCCCACCTGTCTGCCGCTGCTCCCGGCGATTGTGAACTACCTTAGCCTGTAAGCGAAAGGGAAGTGCGTCAGTGAGTGTGGTGCAATGGGTCGTGTTTATTTGCAACACCAGATTTCTGATTGGCCCCCTTGGAGGACAAGACACACCCAACAGCTTGTCTGGAATGTGTAATTAGATCCTGCCTGCTGGAAAGTAATCAAGGTCTTAGCAATGTGTAATTTGATCCATTCATTGTGACAGCCAGGCTCCAGAGCTCACAGTGCTAACACTACTGCTTTCAGAGAACAGACAGGGCTCACCCTCCTGGGTTAGGAGCACTCACAGAACTCACACTGCCGAGTTCAGATAGGAAAGGGTGAGGCCATGGAGGGATTTAACATGAGGATGAAAATTTTTAAATCAAGGTGTTGGTGGACAATGTTCCCCCTGATGATTTTTTGTTGCATGGTCCCTTTAACGTGGCCCATTCAAAATTTCGCGTTTGCGCAAAATCTCCAATTCAAAAGCCGGTAAGCAGCTGCGTGGGACCTCCAGACAGCTGTGTGGGACCTCCACACAGCTGTGTGGGGCCTCCAGACAGCTACGTGGGACCTCCAGACAGCTGCGTGGGACCTCCAGACAGCTGCGTGGGACCTCCAGACAGCTGCGTGGGACCTCCAGACAGCTGCGTGGGACCTCCAGACAGCTGCGTGGGACCTCCAGACAGCTGCGTGGGACCTCCAGACAGCTGCGTGGGACCTCCAGACAGCTGAGTGGGACCTCCAGACAGCTGCGTGGGACCTCCAGACAGCTGCGTGGGACCTCCAGACAGCCACGTGGGACCTCCAGACAGCCACGTGGGACCTCCAGACAGCCACGTGGGACCTCCAGACAGCTACGTGGGACCTCCAGACAGCTGCGTTGGACCTCCAGACAGCTGCGTGGGACCTCCAGACAGCTACGTGGGACCTCCAGACAGCTGCGTGGGACCTCCAGACAGCTGCGTGGCACCTCCAGACAGCTGCGTGGCCGGGCAGCTTAGGAGGAATGTTGTTGGTGGACCATTTATTTTGCTGAGTTGTTGAGTATATTCAAAGCTGAGATAGTTGATTTTTGGACTTTAGGGGAATTAAGGGATATGGGAAAGTGGAGTTGAGGTCAAAGATCAGCCATGATCTTATTGAATGGTGGAGCAGGCTCGAAAGGCCGTATGGCTTACTCCTGCTCCTAATTCTTATTATGAGCCAATGTAGGTCAACGAGCACAGGGGTGCTGGGTGAATGGGACGTGCAGCAGAGTTTTGGATGAGCTCAAGTTCATTGAGGGTGGAAGATGGGAGGCTGGCCAGGAGAACGTTGGAATAGTCGAGTCCGGCAAATAACACATAAATGTAACGTTATGCAAGTTGTCGGACCAACACAGAATACACTCTCATTTAAAATTAATTAATTTATTGCCCATCCCTAGTTGCCCTTGAAAGGGTGGTAGTGAACTGCCTTCTTGAACTGCTGCGGTCTGGGGGGTGGGGGGTGGGGAGAAGAGGGAGAGTGTGATGCAGGTGTAAAGGGGATGGAAGAACATGATCCAGGCCTAACAGAGGGGGGAGAACGTGATCTATCTTCCCATCTGGATCACGTTCTTGCTCTCATTACCCCCTCTTTAGACCTGGATCACCTTCTTCCCCCCCTCCCCACTGTTCTCATTGTGCTCCCTCCCAACAAGTTCCTGACCTCCCCACCCTGAGTTCCTGATTCTCCCACCCCAAGCTCCTGGCCTCCCCCCACCCCAAGTTCCTGACATTCTCCCCCCCTCTCCGAGCTCCTCACTCCCCTCTCTGAGCTCTTCTCCCCACTTCAATCCCCTCTCCTGTCTCTTCCCCCCTTCGATCCTCTCTTTCCCCCTTCGATCCTCTCTCCCCACCTTCGATCCTCTCTCCCCCCTTCAATCCTCTCTCCCCCCGCCTTTGATCTTCTCTTCCCAACTTCGATCCCATTCGGGGATTTCAACTACCTGAAATTAATTGGCCAGAAGAGGTAGGTAAAGGGGATAAGGGAATAGAGTTCCTACAATGTGTACAGGACTCTTTTCTAACCCAATATGTAAGAAGCCCAACAAGGGAAGATTCGCTACTGGAGAATGAACCAGAGCAGATAAGAGAAGAAAAAGTAGGGGACCATCTAGGCAATACTGACCATAAGATAACACGCTTTAAGATAATATAATTGAGAAGACATGGGTAATAGACTGGAGAAAAGCTGAGTTTGAGGGGCTGAGAATAGAACTTAGGAAAATAAAATGGACATCAACATTGGCAAACAATGATGTAGAACAGCAATGCAAAACATTTAAAATGGTGTTCAACAGAGTCCAGGAAAAATATATTCTGCTAAAAAACAAGAACAAGCTAAACACTAATGAGACACCATGGATGAATAAAGACATAAGGGAAAAACTAAGGGTAAGAAAAGAGGCATACACTAAGTACACGGACAGCAGGGGAGAGCATGACAAGGGAGAATACGAAGAGATTAAGAGAGAAGTAAAAAAAAACAGTTAGGAAGGCAAAGAGGAACTATGAAATTAAATGATCAAGGAACATAAAACAAAGTTGTAAAATATTGTACAGGCACATAAATAAAAAAAGGAAAGCCAGGATGGGAATAGGGCCACTATGGGATGGTCAGGAGTGGCTATTCAGAGTGGCAGAAGGTGGAAAGTGGGGTTCTACAAGGATCAGAGCTGGGACCAATGTTGTTCACAATTTATAATAATGATTTAGACTTTGGAATCAAAACACAATTTCTAAATTTGTGGATGACACCAAATTGCGGGGTATAGTCAATACTGAGTAGGACGGCAACAAATTACAGGAAGACATTAATAAACTTGCAGAATGGGCATATAATTGGTAAATGAATTTCAGCACAGATAAATGTGAGGTATTACATTTTGGTAGGAAGAATAGGGAGGTCACTTATGACTTGGAGGGTGCGAGTCTAGGTGGGGTAGAGGAACAAAGGGATCTCGGAGTACAAATCACTAAAAGTAGCAGCATAGGTTAATAAGGCCATAAAAAAAGTAAACCAAGCACTAGGGTTTATTTCTAGAGGGATTGAATGGAAAAGTAGCGAAGTTATGTTAAACTTGTATCGAACCTTGGTTAGACCACACTTGGAGTACTGCGTGTCATCAATTTTAAACTGCTCCCAAAGGACAGTGCAGAGACATCCAAATCATGTGGAGAGAACATGAGTTGTACTTAGATAACATCATAGATGTTTTAAAAATTCAATCTCGTGGTGTAGGCAAGGTCAGCAGTTATTACCCATCCCTAGTTGCCCTGAGAAAATGCTGGTGAACCTTCATAACTGAATGGCTTGCTCAGCTACTTCGGAGGGCAGTTAATAGTCAACCACATTGGTGCGGGACTGGAATCACATATAGGGCAGACGGGGCAAGGAGAGGTTTCCTTCACGCTAGGACATTAGTGAGCCAGTTGGGTTTTTATGACAATCCGACAGCTTCATGCTCATTTTTACTGGAACCAGCTATTTATTTACAGCTTTTTAACTGATTTCAAATTCACAAACTGCCATGGTGGGATATGAACTCGAGTGCTCTTGATTATTAGCCCAGACCTCTGGATTATTAGGGGAATTTATAACGGGGAACAAAGAAATGGCAGACCAATTAAATACATATTTTGGTTCTGTCTTCACAAAGGAGGACACAAATAACCTCCCAGAGATGTCGGGGAACATAGGGACTAATGAGGGGGAGGAACTGAAAGAAATCAGTATTTGTAGGGAAATGGTGTTGGGGAAGTTGACGGGATTGAAGGCCGATAAATCCCCAGGACCTGATAATCTACATCCCAGGGTACTTAAGGAAGTGGCCCTGGAGATAGTAGATGCATTGCTGGTCATCTTCCAGAACTCGATAGACTCTGGAACGATACCCATGGATTGGAGGGTAGCTAATGTTACCCCACTATTCAAAAAAGGTGGTAGAGAAAAAGCGGGGAATTATAGACCGGTAAGCCTGACATCAGTAGTGGGGAAAATGCTAGCGTCCATTATAAAAGATGTAATAGCAGAGCACTTGGAAAGCAGGATCGGACAAAGTCAACATGGATTTACAAAAGGTAAATCATGCTTGACTAATCTACTGGAATTTTTTGAGGATGTAACTGGTAAAATAGATAAGGGAGAACCAGTGGATGTGGTGTATTTGGACTTTCAGAAGGCTTTCGATAAGGTCACGCATAAGAGATTAGCTTGTAAAATTAAGGCACATGGGATTGGGGGCAAGGTATTGACTTGGATAGAGAACTGGTTGGCAGATAGAAAGCAAAGAGTTGGAATACACGGGTCGTTTTCCGAGTGGCAGGCAGTGACTAGTGGGGTACCGCAAGGATCGGTCCTAGGACCCCAGCTGTTCACAATATATATTAATGATCTGGACGAGGGAATTGGATGTAGTATCTCCAAATTTGCAGACGACACAAAGCTGGGTGGGAGGGTATGCTGTGAGGAGGATGTTGTGAAACTCCAGTATGATTTGGACAGGTTGGGTGATTGGGCAGAAACATGGCAAATGCACTATAATGTGGATGTGAGGTTATCCACTTTGGTGGCAAAAACAGGAAGGCAGATTATTATTTGAATGGCAATAGATTGGGAGAAGAGGAAGTGCAAAGAGACCTGGGTGTTCTTGTGCAACAGTTGCTGAAGGTAAGCATGCAGGTGCAGCAGGCGGTTAAGAAGGCAAATGGTATGTTGGCCTTCATAGCAAGAGGGTTCGAGTACAGGAACAAGGATGTCTTGCTGCAGTTGTACAGGGCCTTGGTGAGACCGCACCTTGAGTATTGTGCGCAGTTTTGGTCGCCTTATCTGAGAAAGGATGTTCTTGCCATGGAAGGAGTGCAGCGAAGATTCACCAGGCTAATACCTGGGATGGCAGGAATGACGTACGAGGAGAGATTGGATCGATTGGGCTTGTACTCACTGGAGTTTAGAAGATTGAGGGGATCTCATCGAAACCTATAAAATTCTGTCAGGCCTGGACAGACTAGATGCAGGAAGGATGTTCCCGATGGCCGGGGAGTCCAGAACTAGGTGTCATAGTCTAAGGATAAGGGGTAAATTTAGGACTGAGATGAGGAGGAATTTCTTCACCCAGAGTGGTGAACCTGTGGAATTCTCTACCAGAGAGGGTGGTGGAGGCCAATTCATTAAATATATTCAAGAAGGAGTTGGATATATTTCTTAAGGCTAAAGGAATCAAGGGATATGGGGAGAAGGCAGGAATGGGGTACTGAATTTGAATGATCAGCCATGATCTCATTGAATGGCGGAGCAGGCTCAAGGGGCCGAATGGCCTACTCCTGCTCCTATCTTCTATGTTTCTATGTAGTAACATATCCACTACAATATTGTATCTTGCATCAAAGTAATAAAGGCCGGAAACTTTACCTTGGAGTCGGGTTGTGTGCGTGCAGGCCATGTAGTGGGTGGGGAATGCGATGTTGTGAGCAGCGCGTTGTTCAGTGCGACTCTTACTTAATGGTCCCAATGTACGTTTCCCAGCCCAATTAAATGGAGCAGGTCTGATGCCGTCATCGATGACCCGTTTCCAGCATATTTAAAGCAGCCTGACACACATTTCATTTGAAGGTTGATGAAGGAGCGTGGAAGATCATTTGCAGAGCTCTGGCTATCAGTACCAAGGCGAAAAAAAGTGTCACTCACGGATACACAAAGGCAGAGGGCCACACCAAGGTTTAACGATGCATCCCTCCATGTTCTGGTGCAGGCAGTGAGAGCACGCAGGGAAGTCCTCTTCCCTGCTGATAGGCGCAAAAGACCACAGTAAAATGGCTTAGCAAGCAACTCAGTTATATCCAAGAAGGCAGCTCATCACCACCATCTCGAGGGCAATAAATGTTGGTTGTGCCGGCGATGTCCACATCCCGTGAATGAATAAAAAATCCTCGGCCTCCTGAAGGGTGTCATGAGCCACGTCTTCAGTGGGTAGCCCTTGCCTCCAAGCAGCCAGCCGGTCAGTCTGTTTGGAGGTGCGAAGAGCTGAGGGAGGGTGGACTGGCGCAGCACGAAAGAGTCACGGCAGCAGCCAGGGCACAAAACCAACCAGAGAACATTCATCCTTCCTGAGAAGTTACTAATCAAACTGCACAGAGTTTTGCAGAGCAAAGTCACCTGGTTAGCTAAAACCGATCTGGAGGGCACCCCAAATCTCTGCATAAAGAATCAGTAACGAAGGCTGCATTCCTAATGTGCGTCAAACGACGTCATATTATATTGTAGCCTCTGTCAGTAAAACTCAGTCACAATTCAGATTATATTAGAGCATTTAGGCCACATAAACCAACACATAACATACAGTTCAGCATGCACAACATTTTTGCACATAAATACAATAGCATCCTGTATGTGTGGTTTTCATTGTATGATAAAGGACACATCACACCTCTTATGTCTCAGTGAATAATGCACCTTTCGAAATGCTACTGAGCTGTACATTAATATTCAATTCCCAGTTTGTGCTGTTAGCTGACCTGTCAGGGCCAGAGTTAGGGCGCAACAATTGACCACAATGCTCTTTGGCAAGGAAAAGGAAGATCATTGTGCTCACTACCCAGTAATTTCAGTAAGGAAAGTGCATGTGAACAAGCTTAGACTTATTTTCCTGCCTTCTGTGGTTGAATAACCTGTCAACAGTCCCTGTTGAGGCTCACACGGACAAATAGCCAATAAGGTAAGGCAGTGGAATGCTGACAACACCTGTGACACTGCACCCTAATCTGAGTTAACATCAAGGAGCGGAGAGAGAAATCTGCCCCATTAGTATCCAGCGGCCTCACCTAGAAAGTGCACTTGTGTGGGCATTGGGTAAGGATATGGTCAAGCTCAACTGTGATTTTCTTTGCCTCCCTCATCAATGGCCTGAGAATGCTCACTGTCTAGGTTTACACATGAAGATGGGTAAGGTAATAGAGGACAGTGAAAAACCTGTGAAACTGTACCCCAGTACAAGTCAGGGCCTTCAGCAGAAAATGAGAGGAAAAAAATAAACTTCAAATATTAGAATATCAGGTTCACTAGTAGTTGGAAATGTCACTCCATTATTTAAGAATGGGGGAAAGAGAGAAACCAGGTAACTACAGACCTGTCAGCTTAACATCAATTGTGGGGAAGTTACTGGTATCCATCATCAGAGACAGAAAGACTGAGCACTTGGACAAGTATGATCAAAGAGAAATAACAACAGAAAATGCTGGAAAAACTCAGCAGGCCAGGCAACATCCATGGAGAGAAATTAGAGTCGACGTTTCGGGTCAAACCCTTTTTTCAAAACTGGAAAGGAAATGAAATAGATCGAAAGGCAGGGCTGGGACAGAACAAAAGAAGTGAAGAGACATTAAGAGAGTTGGCATAGATTTGTGAAGGGCAGGTCATGTCTAGTTGAATTTTTTGAGGTGGTCACTGGCATGGTGGCTAGGGGAGTGTCTATGGATGTTGTCTAGATGGACTTTCAGAAGGCATTTGATAAGGTTCCGCACAAGAGATTATCAGCAAAAGTGAAAGCACACAGAATTGGAGCTAACCGTGTGACTTGGGTTGGTAATTGGTTGGGAGGTGGGAGACAGAGAGTAAGGATAAAGGGAATATTCTGATTGGCGGGATGTGAGCAGTGGTGTTCCCCAGGAAACTACTGAGGCCTCAGCTTTTCACCAAGGACTTGGATGAAGGAATAGAGAGTTGTATATCCAAGGTTGCAGATGGCACTAAGTTAGGAGGCACAGCAAATTGTGTGTATGGGAGCAGGAAGTCACAAAAGGACAGACTGTGACAGATGGAGTTCAATGTTGGTAAGTGTGAAATCGTCCACTTGGATCTGAGAAAGACAAACAAAACAAATCAGAATATTTTCTTAATGGCGAGAGACTAGGAACTGAGGAGGTGCAAAGTGATTTAGGTGTTCATCTACACAAATCACTAGAGCTAATGCACAAGTACAGAAAGTAGTCAAAAAGGCTAATGGAATGTTGGCCGTTATCTCAAAGGAGTTGGGATACAAAGGGGAGGAAATAATGCTTCAGTTATACAGACCTAATCAGGAGTACTGGTTCAATTTTGGGCACTGCACCTCAGGACCGATAAATTGGCCTTACATGGAGGTACAGCACAGATTCATCAGAATGATACCAGGGCTTAAAAGGTTAAATTACAAGGATTGGTTGCATAAACCTGTCTTTTATTTGCTAGAGTTTAGAAGGTTGAGGGATGAGCTAATCAAGATGTTTAAAATGATAAAGGGATTCAATACAGAGAAACTATTTCCTCTGGTGGGGGAATCCAAAACAAGAGGACATAATCTAATTAGAGTGAGGCATTTAGGAGTGAAATCAGGGAGCATTTTTTCCACAAAGGGTAGTGGGAATCTGGAACTCACTTCCCCAAAAGGCTGTGGAGGCTGGGTCAATTGACATTTTCAAGAGTGAGATTGAGATTTTTGGACTGCAAGGGAGATATTGCCTTCTTTTTAAAAAAGTACATAAAAAATGGAGGGAACTTGAACAGAGGAATGCACGTCACGTTTTACTATGTTAAAGGTGCTATATAAATGTAAATTGTTGTTGTTGCTTGTGTTCTATGAAGGCACTCAAAATAAAGGACTGCAGTTTTTCCAGATAAACAGGTTTAAAAACAATGTAGGCAAAGTTGTGAGTTTACATTTTTATCTTTAAAAAATGACAAGACGTGAAAGATATAGTTCCAACTAAAACTCTAGTTACAGCAAGTTAATTCCTTCCAAAGTGGAGAGCTTTTAAAGCTACAGAACCCGTTTTGGTTTTAGACAACCCAACTCCTTTCTAATGGAATTCAGCAGTGCTCAGTTTTAATTAACAACTTATTGCAAGGCCAGTTACATCTAAAGGTTTTTACTAGTCTTATTTCTACTTTTAGCATTCTTTAGATTAAAATGTTACATTCAACATTTAAGTTGTTACCCTCCAGTTTCCAGAAACACAAAAGTCTAAACATTATGGGGAAACATTTTCTCCCCTCCTGTACCTCACCTAAATAATCAATTGTCCTTGGAAAAAACCTGGGCAATTATTGGGAAGGGGATGTGGTGGTGGAAGTGATAGGAGAGGCAGGGGTCACATCTGAGCAGAATCTGGTTCCCCCTGCCCACTCAAGCTTCTCACCGAGATATCCTCCTTCAGTCTCTGCACTGAACGCTCCCCTTGCCGTCTCTCCTCTGAATTGACCACTCTCCTGTTCTCCCTAAAACTCTCTCCATATAAATTATCCTACTCATATTCACTGACATCCTCTTGACCTCTACTCCCATGAGAAGGCCAACTCCGTCACCACCCATGTAGCCCATACCTCTTCCAAGCCCACATCCTTCTGCATCTATCCCTGGATTAAAAACTCCCCCAGGTCACTTCCAATTACACCTTGAAACACCCAACTGTTTAGCCTTTGGCCTTCCATTCCTTAGGATACTTCCTTAGCCTTCGATTAATCAATCACTGCCTCATCACCAACAAAACCTTTACTTACTCCCATCCTGGTCATTCCCACACCTTCACCCTCTTGAGTCCAAGCAGTGCAGACTTGAGCATTATCTACTGCACAACTGGTTTAGCTATCCATCATCAAATCTGGCTGGACCACTCTACTCTGCCAAAACCCTGCATGGCTTCACCCATCCTCAACTCCCCTCGCTGCCTGCCCTACCCCTCCCCCTGTCCTATCATTGGCAGCTGTGGCTGCAAATGCCTAGTCATGTTCTGAATTCCCTCTGCCTTTACACCTCTCATTTAAACCCACCTCTCTGACCAAACTTTTGGTTACCGCCAATATTTTCTTGTTTGGCACTGCCTCTTTTTTTTGATTATACCTATGAATTATGAAGTGCCTTGGATGTTTGCCTATATAAATGCAAGTTGTTATACGTGTAGTTTCCAGTGAAGTCACCGGCTAGGAAGGCAAGCAGGGGTGTCTGACTTTTACATTTGCAGGTTAGACACTGGCACCAATTGTACTGCCATCACTGTTGGGAACTAAATGCAGGACAGGTAACTGATAGCTTGAACCTTTATTTGCGTGGCTCAGTGCTACATTATGCAGTGCACTTAAGAGTCAAAAGAGTTTATGTAGTGAATCACAATGATCTTTCCTAGGGTGAAGTAGACGCCTTTTATTACTTAATGCTAGGGACACTATTGGTGACAGAACAGCTATGGATAGAAAAAGAGAAAAACAGTTGTGGGAAGGAGGGAGAAAAAGAAAAAGGGGAATACAAGACTTTTTAGTCCTTTTAACACTGTAAAACAAGCTTGCTAGGCAATGAGGTAAGTGGCCTTTGGGTTAAAAAAAGGTGGGTGGGGAAAAGAATGGCTGCAGAAATTCCTGCAGCACTAAATTTGATATCAAGATGGAAATTTAGCTGATTAAAGATATTAAAGGAACGGGCTATGGGCATTTTCCTCCAGTTAATACAAAGCTAATACAAAAACTACAAGTAATGACGAACAAGCAGAGCTTTAGTTCCCCATTGCAGCTTTGTAGATTTTATTAAACCTAACATTCCAAGACCCAATTTATTTCTTGCACTTAATTTTTAACTTAACAGGCTTACTGGTACAGAGAGATTATTTTTCATGTATATATCAAGGTGAAAAATTGCATTATCTATGCATTATTGAAATTTGCAACAATGGCACTCCATACTGCTTGGTCTTTGCATCAGGGCATTTCATCAGCCTCTAGTTTTATAGGTGCACATTGTCACATCTAGTTTGGTTTCTTGCTTGCTTTCCAAAATGTTGGATTTTTTTAAAATTTAGGATTACACTGACCAACATTCAACTTTGCCATTAAGTTGGGAAGGAGCGAGAGAGCAAAAGCAAACCGAATGTAGAAAGCACCGGAGATCTGCATCCATGACATCACTCAACCAGGGGAGCCATTTATACATCCCCCATTTCGAATACTGCCAGTCACCTTCAAATCCCTCCATGGCCTTGCTGCATCCAACCATTGTAACCGCCTCCAGATTTAGTTCCCCTCCCATCTCTGGCTTGCTGTGTTCTCCCTCCTGCCTGCAGCAGAGATTTCAATTATCTAGGCCCCACACACTCCATCAAACTGCTTCACGTCTTTCTTTTTAAAAACCTGTATTTTCATCCAGGTCTTTGGCCAGTCCCCTCTAAACTCTGTGACTCAGCATTCTGTTCTTACTATTGCATTGTACACTGAAGATGGTATATAAATGCAAATTGTTACTGTACATCTCTAGATTGAACTGCATTTGCCACCTCTCCGCCCACTCCACTAAATCCTCAATTTGCTACATCGCTGTTTGGAGAATACCACCTTGTTTGATATCATTCAAGTTGTACCATACTCCTGAGACCAGCCACCTTGTTTCAATTTAGCAAGTCATAGAGTCATAGAGTCATAGAGTTACAGCACAGAAAGAGGCCCTTCGGCCCATCGTGTCTGCGCCGCCCATCCATCCCTGTCCAGTCTAATCCCATTTTCCAGCATTTGGTCCATAGCCTTGTATGCAATGGCATTTCAAGTGCTCATCCAAATGCTTCTTGAATGTTGTGAGGGTTCCTGCCTCTACCACCCTTTCAGGCATTGAGTTCCACATTCCAACCACCCTCTGGGTGAAAAAGTTCCTCCTCAAATCCCCTCTAAATCTCCTGCCCCTTACCCTGAATCTATGCCCCCTTGTTATTGACCCCCCTACTAAGGGGAAAAGTTCCTCTTTGTCTACCCTATCTATGCCCCTCATCATTTTGTACACCTCAATCAGGTCCCCCCTCAGCCTTCTTTGCTCCAAGGAAAACAACCCCAGCCTGTCCAGCCTCTCTTCATAGCTGAGGCACTCCATCCCAGGTAACATCCTGGTGAATCTTCTCTGCACCCTCTCCAAAGCAATCACATCCTTCCTATAGCGAGGCGACCAGAACTGCACACAGTACTCCAGCTGTGGCCTCACCAGCGTTTTGTACAGCTCCATCATAACCTCCCTGCTCTTATATTCTATGCCTCGGCTAATGAAGGCAAGTATCCCATATGCCTTTTTAACCACCTTATCTACCTGTTCCGCTGCCTTCAGGGATCTATGTACATGTACACCAAGGTCCCTCTGACCCTCTGTACTTCCTAGGGTCCTACCACTCATTGTGTATTCCCTTGCCTTATTTGTCCGTCCAAAATGCATCACCTCGCACTTTTCAGGGTTAAATTCCATTTGCCACTTTTCCGCCCATCTGACCAACCCGTTTATATCGTCCTGTAGCCTGAGGCTTTCCTCCTCACAATTTACCACCCCACCAATTTTCGTGTCATCTGCGAACTTACTGATCATACCTTTTACATTCTCATCCAAATCATTTATGTAGATCACAAACAACAAGGGACCCAGCACCGATCCCTGAGGTACCCCACTGGACACAGGCTTCCAGTCACAAAAGCAACCTTCGACCATCACCCTCTGCCTCCTGCCACTCAGCCAGTTTATGATCCAACGCGCCAAGGCACCCTGGATCCCATGGGCTCTTACCTTCTTGACCAGTCTCCTATGCGGGACTTTGTCAAAAGCTTTACTGAAGTGGTAGTGAGTAGCTCCCTGCAAGGACATCTAAGCACAATATAGACTTGGAATTTGTCCCACCCAACTATATGGCAGAACAGGCAACAATGGATCAGATGCATCAGTTGAGGATCTAAGTGTGAAGGAGGTTGGCCCTGTCCCCACAGGAGCACTGTTCAGAGTTCCTAGGACTTGGAAATTCCTGTTGATTCTTTTTCACACATCTTTGTCTAAATGGCAAGAAACTAGGAACTGCGGATGAGTAAAGTGTTTAGGGGTCTTCGTACAGAACACACAAAACTAGTGGACAGGTACAAAAATAATTTAAAAGGCCAAGAGCTGGAAGTTATGTTACAGCTGTAGAGAACCCTGGTTAGGCCCCAGCTGGAGTATTGCATTCAGTTCTAGACACTGCACCTTAGGAAGGATATATTGGCCTTGGAGGAGATACAGCACAGATTTACCAGAATGATACCAGGACTAAAAGGGTTAAATTATCAGGACAGGTTGCATAGACCAAGCTTATATTCCCTTGAATAAAAATGACTAAAGGGTAATCTAATTGAGGTGTTTAAGACAATTAAAAGGATTATATAAGGTAGAAGATAGAGAGAAACTATTTCCTTTGGTGCGTGAGCCCAGAATAATGGGGCATAACCTTAACATTAAAGCTAGGCCATTCGGGGATGATGTTAGAAAGCACTTCTTTGAACACCAGTGTTTTCCCACTCTGACTCAGCACTTTTAATGCATACCATGTATGCCAATTCTGGAGCAGGGGGCACTTTCCAATCGCAAGTTATACCTATAACAGTTGCTACATTAACAATGTATATGCACTTGCATCCACAAGCACTTGGGTATTATCATGTACTCTATCTCTATCCTTGCAAATCTTAAATTCTGCTCACTGAAGGAGTGCATAATAGATTACAAGGGCCTCAAACCCTCAGGTTCCTTTGAGGTACACTTCACATCATAGGCGCAAAGCAAAATCCCAAGCCCAGTGCTAGTACCATATTCTCACTACTTACTGCCCCCAGGCATCCAAATACCATGTCACAGTTCATTTCATTATAATCAATATTGAAGACAGCATGCAACTAGTGTCCTAACATATGCCTCTTCCCTTTCTACAGATGCCCAATTACTATGTCAAAATGGTATCATTCACTCTTCCCAGCACAAGCATCAGATATATTGACCCCAAAGTAGCCCATTTAAGGGTGCATTGGATAGTAAAAACACAAGCAGATAATGGAGGTGGGCTAGCTTACATTCACCCATGGCAGAGTTTCAGAGGCCCTAAGCAGTCAGATCAAAATATCTTGCAAAAGGTTCCAATATACAAGCTATTTCATCTAGTTGCAATTGTATGGAGATAACTTATACAGGGCTTCACTACAATCCAAAGTATGCCAGAGCAGGGGAATGTGCAGAGGCAGGGCCTAGCAGTATGCAGATGCTTCTGCCTTGAATACACCACATACTCCTCCAAACCACTCCTCCTCTTAAAACAAGATAGAAAGCAATTGGGATTGGGAAGCCACTACAGCAGTGAATACAAAGCCAAGGTTTTATGATGACCCAGCAGAGCTAGAGGGACACCATAATTCCAACAGGTTCCCCCCAACCACTGAGAAACAAAACATTGGATGAACATGACCATATGATTAGGAAGTAGATCACAAAACTTGCACTACTACCAGGGGAAGTGCTGGGGTCATACACTGAGCATGTGTGGGTGGGAGGCAAAAGGGGAGCATAGCTTATTGCTTTGTCCAGAGTGCATTTTTTTGGCAGGATTTCAGCAAAATGCCTTTACATCATCTACCAGTTAAAAGGAAGATTCTTGACTAGAAAGGTGTGATGAGTGTTCCAACAGGGGGCCATGTTGAGGCTTCTCAATGTACATGAGACACTTAGGAATTGAGAGAATTCCAAAATTTACTGATGACATCAAATTGAGGGAGAGTATCGCAAAATTGTGACAAGATCCAGAGTGCAGCAAGATATACAGGCCAACATACAGCTTAGTGTAGAAAAGGGTGTAGTGGTGAAAAGGTGACATAATACATTTTGGATGAGAAAGAACATGCATAAATTAAATGGAGTAGAGGATCAGAGGAGTGCAGATACACAAATAGCACATGTAGATAAGACCATCAAAATGGCAAAGTGAATCATTGGTTTTGTATCAAGAGGCATTATATACAAAACCAAATAGGTAACATTGAACTTCTACAAGACCCTAGTTAGATCACATTTGAGTATTTTGTGGTTTTGGGCACCCCAATCATAGCATGGGCATAAAGGCAACTGAAAAGGTACAGTATAAGTTATTACTGATAAGGGGTTACAGTTAGAGACTTGAGAAGTTTTCATTAGAGCCAATGTGTTAGTGACCTGAAAAGGAGTCGTCAAAATTCTGAAGGATAAGGTGGGAAATGGCAAGTTTCCACTGGTTGACAAGGGCACAAATCGATGATCATGAGAATAACAGCTTGCATCTTGAACATATCAAATATCCCAAAGCACTTCACAGAAGCGTGATTAGAAATTAAAGTGGGAGATATAAAAAACATCTCTAGAATGTGGGATTTTGTATCACAATTGCCAGAGCAATGTCCAAAATGTCATTTTAAAGTAAATTTGTTGACTGAAAAAGGGATATTAAATGGGTATGGAGTGTGCACAGGACAGTGGAATTAGACTAGGAAGCTCAAGCGCAGGAAAATAGACCAGTAGTGGCTCATTTCTATGCTTTAATATTCCATGATTTTAAATTATCCAGGCTGTTTGAAGGCCTAGGTAGTTGGGTATCTTTGGTTGTCCACACTTATTGTACATGCCAAATTGATGTGCTCAATTCCTCAGCCAAACCTAATCCTGTTCTCTCATGGACTTCGCAATCACTGGACAGTAATCTGGAACCCTTGCCAATTCTTCCTCCCCACCCCCCTCCCAAGCTTGGGGATACTTATATAAAATTGCAAGCACTACCATTAAGCACCCCAAGATCACATAACTCAGCAGACAGGAATCAAACCAAAGATTTTCCTGGTCTAGATGATCCAGTAACATAGCTACTGGTTCACAAGACTGTAGTTCATAGAGAATTCAATTAAAAAAATAATAAACTGTGTAAACCATAATTGTAGCTTTTATCTATTCTTTGCATTACAAATCCCTTCCTAAACTCATGTAAAAGTCCAGCAGTCAAACATGCAACATTTAAATAGGGTTAATTCAAAAATAGTATTCAATACGACCATTGGAGCCACAATAACTCGTAATACTCCCTCCAACGCCAAGTATATCCTTCCTTGGGTAAGAACAAAACTACAGTACTCCAGGTGTGGTCTCACCAAGGTCCTATATAAGACTTCTTTACTCATACTCCAACCACCTTTGTAATAAAGTCTAACAACATTTGCTTTCCTAATTGCTTGCTGTACCTGCATGTTAACTTTGACTTGTGTACAAGGTCATCCATGTCCCTCTGAATACCAACATCTTCCAGTCTCTCCATTAAAAAAAAATTCATTTTTCTATTTTTCCTACTAAAGTGGCTAACATCACACTTCTCCACATTATATTCCATCTGCCATGTTTTTACCCACTCACTTATCCTGTCTATATCCCTTTGCAGCCTCTTTGCTTAAGGTTATATTTAGACCAGGCTTGGCTCATATGATGATGATGCAGGAATAAAACTGACTGATGTGGTCTCCAATTCAACTTTACATCCATCAATGTGGTTAAAAAATAAACTTCAGATGTATTATATGGACAACTGATGGATACAAACAGCGAGAGACTTTGAATGATGGTCTTTAAATAGCCCATTAGAAAGCACCATTTTTAACAGCAATTACCGAAAATGCAGAATTTCTTGTCCAATAAAAACACTTACCTTAATTCCTCCAGATTTTATGTTTCCTCTTGACAGAGGGGGCCAGGGAAGGCAGGAGGGTTGCTACAGTGGTCTGGGCATGGTGCACTTCTAGAACAAATCATACTGAGCCTCAAAATCAAGTAGATGGAATAATCCATCCAGCATCTAAGCCAAGGGGAAAGAACATCCACCTACCGCAGGGAAATCAGGTTCAAATAATAACTGGAGAGCAGTCAACCCAGCCATTGGCTTGTTAAATACAAATTTACATGCATTGAAGAGGACTGGCTGAGAAAAATTAAATATGAAATGCACAACATTGTAGCCCTGGATCATAACATTCTGTATTGTGCTAGATGCTGTAGGAAAATGTACTTTGTTGGGCCTTGTGTAAATCTTTAATGGTGTAACCACCACTGAAGAAATGGCATTGGTTTAAATCTCCCTATTCGCAGCTTTAGTATTTGTCACTAGATGGAGCAGTTTCTCATACGCAGGACACTACACTGAACAATCTTGTACAGTACTTTGATGCTCCAATAGACTCCTCCTTAGACATTGTGTCCATGGAGGGCAGCTACACAACTGCCCTGGGACAAGAGATACCTTTAAGTGCATGGGAACTACATCAAGATATATATTTCAACCCTGACAAAAGACACCAACGAAGAGAACAGCACTTACAGAAAAAGGCAACATTTGCATCCAGAGTCAGTCTGAAAGAAGCAGCAGTCATTACTATAGATGCTGTACAGCCAACAATTCAACACAAATTTTAGGGGGTAAGGAGAAGAGGAGTGGAAGGGAGCACAAAGACGAGAATACAAAGACAATCTGGAAACTCTCATTTCTGTTCTTCATACTATTCCAGATATTTAATTTTGTTTTTGGTACATTTATTCTTTACCCCAAATGACAAGACAGTACAGATTTTGCTGTCAAAATTGAACAACTGTTGGTTCATACCACAGCTGTTAACAGTTACACTTTTTTTCCTGTAGCTGGTTCCTTCTTCACTGCCTCCTCTCAACTTTGTATTGTGTTCTCATTTTTGGTCTTTTGATCCCTTATGGTCCATACATTTATTCTGCCAGACATATTTCTGCATGGGTTGTATTAACTTTGATAATCAATGAAGGTTAAACAAAAATATAATGCTAACATTTTCAAAGAATAATAGATCTATAATAACATAGTACATTGGAGTTGCCACTGTAAAATAGGTATTGTTTAACCAGGGAACTAGGAAAAAAATACCACTATAAAGTTACTGGTAAGATCTCCACCGAAAAGCAAAACTTGGTCTCACTTTAAATTCTGAAGTTTTTGCAGATGATGCATAATCTTTAGTTTTACTTTTGTGCACAGCTAAATGATTTTCAGGCAAATACTGAAAACACTGCCAATGTACTATTTACAGTTAAAATTGAGGTATACCATCCACTCAATTAGGTTTCAACAGTTTCAGGAATAGGTCAAGACATTGTCAGACAACCAATCTAGATTGAAATTATGCTGAACAATTATTCCTTCATTTATGAGGCAGCAGTTTGAGCATTTTTCTAAAGCTTCCAACCTCATACATCCAGACTACATTTGTGAATTCCATTCCACTTGAGACACAAGTATCAGCATATAATTTAGTAAATCAAATTGAAATTTAAAAAAATCCATTCATAAAACATTTTATTCCACTTACATCAACTTTACACATTTTCTTGATAACAATTATGCTTGTGTTCTTATGAAAAGTCCAGAAGACATGAATGCAGCTAGCCATACAGCAATATATCTCATTACTTCCCTGTTAACTATTTCACAGCCACATGCGTGTTAGGCAATCAAGACCACAAAGCAAAAACTAAAAAACAAAAAGGTAGTTACCAGATAAACACATGGGAAGGTCTTTACCTCTTAAACATACATTATCAAAGTTAAGCGTTTAATTTTACTGCATGTTTGCTTGTACATTTGTTCTTACGTTGACAATAATTTCTTTTAAATACAAATAAAATGTTCAGATGTCATTTGTGTAGCAAAATGAAGACATGAGCAATGGTGAATCTTGCAACTCATGGAATGTTAATCCTCCTCTGCCCTATCCCAAAAATCCTGAGACATGTAATAGATGGTGCAGGTTTGATCTACAGATTAGTAGCTCTCTAGAAATTGCACGATTCGCATTGAACCTATGCCATTTCCCATTACATACACTAAATTATGGGCATCCTTCTTTGCTAGTACAGGAAACATTTGACATTAGCTTTGTGGTAAACCACAGCTACAAAGAGTACTAACCAAACATTTAAAACTTGTATAAAAATTCCACACCCTGAATTTACATTGGCCACCTGGAACATACAGTACAAACAAGAGTTCCCAATATGAATTGACTCTTCTCCCCTATCAAACACAAACCACATGGGAAACACAGAGACCCAACAGAAGTGACAGAAGCTCTCCAAAGACCTAAAATAGAAACTAGTGGGACAGCAGAGATTACAAATAGTCTTGATGGTGAAGATTCAGGAATGAGGCAGACAGAACTAGAAGGCGGAAGTTTAGTTCTCTCCTCCCTCGCCAGCATCAGCTTCTTCCCCCTGGTTGTCTGAAGTCCACAACTGGAAGTAGATAAAATTCCAATTACTACTGTGGTATCTTAAGCCAACAAAAGCATTCCCAAGAACATGGCTATTCTGTGATATAGCAAAAAAACAAGTTGGAGTATAATCACAATCCTTTGGTTATTTTTCTTCTGGGTTACAGGTCCTCCATAATGTAATTTGGAAACCAGATTTATTCCAAAGTGCTCAGAGTACAGATTGCAAAATTTTCTTCAGCTATAAAATAGTTAACATTACAAATCAATAGGGTAAAAAAAGGGTGCTTCACTCCCATTGCTTACGTACATAGATAGCAAGTTTGAGGGCGAAAAAAAGACAGCTCAGCCTCAGATGTCTAGATTTGTCTGATTATGTGCCCACGTTGCAGCAAACCTATCAAATTCCGCCCGTAGTGTACTCAGAAGTCAGGCTATCTTGCAGAAGCATGGAGACAGCCAACTACATCTGCCTTGAGGCAATATACCTCAAGGAGGACAGATGGGGAAGAAACAGCAACAGAAGAAAAGCAAGCTAGTTATAACTGATCACCTTAGCCTGTGCATCAAACTACTCCTTTGGCAACAGGGTGGGCAGGCAGCTGACCCAAATCCTATTTTTCAGCTGGATATTAACTGCTCAGCCTATGACTGAGATCAAGGACTCTCCCTGTAGAGCTCAAACCAGTGTTCTACCAGTCCAATGTGTCTTGGATCATTAACGCACAATAAATCCTTATATGTATAGTCAAGCCATGATGCAGTGTGGGTTAGCATCAATTCCTATTGAAGTATTCACAGAAGAGCTGAGCACTGCATCTGGTCCATGCCATGATGAATTCAGTGCTGGGTTGTCATGAAACTTCTAGTTCTGACATCAACTTTCAACCTACAAAAATAAGTTTTCCCTAGGATAAGTACTTACTGTCAAGTTATCTCGCAATAACTGCATTATTAATGTGCTGTCTTTGTAGGAATCTTCATTCAGTGTATCAAGCTCTGCAATTGCTTCATCAAATGCCTTTTAGAATGAGAAAATGGAGTTAGATGCAAATATCCTGGTAACAAACTTTTTGCCCAAATGAATTTTGTTTGTACTTACAGTCTTTGCAAGAGTGCAAGCTTGCTCTGGAGAGTTAAGAATTTCATAATAAAACACTGAGAAGTTAAGGGCCAGTCCCAGACGGATAGGGTGTGTCGGTTGCATCTCTTTTTTACTGATCTCAAATGCTTCTTGGTAGGCCTGTTGCGAATGGTCCACTGTGGCTAACAACAACAAAAAAATTGACAACTGGAGCTCACAATTGAAGGCATGCATTAAATTTTTTTTTTTTTTTTTTTTTTTTTTTTTAAAAAGCATGCAGATATATACACAATAGACCAACTTAACACTGCCTGTTTTATGCAATGCCAATTTACACTAATACACCATTTGAATCATAATATCTAGCAAGATACAGATTTCTGCCCCAATGAATGCTTAACGAAATAGATATTACAAGCCAAAATGCCTGGTACGACAATTCAAACAGCAAATTACTAGCAGTAATGGTTTCTCTGCTCCCCATTCATTTTTTAATTTATTTTTATTTATTTTTTTTAAAAACACTCCACCGAGCACTATTACAGAAGCTGCAAAGTCTTAGTCAAATAAAAGCATTATATATAATTTGTACTGGAGCTACGTATTTATTGTTCTCAAGAGGGATGTTGATCCTGGGAAATGGAACTCTTCCCATTTCAGGTAACATTGCTGCAAACACTCCCAGGTCAGATACAGTTAACTCTGCCACAACTTCACATACACTCCATTATTGCACCAGTGATTCCATTTCCCACACCAGCCATCCTATGGCTTAATTGAAATTGCCAATTATTCCCAAATTAGGACAATTAAATGCTGTAAACCCATGCCCACTAGAAGCTGGATTAAGACAGTTCAAATTCCGTTCAGAGCACTTAAAGCCATCAGGAGAATTTCATCCAATTAAACTGGGCTGGGTTTGAACTTGGGTGAAAGGTCAGCAAAACCCACAACCATTCACCTCCTCATTCTTTGAATTAAATTAAACCTCCATATACAATGAATTCATTATTGTGCACAGGATTAAAAAGACACTAGCTTCTTTCCTGAACTGTGCTTAGTTCTTTGACTGGAGACAAGAACCTAGACACTATTAAAAATGCAAGCTATGTATATATAAAAAAAAATCTCAATCACTCCCAATACTAGAGGGAGAACTAAATAGGATGGGCACCTTCATATTTAGATGTTTCAAGTCTTTCAAAGACCACACCAGAACCATTCATTGGATTCAAGATCCAAATGTTGAGCAATGTTGTCACTATTTCAATAAAGTGAATGTTGGCACATAAAAACTTTAATACCAGGATCATGAACTGTGAAAGGCCAAAACTCTTAACTGTATTGATGGGTATTGTTCAACCATGCATCTTTCTAATGGGAACTGAATTATATAAACCACAAAAGGTTCTAGAACTAATTCCCCATCTGTGCTGCATCAGTCAATTACAACCATGGTAGCAGTAATAGCACATACAACTTACTGCAGCATCACTGGTTTTGAAGCGAGAGCAAAGGCCAGGGAGGTTCCTCCTGATCACTGTCCAGCAACCCCAAACTGATATGTGGACTTCAGGACAGGATGAGGCTTGGTTTTGAGATCCCCTATGTTCCAATGGTTTGTCAACACTAACTGTAAAGCTGACGAGTGACAAAAGGGCCACTTGCATGAAGTACCCGCAGATGCCTGTAGAACTGTAGTAAAAATTAGAAAACATTGGCTTTAAGCATAGTCTTTCCCTACAGTATACCAATGCAGAAAATGGCCAATGACCATGTCCAGGCCAGCTTGGTCCATTGTCATGTTAGTAACCTTGAGTAGTACCAATTTTCCCAACATGGAAGACATTTTTCTACCCAACTTGCTAATTGGTTAATGTTGGATTTAACCAAGTGAGGCCAATGTAGCTGCTATATAGACTTACAAACTAAGTAGAAGTCCCCGACGGGAAAATTTCAGCTGTATTATTTCAGTTGGTATAGTAACGGCCAGTGGGCAAATTCCTTCCATTTGGTACGACAGTATAGTGGTAAATTACAGGACTAGTAATCCAGAGAATGCAAATTCAAATCCTGGCATGGCAGACTGAGAATTTGAATTCTGGAAATAAAAAAGCTGGCATCAGTTATAGTAACCACAAAGCTGTCAGATTGTTGTAAAAACCCAACTGGTTCACTAAATGTCCTTTAGGATAGGAAACTTGCAGTCCTTGCCCAGTCTGACCTGCATGAGACTCCAGTGCCACACCAACATGGTTAACTCTTAACTGCCCTCTGAAGTGCTTAGCAAGCCATTCACATGCATCAAAACTGCGACAAATACGGCAGCAGTTCAAGATGGCCCACAACCACCACCTCAGACAACTGAGACATGGAAAAACATACCAGCCTTGCCAGCAATGCCTACTTCTCAAGAATGAATAAAAACCATAAAACCTTCAAAGTTAACACTTTATACAATAGATTTTCAAATTTTATATGTGGGGGGGGGGGGGGGGGGGGGGGAAAGAGAGAAGAAAGGCAATGCTCCCTTTATATTGTCTTTATTGTGTCTGGCCTGTTTATTTCCAATGTGCAGTCCCTTTAAATTTCTGTGGTATTTCAAATGGAAAAGCTTGAGCAGCCTGTGCGGTACCTTGCAGATTAGTATATGGCCACGCAAGGCACAGTTTAGAAGGAACATTGGTGGGGGTACAAATACCACTACCTGGTAAGTCACATACAGGGGGAAAAATCTTGCAGACTCCTTGGGATTTACTCCAGTTGAAAACCTGCATCCTAGAAAAAGGGTTTTAGCTACTAAAGACAAAAGGCTTCACTTGGTTAAATGGGAGGCCAAGTTATTATGTCATGATTGACATCCAAGCAATTAACATTTTCCACGCAACAAAATCTGACAATCAATGCTCAGGACCAAGTTTATCTTCAGCCAAAGGGGGTTACCAGTTTCCTCTGCCTTTGATTGCAAGGAAGGGAGAAGCCATGAATATAGCATTTTGATCCAGGGAATAACAAGCCATCAAAGTGAGGCCAAGTACCCACGTTACATACCTCACAACCAGTCATCTGCCTAGACTCATCTTAAGACTTTTGATTAGTAGGCCCAGTCAGAATGCTTCAAGCACAAGTCTGCATGGGATCCAAGGAAAAGATGGATCCAAAATTGGCTCAGTGGCAGGAAGCAAAGGGTAATGGTCGAGGGGTGTTTGTGTGACTGGAAAGCTGTTTCCAGTGGGGTTCTGCAGGGCTCAGTACACTAGGTCCCTTGCTTTTTGTGGTATATATCAATGATTTAGACTTCAATGTAGGGGGTGTGATTAAGAAGTTTGCAGATGATACAAAAATTGGCCATGTGGTTGATAGTGAGGAAGAAAGCTGTAGACTGCAGGAGGACATCGATGGGCTGATCAGGTGGACAGAAAAGTGACAAATGGAATTCAATCTGGAGAAGTGTGAGGAAATGCATTGGGGGAGGGTTAACAAGGAAAGGGAATACACAATAAATGGTAGGATACTAAGTGTAGAGGAACAGAAGGACCTTGGAGTACATGTCCACAGAGCCCTGAAGGTAGCAAGGCAGGTAGATAAGGTGGTTAAGGCAGCATACGGGATACTTTCCTTTATTAGCCAAGGCGCAGAATACAAGAGCAGAGAGGTTATGCTAGAACTGTACAAAATAATAATTAGGCCTCAGCTGGAATACCGCGTACAGTTCTGGTCACCACATTACAGGAAAGGTGTGATTGCACTAGAGAGGGTACAGAGGAGATTTGCGAGGATGTTGCCAGGACTGGAGAATTTTAGCTATGAGGAAAGATTGCACAGGCTGGGGTTGTTTTCTTTGGAACAGGAGGCTGAGGGGAGACTTGATTGAGGTGTATAAAATTATGAGGGGCCTAGATGGAGTGGATAGGAAGGACCTATTTCCCTTTGCAGAGGGGTCAATAACCAGGGGGCATAGATTTGAAGTAACTGGTAGAAGAATTAGAGGGGAGTTGGAGAATTTTTCTTCACCTAGGAGGTGGGGGTCTGGAACACTGCCTGAAAAAGGGTGGTAGGGGCAGAAACCCTCACCACATTTAAAAAGTATTTTGATATGCACTTGAAATGCCATAACCTACAAGGCTATGGACCAGGAGCTGGAAAGTGGGATTAGGCTGGATAGCTCTTTTGGCTGGCAGAGACATGGACTAAATGGTCCCCTTCTGTGCTGTATATTTCTATGATTTCTATGAAGGACTTTATGGATAGGTTTAAGACTTTGTGGGGTGCCAACCCTGTATAAGCAGTCACCAGCCCAGTGCAGGAGTTGGCAACATACTGCAGCCATAACAATACACCATCTTAAGGAGCAGCCTACTTAATGGGTTAATTGAATGCTCAGTGACCATAAAGGTGAAGTACTCCAGTCTAGTCTCTGGGATTCAAATGCCTTTTTCTCAAAGGGTGACAGATTAAAGTTAAAGGACCCTGCACTTAAGACTTAAACCCAGGCCTAGTATGTCAAGCACAGGACCCCCAGAGAACAAACCCTGCAATGGCTATAGCTGCTTTTGATGTATGATTTACTCATCGTGACATCCTGAATTGAGTAGAGTTTCCAATCCCACAGCACGTCCATCATAAAGAACACCACATTCCACCTCAGCCCATCTACTGTTGAAACCCTCTTCATCAATCCCAGACTGGATTATTCCAATGTTCTCCTGGCTAGCCTCCTACACGCCATAACCTTCAGTACAATTAAAACTCTGCTGCCCACGTTCCTATCCTGCACCATGTCCCATTTACCCATCACACCCGTTCTTGCTGAGCTGCACTGGCTCCAGGTTCTCCCAAAGCCTCAAATTAAAAAAATATAAATCGCATCATTGTGTTTAAGTCCATCCATGATCTTACCCTTCACTACCAGTAGCTTCCTCCAGCCCTAGCCCCAACCTCTAGTTCAGGCCTCTTCTACATACCCCCACCCCCTCCCTTCACCACACCACTGATTGCTATGCTTTTAGCTGCCTAGGCCACACTTCCTAAACCCTTCCACCTCCCTCCTCTAAGATCCTTCTTAAAACCCACCTCTGATCAAGCATTTGGTGGCCATTCCGAATGGCTGTTTTCTTTGGTTTGGTGTCTTTTTAAAACTTGCACCTGTGAAGTGCCGTGGGATATTTTTCTATGTTGAAGATGCTAAATAAATACAAATAATAGGGGTTACTGATTTCCTCAGGAACAGTAGTTCAAAAAATCCAGCTTCGAAGCCCAAGGGACCCTGAAATTCTAATCTATGTGCATCTACTCAGATTGCTTTTGAATGCTGACTTGACTCTTGCGCCAAGGGCATTCACAAGTGAAGTGCTGTAATATTAGACACTTGCGTAATGTTATCTGCAATAGTCTGGGTTGTAGCTGCATGTATCTCTGGTTACCAAGGCCTAATAGGAAGCCACTCATCAGGTACCTTGAGAAGTCTTTGGTCCCAGTTATGCAGCCTTTTTGGCACTTTTTCATGGATAATGACCAATTTCCTATATTTAGTCTGTTCATGAAAGACCAGTGGCAAGCCTGTTACCAACTAAGGAAATAAACCAAACTATCTCCCGATGCTCCCCACACGATAATGGCAGATTACCTAGAAAAGAGCCAAATTCTGAGAATACCTCGAAGTAGCCTAAAAGATAGATAAAGTATAATAATGTCTCCCAGGATTTTGCCAAGTAACTATTCCGACATCAAGAGAGAAACCTAAATTAGTATTGAAGACAAGGTACACCTTCTTAATGATGCTTCAGATCATACATTTTGCAAGTATGTTTTGGTACTTCCCCTCTAAGTCATACACCATCTTGACGTAGGCATATACCATCGATCCTTCGTCATCTCTGGATCAAAATCCTGTAACTCTTAGATTTTGTGTTCATGGGATGTGGATGTCGCTGGCAAGGCCATCATTTATTTCCCATCCCCAATTGCCCTAGATAAGGTAGTGGCGAGCCACCTGAACCACTGCAGTCTGTGTGGTGATACTTCTTTGTAGCGGTTTGTTATAACCGAGTGGCTTGCTCGGCCATTTCAGAGGGCAGTTAAGAGTCAACCACATTGATGTGGGTCTGGAATCACATATAGGCCAGACCAGGTAAGGACAGCAAATTTCCTTCCCTAAAGGACATTAGTGAACCAGATGGGTTTAATATGACAATGCAGTAGTTTCATGGTCACCATTACTGACATTAGCTTTTTATTACAGATTTGTTTAAATTAACTGAATTTAAATTCCACAGCGGTGTGGGGATTTGAACTCATGTCTCCAGGCCTCTGGATTGCTAGCCTAGTAACAACCGCTATGCCAACATTCCCATTGCCAAGGAGAAGGCCCACCACCTTCTCAGGAGAATTGGGGCAGGCAATAAATGCAGCCTTGCTAGAATCACCCTTTTAAACAAATAATCCATAAAAATATTAAAAACAGTGGCCTTAACGTTATAATGCAAATGCACCTGCAGATGGAGCTGGGAGGATCATGTGGCAAAGTGCTATTTTCAAAGTTACATGACAGGATCCTGATCTCCCCCACCCCTCCAAATATTTAGTGTTTATCTTCATTATTTTCAATAAGTTATCCAAATTAGTTCAAACGCTCTCCTTCACTTAAACTTTATCTAACTGCCAAAACATTGAAACTCAGTATCGCCAAAAGGCAATTTTTTTGGCTGAAGCAGCAAATGACATGAGCCTTCAGCAGTAGATCCGCATTGAAATCACCTTGACATAACTGCACAGAACTGTAAATGGACCATCACAATCTTGAAGCGTCAAGTTAAAAATTCCTGCGTGTCCTTCCTAAAGTCATCTAATACCTCCCAACACTACTCCCTACCCACTGCAATCATCCCCCCCATCCCCAAACAAAGAAGCCATTCAAGTCTCTGCCCACCACAAGCACAGGCCTCTGCCACAACACCTGCCCCCAGTGAAAAGGTAAATGGCTCGTTCTCGCCAATGAAAATGGGCCCTGGCATAGTGCCACCCATCCTTTCTAACCAGGTTCACCCACTTTTTCCAGTGATCTGTATAAATTTTGAATTTCCATCCGAGTTTGCTGCTCTTAGCCAGAGTAGTAGTTTGACAGCTACAGTTGGATTTTGTAGCCTGGGTTTGGGGAGGCGGGGGAAAAAGAAAAAAGGTTGCTACTGATTACTATGCAGTGATCCCAGCTGAAAAATAAGCATTTGTAGATGTCAAGCAAGTACAAGTTCAGTTGTGGTTCATCCACAATGAAGGAGCTTCCCAAAACTTACCATCTAGGCTGACACATGGAGAATAGCCACCAGGAAGATGTACTACAGAACTATTGTTCAGCAAGTCAGCACCTTCCATTTTGGGGGGGGGGGGGGGAAGAAAGAGGAAGGCACCATTTTCCAGTATACCCATTTAGAACAGTCACATTTGGAGGCAAACCAGCAGATAAAGACCTATTCCCATCAATAGTAGATCACAAAATGTCAGGTCCCAGGAAAAAGCCATGGATCCACAGATAAGTGCAACATACTTCACTTCATTTCAGAAATAGAACACCAAACTCCTTAGACTGAAAATTACACAATTCATTTCTAGTTTAACATATTACATTCACTGCAACACCATACTGATCTTTCAAGTTGACAATTTAGACAAACTAAATACATGGAACATTGTGTCAGCAAACTAAAACTGCTCAAACTAGTTTTTTTCTTTTTTAAATTGTGAAGTTGCAATTATCTTCTCCATGCAAAATCTTAGAGCATGTTTCAGTAGTTGGTTTCACAAGTATGACGAGATCTATACCCCAACTAAGCATTTCATGTTTCAACATACCTTTCTTGTCATCCCCAGCAGCCACTTCAGCTAAGTAACGATAGTAATCTCCCTTCATTTTCAAGTAGAAAACTTTGCTCTCTGGTGCAGAAGCATTGGCAATCAAGTATTTATCAAGAAGACCCTGTTAATTTGAAGGAAAGGACACAGATTAAAAATGTAGCACCCAAAGGGCATTGGTTTAGATGTCTGTAAATAATGATAATCGACTCAGATCAAATCTTTAATGCATCGCAATGTTTTACACAAGTTTCCACATTACAATGATTCAAATGTCAAGAAATTAGAAATTGTAAGATTTTCCATTAAAACATTTTGCTCACAATCCGGTAACATCTAATATTGGATTATAGTGCAGACAAACCACTGTGGTAGTCTGCCAAACCAAGGGAAACATTAAGGACACTATTCCTTTAGAGTTAGTACTATGTTGGCCATGAAGTATTGCCCACCTCAACATCTTATTCTCCTTTACCACTCCAACTCTATCATCAAAAACAAACTCAAGTACAATCGCATGGGTTGCAGTAGATCTCCAGGATCTCAGCTCTTCACATGTAGGCTTGGATTGTAATTATCAACAAGTTATTTACGTTTTCTGCCAGGGTTGGGGGAGGGAAGAAAATTGGGATGTTACAGCTAAGCTGACTCCATCCTTACCAGAAATCTGCATATACACACTGTAGCAGCTCACTGGCTAGTCAGGAACAGAAACACTGGCTGATTGTATTATCCTCCTCTCCCTCCCAGTGGAGTCAAACTGTCACCTCACCTGACATAACTTAATTCAGCAGCAGCTGGGAATCTAAATTGGGTAAGAAAGAACTAAACAATGAAAGATCTTATCTACACCAGCTACTAAATTCATTCTAATTTAAAATTTAAATTAAACCAATGTAAAATTTTATTAAATATTGGAGGTGGGCAATTACTATATAACCTAAATAAGGTCAGGAGATAAGATAGCAGCACTCAACATACTGACCATTTGTACAAAGATAGTAACGTTGGATAAAAGCACACAAATTACTGTTAGCCCATTGTATTTAGAAAACAGGTTTACAGTATCGCCACCTGATGCAAAGACGGCCGAGGTTCAGTTCCCAACAGGAAAATTATAATTTTCTGACCGGTGGAATGGGCCAAATGTGTCTCTTCCCCTCTTCCCTCCTCCTCCCCTCCCCTCCCCCCCCCCCACCTCTGAAATTTCTGATTATATGCAATTGCTTTGCAGATAGAATTATGAGGCTATATATCCTGGCCAAAAAGATGGCCAGCACAAGTGGAATGTGTCCTAACTTTCCCTGGGTAGTTACTGAAAAATGAAGGGAGAAGGGGTGGAGAAGTTAATCAGCTCCGTTGGCCGAAACAAGAGCGCACAGGGAAAGAGTCTAGAAAAGAAATAGTCTTAAGTGAGTCAAACCTCAGGTAGGTATGAATTGCCACATGAAAGGTTCGATTTGCCACATGCCTTTGATGTAGCTGCATACAGAGTGCTCACCAAGCTTTCCTCCGAAAGGTGAGCAATAGTTGCCACTGGAACAGGTCGTGTTAGCCAAAATCAGACAGTTAGAAACGAAGTGCAATACTGATCATCTGAAGAACTTCTACAATAGTTGAAAAGTTAAGTTTTAAGCCATTATAAAAAAGGAGGAAACTTAGGAGCTAAAATAGAGACATTGAGGACTTCCTCCTTTCTAAAGCAGATCCCATCAAATGCACAAATGTCTCAAGGCTACATTTTCCTGGTTAGCAAGTTACAGGATGCTTATTCATTGGCAAGAACTGGATGATGTAGCATTACCCAGTGCAGATTAACCCATCTCATTGCCACTGTTCTACTGACCTTCGGGAACAATGGCATGAGATGTTTGGATAATGTTGCACAAAGATCTGAGCCTTCATGTGAAAGATTTACATGGTCGGACTTCATCATTCTGGAGGGTGCCCACTAACATTCTGCTCCCTACAAGGTATTGAGCAGTTATGTCATCACCAGTAGCAAACATGCATGGTTTAGTTGCAAATTACATCCAGCACCAATAAAACTGCCATCAAACCTGCAAGCAGTGCTGCAATACCATTAGGTTGGGAAAACATTCGAGCTGCATGGCCCGAAAGCACTCCAGCACTGTATTGACTATCTAGGACTTCAGTGAGGATGCCCCAAAAGGCTCAAGATTTACCAGACTACTTTCAGAACTGAAGGCAAAATAGCTTTTGCAAAACAAAAATTAAGGTGTAGTTAACTCTGTGGTGATCATTCATTTTATTACCGTCTTGAGCTGTCCTTGGCCCTACTCTCGAACTCCTCCCCAAAACTCTTCTGCAACCTTTCTTCTGGCTGAAAAGCCTCCTCAAAACCACTTCAGGCATGCTATCTTTCATCTCAATTTCTATTATTGCTTGGTGTCAGTTTCATCTCTGAAGCATTGAGACATATACTACATAAAAAGTCACAAAGCAGTGCAGAATGGAGAATCTGATGGGGGCCAGCGTGCTCATTTCACAGTGATCCTGAATTTCAGTCACTGAAAAACCGGACCTCTAGTTGAGACATGCAAAATTTATTTTTGAAACACCCCTCGGAACAGATCATCAAGCACAGGAATACAACTCATCTACCAGTATACCAGGAAAAATGGGTCAAGGCAACACAGGCGCCCTAAATTTTGGAGTAGGAAGTGCGATGACAAAACTACTGACAAGTAAATGGAATGAACATAGCATCAGAATTTTAGCTCTTTAAAAAAAACTTGTACTAATTTGGATTTTAATTGACAGATTGCATTGCGTGCTTAACTTTTTTTGTCCCATATGCAGCAGTAAGGCGAGTGGCAATACACAGTAGTTTTATACTTTTAACACTACTAGATTTGACTTTTTTGTTGAATCTTAAAGGGGCATTGCAAAATCATCCGAGTCATAGAAATTGACATGCACTGATTTTCACCAATGCTATTTGGTAGGCAGTGACCAAAGCCCATGTCGAGTCTCCCTTCTCACCCCACTTGAATTTTTAAAAAAAACATTACTGTACAATTAAAACCACCTTTGAAATGCATCTTAAACTGGTCAAAACAAGAAATCTTAATTCCTTGATCAACACTATAGTACTTCTAGATCCCACAGATCAATTCGAACATTCCCAGGCTTTATTTATTCAGAATAGGAGATCCATAACAAACCATCACATTCTTCAGCACAAAAGGTCGCTAGTGATTCCGGAAGCCTTTTTTGCTTCTTCAAGCAAAGGCAGAGTTCAACTTTGTCCATAATTAGAGTATTACAACTTTTACTATTACACCCAAACAGATTAAAAGCCACTGGGGGAAAAAAACTCCAGTTTGAAGTGGCTTGAAAGCAACCTTCAAGTTATCTCAGTGATCCATTAACAGTACAGTAGTTGCCAATATTCTATTGAAAAAAATCCCCAATTAGATTTAGGTTAAAGCTTTGAAAAGCAATACAGGAAACTTTGGTTTATCCGGAGGTTATATGTCCGGAATACTCGATCTAATGGCAAAAATCAGGAGCCATTTTCTATAAGTTTTTAGTTCTCGTTGCTTTTTTCCCCCCTCCCAGTCAGGCACTGCAAGGTCCGTAGCTATAGCAACAGCTTTAGCTAGAGACGCTTGCAGCTGCAGCCGACTGTTTTGAAGCTGTAGGGTTTGTTGATTCACAGAGCTTTTCAGTTCCGTATAACGCTGGTATGTCTGGCACTTTTGATGGTACGGCACCAGCTCAGTCCCGTCAGTGCCGGCTATCAGAAAGTTTCCTGTACAGGGATTTTTGCTAAATGCCAACTTAGGTACAACACAGGGACAGACTAGTAATCATGACTATTACCAAAGTCAAAATAGTTACACTAGGAGATCAAGCATATTAGTTATGTTAAACTCAAAAGGACTTTCCATAAATAGTCCCAACAATAAAATCTATCCCATATCTGGAGCATATTGTTTTAGATTTAAATATTTAATTGCACAAAGATCTCATACAAAAAATATGAAACTCAGTTAGCATACTTGCTGCACTTAATTGATGAAACACTAATATATTCACTGGAATTTTAATCTGGAGCAGCTAAACCTACAGGAAAGAGTTCTGCAAGATCCCTCAATTTTTTTCTGCAGTAGAATCTCGTGTATCTCACTCCGTTAGCTAGAATGCAGCTCCAATCTCAAGTCTACTTTTAAGTAACAGAATAATCATAAAATGGTCTAAAATCAGCTGGTTAGAGTTCACAATCATGCCAATGCCAGTACAGATCATGTTAGCTTGAAAGTGGTGCTACATTGGCATTTTACTCACACCCACAGTCGAATTTGTTAGGAGCAAGAACAAGCAGATTTGTTATGGGGTTAAAAAGGGTTGGAATAAATGGGATACATTAGCTGGCAAAATTTGTTTAAATAAGAGATCAGAAATGTGCAAAATTGGGAAAGATAAAATGGATTGGCCCAGAAGGCAATCACTACACTATACCTTTCAGTGGTGCCAAGAGAAAAGAAGATACTTGTGCAGGCAACTACCACACTGATAAAAGGCATCAGCAATGTGTGGTGTGCGAGCTCAAATTTACTATTCAGTGGCACTTTTCACTGGAGCACTAGAATGCCCTGCAAAAGGCATTTGACATGTGATTTCAATAACTGCCTCCAACTTAAGATTAGATATCCTGCCATATATTACTTGATGGTTCTTTTCACCTCAACATTTCTCCTTGATTTTCCACAAAGATAAAAGGATCACAATTTTATTGTACTGCTCTAAACAGAGCAATAAAACCAGGAACATTTTTGTTTGGACTTTGTTCAAGGAACAAACAGAGTCCAAGGACTAGGGTACCATCTCACACAGAAGACATAGTAGAAAGTCAGAAAAAAAGTAAATCCTACTGACCATAGACAGTTAGTACACCAATCTACAGTTCCACATTTGCACTGATTCTCATAATTAATAGTTTAGATATTTACTGTGAAATGCAATAAACACAGGGTGGGAAATAAAGAGATCCAAGAATTTTGCTCTGATTGCCACCTTACTGTCCCTGTTGGAACGTAGATGTACACTTTTCTCAACTTGAAATTGTACTTAATCCATCAGCACCAAGCATATTGACGCACTAGTTAGGAATAAGTAGGGTCTATGATCGCAAGCTGCACCAATTGAACTTAGATGTGCAAGTATATGATCAGATTCAGCCATGATTCATTCATGCACAACTGTGGGCTCATATGAAAAATGGCCACTTGGAGAGATGTTGGATGGTTAGCTAGGAAACCCCAGGATGACTCAGTGCATCGAAATGGAAAAAACAGGAGAAATTGGAAGGGAAGACTATGAAATTATTAAAAAGGGTATATTACATACCCACAGAAATTTACAGCCACTCATCAATAATACTAGAGATTTCTGCTGAACCCTCTCCAGTGACTCCCAGCCAGATGAAATGGTCTTCCCCTATACAGCCTCTGTTCATAAATACCCGGCAGCAACCTCCCATTGAGTATGTACATCCACTCCTTGTGTTTCCTCCAAAAATGTATATTACATTTGCCCATATTAAATTACACTGTCACCCACCTGCCCATTTTGTTGAACTTTATACGTTCTAACATATAGGCACAACCAGATGGCCCAGCAGCATCAGAAATTGTTCAAATACAGACAGTCTTTATGCATGAGGTTTTTGAATTAGAACATGGATTTACTGTATAGATAGAATGTACAAGTACTTTTTGCAAACGGTGTCAGCATCAACAATTCTAGGATCAGGTATAGTGTGCATTAGCGCAAGAGATGGAGTCCTCTTGTCCTAGAATATGCTTTAACACTGTAGAAGTTTACATAATTATATTTCGCATTGCCAATCAGAAATTATGTTCAAGCAGTTGGTTTACTGAATTCTGGGTAGTTTATGCTATAGCACAGACTTTACATCTACAACTGGATTCAAACTGACCAATAGTACTTCTTAGGACCTGAACAGGTTATAGCTTATTAAGCCATACAAGTTCACCACATGACTTTCTTGACTTGACATGCGCAAGGAAAGTGATGTACGGTGGATCGCTCACCTCTCCTATAAAATCCGCATTCACTACTGGCCCCTAAAGCCCCACCCTGATATTTCACCGAAATATCCTACCTCCTTTCATCCCTGTGCTTCTGCACTGAGCGAATACTCAGCCTAGTAATTTCAATCTCCATCTCAACTCACCTTGCCCCCCCTCAAATTTCACAACCCCGTCCTCCTCTTTCCATATAAACTCTCCTACACGTATTTACAGCCACCCATCTGACCTTACCAGCTCACGTGGCACCTCTACTTGCATGGTCTCGATTCCTGAAAAGGTCACCTGACCACTTCCCGTTATCCTCACTACCCACATATCCCATCTCCTTCCAACCCCATTACCCTAGTCACTTACAACTGCACTTCCAAGCTGCAAACTACTGAGCCTTAGGACTGCATTTGCCATTATATTTCTGCAGCTGCCTATCTGCTTAACCACTCTCTCGCTTCAACCTTTAGATATCCAGTAAAACCTTAACTAACTCCCCTTCCGGCGCTTCCCATGGCATGGTCCTCATCTTCACTCCTTCAAGTCCAAGGGATGCAGATTTCAGTGTATGCGGTGTTCAACCGTTAAGAAAGACTTGCATTTCTATAGCCCCTTTCATGGTCTTTGAATGTCCCAAAGTGCTTTACTGCCAATGAAGTACTTTTGAAGTGTAGCTACTGTTGTGATGTAGTAGGCATGGCATCCAATTTGCATACAGCAAAGTCCCACAAACAATGTGATAATGAGCAGATTATCTGTTTTAGGGATGCTAGAGTCCATTATAAAAGATGTAATAGCAGAACACTTGGAAAACAGTGACAGGATCGGACAAAGTCAACATGGATTTACAAAAGGTAAATCGTGCTTGACTAATCTACTGGAATCTTTTGAGGATGTAACTGGTAAAATAGATAAGGGAGAACCAGTGGATGTGGTGTATTTGGACTTTCAAAAGGCCTTCAATAAGGTCCCGCATAAGAGATTAGCATGTAAAGTTAAGGCACATGGGATTGGGGCAAGGTATTACTTGGATAGAGAACTGGTTGGCAGACAGAAAGCAAAGAGTTGGAATAAACGGGTCTTTTTCCAAGTGGCAAGCAGTGACTAGTGGGGTACCGCAGGGATCGGTCCTTGGACCCCAGCTATTCACAATATATATTAATGATCTAGACAAGGGAACTAGATGTAACATCTCCAAGTTTGCAGACGACACAAAGCTGGGTGGGCGTGTGTGCTGTGAGGAGGATGCCGAGAAACTCCAGGATGATTTGGACAGGTTGTGCAGAAGCATGGCAGATGCAATATAACGTGGATAAATGCGAGGTTATCCACTTTGGTGGCAAAAACAGGAAGGCAGATTATCTGAACAGCAATAGATTGGGAGAAGGGGAAGTGCAACGAGACCTGGGTGTCCTTGTGCACCAGTCGCTGAAGGTAAGCATGCAGGTGCAGCAGGCAGTTAAGAAGGCAAATGGTATGTTGGCCTTCGTAGCGAGAGTGTTGAGTACAGGAACAAGGATGTCTTGCTGCAGTTGTACAGGGCCTTGGTGAGACCACACCTTGAGTATTGTGTGCAGTTTTGGTTGCCTTATCTGAGGAAGGATGTTCTTGCCATGGAGGGAGTTCAGCAAAGATTCACCAGGCTGATACCTGGGATGGCAGGAATGACGTATGAGGAGAGATTGGGTCGATTAGGCTTATACTTGCTGGAGTTTAGAAGAGGGGATCCCATTGAAACTTATAAAATTCTGGCAGGACTGGACAGACTAGATGCAGGAAGGATGTTACCGATGGTCAGGGAGTCCAGAACCAGAGGTCACAGTCTAAGGATAAGGGGTAAGCCATTTAGGACAGAAATGAGGAGGAATTTCTTCACCCAGAGAGTGGTGAACCTGTGGAATTCTCTACCACAGAAGGCAGTAGAGGCCAATTCATTAAACATATTCAAGGAGTTGGATATATTTCTTAAGGCTAAAGGGATCAAGGGATACAGGGAGAAAGCAGGGACAGGGTACTGAATTTGGATGATCAGCCATGATCGCATTGAATGGCAGAGCAGGCTCGAGGGGCCGAATGGCCTACTCATGCTCCTATCTTCTATGTTTCTATGGTTGAGGGTTTAAATAGTGGCCAGGACACCAGAGATGGTATACGGGGCGTCAGTTTAACGCCTCAACCGAAAGATGACACCTCCAACAGTATAGCACTCCCTTCGTACTGCACCAAAGTTTTAGCCATCCAGCACTAGATCTGCTTCCGCAAAAACCTCACTATTCCAGAATCAAGATTAACTTCCGACTCCTGAAGGCCCTCGCCCCCTGCTCCTCCTAGCACAAGCTCATTACTTTTTTTTGTCAAAGATCGAGACCACCTATTCAGTTGACACTGCTGTTTCCATCCTCCCATCCCCCGTCTACTGAGGCAAATCACCCCACCCCACCGAAGCCCCGAACCCACATCTTTCTCTAGTTTTTCTATTTCCCCTCAAACACTGAGCTCATCTTGCCCATGAGACCCACTTTGTTCCCTTGACCACATTCCCAAACTGCAATCCAACATTAGCCCCCTCAAAGAGCCACCTTTAACCCTCCACTTGCAAACTATGGCCAATCTTCAACCTACCTTTTCCCTTCAAAGTTCTTAAAATCCATGCTACTCTTATCCCGCAACTGCATATTTGAATCTTTTCACTTTTACCTATGTAATCATAACCAAAACTCCTCCAGCAATGGCTTCTCTTCCCACCTCCACACAATTACTCGAGGTCCCCAAAAATCTATCCTTGGCCTCATCTATAAGCCTCTTGGCAACACCATGTGAAAACATGGGATCAACTTCCACATGTATGTTAACACCCAGCTCACCCTCTCCACCACGCTCCTGCATCTGTATTGCCAGAATGCTCATCTAATATCCAGTTTTAGATGAGCCACTATCTGCCACGATTAAAACATTGGGAGAACCCAAGTCAAGTCATCATCTTCAGGCCCTGCCACAAACTTGCCACCAATTCCATTCCCTTTCCAGGCCATTTCCAAGTTTGAACCAACCCGTTTGCAACCTCAGTGCTCTATTCAACCAAGCTGAGCTTCCAACACATCATCTCCATCAAAGGCCACCTACTACTGCCTCCATAACATTGCCTACTTCTGTCCCTACCACAGCTCATCTACTGCCGATAGCCTTATCCATGCCTTTGTCTCCTCCATTTCAATGCTCCCCTGCCAGGTCTCATACTCCATAAACATCAGCTCATCCAAAACCCCGCTGCCCATATGCTATCACCTATTACGCACTAGATGTCACTCACTCGTTACAGTTCTTGCAACTAGTTCCTCCAACATGTCCAATTCAAAATCAACATCCTTATGTTTAAAACCCTTCATGGTCTCAACTCTTCCAATCTCTAACCATCTCCAATCCTTAAATACCACCTCCCCCAAAAACTATGCATTTCTCACTCTGGCATCATGCACCCCTCTTCACCCCATCATTGATAGTGGTGCCTTCAGCCACCTAGGCCCCAAGCTCTGGAATTCCATTCCCAAACACCTCTTTACCCTTCAAGACCTTCCTTAAAACCAACCTTCTTGACCAAGATTTTGGGCAACCCATCTAATTTCTTCATCTTTGGCTCGGTGTCCATTTTGAGAGATTACATCAAGTCTACAGCACAGGAACAGGCCATTTGGCCCACCTGGTCTGTGCTGGTGATTATGCTCCACATAAGCCTCCTCCCACCCCTCTTCATTTAACCCTATTAACATAACCTATTCCATTCTTCCTCGTGTTTATCTAGCTTATCCTTAAATGCATCTATGCTATTCATCTCAACTACTCCTTGTGGTAATGAGTTCAACATTCTTACCTCTCTTTGGGTAAAGAAGTTTCTCCTGAATTCCCTATTGGATTTATTAGTGACTATCTTATATTTATGGCCTCTAGTTTTGGACTCCAAGGGGAAACATTTTCTCCACGACCACCCTTTATAACATTTTCATAATCTTAAAGACCTTTATCAGGCCACCCATCAGTCTTCTCTTTTTTCCTAAAGAGACCCAGCCTGTTCAGTCTTTCCTGATAAGTATATCCTCAGTTTTAGGATAATTCTCGCAAATATTTTTTGCACCTCTCCAGTGCCGCTATATTCTTTTTATAATGACACCAGAACTGTTCACAATACTCCAAGTGTGGTCCAATCAAGGGTCTATTACAGCTTTGTAAAGCACCTTGGGCATCTTTTTATATTAAAAAAAGTGCTATATAAATGTAAGTAGCTGAAATAAAATCCTCCTCCACCACCTCTCCTCAATTATCCAGCTGGGTGGGGTTGCACTCATCTGGCTTCATTGCTATCTATCCAGTCATAGTCAGAGAATCACCTGCAATGGCTTCTCTTCCCACTCTCCCTCCTACGTCTCATCTATATGCTGCCCCTCGGAGACATCATCCGAAAATACATCAGGTGACAACACCCATCTCTGCACCACCACCACCTCTAGACCCATACACTGCCTCTTGTCTGACATCGAGTAATGGAAGAGCAGAAATTTCTTCTAATTAAATATTGGGAAGACCAAAGCCATTGTTTAGTCTCAATCACAAGTCCTATTCCCTAGCCACCGACTCAAACCCTCTCAGGTTGAACTAGACCGTTCGCAACCTTGGTGTCGTACATGACCCCGAGCCGAGCTTCAGAACCCCATATCCTCTCCAGCACCAAGTAACTTGCACCTCTAACATCGCACATCTCCACCCCACCTCAGCTCATCTGCTGCTGAAACCCCCATCCATGCCTCGGTTAGCTCTAGAGTCAACTATTCCGGTGCTCTCCTGGTCAGCCTCCCACCTTGCACCCTCCGTAAACTTGAGCTCACCCCAAACTCTGCTGCCCGTATCCTAACTCACACCAAAGCCCGTTCACCCATCCCCTCTGACCTACATTGGCTCCTGGGCCAGCAAGCTTAGATTTTAAAATTCTCATCCTTGTTTTCAAATCCCTCCACGGCCTCTCCTTTCCTTATCGCCAAGCTCCTTCAGCCCTACAACCCTCCTAGATCTCAGCACTCCTCCAATTCTGGACTCTGAACACCCAGATTTTCTTCGCTCCACTCTTGGCAGCCGTGCCTTCAGCTGCCTAGCCTCAAGCTCTGGCATTCTCTCCCTAAACCCCTCTCCTCCTTTAAGACACTCCTTAAAACCTACCTCTGCCTATCCTAATGTCTCATGTGGCTCGGTGTCGAATTTTGTTTGATAATGCTCCTGTGAAGTGCTGTGGGGCATTTTACTATGTTAAAGACACTATATAAATTCAAGCTGTTATTCGGAAGAGGCCAGTTTTAAAAGTACCGTGAAGTTGGGGGTAGCTCCATCCTTGAACAGTGTGGATGAACACAAAGATTGGTGCATATACCTAGCAGATACATCAGGGAAACAGAAGTGAGTTGATTCCACCATTTTACCAAATTAATTAAACTGAAGGTTTCAAAACAGGATTTACTGTACCACATGCACCAAAACATCCAAAATGGTGTTTTACAATCTAAGCTGCATTTAATCAACCCGAATTATTTTAACGGAGTGACTGCTGCCAACGACCAGAAGCTGCGCAGAAGCTTATTGTGCACTCCAAAAACCGGTAGCATGAGGTTTCTGCTTTTTTACATAAACGATTACAGTAACCAGCTCGCTCCCTTCCCGGCTTCTCCGCCAGCTCGCTCCCTTCCCGGCTTCTCCGCCAGCTCGCTCCCTTCCCGGCTTCTCCGCCAGCTCGCTCCCTTCCCGGCTTTTAAAAAAAAAGTTTTAACAAACCCGCTCCTGCGACGAACTGGCAGCAGGCATGCGCAAACCGCTTCCGGTTTGTTGGCAGCAGTGGTGTCCTAGTTTTAAATGGGCTGGGGAGAGGGGGTAGGGGAAAGGAAGAGAAGTATGGCACCTTAATTTGAGTAGGTGAAAGTTGCAGAGCACTTACCCAAAGTCAAAGCTCAGAAAGTTAAAGTACATTGTAGAAGTGGAATCTGGTTTGTGCAACCTATTCATTTAACTAGGACCCTTGATGTGAGCCACATTAAGAGATGGTTCAGAGTAAAAGGACTGCCTCACATGATACTGAGCCATACAGACCAGCAAGGTCACAGGTTCTGTATAGTTGGTTGTCAGAAATTAGGGTGCTATAATTTAGCTCAGCATCTGGGAAAAGGAGGAAGCAAAACAAAAGGGGAGAAAAGAAGAAGGGCCCCAAAAAGCAGGAAAAAATCCAAGTAGCTCCAATAAGGAGTTGGCTAGTGTCAGTCACCAAGTTTGAATGAGAACTCCCATTTTTACATTTAAACCCATGTACAATTTAGGGCTATTCAAAGAACTCAGCATATCCATTTCTTATCTTGAGTATGCAAAAGAAAGGCTTTTAAAATCTGATTTTTAGAACAAAATCAGAAGAGGGTCATGGATTATCAGACAACAGATTCAGCACATCAGAACAAAAACATGCAAAAACTGGTAGTGTGCAATGCAGCTCCATAGAACAAAAGTATGTTACTGTAATAGAAGACGATAATCCTATTTACTATTGTGTTAAATGAACATTCAAACAAATCATTTGAACTGAAAAATTCCAAATCTTCACAAGATGGAAAACTCGAATTTTACCACAAAAAGGTTGTGGAAGTTGGGTCAATTGAAATTTTTAAGACCAAGATTGATTTTTGTTAGAAAAGGAGTATGGATCAAATGTGGGTAAATTGAGTTGAGGTACAGATTTGTCATGATTTGACTAAACCGTGGAGCAGGGTCAAGGGGCAGAATGGCTTCCCGCTTGTTCCTATACACTTCCCAAACATCCCATGGTAAATTGTTTTGAAAAGAAAGATACAACAGGAGCTCTAATGAATTTATACTAAAATTGCTCAATAACTATTGGAACTTTAAAACAAAAAAATACACAATCTATTCCAGTAAATACAGAATTTAAATCAGCACGTTATTCCACCATACAAGAAAACACAAATGCTGCAATTTAGAAATACAAGAATCAACTATAATTATAACTTTACAAATATAATCAAAACACTGAATTTTTAGCCTGCAGCCAGGGATCAAAAATAGCACTAGCTGAAGCCGCTCGGTTACTACAACAAACATCTTATTCTGTTTTTGTTCAACTGCTTTCTTTGAGCTAACAAAACCTCCTATAAATACAATTATGACAACCAAATGTGAAACCTTATCTGGAGTGATGTAGCTTAATGAGAGCCGAGGAGTGCTTTCCTGGGTACTGTACCAGTTTACAATCATTCCAGTACATTGCTAACCAGAAATCTGACTAAATTAAAGCCCGACTGTACTAAAGTGACATTTAAAGTTTCACAGGTCCCTTCCATACCCACTTAAGTGGCAAGTCCTAAATTAATATTCCTTAACAGCATGCTAACTTTAAAAAAAATTATTCCAGCTAACACAAGTAAAGGCGAGAAAGACAAAAGGGATAAGACGGTACATGAGCAAGATGAGTTCCTGTTCTAAAACATTTTTATAAAGCACAAAATAATGCTAATTATAAAATGTACGCAACTCCTTTTTTTAAGCAGAACATTTATACAGGGACAGACGAGCCACAAGAGGCCTCAAAAAAATCAAGCTACACCTGAATGGGAAATGCAGTTGGTGCTTTCCATGCTGACTCAGGTTGAAGACGGTAGGCCTGATGCAGCGATAACAGTACTCCTTGAAATTGAAAGTTGAGAAATCAAAAGCTAGAAACCTGCAGTGCTAGCACTGAGTGGTGTACTGGCAATCCAGCATTAGCTTCAAGCATATTTAATGAACGCAAAGCTAAAGTTCGCATTATATGTTTGATTAACCAGCATGAACAGCTCAAAAGACAGGCCAAATCAATTTGTGCAATGGAAGCACTGGTATAATTATGTATATATTCCATGTTGCAGGTAGTATTTTCCAAGGGGGGGGGGGGTGGCGTGGCACACAGGAAAGAGATGGGCAACCTGTTGGGTTAAGTCTTTAAATATATTTCACTTTCTAAATGCTGCAGTTAGCCATTTGGAAATAGACCAAGTACTAACCAATCCACTTTACATAGAAAGCAGGGGTATTGCAGGGGAAGCAGCAGGAAATGACCTCATGATGCAAGAATTCCTTTCCACTCTCCTCCACTGCAACAAAAAAACCCTACAAGGAAAAGTTCACCTGAATCCAAAGATTAAAAAAGGGCGTTTGCAAACTCACCTCTCCCTCCTCCGCCCTTTGCCAGGTTTACAAACCAGCAGCGATGAATCCACCAGCTACTGATTTGTAATAATCCTTTAGCAGTAGTAGTCTATTATACAGCAGTGTCACCTAAAAGAAATCGTTATCTGCGGCCTTCAAAAGACACGCCCAAGGAAAGCCAAACCAAGTATACTGCCAATAAAACAGTAAATTATTAAAGTTAAACACGGCCAAGATACGGGGTTAAACACTGAGCTAGGTTTGCATGTACAGAAATCCAATCCGATTAAATAGCGAAAGTTTTGTCATCAGTGTGGCTGCAGAGGTAGTCGATTTTTATTTTTTTTAAACTCGCTTTTTAAAAATCTGGTTTTTGAATTAGGAAATACTAGCAAGGAAAGCATAAAATCGTGGCCCGGAGGCGTTTAGTGCAAGGCCTGGACCGGCAGCAAAGAAATTAAGTACCGGCAACGCCCAAAAAAATCTGGCTGCGTTTCGTTCACCTAACCCAGAGAGCCCCCCTAAAAAACCGGTCTGGTTGCAACTGATCCCAGTGGCAGATTCCTTATGGGAAACTTGGAATGATCAGATTTATGGGAACAAGGTCAAAGCGGAGACAAATAAACGCTGCGGCTAGTCGGCAATAAGGATTGTTAACATCTCGCAGTGCCCGCCCTCTGAGCCGAGGATCACACTGAACAACCGCAGATTTCCTCCATTTACAGAAAGAAAGGGAAACGAGACGTGAGGGGGAAAAGGAGAGTAAGAGAATCAGCAATTTAAAAAACACAACCGATTGGATTATTTCCAGACAAAAAAACACCCATTGTAAAATTGAAAGCAAACTGCCGCCCTCCTCCTCCTCCTCCTCCTCCCCCCAAGCGACAATCTTGAGATAAAGAAACCGCTCCCCTCTCCGAAGACAACAGTTGCACAAGCAGAAACACATTCCGGAAATTGGCTTTAAAAAAAGTGTGTGTAAAGGAGTGCAGGTCTCTGGATTGTAAATGGCGACCTGCCCTGTCTCTTACACGTTTATAAAAAAAATACAGATGAGGTAAGTGGGTGGAGAAATGATCCCGTTAGCCCTACCCTCCACCTTATTTCCCTCTGGTAACTTTAAAATATTAAGCTAAATAATATGACTATTTTAAAAAAGATTAAAGGCGGCCAGTATAAAATAGAGACATTCAATGAGACCAACATCCCCCCCCCCCAAATGCCTTTTCTGCACCCAAACGCCGCCCTCTCCCCTCCTCCTCCTCCTCCTCACCAGCACATCATTGCAGATGTCCCGCAGCTCGGCCTCGATCTTCTCCCGGTACTCGCGGGCCATCTGCTGCTTCTTCTCGTTGCTCTCGGTCTTTTGCTCGATGCTGGAGATGACCCGCCAGGACGAGCGCCGCGCCCCCACCACGTTCTTGTAGGCCACCGACAGCAGGTTGCGCTCCTCGTTGGAGAGCTCCAGGCCCTGCTCGGTCACCGCCTTCATCGAGGCCGCCATATCGTCGTAGCGCTCGGCCTGCTCGGCCAGCTTGGCCTTCTGCACCAGCTCGCTCTTGTCCATGACGGTGGAAAGGAGGGGGTTTGGTGGTGGTGGTCGATCGCTCTCACACTGTGTGTGTGTGTTGGGAGGAGGATGGGGGGCGAGAAAGGTAAAAGAAAATGGAGGGGGATCAATTTAAAATTTCATCCAACAGCCGACGGGAAAATAAAATGTCTCCCTCCCTCCTTACCTACCGCGGGGACAAATTCAAAGCTCCCCTTTCCCCCCCCACCCCCAACAACCACATCAGATGGCACCGCCGCCTATTATTGAGAAGATGCTGGGAGTTGTCTCACCCACCCCTGGGAATGTTTTTTTAAAAAACAGTGCGACTCACTCAAGATGATTGGGTGGGTGGGGGGGGGGGGAAGAGAGAAAGAGAAAAAAAACAGCCCGATTTATTTAGGATCCAAAATACATCCAACCCGCTCCTGAAAAGAAAATGGAGGGGTGGGGGTGTGGGTGGAGAGGGGAGGGGGTCTCGTTACTCGGCTGCCGACACCAAGGCGAGAGTGTTTGGGGGGGGGGGGGGGTGGTGGTGGTGGGTTTGGCGGAGCAGTTGAGTTACACGCGGGGCCCCTCTCTCTCTCTCTCTCTCTCCAAAAAGCGGCGGCGTACAAAGGCAGCGCACCTCTAATTTACCGACCCCCCCGGCCACTGGCGCCTCAATGAATGAAGATGGGGAAGCTGCGGCCTTTACCTGCTGGTCCGAGTGAGCTTCACAGTGACTCTGCCGCTGAGTGAGTGAGGAGGAGCCGCCGCGATTCGCCTCACTCGCTGGCTGGCTGGGACGGACGCTCGCTGGCGGTGGGGGAGGGGCGGCCGAGCGCTCAGCTGATCCTTGAGCTGCTCTTCAACCCACGGGGTTTCCTCCAATGAGACGCAGGGCGAGCTGACGTCAGCCGCTGCCCCGGCAACGGCGGCTTGATTGACGTATCGAATCGTTTTGTCTGTCAGACACACACACACAAAAAAGGAGAGAGAGAGAGAGAAAGGTGCTCTTTGCTTTATCTCGTTCTGTTGCCCTCCGCCCGCCACTCCTACTCTGCCGCTTAAAATCTCTCCACCTCGCTGGGAGCGTTGCCAGGGATATTCTTGCTTTTTTTTTTGCGCAATGCTACACGTGTGTAGAGATACAGCAGGGGGCACGGAGGGCAACTTAACACACCCAGCAGCAAGCAGTCTTATTGCAGCTCAGAGCAAACAATGCACTTGGAGAGAAGGGAGGGGAGAGAAAGGTTGATTAAAAAGACACCCCCCCAATGCACCACATTTATTACAATCTGTTAAGGCATTGCAATAGAATCATTTTAGCAAGGAAGGCTATTTGGACATTGTGCAGGTGCTGGCTCCACATTGGAGCTCTCCACCCTAATCCAATTTCTTCGCTGTTTCCTTGTGCGGTACAACATTTTACTTCAAGCGTTTATCTGATGCTCCCTTCAATGTCATAACTGACTCAACTCAATAGCCACTCATGATAATGCATTCCCTATACTAATAATCCTAACAAACATCTTCTAACCTCCATTCATGTTTCTAGTATTAATCTTACATTTGTGTTTCTTGTTACCGATTCACTGACCAGCAGAAATAATTCATTATTTACTCTCTCAAATCCTTTGAACAATTCTATTAGATTCTCTAACTTTCTCTGCTCCAGGAAAGACAACCCTTGTTTTTCATGTTTCTTCTCATAACCATAATCTCTCATCCTAGTAAATCTACAACATGGTGCTCAAAACACAAGGCAATATTCCAATTGTGGTTCTTCTAATGCCTGATACAGATATAAAATACCTCTAGATAAAACCCAGAATGTCGTTTGTATTTTAAAAATTGATTTTCCCACCTGCAATGCTGCTTTTAAAGAATTGTGTATCAGCACTCCTAGATCACTCTCTCTATCCCACCCCCTCCACCCCGAACATCACTGAGAATTTTACTGTTTTAGAGTAGACATAGGTAGAAAGAGGGATAAGGTCCTGCGGACAGATTTCAGGGAGCTAGGAAAGGGATTAAAAAGCAGGACTTTCTATAGTGAGTATAGAAATAGGAGGATAGCGCAGATGAGTGCGTGGCTGGAGAGATGGTGCAGGAGGGAGGGCTTCAGATTCCTGGGGCCGGTTCTGGGGGAGGTGGGACCTGTACAGGCCGGAAGGGTTGCACCTCAACAGAGCCGGAACTAATATCCTCGCGGAGAGGTTTGCTAATGCTGTTGGGGAGGGTTTAAACGAAGTTGGCAGGGGGATGGACACTAGGATGTAACATTAGAAAGGGGAAATAAAGTGCTCAAAGGATTGGGAGAGGCAGAGAGCACTAAAGTAAGAAATAGTAAGGTATTGCGGGGCGGGGGGGTCAAACTAAGAGAGAATACAGGATGGTCTAAGATGGGTTTACAGTGTATGTATGTGAACGCACAAAGCGTAGTAAACAAGGTAAGTGAGCCGCAGGCACAAATAGCCACATGGGAATATGATGGTGTGGCAATAACTGAGACCTTGCTCAAAAAAGGGCAGCATTGGGTATTAAATATTCCTGGTTATAAAGTGTTCAGGAAAGATAGGGAAGGAACGATAGGAGGTGGTGTGGCAGTATTGGTCAAGGAGAATGTTACAGTGCTGGAGAGGGAGGATGTCCTGGAGGGGTTAAGGACAAATCTATATGGCTAGAGTTAAGAAATAATAGAGGTGCCATTACACTACTAGGAAAGATATGGAGGAGCAAATTTGCAGAGAAATTACAGAGAGGTGCAAGAACTATAAAGTAGTAATAATGGGGGACTTCAACTATCCTAATATAGACTGAGATCATAATAGTGTAAAGGGCAAAGAAGGGGAAGAATTTCTAAAGTGTGTTCAGAAGAACTTTCTTGATCAGTATGTTATTCCAGCCTGACAAGGGAGGAGGCATTACTGGATCTAGTTCTGGGGAATGAGATAGGTCAAGTGGAGCAAGTGTCAGTAGGTGAACATTTAGGGAACAGTGATCATAGTATGATAAGGTTTAGATTAGCTATGGAAAAGGACAGGGAGCAATCTAGAGTAAAAATGTTTAACTGGGGGAAGGCCAATTTCAGTGGGATGAGAACAGATCTGGCCTGGGTAAACTGGAATCAAAGATCGGCAGGCAAAACTGTAATGGAACAATGGGTTCCCTGGATGATGAAAGAATAGAGAGTAAGATGAAGCAGAAAAAGAGCACGTATGACAGATGTTAGGTTGCAAATACATCTGAGAATCAGGCTATATAGAAAGGCGCTGAACACCTTGAGTCTCTTCGCCAGAAGCAAGTGGAAGCCAAGCGCAAACAGCGGAAGGAGCGCACATCAACCCAAGCACCCCACCCACCCGCCCCTTCAACCACCGTCTTCCCCACCTGTGACAGAGACTGTAGGTCCCACATTGGACTCATCAGTCCCCTGAGAACTCATTTTTAATGTGGAAGCAAGTCATCCTCAGTTCCGAGGGACTGCCTAAGAAGAAGAAGATAGAAAGGTCAGAGGAGAAATGAAAAAGAAAATAAGAGGGGCAAAGAGAGGGTATGGGAATAGAATGGCAGCCAACATAAAAGGTAATCCAAAAGTCTTCTATAGACATGTAAACCATAAAAGGGTAGTAAGAGGAGGGGTGGGGCCAATTAGGAACCAAAAAGGAGACCTATGCATGGAGACAGAGGGTATGGCTGAGGTACTAAATGAGTACTTTCCATCTGTCATTACCAAGGAAGAGAATGCTGCCATAGACATAGTAAAGAAGGAGGTAGTGGAGATACTTGATAGGATAAAGAGGAGGCATTAGAAAGGCTGGCTGTACTTAAAGTAGATAAGTCACCAGGAGCGGTTGGGATGCTGAGGGAATTGAGGGAGGAAATCGCGGAGATACTGGCCATAATATTCCAATCCTCCTTGGATACGGGGGTGGTGCCAGAGGACTGGAGAATTGCAAATGTTACACCATTGTTCAAAAAAGGGTGTAAGGATAAACCCAGCAACTACAGACCAGTTAGTTTGACCTCAATAGTGGGGACGCTTTCAGAAACAGTAATCAGCAACAAAATTAACAGTCACTTGGACAAGTGTGGATTAATTAAGGAAAGCCAGCACGGATTTGTTAAAGGCAAATCGTGTTTAACTAACTTGATTGAGTTCCTTGATGAAGTAACAGAGAAGGTTGATGAGGGTAATGCAATTGACGTAGTGTACATGGATTTCCAAAAGGCGTTCGACAAAGTGCCACATAATAGGCTTGCCAGCAAAGTTGAAGCCCATGGAATAAAATGGACAGTGGCAGCATGGATACGGAATTGGCTAAGTGATAGGAAACAGAGAGTAGTGGTGGACGATTGTTTTTTGGATTGGAGGAAGATATGCAGTGGTGTTCCCCAGGGGTCAGTTCTAGGACCACTGTTTTTCTTGATATTATTAATGACTTGGACGTAGGTGTACAGGGCACAATTTCAAAACTGGCAGATGACACAAAACTTGGAAGTATAGTGAACAGTGAGGAGGAGAGTTTCGTGGCTGAGAGTTACGTGGATAGCACGTTTCTAGAGGTGGTCACCCCGCAGCTTAAGAGTATGCAGGCAGCGAGGGAATGGGTGACCACCAGACAGAAGAGGAGATCCAGGCAGGTAGTGCAGGAGTCCCTGGAGTGCATCGTGCTCTCCAAACTGTATTCTGTTTTGAGTACTGGTGAGGGCAATGGCTCCTCTGGGGAGTGCAGCCAGAGTCAAGTCCATGGCACCACGGGTGTCTCAGCTGCACAGGGTGGGGGAGGAAAAAGAGTGGAAGAGCAATAGTGGTGGGGGATTCGATAGTTAGGGGAGCAGACAGGCATTTCTGCGGCCGTAGATGTGACTCCAGGATAGTATGTTGCCTCCTTGGTGCCAGGGTCAAGGATGTCACTGAGTGGCTGCAGGACACTCTGAGGGGGGAGGGTGAACAGCCAGAGGTCGTTGTCCATATCAGTACAAACGACATAGGCAGAAAGAGGGATGAGGTCCTGCAGGCAGAGTTTAGGGAGCTAGGAGAGAGATTAAAAAGCAGGATCTCAAAGGTAGTAATCTCTGGATTACTCCCAGTACCACGTGATCGTGAGTACAGGAATAGGAGAATAGAACAGATGAATGCTTTAGATTCCTGAGGCATTGGGACCATTTCTGGGGAAGGTGGGCCCTGCACAAGCCGGACGGGTTACACCTCAACAGAGCTGGGACCAATATTCTCATGAGAAGGTTTGGTAGTGCTCTTGGGGAGGGTTTAAACTAATTTGGCAGGGGGATGGGCACCAGCATATAGGAGTAGAAAAGAGGAATAAGGTGCATAAAAGAGTGAGTGTGTTGGATAGTGCTGGAGAAGATATTACTAGAGGTGATAGTAGTACCATATTAGATAGGAGCAGACTCAGAAAGACTACGAAAAATTCAAAAATGTGTTTAGAATGCATGTACGTAAACGCATAAAGTGTGGTGAATAAGGTTAGTGAGCTACAAGCACAATTAGCTGTGTGGCAATATAATGTTGTGGCAATGGCGGAAACGTGGCTTAAAAACAGTGAGGACTGGGCAATTAATATTCATGGGTACAAGGTGTTCAGAAAAGTTATGGAAGGAAAAAAGGGAGGTGGGGTGGCAGTGCTGATTAAGGAAGACATTGTAGTCTTGGAAAGGGAGGATGTTCTTGAGGTAATAAGGACAGAATCCATTTGGTTAGAGTTGAGGAGCAAAAAGGGTATGATCACACTATTGGGGGTATTCTATAGGCCTCCAAATAGTGAGAGGGAGGTAAAGAAGAAAATCTGCAGGGAAATCACAGAGATATGCAAAAGCTATAGAGTGGTGATATTGGGGGACTTTAATTACCCAAATAGCAATTGGGATAATGCTAGGGTAAAGGGAAAGGAGGGGGAGGAATTTCTGAAATGTGTTCAGGAGAATTTCCTTGAACAGTATGTTCTTGGCCCAACTAGGAAGGAGGCATTGCTGGATCTGGTGCTGGAGAATGAGGTGGGCCAGGTCGACCAAGTGTCTGCGGGTGAACACTTGGGTACGAGTGATCATTGTATCATAAGATTTAGATTAGCAATGGAGAGGAGCACGGCACAATCTAGAGTGGAACTTCTAAACTGGAATAGGGCTAACTTCAATGGGATGTGAAAGGATCTAGCCAGGGTAAAATGGAACCAAAGGCTGACAGGAAAAACTGTAATGGAACAATGGGTGATCTTTAAGGAGGAGATGTTCCAAGTACAGGCTAGGTACATTCCAAAGCAAGGGCTCCTTGGATGATGAGGGAAATAGAGAAGATGATGAAACAAAAAAAGAGGGTGTATGATGAATGTCAGGTGAATTCTTCAAGGGCGAACCAGACCCAATACAATAAGTTGAGAGGGGAAGTGAAGATGAAAATAAGATTGGCAAAGAGAATATGAGAGTAGAATGGCGGTTAACATAAAAGGGAACCCAAGAATCTTCTACCGGCATGTAAACAGTAAGCGGGTAGTAAAAGGCGGGGTGGGGCCTATTAGGGACAAAGAAGCTGATATATGCTTAGAGGTGCAGGGCAAGGCTAGAATACTCAATGAGTACTTTGTATCGGTGTTTACTAGGAGGTGGATGCTGACAAAATATCGGTAGAAGTGGAAAAGGTAGAAGCAATGGAAGGGGTGAAAATTGATAGACAGGATGTACTAGAAAGGCTGGGTATGCTTAGAGTGGACAAGTTGCCTGGTCCAGATGGCTTGCATCCCAGGTTGCTAAGGGAATTGGGGGAGGAGATAGCGGAAGGGCTTGTCATTTTCCAATCTTCCCTAGATGCGGGGGAGGTGCCTGAGGATTGGAAAGTGACAAATGTGACACCATTGTTCAAGAAGGGGTGTAAGGACAATCCTCGTAACTACAGGCTGGTCAGTTTAACATCAGTGGTGGGTAAAGTTTTAGAAACAATAATCAAGGAAAAAGTTAACGGGCACTCGGAGAGGTTTAAGCTAATTAAGGAGAGCCAACACGGATTTGTAAAAGGTAGATCGTGTTTGACTAATCTAACTGAATTTTTTGATGAAGTAACAGAGAGGATTGATGAAGGGAATGCAATGGATGTCTACATGGATTTTAGGAAGGCGTTTGACAAAGTACCACATAGAAGGCTGGTTAACAAAATTGAGGCTCATGGAATAGGTGGGTCAGTGGCAGCTTGGATAAGGAATTGACTTAAGAACAGAAAACAGCGAGTTGTTGTAAATGGCTGTTTTTCAGACTGGAGGATGGTAGACAGTGGTGTTCCCCAAGTGTCAGTGCTGGGGCCACTGCTTTTTTTGATGTATATAAATGACCTGGTTATTGGAATATAGAGTAGAATTTCTAAATTTGCCGATGACACCAAACTTGGGGGTGTGGCAAACGGTGATGATGATAGAAATCGACTGCAACAGGACATAGAAAGGCTAGCAGAATGGGCAGACAAGTGGCAGATGGAATTTAATACAGAGAAGTGTGAGGTGATGCATTTTGGCAGAAGGAACAGGGAGAGGCAATATACACTTAATGGCACAGTTTTAAAGAGTGTGCAGGGACAGTGGGGCCTGGGAGTTAATGTGCATAGGTCCCTGAAAGTGGCAGGACATGTTGAGAGAGTGGGTAACAAAGCATGTGGGATCTTGGGCTTCATAAATAGAGGTATTGAGTGCAAAAGTGGAGAAGTTATGCTGAACCTTTATAAAGCGCTGATTAGGCCACAACTGGAGTATTGCGTCCAGTTCTGGTCACCACACTTCAGGAAGGATATGAAGGCCCTTGAGAGGGTGCAGAGGAGATTTACCAGAATGGTTCTGGGGATGGGGGATCTTAGCTGTTTTCATTAGAGCAAAGGAGGTTGAGGGGTGATTTGATAGAGGTGTACAAGATTATGCCGGGTTTGGATAGGCTAGATGGGGAAAGGCTGTTCCCACTAATTGATGGTACAAGGACTAGAGGACACAGATTTAAGATTTTGGGCAAGAAAAGCAGGGGGGACGTGAGGAAAAACTTGTTTACGCAGCGAGTGATGATGACCTGGAATTCGCTGCCGATGGAAGTGGTGGAGGCGGAGACACTCAATGTTTTCAAGCGGAGACTGGATAGGCACTTGAGGGAAATAAACTTGCAGGGCTATGGGGATAGAGCGGGGGAATGGGACTGATTGGATTGCTCTACAGAGAGCCGGCATGGACTTGATGGGCCGAATGGCCTCCTTCTATGCCGTTATGACTCTATGGCCTCGATTTTGTCATGGGGTGGGCTGGGGTTGTGTCATCTGCTTTTCGTGTTATCCACCCGATTCCAAATCGATGTGGGATATTGATGCGATTTTCACATAATTGGGCAATTGAGTTCCAGTGTGTGGGAACCCTTGGCCCAATGAGTTTTTTCAGTCTGAAACTCGCCTCCGATGGCGTCATCATTGCTGCTGCATTTAAGGTCTGCAAGAAGCCTTGCTTCTTCTGCAGACTGCCAACCTTTTGGCCTTTACTGTGAGAGGGACCTGGAGGCAAAATGAGCAGTGGGAGACCTAAGTCTGCTCCCAGATTTGATGACGTCGCCCTGCAAGCTTTGGTGAAGGGAGCTAGAGCTAATAAGGAGGTGCTCTTCCCTTCTTCAGGGAGGAAGAAGCCTCCCCAGCAGACGAAGGCTGTGTGGATCCAGGTGGCCCAGGAGGTCAACTCGTTGTCGCTGATCCGCAGAACCTGGCTTCAGTGCAGGAAGAGGTTTCATGACCTTCTGCGCACTGGAAAAGTGAATATGACTTTCCCATCACCCTCAATCTGATCCCCATTGCCTCTCCTCACCAGCACTCAGCTTTAGCAACCTCTTCCTCCACATCCCACTTGGCACTGACATCCCTGCACCCTTACCCATTCCCTCTCTCTCTATGGTCACATTCACCTAACTATTTGACGATGCAGCCCTCACACTCCCTATCACTGTGATGCTGTGAAAACAACTTACAAAACACATGGCCCTTGGTCCTTGGTCTTGCCCCCTCACCCCATCTTTGTCTCCTTCTAAGCATCTATGCTATGGATTCTCTACACTCACTCCTTCATTCTCACTAAAACTCCACTTGTCTCCCTCATTGCAGGAAAAGAGAGCTCACAATAAGAGGGAAAGAGCGAGGACAGGAGGAGGGCCACCCTCAGTAGCCCACCTCACCCCTTGGGAGGAGGCGGTCCTGGAGATCGTGGGACTCGAGGACAATGCGCAAGTGGGGGACGGACAGACGGGTGCACCAGAGAAAGCTGGTGACAGAATAGTTTTTCCTCTCTCTCATTGACATTGCATGAGTCGCTGATAATGATTCTGAAGCTCTAACAGATGGACTTATGATCATCTGCAATATGCAATGTGCATGTAACCTTGGCCTCACATTTCTGGCTCTTTCCTTTACTCCCCCTCAGGACCATCGCAAGCACCCGTCCCCACTATCCAGGAGGAACAGCCTGAGCCTCCAGACTCCTCAGAGGAAGCTGCAGCCTCTGAGGGCGCAGCGTCAGCAGAATTCAGCGCACCCAGCACCAGCGCAGACACTCATACCTCGGTGGGACCTTCGCGAGATAGAATATTGTTGTCACCTGGTGTATCACAGCTCATAAGTGAGCATCAGCAGATTGTGGAGACAGGGACAGCAGTGGAGAGTCCTAGTCGGAGGGCGCAGGACTCTCCCAGCTCGGCTCAGCTGCATGTCGACCCTCTGCCTCTGGGTCCATCCAGAAGAACAGCGGTGCTGGAACTCCAGGAACAGGCGCAGGAGTCTCTGGCAGGTTTTGTCTCCAGGGTCGCTGCGAGTGTGGAGCGAATGGAGGAGTCCATCGCGAACATGAGCAGAGCCTTTGTGGAGTCATTGGCGCATGAACGCAGCACCACGGAAAGGATGGCAACCTCCGTGGAAAGGATGGCTACAGTAGATGAGAGGATGGCTACGGCCATGGAGGAGCTAAGTCGCCAGAGTGTAGAAAACATGGTGAGTGTTCAGAATAGACTGACATCTCTGGAGGAGCGATGGTCAGCTATTGAACAGAGAAACCAGACCTTCATGGAAGTCCTTCTGAGTAGGACTGCCAGTGCAGATACGGGTGCCCATGGCCCCCCTGATGTGCAGCAAGGTGCTCTCAAGCCGCTTGCAAGCACTGAGGTGGACCTGACCCATGAGAGGGATGTTGGTGGCAGAGAACAAGGAAGTGGGGGCTCCTCTCCAAGCGCTCACAGTTCCATGCCACTGCCAAGTCCTCGGTCAGAGCCCCACCAGAGTCCCCACCCAACTGAGATTGGCGTCTCAACCCCTGCACAGCTGTAGGAGCAGCAGACTGTTGCCGAACCCTCACAGGTTCGCAACTCCAGAGGACACCCGCCAAAGGTGTCGAGACGCGAGCAGCAAGAAAGTGAGCAAGTGGCCTCCACATCTGCTGAAGCCACAGGGAAAGCACCATGTAGGAGCACGCATAAGAGAAAGATACTGCACAAATAGACACAAGGGTAGTCACTTGGGTGAAATGTGATGTTTAATGTTGAAAAGTCATCAGTTGGTTATTGTAAATAAAAATTCTGATGACAACTGTTGCAGTTGTGACGTGTGTCATTTCGCTAATGGGAATTCCAAATTGAGGGCTTAGGATTACTTGCAATTGTCAGTATGGTGGTCAGAGTGCTAGGAATCCGCTGGTTCTTGGCCATTGTCGATGCTCTGGTAAGAAGCTGCGAGGCAAAAGTACTTGATTGTCTAGGCTAAGCAAATCTGGCCAAGATGAGGGCGTTCCTTGCACCCCAGGCAGCAATGTTCTCGTGTACTGCTGCCGCTGGTTGATGGGCCTCTGCAGGATATTTGTTTTCGCTCTTCTCCTCCTCCTTCTCCTCCTCCTCCTCCTCCTCCTCATCTGAGGAGGATATGTGAGGAGCCACTTGGTCCTCAGGAATCTGCAAGCCACGACGCTGTGCCATGTTGTGAAGTGCACAGCAAACCACGACGATTCTGGAGACCCTGGCTGCTGAGTACTGTAGGGCTCCACCTGATCTATCCAGGCATCTGAAGCGCATCTTCAGCAAGCCGATGATTTGCTCGATTATGGATCTGGTGGAAATGTGGCTGTAGTTGTAGCTCTCCTCAGCTTCATTGGATGGGCTCCTCAATGGCGTCATTAGCCACGTCTTCAGGGGATAGCCCTTGTCTCCAAGTAGCCATCCGTTAAGTTGGTCTGGCGGACTGAAGAGCAGAGGCACAGTAGACTGGTGCAGGGTGAAGGAGTCATGGCAACTGCCAGGGTACTTGGCACAAACATGCAAAATTTCCTTCTTGTGGTCACACACCAGCTGCATGTTGAGGGAGTGGAAGCCCTTGCGGTTGACAAAAATACCTGGATTGCGATGGGGTGCCTTAAGGGCCACATATGTGCAGTCAACAACGCCCTGCACCCTTGGAAAGCCTGCCAGATTAGCTAATCCAACCGCACGCGCCATGACACTTTCTTGATCCTTGGAGAAATGGGTGTGATTGTGCGCGATGGCAAAGAGGGCACCGGTTACCTACGTGATGCAAGTGTGTGCGGCTGCCTGGGAGATGCCGCTGATGTCTGCTGCTGGTCCCTGGAATGAGCCTGAGGCAAAAAAGCTGAGTGCGGTGGTGACTTTGATGGCCACTGGTAAGGGGTGTCCACCTGCTCCTCTGGGCTCCAGGTCTTGCTGCACCATTGCGCAGATGTCACCCACTACCTCTCGCGAAAGTCGGAGCCGCCTTTGGCACTGCTGCTCACTCATGTTGAGGTAGCTGATCCTCTGTCTGTAGACCCTGTTTGGGGGGTATCTCCTGCGCCGACCGGCTTCCATGGGCTGGCGCCTTCTGGCCTGTGCAGCTTCAGGTGGGTGAGCAGCAGCTTGGCGCTCCTGTTGTTGTTGCTGCTGTTGGTGTTGCTGTTGTTCATGGTTCTGCTGCTGCCGCGGCTGGTCTTTGTCCTCACCTGATATCCAGGAGGAAAGGAAATAAATGGTTCCCATGCTTCTGGTATATGCCTCAGTTGAGGAAGCGCTCAGTCAACGTGGCGAGAGGGGTTTCACAGGAGGTCTCACTGGAGATGGGTGTCAGGCTCCAAACTTCCACAGCTATGGTTATGCCTGCTAAAAGTTCCCCCAGACCTGAGACAACAAAGTCCTGCCACCTGCAAATGATGACTGATCAAATCTCCTATTTAATGGTGGAGCTGCAGCTGATAGTCAGCAATCCAATTGTGCTAACGCCAGGTTTCACCGTCGTGTTTCAGAGGAGGCGTGCATCACGTGGGAAAAGTGTTAAAATCAGAAAGTGCTCTCAAAATGGGATTATAGAGGCAGTTCAGTGGTTGTTAAGGGCCTTAAGGGCCTATCCCGCCTCTTGGAGGTGGGACGGAGACAGGATCAGAAACCACACATTTGGGAAAATTGCTTGTGTTAAATCCGTGTATCTTGATGTTGTGTGTCCTTCAATAACTAGACAAGAGACTGCAGAGAACAATCAACAGGTGTTTACTGGATGAGGGTTACTCTAAAACTAACTGTACAGATCCCTACTCAGGGTTATATACAGGTGTGGTCACTGCCGGTACTACAGTATACAGGAGCTGTAAAAAGTAGTTCTCCCCTTAAAGGTACATACACTACAATTCCTCCCCTTTTAGGTTTGTTGCATCATGTGAACTACCAGGATGGTAGAAAGTGAACTAGATGGACCATGGTCTTTTGTCATCTAGCGGTTCCTATGTTTCTATATAAAATAAAATACATCAAGGTAATTTTGTGGCAAACTGCATGGGGAAGTGAGATGGACCGATGAGATATTCCTGCATTAAAATGTTACTATTCCTTATAATTTCTCCATGAAAACAACCAACACTGCTCTCTCATCAGGCTCTTAGATTAAAAAACCACAAACAAAACCTCTTCCTCGTGACAAATTTCAGATCCGTATAGCACTCGCCATCCTCTGCCTTCAACAGCACTGAAGTATTAACAGGTTTTGAATGAGGGGCGATACAATTACCACCGCCTGTAAGAGCAGCCCAAACAGAGTCACTTTCAATGACACTTATTGATGGAAGAAAAAACAAATCTCTCTCAAACTTCCCAGGCTTTGGATACTGCCTGCCACTGGGAAGCGTGCCCGCCACCGATTCCAGGATTTGCTGCCACCTGTATATCAGGATTTTGGCCAGAGACCGAGGATTTAACCTGTTCAGGGGGCATCGTGCACAGACAGATGGAAGTTCTGCCGCAAGCTAAGTAAGTCAAGTGGATTTGGTAAGTACTTGACTCAGGATGTTGTCCCTCAAACTCTCACATTGTACACAGTCTATAATAAACAATATTGTAGATTACAGAAGGAGGCCATATGGCCCATCACGCCTGTACCAGTGCTAGCCTCACATGCTATTGCCCTGCTCTTTCCCTGTAGCCTTTAATATTTCTCAGGTATTTTTCTTCCAGTTGTGGGGGTGTCTAGAACTAGGGGCCATAAATATAAGATAGTCACTAATAAATCCAATAAGGAATTCAGGAGAAACTTCTTTACCCAGAAAGTGGAACTCACTATCACATGGAGTGGTTGAGGCGAATAGTATAGATACATTTAAGGGGAGGTTAGATAAATGCATGAGGGAAGAAAGGAATAGAAGGATATGTTGATGGGGTTAGATAAAGCGAGTGGGAGGAGGCTCGTGTGGAGCATAAACACCGGCATAGACCTGTTGGGCCAAATGGCCTGTTTCTGTGCTGAAAATACTATGTAATATGTAAAACATTCATTTAACAATTAAATATCAACTAATTACAATTAACACTTTTAACATGCAACATTAACTGAAAATAGTCTATTTATAAATTCAGTCTTTGGGGAGGCTTCCTGATCCTTTCTGGATAGCGCCTTTCCTGAGTGTCTTGCTCTTGGTGCGGAGGCAATTCTGGCCTCCTGTCGTCGGTTGGTTCATCAGCTTCCGATGCTACTGTTTCTGGGGTAGATGCTACCTGTATGTCGGGTTCATCACCAGGTACGCGAGACATGGGGTTGACTCGTTCCTGTGACTCTAGGATCTGGTCAACATGGCGTCTCACAATGTTCTCCCCAACATCCACTGTGTACATTAGTGGCCCCTGCCGTGTGCATATCGTTCCTGGTTGCCATTTCTCTGTTCGGTAGTCGCGGGCCAAGACTGGTTGCCCTACATTGAAGCTCCTTGTCGGCTTCTCATTGATGTGCTGGAATTGCTTATTCTCAACATCTCTTCATACATTTGGTCTGAGCAAATCCAGACGCGATCTCAACCTTCGGTTAAAGAACATCATGGCCGGGGTCTGGTTGGTGACTGCATGTGTCGCATTTCTGTAGGCTAACAGGAAATTGTCCACCTTATGCTGCAGTGGAATGTCGTCATCGCACATGGCCCTTACTGCTTTTTTAAAGGTTTATACGAACCTCTCAGCCAATCCATTTGTGGCTGGATGATACGGGGCGGATGTGTAATGCCTTACCCCATTCCTTTTCATAAATCTTTGAAACTCTTCGGACACAAACTGTGGTCCATTATCAGAGCAAATCTGCTCTGGCAAGCCGTTCCTGGCAAATATGGTCTGTAGGACTGCAATAGTTTTCTCCGTGGTGGTGGAGGACATTTTGATCACCTCAGGCCATTTCGAGTGCGAATCCACGGCTATTAAAAACATTGAGTCCATGAATGGATCAACAAAATCAATATGCACCCGTTGCCATGGAGATGAGGGCCACTCCCATGGGTGTAGAGGGGCATGTGGTGGTGCATTTTGGACCTTCTGGCATCCTGAGCAGCTCTTTGTCAGGTCCTCGATTTGCTGATCGATCCCTGGCCACCACACATAAGCCCTAGCAAGGCTTTTCATTTTCACCACTCCCAGATGGCCTTCGTGAAGCTCATTGAGCACTCTCTCCCTTAACTTGGGTGGAATTACCACTCGGGATCCACACATCAAGGTCCCCTGGCATACTGACAGCTGTTCTCTTCTGGATGAGAATGCTGGCAACAGTGAGTCACCATGTGTTGGCCATCCCTTCACCGTCAAGTCATATACCCGAGACAGTGTCGGGTCATTTCGGGTCTCCTTCTCTATATCAGCGTTAGTTACTGGCAAGCGTTCAATTATAGTCGAATAAAATATTTCGACAGGGTCCACTGCTGGTGCTTCCTCCGCAGTAGGCAGTGGCAGGCGTGATAGCCCATCAGCGTTTCCATGCTGTTTCATGCCCTTATACTCGATTTCATATTGGTTCGCCCCTAGAAAAAGGGACCATCTTTGTAGCCGTTGTGCAGTCATCACCGGAACGCCCTTCTTTGGATTAAAGATGGAGACAAGTGGTTGGTGGTCAGTCAGCAAGGTGAACTTCTGCCCGTGCAGATAGTGGTTGAACTTTTTCACTCCCCACACTAGGCTGAGGGCTTCCCTGTCAATCTGGGCGTAGTTACGCTCGGCTGAGGTTAGTGACCGAGACACAAAGGCTACTGGCCTCTCCGAGCCGTCCGGGAATTTGTGTGACAGCACCGCTCCAATGCCATAGGGTGATGCATCACACGCCAACCGAATTGGTAGTGCTGGGTTGAAATGAGCCAACACCTCTTTTGATGTGATCAATTCTTTGCACTTCTGGAAAGCTCGTTTACATTCGTCATTCCACTTCCATGGTACCCCCGTTTGGAGTAGGGTATGTTAAGTCCGTGAATGATTGAGACACGGACCAGCAGGAGTGAAAACAAACAAGTCTTTACTGGTGGAAGTCAATAGTGAAACTAACAAACAGAGGCTCACTAGCGCCTTTTATACAGGGGTGGTCACTGCCGGTACTGCAGCCTGAGGCCAGTTATTCTCTTAAAGGTACATACACAACAATTCCTCCTCTTTTAGCTAAACAGTACATAACATTCATTTAACAACTAAATGATAACGAATTACAATCACAATTATTGTTGCTAGATACATTGGTTAAGTTTAAGCAATTATAAGTTCAGTCTTTGAGGAGGCTTCCTGATTCTGTCTGGATAACGCCTCTTTGGGGTATCAGGTTCTTCTGGCAATGTTGCGTCGGGATCAATGTCTTTGTTTGGTTCATCTGCTTCCAATATTACCGGTTCTGCGGTAGCTGCAATTGGAACGTCAATTTCATTACCAGGTGTATCAGATCGTGGTGTGGAGTTGACGTTTTCCAGTGACTCTAGAATCTGGTCAGCATGGCGTCTTACAATGCTCTCCCCAACATCCACGGTATACATGAGAGGTCCTTGTCGTGTACAAATCGTTCCTGGCTGCCATTTCTCAGTGCGGTAGTCCCGGGCCAAAACTGGTTGACCTATCTTAAAACTCCTGGTCGGCCTTTCATTCATATTCTGAAACTGCCTGTTCTCCACATCTCTTCGGACGTTTGGCTTACCCAAATCCAAGCGGCATCGTAGTCTTCGATTGAAGAACATCATGGCTGGAGTTTGGTTGGTAACCGCATGTGTCGCATTCCGGTAGACAAACAAGAAGTTGTCCACCTTGTGTTGTAGGGGTATATCTTCATTACACATTGCCTTGATAGCCTTCTTGAATGTTTGGACAAACCTCTCGGCCAATCCATTAGTGGCTGGATGATATGGGGCAGATGTGTAATGCTTAACACCATTGTTCTTTAAGAACCTCCGGAACTCTTCAGACACAAACTGTGGTCCATTGTCAGAGCAAATCTGTTCAGGCAGCCCATTCCTGGCGAATATGGTTCGCAAAACTGTGATAGTTTTTTCCGTGGTGGTTGAGGACATTTTTATTACCTCTGGCCTCTTTGAATGTGCATCCACCGCAATTAAAAACATCGAGTCCATGAAGGGACCAGCAAAATCAATGTGCACCCGTTGCCATGGAGATGAGGGCTGTTGAGTCTGTGTTTCTAAATGTAGTTATGCTGAATAACTGGACACGGACTACAGAAATAATTAAACAGGTCTTTAGTAATTGAGGGTCAGGGCTGAACTGGAATACACTTTGCTCCACAGGGTTTATATACCGGTGTGGTCACCACCGGTACTACAATGTACAGGAGCCATCAAAAAGTAGTCCATCACCTTAAGGTACCCTCTTAAGGTGGTACAGGTTACATACACTACAATTCCTCCCCTTTTAGCTTAACAGTGTACACCCCAATTTAAACATTACATGGATAACATATATACAACTTTCACAGAAAACTGTTCAAAGATTCAGTCTCTGAGGAGGCCTCCTGATCCGAGCCGGATAATGCCTTTCAGGGGTCTCTGGTTCTCGTTGCTGGGGTGACTCATCCATTTGATCTCCTATGGATTGAACATCATCATGTACGTTCGAGTCTGAGGTAGATGCTACAGGCTCAATAACTTCTTCAACTGGTGTCTCTGCCATAGACATGGGGTCGACCCTTGTTCTCGATTCCACAAGTTGGTCAGCATGACGTCGTATTACGTTCTCTCCAACGTCTACCGTGTACATCAAGGGTCCTTGTCGGGCACGAATTGTTCCGGATTGCCATTTATCATTCCTATAGTCCCTGGCCAACACTGGTTGTCCTATTTCGAAACTCCGAGTGGCCTTGTTATTTACGTGCTGGAATTGCTTGTTTTCGACTTCCCTACGCACATTGGGTTTTAACAAATCCAACCGGGACCGCAACCTCCTGAACATTATGGCAGGGCTTTGATTTGTCACTGCATGCGTGGCGTTTCGATATACCATCAGGAAATTGTCCACCTTGTGTTGTAGTGGAATATGGTCTTCGCTCATGGCCTTTATCGCCTTTTTGAACGTTTGTACAAATCTCTCGGCCAACCCATTTGTAGCCAGATGATATGGGGCAGATGTATAGTGTTTCACCCCATTCTTTTTCATGAATTTCTGGAATTCTTCTGACACGAACTGTGGTCCGTTGTCTGAACATATTTGTTCCGGCAACCCATTCCTTGCAAATATGGTTCTTAGAACTGCGATCGTCTTTTCAGAGGTAGTGGTCGACATCTTAATCACTTCTGGCCATTGCTATCAAAAACATGGAATCCATGAATGGACCTGCAAAGTCGATATGCACACGTTGCCATGGGGTTGAAGGCCATTCCCACGGATGCAGCGGTGCAATTGGAGGTGCGTTTTGAACTTTTTGGCACCCTGAGCAGCTTTTAGTCAGATCCTCTATTTGTTTGTCGATACCTGGCCACCACACATAAGCCCTAGCAAGGCTTTTCATCTTAACTCCCCCCAGATGACCTTCATGCAATTCCTTCAGAACTCTCGCCCTTAATTTTGGAGGAATAATCACCCTTGTTCCATACATCAATGTTCCTTGACAGACGGACAGCTGTTCTCATCTGGCTGAGAATGCTGGTAACAGTGGGTCGCCATGTGCTGGCCATCCCTTCACTGTCAAATCGTAGACCCGAGACAGTGTCGGGTCATTTCGGGTCTCTCTCTCAATACCCGCATTGGTGACTGGTAAGCATTCGATGATGGTCGAGTGAAATATCTCGACAGGGTCAACTGCCGGTGCCTCTTCCACTGTAGGTAGTGGCAGGCGCGACAGCCCATCAGCATTACCATGTTGCTTTGTACCTTTGAATTCGATATCATATTGATGTGCCCCTAGGAAAAGGGACCATCTCTGAAGCCTCTGCGCCGTCATAACCGGAACACCCTTCTTAGGGTTAAAAATGGAAACCAACGGCTGGTGATCTGTCAGCAGCGTAAACTTTTGGCCTTGCAGGTAATGGTTAAATTTCTTAACTCCCCACACGAGGCTGAGAGCCTCCCTATCTATCTGAGCATAGTTGCGCTCTGCGGAGGTCAATGATCTGGATGCGAACGCGACTGGCCTTTCCAAGCCATTTGGAAACTTATGTGAGAGCACTGCCCCGATACCATATGGAGAAGCATCACAAGCTAAGCGAATAGGCAGCATTGGGTTAAAGTGAGCCAACACTTCCTTAGAGGTGATCAGTGCCTTGCTTTTTTGAAAAGCCCGCTTACAATCATCGCTCCACTTCCATGGTATTCCCATTTGCAAAAGAGTGTTCAGCGGGTGTAACACCGTGGATAAATTTGGAAGAAACTTGTGGTAATAGTTAACCAACCCAAGGAACGACCTCAACTGGGATACATTTTCCGGAGCGGGAGCTTTCACAACAGCTTCGATCTTGTCAGGTGACTTATGGAGCCCCTCCTGGTCAATGACGTGGCCGCAGTACGAGATTCGCTTTTGAAAGAACTCACATTTCTGGCGATTAACTCTGAGCCCATATTCTTTCAATCTGGTGAGCACCTGCTCCAAATTCGCGAGGTGATCCTTATCATCATCTCCTGTAATCAGAATGTCGTCCAGGTAGCATTGTGTGCCTGGAATTCCCTGCAATACCTGCTCCATGGCCCTTTGCCAAATCGCTGGAGCCGCTGCCACTCCAAAAACCAGTCTATTATACCGATATAAGCCCTTATGTGTGTTGATCGTGAGATACTGGCGTGACACTTCATCAACTTCCATCTGTAGGTACGCCTGCGCCAGGTCTATCTTGGTGAAGTGTTTCCCGCCAGACAGCGAAGCGAGGATATCTTCAATCCGCGGAAGCGGATATTGCACCGTGTGAAGAACTGGATTAACAGTGATCTTGAAATCGCCACAGATGCGAACCTTCCCAGGTTCCCCCAGCTTGTTGCTCAACGAATGCTTCATGACAGGAACAATGGGTGTGGCCCATTCGCTCCAGTCCACCTTTGACAGTACTCCTGAACATTCTAGCCCTTCCAGCTCTGCTTCCACAGCAGGTCGTATCGCATAAGGTACCGGTCTGGCTTTGAAAAATTTTGGGTTTGCATGTTCTTCAACCTTGATGTTTGCCGTAATTCCTTTCAGTGTTCCCAGTCCCTGTTGGAACACCTCCTTAGCATCGTCCAATATTTTGGACAGTCGTTTAGGTTTGACGTCGTCCTCTTTACAGGAATCTACAGTCAGTGCTTGTATGGAATGCCAGTCCACATTTATTCTCCGGATCCATTCCCGTCCCAGTAGTGGCGGACCTCCATCAGGTAACACATACAAGTCCATTTCCTGACTTTCTTTACCATTGTAGACCACATTTACTTTTATCTTTCCGATGGGGTATACTATTTGCCCCGTGTATGTTTTCAATACAATCTCCGTATCCCTCAGGGGAATGTGCGAGAATAACCTTTTGTAATCTTGCTTATTCATGACCGTCAATGCCGATCCAGTGTCCAATTCCATCTTCACTTGGACTCCTGCTATCCGAAGCATGACCCAGATAGTTTGGTGGTCTGCTGTGTTACCCACATTATGTATTTTTAGACAACCCAGTTCCTTACTGCTGGAGTCTGAATCCATCTTCTGTTCATCCGAACTGTTCTCTGTCACCTTGTGTACTTTTTTGTACTTCTCCTGCGGCGACTTTTTGCTGTTGGTCTTCTTTCCTGACCGGCATACTCTCGCTATGTGACCAAGTTTGCCACATTGCCTGCATTCTTTATCTTTGAACCAGCACTGGTTCTGGTCATGCGTTGTCCTTCCGCAACGATAGAACTTTACTGCGCCCAATGCCATTTCATTGGTGCTGAATTCCAATGGCCTTTGCTGTATCTCTGCAGTGGCTCATGCTGCTGCCTCGTGTGATGCTGCAATGCTGAAAGCTTTGTCCAGCGTAAGATCCTTTTCCTCTAGCAGTTGCTTCTGGGTTCCTTCCCTTAGGAGCCCACACACAAACTTATCTCTCAGTGCGTCTGCTAGTCCTGTACCGAACTGACAGTACTTTGATAACTTGCGCAGTTCGATTAAGAATTCAGCGTTGCTTTCCTCTTTAAGTTGAATTCTTTTGTAGAATTTAAATCGTTCCGCTATCAGCAGCGGTGTGGGGTTTAAATGCTCTTGCAGGATAGTAACAATATCCGCGAAACTCTTTCCTACCGGTTTATCTGGTGTTACAAGGTTCCTTAATAACCCGTACGTCTTCGCACCCATTGAGTTTAATAGGGTTAGTGCTTTCTTATCCTCCGGTACCTCATTCATTGTACAGTAAACTTCGACGCGTTCCACATAAGTGGCCCAATCTTCCACATCGCTATCAAAAGCAGTGATGTTACCCGTTTTTGGCATCCTTGTTGAGTTTCCTTTCCTTCGGATATGATTATTATTTTATTTTATTTTTTACCAAATTTGCGGCTTCCCGCGCTTGGCGGCTTTTCCCGCGCTTGTCTTCTTCCCCCGCCGACTCAAAATGGCGATTACCGCGTTGTTGCCGTTCTCGCCTCCCAGTGGTCCTTTATTTTCCCCTACGCTGCTGCTCTTGTTCCCCGCCGCTCCCGCGGTCCTTGTGGACATAAACGCTTTTCTGGCTGCTGCGCGTCTCTGCCCCGATTGCAGTCCGGCCCCTGACACCGGCTGCGGTCGCGTTCTCCGCCCTTTTCGTCGTTTCCCTCCCCTTCTCTTACTGACAACTCGGCCGACTTCCCCCCCGTGCCGCTCGATCGGGCTTACCCGCCGCTGTCGTCGAAGGGATGTTCACTGATGTTTGACTTCGTGGCCAGAAACCAACCCGAGTTCCCGATTGCCTCCCATGCTATGCAGTGCCCAGCAGGATGTTGAGGGTGGATGTCCTTGATCGATGCCCGTTTCAGAGGCGAAGCTTCCTTTGATGCAACTGCCGCTAGGTAAGATCAGACTCATCACCACTGTTGAGTCTGTGTTTCCAAATGTAGTTATGCTGAATAACTGGACACAGACTACAGAAATAATTAAACAGGTCTTTAGTAATTGAGCATCAGGGCTGAACTGGAATACACTTTGCTCCACAGGGTTTATATACCGGTGTGGTCACCACCGGTACTACAATGTACAGGAGCCATCAAAAAGTAGTCCATCACCTTAAGGTATCCTCTTAAGGTGGTACAGGTTACATACACTACAAGGGCCACTCCCATGGATGCAGAGGAGTTTGTGGTGGGGCGTTTTGGACCTTCTGGCATCCTGTACAGCTCTTGGTCATCTCTTCGATTTCTCTATCGATTCCCGGCCACCACACAAACGCTCTGGCTAAGTTCTTCATTTTTACCCCACCCAGATGACCCTCATGAAGCTCATTGAGCACTCTATCCGTCAACTTAGGTGGAATTACTACTCTGGATCCACACATCAAGGTTCCTCTGCACACTGACAGCTGTTCTCTTCTCGGCGAGAATGCTGGCAGCAGTGGTTCGCCATGTGCTGGCCATCCCTTCACCGTTAAATCATAGACCCGTGATAGTGTCGGGCCATTCCGTGTTTCCTTTTCTATGTTTGCATTCGTCACAGGGAGACGTTCGACTATGGTCGCGTGGAATAACTCCATTGGATCCACTGCAAGGTCTTCTTCTTCCACCGTCGGCAACGGTAGGCGTGACAATCCATCAGCATTTCCATGCTGTTTAGTTCCTTTGTACTCGATGTCATATTGGTGTGCCCCTAGGAAAAGGGACCATCTCTGCAGCCGTTGTGCCGTCATTATCGGTACGCCCTTCTGAGGGTTGAAAATGGAGACAAGAGGTTGATGATCGGTTAGTAGAGTAAATTTTTGACCGTGCAGGTAGTGATTGAACTTCTTCACCCCCCACACTAGGCTGAGGGCCTCTCTGTCAATCTGAGCGTAGTTACGCTCGGCAGAAGTTAACGAGCGTGACGCAAAAGCTATCGGCCTCTCTAACCCATCAAGGAATTTATGTGACAGTACCGCCCCAATGCCGTAGGGAGACGCATCACACGCCAGTCTGATCGACAGTGCTGGGTTGTAGTGAGCCAATACTTCCCTTGAAGTGATTAAGTCCTTACTCTTCTGAAAAGCACGCTTACAATCATCGCTCCATTTCCATGCTACCCCCGTTCGTAGCAGGGCGTTCAGTGGGTGCAAAATTGTCGACAAATTCGGCAAAAACTTATGATAGTAATTCACCAATCCGAGGAATGACTTCAGTTGCGACACATTTTCAGGCACTGGGGCCTTAACAACCGCTTCAATTTTGTCAGGGGACTTATGTAACCCCTCTTCATCAATCACATGGCCACAATACGATATCTGTTTCTTAAAAAATTCGCACTTGGGGCGGTTGGCTCGCAGCCCATGTTCCCGTAGTCTAGTGAGCACCTGTTCTAGGTTGTTAAGGTGTTCACTGTCATCTTCACCTGTTACAAGGATGTCGTCCAAGTAACACTGAGTCCCTGGAATCCCTTGCAGGACTTGTTCCATCGCTCTTTGCCATATCGCCGGAGCCGATGCTACTCCGAATACCAATCGATGATACTGGTAAAGACCTTTGTGAGTGTTTATCGTGAGATACTTCCTAGAGGACTCTTCAACCTCCATCTGCAAATATGCTTGTGCTAGGTCAATTTTTGTAAAACGCTTCCCTTCAGACAGTGAGGCGAAGATGTCTTCTATCCTTGGAAGAGGATATTGTACTGTGTGAAGGACTGGGTTCACCGTCACCTTGAAATCCCCACAGATGCGAATCTTCCTTGGCTCTCCGGACTTATTGCTTAACGTTTTCTTCATGACAGGAACGATGGGTGTCGCCCACTCGCTCCAGTCGACCTTAGACAACACGCCCGCCTTCTCCAGATTCTCCAGCTCTGCCTCGACGGCTGGGCGAATTGCATATGGTACCGGTCTTGCTTTGAAAAACTTGGGAACTGCATTCTCTTCTATTTTTATCAAGGCGGTTACGCCTTTAAGCGTGCCCAGTTCTTGTTGAAATACCTCTTTGGCGTCAGCTAAGATTGTTGACAATCGTCCAGGAGTGACGTCTTCATCTTTTTTACCGTCCACCGTCATTGCATGAATGGAATGCCAATCTAAGTTTATCTTCCTGATCCATTCCCGTCCCAATAACGGTGGTCCACCATTTGGCAGTATGTAGAGATACAATTTCCGTATTTTCTTGCCATTGTATTCGACAGGCACCCTTATTTTTCCTCTGGGGTATACTTTTTGCCCCGTATACGTCGTCAAGATGATGGATGTCTCTCTCAAGGGTATGTGTGAAAATAGCTGCTCGTAGTCTCGTCGATTCATGACGGTTAGCGCTGATCCTGTATCCAATTCCATTTTAACTTGGGACCCTGCTATCGTGAGGGTGACCCAAATGGTTCGGTGATCCTCTTTTGCGATTACATTGTGAAGTTTGAGACAGCTTAATCTCCTGTTCTCGGATTCACTATCGCTCATCTGGTCTTCGGAACAACTGTCCGTCATCTTTTGTACTTTCTTGTACGGTTCCTTAGTAGCCTTTTTGTTGTCGCTGGTCTTCTTCCCAGACCTGCAAACTCGTGCAATATGTCCAATCTTCCCGCATTGTCTGCATATTTTGTCTTTGGACCAGCAGTCCTCCTGGTCATGGTTAGTTTTGCCGCCGCGATAACATTTTGCAAATCCCCGTGTCATTTCGTGGGTGCCGTATTCCTGTGGTTTTTGTTGAATTTCTGCAGCTCCCCTGGCTGCTGCTTCATACGATACTGCCACGCTGAAAGCCTTATCTAGCGTCAGCTCTTTTTCTGAGAGTAACTTCTTCTGTGTTCCTTCACTCAGGAGTCCACAGACAAATTTGTCCCGTAGGGTATCTGCCAGTCCTGCTCCGAACTGGCAGTGCTTTGATAGCTTGCGTAGTTCCGTAAGATACTCAGCATTGCTCTCATCTTTGTGCTGAGTTCTCCTGTGGAATTTAAATCTTTCTGCTATCAACAGCGGTGCAGGGTTTAAGTGTTCTTGTAGGACAGCAACAATTTTGTTAAAACTCTTCGCCTTCGGTTTGGCTGGAGTAATCAGGTCCCGCAATAGGCCGTACGTTCTAGCGCCCATTAAGTTTAACAATATCGATGCCTTTTTCCCCTCCGCTATTTCGTTTGCCTCGAAATATACCTCGACTCTTTCCACATACGTGGTCCAGTCCTCTAATTTATTATCAAAAGCAGTGATACAGCCAGTCTTTGGCATCTTGCAAATCTAAAATGGCGCCTCCCGCGCTTTGCCTTCTTCACCGATTTAACAAAATGGCGCCTCCCGCGCTTTGCCTTCTTCCCCGCTGTTGTTAGCGCTGCTTTCCACGGTTTCTTGCGCGTTAAATATTGATTCTTTTTCTTTTATTATTTTCCCGTCGTGGAGCGGACCCTCTGGGACACTTCCCTCCCTCTTCTTAGGTCCGAATGCTGCCCGGCTTCGAAGCACCGGCCGCGCCCTGTGTGCTCCACCCTCTCTCTCTCTCTTTGCTTCCCGACTCGCTGCCCGGCCCCGTTGAAAAGCCAGCCGATCGAGCTTCAGCCCGCCGCAGCCCAGGAAGGATCAGTGCACTTCCTGCCACCAGCCCGACTAGCTGGGAAACCACAGACTGGTGAACCGAACCTGGCTCTTGACAGTCTCTCCTGCAAGTTTTCAAACCGATGATTGACGGTCGACGCCCGTTTCTCGAGTTTCTTTGGACTCTATTTTTTTTTCTTTTTTCTGGCTTCGACCTTCAATAACGTCGTCTGAGGTGCTGCTGAGTTGCAGGTAAGTTCGTTTCTTACTCGTCGCCAGTGTTAAGTCCGTGAATGATTGAGACACGGACCAGCAGGAGTGAAAACAAACAAGTCTTTACTGGTGGAAGTCAATAGTGAAACTAACAAACAGAGGCTCGCTAGCGCCTTTTATACAGGGGTGGTTACTGCCGGTACTGCAGTCTGAGACCAGTTATTCTCTTAAAGGTACATACACAAAAGGGTATTCAGTGGGTGTAGTACTGTAGACAAATTCGGCAAGAAGTTATGGTAGTAGTTCACCAGCCCGAGGAACGACCTCAGTTGTGACACATTTTCCGATGCTGGAGCCTTGACTACTGCCTCAATCTTTTCAGGGGACTTATGTAACCCCTCTTCATCAATAACGTGGCCACAATACGAGATCTGCTTCTGGAAAAACTCGCATTTGTGGCGATTAGCTCGGAGCCCATATTCCTTCAATCTAGTGAGCACCTGCTCCAGGTTGGCGAGGTGATCACTATCATTTTCGCCCGTGACCAGGATATCGTCCAAATAACACTGGGTCCCTGGAATCCCTTGCAGGACTTGATCCATTGCCCTTTGCCAAATCGCCGGATCTGATGCTATCCCGAACACCAGCCGGTTGTATTGGTAGAGACCTTTATGAGTGTTGATCGTGAGGTACTGTTTCGAGGCTTCTTCTACCTCCATTTGCAGGTGCGCCTGGGCCAGATCAATCTTAGTGAAGCATTTCCCTCCAGATAGCGAGGCGAAAATATCTTCAATCCGCGGAAGCGGATATTGTACAGTGTGAAGGACTGGGTTCACTGTCACCTTAAAGTCGCCACGGATGCGAACCTTCTTTGGTTCCCCAGGCGTATTACTCAACGACCTCTTCATTACAGGAACGATGGGTGTAGCCCACTCGCTCCAGTCCACTTTGGATAGTACTCCTGAACGTTCCAAACCTTCCAGCTCTGCTTCGACGGCTGGGCGGATCGCATAAGGTACCGGTCTGGCCTTAAAAAACTTTGGCCTTGCATTTTCCTCTATTTTGATCGTCGCTGTTATGCCTTTTAGTGTTCCGAGTGCCTCCTGGAACACTTCTTGTGCATCAGTTAGCATTTTTGACAGTCGTCCAGGTGTGACGTCGTCATCCTTTTTGGCATCTACAGTCAGTGCTTGTATGGAATGCCAATCTAGCTGTATCTTCTGGATCCATTCACGCCCTAGTAGTGGTGGTCGTCCATCTGGCAATACATATAGGTCCATTTTTGGTGTTTCCTTGCCGTTATATATAACGTTCACCCTTATTTTTCCTTTGGGGTAGACTTTTTGCCCCGTGTACGTCTTCAAGACAATCTCCATATCTCTCAAGGGTATATGTGAGAATAGCCGCTTGTAGTCCCTTTGGTTTATGACTGTTAAGGCTGATCCTGTGTCCAATTCCATTTTCACTTGGACTCCGGCTATCTTGAGTGTGACCCAGATAGTTTGGTGATCCTCCGTTCTGATCACATTATGTAGTTTCAGACAACCCAGCTCCTTGCTTCCAGAGTCTGTATTACTTTTCTGTTCGTCTGCACTACTCTCCGTCACCTTATGTACCTTCTTGTACTTCTCCTGTGGAAATTTCTTGCTGCTGGTTTTCTTTTCCGACCTGCAGACTCTTGCTATGTGTCCTACTTTTCCACACTGTCTGCACACTTGGTCCTTGAACCAGCAGTCCTTATGGTCGTGTGTTGTTCTGCCGCAGCGATAGCACTTCACTGTTCCGTATGACATTTCATTTGTGCCATATTCTTGCGGTCTCCATTGTATCTCTGCCGCGCCCCGTGCTGCTGCTTCGTGTGATACTGCCATGCTGAAAGCCTTGTCCAGCGTAAGATCCTTTTCTGATAGAAGCCGTTTCTGGGTTCCTTCACTTTGAAGCACACACACAAACTTGTCCCTTAAAGTATCTGCTAGTCCTGTTCCAAACTGGCAGTGTTTCGATAGCTTGCGCAGTTCCGTTAAAAACTCAGCATTACTTTCATCTTTATGCTGGTTCCTTTTGTGAAACTTAAATCTTTCCGCTATCAGCAGCAATGTGGGGTCTAAGTGGTCCTGTAGGATTGACACTATGTTTTCAAAATCCTTTTCCACTGGCTTCTCTGGGGTTACTAGGTTTCGCATTAAGCCATACATTTTGGCACCCATTGAATTCAACAATACCAGCGCTTTCCTGTCATCTAGCACTTCATTCGCCTTGCAGTACACTTCTATGCATTCGACATATGTCGTCCAATCTTCGACTTCATTGTCGAACGCTGTGACACTGCCACGCTTCGGCATCCCTGGGTGTGGTTAGACTGGCTCAAAATGGCGTCTCCCGCGCTCTCCCTTCTTCTCCGCTGTGGCTCAAAATGGCGTCTCCCGCGCTCTCCCTTCTTCTCCGCTGCGGCTCAAAATGGCGTCTCCCGCGCTTTCCTTTCTTCCCCGCTGACGCTACTCGCCCCCTGAACACCGGATGCGCTCTGCGCGTTTTCCTGCGCACCTCTCTCTCTCGTTGATGCCGCTCGGTCCTGAACAGCGGCTGTGCCCTGTGCGCTCTACCCTCTCTCTTTTCCCGTCTACGCCGCTCGGTCCTGAACACCGGCTGTGCCCTGTGCGCTCTACCCTCTCTCTTCTCCCGTCGACGCTGCTCGGCCTTTTTCTCTGCCGTCGGTCAGCTCTAGCCGCCGCTGTGCGGGAAGGGTCTGTGCCGTACCTGTTGCCAGCCCATTTCGCTGGAGTCTATGCCGGATGGTCGACACCCGTGCTTCTGGACTCGGCCTTCTTCTGCAGAGTTGCAGGTAGGTTCGAATCTTCTCGTCGCCAATGTTAAATCCGTGTATCTTGATGTTGTGTGTCCTTCAATAACTAGACAAGAGACTGCAGAGAACAATCAACACGTGTTTACTGGATGAGGGTTACTCTAAAACTAAATGTACAGATCCCTACTCAGGGTTATATACAGGTGTGGTCACTGCCGGTACTACAGTATACAGGAGCTGTAAAAAGTAGTTCTCCCCTTTAAGGTACATACACTACAGCTTGGAGGCGGGATGGGGCCCGCCCGCCACTTTTTGCAATTTTAACACCCCACACGCCTCCATTCCCGCCTCCTCGGGCCTGGCAAAATCGAGCCCTATGACTCTATGAGAGTGATAGACTTCAGGAAGACATAGACAGGCTGGTGAAATGGGCGGACATGTGGCAGATGAAATTTAAAGCAGAGAAGTGTGAAGTGATACATTTTGGTAGAAAGAATGAGGAGAGGACATATAAACTAAATGGTACATTCCTGAAGGGAGTGCACAAACAGAGAGACATGGGGGTATGTGTGCACAAATCATTGAAGGTGGCAGGGCAGGTTGAGAAAGCAGTTAAAAAGGCTTACGGGATCCTGTGCTTCATGAATAGAGGTATAGAGTACAAAAGTGTGGAAATTATGATGAACCTATATAAAACACTGGTTCGGCCCCAACTGGAGTACTCTGTCCAATTCTGGGCACCGCACTTTAGGAAGGATGTGAAGGCCTTAGAGAGGGTGCAGAAAAGATTTACGAGAATGATTCCAGGAATGAGGGACTTCAGTTACGTTGATAGACTGGAGAAGCTGGGGTTGTTCTCCTTGGAGCAGGGAAGATTGAGAAGAGATTTGATAGAGTTGTTAAAAATCATGAAGGGTCTGGACAGAGTAGATAGAGAGAAACTGTTCCCACTGGCAGAAGGGTTGAGAACCAGAGGACACAGATATAAGGTGATTGGCAAAAGAACCAAAGGCGACGTAAGAAATAACTTTTTTACGCAGCGAGTGGTTAGGATCTGGAATGCACTGCCTGAAAAGGTGGTGGAGGCAGACTCAATCACGGCTTTCAAAAGGGAGTTGGATAAGTATATGAAGGAAAGAAATTTGCTGAGTTACGGGGAAAGGGCAGTGGAGTGGGATTAGCTGAAGTGCTCTTGCAGAGAGCCGGCACGGGCTCGATGGGCCAAATGGCCGCCTTCCATGCTGTAACCATTCTATGATTCTAGAGTATATTTCCACTTTTGGTTCTTATAACTTACTACTAAAAAAATGATGCAGTGTTTTTTGGCTGTCACTTGCTTTTATTTATAAATAGGTGAAAATGATATACAGTATGTGCAAGTCAGACACCCCACCTCCATTTCTGTGGTGCTTTAGGTATCTTAACATCACACAAGAAAGAAACAAAGAACTTGCATTTATATAGCGCCTTTCATATCCTCAGGACATCCCAAAGTACTTTACAGCCAATAAAGTACTTTTGAAGTGTAGTCACTGTTGTAATGTAGGCAAACACGACAGCCAGTTTGTGCACAGCAAGATTTCACAAACGGAATTAAATAAATGACCAGATCATTTGTTTTAGTGTCTTGTTTCAGGAATAAATATTGGCCAGAAGATAATGATGCCCTTCCAATTTCCTGAAATCCTATCGTGGGTGGTGGAGAAGGCTGGGTTTGCCTGCTGCAAATTTGACATTTGTAATCTTTTCTACAATAAGTCATATCCAGTATCCTCATTGAAATATGCAATTGAAAGAGAAGATATTGCATTGAACTATTGGGCAGTATATAGGCTCATATTGCTGATCTCCGGACTTTGTCCATGGTTTGTTGCCCTTCACAACACTAGAACAAGGGCTGAGAATATTTATATTCCAAGGTTGCTGGTTGATTTATTTTGATTTTTACAGGGGTTGATCCTATTACAGTACTTTTTCCCAGTCTAGTTCTACTCCTGTCAACCCCACCCCAGGCTTTACCCAGTCCTGTTTGCTTTTTCCAGGCTGATCCCATTATTCCCACACATTCCTACAAAACTTCCAAGATGTGACATCATTTTTAAAATAACCTGCAAACAAAATTATCTCAGTCACAAATTCACATTTTTTTCTGTGCAAATTCTTTTTTAAAATGTTCATTCACAACAGGACACCTACTCTTGATTTGGGTGCCCTGCAGGAAGACACTTTAATTTGAAAAGTTTTGTTGGAAGACATCTTTTGATTTCCAGTATCCCAGTTTCTAAATGTCTCAACCACTGAGACATTACAACCAAGCCCAGTGCTGTCCTCACCCGCCATCCAAACATGCGAGGGGTTTCTGGATAGCGATCAATCAGGAGAGTTAGATCCTCTTGTATAAATGTGGGATTTGCACTACAACTTGTTTTATCTTCTATCTATATTATGAACAACTGTGCAAAACATTTTATTCTACATTTCTGCACTCCAAGTGCTCATGCTTCATGTATGTGCCCAGAATAAAATTATGTTGGCAACCTTTTTGAATGTGGGGGCTTCTAAAGAAAAACTTGCATTTATATAGCACCTTTCACGACCACCGGACGTCCCAAAGCTCTTTACAGCCAATGAAGTACTTTTTGAAGTTTAGTCGCTGTTGTAATGTAGGAAACGCGGCAACCAATTTGCGCACAGCAAGCTCCCACAAACAGCAATGTGATAATGATTAGATAATCTGTTTTACTGATGTTGATTGAGGGATAAATATTGGCCAGGACAACAGGGATAACTCCCCTGCTCTTCTTCAAAATACTGCCATAGGATCTTTTACATCCACCTGAGAGAGCAGACAGGGCTTCGGTTTTACATCTCATCCGAAAGACAGCACCTCCGACAGTGAAGCACTCTCTCAGCACTGCACTGGAGTGTCAGCCTAGACTTTTGTGCTCAAGTCCCTGGAGTGGGACATGAACCCACAACCTTCTGACCCAGAGGCAAAGATGCTACCAACTGAGCCACAGCTGACACATATCTTAGCTAAGTCTAAATTATTCTCATCTTGCCAAGCATCAATAAGTGTGCACTTTGAGTAGCATTTAGTAGATAGCAATCAGTAGCAGGAGCACAAGCTAATTTTCTGCTTCCAGGAATGCTGAGACAAGTTGCATTGTCTGCATTGCTATTTTGGCAGAAATAGGCTAAATCAGCATAGAATACAAATTGAATTTGGGATCAAAGCTCTGCAGTCCTACCACGTCCAGTCATGAATGGTGGTGGACAATTAGACAACGAACGGGAGAAGGAGGCTCCATGAATATCCCCATCCTAAATGATGGCGGAGCCCAGCACACAAGTGCAAAATAAAAGGCTGAAGTGTTTGCAATCATCTTCACCCAGAAATGCCGAGTGGATGATCCATCTCGGCCTCCTCCTGAGGTCCCCACCATCACAGAAGCCAGTCTTCAGCCAATTCAATTCACTCCACGGGATATCAAGAAATGGCTGAGTGCACTGGATACAGAAAAAGCGAATGGGCTCCGATAACATCCCAACTGTTGTGCTGAAGACTTGTGCTCCAGAACTAGCCGCGCCTCTAGCCAAGCAGTTCCAGTACAGCTACAACACTGACATCTACCCAACAATGTGGAAAACTGCCCAGGTACGTCCTGTCCACAAAAAGCAGAACAAATCCAATCCAGCCAATTACCGCCCCAGCAGTCTACTCTCAATCATCAGCAAAGTGATGGAAGGTGTCGTCGACAGTGCTATTAAGGAGCACTTATTCACCAATAATCTGCTCACCGATGCTCAGTTTGGGTTCCGCCAGGAGCACTCGGCTCCAGCCCTAATTACACCCTTGGTCTAAACATGGACAAAAGAGCTGAATTCCAGAGGTGAGGTAAGATTGACTGTCCTTGACATCAAGGCAGCATTTGACCGAGTGTGGCATCAAGGAGCCCTAGTAAAATTGAAGTCAATGGGAATCAGGGGGGAAACTCTCCACTGGCTGGAGTCATACCTAGCACAAAGGAAGATGGTTGTGATTGTTGAAGGCCAATCATCTCAGCACCAAGACATCGCTGCAGGAGTTCCTCAGAGTAGTGTCCTCGGCCCAACCATCTTCAGCTGCTTTATCAATGACCTTCCCTCCATTATAAGGTCAGAAGTGGGGATGTTCGCTGATGATTGCACAGTATTCAGTTCCATTCACAACTCCTCAGATAATGAAGCAGTCCATGCCCGCATGCAACAAGACCTGGATGACATTCAGGCTTAGGCTCATAAGTGGCAAGTAACATTCGCATCACACAAGTGCCAGACAATGACTATCTCCAACAAGAGAGAGTCTAACCACCGCCCCTTGACATTCAATGGCATTACCATTGCCAAATCCCCCAACATCAACATCCTGGGGGTCACCATTGACCAGAAATTTAACTGGTCCAGCCACATAAATACAGTGGTTACAAGAACAGGTCAGAGGCTGGGTATTCTGTGGCAAGTGTCTCACCTCATGACTCCCCAAAGCCTTTCCACCATCTACAAGACACAAGTCAGGAGTGTGATAGAATACTCGCCATTTGTCTGAATGGGTGCAGTGTGTACCATCTACAGGATGCACTGCAGCAACTTGCCAAGGCTTCTTCGACAGCACCTCTCAAATCCGCGACCCCTACCACCTAGAAGAACATGGGCAGCAGATGCATGGGAACACCACCACCTCCAAGTTCCCCTCCAAGTCACACACCATCCTGACTTGGAAATATATCGCCGATCCTTCATCGTCGCTGGGTCAAAATCCTGGAACTCCCTCCCTAACAGCACTGTGGGAGTACTTTCACCACACAGACTGCAGCAGTTCAAGAAGGTGGCTCACCACTACCTTCTCAAGGGCAATTAGGGATGGGCAATAAATGCTGGCCTTGCCAGCGATGCCCACATCGCATGAACGAATAAAAGAAAATTCTCCCGTCCATTATTTTAGTCACCTCTTCAAAAGTTCCATCAGATTGGTCAAAATTTACAAATCCATGCTGTCTCTCTCTGATCAGTTGAAAATTTTCAAGGTGTTCAGTCACTTATCCTTAATTATAGATTCTAGTAATTTCCCGACAACAGATATTAGGCTAACTGGTTTATAATTCTCTGGTTTTCCTCTCTCAACTTTCTTAAATAGCAGAGTGATATGTGCAATTTTCTAATCTAAAGGAACGGTTCCTGAATCGCGAGAACTTTGGAAGATTATAGTTAGGGAATCTGCAATGCTCTCACCTACTTCCTTTAAAATCCTGGATGGAAATCATCTGGTCCTGGGGATTTGTTTACTCTTTAGTGCCACTATTTTCGTCATTACTGTTATTTTGCTTACATCAATTTTGGTGAGTCCCCATCCTGATGCAATATAAGTTTCCTTGGCATGTTCTACTGTAAATACTGACACAAAGGCCGGAATTTTGCCAACCTTGGCGGGTCTGGTACAGCCGGTGTCCATGGTGGGTCGCGACCCCGCTGCTGGCTCCTTCCCACTGTTGAAAATGAACTTACCTTAATGGAGCCTATTAAGCCCACCCAGCGCGTTACCCAGTCCAATGAGATGGGATTCTGATGGGATTCTTAAAGGGACCATAGCCACATTTGAAGTTTTCTCTAACGGGCAGCACGGTGGCATAGTGGTTAGCACTGTTGCCTCACAGCGCCAGGGACCCGGGTTCAAATCCGGCCTCGGGTGACTGTCTGTGTGGAGTTTGCACATTCTCCCCGTGTTTGCGTGGGTTTCCTCCGGGTGCTCCGGTTTCCTCCCACAGTCCAAAGATGTGTGGGTTAGGTTGATTGGCCATGATAAAATTGGCCCTTAGTGTTAGGGAGGATTAAATACGTGGGGTTACAGGGTTACGGGGATAGGGCTTGGGTGGGACCGGGTGCTAGGGTTTGGATGATCAGCCATGATCTCGTTGAATGGCGGAGCAGGCTCGAAGGGCTGAATGGCCTACTCCTGCTCCTGTTTCTATGTTTCTAACACAGTGCCGTCAATGCACTACAGCATTGGAGTGCTGCAAACACTGACAATGACTGCACAGAGGCAGAGGGCTGCACCCAGGTTCTCCCATGACTCCCTCCATAGAAATCTCCCCAGGAGACCAAGACAGTCTGGTTTCAGATTGCAGAGGAGGTCACAAGGAGGGATGAGTTCAGGAGGACCTGGGTGCAGTGCTGCAAATGTTTCAATGATCTCATTAGATCAGGAAACGTTAGTACAAAGCTACACTCAACCTCATCCTGCTCTGCCTCTCATCACATCCCCATCACTCTGCCTTACCTACCCTACTCCTGCACATCCTTACTCACACCAACTTACCTTGCACCTCCTCCCATCCCTCTCTATCTACATTATCACATTCCCCATCTCACTAGACACCCCTCACACTCGCAATCATACCAACTAACAACACACTTGGGTGATTTATCCAATGTTTATGTAAAGCTTCTGTTAACGTGGTGCAAACATTGAAATCTTTATTTTCAACATTTTCTGATCTTGGACACATTTGTGTGCACCTTTGGAAGTGGCATAGTGAGTTGCAGTGAATGGTGAGCCATAACGGTACCCCCCGCAATTGTAATGAGTGTCAAAGGAATGGCTTGGGCATTGTAGGGATGCTTTATGGTGTTGGTGTGGGATGTTGCCAACCTGGCATATCATGTGGCAGCCAGGGTGTACAGCGTCAAGTGAAGTAAATCTGGCCACGATGAGGCCATACCTGGCCTCTCGGGTGCTGATGCCCTGTGTCCTGTGCAGCATCAGGTGCTTGCGGAGAATGTTGGTGTTGTTGTTGGTGTTGCTGGTGTTGGGGCTGATCGTAGTCCGATTCTGAGGACCAAGGTGAGGCAGTATAAATGACATCCATGTTGATGGAATAGAGGGCAGGTGAAGTACAGATGACAGAAGCATTCTGTCAATGGTGAGAGAATTCTTCCAATGAGGTGAGACTGGATGAAGTCTTTGCTGGAAAGACTTGCAGCCTACAGAATCTGTGCTGGAAATGGACTGAGCAACAGCTTCTGCCTGAGGAAAGTGATCATCTGTCAGGTGGGAGCTTTTACTGTACATTTGATGCTGTCAACTAATCAGCTGGCGCAATGACCACTGAACTTACGCCTCAGGTTGACAGACATGGTTCCCGAGCTGCGTGAATCCCGTGGCCATGCAGGAAAATTTAAAAGTAAGTGTAAAAAGGCTCTTAAGTGCCTGTAAACTACCTGATAATCATCTCAATTGGGTCCCCTGCCGCTGCCGGTCGGGTCGGCTCCGCGATGACAGATGCGGCAGCGGAAAGGAGTCTGGGAGCGAGATGACAGTGGGTTCCCAACCCGCTGTCAAAATAACAACTTTCCCACCCGACCCGCCACCCATCGCGCCCGCTACCACCCTGGAAAATTCTGGCCAAAGTAATTATTCAATATGTCTGCCATTTCCTTATTTTCATTTGCAATATCACCGTTATCAGTTTTCAAGGGGCCCACGTTGCCCCTGACCACCCTCTTTTTCCTAATATAATTGTAAAAAAAATTTGTGTTGATTTTGCTATCCCTTGCAAGTTTCTTTTGTTGTTCTTTGTATCTCTCCCAGTCACCAGGATCTGTGCTATTTTTTGTATTTTTGTATGTTTTTTCTTTTAGTTTTATGTTGTCCCTCACCTCTTGTCATCCATGGCTGTTTATTTGGTAAGTAGAGCTCTTGCACTTCGGGATATAAACTGGTTCTGAATCATAAACACCTCCCACTGATCTTCTGTCGATTTACCCATTAACAGGTTTGCCCAGTTGACCGTGGACTGTCTCTGTCTCATCTCGGTTGAAGTCGGCCTTACCTAAATCGAAAATCTTAGTAGCTGTTTTGCGTTTCTCCCTTTCAAACACAATGTTAAACTTGGTCATATTATGATCGCTATTAGATAAATGTTCACGCACAGGAGTTAGGAGCGAAGGTGAACAATGCTATGGAGGTGGCAGTAGGTGGTCTTTGTGATGGAGAGGATATCTGGTCAGAAGCACAGCTCAAGGACACCCAGGTTATAAACAGTTTTGTTCAGCCTGACAGTGGCCAGTGATGGAGTCGGTGGCAAGGGTATAAAGTTTGGGGGGTGGGGGAGCTTTGGTCTTCTCAGTGTTTAGCTGGAGGAAATTACAGCTCATACAAGACTGGGCGTGAAACAAGTAGTTTGATAACTCAGAAGCAGTGGAAGGGTTGAGAGAGGAGGTGAAGAGACAGAATTCGGTTTCATCAGAATACATGTGGAAGCTGACCCCATGTCTGCGGATGATGTTGCCAAAGTGTAGCATTTAGATTAGGATGAGGAGGAGGCGATTCTTGGATTCTAGGATGGATTCTTGGGCGACCCGAGAGTAATGGTGCAGAGGTGGGACGAGAAGCCGTCATTGGAGATGCTCTGCTACAATTGTATAGTTCAGAGTGGAACCAAGCAAGAGTAGCCACATTGAGTTGGGCCACGGAGGAGAGGAGTTGGAGGAAGATCATGTGATCAGTTGTGTTGAAAGGTGCAGAGAGGTCAAGGTGGACGAGAAGGGATAATGTACCACGGTCACAGTCACAGCCATCCAGAATGTTATTTGTGACTTTGGTTAGGGCCGATTTGGTGCTGTAGGAGGGACAAATCTGATTGGAGGTACTGAAACAGGGAGTTGCTGGAGAGGGGGCATGGATCTGGGAGGCGACAACACATCCAAGAATGTATTGAGTCTTGCTGGAATATGGTCACAATGGTGCCAGCTACCCTTCATTATCTCACTTAAGTGGCCTTTGTTTTTGTTGATCATGTCTTCACTTGACTTCCACAAACAGACACTTACAGCAGGGTTCACTGGATAGCAATCAGGTATGGGGCCCCTGACTGCTTTTCCCCTCCCTAACCTGGGAATGTTGAGGCCTTTAGAGTCCCTGTTGCTGCCCTGGCTGAAAGCTGCTAACTCAGAAAAGACCAGGAACTGAATGTACAACTTCCTGGTCTGTTTGGCTCAGCTACTCAATGAATAAGCTGGCTGGGCAGTCAGGGGAACCTTTTCTAAGTGTTCAAGCCCTTAAAAAAAAAAATATTGTTGCAATGTGCAAATACAGATGCTATGTGCATAACAACAATAGCTTGCATTTCTATAGCACTCCTCACAAACAGAGAAACATTTAGAGTGCCTTGCGAGGCGATGGACAAAGAGTAGGCAGTAATCAGGGAGGAGGGGAAAAAAGAGTAGGGTGAAAGCCGAGTCAAAGAGAATAATTTTAAGAAGGATTTTGATGACAGGATGGAAGGTGGAGGTGCGGAGAAGAAGGTTCCAGAGAGTTAGGTCATAGAGGCTGAAGGAACAGTCACTGATGGTGGAACGGAACAAGGATAGCAACAAGATGTAAGCTGGTGTCAAAACAGTGGAGGACATAATAGATAGAGATCTCTGAGATAGGGGAGGGTAAGGTTATAGAGGGATTGGGAGGCAAGGATGAGGATCTTAAAGTCTTTGGGGCACAGGAGCCAGTGTAGATTGGCAAGGGTGGGGTTATGGCGTTTTATGCATGTGAGCATTTTGGATGAGGTGTAGGTGGAGGTAAAGAGGCTAGCAAGGAGCAAAAAGTGCCATGAGGTGATAACAATATGTTTCAATATCAGAGGGGGAGAGGTGGGTGCAATTTTGTGATATTAAGGAGACAGAAGAATCAGAGGTGGGGAGGAAGCTGAGCTCAAGGTCAAGCAGTACACCAAGGTTCAACACTTTTGGTCTTAGACTGAGGTAACAGCCAGGATGTTTGGTGGAGTCAAGACTAGTGAGCTTAAGAGAATGGGTTCAGATTTGGTGACATTTAGCTGGAGGAAGTTTCAGCTCATTGAGGGCTTAATATTTGGCAGGTAGTTGGAGAGAGTGGCAACAGACCTGTGATCAATGGAAGAGGCAGAGAAGTAGATTTGAGTTTCTTTGTCATACATGTGGAAGCTAAGCTCAAAACTACTGGGAGAAATACCAAGGGGCAGCATATAAATGACGAGGAGGGCTAAGGATGGAACCCTGGGGTATACCAGAGGTGACTGTGTGGGCACAGAGGAGAAGCCATTGGACGCAATATATAGTAGCAAGAGAGAGAAGTGCCATGGTAGTGGGATGTGGAAGAGAGATGTTCGAGGAAGGTGCGATTGATGGTATCAAATACAGTGGAGCAGTTAAGCTGCGGTCACAGTCACACAGGATGTCACTTCTGCCGTTGACCAATGTGGTATCAGTATTGTTGCCCGCGGAGAAGGGTCTTGAATGGTAAGAGAGACAACAGCGTAATTGCGAGGCAACAGTGCATGTCCTAACTTTAGAGTGAAAGGAAAGGTTAGAGATGGGTGGAAAGTGCATAGAATGGGGATGTGAGAGTAGATTTTTTGAGGAAGGGGTAATAACAGTAGTTTTGAAGGATGTAATAATGATGTTGAAGCTGAGAGACACATTAATGTTTCCAGTAAGCATGAGGCTAAAGAGAGGAATCTGGAAGGTGTGTGTGTGTGGCAGGGGGAGGGTCAATATAGTGGATTTTATGATGAGCTAAATTTAGTGGCGGATTGCAGGAGAGGGGAATCAATGGACTATATGAAGGATGGGGGCTCAGTCAGGAGGTGGGCTCGGGGTCAGGAACAGTTCAAGAAGCAAAGGCATCAGAATAGACAATCATACTTTTGTAAATAATAAGCTCCTCGTATTTGATACCAGAGGTGAGGATGGAAGATGTCGTGGGTGGAGGAGATGATTAATTGTGGTGGAAAGGAATCTGGAGCTGTTCCTCCTTTCCAAGATGATCTTAGAGTGGTATAAGGATTTGGCCATAGGACAGTGATGGTAGAACTTGAGGTGGTCAAGTCATATTTCACACTGGACAGCCAGACCAGTCATTCACCAAGTCCGATCAAGCGACGGCCTGTGAACTTGAGATCAGAGAGCTAGCTAATGTACCGGGGTGCAGCGGAGGGTGGAAACTATCTGTGATCTTTTAACCATCTGTGACAATAAGAGCTATTAAGAAAATAGATTTCTGGAAATTGAGAAGATGAACTGGTGCATGAAAGGAATAAAATGGGAATAACTATTTAAAGGGAAGGATGTGAAAGGAAAATTGGAGTGCTTTGAGGAGATTTCTTTTTACATTGCAGAGACAGTTTATTCCAAAAATAAGTCAAGGACAAAACAGGAGAGTGAAAAAAATATGGATAAAAAGGGAAGTCATGGAAGGCATTAGAGGGAAATTATGTATAAAATGTACAGGGAAGGAACAGAACAGGGAGAACTATAATATCAAGCAGAGAAATGTCAAGAAAATGATGTGCAAAGAGGGAACATGATTAGAATAAATCAGGAATTATAAAGGCCAATGTTATGCTTCAGGATTTTTTGGCCATCTTTCCACAGAAAAAAAAGATTCACTTTAATGTTGGGTTTTTTAAACAAAGTGTATTCTCACAAAATTAAAAGAAAGGCACTTAGACAAAAGGTGGTTAATATACTAAATGGAAGTTGTTTTCCCAGGGTCTAAATAATGAACAATGTGAGTCTGTCTAGGTAATCAAAAAACACATGACACCCGTTATGTTGGAAAGTCCTTTGATCTCTGTCTATCTGTAAACAGGTGGAAGATAAAAAGAGGGAGACCAGAATCTGGAGAAAGTAACATAGGAACAGGAGGAGGCCATTCAGCTCCTTGAGCCTGTTCTGCCATTCAATGAGATCATGGCTGATCTGTATCCTAACTCCATTTACCTGCCTTGGCTCCATAGCCCTTAATACTGTTTAGAAAAATCTATCGCTCTCAGATTTAACATTATTAATTGATCTAGCAGCCATTGCTTTTTGTGGGAGAGTGTTCCACACTTCTACCACCCATTGCGTGAAGAAGTGTTTCTAACTTCTCCCCTGAATGGTCTGGCTCTGACTTTAAGGTTATGTCCCCTTGGCCTAGACTCTCCCATCAACAGAAAAAGTTTCTCTCTATCTACTCTATCAATTCCTTTCAAAATCCTAAAAACCTCAATGAAATTAGCCCTTAACCTTTTATATTCCAGGGAATGCAAGTCTAGTTTACGTAATCTCTCCTCATAATCTCACCCTTGGAGCCCTGTAACATTCTGGTGACTCTGCGCTGCACTCCCTCCAAGACCAATATATCCCTTCTAAGGTGCGATGCCCAGAACTGTACACAGTACTCCAGATGTGGTCTAACCAGGGCTTTGTACAGCTGTAGCAAAACTTCCCCCCCCTTTATATTCTAGCTCTCTAGATATAAAGGCTAACATTCCATTAGCCTTTTTGATTATTTTTTGTACCTGACCACTACATTTTAGTGATCTGTGTACATGGACCATTAAATCACTTTGGCCCTCCACTGTTCCTAGCTTTTCACCATTTAAAAAGTACTCGGAACTATTCTTTTTTGGTTCAAAATGGATGACCTCACACTTGCCTTACAAGGGAATGGCAGCATACTGGTTATGTTATGGGACTAGTAATCCAGAGGCTGGTGACATGAGTTCAAATCCCACCATGGCAGCTGGGGAATTAAAATTCAGTTAATTAAATAAATCTGAAATTAAAAAGCTAGTATCAGTAATGGTGACCATGTAACTACCGGATTGTTGTAAAAACCCATCTGGTTTACTAAACTTCCTTTAGGGAAGGAAATCTGTTGTCCTTACCTGGACTGGCCTCTATGTGACTACCAACCCACTCCCAGGGGGGCGGAACATCAATTTAAATATTATAATGAGGCAAGAAACCTATTTTTTAACCTCCATTCTGTTTTTAACTGCATGTGGATGGTTTCACACAATTCATGAAACCAGGCAGTTAAAGCGAGGTGGGGACTGCTGGAGCCAGGAGGTAAGTGGCTTTATACCTACATCCTGAATCTAGGGTACTTGCCTAACCCTCAACCCGCCACCCCACCATGATCAGAGACCTCACCACGAGGCCTCCAATCCCCACCATGAGGCCTCTCCCCACCATGCTGATGACGCTGAGGTCGGCCACAACCTTCTGGTGGCCAACCCTGATCTTCTCTCCCAACATCCGCACGATCCCCAGCCAATCCCGGCCCCCTGCTGATCCCCAATGCCCCGCCGATCCCCGATCCCTGTCTGACTCTCCCTGCCGATCCCCGATCCCTGTCTGACCTACCCCCGCTGACTCACGATCCCTGTCTGACCTCCCCCCACCACCGACCCCCGATCCCTGGCTGACCTCCTCCCGCCGACCCCCGATCCCTGGCTGAACTCCCCCCCACCGCCGACTGCCGATCCCTGGCTGACCTCTCCCCCCCCCACTGACCCCGATCCCTGGCTGACCTCCGGCCCCTGCCGACACCTGGCTGACCCATCCCTGTCGACCCACGATCCCTGCCTGACCTCCGACCCCCGATCCCTGTCTGACCCCCCGCCAAACCCCGATCCCTGTCTGACCTCCCCCCGCCGACCCCCGATCCCTGTCTGAACCCCCCGCCGACCCCGATCCCTGTCTGACCTCCCTCCCGCCGACCCCCGATCCCTGTCTGACCTCCCCCCCGCCGACCCCCGATCCCTGTCTGACCTCCCGCCCGCCGACCCCCGATCCCTGTCTGAACTTGCCCCCGCCGACCTCCGATCCCTGTCTGACCTCCCCCCCGCCGATCCCTATCTGACCTCCCCCTGCCGACTCCCGATCACTGTCTGACCCCCCCGCCGAGCCCCGATCCCTATCTGACCCCCCGGCCGACCCCCGATCCCTGTCTGACCTCCCCCCCCGCTGACCCACGATCCCTATCTGACCTCCCCCCCGCCAACCCCCGATCCCTGCCTGACCTCCTCCCGCCGACCCCCGATCTCTGTCTGACCTCCCCCCCCACCCGCCGACCCTCGATCCCTGGCTGACCTCCCCCAGCCGATCACCGAGCCCTGTATGACCTTCCCCCCGCTGACCCCCGATCCCTGTCTGACCTCCTCCCCGCCGACCCCCGATCCCTGTCTGACCTCCTCCCCGCCGACCCCCGATCCATGGCTCGCCTCTGCCCCGCCGACCCCCGATCCCGGTCTGACTTCCTCCCCGCCGACCCCCGATCCCTGTCTGACCTTCCCCCCCATGACCTCGATCCCTGTCTGACCTTACCCCCATGACCGCCAATCCCTGTCTGACCTCCCCCCCGCTGATCCCCAATCCTTGTCTGACCTCCCCCCTGCCGACCCCCGATCCCTGTCTGAGCTCCCCACCCTACTCCCGATCCCTATCTGACCTCCCCCCCATGACCCCCGATCCCTGTCTGAGCTCCCCCCGCCAACCCCAATCCCTGGCTGACCGCACCCCCCTCCAATCCCCGATCGCTGGCTGGCCGATCCCCTGCCGACCCCCAATCCCTG